>NC_047627.2:3732847-5088194 GCF_009650485.2 Drosophila albomicans | reverse complement strand
TGTCGTACAAGTCATGTATGTCATACATGTCACTTTAGTTATTTAATAATACTTCAATTATTATATTCATATATTTTAAAAATTTAACATAAGTTGCGTTTTCAAACAATATTAACATAAGTTGCGTTTTCAAACATTTTCTCGCCGCGGTATGACATACATGACATGTATGACATACATGACCTGTATGAAAAAAGTTCAAACCTTAGTTATTTAATAATACTTCAATTATTATATTCAAATATTTTAAAAATATAACATAAGTTGTGTTTTCAAACATTTTCTCGCCCCGCGATTGATATGCTTGCGATTCGCCTGCGATTCGCCTGCGATTCGCCTGCGATTTTTGAAAAAAAGTTCAAACCTTAGTTATTTAATAATACTTCAATTATTATATTCAAATATTTTAAAAATATAAACATAAGTTGTGTTTTCAAACATTTTCTCGCCCCGCGATTTATTCGCGATTCGCCTGCGATTCGCTGATTTTTGAAAAAAATTCATGTATAGTTATGACATGTATTACATAATAATACTATATGACATACATGACTTGTATGACGTGTACACATATGACGTGTAACATACATGACATGTAACATACATGACGTGTACGAAATACATGCATGTATGACATACGTGACGTGTATGACGTGCACGACATACAGGTCATGTGTGTCATACTGCGATTTACGTGTATATCATACATGTCGAAAAAAATGTTCAAAACCTTAGTTATTTAATGAAATACTTCAATTATATTATATTCAAATATTTTAAAAATACATATAATAAGTTGCGTATTATTCGACCTTAACTTTTAATAATACTTCAATTATTATATTCAAAATATGACATACATGACATGCGATCGCCTGCGAATCGCGAGCGAATTGCAAGCGAATAAATCGCGAGCGTATAAATCGCCCCGCGATTTATGTTATGTTATATTTTTAAAATATTTGAATATAATAATTGAAGTATTATTAAATAACTAAGGTTTGAACTTTTTTTAAAAAATCGCAGGCGAATCGCAGGCGAATCGCAGGCGAATCGCAAGCAAATCGCTAATCGCGGGGCGAGAAAATAGCGTTGAAAACACAACTTATGTTAATTTTGAAAACACAACTTATGTTATATTTAAAATATTTGAATATAATAATTGAAGTAGTATTAAATAACTAAGGTTTGAACTTTTTTTCAAAAATCGCAGGTCAATACAGGTCATGTATGTCATACATGTCATGTATGTCATACACGTCACGTATGTCATACATGTCATGTATGTCGTACACGCCATGTATGTCATACATGTCATGTATGTCGTACAAGTCATGTATGTATGACATACATAACGTGTATGACATACATGACTTGTACGACATACATGACTTGTACGACATACATGTCATGTATGACATACATGACGTGTACGACATACATGACATGTATGACATACGTGACGTGTATGACATACATGACATGTATGACATACATGACCTGTATGACAAAAGTTCGTGTATGACTTAGTTATTTACGAATACATGAATTATACGACATTCATGACATGTTATGACATACATAACGTTACGTTTTCATGACATTTTCTGACATACGCGATGTATTCGCATGCGATGACATTCGTGACTGCGATTTTTGACAAACATGTCAAACCTTATTTATCATTAATAATACGTCATGTATGTTATACACGCGTATGTCGCAGGCGTATCGCACGCGTATCGCAAGCATCATGTCATGTGTATGTCATGGGCGAGAAATGTTTGAAAACACAACTTATGTTATATTTTTAAAATATTTGAATATAATAATTGAAGTAGTATTAAATAACTAAGGTTTGAACTTTTTTTCAAAAATCGCAGGTCATACAGGTCATGTATGTCATACATGTCATGTATGTCATACACGTCACGTATGTCATGTATGTCATACACGTCATGTATGTATGTATGACATACATAACGTGTATGACATACATGACATGTACGATATACATGACTTGTACGACATACATGTCATGTATGACATACATGTCATGTATGACATACATGACGTGTACGACATACATGACATGTATGACATACGTGACGTGTATGACATACAAGACATGTATGACATACATGACCTGTATGAAAAAAGTTCAAACCTTAGTTATTTAATAATACTTCAATTATTATATTCAAATATTTTAAAAATATAACATAAGTTGTGTTTTCAAACATTTTCTCGCCCCGCGATTGATGCTTGCGATTCGCCTGCGATTCGCTTGCGATTTTTGAAAAAAAGTTCAAACCTTAGTTATTTAATAATACTTCAATTATTATATTCAAACATGTTAATAAATCGCTCGCGATTCGCCTGCGACCTTAGTTGTTTAATAATACTTCAATTATTATATTCAAATATTTTAAATCGCAAGCGAATCGCGAGCGAATTGCAAGCGAATAAATCGCGAGCGAATCGCGCGCGAATAAATCGCGGTTCGCATGGCGGACACAGCGGACATGGCGGACATGGCGGACATGGCGGACATAGCGGACATGGCGGACACAGCGGACATGGCGGACACAGCGGACATGGCGGACATGGCGGACATGGCGGACATAGCGGACATGGCGGACACAGCGGACATAGCGGACATGGCGGACATAGCGGACATAGCGGACATGGCGGACATATCGGACATGGCGGACACAGCGGACATGGCGGACATGGCGGACATAGCGGACATGGCGGACATAGCGGACATGGCGGACATGGCGGACATAGCGGACACAGCGGACATGACGGACATGGCGGACACAGCGGACATGACGGACATGACGGACATGGCGGACATGGCGGACACAGCGGACATGACGGACATTGCGGACACAGCGGACATGGCGGACATGGCGGACATGGCGGACATAGCGGACATGACGGACATAGCGGACACAGCGGACATGGCGGATATGGCGGACATGGCGGATATGGCGGACATGGCGGACATAGCGGACATGACGGACATGGCGGACATAGCGGACATGGCGGACATGACGGACATAGCGGACATGGCGGACATAGCGGACATGGCGGACATGGCGGACATGACGGACATAGCGGACATGGCGGACATAGCGGACATGGCGGACATAGCGGACATAGCGGATACAGCGGACATGGCGGACATAGCGGACACAGCGGACATGGCGGACACAGCGGACATGGCGGACATGGCGGACATAGCGGACATGACGGACATGGCGGACATAGCGGACATGGCGGACATGGCGGACATAGCGGACATGGCGGACACAGCGGACATGGCGGACACAGCGGACATGGCGGACATAGCGGACATGGCGGACATGGCGGACACAGCGGACATAGCGGACATAGCGGACACAGCGGACATGGCGGACATAGCGGACACAGCGGACAAAGCGGACATGGCGGACATAGCGGACATGGCGGACATAGCGGACATGACGGACATGGCGGACACAGCGGACATGGCGGACATAGCGGACATGGCGGACACAGCGGACATGACGGACATAGCGGACACAGCGGACATGGCGGACATAGCGGACATAGCGGACATAGCGGCCATGGCGGACATAGCGGACATGGCGGACATAGCGGACATGGCGGACATAGCGGACATGACGGACATGGCGGACACAGCGGACATGGCGGACATAGCGGACATGACG
The DNA here is from genome assembly GCF_009650485.2 of Drosophila albomicans. Taxonomy (NCBI): domain Eukaryota; kingdom Metazoa; phylum Arthropoda; class Insecta; order Diptera; family Drosophilidae; genus Drosophila; species Drosophila albomicans. The sequence goes on along the minus strand of NC_047627.2, from coordinate 5,084,475 downwards.
GACATGGCGGACACAGCGGACACAGCGGACACAGCGGACATAGCGGACATGGCGGACATGGCGGACACAGCGGACATGGCGGACATAGCGGACATGGCGGACATAGCGGACATAGCGGACATAGCGGACATGGCGGACATAGCGGACATGACGGACATGGCGGACATGGCGGACATAGCGGACATGGCGGACACGGCGGACATAGCGGACACAGCGGACAAAGCGGACATAGCGGACATGGCGGACATGGCGGACACAGCGGACATAGCGGACATGGCGGACAAAGCGGACAGAGCGGACACAGCGGACATGGCGGACAAAACGGACACAGCGGACATGGCGGACAAAGCGGATACAGCGGACATGGCGGACATGGCGGACACAGCGGACATAGCGGACATGGCGGACACAGCGGACATGGCGGACATAGCGGACATGGCGGACATGGCGGACATAGCGGACATAGCGGACATGGCGGACACAGCGGACATGGCGGACACAGCGGACATGGCGGACAAAGCGGACAGAGCGGATACAGCGGACAGAGCGGACATGGCGGACAAAGCGGATACAGCGGACATGGCGGACATAGCGGACATGGCGGACATAGCGGACATGGCGGACATAGCGGACACAGCGGACATAGCGGACATGGCGGACATGGCGGACATAGCGGACACAGCGGACATGGCGGACATGGCGGACAGAGCGGACATGGCGGACATAGCGGACACAGCGGACATGGCGGACATAGCGGACATGGCGGACATAGCGGACATGGCGGACATGGCGGACATAGCGGACACAGCGGACATGGCGGACATACATGGCGGACATAGCGGACATGGCGGACATAGCGGACATGGCGGACATAGCGGACATGACGGACATGGCGGACACAGCGGACATGGCGGACATAGCGGACATGGCGGACACAGCGGACATGACGGACATAGCGGACACAGCGGACATGGCGGACATAGCGGACATAGCGGCCATGGCGGACATAGCGGACATGGCGGACATAGCGGACATAGCGGACATAGCGGACATAGCGGACATGGCGGACAGAGCGGATACAGCGGACATGGCGGACATGGCGGACACAGCGGACAGAGCGGACATAGCGGACATGGCGGACATAGCGGACATGGGGGACACAGCGGAAACAGCGGACATAGCGGACATGGCGGACATGGCGGACATAGCGGACATGACGGACATAGCGGACACAGCGGACATGACGGACATAGCGGACATAGCGGACATGGCGGACATAGCGGACACAGCGGACATGGCGGACACAGTGGACATAGCGGACATAGCGGACATGGCGGACACAGCGGACATGGCGGACATGGCGGACACAGCGGACACAGCGGACACAGCGGACATGGCGGACATGGCGGACACAGCGGACATAGCGGACATGGCGGACACAGCGGACATGGCGGACACAGCGGACAGAGCGGACATAGCGGACATGGCGGACATAGCGGACATGGGGGACACAGCGGAAACAGCGGACATAGCGGACATGGCGGACATAGCGGACATGGGGGACACAGCGGAAACAGCGGACATAGCGGACACAGCCAGTGTTGCCAAAGTTTGTTGAGAAAAAAAGCTGTTTTTGACGGGAAGAACGATGCAAAAAAGCTGAAAAATTAGGGAAAAAAAAAAGCTATAAAAAAACTGATTTTTGAATTCATTGGATTTTCTATATTTTGAAACATATTTATGGAATTTGTACAGCAGCTGCTCTAATATTCACAATAACATATTTGGAGAATTTCATTAAAACTATTCTCATTCTCCTAATTTTTATTGTCATATGTTCATCCAGTTCCTATCATTTTTAGGAATTTATTAGGAAGGTTATACTATATCTATAGCAGCATTTGTCAAGTCTGTGCAAGCCATAACTGTAAATGCATGATTTAGAATAAAATGTATTTCCATTTTAAGTAGAAAACAACGAGTAGAAAAACGAATAGCGCTGTCGTCTTCAAAGTATTTAACTTTTGCTTTTTGGTCAAAATCAAATCAGAGAGTTGTGTGGTGATAGTATATTTGTAGTAACTGTCTTCCGTGTCGTCCGATATTTTTGTTTTTTAATACAATTAAAACACACTGATCTTAAGATCAATTCACTTTCGCCTTTAGTGACGCTACGATAAGAATTGGCGCGTTCTTAACAACACTGTACAATCGATTTGACACTAAAAATGTTGGCAAGCATCGACAGAACAGCTACAGCAAATATTGTCCCATAATTTTGGGCAAATAGAAAAAAAATCTAAAAAAAGCATTTAAGTAAAAAAAAGCCAGAATTCCCGCTGCCCGTTTGCTTTTTTTTTCAAGTAAATGGTATTTGAAAAAAGCCAGTATTGACGGGAAAAAAGCGACTCTGGCAACACTGGACACAGCGGACACTTTTGGTACAAATGTACCAAAACTGGTACATTTTTTATGCGTTGGTACATTGGATCACTTTTTTACATTTTGGTACATTTTTAATATGCCTGTTTTAGTATTTAAATTTTTCATAAAATTTTATGTTCACATATATTATTTTAACAAATGGCTCTGTTCCACCAGACACAAATTTTGTATCAGTTAGAAATTGAACTATGACTAACACTGGAAAATATCGCATACAGTCGATTTGCGATGACAATTGACAGGATAATTGAGAAAATATGTATGCGCCAATGTAAGGCCCACTACGTAAACAGTTATTTATTGTGAATCACAATTTGTGAAATATAAAAAATCTTTCGTGTGGTACATTTTTGTGAAATACAAAAAAACTTTCGTGAAAAATGTTTGGTACATTTTTGCTAAAATTGGTACATTTTTTTCAAATTTTTGGTCCAAAAATTTTTTTTGGAATAGCAACCGTGGTGGTAAGTTATCAAATGAAAAGTTTTTTTTATAAAGCAAAACAATAATACAATTTAATACATAAAAATACAAATTTGAAATATGCATACTTAACTTAAGTCATTAAGGAATATAAACATAAAATCCGTTATAAAGTTTAACGTCTGTTGCACTGTTATTTTAAAGAACACAGCTGTAGTTTCTTGATTGCTGCCATTTGTAATGAAATACTTAGACAACAAACTCGAACTTAATGACCACTTAAAGTTTATGTTAAGTTGTTAATTCAATGATTGAGTAAATCATTTCAATAGTGTGGCTCCCTCTACAGTGCAATCAATGCTCTCAATTTTAAGTCTGCTCATTAGCGCCATCTGCCGTGGAAGTAGCCGAAGCTTAAGCAAAGCTTTAGTTGAAAGCACTAATCAACGATTTTAAACAAATCTGGCAACGCTAAAAAAGCTAAAAGACATTTGCCGCTTGGATTCAAATCATTTATTCGGTTATCAAGCTCATTTTACATTTTCGCTGTTTGCATACAAAGTATGCTACACTTAATCGTTCCACCAGCCAGCACCACCACGAGAGCCACCGGCACCGGCACCACCATGGTTCACAGTGTAATCGAACTGGGCCGGTGGACCCCAGGCATTAGCGCCAGCGCCAGCACCAGCTCCAGCTCCCTGCCAGCCGCCAGCACTGCGTCCAGCACCAGCACCGCCTTGCCAGCCACCAGCACCGCCACCGCCATAGGCACCAGCACCGCCGCCATAGCTGCCAGAGCCGCCAGCGCCAGCTCCTTGCCAGCCACCAGCACCGCCGCCGCCATAGCCGCCAGCACCTCCAGCTCCTGCGCCTTGCCAGCCGCCAGCACCGCGTCCACCGCCAGCACCTCCCTGCCAGCCACTAGCTCCTCCAGCACCACCATAGGCACCAGCACCGCCGCCATAGCTGCCAGCACCAGCACCGCCGCCTCCAATGTGAACCTTGGTGTTGCCATGGGCCTGAGAGACATGAGAGACGAGGCCAGCGCCAATGCGAGAGCCACCGCCAAAGCCACCGCCAGGCAAGTAGCCGCCACCGCCAGCACCACCGCGTTGTCCAGCACTAGCCATGGCCAAGGTAGCGAGCAGACAGACAAAGACCTGCGGAAGAAGGATGAAAGGATTAAATTCGTGGCTTGCAAACTTCAAACTCTTTAATCCCTAAATTACCTTCATGTTGATGTAAAGTTCTTGATTGAAGTTTTGAGTTGGTTGTGTTTTGTTTTGTTTTGGTTGCTATCGGGGCGCAGCTCCAATTGCTTGTGATGCTTCTGGTCTGCCACACAGCACAATTTATAGCTGAAGAATTTCAGCCACTTTTCGCTAATGATCTGTTGACTCTCGAAGTGAAGAAGCGAAGCAATAACAAAAAACACAAAAAACCTAAAATCCAAAACCAAAAACAAAATAATTTAATAACTTTAAACTAAAAAATTAATAAATGAAAAACACGAAAAACATTAACATTTATTTTGTTATTGTTTCGTTGCTTAACGCTTCATTAGATTCTGTGCGCACGCCACGGCTAAAGCAGATGATAAAGCTCAAGCAGTCAGACAGACAGGCAGCCAATCGAACAGGTATTTCCGAGTGCCTTTTGCGTTGCCTTTAATTAAAATGCGAAATCAAATTAATAAATTAATTGCAAGCAATTATACGTGGCAATTTGCCTGCGGCACGCTTAGCTCTTTGTTTAAAAGCGACAACGTGTGGACGCATTGCGTCCAGTTCAACGCTGCTGTCGCCAGCGAGCGCAAAGTTCCGGCTTCGCGCACATTGCGCATACGTCGTGTGGGCCGTAGACAAACAGCTGAGCTGCCCATATTTTTTTTGTTTTTTTTTTTTTTATTTTTTTTTATAGTTATACCCAGTTTTTTTTTTATAACAAATCGTACTAAGAATTGCTATGTGTGAAGCTGCCTTTCACACTCACAAAATGTGCAAGTTTTGTAGGCCCAAAAGCTTGGGTATCTTGTAGCCAAGCCCTATAAGCTAGACCTACTTTTTACTCACTATTTTTTTTTATTTATTTTGAAAGTGAACTCATCACAATGGCAGCAAACAGTCTGCGCCTGGTTTATGCAATTAAAACTTACGCAACGAAGTGTTTAAATTTGTAACACCATCAACACATCAAGAGCGAATGCAGCGAAGGTTGCTCAGCATATCCCTAGTCTGAGATGGTTGAAGCACAGTCAGGTGCCAGGTGCCAGGTGCCAGGTGCAACGGCCAACCTGCCACTCCTTCAACAACTGGACAAACAAAGAATGTGCAATTCGAAAGTAATAAACTAAATGCTGCCCTAAAGCTATGTTAGGTTTGTTGTTTCCAGTTTTGAGTAAAGATGACTCTTTATTTTTTTAAATGGTAAACGAATTCAATACAAATATTTTAAACATAGTGAATGAGACAAGTAATTATTATTTGATAATTTATTACCATCAAATTATTATTTTATTGAAATAGCGAATACAATTCCCTATTGGAATAAGATGAGCTAAGACGACTAAGGCCTTCAAGCTGTAATTTATATTTTATTATATAAAATATATTTATTATATAAAATATGAAGAACATTTTACCAAAATTCAAAATAAATTATGATCTCACTTTTAAGCTAAACTTAACAGATTGCTTAATAAGCTAACCATAAACCAATTAGCTCATTTATTAATTAATCAATAATACATACTTCAAAGACACCTAAAAATACGTTTTTTAATAGCAAACTACAAATTTGAAAAGTATATACATACATAATAAAAAATGATAAAATAAATAAAGGAGAATTAAATAAGTGACAAAATAAATACATCAAAAATTAAATAAATATATATAAATGAAGAAAATAAGTTTACTAAATAATAAATTTACTCAGAAAGAAAAAACATTCTAAAATCAAGAATAAAATCTTGAATCGTAATAATACATATGATGTAGAAATTGAACCAGATTCAAGATCAAAATTTAACAAAAAATCTAGGTTGCCCATTCTTAAAAATTCTAGATTATAATCTTGTGTTTCAAATGTTGAAAAATTTCCAAATTCAAAGTTAAACCAAGAAGCAAAATCTTAAATAAAGATCGAGACCGACTAGAGTTTAAACCCAAGACCAACGGCCACACACATAAATTGATTTACGAAATCTTTAATTACTGAACTAACAGCAACAATACCAAAGATTAAGTTCTTATTTTAAAGAAAGTGAATGCCAACATTTTAACAAAAATGTACAAAATACTTTCTTTTTAGGATCGAAAAGCTTTTCTTCTTGCTCGCAATATTCATTCATATTGAATCAAGATATTAATCTTGAAATAAGATGTTTTTATTCTTAAAAGGCAAATTTAATATAAAAATCATAATTCATTTTTTTAAACTAAAAATCTTATTTGAATACTTGTTTTTAAGATCGAAAAATCGACTTTTCATTCTAAATATTTTATTTTTGTGTATAAATAAATTGAGAAGAAATGTCAATCTGTTATGCCAATAAAAATGAACAAAAATAGTTGGGAAACATCAAATACATAAATAAAATAAGTTTACTGAATGAAAAAACTACAAATCAATGGGGTGAATTGCTAAGCTTATACGCAGACAATCCGTTAGCAAAAGACTTATGGTGTACAAATGAAAATAAGTGCAAATTGTAATACTGCACAAATTAGCTAAGAGTTTGTCTCCATTAAAGTTTGGCTAATGATTGTGAATTGCGACGAGTAAATGCATTGATATATGAGCAGAAAGTTGCCGAAAGCAGATCAACTAAATTAAAACTGTGTTTCTTATCAGCCAGGCAAATATCAATCGTATCTCTCTAATGGAACAAGTGCCGAGACTGATGAAACCGAAATGCAAACAGTAGCAGACAGATCTAGCATCGATCTAAATTGTAATGGGGTGCGAGTTGTGAGCAGACTTCGACTTCGACTTCGTCGCTCATCTCTCGACTTTCATGCACAGCAGAGCTGGAGAGAGAAAGAGAGTGAAAGACACTCTCTCAATCTTTTGGTTGCACCTGAGCCATGCAAAGCCGGCTTTATGCTCTTTCTCTCCAGCTGACAATTTCTCTCTTTCCTCTCTCTATCTGAGCTGCGTTTGCCTTCGCTGTCGGTGGCAGCTTCAGAGCTGCTGCTGCAGATTTGGCCAAATCATTCCGTTGGGAAGTTGTAACTGGGAAACGTGTTTGACGGATCGCTAACCGTTCACCGGCTTCGCGTTATCGTCGCTACTCGTCCGCCTCGTGCTATCGCCCAAACTTTAATCTTCAATCTCTAATCTCCATCTTCAACTTCATTACAAGCGCGCGCATTTTACACATTTGCATGTTGTGCGCGTTAACAAGTTAACGCCGTTTATCCACAACCGACAACCGACAACCGAACGAATCCTTGAACCCAAAACCGTGTCTGTGCGTGTTTACCATTTTATTGGATTTTTGTTTTTTTTGCTGTTGTTTTTTTTCGTTATTTCTCTGATGCTGCAACATCATTTTTCATCTTTCGAATATTTTGCGAAAAATCTGTAAAAATTGTTGTGTTTTGTTTTTTGTGTGTGCGCTCACTCAAAATAGTTGTTGAGCAACCAAAAAAAAAAAAAATAAAAAATATAAAAGAAATACGAAAAAACGAAAAACGACGACAAGGCAACGACCATTAAAAGCAGTAATTAATTTATTATTTGCAAACATTTGACGCAGCTCAAATTAAACGTCGAAAAGTTTAGTTAATCACAGCATAAATAGTTATTGTTCAAGTGGTGAGTGCTAAAAATAATTCTATACTAAGTTTAATTGTCCCCAAATGATTCTATTTAGCCTGGCAAATGATTAAGTGATTAGCCCAGATCTCTGTGGATCTGACATTAATATGTATTATGATAATAAATTAAGCTCGAAAATTGTGAGAGCGTCTAGCTAGCGTCGTGTTCATGGTCTATTAATTGTGCATTTTCTTTTTATTATAACTTATATTGGGCTCAGTGCAGCATATATATATATACACATATATTTCGTATATATCGGGCAAGTCAACAGAAGCAATTACAAACTGAAAACGAAAATCGTAAATTGAATTCAGTGTTTGCTGCAAATTCTTGGCAATAATTTCACACATTCAACGCGTTCATGTTGTCAGTTACAGTTTCCAGTCGCTTGTCTTGTTATTGTTTGTTGAATGTGGTTTTATTTTGCGCGTTTTACCGCATGCAGAACAAAAGACTTAGGCAACGAACTTGAACTAGCATGCAGCTCGCTTGGTACGTTGCGCTTGCGGTTTTTTGGGCAAACATTACACACATTACATTGCGTGGCTTTCTCTCCCTGACAAAACCAATTCTAAGTGCCATCGCTAATAAGCCAAACAGCAGCAGCCACCAACAACAGCAACAATGTTGTTGCAGGGCTCTAGATGAAGTTGACTGAAGTTTGCTCACTTGGAAAAGAGTTGACTGCGTCGCCTGCGAAACTAACTGAAATGGTATTAATTGCCACACACACACACACACACGCACGCATACACAATACTTGACTTTCATTGTCTTTGGCGTTTGCGGTTCGCCGTTTGTTGTTGTTGTTGTTGTGAGCTTATTATGCCGTATGCTTTATGTCTAATGCTTGAATGCTTTTGTCTTTGCTGCCGCTGTCGACGATGTCTTTGTCTTTGTCTCTTTTGGCTCGCAGTTTTACATACGCGTCGAGTTAATCACACTTTTAACTCCATTTCACATAATACTAATTTCATAATTTGCACTTCCATCGCCATCGCCAACGCCACCCAACGCATTTTCAAACAGCTTACTCGCTCGCCTGCTCGCTCGCATTTTCACTTTTTGCTCCACAATGTCGACGACAATGATTAAAATAAATCTCCGCCGTATCAAGCGCACATTTAATTTAGCCAAAGCAAAGTGCCCCCAAGTGCATGTTATTTGATACAACTTCATATAGACTTTTGCTCGTCTCAAATATATTTCTGCGCTTTTCCCAAAGCAGTTTCTATACCCGCTTTCCATAGGGTAGAAGGGCTTGCTTTGTGTCTGCAGTTAATATAACATAATATAAAAAAGGATCCGACCCCAGATAAAAATTGTAGAAGTTATATAAATATACAAAATATAGCCTTTGGTATTTTGTTTTGGTATTTTACGGTATATTAGTTTAGATATAAAATGTTGATATTACTATAAACCAAATATAGCCGTTGTTATATTTTAGAAGTTATATCAATATACCAAATGGTATTTGGTATTTTTTTGGTATTTTACGGTATATTAGTTTAAATAAAAATTGTTGATATAACTTCTAAAATATAGCCGTTGATATATTTTAGAAGGTATACCAATATACCAAATATAGCCTTTGGTATATTTTAGAAGTTATATCAATATACCAAATATAGCCTTTGGCATACTATAGAAGTCATATTTATATACCAAATGTAGCTTTCGGTATATTTTTTGGTTTATATCAATATGCCATAGCCTTGATATATATTTTTTTAGTATTTTACGGTATATTAATTTAGATCAAAATTGTTGATATTATTAGATCAATAAACAAAATATAGTCGCTAGTATATTTTAGAAGTTATATCAATATACAAAATATATACTTTAGTATATTATAGAAGCCATATCAACATACCAAATATATCATTTGGTATATTTTAGAAGTTATATAAATGTACCAAGAATAGCCTGTGGTATGTATTAGTATTTTTCCAATATTATTTTGGGTAAGTTTTAAGAATAATACCGAATTATATTGCGCTTATTCAAAATGGTTATCGGGTATCTCACAGTCGAGCACACTCGACTGTAGTTTCTTTCATCTTATTTTCGTTGTTGTTGTTTTCTGTTTTCTGTCTCTGTTGATGTGAAAACACTTTGGGGGCGGCTGCTGCGAGAACATTGCAAGCTTTCTGAGGCCCCTTCCTGGGCGTACAAATTGCCCCAATGCGCTGAGCAGCGAACTGACATCCAAAAGCTAACGGATCGTCATAATTGCAGAGCACCCATGCCAACTATCGTGTAACCATAATCGACATCACATTCAGTTCTGTCTTCTAAGCTCGAGGGTATCACGATTCTGGTAAGCGCTAGAAAACAGTCTGAAATATCTACTTTGCCTTTGTTTTATTTTATTAATTTCAGAGGAAATGTAGTAAATTCCTTAATTTTACTTTAATCTATCGCCTCTAAGATTAGCGACTTATAGTTCAGAATAAAAAAAGAATTTCTATGTTATATGCACATATTTACATATTTAATCCTAAGGTAAATGCTGCTAAATATCTGCATATATTAAATTGCTTTTATAATGACAAAATTTATGCTTCTACTTCAATTGCTTGACATTCTTCCGGCCCTTAAATAAATTTCAAAAATTAAATAACACAAAAGTTGAAGCATTTTAAGTGCAAAAAAGACTAACCAATAAAAATAATAAGAAATAATCGGGCAAAAGTGGATACTTTCAATATTTTTAAATACAAAATATAAACAACAAACTGTTTGAATATTTGTTCCTCTTATGGAGTGTAGAAATTAATAAAGATTATTGGAAAAAAAAAATTAAAAGGATTAATATATTCAGAAGTGACAAACATGTATTTATATATTCTTAGATTTCTTCGGTATTTGTTATGTGTTAAAGAATTAATAATAATAAAATTGTTATTTAATGCATTTCACAAAAATATAATAATAAATGTTAAAAAGTTATATGTTATTTACCTCAATTATTTTTTTGTTAGTAAAGACTAATATTTATAAATTCTATTTATTTATTTATTCATAATGGTTAGCTACAATTTAAATTGGCTATAATAATAATTTGCAAAAGTTTTTTTTTTTTTATTCTATTTACAAACTATCTATCTAAAGATAATAAGTAAATTCTATGACGAAGAGAATGACACAAGAATTGCAAAAGATGTAGCTCGTAATTTTATAAACGAAAATTATTTTAATAATTTAAATAAATAGAATTTTCTAATAAATACCAACTTTAAATATAAATTTTAAATAAAATTTTAAATACTTTCAAAAATAAATATAAACATTCAGAAATAGAATAAATATAAATATGAAATACAAATTTAGGCATTCCAATAAATACTTAGAAATATTCTTAAAGTTTTCTTTGCTGCTGCAAGGTATTAACGCTTCGGTGTTTGCTCGTTGTGTCACTTGTGAGGTTGAGATGTCTGTTGTTGTTATTTTGTTGTTCTTGTTGTCGCCGTGACTGTGACTGTGATTGTGTTGTACGTACGTGCGCACAACTGACAGCAAATGAAACAGTATCTACCATATAATCAGAGCGCTGTGGCAACCCAAAAAGCCAACAACAAATGACAACAAGCAGCAAGTGTTGAGGCAACGTTACAAAAAGGTATCTTTATCAGAGAGAGAGAGAGAGAGAGAGAGAGAGAGAGAGAGAGAGAGAGAGAAAGAAAGAGATACCAAGAATGAAAGTTAGTTAGTTACTCTTGTTGTTTCTGTTGTGAGTACACACAAAACGCAAACTAAACAATATTTGTCACTTTTTTTTTTTTTTTTTGAGTAGAATAGACTTTCATCATTCGGCACCCGTTTCAGTTTCAAAATAGATACTGTTTTTCTTCTTTTTTATTTTTGTGTGTGTGAAAAGCAATGCGACAATTTATTTATTGCTGCACATTTGTCCAATCCACACCTCGAGTTGAGTCGCAGCCCTTTTCATAATATGTATTCAACAATTCGGCCAGGCAATTAACATAATTATCAATGCTCCACTGCATTTCTCACTCTTTTTTCGTTTCGTTCAGTCTTTGCATTTGTCACACAAATTATGCATAAAATATAATAATAATAGTCATAGCTTCGTCTCTGTCTCTGTCTCGCTTTCGAATCGCATTCGAATCGAAATTGAAGCTGAAGTTGACATTTTCTAGACAAATGCCTCAATCTGAATTGTCTGTTGGCCGCCTTTTTGTTACCATTTCAACATCGCAACAATTCTTGATGCCCCTTTTGTAGTCCTCCCTTCACCTGTGCCAGAAGAATGAATATGCGTGGAGGCTTGATCATCATTATCATTTTGGGAATTTTTTAGTTGGAGCACAATAACAAATCGATGGCGGGCAACAAATAAATATTGTGCCACAAATTTATACACACCAAAAAATTTGTATCGTATTTTGTTGTTTATTTTTGTATTGTAACTGAAGATCGCGCAGACGCGCAGATCGAAAGTGAAATTTCTGGCTGCCATTGGAATATATCGCATTGTGTTCAGCCGAAAAGCAGAAAAAAAAGCGAAGAAATAATCATAATAATAATAAATAAATAAGCTGCGGCCCAATAAGTCAGCACAATGCCAAAAACTGATGCGAGCTGCGCTCAACCAGACTGAAAACTGGAGGTGGAGGAGGAGGAGGAGGTGGAGAGCTTAGGTCTCTTAGAGTAGGTATTAAACCTTGGCTTATTATTTAAAAAACGCGGCATCAACTTTCCAACTATAAAAATCACACACACACACAAACCGCAAGCCCATTAAATCAGGGCCAAAGAGACGCACTCAACCTGATGAGGGATTTGTTTGCCAAGCATAACCTTTCGATTTTCGAACACTAGTCAAGCCATTAGATAATAAATCTCACCAACTGATTGCAGAGAAGAAAATACAAATCTGATTAAATCCAGATTGAGACTAAATCGCATATGAAATAAATAATAAACTAATAAGCATTTGTATGGAAAAAGAACACAGAGAAGTTTGTCTGAGGTACAAATTTATGTTCGAATATATTAAGTTATTTTTCCAGGCTTACTTTCAGCCTCGCAGAAGATTCGTTTCCTCACAATCATTTTAAAAGTTGTAAGCTAAAGTTACTATTGACGTATAATTAAAATGATGCATCGAATTCACATGCATAAACCCGTTCACCAATCCTTAAAAAACAATTAAGAAATTTACAGTCGAGTGCTCGATTGTGAGTAGTAAATTTACAATATGCTTTATGTATCACTGAAGGCTATATTGATATATCTTGTAGTACATTCTAGTACATTCAAAATATATTATAGAGTACTAAACACACCAGATTTTCAGTCAGAGCAGCTAAGACTCTACTGCTGTGGACGTAATTTGCCATACAGAAGTATTTCTTAAAAAAGTTATCATATTTATTTCATAATAAAAACCTGTAAAGCTTTGATGAGATTCATTTTGGACACAATTGATGCACAGTGACAAAGCGGGCTGCTGTTAATTGTCGAATAATCTTATCTATGTTATATAATATATTCTTGAAAGTGAAAAATATGTACCAAAGCATTTTTTTATTTTTAGTAAAGATAAATCTTATAGCTCTTGATTAGCACTTTAATAAGAGCTAAGAATGATTTTGGTATTATTTCTCTGTTTAAGATAATTGCTAAAATGAACAAATTCGCACGAAAACCAAAAAAATAGTCGAATTTATATGTATATATATTTTATAGTAAAACATAAAAGTTCCTAAAATGAATCTTAGCTTTAAATCTAGTACCAATTCAAAGACCTATAGCTTTACATATTTCTAAATTAGTTTCTGATTATGTAACTTGTTTACTGCCAGAGAATTACTCAATTGCAAAGCTTAGACTACAAACATCTGGTAATCGATTTGCTTAAAATTATATAAAAATGGGTTGCTAAAAATTTGGCTTTGTGTATTAAATTTGTATGGGTATGTTTTTAGAATGAACGAATGTGCAAAGTAGTCATGGAAGGTAGTAGAGATTAACAAAGAGTGACAAGTTTTCTAGGGTGTGTGTTTAGGGCTCTTTAAGTCAACGGTTGCTAAACAGTTGTGGCTATTACTGAACACTTGTGCTGATGATACTAGATTTAAGTGAATGACTGAAAAAGCCCTTGCCAAAAATTTGTACGTATGTCCCTCAAATGTTGTCTGTGTGTTTGACTAGGCGGCGGACCGAGATAATAGCAAAGAAGGATCTGCTAAGTGGGCGTGGTTAAGCAGACGAGCCTTATTAAGATTTTCCAGCTTGCTTAATGTACATTTGATGAACTGTTGCTCAACAGTTGTGCAGAACTGCAACACGTATGTAGATACTGGCTTAGCCCAGCAAAAAGTGATTGCCAAAAATTTGTCTCGATCTGTTTCATATTTTGTAGGTGTATTTGACTAGGCAGCGGACCAAGATTATAGTAAGCGCCAATCGGCCAAATGGGCGTGGTCAGGCAGGCGAGCTTCACAAACACTCCTCAACTTGCATGTGCATGTATTTGTGTGTATGTGTGTTCTTCTGCTTGACTTCTTCTATGAAAATCAGTTCAATAGGAATGCCAAAAACACGCATACACACACACACATGCACATCTAACCCAGCTGAACTTTTCTGAACCCCTTCTGTTTGACCACGCCCACTTATCCAGTACGCCTTCTCTAATGTCTCGGTCCGCCGCCTAGTCAAAGGCATCCACATACATTTGGTTCACATATTGAGAAATTTTTGGCAACCACTTTTTCACACTTTGCTCAGCTTTGTGAACTTGTTGCGATTCTGCACAACTGTTGAGTAACTGTTGTTCAAAAGCGCACCTAGGCAGGTTTGATAATCTTTGTGAAGCTCGAATGTCTGACCACGCCCACTAAGCCGGTCCCCCTTTACAATTTTCTCAGTCCGTTGCCTAAACTAAGGCACACGCCGCATAGAAAATAGATCTAGAACACATTTTTGGCAATCACTTTTTTACACTTGTTGATTACCTATCTCTAATCTGTCTCTGCTTTGAAATTTCTCAAATCCATATCAGAAGAGGCGATTGGTACAGCGTACAGCAATCATAATTTCAAAGCCAAGTATAGAAAAATTAACAAATCAAATCGAGGCAACTGAAATCAAACTTTGTATAAAAAAAAGGGTGACGCAACTGGGCAAACTATTCAAGTAGTAGATTTTATACTAAATAGAACAACATCAGCTCAAAAGTAAATATCGCAAAAAATAAGACAGTGCTTTAGAATAACACGTTAATATTAATTTAAATAATATTTAGCCTTTTTAAATAAATCCCCAAATATTTAAATATTTCTGAGTTTTATAGCTCTTAAATTCAATTTATAGTATATAACAATTTTTTTATTGAATGATAAGATTTTTGTGATTTATAGTTCGTATGTTATGTTAAATTCATAGTATACAGATTTTAGATAAACACTCAACATACTTTCAAGTAAATAGCACAACCTATTTTCCTCTTTTATAATTAGAATTTTCCAGTACTTGCAGATTCAAAGTAAAAGTGTAATTAAATATTAATTAACAACCAAATTAAGCAGTTGCCAAAAGAAGCTTTTGACGTTCTTGCTATGCTAAGCAGAGGATAATTCTGAAGAAGGAAAAACTAATCTCAGTTTCTTAGTCTTCCTCCGTCTCTTTCTCTCTGTTTTTAACTATGTGCTACTCAGTGTTTTGTTGGCCAAGTCTTAGTTGACTTTAATCTAACACATTTATCATGTGGTGGCTTTAATGGTTGCTTCATTCATCACTTGCCCCTCTGGCAAAGCCTGACTGATGTCTGGGCTACTCTTGCAACTGTTAATTAAAAGCGATGTGCTGAAGAGGTCAGCATCAGTGAGTTGATTGCGACTATGATATCATATTTATACACATTATATACGAGTATGTTATATAGTGTGTGTGTGTGTTTGCTTGAACTCTGAGATGCAGCTGCCAAAGTGGACGAAGATTTTGCTTTGTGGGTTGTGGACCCAAAAAAAAAAAAAGATAAACTTATAATAGTGTTACATAATGACGATTTGATTTGATTTGTTGCCCACTGCCAAAACGGAAAAGAAAAGAAAATAAAAGAAACATAAAATACACAATTTTTACAGTTGCTCTTTTGGCATTTTAATGGCCATTCGATTTTGCGACTAAACACAAAATAACAACTAACAAAACATCAACAAAAATTTCGCTGTCAGCAAAACGAGGCAACAAAACGACTGCGAATAAAATGGAAGACCCAATAATGTTACGATCGATTTATATCTACTTATGCATAAATAATTTGCTTATTGATTGATCGTTATGCGACAGCAGCAGCTTCCGCAGAGGCGCCCCAAAATACATCTCTCTCTCTCTCTCTCTCTGTATTTGTGACGTGTTGCGGGTCATCGGCGTCAGAGATCTCTTGCGCAATGTGAAAAGCCTTGGCTTGACTTTCCGGTCATTTCCGGCTCCTGCTGTCATTGGCCAAATACGTGAACGTTTATGCTTCCATCCAAGTCAGCCAAGTCAAGCACGCTAAGGCGATTGCCAGTTACGGACTTACCACACACTTGTCTCGCATCGTGTCGTCTCGTCTCGTCTCTTGTCTCGTGTCGTGCTGTGACTTGTTTGCTTGCCATCTCGCTCTACTTTTTTGTGCTTTTACTTTCGGCCAGATATTTGGCCAATGTGGTAAGTGGCAAGCGCGCGAGCAGCTCGCACAATGCTCAGCTGCTTCACTTTTACCGCTGTCCAAAAGCCTTTCGTCATGCGCCAACGAAAGCAAACAGCCAAACACTTTAACAAGGCCCAAAAAAAAAAATAACAGAAGAAAAATACATACAAGTGGCAACTGCTCTCTCATGCTCATGCTGCAGAGGGCAACAAGTCGAAAGCCCTTTTCACGGTATTGTTTGGTGATTTTTACTATCTACAAACATGGAAACTCGTGATGGGGAAAATGTTTAGCGTTTTCAGTTGCTGCATTGATAACATCTTGTTGGAAATAGTCACTTGAATTCTAATTCAAATTATATTTTAAATATTTGGAACAATATCTAAAATGTATTTAATAACATAAACCAATGTATTTGAAATATTCATAATAACTATATTTATTATTAATTTATATTCAATAAAAATATTTAGAGTCGATTTTTTAATGTTTCCGTGATCTATAGCTATTGTAATGGTTTCAAATATTTTTATTGCTCCTTTCGAAATATATATTTAAGAATTTTCTCATTTAATATAATGCATCCGAAATCTTTTAATAACTTCGTTATGGTTAAAAAGAATATATGTCTTCTTCATTCACACTTTATAGGAACTAATCTTTACTTTAAAATCGTTCGTTAAGGCAATAATTTATACGCAATAACGATTGCCAAGCAACACTATTAGCATCATCTGTTTTTATAAATATATGTAACTTATAGTTCCTATATATCAGAATATATAGTTCCTATATATCCTATATATCACATCAAGCTATTGCCTCATTGAAGTAACGAAATTAAGACTTAGACAGATATAGAATTTTTTTTAATAATAACAATTTATTTAGTAGTATAAGAATTTATTTGAAATGTAATAATCACTACAATTGTTATTAATTACCTTTCAAATTTATTAACATCTTTGAAGAGTTTTTACTATTCCATTATAATTTCATTTAATTTACACTCTTCTTAAATTATACCCAAGCCAACGCTCTGTTTATGCAATTTAATATTTAATTTATGCAAATTTATCTAGCACAATCCATTTTTTTGACATGTAAACTCTTTTTAATAATTTAATATTACAATAAAAAAGGTAAAATAAATAAAAAGTAAAATAATATTACAATTTAAATAATATATTTTTATATAATATTGGAATGCAATTATAATTTTATTCAAATGACACTATGCTTAAATTATATTCGTAGCATTGAGTGTAATTCACTTATTAATAATTTTTTAATTTAAATATAAAAATAAAATTAATAAATAAATACAACTTCAATTTATTTATAATATAAAATGAATACAGAAAATTGTAATTATAATATATTATTATTATTATTATATATTATTATTATTTTTGTATAATTTTCGAGTGCTTGCTTAATGAATATAAAAACAGTTTAAAGACTGCAAATTTAGTATTAAAAATGCCAAAAACAAAACAAAAAACACATCACTAATTGTGTGGCAATCTTTGAGTTTAATTATATTGTGCATATTGTGGTTTAAATTATACATTTTGTACAATCAAAACATCATTTGAGTATGCGAAAATATTACTTTAGCATCAGCTAAGTACAACTAGTGGTATACGTTATATGCAAACGATGCAAGTTTGCTTGATTATATTCAGTAAATGCATAAACATAAGAGTCATGAATATTCGCATTTACTTTGAAGCGCATTTAAAATGATTTCTTCTGGAAATTCAGAGAGTCTTGTGGAAATAGATCAGCGTTCGCTTTACGCCATTGTATTATACTCGTAGCTTAGATCATGGGCATGTTAATGAGTGGCTGAGACTCAGCCTCACACTCAGAGTTAGAGTTAGACACACACCATGATTCACAAGTATGTGAGTGTAATGAATCGCAGCAGAAGTTTCGACAGCGTGTTCATGGAACGCATAATCGTTGAAAATGCTTTTAATGACATAATTAGGCGTTGCTTTTGGAGGCAGTCTGCGAAATGGGGAAAAATGACTCAAAAATGATGTATGAAAAATTAATTAGCCGGCAGTCACATCAAGAAAAAAGTAAAACGCAACGCAACGAAACGATAAAAACAACAAACAAAACAATATGAAATCAAATGAAAAATAACTTATGAGGGAAAAATGAACGAACAACTTTTGGCATTTGGCCAGGTCGCCGCCCAGGCTGATTGATTTGACCCAGCCAAGACTTTCACCGTTGCACGATGCTTTGACTTCAACTTCGACTTCGACTTGGAGTTCGACTTTTTTATTTTTGCTGGGCATTTGCTCTTAATGCAACAACCGCAGGCACGTTGCTTATGTGTTTGGTTGGCGTGACAGACAGATAGAAAGACAGGCACAGGGTAAGCCTCTCGCTCTGTGGCTTGGCCAGGCCATTGTCTGCTGTCTGTCTGCTGTCCGTCCTCAGTCTCATAGTTGCGCCTGTTCATAACTTACTAAGTAAGTATTATGATTATTTTCAATTTTTGGAATTACCAAAACGCATTTCGTGCTGCAGCTTGCCACTTGCCACTTGCCACTTGTCGCTCTTCTCTCTGCTCCTCTATCTTTTTTCTCCATCTGCTGCCTGATGTCATCATCTTTGGTGATGGCAAAGACACCCGATTTTTTGGGAGCAACTCAGCACCGCGGGCCTGTGAAATCAATTTTAGTAATTATGTAACTGTAACTGCTGCTCCAAGCCACACACACACACACACACACACACACACACCAACACACACACTCTTGAGGCATATTTTCACACATACAGCTGTCCATCAATCAATTATTGTTGTCGTTGGCTCATCAACTTTAGTTGCTTCATTAACACACACACACACACACACACCAACACACATATAGTATACATATTTCTATATTCATTTTCTTTTGCATCCGCAGAGTTTACAAAATATAGTTTGAGCAGAACTGTGATGAATACACTCATTCTGCTATTCGCATGATTTGTTGCAGTTGCCAATTGCAAAATTCTTTTCTTTTGCAGCACAACTTCTACACTAGTTAACAAAATTTTGTTTCATTTCATATATTTTATTATTTAGTATTCGAATATTCAAAATGAAGCAATATAATGGCTTAAATTTAATTGAAATCGAAAACTAAAACTAAAACTAAATATTATCTTTTCCAATTAAATATGGAACAACGTAGAAAATCAATATTGTGCTGAGTGAAAAATACATCTTGCTTCATTTTACTTTTATTTGCTTTGTGTAATGTAAGTAGAACAATTTTTATACCATACCCATACCATAGGAAAAAAGATATTATAATGGCAAACAGGCAAAAGAAAGCATATATATATATTCTTGATCAGAGTCAACAGTCGAGACGATATATCCATGTCCGTCTGTCTGTCCGTCCCTCCGTAGGAACACAGAGATCTCGAAGACAATAAGAAAGAGAGATATCATTTTTCTTTATAGCACTTGTTATGTTTGCACGCAGATCAAGTTTGTTTTAAATTTTCGCCACGCACGAATAACAAGCTTAATTTTGAAACTGGAGACTTTTGGTTGACAATATGGTATTTTGAGTATGGTATATTTCGAATATAGTACTTCATCGATTTACCAAATATGATCTTCGGTATATATGTAGTTTTTTATGGTATATTTTAAGAATAATACCGCACTGATTTGCATTTATTCAAAATGGATAACGGGTATCTCATAATCGAGCACACTCGACTTCAGCTTTCATACTTGTTAATACTCATTTTGCAAATAAAATAAATTATTTTAAAGAGATGAAATGAATTCCAAACTGAATTTAATTTAAATGCAGAAAAATGGGGTAACAAGTAGTCAACATTCTAGTAAAATAAATTTGAATTCTAAGTTAACTTAAATTTAATAAATAGCTGGAAATAAATTGAATATCGTTGGTAATCAGCACAAATACATTTTGGAATCGAATACAGAACTGTTTAAAATGTTTGCAGAGTTGTGTAGACAGCACACAATAATACGCTGGCTGTGGCTTGTTCTTGGCATTATAATTTCATGGCCAAGAGGCCTCGTCGGTGAGCCTCGTCATTGGGACTGGCTCGAATCGGAGGCACATGCGACTACAGTTAGCTGGCGGCTCTCTGCAATTTCGGCACGGCTAACAGCCAATAAGAAACCGAAGCTGAAGGTGAAGCCGCAGACGCAGTCGGAGTCGGAGTTAGAGTTGGAGTCGGAGACGAAACGAAAAAGCGAAACCACAAAAACCAATACGCAATTGAGGCATGCGTCCATCATAGCAAAAGATTGATGATTGTCAAGAAGGAGGAGAAGGAGGCAATAGAATAGTAGACTTGGCCTAGAAGCTGGCCTGGTGTCTTGGCCATGGCCATTACACGTCAATCTGCTGGCTGAACATCATCAATTTGCCGCGTTTGCAATGAGTGTCAATTGTGGGTAATTGAACCGAGGCGAGAGTTCAAAATCAAAGTCAATTGCAAAATGCCGGCATTTATTCGCACAACACTCGGGCATGGCATTCACAAGCACTCATCTCCGTGCATTCGAAGAGCACTCAATTGAGCAGTCAATCGCAATAAGCAACATCAACAACAACAACAGACAACAAAAACAGACAACGGCGAGAAATTTGAATGAAATGCAAGGCGCGCACTAATGGCTGGACAATAAACTTGGCTAACAAGTGGAAATGGTAACCGGCATTTTCTGTTTACCAGTTGCCGGCTTGAGTTGAATGAACCACTTGAACCACTCGAACCACACCACAAACAGCATCCATCGTTATTCAGTTATGCAGTTGTGGGTCAGCTGCGGTGACAGCGAACGGACAACAACCAAATGAACCATGAACGTAACGAGTCTTATCGCAGATTCAATACCAAATCTATTATTACTTACTGTTCACTTGAACTAGTGCGGGAAGAACCAGTTTGACAAAGTTACATTCGCTGTTTTTGATTAATAATCGATTCATTAGAAAGTACATTAGTAGAGTACTTTACCTACTATAAGTTAGCGTGGAACTAGTTCTAGTTCCAGTTCGTGATTGAACTGAATTATTTGATAATTATGTATATACAGGCATGCTTAAGTACTAAAGGATGTATTGAAAATTATCACATCCTTCCTCTGTAATTCTCAAATTGTTAACTTTGTCAATTCATTTACCAAATGGAACTGGAACTGAAAACTATTATTACTTACTGTTCATTTGAACTAGTGCAGAAAGAACCAGTTCGTCAAAGTTACACTCGCTGTTTTGATTAATAATTGATGCATTAGAAAGTACATTAGTAAAGTACTTTACCTACTTTAAGTAAGCGTGGAACTAGTTCTAGTTCCAGTTCGTGGTTGAACCGAATTATATGATAAGTATATATTAATATACTTATCATATAATTCGGTTCAGGCACTCTTAAGTACTATAGAATGTATTAAAAATTATCACGTCTCTCCTCTGTGGTTCTCAAATTGTTAACTTTGTCAATTCATTTACCAATTGGAACTGGAACTCAAAACTGTTATTACTAACTGTTCACTTGAACTAGTGCAGAAAGAACCAGTTCGTCAAAGTTACGCTGTTTTGATTAATAATCGATTCATTAGAAAGTACATTAGTAGAGTACTTTACCTACTTCAAGTTAGCGTGGAACTAGTTCTGGTTCCAGTTCGTGATTGAACTGAATTATTTGATAATTATGTATATACAGGCATGCTTAAGTACTAAAGGATGTATTGAAAATTATCACATCCTTCCTCTGTAATTCTCAAATTGTTAACTTTGTCAATTCATTTACCAAATGGAACTGGAACTGAAAACTATCATTACTTACTGTTCATTTGAACTAGTGCAGAAAGAACCAGTTCGTCAAAGTTACGCTGTTTTGATTAATAATCGATTCATTAGAAAGTACATTAGTAGAGTACTTTACCTACTTCAAGTTAGCGTGGAACTAGTTCTGATTCCAGTTCGTGATTGAACCAAATTATATGATAACTATATACAGGCACTCTTAAGTACTTAAGAATGTATTGAAAATGATCACGTCTCTCCACTGTGGTTCTCAAATTGTTAACTGAGAATTTTTATTACTTACTTTTCACTTGAACTAATAATCGATGCATTAGTAAAGTACTTTACCTGATTAAGATCAGTGTGGAACTAGGTCTAGTTCCAGTTCGTGATTGAACCAAATTATATGATAAGTATATACAGACACTCTTAAAAACTAGAGGATGTATTGAAAATGATCACGTCTCTCTTCTGTGATTCTGAAATTGTTTACTGAAAACTATTATTATTTAATGTTCACTTGAACTAGTGCACAAAAAACCAATTCGTCAAAGAAACATAAGCTCGCTGCTTTTGATTAATATTCGAAGCATTAGAAAGTACTTAGTAAAGTACTTTACCTACTCGTAGTCAGTATTCTGGATACAGTTCGTGATTGATTGAATCTTAAATTGTTAACTTCGTAAATGAATTTTCTAAATGGAATTGGCACTGAAAATTGGAATTGATTAGCGACTTTTAGAGGCTCTTCTCGGCGATTCTCAAATTACTTTTCTCATATATGAGAAGTTTTTTTAGCTGTTACTTTCAAAGTCACTCATCAAATATATATTACAGACTTTAAATGTAAAAAAGTTTAAATATTTCCTATAGCTTTAAATTCAATTATTTCTGAATTCTAATAAAGTACTTTACCTACTACGTACTATGTGATTATTTGATAACGATCACGTCTCTGCGATTCTCAAATGGCTAACTTCGTAAATTAATTTACAAAACTTAAAAGGTAAATGGCTTTAAACATTTCCTAATTTCTTTGCTTTGCTTATATATGTTTTATTTATAAATACTTGTTTTTTTTTTGTCGGTTACATGTATATAATAGTTTAAAGAAATTAAAAGAATTAATTTCATTGACAGAACCTTGATGGCTTCACACTATTGAAGCTTACGATGAAGTTGTCTTCAAAGTTCATATCAAGTTCATATTAGATTCTGTTCACTGATAGTCACTAATGAAGAATATACTATACAATATACAATATATCCGGTAAAAAAATCTAAACATATCATCCCAAATTAAGTATGTAAACTTTCCAGTGGTTCTTAATTGTGTAAAATATACTTTAATAAAAAAGAAATATGTCCTCATGATATGAGCTTGAGGCTTTAATAAGTTGCGCTAAAGTCTGTTGTCATGTTGCTGCACTGGTTGCTTAATAAATCTAAAAGTTAAAAAAAAGAAAACCTGATATAACAAATTTAATATTGCAGATTGGCAGTTCAATTGCTTTACAGCTAGTTCGAGGTCTTATGATCAAATCACCCGATCGATACCAAAGAGTGAGAGAGAGGGGGAGTGGGTGTGTGAGAAAGAGAGAGAGAGAGAGAGAGAGTGAGAGAGTTGGACTGAGCTGATATCAAAGACAGTTGAAAGGCGCTGGCAAAGCTGAACTAAACAATGGCAATGATTGCCCATATCTAAGTAGAGCAATACTTGTGGGTACTTTGGAAACCTGCAACCTGCAACCTGCCACTTCAACTGCCACTTGTTGCTCGCAACTGAAAGACAGAGAGAAGCAACAACAACGATCAACAACAGCAGCAGCAGCAGCAACAGAAAACAAGTAACAAATTAATTTCACTTTCTTTGCTGCTGTTGCACGTTGTCTTTATGCATCACACACAAAATTGCCTGTCTTGCCATTGTTAAGAGATCAGCTAGAGTGAGAGAGAGACCGAACGAGACAGAGAGAGAGGGAGAGGGAGAGGGAGGGAACGAGAGTCGCAGGTTTATTGACTGCGCGCATGCGGCAAACGTTGCAACGTCGCCTCTATGCAATTAACTCCGTTGTACTCCGCATATATATGTACATACTATATATAGAGTCTGTACAATAAATGTATACAACTATTTTAATATTTGCTATGCGCCTCAATGGGCTGCACTTGGCCCTGGAGGCGTCCAAAGCATGCGGCACAATGCCAGCTCTCTGTGGCACTTGTGGCACACATATTTTCACCCAAGAGATAAAAAGAAATAAAGTACACTTAAATATGTCCAGTGCTTTAAGCACTCGTTTATTACATGGTAACTAACATCGAGAGTTTGCCAATGACAACACGATCGATCCTCACACACACATACATACATACGTAGTATAATACTCCAAGTCTTTTCGTCAGCCTCCATTTAGATCGCAAGTGACAGCACAGATACATAAATATTATATACTACAACTACTTTATTTACATCAATATACAGTGGATCACAGATTATTTAAAAACAATACCAACAGACAACTTTGAATAATTATGCTGACTAAACTACGAAAGATATTGAATTTATATAAACGCAGCATTTTAGTTTAATGTTTTCACATAAAATGTACTATATCATTTATTTATCAAATATAATAAATAATTGAAATAAGCTGTGATCCACTATATATATATTTGATCTTGTTGTCTTTTCTTTCACAAATGCTGTGCAATAAATAAAAAAAAAAAATGTACATATATGACTCGAATTTTTGTTATCACAAAGGAGTACTACACATAATATATAGTATATAGTATAATAAAGTAATTTCCAATACTAAAATCCTGAACAGCCATAGATTTCTTTGGATTAATACTAGAGTATTAATTGTACTTAGAATACACTCTCTTTCTATATATATAGTATACATGAAATATGTTGAGTTTTGTTGTACATTCATTTTCAAATTCATTGAGTATTTCTCTTGATAGATGGTTTCTTCACTCCACAGCATAATAAATCTCTTCTAGTCTAATCTAATATTCAATTATCAGTTGTGTACATAATATTTTCACACAATACTACTTACAACCCAATATCCTTTGAAGACAGACCCGAACTGCTCGCATTTAGTTCGAGCAGCGTCTTCACATGCTCCGCGCTGGGACAGCGATCGACGATCATGAGACGCCCCTCGACCATGTCCATAAACTCACCGGCCAAATGTTGGCGCAAGCTCATTAGCTTTTGCCCCAATTTGCTGTCGACCAGCACACGTATCCACGAATCGATGTACAGCAGCGATTTCTCAACGCGTTCCTTCGGCTTTTCTTCCGCGTCCGCGTCCGCCTCCGTCTCTGCCTCATCATCGTCGCCATCTTCTTCTTCGTCAGATTCATCTGTTTCCACTATCAGCGGATTAACGACCTCCAATCTGGCCACCTTGCCACACTGCAGTGCCACCATCAGAGTACTGATCAAGGTGACCTGATCAATGTTCGTAATATGACCGCCATTGCGCGACTTCTCGTCAAAGATCAGCCAATCGGACAGATCGCATTTCGGCTTCTTGTCAAAGCACAACGTCATGCCCGAGTTGCGGGACAGCTGCACCAGGGGATCGCCCTCGGCGATGAAGCGACGACGGCCATTAAACGGACGATCGATGTAGCAGATCTTCGGATACAAACCGGCAGCCAAACACATGCGCAGCACATTCATGTCGCGATCGTTGCGCGAGACGAGTCCCATATCGTGGCATTTAATGGCGCGACGCAATGAATTGCGCACCGTTTGCACCGTGGCCACAAACAAGTCCATCAGCTTGTAGGACACATAATGCTGATCGCAATAATCCTCAGCGGCGCGTATGCCCATCGACCGATGATGCACATACTCCGTGTAGAGCTGAAGCATGCCCAGCGAATCGCTGCAGCCATCGAGTGAGAAGAGCTTGCGTGCCTTGCGCTGTTCGTTGCGTGCCCCACGATCGACGGGCAACACAAATGGATCGCGTACAGAGTAGAAGGCAGCAATGATGCACATGCTGCCGGCACAGCGATAATAGACGCTGTACACCAGACACTTGGCCAGCGACACATTCAACGGCAGCTCGGCAATGATGCGTCCCAGCTCCGTGACACTTTCGTCCTCGTTGAGCACATGCAACAGCTTTAGGTTCGCACAACTCTTGGCCACCGCAGCCGTATCGGGAGGATCGAGTGCGAGTGCCAAGAACTGCTCCAAGCGTCGCTGTGGCATCGCAATCTTGGCCAGCAGACAGATCTCGTCGAGGGTGGTGCGCAGCATTTCGGGCACAATGAAGCGTGTGAAGCTGTTGAACTGCTCGCTGCTATACAGACGATAGCAGATGCCATTCGTGCGACGTCCGACGCGTCCGGTGCGCTGCATTGCATCCGCTTGGGAGATCCACGCACAATCCAGCTGCGAGGCGCCCGTCTGCACATCGTAGTTCTTCATCTTGGAGCGTCCCGTATCGATGACATACAACAGATCCGCAATCGTAATCGACGTCTGTCCAATGTTCGTGCTGAGCACAATTTTCAGCTGCAAATCGGGATGAACGCGAAACACTTCGCTCTGCATGCTGCCTTCGATTTGGCTGTGCAGCAGCAGCACTTTGATCAGATGCGACGGCAAAGTTTCCTTCAGCTGATCGCGCAGCATTGTCAAATCCTGATAGCCAGGCAAATAGACAATCACAGCACCCTTGACGCCCTGATGCAACAGCATCTCGAGCAGCGACACAATCAACGCATTGTCAATGTTCGCCTCCTGTTTGAGCTGAGTGCTCAAATACGCATCGAGCAGCTGCTCCTGTGTCGGCTGCTCAACGTGCGCCAGCAGCTGCAGCATTTGCGGTGTGCGATAGCCCGTCTCGTGGAGTATGTGCTCCAGGGAATAGACCTGCACATTGAAGCTACGTCCCTCGACATAAAGCACCGGGGCACCATTGAAATAGTTGGACAATGCCTGCAGATCCATGGTAGCGGACATCAGTATGACTTTGAGGCGCCGATTGCGCTCCAACTCCAGCTTGACGGCGAGCAGTAGAAAGTCTGTGTTGAGATCACGATCGTGCACCTCATCGATGATCAGATGCGTGGTGTTTGCAAAGAACTCGTTGCCATTCATGGCCAACGAACGCAGCAAGCAGCCGCTGGTGGTCAACGATAGCACAGTATTGTTGCTGTGCTGGCCTGCAAAAAAGAGAGAGAGTATTTCAGCATTCGTTGTGGAAATTTTAAGAGATTTACTACTCACTCTCCATGCGTATGATGTAGCCCACAGTGTCGCCCAGCGACTCGCCGCGTTCCTCGGCAATGCGACCCGAGACACTCACAGCGGCAATGCGACGTGGCTGACTGACCACAATGCGCACCGGCTGGCCACGATCTGTGGCATGCTGCAGTAGGAACTGTGGCACTTGCGTCGACTTGCCGGAGCCAGTTGCGCCATTGATGATGATGACCTGTAACAAAAGGCGACATCATATATCTAGTTATAGTATCGATAGTTGCAACTACATTTAAATGCACACCACAGATAATTGACTAACTTACCATTCAAACAAATTCTACACAAATTTAATTACAATTAAATTTCATTACTCATTACAGTTTGTATTTGAGATTCATGTGTAGTTTGCAGCATTTTCTTGTACCTGCGATTTGCAGCTAAATGCAACATATTTTAACATATATTTTTGTATAGCTAACTGCTGTTGTGCACTTAAATGCAAAAACCAAAAATTCAATCGTTCCATATTTTAGTCTATTAAGTAGCGTCTTTAAACACCAATTATGCGCTTAATTGCAAATCGTATTTCAATCATATCAACTGCAGTTCGTATGTATAATTAATTTATGTGCAGAACGGCATTTGTGCGCTTAATTGCAAATTGTATTTCGCACAAACGAACTGTATTTTGTATATTTATTTTATGTGCCATGAAATATGGTTACACTTATCGACAGTATAATTATTATCTTGGATGCTACTTTATAAATACAATTGCAATGTATCTATCATATATCATTCTATATCTTAGAATGATATCGTTTCGTATCGTATTTTTCTGCATATCACATCTTTATATTTACCTGCTGCGATTGGAGTAGCTGCATCAACTCGTCCCGCTTGCCGTAGACGGGCAGCTGCCGCTGCTCGGCGGCCATGGCGCGATTGGGACGTGGTTGGCGCGGCACACGTGGACGGGCCACCAGGCCGCCACCTGGCAGAGAGAATTCGCCCTTGTGGCGCGAGATAGGTGCCAGCTGGCGACGGTCGAGATCCTGGAGGGATTGCTGCAGCGTCACTTGAAGGAGTGGCGACACTTGCAGCTTAACCATGACCGCCAAGTGGCGCATTTCGGCGCCGTAGCCACTGGCGTCCTTGCGACTGATTGTGAGCACACGGTCGCCGTTGGTGCTGCGACTGCGCGTCTTGAGGCCGTGCTGGCGGGCAAAGAGATGGATCTCTTTGCGCTGGGCATTGGTGAGGCCGGTGAACTCTTCGGTGAGCGCGTCGCCCTTGAGAAACTCGAGAACACGATCCTGCATTACAATTTGTTCGCTAAACGTCAGTTTGCTTTTCTCGTTGCTAGCCTTTGATTTGGTTTTTGGTTTTGCTTTGGCAACTGTTGAAGTTGACAGCAGTTGTGCGGCGCCTTCGTCGTTTTTCTTGTTACGGCGCTTACGTCCGCTGCGTTGTTTGCCGTTTGCCATTTTATTTTGTTTTAATTCAAGTTTTTGTTCGTAAACATGCACAATTCAACAAATTTTGCGAACGACGCTAAACACAGCCAGCCAACAGCTTAATGTTGTTAAATGTGTGCAGAGTGACGTATCAGTTAGCTTTAGGATAGCTTCAAAGCGATTATATATATTCGATTACGCTCAACAGCAATTTCACCATCATTTTAAATTCAAAGCTCTGAGCTTTGCGAAAGCTTGCGTGCGATAGCGTTTGTTTATTTTTTACCGCTGCTGATAATCGTTTTGAAATGAAAGAAGTCAGTTTACGATATTCAAAAAAAAATATATGTATTAATATATTAACTAGTGTATATGTAAACAAATAAAGCGAAGATGGGTGTTATTTTTTCGCAGGCAGATCTTTTGTTTTCACTTTGCTAGCCACATCACTGTCGGTGTCGTCGGAATCTAGTTCCGAATCATCGTCATCGTCATCATCCTCCTCGTCATCGTCATCAAACTCATCGTCGTCATCGAACTCATCGTCATCGTTGCCCTCTTCAGCTAGATTCAACTGCTTAATCTTCTCGAGCAACTCTTCTCGCGTGTGACGTACTCGCGTCGCCTTCTCTTGTGCCTCTTTCGCTTCCTCGTCCAGCGGCTCCTCTGCCTCAGCTGCCTCTTGTTTGCGACCCTTCTCCATAAAGCGTAAAAACGCACGACGTTTGCGCTCCGAAAACGATTTAATCAAACGATCCATCTCCACCTGCAACTGTTGCTCCTCCTGCGGTGTTGGCTCCGGCGCCTCAATCGCCACCTCGTCGGCGCTCTTCAGGCACTTCGCGCACACATGATCCTTGACCGCGCAGTCGCGACAGATGACATGATACGCCTTGCGAACCGTGCGTTGTTGACAGCGAGCGCAGGTCTTGGCCTGTGTGAGGGGCTTGTACTTCTTGTATTTGATCTTCCACTCGATGACCTCCTTACAGCGCTGGCACACCGTCGAAACATGCATCTTGTTGAGGCGCATTTGCTGTGGCGTCTTGTCGTGCAAATCGTTCTTGAATACATGACGATTCTTGTGTTTTTGCGCACGTGTGCGACTCGCGTTTCCACGCTGCGTGCTCATTTTCCCCGTCTGTGTGTGTGTATAGTGCTGCAAGGCAAACTGTGAGTGCAAGCACATGTATAAGTTTATTTTATTATACTAACCTTTTTAACAATAACAAATTAATTGCTCGCTGTCTGTTCAGAAAAATAAAGATGTTGCCAAACAGCAACTCGGTTGGAAATGAATGGCAAATTTATCGATAACTGTTTTACTCAATTTGGTCAACATGTGCGTGGCTGCGTCTGAAAGCTGCTTGCTATGTGAGCATGTTATATACCTTAAAATGCCAAATGTGTACTTTGCTGTAGCACACGCTAATAAACAATTGAGAAGTTTTATTTTTTATTAATTTTATATTTGTATAAATTTATGAAATTTAAACTTGTCATCGATAACACTGCTGAAAGCAATATTCAGAAAAGTACTCATACACAAGCTGCCTGCTATGTGCGCATGACAAACAGCTGACGCTGTGTTGAAAATTAAATGGCGAGCAACGACTGTGGTGTGTTTTTAATTTAAAAATACTATACAATTATTAACTTTTATTAATTGTTGTTAAAAATTTGTGTGCTTACAGATAAGGCGCTGATGCAGTCGCCATGCGCGATCTCAAGCAGCGCTTGTTCGATCTGTTGCGTTCTGGCGGCATTTCCGTTGGCGACAACAACAATGCCGGCGGCAACAGCAGCAGCAATAATAACAACAACAACAACAATGGCATCTCTCACCCTCAGCTGCTGCAGCAACAACAACATCAGCAGCAGCAACAGATGATTTATTCACCTCTGCAGCCGATGCCCAAGCCCAAGAAACTACATGAATACACGGCCGCCGACTGCAATGCGGCATTTCTTCGCAAATATCACGATCTGAGCATTAGCAGAGAGCGCGACAGAGACAGAGATAGAGATGCCGACAGGTTGTTGCGCGAACGAGATGGAGAGATGGAGCGTGGACAGCGGGAACTCAACAACGGGGCTGCCAACGTGATTTATTTCAACGAAAACTTATCGATGACCAGCAAATACAATGTACGGCAATTTCCCCTCACACGCTACCCCTCCTGCCCACTGAGCAGCTTCGGCATTTCGCCCCATCGCCAAGGGGGAGAGGGGGGCAGTGCGGGCAGCAGTTTGGCTGAAGAGGACACGGAAAGTGACCGTTATAATTTTTGCTCGGACGAGGATCAAAGCAGCAATGCACAAACGCTCAAGCTGCGTTGCCACAAACTGTTGCATCTGGACACCGAACCCGACGACGATGATGACGAAGATCGGATGCCGGATCATGATGGATGTGAAGGGCATAACGAGCGGAACTTGCAGCACATCGATGACGATGAGCAGCCCGAATCCGAGTCGCAACTCGACTCCTTTTGCACACTCTGCACCTCGACGTTCAGCTACAACAAATGTTGTCGCTTCTGCGACAATTCGCTGTGCGGTTCCAAGTGCAACTCGGAACGTGGTTCGCATGCCAGTCGCCTTAGCTGCAATCTGAATGGATCGCAATATCCTGGCGGCGACAACAACGAACTCGATTGCAATCCCCAGCAGTTGCAGTTGCAGTATCATCATCAGCAGTTGCAGCTGCAACATCAGCAGCTCCAACAACAGCAGCAACGTTTTGGCGGCAGCATGAGACTTTTGACTGCTCAGCAGCAGCAGCAGCCCAAAATCGCCGCATCGGCAGCTATCAGGTATGTTATTTACTATATCTTGCAGTTATATCTCGGACGCCTTCATTTTTATACCCGCTACCCATAGGGTAGAAGGGTATTATAACTTTGTGCCGGCAGGAAATGTATGTAACAGGTAGAAGGAGGCATCTCCGACCCTATAAAGTATATATATTCTTGATCAGCTTTAACAGCCGAGACGATCTAGCCATGTCCGTCTGTCCGTCTGTGTGTCTGTGTGTCTGTGTGTCTGTCCGTCCGTCCGTATGAACACCTAGATCTCAGAGACTATAAGAGATAGAGCTATATTTTTTTTTCGACAGCATTTGTTATGTTTGCACGCAGATCAAGTTTGTTTCAAATTTTTGCCACGCCCACTTCCGCCCCCGCAAATCAAAAAAAATCGAATAACAAGCGTAATTTTAAAGTTAGAGTTGCGAATTTTGGTATATATAATAATAACTATAGTAGTTATGATTCCTGAAAATTTGGTTGCGATCAGATGAAAATTGTCAAAGTTATTAAAGAAATACTTTTGTATGGGCAAACACGCCTACTTACTAGGGGTCTTAGTTGCTTTAGATGACAATCTGGTATATTGTGCCGTCTATGGTATATTTTGAATGCGGTACTATATCAATATACCAAATATACTATTTGGTATATTTTTAGTATTTTTGCAGTATATTCGGTATATTTTGAGAAAATTATCGCAAAATATATTTCTTTTATTCAAAATGGGTAGCGGGTATCTCACAGTCGAGTGCACTCGACTGTAGCTTTCTTACTTGTTATACCCGTCGCCAACATTGTGCCTGCAGGAATAGCAAGCGTAATTTTGACTATCTGGTATATTTTGTACTCTATAGTATATTTTGAATGTGTCCATACACCAAATACAGTCTTCGGTATATTTTAGTATTTTTATACCCGCTACCCATAGGGGAGAAGGGTATTATAACTTTGTGCCGACAGGAAATGTATGTAACAGGAAGAAGGAGACATCTCCGACCCTATAACGTATATATATTCTTGATCAGCGTCAACAGCCGAGACGATCTAGCCATGTCCGTCTGTCCGTCTGTGTGTCTGTCCGTCCGTCCGTATGAACACCTAGATCTCAGAGACTATAAGAGATAGAGCTATAATTTTTTTTCGACAGCATTTGTTATGTTTGCACGCAGATCAAGTTTGTTTCAAATTTTTGCCACGCCTACTTCCGCCCCCGCAAATAAAAAAAAAAATCGAATAACAAGCGTAATTTTAAAGCTAAAGTTGCAAATTTTGGTATATATAATATTAACTACTGTAGTTATGATTCCTGAAAATTTGGTTGCGATCAGATAAAAATTGTCGAAGTTATTAAAGAAATACTTTTGTATGGGAAAAAACGCCTACTTACTAGGGGTCTTAGTTGCTTTGCCTGACAATCTGGTATATTGAGCCGTCTATGGTATATTTTCAATGCGGTTCTATATCAATATACCACATATACCATTTGGTATATTTTTAGTATTTTTGCAGTATATTTGGTATATTTTGAGATTAATACCGCAAAATATATTGTTTTTATTCAAAATCGAGTGCACTCGACTGTAGCTTTCTTACTTGTTCATTTTTATACCCGTCGCCCATTGGGTAGAAGGGTATTCCAACATTGTTGGAATAGAAAGCGTAATTTTGACTATCTGGTATATTTTGTACTCTATGGTATATTTTGAATGTGTCCATACACCAAATACAGTCTTCGGTATATTTTAGTATTTTGGCTGCATATTTTTGGTATATTTGCATAATATGATTTTATTAATAATGGATAGCGGGTATCTTGAAGTCGAGCACACTCGGAGTTTTCTTACTCTTTCTTTTTTTATTAAACAGCAATACCGCCAACAATATCTTATGTATCTGTCCGTCTCTCTATCGCTTTTAACATCTATATCTTAGAGATACAACATTCAAGTTTGTTGGTAAAAAAACAGAAAAAGTGTATTTTAGAATTAAATCATCCGATTTCCATGCGAAGTTCGATTTCCATAATCAATTTTGTGATTTGTTTTCAAACAATTGCATGATTTTCTTGCATGCTAGATTATAACGTAAATTTCTCTCACTAAAAAATTGGCAATATTTAATTGCAGTAATTTTAAGTGTAAGCAATTTTCAATCTTGTAAAAATCGCCCCAAAAATAGTTGCCAAATGGTATTGCGATATTTTTATTAGGTTTTTGGGTAATTTCTCTCGATGATTGTTTTCAAA
Organism: Drosophila albomicans; assembly: GCF_009650485.2. Classification (NCBI taxonomy): domain Eukaryota; kingdom Metazoa; phylum Arthropoda; class Insecta; order Diptera; family Drosophilidae; genus Drosophila; species Drosophila albomicans. The sequence goes on along the minus strand of NC_047627.2, from coordinate 5,050,533 downwards.
ATTTGAGTCAGTCACGTGCTCCAATGATCGAAAGAGACGCTGCCAATGACCAATAATAAGATACGAGTTAAAAAGTTTTTCATCATCATCATCGATAATGGCGTTGCTAATGAAGTGTTTTCATAACTCTATTCAATCAAATATGCGACTAATTAGCTGCACTCTTGATTGATGGCATTTAAATGAGCTTTTCTCGGTGTCAATGCACAGAAAGCTTAGTTCAACTTGACGAATCTCAACTGAACTGCGCTGAACTCAACGCAAAGCAACTGAATTAAAGCCAAAGCTATAATCATGCATAAGTATCTTAAGCTGACCAATATGCGACTTAAGAGTACATTCACATACACACACACTCGCACAGTATGTGTGTGTGTGTGTGTGTAGTAAAAGAAAAAACGTCATTACCGTTAGAAACCTCAGCGAACAAAAGCTGCTGCCTAGAAGCGCATGACGCGGCAGCCATAAAAACATCAACAAACACAAGCTCGATTGAATAAAATTAAGTAAAAAATAAAAAAATCTGACTCAAGATAAGAAAACGGCAAAAAATATGTGTAAAAAAGGGAACGAATATTCCCCGACCATCGTATACTCTTTCCATTAAGTGAACTAATTACAGGAGAAACTAAATTTATAGTAAATGGACTAAGAGGGAATGTAAACTATATATGTATATGTTTAAAAACTTCAACATGTATAATTTTTGCTTTATTTACTTATGCAATTTTATGTCACTTAAAATGTTAATTAATGAAAATGAAGCTGTATTTATTTATGCAATTTAATATCACTTGAAATGTTTAACTACTTTTTGAATAGTTAGACCCTAAACTTATTCTTATTTCAACCGCAAGGAACAAGAATAATTGAGGACTGCAGAAAAAAGAAAGAGTATAGGCGATACAAAACGTTAAGAGCGAGCGAGCCAGAGAAAGAATTCAGCAATGCGCAAAAAGCGCATCGGAAATCAACCACGCACTCACACACATACATACACACAAGCAGAAAATAGAAACAGAAGACAGCAGTAGCAACAACAACAACAACAGCAACAACAGAAGCAACTCGCATGTAAACAAATAGGCAAAAGCTTAAAGCTTTCTCGTCGCTAAATCGCTGCTGATGGCTTTGCGCTTTTGAGCGCGCCAACCAACCAACGAACGGTAAGCAGCGACGTCAGCAGCAGCAGCGACTGCGGACTGCGGACTGCGGCTTTAACATTTCTTTGGCGACCGGTGGCCAAGCAAAGTCGAAGTCCGAGACTCGAAGACCGCAGACTGAAAGAGTTGCGGCTCAAACAAGCGTCGACCATTGTTCGTGTAGCACGTGCCACACACCAGCCGCCTGTTGGTTGTGAATTTTCTGCGATTCTTGCGCTAAAGAACAACTACAAAAACAACAACAATAAACACAAATTAACTGTTGTTTTACATTGTGCACAAAGCTTGAGCAACACACTTGTAGTTTTAAGTTGTGCTTTTTTTTCTTGTGACTTCTTGTACTCGAGTTTGTAATCAGCACAATCGATAACGACGATAACGATAACAATGTGTGCGTGTGTGTAGTGTTCGTGTTGATTTTAAAGTTAAAGGAAATGCTTAATGCATAAATCTCGATTGCAGTGCGCCATTGGATATAACATACTATCTGTAAAAGTGTAAGTTATAAATTAAGAGTTTGGATATTTGATATTCGGAGACAATTGCAAAATAGCAGACTTCTTTTACTTTCTTTCCCTTCTCTTTCACCCACTCACCTCACCTTTCTCATCTTCCTATCAAGTTAATAACGAAAGTTTGCTTTGAAATAATTTCTCAATTAAAACAATTCAAATTATTAAATTATTTGATGATTTCTATATTAAGGGTGTCGAATTGAGAGATTTCTTCATGAGTTATACAATCCAAAATGAATTTGATTAGGCTGCTTGCTGCGATAAATGCAACCGACACAAGAAGATAAGCATGAAGGAGATGGTGAGAGTTGCAATTAATAATTAATTATTTACAATTTCGGGGCAGAGCAACGGTCGTCGTAATGTGTTGTAATGCACACTATATAATATTATACTAGGCTTACTTACGGTATTGCGGGAGATACCAGACCTGGTCTATATGGTCTATACCACTCCATTCCATTTTGACTATAATAAACGAACGAACAACGGGCAGCTATCCATATCCATGCTTACTGATGTGATCACAGTTTGTGGCTCTTGTAGAATTTGAGAAGCGCATTAAATTGTACGAGTATTTGGTTTCGGTGTTGCACACACCTCTTTTTCATACCCCTTTCCATCGTCTCCTCTCCCCTCCCCTCCGGCTAGATAGCTGGCGATTATTGCCTTAGACGTTGCTATAATTATACTATTTCTTTGCATTTCTGTTTCTCTTTCGGTTTCTCCTCTTTATCGCACTCCCTCTTCAACTTGTGCTTCTTTTCTTTTTTTTCTTTTTGTTTCTGCAGCAGATTTTCATATTGTTGTTAGCACAAGTCGCTGAAATCTAGAAAAATTACACTAACATATAATAATTAAGTTTTATTAGCTAACATATGTTTCAAATTTATAAACCTTTAGAGATAAGAATTTAAATATCGGTTAAATTTGGAAAACCACGTTTCATTGACTTACATAGATCTAAAATTCTATTATGCAAAAGTTTTTGGAGTCATAGTTAAAGTTGATTAACTTATCAGAGCTTTAACAACATGTTTTTTTAGATAATACTTAAAGTTGATTAACTTATGAGAGCTTTGCTAAAAGTTTTTTTTTTAGATAATTGTTAATGTTGATGAGCTTATCAGATTAAAAATTAAAAATTTTTAAAGTAATAGTTTATGTTGATTAATTCAATAGAGATTTCACTTTATATGATAAAAGTTCTTTTAGTAAGAATTAAAGTTGGTCAGAGCTTTCATTGTGGTTTATGTGATTTACAAATCTTTAGAGATAACAATTTAAATGTCGGTTTAATTTGAATGAGCACGTTTTCGTTGATTTAGAATCAAAATTATATGAAACAAAAGTTGTTTAGGTAAAGTTCATGTTGATTTACTTATCAAAGTTCTGGCATACGTTTTTGAATTAAGAGTTAAAATTGATTAACTTATCAGAGCTTTGATTGCATATGCCAAAAGTTCTTTAAGTAATAGTTAAAGTTGATTAACTTATTAGAGCTTTGACAAATATTTTTGAATTAAGAATTAAAGTTGATTAAGTTATCAGAGCTTTGATTGTATATGACCAAAATTAATTAAGTAATAGTTAAAGTTGATTAACTTATTAGAGCTTTGGCAAACGTTTTTTTTAGATAATAGTTAAGGTTGATTAACTTAATAGAGATTTCATTTTATATGATAAAAGTTCTTTAAGTAATAGTTAAAGTTGTTCAGAGCTTTTATTGTAATTTATTTCATTCATGTTGAACATGTTCTTGATTTCTAAGATTAAGTTGAAATACGTTTGTATTCGCTTTTAAAAAGCAGCGAAAGGCAGCAGAAACATAAAGAATGAAACAAAAGATAATGCAGTCGGGTTAGATAAGATGCTGATCATGTTGCATGTTGCATGCTCTGCATCGAAAGTCGCAAGATCTTGCAACTCAGTGGCATCGCGTGGCATTGCGTCGCCGTACATTCAACTCGCGTGTCTGCAACAGCCAAAAAAAAAAACAGAAAAAAAGAAGGAAAACAAAACTAGAGAAGAAAAAAAAAGAGAGAAAATAAATGAGATGAGGATTAAGCAAACCGCAAAGATAAATGGCCAAAATCGCCCAAAATGACCAAATGCAATTGCGGCTAATACGAGGTATTTATTCGTATGTATGTGTGTGTGTGCTTAAGTATTTATTTTTATTTCTATTTATCTATTTATTTTGTTGATTTCGCATTACCTGTTTGCCTTTTGCCTCTTTACGTTAATTAGCGACGCTTTCTGCTCGAAATCTTTGTTGGCATTTTAGAAATGAATGAATCTTACAAACAACTCAATATGTTTGTGCGCAAGAAAACAAAAATAAAAAAAAATTAAGTTTGCTCGCAAGTTGCGAAATGCGCAAAAGAAAAAGTGAAATTTCTGGTTGGCCAATTGAGGCGGCAACTTGCAACTTGCAGCTGCAGCAACACGTTTCCCATGGCCGCGACGAACCAAAAATCAACAGAAACGAATTGAACAAGCCCAAAATACAAGCCGCTGTTTAATCTCCAGCACGAGACCGATCCCTGGTCCACTGTCATCCTTTTGCTTTCGTTGAGACTTTGCGAAGGCGATGCCGATGGCTATTAGCGGTGTTAACCATGGTTAACAAATCTCTCGGTCAACAACCGGCCCAGCTTTGCTGCTGCTGTTGCTGCTGCTGTTGCAGTTGCAATTGCAGTTGTTGTGGCAGTTGTTGCCGCTGCAACTTTCCACCAATGTCAATTAAGTATTAAAGGCAAAGCGTTTACATACGACATTTTTAACTCGACACTTGACTAGAAATCGACGCGACGAGACGAGACGTCAGACTTTTTGATTTTCATTTTCCATATTGAAGCGCAGCTCAGATGCTCAACTGGTTTTTCCAATCTCGCCGCCGCTCTTTTGTTATTGCTTTTGCCGTTAATTGGCCATTTGTTCAGTTGGTCTTCATAATCTCCCACTGAACGACTTCGGATCTGTCCATTTGTTGTGACTGATATGAAATGACAGTGTCAAAGCTGTATAAATTTAATTAATAACAATCAATATTGGATATTACAAATCATAATAGTAATAAGAATTGTTTTTCCAAACAGCAATTAAATTCTTCTCAAATATATACGCAAAGTTTTCATAAGATTTATAATTGCATGTCATTAGTGAAAAACTAAAATAATAATTACTTAAAAATACGTTGCAATCTGACTGGTTACATAATGTTTACAAAATTCACTTGTATTATTACAATTATTAGCAATTACTTGCGTGCGAAATATCAATTGAAATGAGACTATCATCAAAATTGTTTCAACTCTAATTACGTATACGTGATTAATGTCAATTGCAGCAAACCTTGCTGCTTCCTTTCCCCTCTTAATGTTCAGCTTGTTTGAGAGCCAGGATATAACATTTTAAATAATAGCCAAAATATTATTATATTAATTATACAGAAAGTAAACTTTAACTATCGGATGTTGGGGAGAAGAGTATTATGAAGTAGAAACCGCAAATCGAAAAAAAATTGGATACGTAAAAATTGTAGAAGTTATTTAAGACATACTTTTGTATGGCAATAAGTTGCTTAAGTATATTTTTACTCTATGGTATATTTTGACTGTATAACAACATATACCAAATATAGCCTTTGGTATATTTTAGTATTTTTGTGTTTAAAAATATGTAGTATCTCACAGTAGAGCATGCTCGACTGTAGCTTTCTAACTCTTTGGTTTTCATTTTTTACAACTTTTAAATAATTTCTCAATAATGTTTTCTTACAGTAAGGACAAAAAATGTATGATTAGTTTAACTAATCTAATACCCCATGAAAGCTAGTGCATAAAAACTAAATATTTTTGTTCATTAAGGGAATAAATAAAATAAAAGAGATTCTTATAAACATCACACATAATCATTTTTATTTTAAATTTTTATATATTTATCAAAAGTTATGATTATTTATAAAATTGCTTCAAACTAATCGTTATTAATGAAGAAAAATTAATACATAATCATCATACCATAAATTTAAAAATAAAACCTATAATGATTACGATCTTTGCATTCTATTTTTAAAATTTGAAGCTGTTTCGTAGCAATCTTTTCTGTTTTTCATGAATTTTGATTGGATGTTGATATTTTCATTTCAATTCGCATGCAATGAGGACTTGTTTATAAAGATTTTCGTAAACTGGGTCTCCGAACTTTGTTTACATAGAAATGTTGCCGCAACTCGTGGAACTCGCTGTGTCACATTCAACAAGTGCCACCTATTGTTGCACGTTGCACGTTGCCAGTTGTTTGTTGCAGTCTTTGCGGCATCTTCGCTTATCTTATCCACATTTGAGAGCTGTGCGATTCTGCCGAGTATATCAAGAGAGCGCTTGTTAGTCTTGATGTTGTTGTTAGACAAATGTTTTGTTTGCTTTGAACTTTCACGGCATTTGATGGATGAACTGATTGAATAAATGAATGCATATACATATGAATGATGAGTGCTTGACTTGGGCTGGCTTATTTGCAAGCGATTGGTCAAAAGCTTTTGGCCCGAGCTTTCGTGAGAGCGGAAGCGTTAACTGTTTTCAATGGAGAGAGAAAGAGAGCGAGTCAAAAAGAGATAAAGACTCGAGTCTGTTTAAAATTTGGCGCATTTTCATTGACGAAAACTTCTCGTTAATCAATCAATCACTTCCTCCCCGTTGTGCGTACACAAAAAAAAGTTCAGTTTCTTTCACTTTTGCTTTCTTTTTGTATGCGGAAAGTGAAAATTTCCAACCCAAAAATACAAAATACGAAAAAAACCTAAAAACGTAAAAATCAAAGAGCCACACACACAAAAAAAAAGAAGAAAAAAATGCTACTCGATTCTAAGAGCTAATTTGAATGTGAATGCCAGACGCGGATGGAAGAAGATGGATGGGGAGAGCAAAGAAGAAAGATGGTAACTCTATTGCTGTTGCTGACATTACCGTTAGACAGCTGGCCATGCAAGCTATGTAGCTAGCGGTGTTCTGCTTTTGATAACAAAGCAAAAAGTAAAAGTGTTGAAGAGAGAAGTGCAAAAGTCTCAGCCATTGTTGACGATCGAATCACAAATGGAGAAAATCGTAGATATTTTTAACTATAATATTTCTTATATTTTTTTTATTGATATTGCGCGCTAAATAATCTTAATTCTTAATTTAATTCATATGATATTTAATTAAATGGCATTACTGCAAGATCTTGCTATCTCGCTCTCGCTCTCGTATACGATTTTAACGACTTTGGTCAAGTTTTGGAGCGCTCAGTTTTTTACGAGCATCTTCATCAGTCAGCAAAAAAAAGTTGTAATAAAACCATTTCCAAAACAGTTAAAGAAATTACTCGTCTATCTCTGTGTGTTGCTGCACCCAAAATCACTGAAGCATTTGATATTGTTGTTGTTGTTGTTGCTACTTTACTTTTATAATGATCTTGTTAGGGTTTCGTTTTCTAACAGTTGCAGTTTAATAAGATTACGGGATATTGGGCTTATTTGGGTAAAGAGATTTGCAGTTGATAAAGCTTTAAACCATGTTAAGAACGAAAGATTAACTATCGTATGCACTATCGATAGTATTACTGGTAATAAATATACATTATTTTTAGTTTAAACTACATAAACAAAGTTTAGATCTCATTCGAAATTTAGTTTTACCGAAGATATAAAATGTGTTATATATTTTGAAAAACGTGATCTTATTTTGGAACATGGTATCGATAACAAATTTTGAGATAATAGAAAAGCACCTTAATTACATCAACTAATTCATATTTATGGTTATTTTATAAGAATAATTTTTATCCTTATCTAACTAATCACAGTTTAGCATGTTATATTTTTTTTAATGAAATGGTCTTACTATCGATTGTGCTATCGATAATAAATGTATAATTAAATTACTATTATTGTTAGCTTTTATCTTAATATAAACAAACTTCTAATGAAAATGAAGAATTTATAAAATGTTATATATATATTTTCATATTTTTAATAACGTCTGCTTACTATCGAGCAATATTATTATCGATACATTTAGAGCGAATATGTAAGAAACTCGATTGCATCATCCATTATTCATGTAATTACGCATAGTTTAACATATTTGTATATTGTTCTGAAATATGTAATATATACATATTTCAAAAGAAGCGATTTTACTATCGATCATACTATCGATAATACATTTAAAATCAATTATTATTATTGTTAGATTACATATTAATCTAAATCAACTTCTATTGAACCATATTTCTATATGAATGCAGTATTTAAAATATGATATAACGTCTGCTTACTATCGAACAATGTTATTATCGATACATTTAGAGCGAATATCTAAGAAACTCGATTGCATCATCTATTATTCATGTAATTAAATACGGATTAACATATTTGTTTATCGTTCGGAAATACGTAATATATATTTTAAATGAAGCGATTTTACTATCGATCATACTATCGATAATACATTTAAAATCAATTATTGTTAGATTACATCTTAATCTAAATCAACTTCTATTGAACTATATTTCTATATGAATATATTTATATTTACATATTATATATACTCGTATATATTTACATATTTTGAATAACGTCTGCTTACTATCGAACAATGTTATTATCGATACATTTAGAGCGAATATGTAAGAAACTCCATTGCATCACCTAAACGATTGTTGCACAAGAGAGTTTCTCTAAACTTTAAAATGTTGCTGCAACTGCTATGAGTTTGTACTTATCAAATAATAGACATAGCTTCCACTCATCAATTATTCATGTAATTACACACAGAGAGGCATATGGAAAATGTATAAATATACAAGCATTGTATACTATGTTATATAGTAACGAAGTATCAACCCTTGATCAAGTTGCAGAACTTTTGCATGTCGCTCAACTCAAGCGAAACGCGAGTTCTTCTTCTACATACTTGAACAGAAGAAGAAGCAGACAGCGAGACATTTAGACAGTCAGTTAGTTAGTTAGCTAGTCAGTTGGTCAGTTACTTAGTCAGTCATTTAGTTAGTTAGTCGCTGGAAAGAAAAGCGAGCCTCAAGTGTGTTCCCATTGACTGAGCTGGTTCAGAGAGTTAGTTAGTTGGTTAGGTGCAATGGTCTTGAGCTGATTTCGCGCCTGTGCCTCATAAATAGGCCCGGAACTTGTTCCCTTCTACAATTCCCTCCTCCTCGAACGTGAGTCATGCTCAAGCAGCGTAAAGAGTTTTCGTGATTTCTGGTTCAATGGCGCTCGGTGAATGTCACCGCCCGCATTTCGAGCCCTGACGAAACTTCCGCTTTGGCTTTTCATCTGCATATTATACATATATAAAACTATATATACACTTTATACTATGTATGTATGTAGATCTGTGTGACAGTCCTCGACCTTCGGTGGCTTGACAATCGTTTCATCTCATTTTCATCGCTTGCATTTCATAATCGTTGACTCATCTCGACCCCCAAAATAAAACACTGAAAATGAAAATGGAAATGAAAATGAAAATGAAACTCATATTCATACAAAACAGAAAATGTCAAAGATGACGTCCATTAGTTTTTAGGCAATCTGTTGACACTTGAGGTCTGCAATTAAGGTCTGAGCTTAGAAAGGCGACCATAAATGTATAATGCAAATACATATATGTATCTATAACAAAGTCTATTATACTTAATAGATTTGTTTTGATTTCGTCGTTGTCGCGTCTACCGCATTTCACATATTTCTTTTATATTCAAATCAACTCGATCTCGAAGGTTGTCAAAATCATCATCAACAGCATCAGCATCTCGCTTGCAGAAATCGAATCCGATTTCAATCCAATTCACATGCTATACAAATCACATATTCACACTTGTGACACACATAAAACACACACTAAAAACATGGCATCAATCACCTATTGAATATAACTCGCAAAATATAGCTAAAAATAAAGATCACAATATCGTTTATTGCTCCTCTCTCTCTCTATCTCTCGTAACTAACTATTTAGTCAATGTAACTAGCTGTGATCATTGAAATAGCAGTCTTTGTATGCAGCATTTCAACTATTTTCACGTTGGCAAGCATTTTACTTAACAAGATGTTGAAGACTAAGCTCAGTTTAATACAATGATGATGTCAATGTTTTTGATAATAATATGTGCAAGTTAAATTGCAAAATTGAACTATACTTGTATTATATTTTTGTATCCAAAAGTTTTCTTTTAATATTGAGTGCTTTTTTATTTGTGGCATAAAATATTGTCGCAACGTATTGTATTAGTTTTCGGTAATGTTAAGTTAAATTGCAAATTAGAGCGACTACATTATCAAAAAGAATTCAAGTACACTATGTGCTTAATATAATAATAATTTGAATATTAATAAGTACAAGTAAGTAAGGTGCAGTCTAGTGTGTTTGACTGTGAAATACCCGCTAACCACTGTGAATAAAAGCAAATATACCAAATTAATATACCGAAAAATACTATACAAATATTTGGTATATTGTTATATGATAGTTCTGCATTAAAAATATACCGGATTATTAGCCACAGCAACTAAGACATGGGTCTTATAAAGTAGACGTTTTTGCCCATTCAAACGGACATAACTATATCATATTGAATGTTCACGCTGATCAGGAATATATACACTTTATGGGGTCTGAGATGCCTCTTTCTGTCTGTTACACACAAAGTTATAATACCCTTCTACACTATATGGAAAGCGCGTATGAAAAATATCGCAAAATAATGTTGTAGATGGAAAAATACTTTGATCATATTATAATATATAATTTTAATCATTCTTATTACTTTAACAAATTTTGAATTATTTGTTGTTCATTAATCTATTTAAAATGTAATACTTAATGAGTCTTAATGAATTTGTTACTTGTGTCAATAAACTGCTGTAAAAATTTTAAGAATATAGTGAATTGAGCTCATAATATTATTTAAATCTTTTTGAAATTGTATTTATTTATTTATTACTATTTATTAACTATTATTTATTATTTTTAATACTTATTTATTTATTATTGAAATATTATTTATTGATAAACCAATGATGGAAGTCTATGAAGTCTTATCTAAGGCTAAGGCTTTTTTGGCAATTAAAAAATTTGTAAATTTACAAGGGAAAATGTTGTTTCTAGATATTACGAGTATATGCAGCTGATGCCATATAGATGTATAGTGTGTGTGTGTGTGTGTATGTGTGTGTGTAGTTTGTAATGCGATTGGCTGAACATTTCAATGGGCAGCGAGCTGTCAATTAGCTGAGAATAGAACTGTGAACTGTGAATTTTTGAATGGGGCATGCAACAACAGCAGCAACAACAGCAGCAACAACAACAACAACAACAGCAGCAGAAGTAACAACAACAATGTTAATCGGCCCCCAACTGCGGCCCTCATTGAGAGTTGTTATTGTTATTGTTGACGCGTGCGCAGCCAAGTGAAACATTTGAAACGAGGCAGCGCAGTCGCAGTTGGCGTCGCAGCTGGCGTCGCAGTCGAGAGCGTTGGTCTGGTGACATGGCAGTAAGCGTGAAAATAAATAAATAACAATAAAAGCGCATAAAATACTCTGATGTTGCTGCTCCAATGTTGAGCAAACATGACAACAACAAAAGCAACAATAATAATAATGTTTTTGTTGCTGTTGTTGTTGTATAAACTCAGCTCAAGTCAGCGCCGCTTACATACATTTAATCATCGCAGTCGACGTCGCCGTCGCCGTTTTGCATAGGGCATTCCCTTCAGCTCACTCCACTTCACTCCGCTTGCCTCAGACTCGTGAAGTCGCAGAGAGTCGCAGACTCAGAGTTGGGAGTTAGATTTGAATTTGAATTTGGCCAGCAGCATTTGCGGCGACGGCGTCACGGCGCGCAGACGTCGACGGCAGACGACGGGGCGACAAAACGAAAAACGCGACGCGAAAAACGGAAACCGGAAAATATAATATTAAAAAGCAATCAGCGAATAACAAATTTCGTGGCAAATAACACTAGAGAACACTAGAACGAACTCGACTAGAAAAGTTCGCCAGCAATTATGCCCAGCGGCGAGTCACTGTCCGCGGATCTGTTGACGCGACCGGTCATCGTGTGGAACGGCGCACAGTTTAACGCGAGCAGCAGGGAGCTGGAGCTGGAGTTGTTGCGACGCGATTACGGTCTGGATGAGCGCATGCTGGAGGCGACTCTGGTGCCGCGTTACAAGCGCCACAAGCCGCAGGCCAGCGCCCGCAACGCGCACGTGCGTCAAGCGAGTGTTGCACGTGCCACATCACAAGTGCATGTCACCGTCTCCCCCTCCGTTGCCACCAACTCCTCTTCTTCCGATTGGATTCTGCGGCAAGGCAACAGCGGCGTCTCTCAGGTGAATTTCCATCCCTGGACTGAGTTGGGCGAACGCAAGTTCTCTCACTTTGATCTCGTTCCCTGGCGACGCACACGCAGCGCCTTGGATCTTAGCTCAGCAGTGGATTACAGCGGCAGCAACAATAACTCAGGAGCTTCAGCAGCTGAGAAATCGCTGCGCGGCCTCGAGAAACTCGAGTTGCGACACAATCGTCGCCGTTTGCAGCGTGCACGCTCCACGTTGCAGCAACAGGGATTGCGGCGTCTGGTGCGTGTGCGTCTCATCTTCTCCATCGAGTTGCGGCACAAACGCATGGAGCTGTTGCGTCAGAGTGCGCTGCCCATGCGCGTCTTCGAGCAGCGTTTCGCACTCAGCGAGAACGAAAGCGCCGCCTACGAACGGATTCTGCTCGATGCGAATGCTGGCGTCGAACAGCACGTCGGATACTTTAGCAGGCGACAGTGCGGCGGATCCACGGGTCAAGAGGATGATGAGCAACTGGTTGTGGATTTTGCCAGCGAAACGGAGGATTTAGAAACTGAATTACCAGAGGCAGAAGCCGAAGCACAATATGCCACAATTGTGACGGGGACACAAGAAGAGACAGCTGAAAAAGTAACCGAAGAGGAAAATGTGACAGCCAAGAAAAGTGCAGCTGAAACGGGGGAAGCAAACACTGAAGTGCCATGCGTCAAGTGCCGCGAAGTTGCCATCAAACTGAGGTAAACAATCGTCATCAGGCAGCGGCAGCGATAACCCGCCAACTATTTTTTATTTTTTTTGTTATTGTGTGTGTGTGTAGAAAAGTGAAGCAAAAGTTTCAAGAGTGCTGCGCAAATAATTGTGTTGTTATCACTTTAATTACTATCAATGTAATTGATAATGATTTGTGGACACAGCTCGACAATTTGATTAGGTTTGTCTTTGTGTCAATTGCTGGTGAACACTTAAAGTCTCAACTCCTTGATATCACCACAAAAATGTCGTTTACTTAGTCGCAAATTGTTGTTAGGTCGCGAACTTTATGTAGTTAACAAAACCCATTAACAAATTTATAGCAGAGAAATTGTTGAAATATGTTAGTTAACATATTCGTATAATAACATGCCATTTATTTTGTTGGCAATAGAATTTGCACAACTGAATCTGCATTCTATTGATAAACTGAAAGTAAAAACTTGCTTAAATCAAGAATAGCATCTTGAAGCAGGTTTATTCTTAAAGCAAGATCAAAATTCTACTAAAATTTTAGATACCCCAATCTTTAAATTCAAGATTATAATCTTGTTTCAAGAATGGAAAAATCTAAAAATTTAACCAAGAAGGAAAAATCTTAAATCCAGATCGAAAAGCTTTTAAATCAAGATATGTAATATTCTTTTTAATCTGTAATAAAACATTCTTGAAGCAAGATTAAAATCTTCAAATAAAATGTTTTTAATCTTAAAATTTAAATTTAGGATGCAAATTTTGGTTTAACATATTTTCAACCCATAAATCTTATTTCAAGACTTTTTAAGATCGAACAAATCTGAAATCAAAATATGCAATCTACTTTTTAATTTAGATTTTACTCTATCTGTGTAGGAAACTGTATTAAGTACATATAATATCAGAGATATAGAATGTACTTTATAGTGATGATCATATCAATCTTTACAATGCAATTTTGACTTGCTTATGAACTAAGTTGAACTACAGTTCTCAGTTTACTTTTCAGTCTAATCATAACAATCTTTAATATTGAGTTTCGTTTTGCTTTAGAGCAAAGTTGAACTATAACTTTCAGCCTATTCCCAAAAAATTGCTTAGCTATCGTTCAAGAAGTCACAGCTGTTCATAACCTAGGATATCAGCTAGTCGGGCAGTGTGCGTTACAAATGTTGTCACTTTTTTGTGAGTAGGTTTATTATGGTGATTTTTGCACAAAAATGTCAGCTACGTTTTATGTGACAAACTGACCAACTGGCCCCCATTCAAGTGCCCAAATTGCGTTCTCAGCACCTCTTGAAATGTGTGCAGCACTCGCACAACGCCCTCTTGCTCGGCACCTGCTACAAGCACCTCATTTCGGGTAAACTAATTTCAGCGCGTTGACGCAATAAATTTAAAGAAAGTGGCTGTGGCATTTTAGTTGCTTTCTGTCTTCTTTAAAGCTGTTTGTCAGAAGCGCGCAGACAAAACAGACCAAGAAAACACATCAAAAAAGCAGCAGCTAAAAGTCAAGTTTGTCGGTTTGTCAGTTGCGTCGCTTTGGCCTTTCTTCTTCCCCCTCTCCGCACTCTTCCACCACTCACACTCTTCCGACCCAACGCTTTCCTCACTTTGTTATTCAATTAATTTGTCGTCGCCAGTTTACAATGTGAAGAGTCCAACTTTATGAGTTTTGCTCGACTTTTGTGTGTTTGCGGAAGCGGCGCCCGAATTCCACATATGTATGTGTGAATGTTCGTGTGTGTGTGTGTTTACCACATGGGGCAAGTGCCGCAGTTTGATGTTGATGATGTTGATGATGTGAGTCAGCAGCTGCTTATGGACCTGACCCGGTTAACAGCAGCCAAGGGCCAAATTAACCTAGCGAAATTCAGAGATTTTCACAACAAGCCACATTTGTGTGTGTGTGAGTGTGTGTGCGTGTGAATTTATCGTTTATAACTTCCATTTTTGTGAAATAATTAACAACCGCAACGCAAGCGAAAAGTGTTGTCTACTTCAGCAGGTTCGTGTCTTAAGTCTTTCGTTTGTGGCTCCTCAAAGGCTGCTATACTTTTTTGGACTTAAGCTTTAAATTGGGCGCGCAAAAGTATGCAACGATATTTTAAGAAATATTATGCGGATGAAACTGCAAAATTTGAGCACTAACCAAAGTATACAAATAAGATTAAGTTAAATAATGTAACTCTAAAATGAATTGAAACATTATTAGCTAATTATGAATGAAATTTTTATTTTTTCTCAATTTTTATTTACAATCTGTCTTGTGACAATAAGTAAATTTTATGACTAATATTTACATTTCCAGTGAAACCTGATATTAAATATATATAACTTTTCGTTTACTTAAATTTACCTTTCAGGGAGATCAAGAATGTGAAATCTTTTGAGTCTTCTATATGTTGAGCTATTGTCTAATATACCTAGGGCTAAATTATTTACATATTTCTTACTATCTTTGTTTATCTCTTCTTTTATAGTTGGAATATATTAATGAAATTGATTTAATTTATTTGCAGAACCATTAACGACTATGCGCTCAACTCGAATCTGCACTTGAAGCACAACAACCACAACAACAACAACAACAATAACAAATTGAACAAGCTGTACAACAAAACGAACAATAAGATAAACAACAACATTAACAATTCGAACAACAACAACATTAAGAACAATCACAACATACAGAACAGAATGCACGCCCATCAGCTGGACTCGTATCTGGCCGGGATACCGATGACCATGAACATGGGTGGCCCAATGCATCCGGGCAACATTTCTGGCAACGAAAGGCCCAATGGAGGAGCATTGGCATTGCATTATGCCGCTGCCAGAGGCTGTTTGGATTGTGTTCAGCTGCTGGTTGCCGCGTCTGTTGACATTTGGTAAGTGCAACTCGATTTTGCTTCTTGTTTACAACTGAAACCAAAAACCTCAATAAATTAAAAGCAAAAGTCGCACAGCATTCGCATCTGGGGTGAAAGCTTTGTTCTTTATCACTTTACCGCGATTTGCGAAAACGTTTCAGGGGGCGGTGGGAAATGCGAGGGCGACAGAGATAGAGAGAGAGAGAGAGACAGAGAGAGGAATTAAGTGGTCCAGTCCGGTGGAACGGTGCTCATTTAAATGATTGCGACAAGTGTCGACACGAAATCAGAGCGACTTCTCTCCCCATTTTGCTTGGCTGGCTGTCTAGCGGCAGCAGTTGGCTGTTGGCAGTTAGCAGTTAGCGTGATTTGCAGCTCTTTAATGCAATTTTATTGCATTCACTTGCCCCACATCATTATCATCATCGACAAACAGTTGACATTTCTCAATTGGCCATTAGCTGGAAATACTGGCTCAAAAGGCGGAAAAAGCTCAATTGCATATCCAGTCTTCACTTGCTTTCAATATCATCCATTCATTCACATCCAAAATGCAGAGACATGCCATTAACCTTACAGATAAGCAAATCACAAATCATCGATATCAATGACAGGTTAAATCTCAACAACAAAAATGCATAAAAAACAAGTACGAAAGATAGTCGAGTGAGCTCGACTGTGAGATACTCGCTACTCATTTTGAATAAAAGCAAATAGTGCGGTAAAATATACTAAACTATACCTAAGACTTTATTTGGTGTATAGAAAAAGTATTACTTTCGAAACATACCAACAGGCACAAAGTTCAAATACCCTTCTACTTTATTGGATGCGGGTATAAAAATAGAGAAACTATTCGCAATGACAAAAATCAAAGGAAACTTTGTGAACTCTCTTGCTGAAATCTGTAGTAATAAATGAATTAATAAATTTTTAAATGTACAGTAGCTTAGTCGCTTAGTTTTTAGTTTTTTAATGTGGAAAGTTAAAATAAAATAAATCTTTAATG
This sequence comes from Drosophila albomicans, assembly GCF_009650485.2. Classification (NCBI taxonomy): domain Eukaryota; kingdom Metazoa; phylum Arthropoda; class Insecta; order Diptera; family Drosophilidae; genus Drosophila; species Drosophila albomicans. The sequence continues at coordinate 5,033,879 of NC_047627.2, read as the reverse complement.
TTGAGTTTATTTTAATAATTGTCAAGAAACTAATTCATACAATTTGCTTAGCGAAGTTCATTTAATTTTAATTTGTTTATTTGTTTCTTTAAAATCGTAAAAAGCATATCAATCATGAATCAGATACAGCTAGAGAATACTTTAGTATTGAATTATAGAAAGCGAGGAATATAAACCTTGAAATTAGGTTCACGAAATTGAATTCCATAATTTGTACATAAAACTAACCAAAATGCCAATATTTACATTAATTGTGTGCTTCGTGTTGATTTAAACCTGCTGAGATTGATTGATTGACGACCTGAGCTTGGATTCAACTCTCCACACTTTGCGTTTATGATAAAGACATTAACCCGGTTCCGCCTCTCATTAAAAGTTGTTAAATTTATAAAATCGCGACTGGCGGCAATCTCTCAAAAGACATATACAAGATCGAGATCGAGATCTCTCTCTCTCTTATAGTCGAGTGGCGTTTAATGAGCATTGGCCGACTTCATCGATTGCTGCGGTCGTGGCAATTAAATGTGGCAATTAAAACTGATGAGATCATAATTAGAACTGCAAAACAATGGGAGATCCAGAGAGAACAAGAGATTGCCATCTGCCATCTGCGGTGGCAAATGATCCACATGCTGCAAACTTCAGCTTCAGCTTCAGCGATTGAGATCGCTTTCCAGCCCACCTGCTGAGCAGCCTTAGTTGGCGCTAGCTGCCAGCTGTGTGCTCGAGTTGGCAGCTGCTTGGAGTCACCTAAATACCACAAAGGAGAGCACGCGTTCATTGCGCATTGATTCATGCGCCAAGGCTAGCGAGAACCTAGACCCTGAGCCAAAGTCAGAATCAGAATCAGAATCAGAGTCAGGCATCAAGTTTGCCTGGTAACCAGCTAAGCATATAACCAGATACTTAGATAGCCATGTGGTTGGTATGAAGCATCCAGGCGTGCTATTTTTATTCGATTGCCAGCAGGAGGAAAAGCAAGTTGCAAGCTGCTTGCGATTCCAGCACAAAGCACCGTTGCAACGAGTTGCAATTGCAAGTGGAGCAACTGCTGTTGCTGTCGAAGGAGTCCAGCAACCTGGACTGGCCTCGTCTTTGGTCTGGTTTGGCCAGCTCTTTGACTTCAGCTAAAGTTCTGGCTGTGATTCTACTTCTGCATCTGCTTCTGCTTCTGGTTCTTGTGGCTCTCTGTGGCTTGCTTGAATTCTCTTCTTCAATTCATATTTATTAAACACGCCAGTTCAATTGCCATGACAACTGACACAGTAACAACAACAGCAACAACAACAGTAGAGTGCAATACGAGAGTTGTTTAATAAATGTGCAAAAGTCTAAATGCAATGATTTCTCTGTTGCATAATTTATAAATATAAGCAAATCAAATTAGCGTGAATAAAGTTAAATAAAATATAATGGAATAAAATAAAATAAATAAATAAGAATAACAGAAAATAATATAAAATAAAAGAAAATAAAGAAAGAAATAAAATATAATGAAAAAAAAAATAAAATAAAACAAAAAAATAAAATTAAATTAAATAAAATGATATAAATATAATATACAATACAATAGAAAATAAAATAAAATAAAATAAAATAAAATATAATAAAAGAAGATGAAATGAAATGGAATGAAATAAAATGAAATGAAATGAAATTAATCGACTTGATTTGAAAATAAACTACATGCAATGAAATAAAGTTAATGAAATTAACTTAAATTTATTAAAACAAAATGCAACGAAATAGAATGAAATTACATAAAATTAAATTAAATGAAACGATACGAAATGAAATGAAATTAAATGAATTGGAATATAATTCTTTTTGCACCAAACCCCAACTTACTTACTTAGTGTCTTCGATCAACAGAAATATTTATTGAACATCTCAATCGATAGTAATATAATAATATGTACATACATTTTAATATATAATTATAATAATAATACTAATATAATCTATGTTTCTAAGCAACTTTCTTCAGCTGATCAATTTATCACTGAGCATTGTCAAAGTGAATATGAAAATGTAATTCAGATAGAATACTATCTAAATATTAGATAATTTTTTGTTTGGTTACAACTATTTTAACTGCCCAAAAAGTTAATTGTTGTTTTGATAAATCCCAACATTTATTTTTAGCCCTCAAACCTTAATGTGTTGTTGTTGTTGGTAGGTGACAATATGTCAAAATTTCAAGCTCTGTTTATGGCAAATTAGCTGTTGGGTTATTCTCCATGGAGTGTAAGTTAACCGTAAAGTTGATGATCGGGGAATTCGTAGCTTGGTCGAGCAACCCATGCCATGAAAAAGAAGGAGAGGGAGAAGAAGCAGAAGCAGAAGCAACAACAGAATCATTGGATAATATCGTATATATGAGTATACAAAACATTTGATGATAGGGGCTACACACAACTTGTGCAAGAGAGCTGAGCTGGTTTCTTAGCTAGCTTTTGCTTCTTGTCGTTTTCCTCGTTTGTTGTTGCTGCTCATGTAGTCGTCTGTTTGGTTGTTGGCTGTTGGTTGTTGGCTGTTGGTTAGCCGCTGGTCGCGTTCGCGTTCGCTTCTATTCGCGTTTGGCTACTCGAAGCGAACGGTGCTTTCGTCGTCATCGTCGTTGTTGACTTCGTCTTCGTCTTCGTCTGGCATCAGCTGCAACAGTGTCGTGTCGGCATCTTTATCCATTACCAACGCCAAAGCATTTCCATCTTCATTTCCATTTCCAACGCGGACTGGGCAGAAGCGTTGTTACCGTTTTTTTTTTTGTATGTTTGTTGTTGTGTTTCTTTTTTTTGCCGTAGCGCGCTGACCGATCGCATAACCGTTATACCGAAGCAACAACAACAACAATGGCAGACGAATTTGAATTTTTGAATTTGTTTTGATTTTGTGTTTCGTTCGTGAAGTTTTAACGCTCAAATGCAACATCAGCAACACCAGCAACAGCAATTGCCGTGTTGCCGTTGTTGCCGTGCAGCCACGCCCACGCCGCCTCCATGCCGTTGAAAGCCTGCGCCGCGCCACGTTGGTCAGCAGACACCAACAACAACAACAACAACAGCAACAGCAACAACAAACAAAATTTCGCGCTTCAAAGTGTTTCGAATGCAGTTAACGAATCGGAACGCGAATTAATTAACAGTTTCAGTGTACCAAAGAACTGCAAGCCACAACAATAACAACAGCAACAACAACAGCAACACCAACAACAATAATAACAATTGCAGACGGTAGCAGCAACAATCTGTGTGCTGCTCAAGCCGCAACCATGAAAAGGTAGCCTAGCCCCACATCAGTTACAATAATCAATTGGCCAAGCGAAGGCAACCGAAGAACCGAGCCAGCCAGCCACCGCAATTACAACCGCACTTGGAATCACTTTTTTGTGCTTTGTTTTCCCTTTACAATTATATACACTCTATGTACTTTTTTTTGTTACCTTTTTTTACGGTGTTAACTGTGTGTGAGTGTGTGTGGGTGTGTTGAGAGGTCACACCTCCAAAAAAAGAAAAAAGAAAAAAACAAACGCATTAAACGCTAAAGAATAATCCAAATAGAATGTGTTAAGTGTGATCAATTCAAGTGTCAAACTGTGTGAATACGCTGCGAAAATACTGTGCATGGATTAACGAAGAAAAACCCCGGAAATAATATAAATATAAATCTTGAAACTAGTTGAAAATAATATAAGATCGAACTGATAACACAAAAATATAATCAATGACGGCTTGGCGACTAAAATTGTATTAGAGTGATGAATGAAATGTATTTAATTTTGAAATGTATTTATTATAGAGGGTAATAAGAAATATGGTAAACACTTTATTCTGGCATAGAAGATGAATGAAATGTATTTAATTTGGAAAAGTTACGAAATTATATTAAATATATTAATAATAAGGGAAGAGATTAATTGAGAAGAATAAGTACAGAAAATTTGATTAAATTACTATATGAAAAGTACGTTGCAGTAGAGTAAAAAACTTGCACCATAAACTGTTAGAGAAATCGGCGAAAATCTTGTCAGAAATAAGATCAGTTTAAAGAGCTTCTTTATAGTCTTCTGAAATCAATGTGATTTTCTTGCTCATCACAAAAGTGGATGCCACAAATAAATGATAGAAAAAAGCGCATTGGAGAAGTCAAACTCATTAGAGAAAAGTTATTGAAATGCTTTGCAAATCTAATCGCATATTTATGCTAGTTATAATTGGAGTAAGAGGCATCTAATTGGTGGCGAGAAAGCAACAAGAAGACGCGATTCTTGAATTGTTGGCGTATTTGTGTCGACAGTGGGGCATTAATTTGGACTGCTAAGACTGCGACTGACGACTGCGACACGCAAATGTTCAATTAAAAGAAAAACAAGAAAAAGAAATATCAAGATCATGGCATTCTCATAACGATCGCGACGACGATAAAAAGATAAACTGGCATAACTGTCAACAGCGATCGCAGCAGACGCAGTTGAAGTTGGAGTTGAAGTTGGAGTAACGAGGCTGCTCTCTACAATTATCGGTCGGTGTTTTGAGATTTTGCTTTTGTGCTAAGCAGCCAAATGGATATTAAAAAAAGAAAAACAAAAAGTATTAAACAAAAAGAAGAAAAAAATATAATTATTAAATTGCAATTACAAAATGGGCACAACAAAATTGGGTATACGTACTCGCGATTTACAGTATTTTCACCTACAAAGCCAACTTCAGAGCTAAGCTGAAGACGCTCCGAAGCTGAAGCCGAAGCCGTCGAGGCGAATAAAAAAACACGCGACTCGCAAATCGACAGACGGGGGTTGTCCACAGTTTATAGCAAAGATAGTGGCGGGAGGGGGGAGGAGCAGGTGGGCATCTAGTGGGGCAGACAGGTGTGCTATAAACTTTACGAGTGCTAAGCAAGCAAAAAAAGAAGTTGCTGTAGAAACATGAAGATGAAAAATCAACTTTAATTGGTTTACAATTCATTTCTGCAGCGAAAAGCTGGAAAATGTAGCAAGTCGTCAAGTCGTCAAGTCGCCCAACAAAGAAAGCAACTGGAGCGCCAGCTTCATTCCTCGATCTGGCCGAGACTCTCAAGATCGAGTCTTGAGACGAGACTAATGCTGGAGATTGCAGAGTGTGTGTGTGTGTGTTGTGTATGTGTGTGTGTGTGTGTCTGGTGTGCAATATCCATGAAGTGGCCGCCACTCACTGAGCAGCTTAGTCAAAGCGCGATGCCAACGCCAGCGCCGCCAACGTGAATTAGGGAAAGCACAGTGGTGCAAGAGCGAGCATAACTGAGTCAAATATTTCGAGAATTATTTTTCCATTCAAGTGGCTGCAACTGACAACAAAAATACAGAAAAATTAAGCAAGTTCAATAATCATTTTCGTTCAAGAATTGTATTGAATCAGTTGAAAATGTTTTTTATATAGATTTTTGTTTTCAAATAGAAATAGTTTTTTCATAGTTGATATAATATATTTCACAGTATATTTTAAACAGAAATAAATAATAAGTATGCTTAGAATTGCAATTACAAAACAGAAAAATATATAGATATATTTATATTTCTAAAAATATTGTTTTTTTTTTTATTTATTCCTACAAATGCAATGATCCCTTAAATTATTGAAAACTGAAATTTGTTTTATGATTTCATTGGCTTTTTCAACAGTGCAATTTGTAATGTAATTTCTTAGGCTAGACTAGAATTGATATGATAAAAAATCAAATATACTATATTATTTCGATCTATATAAATTTCAATTTTTGTTGGCTGAGCAAATTTCGATATAATTACAAAATTCATGAAAATAGATTCTTAAACTAAGTTTGAGGTTAGATCAGAATTAATAAAATAGAAATCTCAAATATATTTTTGTCGAAATATATTTTAATTTTCTTTGGCTGAATTGATATAAATTTTTCAAATATTAATATATAACAAATTTCGATTTAATTACAAAATTAATGAACATAGATTCCTAAACTAACTTTGAGGTTAGATCTGAATTAATAAAATAGAAAAGTCAAATATATTTTGAATAGATTGCAATTTCTTTTAGTATTTTTGGTGCAACATTTCAAACAAACTCCTCTATATTTCTGTATAGACCGTAGGTTAGTTTCCAATGTTTTTGTTTTTAATGACTACCTTGCTTTTGAACCACTGTGCGATTGATGCTTACAAATGCAGAGTGATGCCCGCGGCATAGACCAGCGAGACAAGAGCTGGCCGGGCGTAACACACAGAGAGAAACGTCTCCCGTTTGTTGTGCTGCGAAGATCTGCTCTGCATTTGCAGTGTTTTTGTTTCTTCGTGCATTTTGTTGCTAATTTCACCCCGAAAAAAAAAAACGACAACACGAAAGAAAACAAAACGTGTGAAATAGACGGAAAATGCGCTAGAAGTTTGCCGAGTCTGAATGAAGTCGCAAGCAAACAGATTGCAGAAGAGATACTTTAATCGCGTGGCGGCCACTTGGCGAAACAGTTGCAGACGCACTGCGTCCAGTTGCCCCAAAACAAGGTGTCACTTTCCTGGACTTTCGGTTTCGGTTCGAGAGAGAGAGAGAGAGAGAGAGAGAGAAAAAGAGAGGGAGTGCGAGAAGTCGATTGATTTAGATTTATGTGTGTGCTCGGGATCATTTGAAAAGACAAACTTGATATGCAAATAAACGGAAGCATTAAACAGTAAACGAAAATCGAAAATGAACGAAAACCAAAACGAAAACTATTTTGGAATATTAAAGTGATTTGGTTTCTTCGTTTTATTTTTATAACAGTTGCGTGTGTGTGAGTGTGAGTGTACATTAACGGTATTGGGGAAAAGCAGACCAAAGAAACGTTGAAGTGGATTCTATAAACTGTATTATCGCATTGTGATAACCCGAAAAAAAAAACAAACTCGAAATCGAAAGTCGTATACGTAATCCGTAGGTAAGCGAAGGGAGCCAAGCATCATTTCAAACTAGCACAACAAACTGCACTCTGTAGCACACACACACATACTTAAATGTATATCGTATATTTGGTTTAGTTATTATACATACCACTTCCCCCGATACCTCCTACTACTGTTTGGCATTTTAGTCTGTCGTCTCGTGTCGCAGCAGCGTCTCTTCTCCGTGCACAGTAAATCACGTCGTACACAGCGTCACACTTGTCCAATCACAACAAAACACAACCACACACACACACAATCAAACCTTCCCCCAAAGAATACCCACGAAAAAAACAAAAAACAAAAAACGAATATCCATTCCCAACTGTAGCTACTTTTCGACCATCAACGTTAAGAAGGGCCTGCTGGGCCGCATGACCACAAGTCTGACTTCGTACCGTCGCAGCAAGCAGAAGAGCAAGTCGAACAATGACATTCACACCATCATCGCGACGGAGGTGAATTGTGTGACCACAGCCATTCTGAGCAGCAGTCATCGCAGCCGAAGCCGGAGCAGAAGCAGAAGCAACAGCAGTGCCAGCAGCAGCAACAGTCACGATCCGGATGCAGTTGAGCACGTGGCAGACACAGCCGCAATCGCAAACGCAATCGAACACCACCAAAATCACAATCACAATCACAATCAAAATCAAAGCCAAATCAACAACAGTAACAACAACGTCAACGTCAACAGCAGCAGCTGCAGCAATAGCAAAAAGGATCACAAAGAGGAGCTGAGCCATCTCAGTGAGCGCATGATGGAGGCACATCAGCGCAAAGTCTCCGCCGCAGTTGCCGAGTCAGTGCAGCTCCATGGTGACTCCAACGATGATGATGAGCCCACCACAATGATGGCCAGCGGGACTGGCGGTCAGGGTCGCAAGGAGCAAAACAATCGACGCAGCGTCGTTAGGTGAGACAGCTGTGCTGTGAGCAACTTCTGTTTCTCTGTCTCTCTATTCAAGATGAGCTTCCTATTTTCTTTTGTATTTTGTTTATAAACTGTTGATAACTGCGAATAGTTTTTCTGTTTTCTGACTCCACTCTATGATATATTTTGTAGTACTGTATAATGCTCTATATAAATATACCAAATAATGTAAATAATATCAACTTGGTATTTTAAGAACTGTTTGCTTTTACTCCAAATGGTCAGCGGGTATCTCACAGTCGAGCACACTCGACAGTAGATTTCTTACATGTCTTTAGTTACTTGTTTTCCACTTGTTTTCATTTAGTGTGAAAATGAGTTTATTTATATCAAATATGCTCTGTTATTACCGAAAATATTTCGACATATTGGTGAATATCTTCTGTGATTTCTAAGTACGTTAAGTCTCTGTATGTCGAATGTTGTTTGTTTTAATTGAATATCAAACTTATGATTTGCTATCCGACTACAAATTTCCACTACGTTCTGCAGGTTTTTCTCAACTAACATTACTATTAAATGTTATCTTTTTACACTCTTGGCCAAATATTTACCGGGGTCAATAATAGCAACAAGAAATAATATAAAAAATAATTATGTTAATACAACTTAGGATTTTTGTACAATAAATATATTTGATTTCTAAGTTCAAGCAAACTATTTTTGAAATAATCACGCAGTATCATTTATTTATTTATTTTATTTAAAAAGGTTAAATATTAATAAAATGAACACTAACTTATTTCTAAAGCACTGGCTGCAAAGGCTTTCGGCTTATGGTATCAATTATTTTTATTGAATTCTATTGAAACAGATAGTTATAATACATTTAAGTATTAGACTAGTCCATCAAAATAAATAATTTTTGTATTATTATTTATTATTATGTTATTGAAATATCAAATTGCCATGAGATGAACCTTATTATCCTTATTGCAATCAGGCAAAATTCAGGCTTCAGGCACAATAAATAATTAAACACTTTGGTACTTTAGTTTTTTATGTTCTTCTTTATTGTCGTCACTCATTATAAGATCACTTTACTTACTTTCTTAAAGTCGATATCAGTTCCGAGTTATCATTAATCGATATGAAATCATATGATTGTGACTTTTGCTAAGCAATTTCCAACAAATTCTTTGTAAACGTAGTGGAAGCAATACAGTTATAGGACATTTTTTCATTGTGAAATCATTGTAAAATCAATATCAAAATCAATGAGTAATAAATTTATTGATTTGGAACTACCAAAATATGCACAAACTTATTATGAACTAAATTAAAGTTGTGCGTTCAATGATTTAATGTCTTTAATTAAATTATGAAACATGAATTGCTATTATACATTTCTAACATTTATTTTTAAAATAAATATCTTAGAGTGATTTAATTTCGTTTATTACAGTATTATAAAATCGAACTTCTATCGCTAAATAGCTTATACAAATTTAATAAATAATAATGTGGATTCAATATTTCTATTTTCCAGTTGCAATAACACAAACTGCATAAACAAAACTCATCTTCATTTCAAGTTTAAGTTCTAGAAAAATGCACAGAAAGTGTCAGCTTGATATCGAGTCTTCTCGATATGGAAGTGTTTAGTCTAGAATGCTGAAGATTTGTGTTTTTCATGCTGTGATGTGATATTAGAGAAGGAAGGGGGTGTTGAAAAACAAGTTGGCTAATGGAGAGTTGCGGCCCTAACGCAATCTGTCAACTTGTTTTCTGTTTTCTTTTTGTTTCTCCACATGTTTTTTGTTGCTGTTGTTGTGCTGTGTTTTCACGCTGGCATTGATGATACTTTAATTAGTATCCACATATCTTTATATCTTTATATGGTAGCCATTAGCATTTTTTGTTTTTGTTTTTGTTTTTTTCCTTTTGTCTTGTATATTAGTGCGTTTGTTTGTCTTACAAAATCGTTTTCACAACTGCAATGCGATGCGATTCGAATGTTATGTGGTCGCTGCTGTGTTGACTTTTTGCTCATTAACCCACAACACTTTGACTAAATTGGTGGCTTCAATTAAACAAAAAAAAAAGGCAACTCTTTTATACATTTTACCTTAAACTAAAACAAATACTAATTGAATGACTTTGCGTTGTGGCTTGTTCTATGTGCTCCTTTCATATTTGCAGCGCCAATACGCAAATGGACAATGATGTCACGCCCGTTTATCTTGCCGCCCAGGAGGGGCACTTGGAGGTGCTCAAGTTTCTGGTGCTTGAAGCCGGCGGCTCGCTTTATGTTCGCGCACGCGACGGCATGGCACCGATCCATGCCGCTTCACAAATGGGCTGCTTGGATTGCCTCAAATGGATGGTGAGTACACGCTCAGGGTTGCCAACTATTCACTAGAAATTAAAAAGCAAAGTTGCAAAAAAAAAAAACAAATCTTACAAAAACTTGATTCAAGAATAGGTACAGATTGGATGTGTGTAATGCTTAAATACATGAAATTATTTGAAAGTTTTAATTTGTTTAAAGACCGAAGAAAATTCGGAATCTTAATAGATAGAATATAGAAAAACTTAATTCAAGAATAAGTACAGATTTGATGTGTGTAATGCTTTGAAAGAAATAACTAAATACAATAAATGATTTTAATTTATTTAAAGACCGAAGAAAATTCGGAATCTTAATTGAACATAAGTACATATTTTATTAGATAGGATTTGAGTATTTTTGAAAGGCGAATAATAAATTTGTTAATTATAGTTAAGAGAGACTAAAGGAAATTCGAAAGCCAACGAAACAAAATATAATTTGTATGCACTTAAAAGTTTATTTAATTATGCAAAATATTTGAGTGTCAACATCCGTTTCCAAACAAAGTACACAACCTCGATTTAGTTTTAAATATATATAATGAATTGATGCTGCGTCTAATCACACCGAATGAACAGCCAAAAAGACAGTTAAGATCAAGTGTGACCATACACAATTGTGAAGGATATTTAATACTAAATATGGACACGTTTGTTATGCTAATTATTATACAAGTATATATAATATGGGCCCATTTACAACACAAAACAATTACATCAATTGATTGTTTTCCATTTCTTTTTACTAATGCTTAAGGCGAGCATTTTAACTCGATTTTAACTTAAAGTATAAAGTAATAGAAACTAGACCTGAAGCTTAAATTAATCTGCCTGAAAATTCTCGCTATTGATTCAAATTCAATTGTCGATTTGCTAAAGAGTTAAAACTAGAATTTTCTACAATAAATGTAGATTAACTAGTAATAAACCAGCTAAGCAACTGCTTGTGCCCCAAACTTTTGTTTGGATTCATTGTTTGGCTCAGTCTCCAATTAAAGGTAATATCTATGGCCAAAATGTAACAGAATTTGCCGAATTGCTGAATCGCTGAAACTAGGCCAATGTGAGGTCGACAACAGCAACAACATCGCGTTGCATCGAGTGTTGAACTTGTTTTAACCGCAAGGAGCTTGGCACTCGGCTTCTGAATGTTATTGTCCTGGTTTTTGACTCCAAACACCAACGTCGTCATGGTTGCTCTAACGGTGCACAGTCTTTCGACCAGTTTGTCGCATGGACTATGCAATTTATCAAGCGGATTAAAATTCTCCTCAGCTGCAGTCTCAGTGCCAAGGCAATCGTGGAGAGTCAACAATGTTCTATATACTCAGAATTGATGAAGTGGTTTTCTTGGCATAGGCTCGAGATTCCATCTCGCTCTCTTTCGCTCTCTGTCTTCTTTCTCTGTTACGTCTTCTGTGGCTGTTGCATTAGGCGAACGCTAAGACATTAACTGGACATTGTGGCAGGCCGACTTTGGGTGCCAGTTGAAAATCACCTTTCTAAATTGAACTAAATAGTTTTGCATTGCCGATGTCGATGTTCAATCTCAAGCTGCAGCTTCAGTTACAGCTCCAGCTCCAGCAGGCCACTTTCCACACACAAGAGAGAAAGAAAGAGAGAGAGAGAGAGAGAGACAGAGAGAAGTGGCCACTTAGCTGGCTATGCAACAGCAACCAAGTCAGGCAACAATGTTGACAGATCACGCTTGACACTTTACAGTTGCAACTCGAATCCTTGTAGAGCATGTGAAAACGAACTCTCATTTCATGTCAACGCGTCACAGAGAAAAGCTGACAGTCCATAAAAACTGGCTAATAGATTTGCCTTTGTCTCTTCACTCCACGACAACCACGACAGCACGTGACGACTACACTGCTTCAACAAAAGCCAATTCACTGTTTAATATCAAAATTGCAAAATAATTGAAGCTGTATTTAGTTAAAAGTATTTTAATTCCAAATAATGTAAAATAACATAAGAGTTTTCTTCTTACTATATATCTATTTATGAGATTAGATTATTTAGATACTTTAAGATATTATAAATATATTATGAGTTAAATTACGTATAATTTGCATTCATTAAAGTGATTCTAGTCAGAGTCATTTATTTACAATTTTTCTTATTTTTACATATAATTTTCCCATTTTATTTATTCAATTAAGCATTTTTAGTATTATTAAATGAAACATCAATTTATTTACGTATTTTAAATTTCCAAATTAAATTCTCAATCTATGTTATTAATTTAAATTTTTATCTATTTTTTAAAGTGTTTCCAAATTTAATATTTAATCTGCAAGCTATTATTATACATTTTTATTTATGTATGAAAGTCTTTCTGGTGTTATTTAATTATTGAACTATTTATTGAAGTTTTTCTTATTTTCAATTTAATCTTGATTTTATTATTCCTAAAAATTAATTTTTTAAAGTTATTATTTTTATACCCGCTACCCATAGGGTAGAAGGGTATTATAACATTGTGCCGACAGGAAATGTATGTAACAGGTAGAAGGAGGCATCTCCGACCCTATAAAGTATATATATATTCTTGATCAGCGTCAACAGCCGAGACGATATAGCCATGTCCGTCTGTCTGTCTGTCCGTCTGTCCATATGAACACCTAGATCTCAGAGACTATAAGAGATAGAGCTATAATTTTTTTTCGTCAGCATTTGTTATGTTTGCACGCAGATCAAGTTTGTTTAAAATTTTTGCCACGCCCACTTCCGCCCCCGCAAATCAAAAAAATCGAATAACAAGTGTAATTTTAAAGCTAGAGCTACGAGTTTTGGTATATACATTAAATACTGTAGTAGTTATGACCTGAAAATTTGGTTGCGATCAGATAAAAATTGTCGAAGTTATTAAGGAAATACTTTTGTATGGGCAAAAACGCCTACTTACTAAGGCTCTTAGTTGCCTTGGCTGACAATCTGGTACATTGTGCCGTCTATGGTATATTTTGAATGGTGTACTATATCGATATACCAAACATACCATTTGGTATATTTGTAGTATTTTTTAAGTATTTTCAGTATATTTTTAAAATGATACCGCAATATTTTGCCTTTATTAAAAATGGGTAGCGGGTATCTCACAGTCGAGCACACTCGACTGTAACTTTCTTACTTGTTTTAAGTTATTCCTATTTTCAACATTTTATTTCAAGTTTTATTTAATTTTCAATTTCAATTAAATGCTTAATTTTATATAAGCTTTAGTAAAACAAAATTAAACTTGAATTATCAATTAATAATTTATAATATTTATATTAATTATTGAAATAAATATGTTTTAATAATTTATAACGATTCCTAGATTTAAATTTGATCAGATATTTTAGTTTTTTAAATCTACTTTTAAATGTGTAGAAAGTATATTTTGAATGCAAAACAATCTTACACAAAATTAGAATAAATGTTAATCACATGAGTATTGAATATTTAAATATTAATCACATATACAACAATTAATATTCACAGGTGCAAGACCAGGGCGTGGACCCCAATTTGAGGGATGGCGACGGGGCAACACCACTGCACTTTGCCGCCTCGCGTGGCCATCTGTCGGTGGTGCGTTGGCTGCTCAATCACGGGGCCAAATTGTCGCTGGACAAATACGGCAAATCGCCCATTAACGATGCGGCCGAGAATCAACAAGTTGAGGTGAGTTGAAATTTTAAAGATCGAATAGCGAATCACTTTGATTGCAAACTGATTTGTGTTCGTTTGATGTTGTTATCGACAGTGTCTCAATGTGCTGGTGCAACATGGCACCACAGTGGACTACAACAACAAGAATAACGCACAGCGTCACAAGTCACAGCAGCATTTGCAACACCAGCAACAGCAACAGCAGCAGCAGCAGCAACACTTGAGCAGCAGCTGCAACTCGAATACGAATTCGAGCAAACAGACAAGCCGCAGCAACACGATCAAATCGAAATCATCCTCCACGCTCAGCTCCGATGTGGAGCCCTTCTATCTGCATCCGCCCGCAGTCACAGCGGCTGCTGCTGCCGCTGGCGTTGGCATCTCGCGTAAGAACAGCGATGCCTTGTACTCGCAGCAATCGCGCAGCTCATCGGAGAAGCTCTATGGTGCAAATGGCGGTGGCAACAGTGGCACAAGTGCCACGGCCAGTGCTGGCGGTGGCGGTGGCGGAGGCGGTGCTAATGGCGGTGGTGCATTGCTGCCCAACGATGGCCTCTATGTGAATCCGATGCGTAATGGCGGCATGTATGCGACGCCATCGCCAAATGGCAGCATCTCGGGCGAATCGTTCTTTCTGCATGATCCGCAGGAGATTATCTATAATCGAGTGCGCGATCTGTTTGTCGACTCCGATTGCAGCAGCGTGAAGCAGCATCAGATGTCCACAATGCATCCAATGCATCAGCACTCGCACTCGCATCAGCATTCGCATCAGCATCAACATCAACATCAACATCAGCACTCACATGGCTTGCCATCATCAAAGTCGGGCAATGCCATTATGACCATTCAGGCCGATGTGCATTCGAGCTCCAGTGGCGCTGGCAGCGGCTCCGATGAGTCTGTCTCCATCTCGTCCAGCTTCAATTCGCCAAAGAGCAGCAGTCATCATCACAACAGCAACACAAACAGCAACAGCAGTCATCATCACAACAGCAACAGCAACAGTCACAGTCACAATCATCAGTTGCGCAGCCAGAGCTTCAATCGTCATGGCAGCAGCAGCAATATCAATGGCATTGCCAACAACCACAACAGCAACAACAACAGCAACAACAACAGCAGCAATAATACTGCCAAAAGCAACAACAGCAATACGAACAACAATTACAAACAGCACAAGAGCAGCATTGTCAATGGCAGCAACAGCAACATTAGCAACATTGGCAATCAGAATGGCGATCACGACTACGAGGACATTTATTTGGTGCGCGAAGAGTCGCGCAAGCAACATCAGCATCATCAGATGCAGCAACAACATCAGCAGCAGCAACAACAGCAGCAGCAACAACATCAGCAGCAGCAACAGCAACAGTTGCTGTCACAGCAACAGCACAAATACAATGTGGGCAGATCTCGCTCTCGCGATAGCGGTTCACATTCCCGCTCCGCCAGCGCCAGCTCTACACGCAGCACAGACGTCGTGCTGCAATACAGCAACCATGTGAGTACACTGCAACAAATTTCCTATATAGTGTGTGTAATAATATAAAACGAGAGACATTTTCAATTGAATTCAAAAAGTAGCTTTCATTTGAGTACAGAAACCAAAGATATCACCATTAAATAATTTTATTTATAATGTTGATCACAATATTGAATAATCTAACCAACTAACTATCAAGGAAACAGAGAACTGAGCAACTTTATTAATATATGTTATTCACAAGTGATGCTTTGATTCGTTTTAAGTTGATTAAACAGATATTTAACGTAGAAATTCAAATTTTAGGCAACATTTATTATTCCTAGTTTGTGAACATATAATTTTTTTTTAAAAATACTAAATATGAGTATGCTTTTTAAGATTTAATAAGCACGCAGATGAAGAAAAAGAAAAACTAAGAATGCTACTGTCTGTGAGGTACTCGCTACTCGCAATGTATCATAAAATACTAAAAGTATGCTACCGATTATATTTGGTATATTGATAAAGTAGAGCATTCAAAATATACCACAAAGTGGAAATATACTAGATTAATATAGCAAAATATACTAAGATTTTCCGAACGATACAATTTTTTTTCCAAATATACCATTGAGTATAAAATATACTAAATTGCCAACCAGAGTTGAGCTGGAATATCAAGAATATCTGCTTTATAAATATAACGAATCGGCTGTCAAGAATGAAAGTCAAATTATTACTAAGTTGAAGAAGTTTATCACATAATAATTACACTTTTCTGATAGAAAGCGACAACTTTGTGGCTCTCGATTTTGTAGTTTCTCTCAGTGTAACATAGCTACGATTCGAGTGAGATGCGAGCCAGTAAATCATTTGATACAACGAGTAACGACAACTTTCTCTTATCCTCTGTCACAGCATTTGAACAACAAGCGCAACAACTATAACAACAACAACAGCAACAACAACAGCACCGGCAACAACAACAATAACAACAATAATAATATGAGCCTGTTGAATCGCAACAAATCGCATTCAATGATCGGTTTGCACAGCAGCAAGTACGAGTCATCGATCAAGGACAACTACAGCGGCAAAAATGTGAATTTGAATCTGAATCAAAATCAGAATCTCAAGAATCAGCTGCTGAATGGCGGCATCAAGAGCGACACCTATGAGAGCGTCTGTCCGCCCGAGGATGTGGCCGAGAGGACAAAGCAAACGCACAAGAACTCGATGATACGCAACAATCTGATGGATGCAACAATGCTCAGCAGCACGCCCAACATTGCCACCCACAACAGCAACAACAGCAGCAGCAACAACAACATTGGTGCTAACAACAACATCAGCAACAGTAACAGCAATATTGCTGGCAGCAATAGCAACAGCAGCAGCAGCAACAACATCAATCAAATCAATGGCGCCGGCAGCAACAGGAATCTGAAGCGAGTCTCCTCCGCTCCCCCTATGCAGAATCTGGCAGTGGGTAAGTCACAAAGTCACCTTCCACAATCTCTCTGAATTACTTACTCATACAGTTCTCTATCCTCTGTGCCTTACAGTTAATGGACCACCGCCACCGCCTTTGCCGCCTCCGTTGCGTGCGCCCGTGCAACGCAACAATCTGAATGCAGAACACGTCAACAACAACAGCAACAACAATAGCAACAACAACAGCATCTACAAGAAGAATCACTTTAGTGCAGCAGCAACAACAAACAGTGCAGGTGGCAACCCTGCGGCAAGCACAACCACAGCTGCCACACACGACGCCGTCGACTCGGACTCTGGCCTCGAGGTGGTCGAGGAGCCAAGTCTGCGCCCCTCGGAATTGGTGCGTGGCAATCACAATCGCACCATGTCCACCATATCAGGTTAGTGCCACAAAACTATATATTTAACTGTTTTCATTTCCTTGGGCAATCATTATGCCAATGCCCAGTGAATTAATGCTTTGCTCACGCATGTGATTAGTATTTGATTTTGGTTAAATTGTCTTTAGCTTAACTTCGTGTCTTCTCTTCTTATAAATTCTTGTTTCATTTTCTTTGCTAATTTATGTTTAACCAAGATTGTTTGTGAAGAATTTATTTTGTTTTAATATTGACAAATATCAGCCACATTTTATGAAGCGTCGTTGTTTGTATTGTCATCGGAATTCAATTAAAAACAAGAAAGAAATCTACAGTCGAGTGTGCTTAAAACAGTGCGGTATTATTCCTGAAGTGTTCAAAATGAATATATCGCAAAATGTAAAAAAAAAAAATATACAGAATGGTATTTTTGGTATATTGATATACATAATACCATAATAATAATATACACGCCCGCTATCCATTTTGAATAAATGCAAAACAGTGTGGTATTATTCCTAAAGTATTCTAAATTAGTATATGCCAAAAATAATACAATATGCCAATTGCTATATTTGATATTTTGATATAATACTACACTCAAACAAGTAAGAAAGCTACAGTCGAGTGTACTCGACTGTGAGATACCCGCTACCCAATTTGATTAAAATCAATATATTTTGCGGTATTATTCTCAAAATATACCGAATATACTACAAAAATACTAAAAATATACCAAATGGTATATGTGGTATATAGATATAGTACCGCATTCAAAATATACCATAGACGGCTCAATATACCAGATTGTCAGCCAAAGCAACTCAACTAAGTAGGCGTTTTTGCCCATACAAAAGTATTTCTTTAATAACTTCGACAATTTTTATCTGACCAAATTTTCAGGAATCATAACTACTATAGTAATTATTGTATATACCAAAATTCGCAACATTAGCTTTAAAATTACTCTTGTAATTCGATTTTTTTGATTTGCGGGGCAGGAAGTGGGCGTGGCAAAAATTTGAAACAAACTTGCGTGCAAACATAACAAATGCTGTCGAAAATTATAGCTCTATCTCTTATAGTCTCTGAGATCTAGGTGTTCATACGAACAGACGGACGGACAGACGGACATGGCTAGATCGTCTCGGCTGTTGACGCTGATCAAGAATATATATACTTTATAGGGTCGGAGATGCCTTCTTCTACCTGTTACATACATTTCCTGTCGGCACAAAGTTATAATACCCTTCTACCCTATGGGTAGCGGGTATAAAAATACCCTAAAGTACAAAATACTCTAGATTGTCAGCCATAAAAAGTATGA
The DNA here is from genome assembly GCF_009650485.2 of Drosophila albomicans. Taxonomy (NCBI): domain Eukaryota; kingdom Metazoa; phylum Arthropoda; class Insecta; order Diptera; family Drosophilidae; genus Drosophila; species Drosophila albomicans. The sequence continues at coordinate 5,015,378 of NC_047627.2, read as the reverse complement.
TCCGTAGTAAGTTGGCGTTTTTCCCCATACATTTTCTTTTATAATACGCTTCTATCTTATGGGTAGTGAGTATAAAAATGAAATAGAAAATAGCTAATAAAAATATACTTCACCTGCAAATATTTCTCTTTCAATACTAACCATATTTTGACTTAATTTGTAATCAAACAAACTTACGAAAAGTTCTGTTATATTTTTTACTCTGTTCCGATTGAAATGAATATTTCTCATTTGGTTTTACTTCACATCGTAGTTCACTTTCAAAATTTTCAATCGAATGAAATTCCGAGTTGGCTTCTCGTCATTGCCAATTCACAAATTTCAATCACAACATATTTTCGGCCACAGAACATACATTTTTGGTTTCCAACACACCAACATCAACAAAATTCGCAAAAGCCTTTCGAAATTCGATCATAATAGCTTAGGACTCGATTAGCCGTCGATAAACGGCAACGGTGAGATGAGTACGGATGGATCGAGTTTGGGTTGGTCAGATCTGGTGGAGAGCAGACCATTGAGCAGCAGCAGCAGCAGCAGTAGCTCTGATAGCAGCAACAGTTCAAGCAGCAACAGCAATGAGAGCAGCAGCAGCAGCTCAGATGCTGCAACGGTGCACATGTCACCGAAGCAGACGCAAACACAGCTGCAGCACAGCGAGCAGCTGACCACGCCCCCAATGACAAATCTACCCAATTTATGGGACGATCCAGCCGAACCCAAGACGAAGGACACATACATCATTTACAGCGCAGGCAATGCGACGCTCTTTCTGAGCTCCTTGGATCCCCAGCTGGCCAACGATCGTCAACTCGAGCTGCTCGATCGCCATCTGCTGGACGTTAAGATTGCCGAGCCGTTGGCACCGCTTTGGCCCAATCCCTCGGTGCTCACCATTGGCATGCGATGCACGCCACCCGATACGCTGTCCGGCTCCAGTTCGATGGCCAAAACGATGTCGGCGGCGATGGCGAAGCGGAAGTTGTATGCCAAGTCCAAGTGCCTCAAAGTGTTTGGCCAGAAGAAGCGCATCAATCGAGTGCAGGCCAAATAGTTCTGTATTACATCTCTCTATGTATTATGTCTCTCTATCTATATACTAGTTGTATGTTCAGCGATTGTAGCTGTGCATACTTGTATATTGATATATTCGTTTGGGCTAGTAAAATCGGCCGTTGACCCGTATTCCACGCCACGCATCGCATTCATTATCGCCGAGGTCTTTGACATTGGGGCATTCCGGGGGGAAAAAGAGCGATGGGAACAGACTGATTGATCAATTAGTGGCAGCTCGACAACTGAAAACTGGAATTACCCTCAACGACGAGCGGACGACAGCAATAGCCAACACGTTTAGACCAACTGGCAGCGTCAGTCTGTTAAAGTTTCGGGCAAATTGATTGGCCAGCAGTGTTATTTAAACACTTTACATGCCACTTAAGCCACGATGCAATGCGACGCCAACGACGACCACACACGAAACCAGAAATACGCCGCGAATTCGCAATTGGTTTTAGCATAAAGAAAACAAAAAAAAAACTAGTGAAAAGTGGAGGAGTTGAGCTAATAGCAAGCCAATTTCCTGGTATATGTTTTTCATTGCTTTTAAATTTACAAGCTTACACAAAATTAAATCCTTAATTCGATTAAGCTTTGAATACTGTTCAGCTCAGCTTAAATAGTAGTCAAACCAACTAGGATTATATTTTTATTATTAATATTTGCAATTTAATAACTAAGTAAGCCGTGATGTTGGGTTTCTTATCTATTTTTTGTCACTTCTACACATCATGTTTAGGTACGGTTAAAACTAGCATTTAAAGCACTAAAATAACATAGTTGGAATGTCTTTTTGTTTTTCTGCTGCTGGAGTGGAATAACCTGGCAATTGGCAAAGACAATGCAAAATATGCGAGAGATATTTGACATGCGTTGATCCATAATATACAATTTATACTATAGTTAAATGCCATTTGCAATTTTTTCACATTTTGTTTTTGGTTGGTTTATTTTTTTGCGCCACAGAGAATATGTGAAACGTATACAAATGGGTAGAAAAAAAGTTCACACACAGCAGACACAAAGCAAGTATTGTTAAACAAAGAAGTGGAAGTTGTTGTTTAACAAAAGTAACAAACATCGGGAAAATAAAATGGAAAAGGGGCAGACAGAAAGACAGACAGTCGCTGCGATTGTAAATGGACATGAAATTGAGTGAAATCCAAGTCTAGATTATGTGATCAGCTATCAACTGATCAACTGATCAGTGATCAGTGATCAGCAATCAGAAGCTATCGTTCGTGGTTTTTTTTGGGTGCTGTCATTGGCCAGAAATGTCAAGACAAGACATGCCAAGACAAGGAAGTGAATTCGTTGGGCAATTTTCAGACATTCCCCGCGCACTGCAAAAGGTGCACAATGCCAATTATGGCCTCATGTGCCTCATGTGCCTCATGTAGCAAGCGGCAAGCCACCCGCGCGTTTGCAGCACTCTGCGAAACTTTTACCGAATGAAAGTGAACGTGTTTCGCACAACAGCGACGACTGCAACTTGTTGCAAGTTGCTGTCGTTGTCGTGGTTGTTGCTGCCGCTGCCGCTGCTGCTGCTACTGGCGTTTTGGGTGAATAACTTTGGCGATCGCTTGAACTTGCATCAGGCTGCCAGCGACGCTCGCCAAGTCAACATCGTCGTCATCGTCATCGTGATTCCGCCGTCGTCATTCGAGCATTGAAACGCATAAACAACGCGAGTTTTGAATATATATATTTTTTATATTTATTTTTCTTGTCGTATCATTGAGAATGTGACTTGTTATCGATTAATTGTGCCTTGTGTTTATCGGTTCGCTGACTCGTTCTTCCTCACTTCGTCGCACTCCTTCCGTCTCTCCCCCGCGATCATGAATATGCCGGGTTCGGTGAAGATCCACAAGAACTCGCGACGCAATTATTTTACACTTAGCTTTCAGCGCTTTGACATATTTCGCTGTAAGTGGTATCGATAATGGATTCTATGTTGCTGCTAATATTATAAATTTGCATATAATTTAGTTCATTAAAATCATAAGAAGTGCAGTTAAAATAAATGCATGATGAATATCTTTTTTCTTTCTTAGTTTTGCTCAATTTCAATGTAAATTTTTAAGTACATATCTTTGAATGATCTGACTGGTTTTTTTAAATTTACTTATTCTATGTCTTTCCTTCAGGAAGTTTTGAATTTGCTTTCATTTCGATGTAGATAAATCTGCTTCCAAATTGAATTTCACCCAAAAACTGTCAGTTTCCTAGTCAGTCTTACCAGCATTTCAATCTCATTCCAATCCATTGCAATCCAATTCAAAAGCAAGTTGAGCCACTGATAAAAATGCTTCAAATTGTTCAGTTTGTTTGCTTTTTCTTGTAATTTTCTGTTTTTCGCGTTTAGTTTGATTTGTTGTGACTTCCAAAATCAATTGGCCAAAACAGGATAGACTCGATTCCATGCACTTTGGAGTGGCTCTGTCCAAAATGCTGTGGCAAATGGCGTCAACCTGACCACGTAATGGAAGCTGTTGCCATTGCCATTGCCATTGTCGATTTCCAGATCTGTCGTTAGTTCAAACAAGTTGCCAGTTCGCATTTGCCGTGAAAGTTGCTTCACCGTTTCGAGGATTCGTCATGGTTTTGTGGTTACATTAACAGGCGAGCGAGAGAGGGAGGAGGGACAGTTTCAGCGGGAGCGGGAGCAGAAACGATGGTCAATTAAGTGGCAACATGTGTATCACTTGCTTCAACAGCTCCATCTAATCATCTCATGTCATTTTCGGGTTTGGGTTTTTTCACGTTTTCAAATCGCAAAACACACTTCAAAAGTAGAGCTGCTAATGCCGCTCTGCAGACTCGTTTCAATGGAATCGAAAGCATTTTGCCGTCCACTTTTCACTTTCCAAAAGGATTTTATCTCTTCATAATTTGATTATTACTGATACGCATATTCTAAACTTCTGTGATGCTGAAATACTCTTGGAATCAAATATGTGTAGATGATGTGTTTTCCTAAACAACGCAAATAATTTAAATTTAATATCATACATTTTTATACTCGCAACTCGTTAGACGACATTTTGCATTTCCTAAAATTCTTTATTCTCAAAATATTTTGTGAAATCAAGCAGACTATACATGAAAGTGTATTTTAAATCGATACAAAATACTTGAATTTTTATATTCATTTTCAATTTTATTATGTTTTAGAATATTAATTATTAACAAATTTAATTTGAATTTTGTATAATCATTTTATGACTCATAAGTAGATTAAATAAGGTTAACCCTCTAGTGCCCAAGACTGACTTTAGAAGGGCTGAGTTTTAAACACCCTAACTCACTTTTCCAATTGCTTTTTATCTAGAAAAAAGTCTATAAATTATGTTTCTGACATTTGCAATGGATGTCAGAGCTTTCAGCAGCTGCTGCAGTCGTTTAAAGTTGGAAAAGTGTTCACGCGACATAAACAGTTTTTTTTTTGTTTTAATATTTTAAGAAGCTTGTTGTTCGAAACAAAATTTCTGTCGTGTGGCTTAAGGTTGAAAACAGCAAAACCCACACCAAAAAAGTTTTCGTTAGTTTTTTATTGATTTTGTAATGTCTCGACTAGCCAAGGTTTATGTTCTATAAATCTTAATTCGTGAAAAAGCCAACATTTTTTTCAGAACAAACCTTTACTTTTTAATTGGGATTTAGAGGGTTAATTGATTAGATTTACAAGCAATTCTTTTCTTGGTAATATAATGTTTTGTACTTTAAGTATTTATTTATAATATTTCTTTTAACTCGCAGTAGTATTACAGTAAATTTATAAGATTAAAATAAACATGCCTAATATTTCAAATCCAATTTAATGTATTAAACATTACAATAGTTATTTATCAAACTTTGATTTTAGTTGCTTGACTAAAGTCGTATTCAAATAATACGCTATTTCTTTACTAAATACGTTCTTATGATATAAATCTGAGGTTTGGCTAGAATCAGTTTTCTCTAGAATGTGTTATGTACTTTATTGCTCTACTGGCTCAACTACTTAATTATTAAAATAAAAATATATTTATTAGGCAGTTTAGTTAGCAATAATTCTATTTTCTGGGCTGTAAGCAAGACTCTTGATAATTGTGATATATCCCAAGGCAAGACTCTACTAAATGTATATATATAATATATAATGTGTTGTACTTAAAGTATTTATTTATTTATTTCTTTTAGCTTGCAATAGTATTAAAGTAAACTTAGAAGATTAAGATAAACATGTCTAATATTTCAAATCCAATTTAATGTATCAAACATTACAATAGTTATTTATCAAACTTTGATTTTAGTTGCTTGACTAAAGTCATATTCAAATAATACGCTAGTTCTTTAATAAATACGTTCTTATGATATAAATATGAGCTTTGGCTAGAATCAGTTTTCTTTAGAATGTGTTGTTACGATACTTTATTGCTCTACTGGCTCAACTACTATACTTAATAATTAAAATAAAAATATATTTATTAGGCAGTTTAGTTGGCAATAATTCTATTTTCTAGGCTGTAAGCAAGACTCTTGATGATTTGTTTTTAATTGTGATATATCCCAAGGCAAGACTCTACTAAATGTATATGTATGTATGTATGTATGTATGCAGTATTTAGTATGTGGGGCAACACTCTCTTTAGGCTGTCTGCTTAGTGATGTAGTTGTTGTTGTTGTTGTTTGGTGTGTGTGGAAGAGTGTGACTGTGCTGCTGAGTGGGTGGTTAGTGGCTGCTTGTTGTGTGTGCATCATTGTGGTTGCGTTTTTCGACGTGCTTCGCAGCTGATTAAGACGCAGCTTCGCATCCATTAGCGCCATTCTGCATTCGGCTGGTGAAAGGCGTCGCCACACACGCTCCATACGCAATAAGTGTCTTTCTATCTGTCTATGTGTGTGTGTGTGTGCAAGCTAGCGTGACCAAAGAGCTGGGATAACTGCTAACCCACAATAAGTAGTTAACGCAGACAAGGCTAAAAAAAAAAAAAAAATCTCATAAATAAATTTGTTCAATTTCAGCGAACAAGAAAGCCAAGCTCCTCAATGGTAACAACATTGCTGGCAACGGCAACAACAGTAATGCTAACGGTAACAACAACACTGAATCAGCAGCCGCCGCCGCCGCTGCTGGAGATGGGCATTATCAGCCAGCACCAGGGGCAAGCCAGCATCAACAGCATCATCCGAATGCCAGCAGCCTCTACGGTTATGCGGAGGGCAAACCGCGTGGCAACAGCAGCTACTATCAGCAACCACAGCAACTGCAGCAGCAGCAGCAACAATCTGTCTATGGCGGCAGCCTCTATGCCGTTGGCTCCTCCGTCGAGGATCACTATGAGCTGCAGTCACAATCGCAGTACGGCGGCAGCTACAATGGCGAAGGAGTTGGCATTGGAGTTGGCGTTGGAGCGTCTGCAATGCGCTCGGGTGGCCCCAATTTGGTCAACAAGCAGCTGGTGCTGCCATTTGTGCCGCCCAGTTTTCCCAATAAATCACAAGACGGCGTCACGCATCTCATCAAGCCGTCCGAGTATCTGAAGAGCATTAGCGATAAGCGTTCGTGTCCATCCTCTGCTCGGTAAGTTGAGAAAGCCGTTGCTGCTGCTTTAATTTGGTTGCACATCTCGTGCAGCGGCAACATAAGTAATTACCACCAAAAGTGGCAGAAGTACAGTTGCCATAATTAAGCAGTAGACACAATACAGCTTGCAGCTGGCAATTAACAGACAGGCAGAGAGAGAGATAGAGAGAGAGAGAGAGAGGTAGAGTCGGAGGTAGTCAGCTTGTAAGCAGCCACTTCCTCAGCGGCTCAAGAGTGCATGAAATTTTATGCGTGCTGCGGTTGCTACTGCTACTAGCATGTGGCTTGTGGCATGTGGCATGTGGCATGCTGCATGCCACCGCACACCACACAGAGCCAGAGTCGAGAGACGAGCGTTCAGCGTTTCAGTTGCAATCCAAAGATGATACTGCGCACACGACACGCCTGGCGCAGGTCCGACCGCCGCCTCTTGCCTCTTGCCTTCATCTCTAGCTCTCGCTCCCTTTTGTTTTTTACGCTAGTTTACAACTCTTTTTCTTTTGCAGCTCCACGGATACCGAGGACTACATGCAGATACAGATTGCTCAGCAGCAGCATCCACATCCACATCAACATCCACATCATCATCATCCGTTGCCGCATCAGTTGCAGCATCAGTTGCAGCATCAGCCGCATCATGGGGGCATGGGCGTGGGCGAGCAGCCGCCATTGCCACCGCCGCCGCCACCATTGCCGCACATGATGCCGCCACCGATGCCGAACATGATGCTCTCGAACATGTCCGGCGATGCCGGCAGCAGCACCAACACCAAGTCACAGAAGCCGAAGAAGCCGGGCCATGGGGCAGCGCCCAGCAGCCAGGATACGGCGACACGCAAACAGCATCAGCCGCTGTCTGCCATCTCGATTCAAGATCTGAACAGTGTGCAGGTGAGCTTCTATCTACCGATCGGTAATCAGTAATCGGTAATCACACACACTTGTCTCTTTAGCTGCGTCGCACGGACACGCAAAAGGTGCCAAAGCCGTATCAGATGCCGGCGCGCAGCCTGAGCATGCAGTGTCTGACAACGAGCACGGACACGTATCTGAAGACCGATCTGATTGCCGAGCTGAAGATCTCCAAGGATATACCGGGCATCAAGAAGATGAAGGTCGAACAACAGATGGCCAATCGCATGGACTCTGAGCACTATATGGAGATAACCAAACAGTTCACAGCGAACAACTATGTGGATCAGGTGAGTGGCGATCATTTAGCATGTGTAGTGTTCGTTGTTGTCATGCGGGGGCAAAAGATCTACTTGCAGATACCAGAAAAGGATCAGGCGGGCAATGCCATACCCGATTGGAAGCGCCAGATGATGGCCAAGAAGGCGGCGGAGCGTGCCAAAAAGGACTTTGAGGATCGCATGGCTCAGGAGGCTGAGTCGCGTCGTCTCTCCCAGATACCGCAATGGAAACGCGATCTATTGGCGCGTCGCGAAGAGACTGAGAACAAGCTGAAGTAAGTGTGGGGTATTCTTTTGCTGGGTTGTGGGGCGGGGCGAGGACGATGGTCGATGGTGGTTGCCCAGCTAGTTGCTCTGGCGGACTCCCAATCCCCACTGACCTGTGCGCCAAACTTTTCCAGAGCGGCCATCTACACGCCCAAGGTGGAGGAGAATAATCGCATTGCGGACACGTGGCGTCTGAAGAATCGCGCCATGTCCATTGACAACATCAATCTGGCCAGCGTTGGTGGCCTCAATGTCGAGCAGCATTACCAGCAGCTGCAGCTGCTCCAGCAACAGACACTCCAATCGCACTCCCAATCGCAGTCACAGTTGCAGCTGCAACATCCACAGGGCAACAAGGAGAATCACAGCGAATCGAAGGCTAATCATGATCAGGAGTCGCCACAGCAGCAGCAGCAACAGCAGCAGCAAATGCAACAGCAACAGCAACAGCAGCCAGATGGACTCGAGCATGGCGAGGAGCAGGAGCAGGATGACAATGACAACATCATTCCGTGGCGTGCTCAGCTTCGCAAGACCAACAGTCGCCTCAGCTTGATCTAAACTTGGGCATCTGTCTGCAGCTCTCTTCATCCGTGTTTAAGTCCTCAGTTTGTAGTGCATTTTTTTTTTCGTTTCTTTTTTTTGTGTGGCAATATATAACTAAACGATTTGTGCAATTCTAAAAAGAAAATATGCGATATGCGAGTGAAATACATTTAAATTGTTAACCTTAAGTATCTTTAATATATAATTCGTTAAACGCTGCTCTTCACATTCAAGGCAAGCTTTAGAGAAAGAATGAAAAAAAAACGAAAACGAAATCGAATCGAATCAATATATGTACTATATAATCGATTAACATTGCGTGTACTATATATAAAAATTATTAAACATTTATTTTTTTTTTTGTATTTTGTTAGAGCATAACCATTAATCGAATGTATGGCATTGATATTCATAATTCATATTTAAATATTGCAATGAAATCAATTTTGGTGTTGTGCGATTATCGATTATTTGATTATTATGATTAATATTATTATTATTTTTATTATTACTATCATTATTATTATTATCATTATCATTATAATTATTGTAATGCATTAACGATTTTACTTAACTATCGATATGAATTTTCATTACATTGATCATAAATTAGCCGGTTAAGCTTCCCATTTTTTTTTTTGTCATTGTTATTTGTTTTTATACTTGGCTCAATAATATTATTAAAATACATATAACTACAACTAATAACATCTAACCATCTGTGCATCAAATGGGACTCTTGAAGGTTGTTTTGCATCTTATAGATACATAATAATAAACTGAGATACTTTTGCATCTTTTGTGAACTTAGAGGATATTAATTTATAGATATTTTTAAAATACTTGCTTGTCTAATCGCTTTTAACTTTAGTATCCTCAACTTAGATTTGAAGTTCACATAGAACCTTTTTTGTTTTCAATTATTTTTGCGAGTGTCCGGTGAAGAAATCAGCAACAAATGCAAATCAACTGCAAGAGATAAGTTAAGGCGATATTTGAATAATATATTCCACACTGGGTTTTTTCTGCAATACCAAAGTCTACCTATTTCTTTTTTTAATCATAACGCTCCCAGCGCTCACAGTATCTTTAACATATTTTGACCGGCTGATAAAGTCAATTGTCAATTATTGATTGCAAACCAAGTGTTCGATCAGTTTAAAATAAATTTGTTGTCACTTGAGGTTGCTTTGAGGTTCTTTGATTGGCTCTCTGGACTTGGGGGAGATTAATTAAAGGTATTCTATTTGCATTGTTTTTGCGATAAACAAGCCAAACAGTTTTAAAGTCCTAAAATACTACTATAAGTAGAACATGAGATAAATAACATAGTATATATAGTATACATACATACATACGTTTAATCGCGACAAAGAAAAATGAAATCACTTCACGCGTGAACACTTCACAGCGATATCGCTAATTGGAGGAATGGGGATCTTTATAAAAATGCGAAACCTTTGCCGGTAACATTCATTCAGTCAAGTCAATTCTGATCGTCAAGCAATATGAAAGTAATCACACTTTGTCTCCTGGTCCTCGTATCCGCCAGCTGTCTGCTTAGCGTCAATGTAAGTGAAGAAGAACTTGTGATAACCCAAAACGTTGACTTGATTCTCTCTCTCGATTGAATGCAGGCCAATGCAGGAGGTCCCAATGCCGTCGGCTTTGAGGATTTCGACCTGGATGAGTTCGAGGCTCAGCTGGATGATGAGTACATGGATTTCGAGACATTCGGTTTCATCAGATCCGTGCGCAAGGCATTGAAGAAGGCCCTCAAGACAGTGCGTGGCGTCAACTGCATTATTAAGGAAGTGAATGAAATCTTGTCCGCATCCACCGGTTATGTGGATGCCATTGATGCCTGCGGCACTGCAGTGCCCAAGGATGTTCTTGCCATTGTCAACTCCTGCAAGACCATCATCAGCTTGTGCAACGATATCATCAATGTGAACACCAAACTGTGTGGTACCTCTGAAGATGGCACCAAGACGACTTCTAAGAAATGCTTCTGGAACCTATTTAAGACTGTCATGAAGCTAACCAGAAAGATCAACACGACGCTGAAGCAAATGGCTAGCCTGCCCTCTGATACAAGCTCCTGCTTTGTGGATGCCACAAACAGCGTGAAGACTAGCTACAACAATTTCTTGCCCAACATCGACACTTGTGTGGATTCCATGTAAAATGTGTCACAAAATTATAACGAACATTGACTAAAAATAAATAAAAAAAAAAAAATAATGCAACTTTAAACATGGTTCAAGTTTTGTAAGAAAGCTATAGTGTGCTCGACTGTGAGATACCTGCAAAACGGTATATTAATGGCGTACTACATTCGAAATATACCATATAGGTTGAAATATGCATGTTTGTCACACAAAGCAACTAAGATCCAATTGTAGTAGGCGTTTTTTACAATGCAAAAGTATTTCTTAAATAACTTCTAAAGTTGTTATTCGATCACAAACAAATTCTCAGGAATCATAAATATTATTTGTTATAGTCTATACCAAAATTTAACCGTAGCTTCAAAATTACTCGTATTAATCGATTTTTGTCGATTTGAGGGTCCGTGTGCTGGCAAAAGTTTGAAGCAAACTTGATCTGCCTGCAAATATAACAAATGCTTTCGAAAAAAAGTTATATCTCTATCTATCTCTATAAAGAATATATATACTTTATGGGGTGTATACATACATATTTACTTAATGCCTCCTTTTGCCCGTTACATACATTTTCTGCAGTTTCAAAGTTATAATTCCTTTTCAGCGGGTAGCGGGTATAATTAATAATTCTAAAGAAATTTTGGAAGTAGTAATGGAAAACAAGACAAATTAACGGATTGCGATATATTTATTATGTGTACATTATATATACTATAAATCAAATGGTTTGTCTTCACTGACTAACTAGTTGTTGAACACGTTCTCTGACTAATCTCACAAATTGTAAGAGCTGTGAGATTGTAGCTTAAACGCCATTCACATTTTAGTTCAATGTTGAAGTAATTTGATTATAAGAGTCTTAATTGATGTATTAAAAGTACATAATGAAGTTGCTTTCATTTGCATGTTGCGCCGTGCGCAGAACTTAAAAGACTCTAACTTCAAGGGAATTGTATCGAACTTTCGATACTTATTGACTGACTGTGTGCCCAGATGAACATTACTAGGGCTGCTTATAAAAGTAAGTTTACTCTCACACAGAAATACATTTTATATCAAAATCGATTACTTTAAACGCTATTTAACCTATTCAATAAGAATGGAATCATTGAAGATTAGATAAGTTTATGATGAGTTTATTTTATATATAGTTTGTTGAGTTTATTTTACATATAGTAAGCGAACTGTGCGACACCCAAGAAACAAACATATAAAACCTTATAAATTTAGTAGCAGGAGCTTTAGATTCAAATTATTTTTGAGGCATTTCGAAAATTAGTAACAATTGAGCAGGAATTTCTTTAAAGAGACTTATTATTTTCTATTTATTAAAAACTGTTAACGTGTTGTATTGCAGTAATTAATATTTATTGAATATTAATTTAAAAAAAAAATAATTGGAAGCAGATAAGATATCACTGTTTAGGAGGTGAGTTTCGAGCAGGACTTGATGTTGCTAGGGAACTGTGTGTAGTAGTTGGTGAGGGTGGTGGTGGCATCGGTCACACACTGGACAGCATTGGGTCCGGTGGTGGGGATTTTCTTGGCCAGCTTGACGGCGGATTGGACCTGTTTGTACAGCTGGAACACTTGGTACAGAGTCTTCACAACGCATTTGGTGACTGGCTTTGACTCATCAGCACCGGCGCAAATGTTTGACTTCAGGTTGATGATGTTGTTGGCAGTGGAGATGATTTTCAGATTGGCATTGATCAGATTGGTCACATCCTGGTTGGCGGTAACACCGCAGGCAATAATATCGGAGCTGTATTGCAGAGCGCTGGCTTTAATGCCAACCACCCACTTGATGAGGCAGTTGAAGCCCTTGACGCTGCGAAGTGCGACCTTAATAGCATAATAGACTCCAGAGAAGAGGAAGAAATCGGCCTCAGTATCGAGATTCTCGAACTCATCGATCTCGAATTGTGTGCCCACATCTGGGGACATGTTCAGAGGCTGCCAGGTGCCAGCATTGGTCTGTTGAAAAGAAGCCAAAAATAAGATTATCAATTCAATATTTATTATTATTCCAAAATTTTCCAACATACGCTGAACACGCAGACGGCGACAAGCAGAGCGAAAAGTGTGAACTTCATGTTGCGATTTCTTAGAGCTTTCTCTATCAACTGTCTTCGGTCTTGGACCTTTTTATAGCATTTGCCGTGGACTTCTTGGCTGCCGCTCTTCCCGCCGATAACGGACAATATATGTAGCTAATCTACCGAAATTGTTTTTGGGCTTTTGTCTTTTCTGTTCTTGTCTAATTGTCTATCTATTCACATATAGCCTAATTGAATTGGGGCTTAGTAATGATTTTGGGGCCTACCTCGCTGTCGCTATCAGCTGATGAATTGATAGCAGCTCAATTGTTTAAAGTTTGGCCAAGTCGCAATTAAAAGTGCTTATCATGCTGTTCATTTTAGAAATAAGCCACAAAAATAAATGAACACAACATTGACTGGCATCAACATAATATTATGGCAGACTTTTAATTGCCAATTTCAATTGCAAAGTCAATGTACCCTAGATTGTGCATTATTTTTTATATTATATTTGCATCCTAAAAGTATTCAAAATAATTAGATATTTAATTTGTTGCGTATGCAATTCAAGTGCGAAAAGGTAGAGAAGCTTTTCCTTTGCAAACGACATTAAAACTGTTTTTAAAATTTCCCAAATATATGGCGCTACTAATTTGATGAGTGAGTTACTGTAGTTCTGCTTGCTGCTGACTTCTGTTCTCCTAGTACTTCATTTGCTGACTGGAATGTTTTCGCCATCATCTGTTGCAGCACTTGGCCACTTGAAGCAGCCGCGACCGGCCAGAAAAATACTAAGTCAGCAGATGAAAAACCAGGCGAACATAAATCAGTAGCAAGCAGAAATACAGCAAGTTACTTGTTTTTTTGACGGCGACAATTTTCGATCCTAAAAGTATGCTACAAAAGTTGAGGCTTTTGTAGAGGAGCTTACGCGCTAAATGCAAATAAGTGTAGCATACTTTCAGGCTGCACAAATTAAAACACTTGTTATGCCATGACACCATAGATGGCGCCACTAAGCAGTTGGTTACGAAGTTACCTATTACAATTTAATATAAATAGCCTTGATGGTCAATCATTATAGCTGGTTACCCTAATTACAAAAATGTAATATCCTTCACAAATTGGCAGAGATTGTCAGAAAAATAAAAATATTATTAATAAAAATTATGTTTGAATTTTAACGGATTGGTTTTTTGTCGGTTACTTTCATATCTAAAATTGACGCTAAAACAGATGGCTTACAAATTTAGGATGTGACAGATTTATTTCTGCTTGCTGCTGGCTTCTGTTCTCCTAGTATTTCATTTGCTGACTGGACAGTTTTTGCCATCATCTGTTGCTGCACTTGGCCACTTGAAACAGCCGCAAATGGCCAGAAGAGTACTAAGTCAGCAGATGAAATACTAGGCAAACATAAATCAGTAGCAAGCAGAAATACAGCAAGTCACTTTTTTTTTTTGATGGCGGCAACGTTCGCCCCTGAAAGTATGCTACATAACATTTAACATTTTTGTAGTGTCGTCTGCGCGCCAAGTTCAAATAACATAGCATGTGCAGCAAATAATGTTGCATAATTTCAGGCTGTGCAAATTCAAATACTAACTGCGCCAACGAACCATAGATGGCGCCACTAAGCAGTTGGTTGCGAAGTTACATATTACAATTTAATAGAAATATCCTAAATATCCTTGAGGGTCAATCATTATAGCTGGTTACCCTAATTACAAAAATATAATATCCTTCACAAATTGGCAGAGATTGTCAGAAAAAAAAAAAAAAAAAATAATAAAACTTATGTTTGAATTTTAACGGATTGGCTTTTTGTCGGTTACTTTCATATTTAAAACTGGCGGCCAAGCAGATGGCTTACAAATTTAGGATGTGACAAATTTATTTCTGCTTGCTGCTGACTTCTGTTCTCCTAGTACTTCATTTGCTGACTGGACAGTTTTTGCCATCATTTGTTGCTGCACTTGGCCACTTGAAGCAGCCTCATATAGCCAGAAGAGTATCAAGTCAGCAGATGAAATACCAGGCGAACATAAATCAGTAGCAAGCAGAAATACAGCAAGTTACTTGCTTTTTTGACGGCGTCAATTTTCGATCCTAAAAGTATGCTACAAAAATTGGGCTTTTTGTAGTTGACCTTGCGCGCTAAATGCAAATAATTGTAACATACTTTCAGGCTGCACAAATTAAAATACTTGTTATGCCATTGAACCATAGATGGCGCCACTAAGCAGTTGGTTGCGAAGTTACATATTACAATTTAATAGAAATATCCTTGAGGGACAATCATTATTGCTGGTTATCCTTATTACAAAGAGGTAATATCCTTCACAAATTGGCATAGATTGTCAGAAAAATAAAAAAAATTATTAATAAAAATTGTTTGAATTTTAACGGATTGGTTTTTTGTCGGTTACTTTCATATTTAAAATTGGCGCCCAAACAGATGGCTTACAAATTTAGGATGTGACAAATTTATTTCTGCTTGCTGCTGACTTCTGTTCTCCTAGTAATTCATTTGCTGACTGGACAGTTTTTGCCATCATCTGTTGTTGCACTTATCCACTTGAAGCAGCCGCTAACAGACAGAAAAATACCAAGCCAGCAGATGAAATACCAGGCGAACATAAATCAGTAGCAAGCAGAACTAAAGCAAGTTACTTGCTTTTTTGACGGCGTCAATTTTCGATCCTAAAAGTATGCTACAAAAATTGTGGTTTTTGTAGTGGACCTTGCGCGCTAAATGCAAATAGTTGTAACATACTTTCAGGCTGCACAAATTAAAATACTTGTTATGTCAATGAACCATAGATGGCGCCACT
Source organism: Drosophila albomicans (assembly GCF_009650485.2). Classification (NCBI taxonomy): domain Eukaryota; kingdom Metazoa; phylum Arthropoda; class Insecta; order Diptera; family Drosophilidae; genus Drosophila; species Drosophila albomicans. Next base: position 4,999,697 of record NC_047627.2, on the reverse strand, counting down.
AAGCAGTAATGACGAAAAGCCGAAGTATGCTGTAAAAAGTAGGCAAAAGTTTGTCAATTTAAAAATTAAACCGTCAAAAATTTAAATCCTTTAGAATTTGAAAAAATTTTTTTTCTGTAAACCAATTTTAATGCGATTGAGTAAATGAAAAAAGCCAGTTTTAAGTTGAAATACCAAAAAAATGTTTATTTCTTTTGTAATAGAGTGTCCGAAAAATGTATTGATTAGCAACTTTGTTGATGATAGTACATAATTTAAGTTAAGTTCTTTTTTGTCATTTGTATATTTTTCGCTTGTCAAATATTGTAAGAATTATCATAGATGCTTTACATAGGTGACCAAACGATGGTGTTTTTTTTGGGTAGAAAATTGAGTTTAGCTTTTCGGGCAATAAAATGGAACTTGAATTATTAAGTAGTTAAGCTTGTTTACATATTGAGTCATCGGTTAATGAATTTGTTATGCAATGCGTAATTTTCTCATTGATTTTTCTCTGTGTGGTTTCTTCATTTCTTTTTTTTTTTTGTTTACAAATTGTCTGTCTGTGAGTTTCGGTGCGAAAGTCGGCGTAAGTGTGTGATTAACTGGTAATTCTGCCTTTAATACAGCTTAATTGAAGCATAGTACAATTTGCGATAACACATACACATGTATATTGATATATTGTGTGTGTTTTTATGTGTGTGTGCCGTGTGGGATGTTGTGCCTGTTTCTTATTATTTGGCCTATCGATTTGACCACGTTCTGCTTAACAAATCCAATTGATATTTTTCGGCTCATTCAAAGCTTGCCCATTTGCCCCTTCCAGTTGTTGTCGTTTTTTATTGGGTTTTGCTGCATCGGATATTTTGTTTTTCATATCTTTAATTTTTGTTTTTAGTTGTTGTATTTAGCTTGTTCGAAAATTAATTTTAAATTTTAAATAGGTTGATTTTCTGCATTTGTTTTTGTCTTGTTTTAATATTAATCATAATGCCATAATTTAAATTTTAAATGCTACTTCAATTTCTCTTTTCGTTTATCTTAAGTAAAATTGAATCAAATTCCTCAGTGCTTGCAGTGCATATCGTACTTACTTTTGTTTTTTGTTTTTTGTTGTCTGTTTATGTTTATGCTTAAGAACTACCAAAAAATTGTAATAATATAGTATGTATATATAAGTAGGTATTATTTAATGTGTGTGTGTGTATATTACAATTTTGCATGTGGTGTGTGTGTGTATATAAGTATATACATATATTTATATATTTATGTATAGCGCTAAGTTGAAGATCTTTAGTTTTACACAATTTACAGTTAAGCAGTTTAGAACTCTTCGATAGAAATACTTTCAGACTTGCATAAGTTTCATCTTCTTTTTCTAAATATTTATAGCTTTTTATTTTTTTTATTATAATCAACAAAAATTGATAAATTCAGCTGTGTGTGTGTGTTTTTTTTTTGTTCGTTGCCGAGCTGGAAAAATGTTTAAGGAAAGAACTTGAAATTCAGTCGAAAAACCAAAGAAAATTATTATTCAATTATTTACACACTAAAAAATTGAAATCATGCATTTGTTTTATTTGTTGTTTGTTTATTTTTGAAAATAAAATAATTATTTTCTCAATGTTTGGGTGTGTATTTATGTGTGTGTGTGTGTGTGTGTTCGTTTAAGCATAAATAAATAAATTACAATTAATATAAGTTATTTACTAGGCGCATAAAATATTTATATTTGTATTATAGTTAATTATATTATTCAATTAAATAGTAAATAGTTTTCATTTCTTTGTTTGTTATATTTTTTAGTTTTGTTCTTCTGCTTCCCTTATGGTATTTGTTTTTGTTTTAGTTTCGGTTTTTTTTGTTTGTTTTTTATTGTTTACTGTTTTTGCTTCCTTTACAATTTCAGTTGCCTTAGATTCTAGGTTTTCATAAGACTTGCGTTTCATGTTGTTTACCATTTGTTCAACAATTCTCTTATATGCTTAGAAAAAAATATATGTATGTATATATAGTATATGTATGTATATAATATTAATGTATAGCTTCTATATAGTATCTATGTATATATATGTACATACGATACGATACGATGTATGTGTCCAATATATTCACATGCTTCTATGTACACACATATACATAACTATGCAGCTTTTATGTTTATGTATTTTTGCTTAAAGAACATTCAACAGATTGTGTGTGTATGTGTGTTTCTCTATCCTTATTGGTGTCTGTGATTTGCAATTGTAACTTAGTTTCTGTCTGTGTCTGTATTTGTGTCTGTATTGTATGTCAGTGTGTGTGTTGAGGCGTCTGGTGATTGAGTGTAAGGCATTGGAAGTAGTACAGGTATTTATGTGATGTATGCCATATTTATGTATGTAAGTTTTCTATATATTTCATCTTTCGTAATGTACACAAAATACACGAAAATATATTCTTAGTTTGGCTTGGACCCGGTTGTTTTCCGAACAGGTGAATATAACCTCCATCTACAAACGTTCTTTCAATTCTATGTTTGTTTCTTTCTTTGTTCGTTCGTTCGTTCTCCCGACGGTATTTAGTACCTTTCCTCTTAGTACTAACAACACTGTCATAGTAATTTATTTCTTTATTTGTTTCAGTTTTGTCAATCGTCAATCGTCAATCAATCAATCGTTGCCACTCATTTTGATTTCACTTGTTCATTTCAATAATTCCTCAAACTACAATTTCAATTTAGAGATAGATTTTGTTTCAGTTGTGTTGTGTTTTTTAATCGATAGTTAAGCGATAGTAATGCGGGAATAGTTGCTTATTAATAAATATTATTAGATTTCCTTTTTTGCTTGTTATTTATTATTAGTTGTACTTTGTTTAGCAAACGCATTTTGTTCTTTGCTAAATTCACTAGATTGTCATTTGCTAAATAAGACTTGCAGCTTCTTCAATAAATCTTCTTCTACTTCGATTATCGATTACTATTACTGCTTCATACGTTGCTGAGGCGATCACATTGATGCAAATTGTGGCAGCTGCTTTGGGTGCACGTTTGCGGGGCATTTAGCTGTGTGCCCCCAAAAGCTCTGCCACAAATCGTGCTCTCCCCGCAATCGCCTCGGACTTGCTTCTTCTTCTGCATTGTGTTACATTCTTTCCTTTACATACGCGAAATCCAAAACATAATTTTCTTTGCTTAACAAATCTTCGTAGTTAATCGAAAAGTGTCTCAAAACTCGAGTGATCATCGCAGCCCGATTAAAATGCTCGAGCCAAGAGCCAAGGGCCAATCGCAGTTCAGTCGAGTTTTGGCCGCTAATTACACTTAATTAATTACAATTACAATTACACTTACAATTACATTTAGTTCAGAGCTTTGTGTAGTGTGTTGTCTGTGTGGTTGTCGTTGTGTAAGGATGCTCACTAAATAGTTAATTACGTTATGACTTATGTTCAATAGTGAGATTTTCTTTTCTGTTTTGCCATTTTCTTTATTGCATACTTCGTATTTGCTTAGAACCGAATATTGGAAATTTTTTTTAAAACGTAATTGACTTTTAGCGCATTTTCACATTCGAACTTAGAATCGGAGAGTGAGACAGACAGAGAGAGAGAGAGAGAGAGAGAGAGAGGGGGACAATGAACGAATCTAATGCAAAAAATTGAACTATTCTACACATACGTACACATACAAGTAAAACAACACATATACATATGCATTTGTTGTTGAATAATACCGAGATTACGCGTAATTAATTTAGCACTTAATCAACTACAATATTAATCTGTGTTTGATTTTGGTTTCTTGATAAAATATATATATTCATATATGTAGTAGATAGTTTATTCTTATCTTTAACTATATACACACACATAAATATATGTATGTATATATCTTTGTTTGTTAAGATTATTTTCATATTCTCTATATATTCCTGTTGTAGTCGTAATTCTTGTTGCTGTGGTAGTAGTTGTTGTTGTTGTTGTTCTTTTTTGTTGTTGTTATTGTTGTTGTGTTTTAAAGTCGTTTAGAGTTTCCAATAGTCTTTACAAGTATATATGTATATATATGTATATAGTACCTTCTAGAGTCTACACTAAGTAAGTATATAGTTTTCACTTCACTTGTTCTTGTTCTTATCGGTTGTTGCTTGTTGGTTGTTTGTTTATTGAGGGTTGGGCGGGTGAGGACGGGCGCTTAAGTCTCTGTGAAAGTCTTTAATTCAATTTGAAACACATTGAGAGTGCGTTAAAGAGCTAGTAGATATATAGAGAGGAGGGGATCGAGGAAGATAGTGAGAGATGGGAGAGTTAACCAGAGAACCGAAGACTTGAAAATACGGAACTTTTTCTGGGTTGTGCATAGCTTAGATCAGAGTGTGCGCATGGGACTGTGTGTGTGCCAAGAGTGTGCCGTGTGTGTGTGTGTGTGTGTGAAATACATTATGCTGTCCAGTTAGAATATTCATTATCTTTTCTGCCGCTTGCTGCTGCTGCGCTGCTTTTCTTTTGGCTTGTATTGCAATTTACAACAGTTTTTTACATTTATTTCTCTTAATCGAAATTTTCACAAAAAAAAAAAAAAAAAACCATATGTATATATACTTATGTGTATGTGTGTGTGCTACTATATAATTTATACGTGTGTGAGTGTGAATAAATATTTAGAACTTGCTGTTATTGTTGTGGTTTATCAATATTCTCTCATACTTCGTAGTATATACAGCAAAAAATGTCTTGGCTAATATCAACATCAATCATACGCCTCGTGGGCCTCGGTTTGCTTTCTCTTGCACTTTCTCTCCAGTCCAACAAATTGATAAGTTGCTTGCATTTTATTATTATTATTATTAATATTATTATCAGTATAATTAGAATGCGTTCTTATTTAGTTTTTTTTTTAGTTGTAGATTTTAGTACAATTAAATTTAGATATCACAATATAATCATCTTTTAATTTTGTTTGCCAAAGAATTCAAAACAATAGTTTAACACACACTTTTCTTAGGTGTGTGTGTGTGTGTGTATGTGTGTGTGTTTTATATACGTGAGTGGAAATTTGCATTTTGTTCTTGTTTGCTTTCTGTATTTTTGGTTTTTGTTTTCTTGCTTATGAATTGAGTAAATGAATTGTCACTTAGTTGCTAAAAACAAAAAGACCAACGCCTAAATGTGTTGTGTTGTTGTGAATTCGTTGCTTAACAATTAAATTAATTGTAATTCTTAAAATTGTAATTATTTATTTTAATTTTTATAATGCATGTCTGCATTCGCTCTTTAATTGCTACCAACAAAATCTGACCAAAAACTATAGACAATATAACTAACTGGACTCAGTTTTTGTTTTTTTCATTTTGTTTTTCTTTTGAATTTTTGTTGAACAATAAATGAAAACTTTCAAAAGCGAAACGGGAGTGAAATGTTTGCAAAACATTTTCGTATTTGGTTTTTGAGATTTATGTTTTTGCTTTTCATTTAGTGGTGTATTTTGATTAATTCGATAAACATTTAAATTCTGGTTTGCACCTCCAAATGCATGAAACGCTCTTGACCTTAGGTGAAAGAAGCAGTTTGTTTCATTTGTTGCACATTTGTCGTTTGCATTGGAATGTTGTTATTCGCATTGGGTTTGTTGTTTTATTTACAATGTACATTTTTGTATTTTGTTTTTGTTTTTTGTTGTGAGACAATTTCCATTTGGCGTGAGAGCGAGAGCAAAAAAGAAGGAAATTCGCTGATTAGTTAGATAATTACCAGATGGAAACGGATTTGAAGCAGCCAGATGATTTCATTTGTTAGTTTTTTGTTTTTTTTTTTTTTTTTTTTGGGCGTTGGCTTCACTACGATTAATTATTTATGTTATAATTATATTAAAATCTGATGGATGTTGTTGTTGTTGTTTGTGCACAGCTAGCGAGATCTCTACAGTGGATCAATTGAAAAAATCATTTTGGTGTTTCTCTTTTGCGGGGGGTTTTTACATGGAGGTGGCCGACGGCGATGTGGAATCTGAATTAGAATTCGAATTGGAATTGGAATTGGACCAGCCGACACCCAGCTGCTGTTGTTGTTGATGTTGATGTTGTTGATGTTGTTGTTGTTGTTCAACCAGCTTACTTTCCAAATATGTTGCAATCTCGTTGGCATTCTTGTTGAATGCCACCATCATGGCCGTGTTGCCGCCGGCATCGCGAGCCTGCAAATTGGCGCCAGCTGCCACAAGCATCACGCAAATGTCGCGGCGATTCTGCTCAGCGGCAATATGCAGCGCTGTCTGACCGCTAGAAAGGGAGATAAACAGAGAGAGGGTGAGAGGGAGAGACAAATAGAAAAAGGATTAGTAAAAACAAGTAAGAAAGCTACAGTCCAGTATGCTCGAAAGCAAAATAGTACGATATTATGCTTAAAATATACCAAATTAATATACTAAAAATAAAAAAATATACCGAAGGCAGTATTTGAAATATTTTTATACATTACAATGCAAAAATATTTTTATACATTACAATGCAAAAATATTGATATACATTAAATATATCAAAGGCTGTATTTGGTATATTAATATACTATTACAATCAAAATATTCCGAAGGCAATATTTGATATATTGATATATTAATATATTCAAAAAAGGATTAGTAAAAACAAGTAAGAAAGCTACAGTCCAGTATGCTCGAAAGCAAAATAGTACGATATTATGCTTAAAATATACCAAATTAATATACTAAAAATAAAAAAAATATACCGAAGGCAGTATTTGAAATATTTTTATACATTACAATGCAAAAATATTTTTATACATTACAATGCAAAAATATTGATATACATTAAATATATCAAAGGCTGTATTTGGTATATTAATATACTATTACACTCAAAATATACCGAAGGCAATATTTGATATATTGCTATACTGCGGAGTACAAAATATACTAGTTTTGAGTAATAAAACCGACACAAACTGTCATTATTTTTGATAAAGAAATATACTAGCTCGCTTTGCTAATAATTGTTTGCAATTGTTTTGTGTTGAAAGGATAACTTAACATTTTTACTACGACTACAAAGGTGTAATTTTATTTTTTGGTATTCAAGCATTTTAATTTTTTTGGTTCAGTATATTTTGTATGTTTTTTTCTATGCAATAAACATGTTTCTTTCTTTAAAAACTTAGGATCATATTATTACACTGTTCTTAAACTTACTTTATGTAAGTCTACATTCTAACTTATAAGCTGCGCTACAATTATTGCAAAAATAAATGAACTGCTTAATGGAAAGTAGGTTATCAAGAATATTAAGTATACGCTTAGGCCCAATAAATATCTTTATATGAAAAACAAATAAGAAAGCTACAGTCGAGTGTACTCGACTGTGAAATACCCGCTACCTATTTTGAATAAAAGAAATATATTTTGCGGTATTTTTCTCAAAATATACCGAATATGCTACAGAAATATATACCAAATGGTATATTTGGTATATCGATATAATACCGCATTCAAAATATACCATAGACGGCACAATATACCAGACTGTCAGCCAAAGCAACTAAGACCCCCAGTTAGTAGGCGTTTTTGCCCATACAAAAGTATTTCTTTAATAACTTTGACAATTTTTATCTGATCGCAACTATTTGAATCATAACTACTATAGTTATTATTGTATATACCAAAATTCGCAACTCTAGCTTTAAAATTACTCTTGTTATTCGATTTTTTTAAATTGCTGGGGCGGAAATGGGCGTGGCAAACATTTGAAATAAACTTGATCTGCGTGCAAACATAACAAATGCTGTCGAAAAAATATATAGTTCTATCTCTTATAGTCTCTGAGTTCCAATGTTTCATACGGACAGACGGACAGACACACAGACGGACAGACGGACATGGCTAGATCGCCTCGGCTGTTGACGCTGATCAAGAATATATATACTTTATAGGGTCGGAGATGCCTCGTTCTACCTGTTCATTTCCTGCCGGCACAAAGTTATAATACCCATAGGGTAGAAGGGTATAATTACAAATTATATATGATGTTTCTTACAATGTTTTTTTTTTCGAAAAATTAATCTGTTTACATTTCACGTCTCTTTAAACAATAATACTGGAACATATTCGTATTTATACCCTTTACCCATAGAGAAATTAATGTCAATCTGATGTACTTGTCCTCTATTTTATATTTTGAATGCATAACTATAACGATATACCAAGTATAGCCTTTAGTATATTTTCGGTCTATCTTTGGTATATTTTTAGAATATGGTTTTATTGAAAATGAGTAGCGGGTATTTCACAGGCGAGCACAATCCTTTTCATTTAATTTAATATCTTAAAACGTATATATTTTTAATATTGTAAATATCGAGAACCGATTCGAACCGAATTAAAGTTCTGAATAGAATCGAACTTACCACTCCTTGTCCGCCATGTTGATGACGCGTCGCGTGGCACATGAAATGATATATTTAACAATGTCCTTATGGTTGTATTTGCAGGCAAAGTGCAGCGCCGTCTGCCCGTTCTTGTTCACTGATTGTAATGAGTATCCTTGTTCATGTAGTGCACGTAACTGAATCGGATGGAAAGAGAGAAAGTCAGGCGTGTTAGTCAAATAATTAAACAAAAAGGTGCAGTAACAGTGACAGAGAGGAAGAGACGTAACGTTGGTTCGTATAAAGCGCGTTGAATCACAAAATGGAAAATGGAAAATGGGAAATCAAAAGTAAAAGGTAAGGTAAGGTAAAGTAAAGAAAGAAGTTAAAGCTACCATATTGAGATCGCCGCTCTGGGCTGCTAGTAGTACGGCATCGGAAGTTTGCTCCAGTATAGGGCTGTTATGTGTATGCGATATAATGCATATATAATAATATATTGGTTGGTTGGTGTGTGTACAGTTGTGTGTATGGTGTATGGTGTGTGCATTGAAAAATAGAGAAACAAAAAGAAAAAAAGTCAAGCATCAGTTTCGATTCGACAAGTTTCAGATGGTTCTGTAATATGATACGAATACGATCTCTGTTAAGACACAGTGAGAGTGAAAAAGACAGATAGATATACAGTAAGATAGAGATGCAAGTAGTTAGAATAGTAATAGATTAAAGAGTAGTGTTGAAAAGCGCTATAATACAGAGTACCTGAATCCATAACCAAAAACATCTTCGTTAAAACTGAATAAACGATCTTTGTTGCTGCATGCGTTGAACAACAGTAAATAAAAGATTAAATAACGGTTAACAAAAGAGACAGTCAAGAAAGACAATTCGAAAAGAAAGAGACAGCGAGAGAGATAGTGATAGAGCGAGTGAGAAAGATAGAGAGTGAGAGAGAGTGTGATGTTTTTTTTTTTTTTTTTTTGCAAATGGACAAGTGACTGAAGCGCCAATCGTTAGAGCAGGACAACCAATGGGATTTGCAAGCCAAGTGAGACAGAGACAGAGCATAAAGTTGTTGTTTGTTTGTCTCGCTCATTTGGCTTTAATAGAATTTCGCATTTTTTTGATTAATTTTTGACTTGTGATGCTCGTGAAACATGAAAATTGTGATTGCTGTGGATTTAGTTGACTTTGGCGGTTTCTTTGGCGGTTTTACCTCTTCCACTTCATCACTTTAATGGGCTTCGAGCCAATTTGCAAGTCCTCATCTTTGTATGAGATACGCGCGTGTTGATGTGTGTGTGTGTGTGTAGTTGTGTGCGTGCGTGTTTAGGTGTATATTTTAAAATTAAAAAAAAAGAGATTTACAAAATTGTTAGTACGCCATTTGCAGAAAATATTTACAATATGCATTTGGGTTGGGCAACAAAAAAAAAATAGAAATAGAAAACTTAAATATAAAGCTACAACGATAAACGATAAATTGGTTAATCGATAAATCAGTTAAACTAACAGACAACCTACCCGTCACAATATAACTCTATTCTGTCTTTTGTTTCTTTTTTTTGTGTTCGGTTAGTTGGTTAATTGACTGATTGATTGATTGATTTGACTGGTTGGTTATTTGCTTGGTTGATTGGTTGGTTGATTGGTTGGTTTATTGGTTGGTTGGTTGGTGTTGGGTAATTATTGGAGACGAGAACGGAATACGGTTTAGTCCTTGTCACTCTGTTAACGTAAGCGGCGATTATAAACCAAATACAACAGATACTCATATATATATTAGGGCGTTACTTACATGCGGGCGTGGCAAGGACTAAGCTGTATTCGCTCCCATCACAGTTATAGGTGTGTGTGTGTGTGTGTGAGTATTGGTGTGTGTGTGTGTGTGTGTTTGTGTTCATTATTTTGTTAGTGCCAAAACATGCAAAAATTACAACGCAAAACGCAAATCAACTTGGACAACGAGAAGAGTTACGGACACCGCAATAAAAAAGGCTTGCTTCAAGGCAAAGAGGATAGAGGAGTGTTTGGGTTTCGGTTTCGGTTACGGTTTGTTTTTTTTTTTTTTGGGAGTTCAGGCGGCAAACACACACTCAGAGCACACAAGCTCAAATCTCATAGCGCTTCTTGCGATATTGCAGATGGCAAAACATGCGCCTCTCTAAATACGGCAGCGGCTCTGCGACCTGCTGCTGATAAATTTGCAAACGCTGTTCCAGCGGCAACTCGGCAGCGTTGCTTTCGGCAACACTGTACGTTGCCGCCGGCAATCGCCGCAATTGCGACCAACAGTCAGCTAACAGAAGCCTACCCGTGCTGCCATTTCCGCGTCCCTGCGCCTGATCCATTTGCCGTCGCTCGTTCTGCGCCTGTCGCTGCGAGAATGCCGCAAAGGAACGCTCCTGGTCCGGTGTCTGTGGCATCGTGGCCGCCTCATGATCCAGTATATACAACTCATCGATGGCAATGTCGCAGATGTAGTGCAAATGCTCCTGGGCGCGATCAATGCGAAAATAATGCTCAGCAGTGCAGGCTAATGAAATATATCATAATTTATTAACATTATATACACACTAAGATGTATTTTTGTTGGCACTCACAATCGATGAAACACCAATCCTGCGAGACCTTTGGATACGAGATGGACTCCTCGAATTTGGCATTCAACAAATTGCGCACATGCTCCAAATCGCACTGCGACTCGATCTCAATTTGTCCCAGTTTGTTGGCCAACTTGCGCAGCATTTCCTTGTCGTAGTGATATTGTTCATATTGCTGCATTGTCACTCTCAGTATGGCCAGCTGCAGCTTCTCCAGCGGATTGATTCTACGGAGATAAATGTGAATTAGGTGTTGGAAAATTGAGCAGTCAGTAACTACAAAATGTATTTGTAGTCCTAAAATAATGAAATTTTCTAAAATAACTAACTAAAAAATGTATTTTTAGTCCCAAAATAAGTAAATTTTCTAATATTTTTCAACTTTTCTTATTCGTCTTTAGTTAACTGATATTTGGATTCATAGGTATTACATATTTTTAAATTTCTATATTAAGTAAGATTACTAGGATATCACTCGCTTCGTATTTTTTCATATGCTTTTTGTACCATTAAAAAATACAACAATATGCCAAATAATCTAGAGCAAAAATACTAAAACATACCAAAGGTCATATTTAGTATATCGTTGAAGTATTAAAGAAATATTCGGTATATACCATAAAGGTCAAAATGTCTGTCACAGCACTACAAAGTTATAGTACCTTCTACCCAGTGAGTAAAAAAGCAAATTTCTCCTACATATAACTAGAAAATTTAATTTATCTTTCAAACAAATAACATTTAGTGCTTTTAAAATATTATTTAATTCGCTACCATCTGTCAATTGCATAATAAATAATAAACTAATACAAAAATCCTTTTAATTCTTTTTCTAGCTTCTAAATTAGGTGAAAAGAACTTTAGTGTTGTATTCTTTTCTTAACTTTTAAATGAATAGTAAAGTATTATTCAGCTCTTTTAATATTCATTACTTATTATGACTTTTTACTCAAGTCCCTTTGAAAGTAATTTCTAACTTGCAAATTCAAAGTCAGTTTAGTCTGAACACATTAGCTGTCTAAGAAATTAATAGAAGAGAGAGAGAGCGATGAGGCGTAAAATAATTAACAAATTATTCAATTAAATTGAAATCCTCAACCTAAAATGATCTATCGAATTAGTTCATATGAACATTTTAAACATTTTCTATGCCAACTTCTAATCTCTCGTACTTAAATCTCTTGATATTATTTACCATTAAATTTTGAACACTTGAAACACCTCACTTTTAGCATTAAAGAGAACAACGTGCCACGGGTCGTATACTTACTGGACATCGCCGCGTCCGTGCTTGCGCTTGGACAACATCAGAGCCTGATTGAGCAGCTCAATCTCAATGATCGAGGGCTTGACGCGGCAGGCCTCGCCATCGACCTGCATGGGAATGGTGCGTTTGGTGATGATGCGCGCCTTGCGGCACTGGCAGATGCAGGTGCCGTGCATGCCTGCCTGCAGCATGGGCAGCTGGTAGGTGGTCAACCCGACCACCTCCATGAGGCCATCATCGATGGCCGGTTTCGTCTGGCCAAACGAATCGCTCCAGGGATGCGTGCCGCCGCTATAACTGTAGGTCGAAGTCGAAATGAAACCCAGTGAGTAAGCGAAAGCGAAGATGGGACATTGAATCTTACCTGGGTATGTTTAGGAAGAGCACGGCATGACAGCCAGCGTCGCGTAGCTTGCCGGTGAAGTCCTGGCCATCGCATTCGAGCGTCACCCACTGGGAGAGGTTGCGATATTGGCGCAGTATCAGATCCTTGCCGCCCATCTGGCCGTAGTACATCTTGTTGCGGAGACGCGAATTGAAGCGTTCCGGATGCGCCTCGCGAGCCTCGTGGAATTCGAGTGCGATGTGCGCATCGACGCCAAAGCTGAAATAGTTGTTGATCACATTCAATGGGACATTCGGTTTGCTGCGATCCACATGATCGTCGGTCACATCATCGTTGGGCGTCACTCGCACTCGCCAGCGATCCATGAGCACGCACTGCGACATTCCAATCTCGCGCAGTATCTTGCCAATCGGTTCATCCGTGTAGCCCTAGAGAAGAAATCATGTTGCAACTTCAAGTGTCAACAATTGTGCAACCATATTACTCACCCCACCCCAGCCCAGCGAGCGAGCGAGATCGTTGCCAGTGCCAAGAGGCAGCACGCCCACAGCGGGCACCGGCTGCAGCGGCGGATGGATCTGGTCGAGGACGGAGAGCACCCAGCCAACAGTGCCGTCGCCGCCGCAGGCCAAGACACGTAAATTCGGCGCCTTGCGGAACATGTCAAGTCTGCACAGAGAGAGAGAGAGAGAGAGAGAGAGAGAGAGAGAGAGACAAAGAGAGAGAGACGAGAGGTGTGAGAAAAAACAAGTAAGAAAGTTACAGTCGAGTGTGCTCGACTGTGAGATACCCGCTCTAGCTTTAAAATTACGTTTGTTATTTAATTTTTTTGATTGCGGGGGCGGAAGTGGGTGTGGCAAAAATTTGAAACAAACTTGCTCTGCGTGCAAACATAACAAATGCTGTGGAAAAAAAATTATACCTCTATCTCTTATAGTCTCTAAGATCCAGTGTTTCATACGGACAGACGGACAGACAGACAGACAGACAGACAGACAGACGGACATGGCTTGATCGTCTCGGCTATTGATGCTGATACCTTATAGAGTCGGAGATGCCTCCTTCTACCTGTTACATACATTTCCTGTCGGCACAAAGTTATAATACCCTTCTACCCTATGGGTAGCGGGTATAAAAACAGAACTTTTAACACTAGAAGTACACTCTAAGCTTCGGTAAGACATGAGCTGGTACTCTGCTAACTGATGTGTTCTTCAGTAAAAATCAACTTAAGCAAGACTGCAGGCTAACGCAGGTCACTGTTTGTCGGTTGTTTGGGTATCACGATCAGTCTGGAGTTAAGGAAACATTGGAACATCTCCTCTGTTATCCCGACTCCGGCTGAAATACCTTGAATCGCTGTGTTTAAACGATCTTCTTGACGTTTTACGGTTATCCTCCATGATGCCACTGGCTTTTCCAAAAATGCATCACATTACTGTGCGACTTTGCAGAAGAAGAAGCTAACAGGACTTCCACTGGTCTATGCTCTTCCAGGGTTCTATCTACCTACCCATTAACCCTAGATCTAAGATATTTGCTTCTATTATATGCCAATAAAGTATTGATTATGATTGTTAACAACTAAAGTAATTTTAAATACTATTTATACTTATTTCATTTTATTTAATTATGACTTTAAATTATATTATTGTATTTAATTTATCAACAACTTAAATTTAGTAACACTCTATTCCATACTAACAGGAATTCTTTACTCCATTTATTTGAAAAGTATTAAAATAGTGAATAAATTAGTTTGTAAAGAAATCAACTGACCACACATCTTGAATGAATTCATCTGAAGCCTCATTTATTGAGTTTTATAAAATCAACATTATTTTGGCTATATCCTCATAAAAAGAGTTTTTGTTTTAGATTACAATTATGTAAGAAAAATATTAATAATGAAATGTTTATATATTTTTTGAGTTAACCTATGTGTCAATTATGTTAGAATCTCTCTATTAGCTTCATAGGTAAGTGCCTCGTCATAGAATATTGTAATCGTTATCTATTTTTGGTTGACTGTACTTGTATTGATTTACTATCGAATTTATTAATGATAAAAATTCCGAATATGTATAGAAATATTGATAATTTAATTATTGTAAATTGAAACCTTTTGCAATAAGCCTACATTGGAATTATTTAAGTACTCGTATAGCTCTTAGTTTGCCTTCTATAACGATTTAAATAACTTTGCGTGCTGCTGGTTGAACTAAGCTGAGAGCCACTGTACCAACATACACGTATGTGGTATATAGTAGACATGTGTGTGTGAGTGTGTTCAACTTACCCCATTTTGGGACCACCTTGTGTCAGATCAAACACCTGACGTGGATTGAGCAGATGCTGGAACTTGCCGAGCAGCTTGACGCCCTGATTGCCACCGGACTTGGGATTGATAAAGACAATGACCGGTATTACATCCGGCGATGGAATGGGCTTCACAATGAATGCGCGCGGCTCCTTCTTCTCCTCCTTGCCCTTCTGGCGTTTCTGCAATTGCTTTTTGCTCTTGCCGCCAGCACCGCCGCCACCACCGCCACCGCCACCGCCTCCACCACCGCCGCCAGCACCGCCTGCAGCGCTATTCTTGTTGCTCACACGAATCGAGGACTTGAAGTTGCCCTTGTTGGGCAGCTTGACAATCCACGATGGTGGCACAATGATGGGCGCATAGTCACCTGTGTGGAAGAGAGATGGATGGAGAGTTAGAGTGAGTGAGAGGAGATAACTGGGTGTGTGTGTGTGTGTGTGGCTAATTGAGAGTGCTGTGAGAGCTGACAGCAAATTCCATTTGTAGAGGAGCCAAAAACGCAAGCGACCGGGATAAGTTAATATCATAGAAAATATGCGAAAAGTCTGCTGCGAGACTCTGCTGGCCAAACAAAAGAAATTGAGATGATGCCGCATGCCACAGCAGAGGCGACATGCCGAAGCGCAGACAGACAGAGACAGAGACAGAGAGAGAGAGGGAGAAAAAGAGGCAGACTCGAAGTGCAATTATGAATGCCACAGGAATTACAGATAAGCAGACAAAACAGCAAGGCTGTGTGTGCTGTGGTAAGAGTGAGAGAGATGAATAAAGAGCGAAAGAGATAGATAGAGAGAGAAAGAGAGAGAGAGAGTAAGTAGGAGGCTTGGGCAAAACAAAAGGCATCAGACAAGCTGACAAAGTTTAGCGACGCATTGCAGTAGGTGCCAGTCATCAGAGGGACAAAAGGGGAAACACATAGACAGACAGACAGGCAGACGAGGAGCAGGAGCAGAGAGGGACAAGGGAGCAAAAGATTGGGTCTAGGCCTCACACAGATGCCAGCCTGTAATTGTATTTTGCGCCTTATTTCATTGTCTTGTGGCCCTCATCATTGTCTTTCCGTCATTGTTTGTGCCTACTTGTGTGTGTGTGTATGTGTGTGTGTATTGGTGTGAGTAATGCGATGCTGGAGAGTGTGTTAACAAGTCGCCCATTGAGACACTTTATAAAAAGCGGACATAGTCCAGTTCAGTACGCATTTCCTTTGCACACTCGATGAAATGGATAAACACACCGTTTGAAGAAAGAGATGGCAAGACAGCAAGAGAAAGAGAGAGAGAACTAGAACTGTTCATGGTCGATTGTGCTGAGTGACATTCACAGCTGAGGCACTGCTAAAGTACTTTCATCTGGCACTTGACGCAACTTTTTGGCATCTCGGAATTAACTGTTCCATGCAGCAGGCAGCAGGCGGCAGGCGGCAAAGATGACCACAAAGTGCAACAGCCGAGTGGCCAGAAACTTTGCGTTTTGTGCAACAATTTTTGTCGGTCAGCCAATCCACTTCACAAATCAACTGCTGACAACTGCTCAACTCTCGCAGTTCTCTCTCTCTCTTTGCTGACCTTCGAGGCATCTCTGACATGGTTAACATTTGACTAGAGAATGTCAACTAGAGAAAGGAATCCTTTGGAAAAGTCAACGGGAAAACGAAAAGTAGTTTGCAGAAATTACATTTTCCCCAAAAAGGAATGAATTTCATTGCTTCATATTTATGTTATATTAAACTTTCTGTGCAGCATCTGCTCAACTCTACTAATGAAAAAGTTGAAAGTTCACAACACAAGAAGCAACCGAAAAATTGCGAATTTCAAATGCTGTATCAATCATGCCAATTGAATTCAATTCTGTGTGCTTCCACTATTTGATTTCATATTCATGCGAGTACTCGAAGTATACTATTGTTATCTGTTGTTTTTCTTTTTTGGCACGTTTTTCGTTGACACTGACATTGAACGTGTTTGCTTTCTAATTAAGTATTGTTTTGCCGAATTGTTTTCGTTTTCGGTTCGACAAAATTTTCAATTTTTCACTATTCATACATATATCGAAGTTTTGGTTTACGAATTGTTATTGCGACTAATTGCCTATTCTTTATTTTCGATTTTTGAATGGAAGAAATACAACTTGTGTTTAATTCTGAAATAAAGTCTTAGTGCTTACTCGTATATTTAAGACGCACTACGCATTACTCAGTCAAATTCACACTCCCATAAGATGTCAATCAATTTTATGGCACACAATATTTCTTAGCAATTTCGAAATTAACTGACTTCTGTTCTGAATATTGTAGCAAATTTTCGCTGTCTCGCTGTCAAGGCCCTTCAATCTTCGTGTATTTGGGTGGGTTGCATTTGAATTTGAATTGAAAACGAGCAAAGTCAACAGACGTCCGTCCATCCGCTTGCTTAATTTCCATTCAATTGTGACGTCACAACAGCGTCAGTTAGTCAAAAGAAAAGTTGCCTGAGCACTCGACGTACACGTATTACGCTCATCTATTGACTTAGTGCCTGAGACAAGAACTTGACAAATTGTCAATTCCGCGAAATAAATGCTAATGACCTTAGAACTTGACCCAAAAAGCGTAAAAAAAAAACGAATAAAAAAAACTACAAAAAGCTGAGAAGCGAAGGCGCTTCAAATGAGCAGCGAATCTGTCAATGTGATGAAGGAACCTTGAGATACTCTTTAAAAAATACTTCGAGCACTTTGATGAACGTGGACTGTGGGGCAAGAAATTTAAATGTGTTTCCTAAATTAACATAGAATGAAATTCTTACCGAAATATTTATAGAATTCTAAGAATAAAACTTTTTATAAAATCATAATTTTTTGGGGAAATTATTTGATAATAAAAAATAATAAAATTTAATGTGTGGCGTCCAGACTTTAAATTTAAATTAAATTGAAAAAAATTTATAATCAGTTAATTTTAATGGTAATTTCATTACAGAACTGAAGTTGACATAGTATTAATCTTAATTGTAATTTTATTTAAGAATTATATAATGAAAATTTATATTTTATTTATTTTAATGACAATATTATCACAAAACTTAATTTGAAGTAGTTTTGGTTTCAATGGAAATCATGAATATTAATATGTTTTTATTTAAATTAATGACAGATTGTAAATAAAAGTAGAGAGAGAAAAAAAAAATGACAATTTTATCATAGAACCTAATTTGAAAATAGTTAATTTAAAACGAAATTTTATTACAGAATTCTAATTTAAAAATGTAATTTAATTTAATTTTATAGCTTCATTTGAAATAGTTAATTTTAAACGAATAAGAATTATATAATAAACATTTAAATTTTATTTAATTTAAAGACAATTTCGTCAAGAAATTTTCATGTGCCATAAAATATAAAATGCACAGCAAACTGAAATTTTGACTTCTAAGAAAGAGTATACAAAAAAGTGATTTAAAATGAAAATACACAAAAAATATGCCGAATGAGCGAGCGACTGTGCAAATTAAGACAATATGTGAGAGATAGAGAGAGAGAGGAGAGAGAGATAGAGAAAGTGAGAGATTCAGAGTGAAAGCGATAGGAAGAGAGAGAGAGAGAGGGGGAGAGATTGTGGGGTAAAAAGGTCGAGAGGTGTGTCGAAATTTACCTGGCGAATAAATGGGATTCGTTCTGGGGTCATACAGACACACACACACAGAGAGAGAGAGAGAGAGAAAAGGGTTAAGCGTCTGAGGGGCAAGTTCTGAGCTCTGTTTTAATGCACAAATTTTAATTAAGTTAACGGGCCGCAATTTATTTGCATGCACGTCACGTAATTAATCAGAGGACAATGGTGAATGGAGGAGGAACAGAGAACGGAGAACGGCAAAAGGAGGAGACTGGATAATGGAGAATGGACAATGGGTTTCTCTCCTTTTGCTGTTGTTGTTGCTTTCGGCCATGGCTGTGTGGTCATCGATAACAGTGAATGGAAGAGGATTCACAACGAAAGAGAAAGACAGAGAGAGAGAGAGAGAGAGGGGGGAGTGGCGAACTTACCCAGGCGACACTCTTCGCCAATCTTGGCCTGATTGAAGCACGACTCCTTGTTGTGGTAAATCTCATGGCACCAGGCACAGGACAAGGCGACAATCTCCTTTGAGCCAAAGAGCTTACTCTGCACGGCCTATAAATAATGCAGATTTGTTAATACGTGAATCGAAAGGGATTTGTTGAGGAGTGGGGGGGGGGGGATTAATTACCTTGCCACACTGCTTGCACTTGCCCTTCTCCAACTTGCGATGCACCCAATGATGATGGGTTGTTGTCTGCTCCCGATACTGCCTGATCCCGACATCTCGATATGTTGGCTTACACACTAGTTGAGTCTTTTCATTCACAATTGGAATGCAATTCTGATGGGCAATCAGCTGGCATGCCGAGCACTTCATTCGCTGTCCGCTCTTCTGCAAATTGAGAAAGCAACAAACAACAAATGAAAAAAAAAACCCCAAATCAAATTGAGAAACATAGTTGGATTGGTTAACATCACAAGCACAGACAGATTGTTTTGACTTTAGCAATTGACCCATCGATTACTCTCCTCTTAGTGTCCAGTCTACTGCGACTTCTCGTATTCCAATTTATTTGTTTCCCCCTTCTCGTGAAAATAAACTAGTGTCATTAATTGTATCTCTAATTCATCTGTCACTTGCACACAGAGACAGACAAAGAGTTTTGCTCTGTTGTCTCTATTCGGTTTTGGTCTTTAACATGCAAGCTGAGTATTAACATCGAAATGGTTGAGGAATGACACATTTGTATTTAACTTTGAATAATATTTGTAGAACTATTAAAGTTTTCAAAAGTCAATATTCGTTTACTTACATTACAAGCACAATTAAAATGGAAATTGAATATTTTCAATATATAATAAAATAACATAATATTAATAAATTCAAATTTAAATATGGAACTTTGAAAGCATTTGATAGACTAGAAACGTTTCTTCTCAATGAAAGTCGAGTATGCTAAACTGTGAGATATCCGCTAGCCACTTTCAGTAACACCATATTCTAATAATATACTATATATGGAAAATATACTATATAATACTAAACATACCAAATTGCCAGAAAAAAGAACTAACACTCTATTGGGCAATGCGTTTCTTTTTTACATACAAATACTTTTGTTAAATATTTTACTAAAATTTCATAAGAGACTCTAGATATTATTGTATGTACCAAAAATCTCAGATCTAGCTTGAAAATGACGCTAGTTCTTTAATATTTTTCAATTTACATTGGCGGTAGTGGACGTGGCTAAAATTTGAAGCAATCTTGAACTGTGTGCAAACATTACATTACAAACAAGTGCTGTCGAAAAAATGATTGCTTTACCTAGTAAAGTCACTGAGATCTAGGTGTTCATACGGATGGACGGACAGACGGACAGACAGACGGATGGACAGACGAACATGGCTTCATCATCTCGGCTGTTGGCGCTGATTAGGAATATATATAATTTATGTGTCATATATGCTTCCTTCTGCCTGTTACATACATTTCCTGGAGGCACAAAGTTATAATACCTTTCTACCACGTGGGTAACAGGTATAAAAATGTAAATATGGAATTTTGAAAGCATTTGCTAGAGAAGATAAATTTGCTTTTATTGAAGGTACAAAAACTATTCCTCACTAAAAACTGCAATTTATATCTTGCTTAATAACTTGTCTGTTTTGAAGTAAACAGCTTTCGAAGTATTTGTTGTTGAGCCTCTAAAAAGTGTGCCTCTAATGAGTAACTGCTCTCGCTTAGAGCTAGTGCATAATGCCTGTCGTTTTCAATAACTGTCGGGTGCCGTTAGAGTGACAACTGAATTAGAGGCAGTGACAAAACTTAACCCACAGGCAGGACAAAGTGAGTGTGCATGCGTGTGTGTGTGTGTGTGTGGGGCACTTGTTGAGCGTGGGGGTACAGACGAGGCAGTTAAACTCATGCCACAGCAGCCAGTCGTCAGTCAGGCATATGTCTACGTTATAGTAACTTATATAAAAACAAGGTTGTGCTCTGCTAGCGTGACTTGACTTGCCACACACATGCAGATAAGCTGCCACATATTCACTCTCGCTTGCCCCCCACTCTCTCCACCGACGTGCAACAATAAAGTACTTGCAACAACTTTTGGACAGCAAACGTCGGGCCAAAAACTTTTAGTTGCTGGACACAGAAAGCAGGGCAAAAAAAAAATAAGAGAAATACACACAGCAAGTTGAGGAAAAACAAAACACGTTCCTGCTGCGTTCGTGTGGACGTCGCACAGTGCGTGTGTGTTTGTATGCGGCCACACACAACACTGGCCGACGAACATGTCGGACAAGCACGCAATAAATAAATTACACGATTACACGAAATTTCATTCGTTTTTCTTCTTTTTTTTTTTTTTTGTTTGTTGGCTTGTTGTCGACGACGACGACGACGTGGCTGTAATTGAATTAGATCTAACCCCAAAGACCTGTCAAATGCCGTAAATCGAAAAGAAAGAAAATATTGTATATCCTCGCGTGTACTTACGATGCACTCCTCGTTGAGGCAGCAGAGATCACCAGAGGCCGAGGTGGGCTTCCAGTAGTGCTCGCCCTGCACCGCATTCTCTGTCCAGTCCGGCACAATGCGAATCGGTCTACGCGCATTGCTCGACGAGGCCGTGCGTCTGCATGGAACATAAGGTTCAAATATTTAATTACTAATTTTGGAAACATAAATCATTATTAGATATATTTAAAGTTTATCACAGTACTTAAGATTTATTAAAAAACTTATACTCATTTAGCTAGAAAATAAATTCAAATTAAAATTTCATTTTTTTACTGTCTACTGTCCACATTCAAAATTTATATTTTTGGAATATCGTCAGCAGAAAACTATTAATATTTTTTTTTTTGAATATATGACATTGAACTTCTCCGAAACTTTTATAATTAGAAATGATTTATATATTTCTAGTGAAATGAATGAATCAAAATGAATGTAAGACAGCTTTGATTCATTTATTTTAGTTGTTCTTAGAGACATATAATTTAAATGATGAAATTCCTAAATATGTTTGTTATATGGCATGTAAAAATGTCAGATAAATATGTAATAAATTTATGTCTTATATATTTGGGAGTAAAGCTGCACTCGATAAGTACCAAAATGTTTGTGAACTCTAAACTAATTAAAAAATAAGACATATATGATTCATTTGTTATAGTAATTTTAAGCCTAATAATATAAACTCCATGATAGATTAGTTAGGTAATATCATATCAAACATTAATGTTAGATATGACATTGTGTTTAGTATTTTGTGTTGCACTCGATAAGTACCAAAATGTTTGTCAACTCTGAATGAATTTAAGACATGATTGATTTATATGTTTTAATAATTTATAAAGTAAACTTCATAATAAATTAGTTTATGAAATGTTATATATTATAACATATAGTAACTGGATAAATTATAAAAGAAATTCCATAATAGATCAGTAATTAATTATTATATATCATAAAGTAACTTGATAACTTATAAAAAGCAGTTTTATAATAGATAAGCTAGGTAATTTTTATATACATTGTATCATATTTCTAAATCAGATATTGTCTAGAAGAATTGTCTAGTAGAATTTTGTACTGCACTAAACTTGTTGAACTTTGAACTAATCAAGCAGACTAAATTTAAAGGCATATTTAATTAATTCATATAAGACATATTTGTTTGATTTGGTTTCAATTACTTATAAGAGAAATATTCTTAGTAAATCAGTTAAATATATATATTATTGATATTATATTTGTAGTATTTGGTGTTTCACTTCATAAGTTCCAACATATTTGTTAACTCTGAATGAATTCAAAGCGTAATGAATTTAAGACATAATTGCTTTGTTTTAGTAACTTATAAAATAAAATTTCATAATAGATTAGTTAAGTAAATCATAATAATATAGTAACTTATGAAAGTAAATCCTTAATAGATTAGTTAAGTAATTGTCATATATATTATATCGTATATCTATATCAGATATTGTATTTGTAGTATTTGGTGCTTCACTCGATAAGTTCCAAAATGTTTGATAACTCTGAATGAATTCAAAGCATAATGAATTTAAGACATAATTGTTTGATTTGGTTTCGATAACTTATAACATAAAATTTCATAATAGATTAGTTAAGTAAATCTATTATGTGATATTAATATAGTAACTTGATAACATATGAAAGTAATTCCTTAATAGATTAGTTAAATCGTATCGTATATCTATATCAGATAATGCATTTGTAGTATTTGGTGTTGCACTTGATAAGTACCAAAATGTTTATAAACTTCTATGCAACCGCCTTTGTCTTGTCGCTTGCTGAGTTATTACTGCATTTGCCGCACACACACACACATACACATAAACACACACAGCTGAGTGACGCCTGCCCCCCGGTTTGCAGTAAAGCGTAAACTGCACATAACTTACCTCTTGCGGCGCCACGCCCCCAGCGAATCGAGTTTCCTTTGGCGAAACGCCGATTTGCGTTGCATGCCAATCGATGAGCGACGAAAGCGACGCACTGTGCCCGCCCCCGTGCCCACATTTGTTGCAGCCACTGTGGCTATGAATTCGCTCTGCTGACTCGACGTCGACGTCGACGACGACGCTGACGATGATGCTGACGATGACGACGACGTCGACGAGCTGCTGCTGCTTCTGCGACTGCGATGACGTTGGCTTTGGCTTTGGCTTTGGCTTTGGGTGGCTTCCTCTTCGAATTCATCTTCCGTTTGGAATTCCTCGCGCACCGCGTGCAGCAGCCGCTCCATGTTCAGCAGTGGCGTCGACGTCGGCGTCGTCGTCGGCGTTGCGACGCTGGCAGCGCTGCCGCTGCTACTGCTGCTGCTGCTGCTACTGTAGTTGTTGTTGTTGTGTTTGTTTGTTATGCTGTTGTTGTTGTTGTTATTATTGTTTATGTTGTTGCTGTTGTTGTTATCGCTGTCACAGTTCAAATAAGATATGAACATGGCAACGAGTCGACTCACAACTTTTGCTGCCGCGCTATATTGAAACTCGCACCGTCAACGATTTGTTTCCACTTCGTTTCACTTGACTTCATTACACATTTGATTTTGATTTTCAGATTTCAGATTCCGATTCTGATTCTGATTCTGATTTTAATTTTGATTTAGATTTTGCATTTGATTTTCGAGTTTTAGTTTAGTGTTTGTCTTCTGCTTCTTCGCCTTCCTTCCACTTCCACTCTCGCGTCCCGCATTTTAGCATAGCAATCACAGTTACACACACATATACATACGTATATTGTAGGGTTCTAGCCCGCCTCGACTTCGACTGCCGATGCTGCTGCGGTTCCAAATTGGCCAGTGCCAATGTCTCTGCTGCCGCGAGCTATCATTATGCCGACCGAAAGATACAGTTGCAGCCTACTATATGTATAACTGAAAGTATTTATATGCTACATACATACATATGTAGAATATAAGAACATGAGTACGCAATGCCCTATCTTTGTGCTGTCTGTTAGCTGCGGTAAACAGTTTATGCAGGGAAGAAATTGTATTATTCAATGCTAGATTTTGACTAGTCAAACATTATTATATTTTTATTTTATTCTAAACACACACGTTATTCATTTAACTCCCATTAGATGTGCGCATACTTGATACGTATACTTAATATACCAAATATGTATATAAGCGAGTATAATATTTATAACCCTATTTGAGTATACTCAATTAGTATACCTAATATACCAACAAAATATACTAAAACTTCACATTGTTGGGTATTTTATTTGTAATATGAATTTTTCTAAGGTTTAACACTCATTTTTTGATTTGCGCATACTTAATACGTATACTTAATATAGAAAGAATACATATAAGCTAGTATTTATGCAAACCCTATTTGAGTATACCTAATATACCTACAAAATATACTAAAACTTCACATTGTTGGGTATTTTATTTGTAATATTTTTCTAACTCTCATTTGATTTGCGCATACTTATGTTAATATGTATGTTTAAATGCTATGCATTCAGTTCCCTTTTCATACTTATGTAATATTCGTAGTATACCAAACAAAATATACTAACAACTTTACATTATTGAGTATTTTATTTGCTACAGAGCATTTAACTTCCATGTGTGATGTGTGCATACTTAATACGTATACTAAATATACCAATATAATATACTAGCTGTTATTCATTCAGTTCATATTTGAGTTTACCTAATTTCCACATGTAATACATATATAAATAAAATGTAGTCATAACTTTACATTATTGAGTATTTTATTTGCAACATTGCATCTTTTTAAAAATATATATAAAAAATATATATTCTTATTAATTATTTCATACAGTTTTTGAATAAACTTTTTGAGTTAATTAATTAGTATCTTGAGTTTATTATTATAATATTTACTATTACTTATTATACCCTCAAAAGACTCCCTCGATCGCTGTGATATGAATTATCATAGTTAGAAAATAAATTGAGTCGAGTGAATAATTTGAATAATACCAAAATTAATCAATTGAAATTCACCCTAAAAAGTGCGTTCATTTCGAAAATTGATTAATGAAACTATTGCTGGAGTACAACTTTGATATCAATTAGCTAGATTTGTATCAGCTGAGCTGCAAGCGTATTGAATATTTGTTGCAGGTATCGCTTGACATCAATCCCCCCTCCTCCACCCTCCGTCAGTCTACTTTCCCCCCCTCCATCCCCAACGCACGCATGCCGTAGTATTCAGATGTGCGTGTTCAGTTCAGTGTTCAGTTTCAGTACAGTTCAGTGTCTGTTCTCCCCTCTAGAGTGTATCTGTGTGTGTGTGTGTGTGTGTGTGTGCGTGTGTGCGTGCTTAATACATTTGTATACAGTTTGTACATTGTGTGCATTGTAATTAAATTCTTATCAGATTGAGATGAAAAACAAAAACAACAGAGGAGAGAAAATAAAATAATAATAAAAAAGAAGGCAACAAAAAAAAAAAAAAATAACAAAATAATAAAAATAACAATAAGCTCGGTGACTCTCTCAAGGCGAGGCAACTTAGTAAGCAACGGAAAGTTGTTGTTGTTGGTTGCTGTTGCTGCTGCTGATGATGATATTGGCCTGGCCAAATTGCTGGTTCTTGTTGGCAGGATTTGCATGACAATTGTCAGCGTTTAGTCGCATCATCCACGCCCTCGACAATGTTTCGTGTCCAATGCAATATTCGTTGTCAGTGGCTCAGTTCTTTCCTATGTCAGCATGCGTGTGTTTGTGTGTGTGTGTGGGCGTGTTCTCACATGTGTGTGTGTGTGTGGGTGTTTGATTGCTGCTTGTTGTTTGTTGTTTGTCCGGATGTGGCTAGTAGAGCCTCAAATTTAACCAGTGTTTTTGACGCATGGCAAAAGTTGTTTGTGGTTTTTTTTATGCCCTGCACTGAAACTGCATTGCAAAATGTGGCAAAACAAGAAAAATGCCAGCTGACATCAACACACAAATACTCTAGCAACAGCCAGCCATAAACTATTCCATAAAGTACTTGAAATATATCTTGTTCAAATTACAGAGTATTTGAGCAGCAAACACATTTGCATAGCTCTCTCTTTTTTATACCCGCTACACATGGAGCAGAAGGGTATTATATCTTTGTGACACGCAAAAGGAAGCATTATATATTCTTGATCAGCGTCACCAGCAGGGATGATATAGTTACGTATTAGTATATCGATATACCAACTATAGCCTTTGGTATTTTTTCACTATTCCTGCTCAGCATGAATAGCAGAGGCGATAAAGCAATGTGTTAGTATATTAATATACCTAATATATGCTTAGGTGCAATTTAGTATTTTTTAGTATATTTGTGACAACCTCATAGAGTTTATATATTCTTGATCAGCGTCACCAGAAGGGATGATATAGTCACGTATTAGTATATCGATATACCAACTATAGCCTTTGGTATTTTTTCACTATTCCTGATCAGCATGAATAGCAGAGACGATATAGAAATGTGATAGTATATTAATATACCAAATATATGTTTAGGTGCAATTTAGTATTTTTTAGTATATTTTGGTATATTTTGAGAATAATACCGCACTGTTTTGCTCATATTCAAAATGGATAGCGAGCATCTCACAGTTGCGCAAACTAGTATTTTTTATTTAGTATTTTTTCAGTATATTCATTTGGTATATTTTGAGAATAATACCACACTGTTTTGCTCTTATTCAAAATGGACAGCAAGTATCTCACAGTTGAGCAAACTAGTATTTTTTATTAAGTATTTTTTCAGTATGTTCATTTGGTATATTTAGAGAATAATATCACACTGTTTTGCTCTTACTCAAAATGGACAGCAAGTATCTCACAGTTGAGCACACTCAACTGTAACTTTCTTACTTGTTTTATCTCTTTTTGTAAGGAATTTTGATTTGTCGTAAAATATTGCATTTGTCTGCAAGTGTATGTGGGCGTGCGTGTGTGTATGTGCGGGTGTGTGGGTGTGAACCAGCATATCTGCAATTGACGTCGTTTTTACCCATGACCTGCCTTAAAAACTGCAGCCGGGCACTTTAGATATTCTATGTATAGCATTCAAATTGATAGTGCGTTTTTTTTTTTGTACATGCTGCTGCTTTTTTATGGCAATTATTGCGTCAAGAGTATCAGTGTGTGTGTGAGTTTATAATTATGCCTAAGACTACTGACACACTCACAACTAGTCAAAGCAACTGCCTCCAACTGTCAATTATAATCAAGGAGGTTGAAAAATATATAAAAAGCTGACATAAAAAGTGGCATATAATTGCATCAGAATTGGCAGCCAAGACAGCTGCAAATTAAACAAATTATGAATAAGCGAAGAAAAATAAACCTCATTTATAATTCATAACAAAAGCAGAAGAATTCAAAACAAAATTAATTGATTTCCTTGTTAATTGATCGATGCAATTGAAATATAATTTATTATCGAATGGCTCAAGTAATAAATTGAGCAAAAGCAATGCCTGAATTCATTTGGAATTCACAAGCAATTTGAGCATAATTTGAGATAAAAAAAAACAAATGATTTGCTCGTCATTCAAAAGTCAACATTTTGTTTTTGGCTAATCAGATCGAAATGTGAAACAAACAATACAATATTTAAATATCAAATCGAGTAAAAAAACAATTGACAAATAATGGCGACCCCAAATGGAGAATTTGAACCGAAATCATTAGCCGCATTCTCTTTTCCCCTCCCCCCCCATCACATTCCCTTTCTACCAAATTGGTCGCAGCCCGCAAAACTTGAAACGCAATTTCAATTCAAATGCGATTAATTTTGATGCCTGCCTTTGAAGCTGCTGCCACAGCGGACACAAAACCCAAAATGAGAATCGGAGAGCAGCAAGGAGCATGAAAATGAGAAGCAGAAGCTGAATCACAATCATTGAATACGAATACGTTAATCGAGTGGAGGTGGGGGAGGGGAGGGAAAACTGGGCAATGGGCAGGTGATTAGGTGGCCAGATGAGCCGCTAATGAATGGCAGACTGGCGAATTGATTCATTGCCTTCGATGCCCTCGTTGCGTCAACGCTGTCACAACAATCTTGGCCATTCTCCCCTTTCCTCTCTTCCTCTCTTCCTCTCCTCCTCTTCTATTTCATTTCTCTACTCGGCCGCAACTCAATGACAAAATCAATAAAATAAAAAAAAAACCCTGAAATATTCTCGCTATAATGACGTTTTGCAATTAACAAAATTATCTCGCTCGTTGGCCACAATAAAAATATTATTATTAATATATTTTTATTTCACAAATTGTCGTTTTTGCGCAACAATTGTAAAAATTGTTGACTTTCGCCAATTTTCCAACAATGTGGCAATATTTTAATGCACTTTTCTGCGCTCAAAATCATATCATATTTCGTTTTACTATGGCAACAAATTTAGCTAGCAACCATTTTATAAATAACATTAATTTCCTTTATTTTTATTAAATTTGCAAAGAGAAAAAAATATATAAATTGTATTGGCTAAATTTCAAAGTCGAGGAATTTGTTTTATTTTTTTGTGTGACTTTTTGATAATTGCAGAAGTTATTTTGTGTCAATTGACTGAAAATGGCGAGCTTCTTTCTCCTCTTCGACTCTCTCACTCTCTGCTGTCTTTTTTCATAAAATTGCGTATACGCAGAGTCGTTTTATATTTGTTTCTGACTGCTATTAATAACTGACCGGCAAACTATAAAGAGTTATATAACTGAGAAAATCAATTCGAGCTGCGCAAAATGAAAAATTATCAGCACGTCGTCTCGTTTGTGATTGCGATTAATGGTGCCTGGTATTCAATTGGTACAAGGAAAATGCAGAGAGAACCGAAATCGAAAAAGGATTTCGAGCTAATGAATATTAACAATGGCAACTGGGGGCTGTTGCCTGTTAGCTTTTAACTGTTTCTACCCCTCTCAAAAAAGAGCGACAGCGATGCAACTGCAATGTCAGCAACGAAAAAAAAAAAACCGAAAAACAGCCAAGAAGATGGGCAAGAAGATGAAGATGAAGGAGATGAATGGCCCAAAAGGAAGAGAGAGAAAGAGAAAGAGAGGAGCATGTTTGACAATAAACGAGCATCGTCTGCCTACGACATTAATATTCTTAATTGGCATTAAGCGTTTTGCCAGCCAGAGCATTTGAAAATGAAACGCTGAGCTGTCCAAACAGCACACAACAAAGGCAACACTCTGCAGGCGGGAGGAAGGGACAGGTGAAGGGACAGAGCAATGGGACGTGTCCAAGGACAAGACGGCAAAACGATTGCAAACATTTCAATAAGAAAATACGGAAATTTGCGTTGGCGACTTGACGCCCTCTCCAGCTAAACTCAAGTGGGTAAAAAGAGATGGGGCAAGGGGATGGGTGGCGGGGGTTGTTGGGGTAGGCGATTGCGCAGATTTCATCAAAAAGTTTGCAGACAACGCAAAGAAGCAGCGCAAATGATG
This sequence comes from Drosophila albomicans, assembly GCF_009650485.2. Lineage (NCBI taxonomy): Eukaryota > Metazoa > Arthropoda > Insecta > Diptera > Drosophilidae > Drosophila > Drosophila albomicans. The sequence goes on along the minus strand of NC_047627.2, from coordinate 4,969,815 downwards.
AAGAACAGCTGTCGGTGGTGACGGTGACAGAACTGAGACTGCGACTTCAACTGCGACTGAGGCCAAAAAGCTAAAGCCGAACCTGAGGGCTAAAAGCCAAAAGAGGGAAAGGGAGGGAAAGAAGTCGAAGAAGACGACATTTTGATTTTGCATTCAAATGCTGATGCTGATGTACTTACTGGCTTTTGTTGTTCTTGTTTTAGTTGTTGTTGTGTTGCCAAAAAGTTATACAATAATTAGTCAAACTCAAGCAAAATTTGACAATGCTCGAGAATGAGCAAAGGGCTTGAGGACGGAGACAAAAGCTGAAGAGCAAGGGAGAGAGTTGCAAAGTCAAAGGCCAATACCAAGTGGCAAGTTTATACAACGCTTTACGAAAATTTGTTGTTACAATAAAACTTTAGTCAACATTATCGGCTGACAAAGCATTTAGAAAAGGGTTTATTTGATAGTGATGCATGGGATAATGTTTCACAAGCCCATTATTAAATCATCAGCCTCAAGACAATGCACAGAAATTTGATATCACTGTCAAAATGATATTAGTATTTAATTAAAGTCTAAACTATAATTTTAGTAATTTAATTTCATTAATTGAATTTAGCATTTTAATGAAGAAAGCCGCTCAAATCATTGCTAAAAATACTACTGCAATTCTCATATATGTTACATATGTGCTCTCATTTTACTATCATAGAAGATAGTTTTATCTTTTGGGTTTTATTTGCTTGGAAATCTGTTTGATAACCGACAACATAACGATTGTTCTCGCTTCTGATTACAATGCCACAAATAGTAATCTCACAAAATGCCACAGATAATAATCACCACAAGCCCTAAACAATGTTTTAATTGTTGTTGTTGTTTTTATTGTTGTGTGTGTGTGTGTGAGAGTGTGTAAAGTAGAACATAGCAACCGTTTTCTAATCTATTGCACAATGAATTCTTTTTTTTATCACAGGCTGGGAAATTTATGAATGAATTTTAAGCATCAGGCAAACAAATCAAACAGCAGCAACAACAACCAGCGACAGTTTGTCTCGTGACTTGCTATAAAAAGAGACAGTAAAACAGAGGCAGAGTGGGATAGAAAGAGAGCTTATGCTTTGCAATAAAATAAATTGATAAACGGCCAGCATAAAATATTACACAAAATCCTCTTTTGGATGCAGCAGCATTTTGCATATTGTCAGAAACAATGTGAGCAGCTGAGGCAACAGCAACAATAACAGGAATAATAACGAGTCATCTAAGTAAATTTCGTTGAACTTAGATATGCATATATATGCAGATATATACCACATATCGCTATATACATGTCTGCATATATGTACATATATAATACACTCTCTTTCTCGCCTTTTTTTTGGCGCGTTTTGCAAAATTTTGGTTCGCGACGTTGAATAAAATTTTATTTTATTTTATTTTTTTTTCTTCGTTTTTTTGTTGTTTTGCTTTGGCTGTATTTTAATTTACGTTATTCGTATTTTAATTGAAATACTTTATGTGCCTTTTTTCTGTTGTTGCTTTTGCTGCTGTCGTGTTTTGTGCCGACGTCGACAACGTTGCTGCTGCTGCTGCTGTTGCCGCTGCCGCTGTTGTTGTTAATTTCTTTGCTAAAAATACTTAAGTTAATTATAAGAAACAGCAGCAAAAGCAGCAACAGCAGCAGCAGCAAAACAAGTTGAACATCTCAAATCTAAAACATGTGTGTGACTTGATATTTATTTTTAACATAATTTTTAGTCGTATTCGTATATTCGCGTTGTGGTTGATGTGCTGCTAAGGCAGCGGCAACACACAGGTGCAGGTGGGGCCGTGCCTCACGCCTCACGCCCCATGCCTTTGCTTCTGCTTTGTTTGTTGATTAAAATTAAATTTAACAATTTGCTGCAGTCGTAAATTGCCACTGGATATTAGTTGGCCATAAATTGCACATTTACAATTTTTGGCTCACTGGGCGTATGCGCAATGTGCGCCGTGCCGCCTGTGTGTGTTTGTGTGTGTGTGTGTTTTATTTTTCAAGGGGCTTGTTCGACTTGGCCGGCTGCCCTGTGATGTTTTCTTGGCGCAGCTGCCATCATCATCGGAAGCAATTACAGCAACAACAGCAACAAAAGCAACAACAACCAAATCTGACGCTAGCAACAATCGGAGCCAAAAAAACAAAAGTGAAACAAAATTTGCAATAAATCAAACAAAATAGACGAAGAAAAACGCGACGTTCAAAATGAGTGCGAAATTCTTTAAATGTCATGGCTGGCAGTTAGCCTTTTGGTTCACATGCCTCACTCACACACACACACACACACACACACTATTGCGACTAGTAGTTGCAACACGGCTGTGCAACACATCACATATCCCCCACAAAGAAGACAGGCATCAATTCGCAATTCGCAATCTCACTTCTCAATCTCAATTAGTTCATGATCTTGGGCTCAATTAGAGCTCATTAAACACATTTGATCATTTTGGCAATATCGCAGTTGGCATTTAATTATACCCGCTCGCTATAGGATGGAAGGGTATATAACTCCTACCACATAAAGTATATACATATATACTGTCCGTCTGTCTGTCTGTCCGCTCACATGAACATCCAGATTTCAGAGACTCTACTAGGTGGAGTTATAACTTTTTTCGACAGCACTTGTTTCTAATTTTTGCCACGCCCACTTTTGTCCTATGGTATAATTTGAATGTAGTAATATACTAATATACCGAATATCATATTTTAGTATTTTTAATACATTATTATGGTATATTTAAAGAATGTATACCTTTGGTATGACACAGTATTTTTTCGGTATATTTTTAAAAAAATATCGCACTGCGTTGGTTTTTTTTTTGCAAAATGGGTAGCGGGTATATCCCATTATTTATTAATTTGGTATATATTATAAAAATAATACCGCACTGTTTTACTTTTACTCAAAAATATATCAATATACTAAATATGACCTTTGGTATATTTTATACTTGTTTGGTATTTTAATTTGGTATATTTTAAGAATACTGCAGCACTGCTATGTTTTTTTAAATACCATATTTTAGTATTTTTAGTACTTTTTTGTATGACACAGTATTTATTCGGTATATTTTTAGAAAAATACCGCACTGCGTTGGTTTTTTCTGCAAAACGAGTAGCGGGTATATCCCATTATTTATTAATTTGGTATATATTATAAGAATAATACCGCACTGTTATACTTATACTCAAAAATATATCAATATACCAAATATGACCTTTGGTATATTTTAATACTTGTTCGGTATTTTAATTTGCTATATTTTAAAAATACTGCAGCACTGCTATGTTTTTTCAAATACCATATTTTAGTATTTTTAGTACTTTTTTGTATATTTAGAGAATGTATACCTTTGGTATGACACAGTATTTATTCGGTATATTTTTAGAAAAATACCGCACTGTGTTGGTTTATCTCCTCTTGATTATTAATTTGGTATATATTATAGGAATAATAACGCACTGTTTTACTTTTACTCAAAAACATATCAATATACCAAATATGACCTTTGGTATATTATAATATTTTTTTGGTATTTTAATTTGGTATATTTTAAGAATAATACCGCACTGCTATGTTTTTTTTTTTTAAATCGGTAGCGGGTATCTCACAGTCGAGGGTCCACTGTAGCTTTCTTATTTGTTTTATTTTAGGCGAATGCTGAGTGAAAAGTGCACTTAATACTACACTTGAATGCACACAATACATATGGTCGCCATAGCAACGCCCGAAATAATCGCAGATATAGTAGAGATTAGATGGTGGGGATAAAGGGATTAGCTTGGTGTTGCCTCTGTTGAGATGTGTGTTGGATAAACGATGAGATAACGTAGCCTAAAATTTCGCCTTTTGTGCAATTTCTTGTTTACTATTGATGATCAACAAAGAATAAATAAAACGTAGCTTCTTGTTTGTTTTACTATTGATTATCAACAATTGTGCGAAGTTCTAATCATTATGATAAAAATAGAAAATAGCAAAGGCAATTTGAAAGCATTTTATTCTAAACAAATGATCTACGCATGAAAAGGTTTTTTTTCTTCGTTTTTTTGTGTAACAATATATTTTTATAGTCAGCAATTGCAACACTTTAGCAAATAAACAAATCGTGGTTGATTAATTAATCACAACAATTATCAAATCATTTGACTTGTCACTTATTTTGCTTTATCGATTGCTGTTGATGCAAATTTGCAATACTTGAAAGTGCAAATAAACTAATTGCGTTGCTTTGCAACACTGATCTTGCTGCCCCTCATCGGGGTTTTGTTTACCATCATCATCAGCAACGAATTTGTTGTGCGTGGGTGTGTGTGTGTGGGTGTTTGGGATTCTCTCTTTTGTTTTCAAGTTCATCGATCAATTCAATTAAACGTCGTAAATTCAATGAGCACACACATTGAATGACTGAATGAAAGTTCTGCGGAATATCAAATGCTGGATATGCCAATTAAAATCCCCCCAATCTGTCCCTCCCTCCCTTTCCTATGCCGCACTCGTAACTGCAACCACATGGGGCGGCATCTTTGACATTTTTTGTCGTTGCTATTGTTGTTTTGATTTGCAATTTTCGCATTACGTATTATACGTTGCATGCAAATTTCGCATTGTTGTTGCTTATCTCTTTCTCTCTCTGTTTGCCACAGCACAGCACAACACAAAAAAAAAGAAAAAATAAATATAATGATAGAAAAACAAACACAAAATGTTTCCAACACACTTTTTACTTTTTTACTTTACATTTCCCCCGCCTTCTTCCTATGGCTTTTCCATAGTATATTAAATTTTTTTTTGTTTTCTCTCGGCACGCGGGGTAACCGGCGGGGCTGAAGGGGGTGAGAGCGGAGATTCTATTTGTTTGATCGCGTAAGCGGCGACGACGACGACGACACAGACAACGACAACGACAACGACTCTTTACGGTTCACGTTCACGTTCTTTTTGCTGGCTGGCGGCGTCCAACCACACACGGCAACTGAGGCAGCGATCAGCCTCGACCGAGCAGCAACAGCAACAGCAGCAGCAGCAGCCTCTGTCGCTGTCGCCGTCGCTGTCGCTGTCGCTGTGGGCAGCAGCAGATCGCTAAGTTGGCGCTTTGTCACCTCCACAATTGTGGTGAGTTTTGTTGCTGTTGTTGTTGTTGCTATTTAAGTGTGTGTGTATGTGGGGGATTCGATCTCTTCTTACGCGCGCGTCTGCTTTCATATTTCCATGGTGACATTTTTAGTTCTGCTCCCAGCGACTGCGACGTCGAGAGCTACGCAGCCTTTTTGCTTTTTGCGCTGCTTTGTTTCGCTTTGATTGCTCGCTGGCATTTTTTCGCTTTGTGCCTTCAATTTGCATTTCAGTTTTGTTTTTTTTTTGTTTTTTTCGTTGCCGCTATTGTTGTTGCTGCTGTTGTCTTTGTTGCTCTTGCTCTCACGAACACATATGACTGACAGACCGACGATTGACGATTGTCGATGACGTAGTTGCGAATCGTACTCTAACAATGCAAACAGACAGCATGCTCAACTAGCACATACCCTGCCCAAAAAGTTCAACTTCAAAACAACAAAGCTACCCAAAGATAACAACAAATAATTCTAAATTCTTTTAATGATTTCTTGACGTTAGCAATTTAATTGAATATTCACAAATTATCGCTGCCAAATACGCTGCGAACATAACACACTCCCCTAAATGGCTTTCAGTAGCGAGGGTATGGCAAGAAGGCAAAAAACTGAATATTGCGGTTGTTTTAGCTTGTAGCCTCTTGTTGCGCTTTCGTGCGTCAGCAATGCGGAACTGGAACTCCTCTAGCAGCTGCCCCACAGCGGACATGACACACACAAATCTCAATAGAGAAAGACATAGAGACAGAGAGAGAAAGGGATCATTTTAGCGATAGACATTTTTATGGTGTAGCTGAACAATTGAGTGGGCATCATAAGTCAATCAGAGTTCTGCACATTTCTGCCGCATTTCTAGATCAGATCTGCAACAACAATTTGTACTAAAGTCAAAAGTGATTGATTTACATGAATAGATTAGCCGAACACCAATTGAAAAGCGGCAAAAATATTCCACAGGAAATCATAACCACAATCTGATGGCAATTGAATTGCGATATATATATATATGGAATATACAAATGTGATTTTGTATATTTTTGTTTCTATATTGAATCACATGATGAAAGCAATCAAAGCATTTGACGACTCATTAACCATTCAATCGAATGCAGAATATCATTAAGCCCATTCATGCGAAACCCATAATTTATGATTATTGTAGCATTGCTCGTCTATGGATTTGCTATTTTCTATAATGGTCACTCATAAGCTGTATATTTTGATGGGCTAATTATTTTAATTTCACTCTAATTTAAGGGTCGATTTAAGTTGTGCACTTTTAAGCATTCATTTCTCATTTATTTATGTTCAAGTTTTATGCTTTTTTATGGCATTACGTGTCTCGCCCCGCAGGACTTGGCCACCGACTGATTATTGAAGTTTTGTGGCACGCGGCGTATGATTAATGTGCACGCGCCTCAACTGAGGTTGCTCTAAATATTTACAGCCAGGTTCGAGCTCCCTTATCACCCTGTTCTCTCCTCTCTCATCACTCTCTCTCTCTCTCTCTCTCTCTGTGGAGTTTATGTTAATTTAGATGCGGTACAATTCTTTTGCTACTCCTGGGAACGCTTTCATAAAATTATTTGCGCCATTGTCATAAAAGTGAAGTTAAGCTTCTGTTTTTGTTGCTATTACCGTTTGCCAACTGTTTATTGTCGTTCTTGTTGCTGTTGTTGTTGTTGTTATCCCAAGGGAGTCGAGGGCAACAAACAAACAAGAAAAAAAAAAAAAAAAACCGCAATAATGGGCGTCGCAAATCGCATGAATGAGCCGCACACTCAAAACGGAATGGAAAGGAAGTTGAAAGGCAGCAAAGAGTTGAATGCTTCGCTGGCGTTTCACTGGATTGCTGGCATGCGATGCATGATTGAATGATTTTATAATATTTTCCATTTTATTGAGCAAAAGGTCAAGCACAAAAAAATTAAACATATCATTCGATGGTTAATGGTTTGGGGCATTAAGCCATCGATAGCCGCTGATAGAGCAGCGTTCTGTTGCGGTAGTGAGTGCCAGGGTGAGTGCCGGGTGAGTGCTGTTTGCCTGCGATGCTTGACTCGACTCGACTCGACCCCTCGATAGACAATAACATGTCACGCTTGGGCATCGTAAATCAAAAATCAACTTTATGATGCCCATTGGCATCCGCTTCGCTTTGGGGCGCAAACCGAATGCGAAAGCCACTTGCTAATAGACCCAACAAAAGGAATCGTGATTTAACCCCCCCGAAAAAACACACACACACGCACAGACAGAGACACACATTAAGAAGGGAAGCGGGGAATAAAATGTGATCATAAATGAACAACCCAAAAAACATCCTTTTGCCATCCCATGCTGTTGTGACCACATGAATCGGAAATTAAAAAGAAAAGCTCTCGTGTGTAAATAAAAGTCCAAAGTTGCCTTGAATCACACACACACACAGAGATACATATACACGCATACAAGAGGACATGGCTTAAAGCTATCAAACATATTTATTTGGTACTTATCTGTGCAAATTGACTGAACTTAATGGCTATAATAATGCAGATAACCAGTGAGTGTGTTTACATACCTGTGAAAGAGAAACAAAAATAGAGTTAGTAAATTTAGCAAACTTTGGTGCATGGATAACAATAAACCAAATTTTTAAGTATTTAAATTATACGTAAAACACATATATAATGCATTATTAATTGACGTAAAGTATAGAAGTCAAGGTTTAAAATAAACTAATTTTAATAGTTGAAATTATACTTAGGTAGATAAATATCGAACAACAGCTTAAAGTATTTAAAATAATTGATTTGTAATATTCTTAAATGTAGTTAGATCATAATTATATCTATATCTATATATTATATATATATTAGTTATATTACATGCTACGCTTTAATAATATAAATTTTTAGGAATTGTATTTTCACTTCTAATGTTAATCTTTAATTTATTCACTCCAATTAAGAACTCTCAACTTTGCAAATAAACTATTAATTTCAGCTTAGTCTCAGTTTAAATATGTACTATTTAAATAAGTTAAGTAAGAAATCAATCATAGCTGAGTATGAGAAACTGTCACTGTAATTGCAAATGCAACTGAGAGTGAGGGGAATGCGAATTTCAAATAATAATAAAAATGCGAGAATAAAAGTGAACGCTTAACATTGCCATCCATCAGGAAAGTTGTATCTTTTTCAGGCTGATTAACTTGCACTTGGCTGTCACAGAACTCATATTCATCCATCTATATAAAAAGGAAGTTTTCGGACAAGGGCTTAACCATATTTGGCCAAACAACAAACGAAGGCGACAGCGAACGGGAACGGGAACGTGAACGAGAAGAAGAACAAATTGCCCACAATTGGCCACAGAGGCGACACTCTGAGTGAAGCTCAGCTCACAACGCTTGAATTGTCCAACTGTCCAACTGTTTGGCTGTCCGTCCGTCCGTCTGTCCGTCTGTCTGTCTGTCCGTGTATCTTTAGTCCGTTTGTCGGTGCGTACGTTCGCTTAGCTGTCATTTTGGGCAACAGGACACTTTGTTTGAATGTTATTTATGAGCTACTTTTGTTGTAATTCAAGGAAATCGCTTGGCTGAGCCTCTTTTTCAACAACGGCCCGCCATAATTTATGCATGCGCCTTCCACTCTCTCTCTCTCTCCCTCTGTTTTTCTCTTTTGCTGGCCCACGCTATTTGGTTATTTGGCATTGCAAAGGACTCTGACAGGATACTGACATACTGACAACACCCAACCAACAACACTCTCAACTCTCAGACTCTCGCTCAGCGTCCAGCTTCCAAGTCAATGACCGTGCTCTGCGTGCGAATTATGAAAACGTTGAACGTACTTGGCTCAGCTACAACTAGATGTGATTGTGGCCATGGCTCTGACTATAACTGTGACTGTGGCTGTAGGCTGAGTTATCTTCTAATTAGAGCTAAAGCCGCGAGCCTTCTTCCTCCATCTGGATTTTTGGGCAACGCATCACATGTCGCTCCACTTGATGCTCCACGCGCAACCAATCATGGCCTAAAACACACACACACACGCTTTTGGCCAAATAATAATAAGCTCAGCTACTATGTTACACAATGTCAGTGACTCGAGAGAGAGAGAGTCGAAACGGTGTCACAGTGTGCAGAAGACCACAATTTGAGTTGAGAAGCTTTTAACGTGTTGCCTTGAATTTGCAGCATTTTGAAAAGTCAGCAAAGAACAATCTGACTCAGCAATTTCGTTTAATTAATCAATTTAAATGTTCGAAATTATTGCTACAGACTGCTGACATAATATATTTATTATTATTCCTTGCGAATTCATATTAGTTTTACATTTTGCTAAATGTGTTTATATAATTGCATAATTCTTATTTTCATCGCATTCCACCTAAGTTTAATATCGTCAAATTAAACTTAAAAATAAAATCAAAGTTAAGTATAAAATTCTGATATGAAGAATTTAGTTAGAATTAGAAATAATTTATTGCTTTAAGAAGAAGCTTAACAGAGTTTTACTAAATTTAAGTAAAATGATATTAATTCATTTTACTCTAAAATAAAAACAAGTAAGTCGCATGTGCTCGACTATGAGATACCCGTTACCCATTTTTAATAAAACCATATTTTTTAAATATACCAACAATATACCGCAAAATTACTAAAATATACCAAGTACTATATTTGATATAGCTGTATCTAGTCTAGACTGCTTTAGCTGACAATTTGGTATATTTTATTTTGTACCAAAATATACTATACCATATTAAATATACCAAATTGTCAGCTACAGGAGTTTATAGTCGATTTATATAATCGCATCTTAATTTTCCGGTAGAATTTGATAGAATTCTTAACTTAATTTATTTTATTCTTATAAGTAAGAAAAAAATGTTTTATAATAATACGATATATAAGTAAATTGAATTCTACTGTATACTTAAAATTATTGTAAAAGTTTTAATAATGAAATACAACAAATTTGGTAATTGCAGTCATATTTTTTCCTAAATAACATAAATTATTGTGCCTAATAATTGTTTGATCAATTATTACAACTGTTTTATTTGCAAATCTTGTTTTATTATGTAAACCTATTAATTGCTCTCAATTTTAAGTAATAGCTTTAGCCATAACTATTATATATGAAAAGCATTGCAATTTTTGTAAAAATCATTATTGAAGCTATCTTGTTTTATTTAGCATTTTTCTTAATTAAAATTTCCAAATAAATAAATTAGTTATTAAGCAAAGTTGGTTGCTTAAATTGCAAAAAAATTAGGTAAAAGACAAATAAAGAAATATTATAATTCACAAATATTGCTGGCAACCCTCGCAGACAGCAGCAGCAAAAAAAGAAAAATATGTGAGACGAACACAAGACAAAAACAAACAAAGCAAAACAGCAAGTAAAAGAGAGAGAGAGAGATTGTGGTTGCTCAAGAGAGGGGGAGAGTTGAACATACCCGTCGGCTGCATAGAGACCAGCGGCTGCTCCACCGCTGCCGGTCATCGCCAGCGCCTTGTAGCGCGCCTGCTCATCGGTGGGCAGGACAATGTCGACGGAACGGGAACGCGTCGCATTGATGTTGGGCACGGCCAGGAAGCAGCCATCGCCGGAGGGCTGCAGCTCCTCGGTTTTGCCACCCGAGGAGACCTTGGAGAAACAGGAGTCCACCGAGGCGGCGCGATCACGCTTCAGATCCGGCACGGTCAAGTAAATGTCGCGCACCACAAATGCAGCATGATGTGCCGCAGCGGTGGCACTTCCAGCTCCACTTCCTCCTCCACTTGCTGCTTGTGCCATGGGTGAGCCACAGGTGGCCATGGTGGATGCTTCCTCTAGGGAATCGGCGGTGTCCATCGATGATTTGTGCGCCCCACTGTTGTTGTCCACCTCCTCATGGGACACATTCTCCAGCGAATTGCCCGTGGGCTCCACGAAGATGGCCTCCTGCCGCGATATTGAGCGACGTCTGGCCCGCATCGGCACGCCCATCGCAGCGCCCGCATCTTCGGCATCGGCGCTGGCACAGGTGACGCTGCTTGCAGCGCTGCCACCGATGCCACCGCTGCCACCGGTGGCAATGGCGGGCAGCGTGAGTGCAGCAGCTGCTGCCACGGCTGTGGCGCCCAGCTGCAGTTGCCCGGTGGCCGAGGATGAGGGCAACTCGAGCGCTAGATTGGAGCGCATTAGCGACGAGTTTGGTGTCAGAGGCGGAGAGCTGGGATCGATGGGGAACGCATAGCTGGGCAGCGGCGGATAGTCGCCGTTGGTCGGCGACAGCGTGAAGGTGATGCCACACGGCGTTGCAGGTTGCGGCGGCAACAGCGTGTTGCCAAAGTGCGGCGAACCGTGATCAGAACCCTCGAGTCCCTCGTCCTCGGACGTTGTCACCGAGCTGCCAATGGTGTGGCGACGCATCTGCCGTGGCAGGCGGGCCCGTGACTCCTCGATGCTGCTGCCCATGCTCAGATTGGACATGCGTATGTCCATCTCGACGGCCGCATCATCGTCCATCAGCTCTCCGCCAGCGCTGGCATCCGCCTCGGCATCAGCTTCGCCGCCAGGGCCATCGGTTCGGCCATCATCCGGCTCCGCTTCAGCCTCGGCCTCCTCTTCGTCCTCCTCGTCATCGTCATCATCCTCGAGCGCCTCGGTAATGTCCTCGACATCATCATCATCGTCGTCGTCGCTCACCTCGGAGCTGGTGTTGCTGTAGCTGAGCGTCGTCAGCTCGCGATGATCGATAAAGTAACGCTGCTCGGCGCTCATCTGCTTCTCATATTGCTCCACATAGTAGCAGTGAATGCAGGGCGGCGGCGTCTTCGTCGATGAGCTGCGACGTGTCTTTAGCCGACGCGGCACCTCGAGAAAGGCGCCCGAATCGTCGCTGCCCACCGACGCCGCTGCAGAATCGAAGCTGTGCGAGCGCTGAGCATGCGCCGCCTGTGGCACCTGCAGGTAGCCGCCCTCCGAGCTGCGTTCCTCGGCCGACGAGGACGATTGCTGCTTCAGCAGATGCGCCGACACGCGCTGCGCCTCCAGCTGCATCTCGTCAAAGGAAGCGGAGCGCACCTAGAAGGATTGAGGACACCCAAGAGGAGAGAAATAATCGATCACGTGTCTGACTGTTTACACACAATTTGGGGACAACAACAAAACTAAAGAAACGGAAGAGATTAAAAGAAGAGGTTTGTGCACTTTGCAGTGTTATCGATCAACATGCGTTGCTATGCAATTGATCGATTCTAGCAGCAAGAGCAGCAATTGCTTCTGTCATTTAAACATTGACAATTAGTTTCATCTACTAATCTATAGAGTAAGATGCATTGATTAACGTCTGTTAAAGTATCATGCACATCAACTACTGAATAGTATGCATAGATCGATACACACTTTGTAGACAATGCAGCAAGTATTATCGATAAATATACGTATCTAGTATATGCAGTGATCGATAGTAGTTATTGTACTAGCAAGAGCAGCGACTGTTATCGTTAGCAATACATATCAACTATGTACTGAGAAATATACATTGATCACAATATAGACTTTACAACTGATTTGTTGAGTGTTATTAATAAACATTAACACTGATCGATAAACAAGTGATCGAAATAGACATCGTGCCACCAAGATCAGATTGTATTATCGTTTTACTGAGAAATATGCATTGAACGATATATCTGTTGCAGCTAATGTGTTGAGTGTTATTAATAGATATTAACACTGATCGATAAACAAGTGATCGAAATAGACATCGTTTAACGAAGAACAGATTGTGTTATCGTTATACTGAGAAAAATGCATTGATCAATATATCTGTTGCAGCTAATGTGTTGAGTGTCATTAATAAACATTGACACTGATCGATAAACAAGTGATCCAAATAGACATCGTGCAACCAAGATCAGATTGTGTTATCGTTGTACAGAGAAATATGCATTGATCGATATATCTGTTGCAGCTAATGTGTTGAGTGTTATTAATAGATATTAACACTGATCGATAAACAAGTGATCGAAATAGACATCGTGCCACCAAGATCAGATTGTATTATCGTTTTACTGAGAAATATGCATTGAACGATATATCTGTTGCAGCTAATGTGTTGAGTGTTATTAATAAACATTAACACTGATCGATAAACAAGTGATCGAAATCGACATCGTGCAACCAAGATCAGATTGTATTATCGTTGTACTGAGAAATATGCATTGATCAATATATCTGTTGCAGCTAATGTGTTGAGTGTTATTAATAGATATTAACACTGATCGATAAACAAGTGATCGAAATAGACATCGTGTAACGAAGAGCAGATTGTGTCATCGTTGTTTGTACATATCGACCACAACAATTGTCAACTAATAATTGATCGATAAACGCTTGCCAGTTAGTGCGGCGCATGCATTTTGTTAAACAATAAACAAATCAAGCATGCAGCAAAGACAACAAAAAAAGAAATTTATCGAAAAAAGGAAATTATTATATAAAAACACAGAAGAAATGGGCACACACAACAACGAAAAATCGATGAAGCAACATTGAAAAACAATAAGTTATCAATAGCACAACGAGATCGATAACACATTGATAGCTTATCGATATTGGACGGCATTATACCTGCTTGGGCACCTCGAGACTATTCTGCATTTTCATTTCAGCTCCCGTCGGAGTTCGCGATCGCGTGAATGTTGTACGTAGACGCTGCATGGTTCTTGTTTCTATTACTGCTGTTGCTGTTGCTGTTGCTGTAGATTGATTGATTGTTAATCGATGGTTGCTTGTTAGGAATATGTCACTCTATTGTTGTCTGAATCTGTTGATTTTGATTTTAGTTGTTATTTTTGTTTGTAATTGTTACTGCTGTCTAGTTGTTGTTCTGGTTGCTGCTACTGCTGTGGTTGTTGTTGCTGCTGCTGCTGCTGCTGTTGAATGGACTGACAGCTGCTTTTTGGACGGTTGCTTCAGCGTTGTGAGCAATGGTTGCAGTTGTTATTGCTGCTGCTGCTGCTGCTGTTGACGCTTTGTCGCTTTGGTTGTTGATAAATATTGTTGATGTTGCTGAAGTTGCAGTTGTTTCTGCAATCGTTGTGCTATGGTTGCTGCTGCTGTTTTTACTGTTGCCGTTGCCGTTGCTGTTGGTTGTTGTCTGTCGCTGTTTGTCGTTGTTTTTGTTGTAGCTGCTAAAGAACTGTTTTTTATAACACTCTGTAGATTTGTTGTTGCTGCTGCAGTTGTAATAGTTGTTGTTGTTGCTGTTGTTGTAGTTGGCTAAATGCTTCAAAATTGCGATGCTCAATTCCATTTCGATGATTTGCTGCAAATGTTGTTAGATTTTCTTTGTTTGGTTTTGATTTGTTTGTCTTTCGAAACGATCTTTGCACAGAAAAAAACTTCACAAAGTTGGTGCGTTTGTCCTTGATGTCCTTGCTGTGACTGTTGTTGTTGTTGTCGTTGTTGTGGGTCAAAGCGTTGGCTGCGCGTCGCCAACGCTCGACAACAACTAAAGTTGTCGTTGCTGCTGCTGCTGCTGTTGTTGTTGCTGCTGCTATTGTTGCTCTCGTATTGTTTTTCCTTTACTTTTAATTAATCAAAGTTTTTGCCATACATTGTAATTTAGCAAAAGAGCGAGTAAAACGCGCCAAAGAAAAACGAGAAAGAGATAGAGATAAAGGAAGAGAGAGCAAGAAATGATTACGTTAGTTTTCACACAATGTAAAGCATATTACTTTTTCTTCATCAACGCAAAAATAAGGATTCCCCTTTTCCACATTTAAAATTTGCTGAGCAATCCTCGCACACACACACACTCACGGACATACACACAAAGACACAGGCAATGAGCTTACAATTTTGTAGAATGGAAAAACATTTAATTTCAGCAAGTTCAACAAAGTTGAGCACAAAGTGCAAGAATCGACAAATTGAGCAAACATTTGCCATCGCATTGTAGATGGAAGCAACTAATTGGATCTATTTACTAGTTCTCTAAATAACAAAACAAATCCATACAAAAGCACAATTCAAGCATTGTGCAACACCCAACTGTAAATACCCTGTAAAAGTCCATTCACAATGAGAAGAGTATCGATATTTGTGTTACTAATTGATTAATAGTTTATTGCGTGGTATTTCAAGTGCCAGCAAGTGGCCTAAAAAATAAATGCACGTTGCCTTTGAAGAACAGAGAAAAAAAAAGTACAGAAAGGAAAGGAAAGCGAATGAGGACAACGCAAAACCCGTTACGGTTTCATTTTACAGACAATAGGTGCAAAAATCTATTATGGCATACCTTTGGCATGTTAGCGCGGCAACGACGAGGTCAACTAGACAAACACACATAAATAGGATGGGTAAAAAGGAAATGAGTGAACGAGTCGGAAAAAAGGATGCGACGCTAGGTCAATCTGAAGCCCTCCTCCCTCCTCGCCCCACCAACTTCTGAGGCACAACGGTAGTGTTTAGTTGCGTGGGCTGTTGTCGTTGGGTTGGCAAATTGAAAGCGTGAAATTAAATGAAAATGATATAGCTTTGAAATTGAATTCCGCAGAAATGCCGAAAAGTTCAACCAACACCCAACAAAAAAAAAAAAATAAAGAAGTAAAGGGTATAGAATGGGGAGAGCGAAAGACACAAAAGAGCCAGTGAGTGCGAGTAATTAACACGTCGGATTGTTGGAATTGGATTCAGTTTTCCCCAGCAGTTTATAAGAAATATATATTTCATAAAAGTGTTGCCTGCTTCTAGGCTGGCTTCGATTTCATTCCGTTGCCTGCTTTCCGTCGGCAACGACAATTCCTTTCTCGACAAGCAAAAAGTTGCGCATTTTAATGGATTTCAACTTTAATTAAATGACACAACAATTGCAACGAAATTAAAGTGTGCATTGCAATTCATTTGACAGCACGTACAACTCATATATTTGAATTAACCTTTTTGCCCGTTATCTGATTTATGTAGAAATGTATGTAAATCATTTTTGTAGCAGTTTCATATTTCAGTTGATTCATTCAATTTCCAACACGCTTGGCTTTAAGTGATTTGTACCCTAATTGAATCATTGGCGGCTCTTTGGCTCTTACTTCTTGATCTCGAATCACTGACATTGCTTTTGCTCTTGCTTTTTCGCTCGCTCGTTGTTTTGTGTTTATGCTCTGTTGCCTTAGTGGCTCCCCTTGTCGTTCAGCATCGTTTAAAAAGGCAAATCAAATACTCAGCCTGCTGAACGCGCTTATTACAAACACATAATTTATTTGCAGTTACCACGTCCTGCTCTCGCCCCCATTTGCCACGCCTACGCCCACTACACCACGCAGCCAGCAGCCAACAGCCAACAGCCAACAGGCAGTAGCCGCATTGGGCATTGAGCAGCCATGCAAAACGTTTTCCTGTTGCCCCCCCCCCCCCTCCTTCACCCGCTTGCCACTGGCCTCGTAATTGTTCAGCGCCGCGCGCACTAAGTAAAAAGTTTTGTATAATTTTTCATAAAGGGCAGCAGGAACAGCAAAAGCAACAGCGGCAGGGCAAACAATAACACAAACTAAATAGCAACTACAAAGGCAACAGAGCTGCTGTTGCTGCTGCTCCACCGAGGACAACAAATGGCACAACTTGGGACTCGGTGGCGTATGAGCAATATGCCCCTTGCCATATTATGCGCCTAGAGAGCGAACGCGTCAGCCCTCAGCCCTCTGCTCTGCTCGCTCTGTTCTTTGTGCATCTGACCTGGGAATTGTGGGAATTGAACGTAAAGGAATCTGAGCTCAAATTGAAACGCGAAGCTAAACATAATAAACGCCAGAGCCACTAAAGTCTGAGTGGGCCACCAAACAAAAGGCAGCAGCAACTCAGTAATAGAAAGCTCAAACATTTCATTCCAAAATAAATGCCAACATCACACAAATATTAGTAGCTTAAAGTGATTGCTTGACTTACACGCACGTTGGATATTTCATAGTCAACTAGTTAAGCAGATATTTAAAATAAAATTTGCTATTGATAACACGCAATTTGAATACCAATTGATTGACATTAGAGAGAAAGGAGCTGCTGGTGAAGTCAATTTCCACAAAAACCAAAACACACACGCCATCGATTGAAGTCGCTGAGGAGCTTGACTGATAGGCGTGACTGTGGCCACGCCCATCAAAAACTTCATCCCCCAATGCTGCTGCTGGTGTAGGTTGGTTTTTGTGGTAACGAGAATGGAGAGGGAGAAAGAAAGCGAAAGTGAAAGGGAAAGCGTGAGGCTGTGTGGAAAAGTATGCCCAGAACTTGGCCAAAAAATGAAAACTTTTCACTGGCATGGAAATCAACTTGACAGCCCGAGTTATGAGGCAGGCAGCGGGGGAAGAAGTATGGAGAAGTGGAACCCAAAAAGGTTGGGCTGGAATTGGGAAGCAGTTGAAGGAAAAAGGGTGAGTTGCCTGATAACTTGCCTTAAATAAAAGAAAAATATGTTAATTTCAATTAATTGTTAGCGGGGCCGAATAGCTAAAAAAAGAAAATTGCCCCAAAGTTTTATTTCGCTGTGTGGGGAGTTCACGGTTTTTGCGGGTGGGCGAACACCGGGAGACGAAGGCGGGGGTGGCGGTGGCGGAGAAAGCTGGAACTTCATAATTTGCTGCCATTTGTCGCTGCCAAAAACGGTTTTGTTGCAGTTAATAGCTGTTTGGGAAATTATTTAACACGAAACGTTTTGGAATGAGATTATCAAAACGAATACAAGTTGAACTGAGAAACACACATACACACACAAACACACACACATAAGTGAAACTTGTGAGTGTGCGAGTGTGTAAAGAGGATGAGTGGAGTTTTTGGGTTGACTTGCTAATGCCATTCGAGTTGCCAAAATATTTAAATGCAAAACATTGCGCCAGATATTTTTGGGTAAAGCTGAACAGACAACTCCAGCCAGACTCTCTCTCTTTCTCGCTCTCTCTCTCTCTCTCTCTCTCTCTCTCTCTTGTGCTCTCTCTGTCAAGTGTAAGTAAAAGGCAAAGACTTCAAGTGAAAATAAATTTGGAAATCAAATAATTCGACGAGCCGGGCGCTTCAAGAAAAGCAGCAGATGGGAAGCAAAACTTTTTCCTTTTGCGCCTTTTCTTTTTCGCATCTCTCCTACTCTTTATTATTATTATTATTATTTCTTTTTTTGCTTGGTTTTTTCTTTCTTTCTTTTTTTTTAAAGCGAGGCGCCACGTGGACACGTGTCGAAGTCGCAGTCGGACGTGCAAAAGACAACAACAACAACAACAACAACAACAATAACAATTTGCTTTTCTTTTTATCAATGAGCACACACAACACAACCGAGAAGAGAGCGAAAGGAGAGAACTTCAAGAAATGTCAACAAAACGGAAAATTACCCAAAAAAATGTTTATTGTCCGCATTCTTGAAGCATATTGGCAAATTGATTGGTTGGTTGGTTGCTTGGTTGGTTATACCAAAAGCAGCTCGTTGTATACAAGTAGTTACATAGCAAGCCCCATAAAAAGGTGACAGTGATGTTAACTGCCTCAGAAAGTAGGCTACACTTGTCCCAAAAAAATTTCAATTACCGCACAGAGCCAGAGACCCTAAAAGCCTCGGGGCAATTTATGTGCTCGAGTGAGAGAATTTAGAGAGCTGAATTAAAGTGCAAAATAATAAAGGTAAAAGGAGAGAAATAGAAAAAGAAAAAGAATACATCGAGTTAAAGTTGTCCTTTCTATATAGTATACATATATGCAAATAAGCCCCTTTCGACCCGCAGCTTGTGATGTAGGCTTTTAAAACCATACTTGACCGGATTTTGCAGTGGACTTAATCCAAAGCTGGTGTCTGTCCTATGTGCGCACGCGTGTCTGTATGTGTGTGTGTGTGGAAGGAAAAAAGGATACTGGACGTAGACAATACGCAATACACTCGATGAATGCGAAACATATGTACAAAAGGCGAGCGCATGGCCCAACAGATTGAGGTTGCATTCTCCGGCACACAAACAAAAGGAAACGAGGACCCCAAAGAGCTGCCACACTTCCGCCAGTGGCATCCACACACTTCAACAGAAGCTAGCTACGTACGAACGTACGTACATACTCGTATAAAGAATCGATGCCAAGCTGTGGTTGTGGTTCTTCTGATTGTACTTCGTTCTCTTTGTTGTCGCCTTAGTTGCTGTTGTCTGCTAGGCAGCTAGGCTGCTAGGCTGCTAGGATAGCTGCCTGCATGCCAGCTTACTGCTTGCTGGTTGCTAGTGGAGCAGGTTAAGTGTGAAATTTTTGTGTCGCCATCGATTTGTGTATGCCACAAAAGGGCAGCCAAGCGAAACGTTGCGTTTCATTTGCGTTTCACAATTATCGAAACTGACTGCCAAGACACAGAGACAAAGAGAAGGAGAGAGAGAGAGACGAAGGAGAAGGCAACGTGTTGAAATGCTACTAAATTTACGATATGTTTTAATTATTAATAGAAATAGTCAATGCCGCTGACAATTCAAACTGACACAATTGACACATCATTAAGGACTCTTTGAAGCCGATAAACGTTGGTAATATTTTCATCAAAGGTAAAATAAAATATATGGATTGAAATGAAATTAATGTGAGAAACTTAAATTCAATTGAAAATTATATTAAATAAATTTTTAATTCGCTTAATTAATTTTTAATTAATTTTAATTATAATTAATTTAATTTTTAATTTTTATTATAGAAACTTTAAACAAGCCATAAAGCTACAGCCGGGAGAGCTCGACTGTGATGTACTCGATTCAATAAAAGCAAAACAATGCGGTATTATTATTTAAATATACTAAAAACTCGAATAATAACGAAGGCTATATTTGGTATAACGTTATACGATTACATTTAAAATATACCGAATCAATGTACTAAAAATACTAAAAATAACGAATGTTATATTTGGTATATTGAAAATATACCGAATTAAAATACTAAAAAATGCTAAACATAACGAAGACTATATTTGGTACATCGATATACTATTATATTTCAAATATACCAAATCAATGTACTAAAATACTGAAATAACGTATATTATAAATTTAAAAGTATACCAATATATTATAAAATACTAAAAAATACTAAACATAATGAAGGCTATATTTGGTATATCGATTTACTATTACATTTTATATATAACGATTCAATATACTAAAAATATCGAAATAATGAATATTATAAATTTAAAACTATACCAAATTATTATAAAATACTAATAAATACTAAACATAATGAAGGCTATATTTGGTACACCGATTTACTATTTTATTTCAAATATACCGAATCGATGTACTACAAATACTGACAATAAGGAATATTACACATTTAAAATATACCAAATTGTTATAAAATACTACAAAATACTAAAAATAACGAAGACTATATTTGGTATAACGATATAATATTACATTTTAAATATACCGAATCAATTTACTAAAAATACTGGAATAACAAATATTATAAATTGAAAATATACCAAATTATTATGAAATACTACAAAATACCAAAAATAACGAAGACTATATTTGGTATATCGATATACTATTGCATTTAAAATATACCGTAGAGTATATGCGTCTGCAGTAGCCATTGCAATAGTTTGTCAAATAAAACTATTTCTTGAAAAACTTCCATTAAATGTTTAGTGTTTGCCTTAAAGTGAGGACTACTTCAGTGACGGTTAATGCAATTTATTATTGTTGGCATCTTGAAGACCATTGCTGACATAGTCTAGTCTGCTCTATATTCTATATTCTATGTTCGCATTTGGCTTAGTTTCATTGCGCTATTTTGTTATTCTTTCATTTCGTTGCTGCTATTTTTGTACACTTTACAGCTGTGCCCCTTTTGCGCTGTCAGCCTGAAAGTATGCAATGTGTGTTCGGCATGGCGTGGCATGGTGTGCCGTGGCATGGCACATTGTCGTGCTGTCCCCGAGTTAACCCAAAACTGTGTTGCGCTACCCAATACAGCATTGGCATCCCTGATCCAGGGCAGTCAAGGCAGTCGGCGAGGCAGCCAAAGGCAGCTGCTGACCGACATTTCATTTTGTTTGCCTTATGAATTTCGTGTTTGTTATTTCCTAAGCATCGACAAACACGCACTGGGAAATGGAGGAGCCGGAGTCGGTGCTGGAGCTGGAGCTGCTGCACAGTGGGACCAAGAGAAGGGTATGACAAGGATATGACTGGCATAGAAGTAGTGAGCGAATGGTGGAGAAATGCTTACAATGCTTACCCTTTAAATATTCAACAACATTTTTATTGAAATTGCATGAAACCTTTTCGTTTCTATTTTTAATGCTTTCCGCCCTTCCCTCATTGCGGCAAGAAGAAACACTGATCGATTTTCTTCTTTTCGTTTTTGTTTTTTTCAATTATAGACAATTACGTATTCAAGTATCACATTTTTCTTAACTTTCGCTGGCATTTTTGAATGGAGCCTTCAGCTCTAAGTGGATAAAATGCTGTCTGCTCTGGAGAGGAGAGAAGTGTGTGCCTACTTATATTGATGCGTGGCTGTGGCGCGTGTGTGTTTGTTTTTGACATCCTCGTTGATTTGCTCAACTTAGGCAGATCAACAGGCATTTACCTCTTTGCTCTCTTTGCTCTCGCTGTCGCAATCTCTCTAGCACTTTTAGTCTGCTGCTGGCAGCCTCTCAAGTGCCAGAGCATTAGACATTAGCTACTGCATCAACATCAGCTTCAGATTCAGCTTCAGCTACAGCTTTGGCATCAGCTTCAACTTCTTAGCAAAGAGCTGCTCATGTGGCTGAAAGGATATATAGTGAGACATATAGATTCGAGGCAAGCACTTGCAATTATGACAGGCACGAGGCACGATTGAATATTGCGGCCACTGAGTGTAACATCAACAAGAAGCTGCCAGTTGCCAGTTGGCAACGAGGTGCTAAAGCTGACTCTGACTCTGACGCTGACTCTGACTCTGACGCTGATGCTGACGCTGAAGCAGCTGGGCAAAGTCACTAGACAAGAAATTAGGCCATTTAA
Organism: Drosophila albomicans; assembly: GCF_009650485.2. Taxonomy (NCBI): domain Eukaryota; kingdom Metazoa; phylum Arthropoda; class Insecta; order Diptera; family Drosophilidae; genus Drosophila; species Drosophila albomicans. The sequence continues at coordinate 4,947,655 of NC_047627.2, read as the reverse complement.
CATGCGGCTGATAAAGAACAACAACAACAACAACAAACTATGAATATTGTTAAGGAAATATGTTAACTGGTTGCGGCAATAAATGGAAACTGAAACTTGGCAACAAAAAATCAAAAAAAAAAATATACCAACCATCAATTGAAATTCTTTAACAAGCCAAAAAGATCTATCTATCCATCACTCTCACTCTTCCCATCTCTCTCTCTCTCTCTATCTCTCTCTGTCTTGCTCGCTGGCTGCTACCTGTTGCACAGGCGCTAAATGCTTCGGCAAACAACAGCATCAATAATAACAAATGGAAAACGAATCGTCAGTTAGACGCCGTTTGGTAATTTGAAACTTGTTATAAGCAAAGCGTTAATCAATTTTTAAGCAGCACTTACAATAACAAAAATCCCTCTCGTCACTTTGCCTGTTTATGTAAAATATCAAGAGGCAGCCGCAGCAATAACAACAACAACAACAATCAAGAAAGAAACCAATTCACAAGGGGAACTGAAACTGGAACTGGGAAAGAGGAAGAAGCAAGAGCAAAAGCTAAAGCTAAAGCTAAACAAACAACAACTCTGTCTGAACTGAAATTTCCACTGACTCGACTGCAATTCGGTTCAGTTGTGCCGCAATTTTCAACTCAAACGGTTCGAGACAGATAAAAATATATTTTCTCTACTCCTCAGCTCTGCTTTTTTTTTTAAGTGCACTTTCAAGTGTTTCAAGTGTCCTTTTGCGAGACAAATAATGAATTTGGCAAGATGTCGGAATAGCTGAGAGCACAAAATCATAAATTCCAGAATTTCTATTTTTGTGTATTTTTTATGAGTATCAGCGGCTATGCCTCATCTAGTCAATTGCATTAGTTTGACAAAACCAGCAATATTTAAACTGCAAATGAATTGATTAAGTTAAATGAAAACTAATGTTCTCCATCGAATTATTTGTGAAGTGATAAAAATAAAGCACCAATAGTATCTTAAAAATGCTGATAAAACTCTTTTCAAGTGTGTTCAAATATGTGAAAGAACAAATTTGTCAGTAGTCAGCAAAGTTTATATAAAACATATATTCATAATGGTCAAATTTATTGAGCAACAAGAAAAATATGTATTGATTGAAAATATTTAATATTAATATTTTTAATTTTGTTGCAGCTTCGATTACAATTTAAATATTATTATTGTTTACTTTTTAATTTTCAGATTTTTGCTGACTCGTTTTATCAATGTTTTTATACCCGCCACAAGAGTTTAATAACTACAGTATTTGATAATTTGATTGAGATATGACATAAATTGTATAAGTTTTTTACGTTTACTGCCATCGGGTCTTCGCTACTTTGGCTGACAATTTGATATATTATAACCTTTATTGTATATTTCAAATGTAATACTTCATCGATATACCAAATAAGGCTTATAATAGTAGTTTCTATGGTATATGATTTGGCAAGTTTTAAGAACTGTGATACTTTTATTTAACAGATAGCGGGTATCTTACAATCGAGCACACTTGACTGTAGCTTTCATACTTGTTTACGCTTGTAACATAAAAATATCTGCTGCAAGCAAATAATTGCTGTTTATTTATAGTAATGTTTTCTTAATAATACAACCATTTAAGTACGCTAACAAGAAAGGCTTAAGTTCGAAAAACAGCGTAGTGCAAAGGTTCTTTTCAAATAGTTCAACTAATTATGTTAGTTGGCCTTATTAGTTTATGTATTTTTCATGTGAATTCCTGGGAATTTCATTGGCAATCGCTAGCGATACTCTATACGCGATTCATTATACAAATTCAATGGAAATTGTTAACAATTTGTTCTTTTTATGCGGAGGCGCACTCTAATTGTGTTGCAAGTTTCTCGAAATTGTTGCAGTTTTGTTGAATGGCAATTGGAGGAGGGAGAGGAGGAGGAGGCGGAGAAAACGCAACGCTTCACTCGTTATCTGGGCGCCCAAGGAGCAAGGACCAACAATGAGCTGTAGTTTATTGTAATATCTATTGGCCAACAGCGAAAGAGCCGAAGTTGTAATGCAATCAGCAGCAACAGGCAACGGGCAAAACGAATGCGACTGGGCGAAAAGAGGCAAGCGAAAAAAGCAAGAAAAAATAAAAAAAAAATAAAACATGCTGGCAGCAGGCTGCTAACTTTTTCCATTAACGCACAAATGAAGCAAGGCCAACAATGCCACACACCCACACTCACACGCACACACGCATACACACTTCGATAGTGTTGCGTCAATACACAGAAATGTACATAAACTACTTGTATATTTATGCGCTCTCTACTTGTGTGAGTGAAATAATGAGCTCTCCACTTGAAATGTAGTTGCATTGTATTTTGCCTCGTTCATACTTTCTGCATTCCTCAATACACATGCACACACACACACACACACACACACACATTTGCAGTCAGCCAGCGTGTGTGTTAAATAACTCCAGAAATAGAACGTTTCATAAGTTGTTGCTGAAGTTAGTTAGCACATACTTCGTTAGCAGCCAGCAAAATACACTGTGCGAAAAATGTGTGGTTGCTTGTCGTACACAAAACGAATCTAAGAATCAATTTTTAAATCAAAAACAATAATTTATACAATTAAAAAGTGCATCTAAATTGTATTTTTATGGCATAAAAGTGGAATTCTTTATTAACAATATAAAAATAAATAGAAAGAAAAAAGAATTGAAACAAGAATTTCTAAAATTGAGAATTGCTTTTTAATTCAATTTTTATGGCATTGAAATGTAACTGTCTATTTATAATAAATGCCAAATAGATCTATATGAAAGGCAGTAAAATACACTTAGCAAAAACAAGCAGTTGCTGGGACATATCAGTAAATAGACAAATTAAAAATGAAAATTGATTTTCAAATGTTATTTTGATGTCCTAAAATTGAAGAAATTCTTAACTAAAAATAAATACAATGCAATTGCATAATTTCTAAAATATTTCAAGTATAAAACTTGATATTTTCCTAGCAGAGTTCTATAAATATTGTTATTAAATAAAGTTCAGCCGCAAGGGAACAGTATTGGCAGCTTTTGTATGCCATTGAAAACTTTGCCTTTATACTTTTTATACACGTTTGCGACGAGCAACTGTGGCTGGCAGCCACAATGCAAAAGGAAAACAAAACAAGACGAAAGAGCGCAAAAAGAAAAGAGAAGCGAAACACAAAAGAGAAAAGAGAACAAAAAAAATAAATAAGCAGCAAGAAAAGTAGGCGGGTAAAAAGGCAACAAAGTCAAAGCCAACAATTAAGCGCATAAAATGAGGATAATCCGGCCGAAGGGGCAACATAGTGTGAGAGTGTGTGCCAGTGTGTTTGTGTGTGTGTGTGTGTGTGTGTGTGTGTGTGTGTAGCAGACGGACGAAAAACAATTTCCATAAACATAAACAACAGTTTGAGCGCATAATCAAGTGGAAGAATGTCCTGTGGCAGCCAAAGGCAGGCCACAATCTAATTGCAAATTATGCGGCACACAGTGTTGGCCAACTACACACACACACACACACACACACACACACCACAGCGAACGTTTACCAACACTGAAACGGACACGGCGTATTAAAAGTTTCCGCCTCGGTTTCTATTTCCATTTCGCTCTTAGTTTTGTTAACTTTATCTTCCCTTTAGATTTTCTCGCTATTTTTGCATTGCAAAAAAGTTTCCTCGCGAATTATGCACATTTTTAATAGTTTCTTGGTTTCGGTTAGACAAGACAGCGCCAATTTTTTGGGCTGATGGAAATAAAACACTTCAATAAATTGGTACGCAAAGCGAAAGCAAAAGTTGCAATTTATAAACAAATTGTTTGCCACTTGTTTCACTGCAGTTGCGGCAGCTGCAGTTGCATTTATTTAGCTACAAATGCGAGTTTACCTTGCGCGCGATTTCTTTTCAAATGTAAGCTGCATTGAAGGCCAATTACGAGAGAGAGAGAGAGAGAGAGAGAGAGAATGAGAGTCAGAGAGAGAGAGAGAAAGATTGATAATCAAATGCAACAAGGAAGAAAACTACAGTCGTGTGTGCTTGATTGTGAGATACGCGATACCTTATTTTAATAAAATCAAAACATTGTGGTATTATTCTTCAAATATACCAAATAAGTATACAAAAGAAATACTGACATGTATCGAAAACTGTCAATCTGACATATTTTCCACTGTGGGATACGGTACTTAATCGATATACCGAATAAATATACCGAAAAAATACTATAAAAAACTGAAAAATATCGATGAGTAACAATCTGGTATATTTTGTTATATAAGGAATATACTACCATACTGATATACCAAATTTACTCTTAAGATATACCAAATATATATACCGAAGAAATACTGACATGTGTCGAAAACTGACAATCTAACATATTTTCCACTGTGGGATACGGTACTAAATCGATATACCGAATCAATATACCGAAAAAATACTAAAAAATACTAAAACATATCAATGAGTAACAATCTGGTACTATAATGATATACCAAATTCGTATACCGAACAAATACTAATATACATATATCAATATTTTATTCATCAATGGTACATCAATATAGTACTACATTCTAAATATACCATAAAGCACCAAATATACCAGATTATCAACCAAAAACCTGTTTTCAGATCCCCCCTATGTGTAGCGGGTATAAAAAGTGAGTTGACTCTCACACATTTGCAGCACGTACATAAATGCGAAGCCGTCTAAAAGTGTGTTGTAATTTTAATTTATGAGCTTGCCTTTTAACACGCACTGAGCAGCGCATCATTGCGGCGCACAAAAGTATGCAATATTAATTTTTCGCATTACAGAGCCTCGCAATTGCATGAAGTGTTTGTTGGCAGTGTGTGTGTGTGTGTGTGTGTGTGTGTGTGCAATAATTATAATGAATTAATAATCGCACTCAAACACTGCACTAACTGTATTGCGGATGCACTCAAATCAGGGTCTGGGGCTTGGACTTTGACATATCAGAGCACTCGATAGAGCAGAGTGTGTGACCTTCGCGCCGCTTCACGCTTTCCACTCCAATGCAATGCAATGCAATGCGTGTTGACAGCTGCAGCTGCAGCTGCTTTCGTGTTCGTATATATTTTAATTATTCATTCAGTTTGTGCGAAACAAGGATCCTCATTATGAGCATTGGTAAGCCGCAGCTCAGCTCAACCTAATAACGTTGTTAACTCAACTTCGCGAGTGTCAAAGCTAACAAGTGGTCTGTCTCTCCGTCTGTCTGTCTGTCAAGCGAAACAATTTGCAATTGCTAAACTAATCAATCGCCCGACAATCACAGCAACACCGCAGCGATTCAAACCAAATTGTAAAATCTGGCGACTATTAAAAACTCTTTCGCTAACGAAAAACTCAATCACAACATAAATTGTTGATGAAATGAAAGTCAGGTCAGTTCAGTTCAGTTGCACTTGTTTATATCCTTTGAGCACTTAAAACACAGAAATTCGACAGCAACTGTAAAACTACAAAATGCACTCACACACACAGGCTTTGCCTCAAGGGAGAGAGAGAGAGAGAGAGAGAGTTTTGCGGTTGCACTGGACTGCAAACTATGGACTGTGGACTGTTGGCTGGACTTGTTGACGTTTGTTGCTAATTAAAGTTTGTTCCCACACAAAAACATACTTTTCGCAGCGACTGTTGCAATTAATCTCAACATAAATTTGCACTTGCAACACACACACACACACACACACATAGAGCAACAGGCAGCCAGAGAACGGAGAATGAAGAGAGAATTGCGACCGGCCAGCCATAAACAGAATTGACCTTGCCCAGCTTCTCGCCCTCTCTTTCTATGGCCTAGCTGTGTGTCTGCCTCGCTCGGGCACAACTGTTGCAATGCTGACCCAATTTTTCACCTGGCTCATAAGCAACGCCAATAAATTGTGCGCCTCTTATGGACAAGGGCCAAGCCATTTAATGGCCATGTCCGACAGTTTGGACTTTAATATTTTTACGTACTACATCAAAGTCGGAAGGTTCGAGTGATTAAATGAAATTTACGAGTGCCCCCCCCCACACTCAATTCAACGCCCCAGGAGACCCAGAAGGCGCCACGCATACACACGCACACACACACACACACACTTACACACAGAGAGATGTTGTGTTTTGCATAGGCGCTGTCAGAGATTGATGGGCCATGTTTTGTCTTGACGGCGGCGCGGGAATTTAACAAGACCAACAAGGCAACAGCAAGAGCAACAACAACAACAACAGCAGCAACAAATAGCAGCACAGCAACTACAGCTAAAGCCAGCAGCAGCCATAACAATAACAAGCTGATGTAATGAAGTGTTGTACGTGGCGAATGCGTAATATTCATATACTTGTGTATATGAACCCTCCTCAACACAATACGGCGCTTCGGTATGGGATAATGGCTGTGGCCATCCACAGGACACACACTGTTGTTGTTGTTGCTGCCGCTTGCTTTATGAGCAGCAGCAACAGCAGCAGCGGCGGCAGCGGCAATCATTTGCGTTGCATATATGCAATTAAGTGGTTAGATGAGGAAATCGCGACAAAAAGCGTCGCTGGCGTTGACGATGACGACGATGACGGCGCGGTTTTAAGCTCTTGTAATTATACACAGGCAATTTGCCTCACACACACACACACACACACACACATTCCAGCGAAGCAACACACACACACAAAATGAGCAAAGTAAATTGAAAGCCGCGAAGCCTAACAACTTTTAAATTGCCAAACATACAGTTTTTCGTTGGCTTAAAGTAAAAGTGCTGCAAATGGAGGTGAAACTGCAGCGAAACTGAAGACGAGAACACGGCGAATGATGTGCAACAATTATGCAAGGCAATGTGGCAAATGGTAATGGCAGCGTCGCATTCGTATGGATGGACTGGAAATAAATATGACGCGATGATGGGCCAAACAACAAATGACAGGTCTACCCAGGAGAGAGAGAGAGAGAAGGAGAGACAGCACAAGGCATGCTAGTGTTGACAAGTGTGTGTGCAGATCTGCCATCGAGCTGTGGGAGTTCCTTCAGCGAGAGTTGTTGTTGTTGTTGTTGTTGTTGGCCCCAAGTCCTGAGCCCTCAGTCCTGAGACTGAGACTGAGTCTGAGTTGTGGCAGCAGTTGCGCTGCGAGGAGCTGGGCGCCAAGGGATGCCATAGACGACCCTCATGTTTATGAGCTGCAATGGCGACGCGATGACAGCTGACAATGCCACCGCCACCGTCACCGCCACCATCACCGCCACCGACAACACACCCACATCATCGCTTGACTGCTCCCGAGACGGGGCTTTGCTTATTTTACACTAACGTCAAGCTGCGTCTCTATAAATCGATCATTGACAAGAGGCAACCACAAAGTAGCACCAGCACAAAATAAAAAGCGACAGCTTTCTGAGAAATATTATTGCTGACTATATTGGAAAATATATAAATATATTATGCGAATTTTTTTTTTATTTTAATGTGGAACTATTTCTATTTCTTTCCGAGAACTCAATATTATTTCTTTCCGATAAATATTGTTGTTTGTTATTGGGAAATATAAATTTATGTTATAAATAGTTGATACGAATTTTATTTTATTGAATTGAATTTATTTAATATTTTTTAGTTTATCAAATATATATATTTTGCAATTAGTAAATATTTTAATTTATTTGATATGTTTTAATGCAAATTTCAAATTATTCCATGTGTTCTAATTTTTAAGAAAATATCTATTAACATTTTATTTTGTATTTGTTATTATTTTATTTTGTTCCATTTGATTATAAGTACTTTAATTTACTATATTTATTTATACAAAATTTCAATTACTATGAATTACTATTACTGTATTTAATTTATTGCAATGAATTATCAAAAATAATGCAATAATGTTAAATCTCTCACCTAAATAACAATCTAAGTGTAGTTCCTTCTTTTCATTATTGTAGTTTATCGTCAATATATTAAAGTACTGTATCAATTTTAATATTTTTAAATATCTTAAAATGTATTTTTTTATCTTGTTATCTCTGTTTTAATGTATTCGACATATTTTACTTTGTTAGAAATACTTTAGTTTATTGCAAAAGAATTATCAAAAATAATATAATGAACTTTGAAATCAATCTTTCGCCTTAATGAGAATCCAAGTTAAGTTCTTTCTCTCCTTCATTATAGTTCATCGTATATATTTTATATTTATTAAAAATTATGTAATATATCTGCTGATCAATCTTTCACCCTAATAAGAATCTAAATTAAGTTCTCTATCTTCAGTTGCTTGACTTATTTTCCCACCTAATCAACTTCGTTATTCCAATAGCGTATTTAACATTCGTTGAGCTCTCGATTGCTATAAATTGTTATACTTTTTATATGATACACATACATCTACATATCTTAAAAGACTGTGCGAAGATGCACCAAGCATTTTCGTTTTAACTCAAGCGTATACGTGAGTGCATGTATGAGTGAGTATATGTGTATGTGTATATATGTGTGTGTAGGTTCGTTTTTATGAGCCAACAGACATTTTATTGCATGTGCTGGGCAGCGCACTGTCTGAGGTTATTAAAGTTTCAACATTGGTGTCAAGTCTCATTGCCTGCGGCTGCTGCTGACGATGCCAACGAGATGGGAGTCGCTCTCCCGCTCTTCCCCTCCCTCACACTCCCTCGCTCTCTGACTGAGTGTGTGTGTGGGTGTAAGTGTATGCTTTATTTTATTGCTGAAAAGTGCAATCATAAAACGTTCAAGGCCCCCGTGCAGTGCAGCGATAAGCAACAGCAAAAGCAACAGCAACAGCAATGGCTATAGCCTCATACATATATGTTGGCAATTGGATGGAGAGGAGACCGAGGGGGGAGAATGCATTAAAGTTGGCACTTATGTGGCATACTTTTAGGCGCATTGGCCCCCGCTCGACACTAAAAATGGCATATCTGAATATTGGCATTTTTGTGACATTTCGTTAGCCTCGCGACGTCAGGCGAATCAACAAAACAAACATCAAAAAAACGACTGTGAAATCGCCTTGGAAGCAGGCAAAACAATTTGAGCCACCAATCGACCAACTAAAAGCCCATAAAAGCTTATTGAAACAAATCAAAAACAACAGCAACACCAACAACAACAATGACAACAAGCACTCAAAATGTAAAAGAAAAGCAACCCAAATAGATAAATTTTACACTCGAAAATGATTGGGGAGAAGGCAGCAACAGCAACGGGAGCGAGCTCCGCTCTAATAAAGCTGTAGACCATCAAATCCAAGTAATAGACAAAAAAAAAAACAAAATCAACGAAGGACGCGCCTCACTCAAGGATGATGTTCAACACAAAGCAACTGGCAACAATCCACGCAGGCAATAAATGCTAAAATGCTGCTGCCTGCTCTGCTGCTGTTGTAGTTTGGGGCAAAGGTCACAGCACGACTACGAAAAAAACATTTGGCAAATAAATGCAATTGTTTTTCTTGCGACAGACACGCAGCAAGTTGAAGCAAATACTCGTATTTGTGAAAGTGCCAAAAGTACACGACTTTGTTTTTTATTGTCCAACACATCAAAGCTGAGCGATGAGAGCTTTGATTGATTGTAAAACACGTTCAATTAAATAGCAATCAAACTATCTAGTCGTAGAACTTTATTGCTCTTAAGTACATTAAGCTTTGATAGTAAATTATAACTGAAACGATTGGCATTATAAATGTGTAATATTAGATTGTTGATTGCAACTACTTTAAAGCTTATTTTTAATAAATAAAAACAAGTAAGAGAGCTACAGTTAAATGTGATTGACTTTGAGATACCCGCTACCCATTTTGAATAAATGCAAAATATATTATAAAAATAAAATATCTTAAAATATACCAAAAATACTACAAAAATACTAAAAATATACCAAATGACATATTTGGTGATAACAATCTTTTAAGTTATTTAAGAAATACGTCTGTATGGAAACTTACGCGTAGCTGCTTTCGCTAATAATATGGTATATTTTTATCCCTATGGTATATTTCGAATTTAGTACTACATGGATATACTAAATATGACGTTCAGTATATTTTAGCATTTTTGCGGTTTATTAGGATTTACTTGTTCTCACTTTAGATAGTTTCGCAAGAGAATATGGTATAATTTTATATTTTATACTTTATAAATTGAATATATTTTAATTCTTTGTACTAAAATGTTATTTCTATAATCGTTCATATTTGCATATGTATAAAGCTATTCTAATTTTTTGCAACTAACCAAATTATTGTGTTAACATTATTAAGCAAATTTAAATTAATTGCGCTACATTAATTACATGTGGAATAGCTTGCTGTTTAGCAAAATGCAAAATTGAAGCTTTAAATAATGACATTAAATCCCATGGAAAGCAAAATGTTCGCTGCCCATTGGAGAGCAATAGATTTTAATAATGTTGTTGAACTTTCGCAGCGCGCTGCGAGGCAAATGCCGATTGAGTAGAAGCTTAGCATGTGGTGTTCGCCCTCTTAACAAGACGTCTAACCCTTTTTTTTTCTGTTTGCTGCCTGCCAACGAAATAAATGGCAAATGTAAGAGAATCAAAAAACCAAAAAATCCACACAAGCAAGAGTCGAAACAGTGGCAGAAGCACAAACCCATAAAGAGATGGAGAACAGAGCGAACAAAGAGGGAAAGAGAAGGAGACAACTCGACGGCCATTTGCATTACTTATATGTGTGTGTGTGTGCAGGTATTTGTGTGTTAAATTGAATTGAAAATTGAGTGAAGCAGTTTTATGATGTTGCTTTGTATTATAAATCAACAGAGAAAGACACGCGTAATTTGTGTTGCTGTTGTTATGTGTCTGATAAAGATAAAGTGGCAACAGCAACAACAGCAACAACTACAATGGAGAAAAGAGATAAAGGGAGAAGGGGGAGAGCCACAAAGCTTGCTAGGCAAATGGGAAAATGTGAAATGAATGTGAAAAGCCAATGTCATAGAGACTGTTGCTGCTGCTGTGGCTGTGGGTAAGCAAATGCAAATATTTGCTGGAAAATAACCCGTAAGTAAATATGAAAATTGAAGCGACAACGGCAACAACTGAGCTGTGTGTGTGTGTATGTGAGTGTCAACAAAGACATTGCATAGAATATGGCAGCTGGTGACAAAAGTGGTCATTGTTGTTACTTGAGTTGCTGTTGCTATTTCTATTGTTGTTGCTGTTGCTGTTGTTGTTGCTGTTGTTGTTGCTGTTGTTGTTGTTGTGGTGTCACAGCAGCCGACACTTTGCATGCTCAATGTGCGAGGAGACACTCGCTAGCGCACACACACACACGATTACAATGCTTGTGAGAATGCTGAGCACACCGGAAACCGGATAAGGGCATAACGGAAACGTATGCTAGACGTAACTGTAACGGAAATCTGTTATAGATATGCGCCCAAAGCCTGACTAAGCGAATCGTAATTAGCTATATAAACAAATAAAACTTTAACAATTACCCAAACAGCCACATCACTCTCTCGCTCTCGCTCTCGCTCTTGTAGTGCTCTCTCTTTCATTCACTGACAGTCTGTCGCTGCTTGTGGCAGCTAATGATGATGACGTTGATAATGTGCTCGACGATGACGATGACGATGATGATGATGATGATGACGCTGCCAGCTGACTTTGATACTTGCCTTCACTTTTATTACTCTTGTTGCTGTTATGCTGCTGCTGTTGTTGACTGAAGCCTAAGTAAATAAGTCTTTGCTCCCACAACCTTCTCTCTTTCCCCCCCTACAAAAGTCCCTCTCAACAGTGTTGGTTTTACTTTTTTTTTTGTTGTTTGAAAAGCTGTAGATTTTGGTTTTTGGGATTTGTGCGAGAGGTCAAGCGTTGTAATTACAATTTACAACGTTTTGTTGCGCTTCCCTTATACCCTATACATTTGAACGCGGAGGATATCAGTCACTTTTGGTTTACTATTCATTTTGTATATCTACTATCTATATTTTACTCCATTTAGTAGTAGAATTTTAGATGACAACAAATATCTCTGCTCAGCTAGTCGTGCATAGCCCTCAGCTTTATTGTCGGCAATTAAATAATGACAGCTCCAATAACAGAGACATTAAAGTCCAAACGCGACAGATTTAACACAAAATTAATGGCATCAAAAATCACTTAAATTATCATTAGCGCTGAATGGGACAACACGTTAATTGAATACTGTATCAATATTTAAATATATGTATATCTCATCTCCAAATTCCCCGCACATTTGTCTGCACATTATGAAAGACAATAGACGTGTGCTTCAAGTGCTGCTGACATTGCTCGCAACTCTGCAGCTGAGCAAGCAGGTAAGTGAGAGGCTTCAAGACTATTGCAAAGAATTTTGTGTTTAACTGGTAAACCTAAGTCAAAACACAACACTAAAAGATTCAAATTAATAGAGTTTTCAGCCAGCAGAATTGCATTCAAATTAGTTCATTTGAACATTCATTGGAGAAGTTTTTAGCTAGTGAAGTGATATACAAATGTTATTTTTTTTAACCAATTCTTTAGTATGTGTTCAAGTTATTCCAAATTAATGCTTAATAAGCTTTTAGTCTTTTATTTAGGTTATTAGAAATAGATATTTTCCTATATAAAAAGTATGTGTTTAAGATATTCTAAATTATTGCCTAACAAGCTTATAGTCTTTTATGATATTCTCTAAGCAAATAAAAATTATGAATAGATATTTTCCTATATATCCAATCTTTTTTTCCTACAGTTTAAGTCTATTGCAATTACACCTACGAAATTCAAAATTTTCCCACTTTTTATATTTCAATTTGCTTGGTTCTTAAAACAAATATTTCAAAAATAATTGTATTTTATATTCATAGCTTAGTTTTATCCTAATGTCACAAAAGTTGAATTTGGATGTTGTGAGAAGTGTTTTTTTTTTTTAAGAATTTTTAAAAGTGTTGCTCTAACCCTAAATACATCTTATTCACTTTTATTTCCCTCACCCGTTGCAGTATTGCTATCTAATGAAACCCTTGAATTTCACGGTGTGGGACACGCCCAACTATGGACTGGAGATGAAACTGTATGAGAAAAACAATTCGTTGTCATCGGTGACAACGGTGCGCAAAGAAGTCCCCATACCACTGTGGCATCTGGTGCTCGTCCAACATCCGAGCAGGCGACGCGCCAATCGCCTCGAACAGCCGCGAACTCTGTACAATTCATCGGTGAAGACCTGCGAATTCTGGAAGTACATACGACGTGTGAATGCGTGGAATAATGCGGCAAAGCTGATGCTCTCCGGTGCGGGGAGCAACATGAGTTTGGCCTGTCCGCTGAAGACGGGCGTGTATACGATGAATGTGATTCAGATACCGCCCGATACGGCGATATTGAAGTTCATGTATCAACCGAACACCATCTATTCCATACGTGGCACTGTCCATTCCCTCAATCCCAAGGACGGCGTCAGTCGTCATCCCATCTGTCATTACGAGGTGAACGCAACCATTTACAAGACGTGTTGAGCTGACGTGACGTGCCCAAGCGTGTGATTTGCTATTGAAATACCCTAGCTTTCTCCCACTTGCTGTACATAATATAGTTTACTGCTTTCATACATAATTTGTACCTTAAGCAATGATTCATTTGCCAGAGTATTTTTCTCTCTCTCTTTTTTTTTTGCCACTCCCTGAAGATAATTGCACAATTTCTTGTTGTTGTTTTTTTTTTTTTTTTGAGCTTGTCTATTTTTTTTTTCTAGTTTGTAAAGCTGCAGTTAAAACGGACAGCGTACAAAATAAAATGCAACGTCTAATTGTCAGTGTGATGTGATGAAGTGGGCGGTCGACGGAGGTGAAATCCAAGTGGGCGATGGATGTGAGGGCAGCAGGTGCGGCCGCATGTGCGTGTCACACGTCAGCAAAAGATTTTTTAATTAAGTGCGAAATAAAACGGAAGAGTGCGCAAAGCAAAGCAACGCAACAAAACAACAAAAAAAAACACATAACAAATGTTAAAAATTCTAGAAAAAAAAAAAAATGAAAACAAATCACAATGCTTCAAATGAATGTCTGTTTTCATACGAAAGCACAAGGCAACAACGCAGACTTGTCCACGATTGAATTAAGAGTTCTTTATTTAGACACTCGGTGTGTAAATAAACTAAATCATAAAGAAAACTTCACTCCACTATAAATATCAAGCAATTCTCTCTTAGACACATAGCTTTTTGGTAGCGGAATAATTAAAGTGCAAAAATATTGCAGCATATTTAATGCTTGCCGCTAATTGAGCTTAAAATTGCATTGAAATTCAGATCTCATGAAAATTGTGCAATTATAGAAAGAATTTTTATACCCGCTACACATAAGGTAGAAGGGTATTATAACTTTGTGTGATCGACATCAACTGTCAAGACGATAAAGATTTGTTTGTCTATCCGTCTGTCTGTCTGTCTGTCCGTATAAACACTTAGATCTCAGAGACTAAAACAGATGTAGATAAATTGTTTTTAAAGACACTTCTTATGTTTGCATACAGATCACATTTTTGCTACGCCCTAAATCGAATATCATGCTTAATATTCAAGCTAGAGTCAATTTTTGGAACCTACAATAATAACTATAATATACAATTTGTCGAAGTTAGTTGCTGGTATATTTTTTACTCTTCAGTATATTTAGAATGTAGTATTTAACGATATACCAAAATCAGCATTTGCTATTATTTAGTATTTTTTGGTATTTTAATGTGGTATATTATAAAATATTCTGGTATATTTTGAATGTAGTCCTTTATCAATATACCAAATATATCCCTTGGCATATTTTCAGTATTTTTGGTATATTAATTTGATATATTTAATACTGCACAATTTTTTCTCTTATTCAAAATAGTTAACGGGTACCTCAGAGTCGAGTACACTCGGCTGTAGCTTTCTCACTTGTTTCGACTACATTGGTTAAGCTTGAGCTTAAATTAATAATCAATTGAAAACAGTTGATTGTGTTCTTTTTTTTTAATATAATTACTGCAAGGTAAATATGAATAATTTACCAGTTTGTAAAATAAAGTTATCTATAAATAAATAACACTTTAATCTTATTAACCAACAAAAAATAATGCTTATCATTTTTAGCTTATATTGTAATTGTAATTTTAAGCTGTTCACTAACAAAAAACAAGAGCATTTAAATAGTCAGGAAAAAGTTGTGTAGTTTAATTAATTTACAGATTTCATGTTGAATTCATAGCAAATGCAGTCGAGAGTTTCGTATCGTGAATAGCTGTCAAAAGCAATGAATTTATAAGAGATGAAAATCGAAATAAATTACACAAATTCTAATGGCATGGCTTGCAGCCACTTGGGTCAGCTAGCAACTTGGCTCTTTGGCTCTTTGGACACGCCTAATTGCAGCAATCATATTTTATGCAGCATTTGCATTTGCATTTCCATTTGCTGTCGTTGCTGTTGCAACTCGCATGAGGCACGCACACTGTGGCTAGTGCAATAAACTGACGCACGATATGCGTGATCTATTTAGTTGCCCCTGCTGGGCAAATACTACTCTATTTTTATACACAATTTATGCAAACAAAACATAGATTTATTTTCTTTTTTTTAAGGAGGCACCGGAGTTGCAACAAAGTATGGCAATAAAACACAATTAGGAGCGTGACTCAAAAAAAGAAAAAAAAAAAAAAAAAGAAAGAAGAAAGAAAAACAAGCAAGTAACACAATTGGGTTAAAAATAAAGAAGTCGCTGTGGGGCATGTTGCACACGCTCACGCTCACGCACACGAGGCGAAACGGCCCAAAGCTAACGTCAAAGCCAAGCTAAGGCTGAAGTCAAATCCAAATCCAAGCACCACAGTCACAGCCAGAGCTAAAGACAAAGACAAAGACAAAGACAAAGCGAATTCCCTAAGGCACCCACAAAAAAAAAAAGAAAACCAAAAGGTTGCCCAAAAACTTGTGCAGGGAGACTTTAAAGGATGTGTGTGTGTGTGTGTGTGTTGGTGTGTGTTGCAGGGTTGGGCCTGAAGCGTGGCACGGCAATTGGCATAAAATATGCGCCGCTTGCATGCCACAGACTTGTTATTAAAACATAAAATTTGCATGCAGGCCGCACAACAAAAAAAAAAACAGAAAAAAGCTAAGCGCCGCTCCACGTTTGTCGCCCCGCATGACCACGCCCATTTGAGGCACGTCAAGACATAAATACGTGCCCACAAAATACTACGTGCAACTAAGTATACATATATACCATGTATATAGAAATATATAGTCAGGTGTATCAATGTAAGTGAAGTTGCTTGATGTGGCAGCCACAATTTTTGACTGCTGAATTATGCACAGCGCAACAGCAACAACAACAACAACAATAAAAGCAAAGGGCATTAGCTTAAATTTCGTCAGTTATTTACGTAGGTCCATGCCACACGCTGTGTGGCAAGTAACTTCTGCTAACGGCGATTTGTTTGCACATCTTCTTTTCTGTTTCTCTTTCTTTTTTTTGCGATTGCCACAACTTGTGGCAATTGTTGTTTGGTTTCGGGTGTTAAGCTGTGTGTCCTGCATACAATAAACGCTGCTCGCTGCTCGCTGAAAGTTGGTTAGTTAATGCGATACAAACGCAGCAGCAGCAATCAACTGCGAGTTGCCTTTTGGCCTCTGCCATGGCAACAACACAACTTTGCCACAACATGCAACATGCAAGCTACGAACTCTGGTCAACTGCAGATTGCATTGCAGCATCATCGTAAGCGTAACCTTTGCCCCTGCAACATGAGCATTCCGATTGCAGCACCACAAATTGCTGCAGCTAATCCTGGACTCAACCTTTGGGCTTCAATGCACACGTCATTCAAATGCGAATCACACACGATGACACTTTTAATTAATACATCTGAACGTCAAGTCAAATTGTGGCAATCATAATTCCTCACTTGATTAGCTTGATTGATTTGAATTAACTGAGCACTCTCTTAAGCTTCTTTCAATTATTTCTCACTTGCACATAGTTTCGCTTTTATTTTACATTTTCCACAATTTTTTTTTTTTGTGCTGAGCTGTGCAATAGTGAAAATCCGCTTGAGCTGCTTAAATTGGCTGCACACAAGAACTTCACTCTTACGATGCGATGGCGCAGCACTTTGCAAGCGAAGGCGGAACGAAAAAAAAACGAAAACAACGAAAGAAAAACAAGTAAGAAAGTTACAGTCGAGTGTGCTCGACTGTGAGATACCCGCTACCCATTTTTAATAAAGGCAAAATATTGCGGTATCATTTTCAAAATATACCGAAAATACTAAAAAATACTAAAAAATATACCAAATGGTATGTTTGGTATATCGATGTAGTACACCATTCAAAATATACCATAAACGGCACAATATACCAGATTGTCAGCCAAAGCAACTAAGACCCCCTAGTAAGTAGGCGTTTTTGCCCATACAAAAGTATTTCTTTAATAACATCCACAATTTTTATCTGAACGCAACCAAATTTTCAGGAATCATAACTATTACAGTAATTATTATATATACCAAAATTCGTAGCTCTAGCTTTAAAATTACACTTGTTATTCGATTTTTTTGATTTGCGGGGGCGGAAGTGGGCGTGGCAAAAATTTGAAACAAACTTGATCTGCGTGCAAACATAACAAATGCTGTCGAAAAAAAATTATAGCTCTATCTCTTAAAGTCTCTGAGATCTAGGTGTTCATACGGACGGACGGACGGACGGACAGACGGACAGACGGACAGACGGACAGACAGACAGACGGACATGGCTATATCGTCTCGGCTGTTGACGCTGATCAAGAATATATATACTTTATAGGGTCGGAGATGCCTCCTTCTACCTGTTACATACATTTCCTGCCGGCACAAAGTTATAATACCCTTCTACCCTATGGGTAGCGGGTATAAAAACGGTTTAGCATACGCCTTCGCGTTCGCCTAAAAGCATGCAGCACATTTTTTTACACTCCCATGCGCTTATTTTTAATTATCCAGTGCAATCCATGGACAAGAATTCAGCGACCGCAACAGCGCGAGAAAAATGAAATATATGATGTGAAATGAAAGAAAAGCAAAATGGAAGAAAAAAAAAATGAAATATAATAAAAAGGGGAAATGAAAATCATAAAAAACCGCAGCTCAAATAAAATGCAATCTAGAATAAAAAAAAAACCGAGGAGCAAAGCAAGAGCAGCGAGAAATGTCTGACTGACCTGCAAAATGAACACATAAATCAGGATAATTTCAAAAGAGGGGGAGAGAAACAAGGAAACAAGGATAAAGGACGCTGTGTAAAATCGCATTAATGACCCACGCTTGGCGACTTGACAAAATCATAATTCCCTCAACCCATTTGCCAGTGCAAACCAAAAAAAAAAAGGAGAGCGAAGAAGAGCTACAATTCCATATGATAAATAACATATGAATAAATATGAAATGCGATTCCGGACAGAACGCAATAAAATGCAATAAATGCGAGTCCAGCGCAATGCAAATATTAGCATTTCTCTACGTGTATTTCTTATTGCTTATTGCATTCATTTCATTTGAAAAACATGAAATATATATCATATATAGACATACATATATGTATGTATGTATATTGGTCGACAGTCGACAGTTGAGTGGGCGAAAAGCGTGTACAGCAAATAGCTTGAGCCTCTAAATGAAGTAAAGCCATTTTGCCGGAGCTTAATTGCAGCATTTATATGTGCTTTGGAAAAATTCCATAGCATGTCTATGCTGTCACATTGTGATTTGTGCCAGAGCATTTCAAATGGAAATGAAAAATGAATATGAATAGTGCCCATTTGTCGTCATTTTCTCTTTTCTCGTTTTTTTTTATTTTTTAATTTCAATGTGAACACGACAGCAGATGTCATTGAATGCGACATGTTTGAATATTGGTTCATTCAGGCGCAGTCAAATGAAAAGTAATAAAGAATGAAATACAAAAATAAATCAAGCTATGATATTAATAATGAGCCAAGCTCTGAATTGCACATAATTTTAATTCAAATTAATCTCGGCTGCCGGAAAAATCAAAATGCTCAATAATTGTGCCCTTTTTTTTTATGTGTTTTATGTTGGCCAACTGGCATATGAAAAATGTGCAACAACTGTCATTAAAAAGGTAACAAACGGCACAAATATCTAACGTCTGTAATTTCCACACACACACACACACACATGGAGAAAGAGGAGGGGGGAGGTGAGTTACGCCCATGACAAATACGCCCGAAAGGCAGCCATTACATTTAATTTCCCCATGGCATATTTTATGCCAACCATCCGCAGCTTAACCCTTTGGTAACTGCTTTCATTTCGCTGTCGCTGTCCAGAACAGTTACAACACACACACACACACACACACACACACACACACATACGCAGAGAGTTACACCCACTTGATATGTACAATTTGAGTGTCATTAGGCGTTCGTTCGCTGCTGCTGCTGCTGGAAAATTAAATGCACATTAAACATTTACGAGTCATATTATGCAGATGACGTTTTGAACGAAGGCATGCCAAAAACAAAAAAAAATTATGATGATATCCAGGCCAACGATCTGGCCAAGATTCCTCCATTCAACTCCCAAAGGAGAGAGTCCGGAACACGACTGTCGAACATTAAGCAAACATTCTAATGACAACCAAATGTGGCCTGATAATTGAACGTTTTGGTGTAGCTCCCCACTTAACTGTTGTCCAGTTGCTTATCTCTCTCACTCTATCTCTCTCTCTCTCTCTCTCTCTCACTCGCAGATTGTATAATGTCCACGTGCTTGGCTTGGCGTTCTCTAAATCCTGTCCAGGTGTGCTTGTGTTTT
Source organism: Drosophila albomicans (assembly GCF_009650485.2). Classification (NCBI taxonomy): domain Eukaryota; kingdom Metazoa; phylum Arthropoda; class Insecta; order Diptera; family Drosophilidae; genus Drosophila; species Drosophila albomicans. The sequence goes on along the minus strand of NC_047627.2, from coordinate 4,927,808 downwards.
GTATGTATTTATTTATTTACTTTTCGCTGTTGTTGTGTTTCCTTTTTTTTTCTGTGTTTTTTTTTGTGTATGTTTCTTTTTGGTAGCCTCTTTTCCTGGTAATTAGAGTTTCATGTTTCGCAGCCAAACAACAAACGGAAGTCGCTCGCAGGCGTTGGCAACAATAACAACAACGGGAACAGGCAGAAGAACGTGCTGCTTAATTACAGGCCATTACCAAATATCACACATACGCCATGTGGCCAGCGGCACAGCAAAAGCAAACGAAATCCCAACTAAGCTAAATCACAATAAAGCATCCAGACATCACACACACACACACTCAAGTAAAACGAAACCAAAAACTAAAAAAAAAACCGCAGCTCCAAACACCCTTTTGCTATTAAAGCCAAAAAATAACGAAATGAAATATAGTTTTTAATTATAATTGCTATTCAGCGCAGGTCTTATAAAAGTAAAAAATTACAGAGACAAAAATGAAATTAATAGCTAAATTAAGTTGTCGTAAACATAAGAGAATGCAAATTTATATTTCGAAATATTTTTAGTGAGAACAAAAATATCACAAGGAATAAAGTAACATTCCATGAAGATACAATATAAAAGCAGAAAATAACACAAAAAAAGGAAATTAGTAACTAAATATAGTGGTCGTTAAAATAAGATATATTTTTAATAAAAACAAAAGTTGTGTCAGAAGAAAAGAAGTAACATTCAATGTAGATTGTTAAATTTCGTGTTGTGTTTCGACAACTTTCGGCAGCATTTCAATAATATAAATATAAATTCTCTGGCAAATTTCTTTCAAAATACTGCCAAATTGTAAATGTATTTTATTGTGCAAAGAAATGTTTGTGGAATTTGAACAAGATTTCAATTTGAGCGCATATAAATTTGATTGAAAATGACGAGAGAGAGATAGAGAGAGTAAATATTTATTAGCTTTTTACAGTGAATGTTGTTGTTGGACGATTTGCTTTCAATTTGTTTGCCATGCACAATTTGATGTGATTGCACTCAGTTTGGTTTGACACGGGATCAATGACACAGACATGTCTGCATGCCTAATGGAAATGCTCATAATACACACACACACACACATTGAATATACTTATGTATATTAAATATATATATATGCATAGAGCAGAGGAGTCTTTCCTTTGGCTAAGTTTTAGTGCTTCGAGAGTGAATCGCGCGTCGTGTCGATAACCCAAATAACAGCCCCAAGCAAATGCAATTTAATAGCGAACAGTGGCCACTGCAACGAGTCACGGCAATATTCAGATTACACAACACACACACACATACACAGAGAGAAAGAGCGATAGAAAGACAGGAGTGTGTTGGCTATGTGGCAGCTCGCTCCTGTGGGGCCATCGCCTTTGGAACTGGCTAGCTGGACTCACTTTAATGGCATGCCAGAAACCGGCACGAAATAATTGTTTTCCGTTGAGCAATAATTTTCTATACCAAGACCCTTGGCATTTCACTCTCCCCTCCCCTCTATTCTCACACTGTCCCGACACCTCCATAAAGGTGCCGAGTGGTCGAACCAAAAGCTGCCATAGCCACAGCCACAGCTACGACCAGAGTTAGCTAAAGCTGCCATAGAAGTCTCTCTCTCTCTGGGTTTCACTCTCTGTGAATCCAGTGGACAGGGGAACATGGAATGTTTTTCTTTCTGTGTTTGTGTGTGTGTGTGTGTGTGGCACTGCAAATTGAGTTAAGTGTAAAAAGTGCCAAGCCCAGGTGAGCGCCTCAGCACCTCAGGTGCCTCTGGTGCCTTAGGGGGCGTATGTGTAATATTTTGTGGTGCCCCTCTAATAGCTGATTAGCTTTTTAGCTGGCAGTGATATACGTACGCTTAAAGCCAAGAACGAAAGCAGCCACTGATTGCCAATCAGTTAGCTGGCTAGCCAACTTCTAACCGCAAATTCATTAGCTGAGACAGCGTTGTTGCGTCTCAGTTCTGCAGTTAGTTTCGCAATTTGTTTTGTTTTATTCAATTGCGCATAAATCTCGTTCAGCTAATGAGTGTGGCAAGTGATATTAACGATATTAACACAACTTTCTTTGCAGGAAAATTTTAAGTTAAGAACAAAACTTTAAATGTTTAAAAATGGCATTTTCAAAGGGGTTTCTTTCTTGAGAAAATATTACATTCCAAGAAAAAGAAAACAAATTGGGAAATGCGCACATTGTTTTATCAAATCAATAGCTGGCATTTGAGCCGAATAATATTCGTTAATTATTTGTCAAATTCCAAGAAAAAAGCCTACGCAAAGAGTGTAATAATATGCGTTGAAACTTTAACTTTAAAAATGTGTAGGTATGTAATTTTTGTGGCATTCAAAATGATGCAACATTATTTATTTGGTAAATGAAGCCACTTAAATGACAACAACAAGGAGAACAACAACAACTGGAGCAACAAGTAAACAATGGCTGGCGAGCAAATATACATTTATGTGCTGCTCATCCAATGAAAGCGATATCCCCATGTTATTGTTGGCTTTCATTCCACTCCATTACGGTGGTCAGTCAGTCTGGCAGATGGGAAAGGGGAGACGGGGAAAGGGGAGACGGGGAAAGGGGGAAAGGAGCAAGTGGCACTAACAGTTTACATTGTTGCGTTGCTTGCCTCATTTGTGATAATTTTATAGAACCTGTAAACTAAAGCACCAAATGATGGCCCGTTTTGTGCGCGTAACAAATGGCACGAAAAAACACACACACAGGGGCAACAATAGGGGAAAAGTGCACAGTACACGCCCACATCAGCCACGCCCTCCCCACTGCTATTATTCTCATCATCAATCCCTCAAGCTGCCACAATGTAATGCAGCCAACAACAAGCGAAGCAAGAAACACAGCGAACACGCTAAGAAAGTGAAAAGTGGAAGGCAAGAAAAAATAAAAAAGAAAACAACAAAAAGTTTCGTTTTGCTTTTTCCAAAATGTTTGTTAACGTTTTTCGCTTCCTTTTGTTGTTCGCATCGTTTACCTGCTTTATAACTTTGGTTTCCTTACTTTAAACACTTTCCCCTTTCCCCTCCACCACCTTGAACGGACTGCAAGTGCAAACTTTGCGCGCCTCCCAAACTGAGTGACACAAGATTGCCCAAAATGAAAAGAAAGCCACTCGCAAACACAAAGAAAAAAACCATTAATAGCACAAACATGAACTTCTGGCGAAGCGGTTGAATATTCTCATTGATAAAGCAATTTTCATTTCCCAAGAATCGGCCTAAAACTGTCAATTGAAGCTACTTTTGAACTTGCTCACAAAAATGTGGTAGAGTTCAAAACAAATATTATTTTGTAGTCTTCCTTTTGAAGTGCGGTATTAATTGTAAAATATACCGAATCAATACCGTAAAAATACTAAAAATATACCGAAGGATATAATTAGTATATTGATATAGTACTACATTCAAAATATACCAGAGACTATAAGTATCATATGGTATAAATATTGCAAACAAAAATACCAAACGCTATATTCGGTATATTGATATAGTATTATATTCAAAATATATCATTGAGTAAAAATAGGATTTAAATATTGCATTCAAATTTCTAAAATACATTTCAGGATTTTTTGTAAAACTTTTAATAATAATGCAGTCATAATTTAAATTAAAAGAATTTGCTAAAGCATAGGCACAAAAATGGTTCAATGTAAAAAATTCAAAATCCAATAAATAAATATATTTCTTCCCAAAGTGAAAGTTTTTTTATTATGATTAAGTTTTCAAATAATTTGAAAGAAAAATCTAGGTTTGATATATGTATAAATTAAAAGAATTCACAAAAAATGACCACAAATTAAAATAAGATAAAATTTATATATTTTTAATCATAAGCAAAGCTGTAGAAATTAAATAAAAATATTGCTTTCAAATTTGTAAGCTTTTTTTATAATTTAGTTGAAAGTCTAGGACTTTATCAGCTACAAATATTTATCAATATTTAGTTAGCGAAAAGTTTCGATTTAAGTTTTGCAATAGCAAAAAACTTTGCTGCTCTTGCATTTGACGCGCACTTTATTTACATGTAGCTCATTTATTATGTGTGCCTCATTATCTGGCATTTAGTCAACGTCCAAACGTCTTTGGGGCATTCAGTTCAGTTTGCCATCAGCTGCGATGTGCTGCGCATTGTGTGGATGCGTTGTCAAGGATCTTAGTGTCATCGTATGGATAATGCATACCACGCTCCGGCTGCTGAGGCAGGCTTCACTCGTTCTCTGTCGCTCAAAGTTGTCTCTCTCTCTCTCTCTCTCTCTCTCTCTCTCTCTTTCTGTCACTCCTTCTCCCCAACTTTGACTGAAAGCAGCGTTAAGGCCATGCCATGGCTAACACAAACGCAAAAACAAAGAAAAAAAAAATTAATGCGAAATGGCGCAACGCGAAAAGGACTTTGATGATGGCAGCCAATGAGCGAAGCTAAGCGACAACAAATTGTTGTTAATGACATTTTAAGCAGTCAAATGAGGCGACTATGTGGCAGACAACGAAGACAGCTCAAGCAGGATGAGCATGAGCTAGCTAGCTGCTCTCGCTGCTTGTCAACAACATATTGAAAACTAAGCACAAAATGTTATAAATATTTGAAATTCAAACGAATTCACAGAAAAGAACAAGACACACTCGAAAGAGAGAGAAGATTGTGGGAGAGTGAGCAAACAGACAAGTGATTTTAATTGTGCTTTGTTGCTCCTCTCTACTTGTTTTTGCCAGTGGATAAACAGAAGTAAGCCGCCACACACGCACAGAGAGAAAGATACAATTAGTGTGTGTGTGTGTTGGTGTGTGTGTGTGTGTGTTTATGCGGGCCCTTGCCACATGCTGTTGCCACCGCAGATTGTTGTGCAGTTTTAAAATTTAATTTACACCTGCCCCCACGAAATTAATTTATGCAGCTGCACTGCAAACAAACGCATAGAAAATGGAAAATGGAAAAACTATTGTCAGCCGCAACACAAAAGCATTCAACTACGTACATTTATTCAATTGTTGACCTGCAAATGCCGTAAAATACGCTTTTGAATAAACCCTTATGCCACACACACACACACACACAATGCGAGTCCTTGATTAGTTTCACATTCTTTGGCGCTCCAAAAAAATACTAAATAGAAATTAATCGAACATGCCAAAAATGTTTTCTATTATGTTTGCGGTGTTTCACATAAATTGCAATTAGCGAGCAAAGTGCCAAAATATCGATTAGTTTGAAAGGGGTTTTCGATAATTAATTCTAATGTTTGTAATTTATTAACAATTGTTTGATTGCATACCAAAATTTGTATACCAACTATCCATAGGGTAGAAGAGTATTAAAAAAGGCAAAAGGAGACATCTCAGACCCCATAAAGTATATATGTACATATATTCTTGATCAGCGTCAACAGCCGAGACGATATAGTCTTGTCTGGCTGTCTGTCCGTCCGTGAGAATAGCTAGATCTTAGAGACTATAAGAGACAGAGCTATAATTTTTTTTCGACATTACTTGTCATGTTTGCACGCAGATCAAGTTTGTTTCAAATTTTTGCCACGCCCACTTCCCCCCCCCCGCAAATCAAGAAAATCGAATAACAAGTGTAATTTAAAAGCTAGAATTTCGGTATATACAATAATTAATGTAGTAGTTGTGATTCCTGAAAATTTGGTTGCGATCAGATACAAATTGTCGAAGTTATTAAAGAAATACTTTTGTATGGGCAAAAACTCCTACTTACTAGGGGTCTGAGTTGCTTTGGCTGACAATCTGGTATATTGTGCCGTATATTTTGAATGCGGTATTATATCGATATACCACATATACCATTTGGTATATTTTTTAGTATATTTGCAGTATATTCGGTATATTTTGAGAATAATACCGCAAAATATATTGCTTTTAATCAAATTGGGTAGCGGGTATATCACAGTCGAGTACACTCGACTGTAGCTTTCTTACTTGTTGGTACATACAATAGTAACTACAGTATTTATGATCTCTGAAAAACTAGTTGCGATTAGAACAAAATTGTATGTTATTTAAGAAAAGCTTTTCTATGGGAAAAAACGGTCTTAGTTGCTTTGGGTGACAATATGGTATGTTTTGTATTCTATAGTATATTTTGAATGGAGTACCATATCCATATACCAAATATAATCTGTGGCATATTTTTATATTTTTCGCTGTATATTAGTTTGGTATATTATAAGAATAACACCGAACTGCTTTGCATTTATTCAACATGAGTAACGGGTATCTCACAGTCGAGCACACTCGACTGTTGCTTTCTTACTTGTTTAAAATTCCTTTTGGCTTACAATCTGGTATATTTTGATTGTAATACTATATTAATATACCAACTAAAATCTTCAATGTATTTTAGTATTTTTGCAGTATATTAATTTGGTATTATAATAAATTATACCGCACTGCTTTCATTCAAAGCTATCATGAAACATTATTTTCTTATTTCTCATTTTGCTTTAACTCGTGCTGCAGAGTATTGGGCAATTAAGTTGTATATTTGGTTGTCTGTTCGAAGGTTTTTCTTTTGTTTTTCTGACACAGTTTCCTGCTGCTGCCAAAATATTGTGATTCTATTTTCGGCTGCCAATTTTTATTTGCCACAACGTGTGGCATGGAAATAAATTAAAACCAAATAAAATGAGAGAATGAAACTGAAACTGAAATGGAATAAAATAATAATAGAGACAAGAAGCAAGCTTCACTTTTGCTCTACACAGAGTAGAATCTCAGCCAGCGGCTTCAATTCTTATATATGCTGAGATAAGTGAGAAAATTGAGTGAGAAGGTAGATGGAATATTTACGTACAGGGGTCTATTGGCACGTTTAGCATCGCAAACGAGCAACCGTTAAAGACAAAGCGAAGGGAGCAGAGACAACAACGAGGAGTCAAGGAGTCAGTTGCCAATGACTCAAGGCAGCAGGTAGTCCACGAATTAGGGAGGCGTGGGGGCGTGGCTAGTGATGCGTTGCCATCAAACTCGCTGAATAGCTAGCAAATCCATACAAATTGCTATAGAAATTGCCGTCAAATTATTGATAGGAGTCGCTTAGAGCGGATGTGTCTCTGTTATCAAGCAGCTGCCAAACTATATATATATATCGTATATATATAGTATGTATATATGTAGATATAGAGGAGAGCGTGTTAATCAGATTGCTGCCTGGCAATTTGTGTAGCGACATTCAATTTGATGTTAATGTTGCGTTTCTTTTTTTTTTAAGTGTCGCCGCCACACACATCGTTTTGCACTTGTAATTGCATGATAAAGTGCTGCAAAATGACGGTCGTGATTTGATGAACACAACATGGCCACACACACAAAACGCACACACACTTGCAACATGTTGCAGCACCACTTGCACTTGCAACAATTGCAAAAAATACGAAGGAAAGGACACAAAGCAGGGCAAAGCAAGCTCGTTAAAACCCGTGTGAAGCTGCTCCCATTTCTGCCTTAAGCTAAGTCCCACACACACACACACACACTCTTACCCCTGGCACCGCCCCTGCCCCCGCCCACACTCATCGAGCTTTTATTGTTTCCCATTTAAGCATCTCTTGAATGTTACGAGCGTTCCCATAAAAAAAATGAGCAAAAAACGTGCAAAAACAACAACGACGACGGTGATAAAGCAGAAAGAGCCAAGCGGATCCTTTTTCCGCAAATGCATTGGTATAGGTGTGTTGGCATTTTCCACACTACATGTGTGCATGTGAGTGTGAGTGTGAGTGTGTGTGTAGAGAGCGCACAACACGAGTCGCCGTTTAACTGGCACTGCATGTTGGCTTTTTTTTTAATGGTCCATATAAGTATGCCTGCATATGGAGAAGGAGGAGGAGGAGAGAACGAGTCGCTGTGTGTGGCATCTGAAACCCCATAAATGCATATATATATACTGCACACTCATACAAACACACCCACACATACACACAGATAGAGAGTCGCGTTTGTCGGCCATATCGCTGGCAGGCTTATTAACCCATTTGCCAGGCAGCTAATTTGAAAGCAGACCTTAAAACCGCAGCTAAACTGCGACCACAACTTTTAAAAGCACCCCACTCACACACACACACACACACACACACACACACTCACAGCGAGTGTACTCTATATATAGCATATTTATTCTTATGCTGCATGCTACTTTTGAATGCGGCAACAATGTTGCTCTGTAGCAAACCAATTTGCGCTCTTTGATGGTGAAATACATTCATTTGCAGCAGTTGCATTAATAAGCTGCCAAGTGGCAAAACTTTGATAACTTTGAGCTTATTTTATTTAGGCGCAAAATATTATGAAAATAAAAATCATTAATAATATTAGAGACTTACTTTTAGGCCATGCAATAGCATTTAAATTAATTTTTGGATATTATTTTCATTGTGCGATAATTTTGTATATTTAGTACACTGTGAAATATTTTCAATGTAGTACTATATCAATATACTCGTACCAACTACGATATATAATAATATTATATACTTACTTTTAGGCCATGCAATAGCATTTAAATTATTTTTTGGATGTTATTTTCATTGTGCGATAATTTGGTATATTAAGTACGCTGTGGTATATTTTCAATGTAATACTATTTTAATATTTGTTGGTATATCAACTTGGTATATTTTAAGTACTGTTTTGAATAAAAGTAAAACTGTGCAGTTTCATTCTTTAAATATACCACCGAAATACTAAAGTATACAAAAAATCTATATTTGGTATATTTATAGAACTATATTCAAAATATACAGTAGTATAATAATAAAAAGATTGTACTTAATTCAAATGAAATATAGATAAAAATTAAAGAATAATTACGCTCAAAAAAGTATATATTAATGAGCAATAGCATAAATATATTTCAAGTCGATGGCGTTAGTAGCTAGCACTCTCTTTTTTCAGTTATTATATTATTTTGTATAATAATTAACATGTAAATAAATAAATAATAATAAATATACTTCAATTTGAAGAAAGTCCACATCAGCAGAAAGAAAAATGAAAACCTTGCGATCTTTAAAAATTACAAATTGCCTATTATCACTAGGCAGCTGCTGGCAAAAGGGGGCAACAGATAAGGCGAGAGGCAAGCAAACAAACAAACAAACAAGCCCTCGAGAACCGGATCGCCAGACTGAACCTGAGCGAACAGCTGTTGTGTGGTGGTCTGTTCCAAAGCAAAGAGCAAAAGCAAAAGCTAGCGACACGTCATGCTGAGATTAGAGCTGCTTAGAGCTGAGCGCGTGACACGAAAATGCACGATGTAGAGCAAACATTTGTAAGCAAATAAATTGAATATGCAGCATAAGTTATTGATTGAACACTTTCTCAGCAAATAAGATAAATACAAGTGTAAAGAGAAGAACAAACATGAGATGAAGCAAATTTAGCCTTTTTATATAACAAGTACATTACTTAGGAACAGAATCAACTACACGCGCTCATCTCTCAGCCAAAGAGCACGCTATAAAAAGAGTAAAACAATTGATAAGCGATTGCTATAAAAATAAGCTGAATGTTTCTCAATTGCCGACAGTGGATCATGGAACGTTGGCAGAATCGTGTGGCTGTGATAACCGGCGCCAGCTCAGGCATTGGAGCTGCTTGCACGCGACTTTTGGTTGCCGCCGGTCTGCAGGTGGTTGGCCTTGCACGTCGCACCGAGCGATTGGAGCAACTGCGACAATCGCTGCCCGTGGAGCAGCAGACACGTTTCCATCAGCGGACCTGCGATGTCTCCGCCGAGGGGCAGGTGAACAGCGCCTTCGAGTGGATCGAACAGCAGCTGGGCGGCATCGATGTGCTAATCAATAATGCGGGCATTGTGCGCGATGGCCAATTGCTCGATATGCCGGTGCCAGAGATCAGCCAGATACTGCAGACGAATCTGATGGGTAGCATTTACTGCACCAAGTTGGCAGCGAGCAGTATGAAACGCCGTGAGATGGCCGGACATTTGTTTTTCATCAACAGCACGGCCGGTTTGGCAGGCTACAATCCAGGACCTGTGGATCCCAGTCTCAATGCGTATACGCCTAGTAAATTCGCATTGACCGCTGTGCATGAGATCTGCAGGCAGGAATTGATCACAGCCAAGTCAAAGATCAAGACAACGGTAAGTGAAAGAGGAATATAAACAAGGTTTGGCTAAGATATCTTTTTATTTGGCAATTTGTTTAAATTCGGAGTAGCTTCCAATTTATTTTCGGAGAGAATGAATGCAAAATATGAAGTATTTTTGTTTTGGCAATTAGTTTCAATTCTAAATTATTCTTGTAGAGAATGAATGTTAAATATTTGCCTTAATCTTATACTCTAAATGGTTAGTTTAAAATGTTGTAATGATAAGATAGGTTTAGCAGAAAATGCGATTGTGAACTAGGGCCAATATATTATATTAGGATAGACAGATGCGAACGTATTTTCATTTATACAAAGCCAATCGCAAAGACCCAATTAAACATTTATTACATAAAGAAATATCTAAATGATATACCACAAAAGTCATGCATCATTATTATCACTTTCTGCTTAACAAATTCACTAAAGAAATGAGTAAACACTATTATTAATGTTTATTCTATTTATATGAACCACAAAAAAGGCTAAAAATAAACATTGTTTTATCTGAAATGCCGCAAGTTTACATATAAGTTATGCCTCTATAATTAAGCTATTAATAATTATTACCAATTTCATTATTTTTTCTTCAATTTCCTAACAGAGCATTAACCCCGGCTGGGTGGCCACCGAGATTGTCTCGGATGAGATAAAGGCGCAGCTGGGCGATGTGATCCTACAAGCCGATGATGTGGCCCAAGCGGTGCTCTATGCACTCTCCTCCTCGCCCAATGCCCAGGTGCAGGAGATAACGTTGCGGGCAGTGGGTGAATGGTACTGATAACATTCTACAGTCTGTCTCTCTGTCCGTTTGTCTCTCTGTCCGTCTGTCTGTCTGTTTGGCTGTGTGAAGTGAGCACGTGTTCTGGGGCTTGTTGTTTTTTCCCTTTCCCTTTCGCAGCGCGTTTGTTATTGTTGAAATGAAGTAATCAACACCAAATAACAATCAAATGAAGGCAAAACGACTCTCGCACACTCACTCTTGCCTTCTCACTCTCTTACACCCGCCATCTCTCTCTCACTCACAGTCACATATTGTGTGGCTTTTACTTTTCCTTCTCTTTTTTTTTTGTGGGCCTCATTTCGTTTTTATTGTAATTGTTATGATTATTGTTGTTGTTATTGTTGGTTTGGCTGTTACAGTTTAACAACAACTCCCCAAAATAAATAATTCAGTTTTATAAATTAATAACCGACTGTGAAAAACAGTTATTTGGGGGCGGCACACACACACACACATACACTAACACACACACGCAGAAAGCTGGCAACTGGGAACACGATATTTACGCTGGGTCAACAACTTGTCGTCGGGTCATTTTTAATGCAGGTCAAATCGATTTTTCAATTCACCTTGAGCTGAGAGCTAAAAGACACAATTGTCGTGTTAATATGCGAGCATGTTGTAATAATAATGCCACAGCACAATAACCGTAACGTAACGTAACGTAACGTAACGATTGAAATGCTTCCATTAACGGATAAGCTCTGTATCGATATTGAAAATCATTGCGGTTGCATATATGAAATGGAAAACATTTACTCAAATAATTCCCGATGGCATCTGAATGATAATTAATGTCAATTAAGCTGATGTAAATTTAAAGAATTGAATTCACTGTTTATCAGATGCGCGACTATAATTAAATAAATTTGTTTATTTGACTACACTGAGATCGTAAATTGTGCTAAAAATACATTTTATTGGTCAAATGCTAAAATGCAAGTCACAATTTAAGGTCTTTGCCTTCTGCAATTAGACTGAGAATACACGATGTACTATATTTACAATGTGCTATGTAAACTGTGGCACTTTCGGGAGCGATTTTGAGGTTTTGTGTTTCAAGTCAAGGCGAAAATGCGCAAAAACAAAAGCGTAAGCGAAAGCGAAAGTGAAAGCGAAATAAAAGTATCTCTCTCAGACCCGGGTCTCAACACGATTTGCTACTTAGGCCGCCATTGGGCCATGTAATTGCACTCGCTTTACGAGCGAGAGAGCGATGCTTAATTAACAAATTTTCAACATTAGCTGCACAAAGTTGAGAGCTTAATCCTAAATCTGAGCTCTCTGCTTTCCATCCATCTAACCAACCCACACATACATCTAATTTTTCTGTTCCATTTTTTTCTTTTTTCTTTTTTTTTTGGCTTTTTTTTTGCGTGTAAAACGCCGTCAGCGACAAGCCAAAAAGAGAGAGAGAGGAAAAAAAACACACACACACACACACACACACAAAGAGGAAGAAAAACTCGCCTGTTATTTATTTATTTTTTGTTCACCCGCTTTTTATTTTGTGTCGGTTTCGGCGGAAACCGAAACTTTTTGCGAGCGAATCCTTTTAATAGCAGCCACTGAACATACTATAGTTCTTCTTCTATTTCACTTTCACCCCCCCACCTCCCCACGTTTCCACTCTTCTTGCCACTCAGTTTGCAGCCATCATATGGGGCAACCCTTTGAAAAGTTTTGTGATATGCGAGAGTCTGTCTGCAACTTGGCTGTTGCTGCTGCTACGTTGTTTTAAGGCACATGAGCCCAGCACCTCTCTCTCTCCCTCTCTCTCCCTCCCTCGTTCTCTCTCGCTCGCTCTTTATGTCAGTCTACCCGTCTATCTGTCTATCCGGCTGCATGTCTGTCTGTCAGGGCTGCCAGCCAGTTAGACAAGTTTTGTCAGCCCCAGCTCTGCACTTCACTCGTTTCCGGCATTTTGTTTTAATTAAATTTATAACAAATGTCATATACTGACACACATACACATCAACACATACACACGCATATCGGATAAACTTTTTACTGGATGAGACGAGAAAAAAGTAAATAAAACTAAAACACAATTTGCATTCAACACTTTAACGGAATTGCAATATCTTTAAACATTTGTTAAGCCATTCGACGAAGTTCGAAGAAACCACCGAGAGCACAAAAGAAAAGTTTTCATCTCCAGGGCTCGCGAGCTTCGTTAAATTCCAAGAAACACCCAGAGTCAATTTTGTATGCAAAGCACATACTTTTTGGGCGTATTAACTAATAATGAACCATTTTCTAATCCCCAACTTAGAGCCAAAAGAACGTAGATTGCATGAAATGGAAAATTATCGAAAGTTGCTCCAAAAATTAACCAGAAAATATGAAGCTTTAATTATTCCTTATTATTATACTGCCAATACTTTGCAAGGTTAAATTTGGATTGTCTTAATTTCATATAATTTTAAACCTATAATTATTAACAGAAAATATATATCGATTCAATTCTACATTTGAGTGCTTCATGTACGTCAGCTCGCTTTCTACGAGACTCCTCTTCGATATCATCGATATCCCATCTGCTATCGATCTATCGTGCTATCAGTATATCGATATGACATCAATATTTAGACAAATTAACATAAAGAAATTTTTAAACTGTTTCCCTTTTCAGATCCATTATAAATGATATTAATTAAAACTTTAGGAAACAAAGTGCTTAAAAAAACGCACTTTCATTTCAGTTTTGAAAACTTTTCGCTGGCATTTAAGAGGTGAACTTCCGAGTATTTTGCCTTTATTCATTTATCAGTACAATTGGATTTGAGCCAAGGCAATAAGAAGAAAGATTTTTAGTCATGGCAGAGTTGCTTTGCAAGGCGTTTCTGTAATACCTCTTTTTGCTGGCCAAAATGGAATTTTTGCGATGACCTAAAAAAGAAAAAAAAAAATCGCTTAGGCGCTGTGTGCTTGCCCACGTGTGCATGTGGTCAAATGTTGTTAGCCTGTTATGGCCCCAGGGCCACACTCACTGTATGTGTGTGTGTAAGGATGTGTGTGTGTGTGTGTCTCAACAATTTGGCAGGCAGAACAAGCCCAGTCAGTGTTGTGTATGCGCCTGGTCAGCAGCACAGCGCTGAGTGCAATGAAGCATTTCAGTATCGTTCCCTGACCAGACGAAGTAGTTGCTCTTGTGGCTTCTAGTTGGCAGTTGCTGTTATCGACATACAAGTACCGTATAACAACATTGTGCACACCAGCCAAATAGCTGCAAGTTATGCTACAGACAGAGACAGAAGCAGAGGAAACCCAGCAACCAGCAACCAACAAGCTTGGCCACTTGCCACACACACACACGCAGTTGCTGCATTGCATTAAAGCTAAAAAATAAATATGAGAAAATTTGATTTGCTTGCCATTTGAGTATGCACTCAAAACGATCAAGCATAAGTGCGGGCTAGGCGAATGCTCTGTAATTAAATATTATGTTAAAAAAGGACAACAACAACACTTTTTCTATAATATGTCAATTATGGTCAAAAGTTTTAGACAGCCTCTTTTGCACATAACATAAAGTAAAAGTCGAGTTTGTGTAAACAAAACCGATACCTTATTCATTCTATTATTTATTTAATTGTGTTATTGAAACGTTTTACAGCCAATTAAAGTGAAAACCACTCAAAAATTTCAAAAATAGAAAGAAAGAGTAAATAACTCTTTTTTAAATACACAAAACTGAAGCTTTATTCTTCGTATTATTTATTCAACTGCTTTGTTAGTACGTTTTACAGACAATTAAAGTGAAAAGCATTCAAAGCTGGCAATAAACTGCACCTGCAGTGAATTGCTTGAATGTTCAAAGCACCGAACAGAAGTAAAACTGCCATCTGCCTTTTCACAAAATTCCAAATTTCCACGAACTGAAAATGCACATTGCACACCGAATGACAGCAACACACGCTTTGCTTAGGGTAAAAGGACAGACAGAGAGACTGCACAAATGAGCTGCACTTTGTTGATTAGATATGGGAGCATTTTTTTGGGGCACACATTTCTCAATTTTTGCCAAAGTTTAATAGACCAAAAAATTGTTTGTGGTTTTTTTTTTTTTATTTTCATACCTGTACATACATAAAGTAGAAGGGTATTATCAATTTGTGACTGCAGAAAATGTATGTAAAAGGCAGAAGGAGGCATACCATAAAGTATCAAATAGCTATCTTCAATAGCTGAAATGATATAGCTATGTCTGTCTGTCTGTCCGTCCGTATATAAACCTATGTAGATCTCAGAGACTATAAGAGATAGACATAACATTTTTGGTACGTATAATAACAGCAATAGCCTTTATAATTCCCGAAAATTTGAATGAGATCACATACAAATTGTATATGTTATTTAAGAAAACTTTGCTTTAGCTGATAATCTGGTATATTTTGCACTCTATTTATAATATAGTACTTTATCAATACTTTGAGGTATATTTTGAATGCAATATTCCAAATATATCCTTTGGTCTATTTTTATTTGCGGTATATTATTTTGGTATATTTTAAAATGAATACCGCACTGTTTTGATTTAGCACAAAATGTGTAGCGGGTATCTCACAGTTGAGCACACTAGAGTGTAGCTTTTTTACTAGTTCTATTTCTATTTCCATGCAACTGTCTCCATTTGTGCCAAGAAAAGTACTTGGGCTTTTGGCTTTTTGTCGATAACCAATCAAAAATTCCTTGTTATCGGTTTGCTGTGTCCAAAAGGGCAATTGCAAATACCCGCCTGGACTTGTATGTTGCCGACCAGAACAGGCCAGCCCAGACAGACAGACAAATCCCACAACAGCTACCGTTCATGACCGCAAAACCCACGTAAAGTTTTCCAAAATACATTTCGAAGAATTCCAAAAACGGCTAAGAACAAACACTTTTCTTACCCACACATACACATACGTTTAGCTAGTTTAAAAATAGAATCTAATGCAGAGTTGCACACAGATAAATTGACTTTAGGCCCTCTGACCTTTTTCCCACCTCACCCCCAAATTCATTATGATGATGGACAACAGTTATAAATAACAATCGCAGCAGGTTCATAATGCGCTAATATCAATTAACGTCAATGTGTCAGGTGGACAAAAACTGAAATGTTGCCATTTTTAGCACATAACTGCAGCGCAACGGCCTGCATTGGTTGATTGGGAAAATTCAATAAAACTTATTGGAGGAGTGAAGGAGGGAGGGAGGGAAGGTAAACTGCCACGGCCATGTCAGCGTTATTGTCATTGTGATTGTGATTGTCAATGCCATCCGCAACGAAGTCGAGTGCATTAAATCATAATGAAGCACTCTGCACAATCAAATTGTATAAATACATACATATGTGGATGTCGATGTGGATGCGAATGTGAATGTGAATGTGGATGTGGATGCATATTCATATATTGTCTCTATACTTTTTGCCTTCGGGGAGTTCAGTTATATGGAAAACTCTTGTAAAAACATTGACAATTGGCCAAATTGGCTGAAAAGTTTCCCTCACATTTGCATAATGAAGCAAACTCTCTGTGTGTATGTGTGTGTGTTTGACCTGATTGTTGGCCAATAGATAATATTTAAATACTCTGAGGGCATTTCATAATTGAGAGTGAGCAGCAGAGAGATCCAAAAATAGCACACTTAACTGCCAAGCCAAGCCAAGTCAAGCCAACACAAGAAGAAGATGGCAAAGTTTTGTGCCCCAAAAAGTTAAATGGAAATTAAAAATACTCAACATTTTCCCCAATGCTGTGTGGCTCCAGCTGCCATCTATTGTCTAGTTCTCGGGTGTTTTAATAATTGATTTTTTTCTACATTTTGTGTGCTTCTCAAGAGAGCTAAGCAAATTTTGTAATTTGCCGGAAAATTGTCATTGTAATGGAAATTAAAAATGAACTTGATTTGAAAGTTTTGTAACTAATTAATTGATGCTCGTTTATTATGCATATTAATTGTGCATTTGTTTGGCAATAATGGAGCATATCAAATATTTATTGCACAATAAATAAGATTTATATGTGAATATTTAATTGGCTAATGGCAAGAGATTGAAGCAGTTCTTTAGAAGCACGCAATTCGTACAATGATTATCGCAATCAATGCAATTTATAAATATTGAATTACATTTGCAATAAATGGCTATTGACTCCACTAATGAGCACATGTCTACCAAAAAGAGAGCAAATATTCGTATGCGCATGTTGTGAATTAATTTTCAGTTTGCAACTGTTTTAATTTACCTCGCATATATTAGAATTAAACATTATGTAAACAGCATATTGAACTAGTTTGTCGTTGCTCCTTTTTGGCTGAAATGTAAACAAAATTTCCTAGCTCCAAGCTCCAAGCTCCAAGCTTGGCGGCAACTATGCAAATTCACGCCCACAGAAACCGTGCACAGCCCACAAAGAACATCAAAGTTTTGTGCACCGCCGCACAGCTCCTTAATAAGTTGAAAGTACTTGTCCGTATAATAGTGAGAAACTTTTTGTGTGCCGGAGAAAGGAAAAGTTTTCCTTGTTTCTGGCATGGTTTCTTTCCTTTTTTTTTGTTTTGTGTTAGTCAAGTGTGTGGTAAAGACCTTTTTTTGCTGTATTCATTTCATTCCTTATGAGGGCGCAAAATTCTTCTTTTTTTCATAAATAGGCGAACATATGTTGTTGCAGTATGTTAATAGCTTATAAAATAGGGAAAGAGCTGAGAATGGTCCATTAGTAAAAGCTATCAATATGGCGGAAGTGGAACAATGGAAGGCGAAACAATGGAAATGAAATGCAATAATGGAGCCAAAGGCTTAGAAATGTACCAAAGAAAATATCGGCAAAGTGAGAACAATGGAATCGAAACGCTATAAATTAAACAATGAAACATAATTGAAAAAAAGAAAAGATTGATGAATTGTATTAAAAAAATAATTATAATATAATTGTGGATGTATTATACTTGATATAATGTCTAATAAGGTAAATTTATAAATAATAAAATATGGCAGTTGAAATATATTTTCCTCGTTTTATTATTGTGACCAAATGAAAAATATTGAAAAGATATTGTAAACAAGTAAGAAATCTACACTTAAGTGTTCTCTTTATAAAAATATATTCTACAAATATACCAAATATATGTTACTAAAATAAACCGAAGGTTATATTTGCTATATCATTATTGTACTACATTCAAAATATACCATAGAGTTATTCTTGAAAAAATTCTACAATTTTTGATCGCAACAAAATTATCAGAAATCATAAATACTGTAGTTATTTTTGTATGTACCAAAATTCGCTTTAGATTGAAAATTACGCTTGCTATTTAATTTGATATTGCAGTAAAGTAATGTCAGAAAAATCAGTTGTGAAACTCTAACGAAAGTTTAGAAAGGAAATGGAACAACGCAGTTGAAACATATTTTCCTCCTTTTGTAATGTGGCCGAATCGCATTTATCCGCAGCACACTCAAAGTAAAACCCCTGTATGAGTGCTATCAGAGTGTGTGCATCTGTAATGTGTATTACCATATCAGCATATGTACTTACATACATATATATTACTCCTCTTCTTGGTAATGTCCTGGGGTTTCGCAAGGCTAAGCAGCTTACTGAGCACACGCACACACACACACACACCTGCAAGAAGCAACTTTCACACTCACAGCAAATACACACACACTCAGAATCAAGTCAAGACAGCGAAAGGTAGCTGGTAAATGGCAAAAGAAATGCAGGAGAAATCGCTGTTGAACGACTAAGCTTCCGCAAACAGCAAGCAGCATGCAACGTCTGCCTTGCAGCATCCTGGCCCAGACAATGGCATCATCTTTTAAATATAATAAACTTGCAACACTATTAGTAAAGTGTTGTCAGTGTGGCAGTAACTGCTGCTATTGCTGCTGCTGCTGCTGCTATTGCTGCTGCTGCTGCTGCTGTTGCTGTTGCTGCAGCGACAACAGTTGCAACTTCCCGTTCTGTTGTCATAGTTGCTGCTTCACGTTTTCCCTTTGTGTCGCAACTCGCTCGTCGCTGTGGTTTGCCATCTTCCGTATAACTTTAACCAAACTTCAAACATTTTAAAGCGACTTGTATATTTGCTTTCTTTATAAACACACATAAAATGTTTAATAATGAAATAAATATGAAAATGAATATCAGCAAATTAAATACTAAACAAAATCTTGACGACAGACTTAACAAATATGGAAAATATAAATATAAATACATAAAAACTAAACTTTATTGAAAGTAAAGACTTTTGAATTGAGACGAAAGAAAATAAATAAAATAAATATATGGAGTTTACAACTGAATGAATTCAAAATAAAATGTATTGAAATAATCAACAATATAAATATGTGCATTTAATACCTTGAAACCAGAAATTTTGAAAAAATGCCAAGTAAAGCTTAAACTGTAAACATTAAATTTATTGAAAGAATAAGAAAATAAAATTCAAATAAAATCATGTCACAAAAATGTTAAAATTTGAACTAGACTAGAAATTTCAGCAATTAAATAAAGTGTACTCGCTGTGTATGTAAATAAAGTTGTCAATGAAAACCTCTTAGTTTTCTATTTATAGGAATTTCCATGTACTAAAAATCTTCTCTAATCAGCTGTTTACTGATTGCAAATTGCATTAGATAGAATGGGCAATATCGATGCAGATTTAACGGACTGAAAGGGAACATTTTCGAATGAATTTCTCAAAGCGAATTCTCAGCTCATTGCCAGATGAGGCGAACGGATATGCACGGCTGATGCACACACAAACACACACACACACATAATATATACTACTTATGTGTGTGTATGTGAGTGTGAAAAGAAGTTGAGCTGTGTGGCAGCATTCGATTTGTGGCGCTTCGCTTGCTTGCTTGCTTGCTCGCCGTCTTTGGCATTTGTTGCACATAGTAATTAAAATTGTGCATACGCCGCGTTGTGCGCAAATGTAATCAACATTACGCATACGACCCACGAAACCCCTCGCATATTCGCACATATGAAGTGCGCTCGATTAATGGAAAAACGCGTTGCACGCCGAACTATTCAGGCGCAATGAAGCTGTCATCGGCAGGCAACAGTTGCTTACAATTTTGCCCACACGGCGACACTACAAAATACATTGCACACAGCGATATATAGTGCAAAAAAGCGAGCGGGCGAAACATAACAGCTAAAACAGAACGAGGTAAAAGTAACACACACAAAAAAAAAAAAAAAGTGAAGAAGCAAAAGCAAGTTGCTACCGATGAAGTGTCGACGCTGCCTCCATCTCCGACTGTCTGCATGCCTTTGCCGCAAGCCAACGCACTCTCAAGCTCACATTTTTTTTACTTTACTTTTTGTTAAGTGGCTCTCAATGCCACGCCCATGAAGCGCAGCAGTAGCACCACAGAGGCCCACACACACACACACACACACACGCAGAGAGAGAGCGCTGGTTTTCATGCAATTTATTGAGCTAGTAAGCCAAAAGGGAAAACACGACGTGTGGCATGCGACATGCGGCTGCGGCATGCGGCATGCGGCAGACGACGTGCGACGTGCGGTGCGTCGTCAATGATGGCCTGTGTTTCGAGTGCATGCCATTTTTGAGGCTTAAAAGGTTGTCTCGCTTTTGCACTGGTTACGGCTCTTTGTCACAGCAAATGCAAAAGCAAACCGCTCACACTTTGCAACGTGTCGCAATATTTTTTCCACTCTTTTTACTTTCTACTGCCTTTTCACTATTTTCACTTTGGCCTACACCTGTTTTAACCGACTGGCAAAATGGCAAAATTCACAATCTTTGCTGCTTTGCTGCTTTGCTCTGAGGTCTGACAAATTGCACACAGCTTGCAAATGGAGAAATGAAACGAAAGATAGAGCGAGATTTACGTGTGTTTTTGTCAGCTCTACATTCAAAAGCTTACGAAAGGGGCAAGAAGAGAGGAAGGTATCAATAAGACATGTCTGCAAGTGGATTACAGATTGGGGAAGCCAGAAAGCAGAACTTCATAATGCTCTTTTAACCATACATTTCGTATATTATCTCGTCTCCATTTCAAGTCACTTTCGGTGATAAAAAAAAAACAAGTAAGAAAGCTACAGTCGAGTGTGCTCGACTGTAAGATACCCGCTATCCATTTTTAATAAAGGCAAAATATTGCGGTATAATTTTCAATATACTGCAAAAATACTAAAAGTATACAAAATGGTATATTTGGTATATCGGTATAGTACACCATTCAAAAGATACCATAGACGGCACAATGTACCAGATTGTCGACCAAAGCAACTAAGACAACTAACTAAGTAGGCGTTTTTGCCCATACAAAAGTATTTCTTTAATAACTTACACAATTTTTATCTGATCGTAATTAAATTTTCAGGAATCATAACTACTATAGTATTTATTGTACATACCAAAATTCGCAACTCTAGCTTTAAAATTACGCTTGTTATTCGATTTTTTTTGATTTGCGGAGACGAAAGTGGGCGTGGCAAAAATTTTAAACAAACTTGATCTGCGTACAAACATAACAAATGCTATTTTAAAAAAATTATAGCTCTATCTCTTATAGTCTCTGAGATCTAGGTGTTCATACGGACAGACGGACAGACACACAGACGGACATGGCTATATCGTCTCGACTGTTGACGCTGATCAAGAATATATATACTTTATAGGGTCGGAGATGCCTCCTTCTACCTGTGACATACATTTCCTGCCGGCACAAAGTTATAATACCCTTCTACCCTATGGGTAGCGGGTATAAAAACCGTCTATCGTTTACAAGGAAGCAGCCGAATGCAGTGTCCAAACTTGTTAAAAACTTGTTAATTTCTAATAATGAGAGACGAATTGTGCTGGAGCTCTTCGATGGAATTGTCAAAGTTCAAAAGTTTTGCGACACTCACTCGAAGAGTTCCAAGTGTTCTTCTCCCCTTGCCAGCTGTGGCAGCTATAAGTGAATCATTTCGAGTTGTACTAAGTGTTATTTGAGACTCGAATTAATATTTAATATGACAATTCCAACAGTTGGTTCATTATGAGTCATTTGATATTCGACAAAGACTACAAATTAAAGTTCCTCGATTAGAAGTTGATTCACTGAAGAAAAATACCTGTTCATAATAATCTATAAATTCATTGTGTTCATAAAATAAGACCAAAACATACTATTCATTTGGTTTGATATACAATATTGTTATAATACAAAATATACCAGATTGTCAACCAAGTTTAAGTACACGTTTTTCCCCATACAAATAACTTCCACAATTTTAATCTGCTCACAACCAAATTCAGTATTTGCGTTCATAGCTTCATTGATATGTTTTCTAACTTCAAAATGTTTTCATGCTCTTAAAGCACTTTTTAGAAGAAATTTCTTACTTCTTAGACATAAATCTTGATTTGAAAACTTTATTTTTCCAGTGCTTTTACCAATGTACAAACAATGTAGAATTTTGCAACTTTATTGCATTCCTTTTTGGCACCTGCAAAACAAAGTATGCAAAACCACAAGCAAGCATTTCATTTGCAATTAGACAAATTGTGGTGTCAAAGAATTTATACAAAATTGTCAGTGAACAGTTTGAGTTTGTGGGAAATGACAGTAAATATTGCTTAAGATAAGATTAGCTTTTCACATCTAACATAATTGTTTGAGCGATAAGTGATTATAGTTGATTTAATCTGATAAGCGCTAAAAACATTGATTATGATAACCGAATTAATTTATCGCTAAATAGGGACAAGCTGATAAAACCTTTAATCAGCAATTAACAACTACAAAATACCCTGCACAATAATGCTATTGTGCAATAATAATAATAATAACAAATGCCAGTTCAATTTGTTCAACTCAATTGGCCAAACGAAGCGCACAACGAGTATGACACAAATTGAATATGAATCGAATGGAAATTGATTGTATTACGATGTGAATTGTTAACCCAAACGGAGCGAACTAAAACCCCAAACATAACATAAAATGTGTCCAGTCAGCACAGCGTTTTGCAACATCGGTCAGTCGTCGTCGTCGTTTTCATCGTTTTGGGGGCCACAAGCTGGAAAACCACTTATGACCCACTAGACAGAAATTAGCTTAAGTACCCCATATAACAAAGATGCTCATAAAGGCGTGTGTCTGTGTGTCTGTGTGTGTTAGTGTTGTTTGTGCTCATCTTATAAACGATTATATTTATAGGGACGCCAGCCAGAATGATTTCCATCGCCTGTGGCGTTATTAGAATTCAAATATTTATGTGCCAATTGGCAGCAACTAGTGTTGTGTGTTCGTTCGCCTGATCACTATAAGTTCCCCAATTCAGCTGCTGTTTATTTATTTATTTATTTCCAATTTTCATTCCATTTGACGTCACTGATATGCGTGTGTTCGGGCATTAAGCATACGACTCGTATTCTTTCCACGGTATCTCCATTGGCTTTATGTTATTGTTTGTGCTTTGTGTTTTTTGCTGCTGTTTTTTTTTTTTTTTTTGTTTTTTTTTATTGATTACGCACATTTGAAAATCAATCAGCAAGTGTGTATCGTGTCGGGGCACATTTGACTGAAGTTTTGTTTATTTGTTCATTTTGCAGTTTCTGTTTTTTGGCAAAGGCGCACAAACACTTTGCGCTTAATGCTCAAACATCAAGTGCCAAATTGCCAGTGCTCATGCTTCAAGCTACAAACTGAAAACTGAATGGATTTTCCACTTGGAAACGTTACAAATTTCCCCATAAATAAAAGGAACTTTTAAATACTATATTTCGTTTATTTCTTTTTTATATTTGATATTAAATTTTAAGGTGATCTATTGTAAAGGAAATTAATTTAATAGTCAAATTACTTTATTTTATTTGTGATACGACAGCTCTTGCTTTTGATACCCGCTACCCATTGGGGAGAAGTTTGTTGTAACTTTAAGTATACAGGTCTGAACTAATGCCTTGGCTGAAAATCTGGTATACTTTGCACTCGTTGGTATATTTTGAATGCAAGACAGTATACAATATAAAAAATATATAATTTTGTATAATTTTAGTATTTTTGCGGTATACTAATGTTGGTATATTTTAGAAAATAATACCGCATTGTTTGGTTTATATATACAATGAGTAGCTAGTATCTCACAGTATTATTGTTTAGTATTTTTGTGGTATATGAACTTAGTATACTTTTAGGAATAATACCGCACTCCTATTCAAAGTAGATAGTGAGTATCTCAAAGTCGAGCACAATCGACTGTAGCTGTCGTACTTGTTTTGTATGCTCTTGCTTTTTTACTATATTTCCTTTTTTAGATTTGATTATATTCAATTTTGAGGTGTTCTACTTTAAAGAGAATTAATTTAATAGTCACATTACTTTATTTTATTTGTATAAGATGCAACTTTTATGGACAACTTCTCAGCTCGGCATCTAGCTAAATCATCTTTAGCTTCAGCAACTCACACAAGCGTCCATCAAGTTGGCAAACGCACTTAAGCTAGTAAAATGTGTACTGGGCAAACAAAATAAACTAAAAAGCAGAAGAAAAAGGCACAGCAGCTTGTCAACAATTGCGTTTAACTTCAATTTACTTGCACTCAAAAGGTCAACAACTGACAAGAGGAGGCAGAAGAAGTTGCTGTGTGTATGTGTGAGGCAGGAAAAACAAGCCATGTAACTGAAACTTCTGTTAACCGCTCTTAATCTCAATCTAGCCGCAAAGTGGGTGGACTTTCCCACTCTCTTTCTTCCTCTCTCGAACACAACCCCTTTCTCTCTCTCTCTCCCCCCTCTCTCTCGTTCTCTCTCGCTCTGTCCGCACGCAGCTAACTGCAGGCAATTTTTCTATTTTCCACATCATTAGTTTTCAATGAATATTGTTCGTGTGGTTATTCCAACAGTTTTTCTTCTTCTTCTACTACAGCTACTGGGTTAAATGTCCAGGGCATAAGAAAATTTCCCTCTGTCTGTGTGTGTGTGCGTGTGTTGTGTTTGTTGTGTGTGCTCTCGGCCCGCATAAGCAAATAAACTTACAAATTGGCCAGTGTCAAAACAAAAACCATACAAAGCAGCAAAAGGAACAGCAGCAGCAAGTTCAATGGCAGCCATAAATCAAAAACAGCAGCAATTTAATAGGCGGGGTCATTCGAGACATTCGGGTTGCTTGTTTTTTTTTCTCTCTCTCTCGTTCTCTGGTTGTTCGCCACCTGCAGCCGCCGTTGGGCAATAGAATTAGTTTTCTTATTTGACTTTAGTCGCAGGGCAACGGCAACGCGTCGCATGAGCAATGTCCCCAAATGCTATATAAAAAGTGAGGATGGAGGGGGTCACAGAGTCAGGGGTCGGAGGGGCAGGAAGAGGGACGTCTGGCATTCATGCACGAGCGACGCAAAGGCATTTGAAGTGCCTGCCACACCCCCCTTTATTTTATTTTATTTTTTTCTTATTCTGTTCTTATTTTTTTTTTTTTTGTTCATATGCCCGGGGACCTGTCATCATCATCAGGCAACAGCAGCAGCCGAGAATATTGAGAGAGCGAGAGCGAGAGTAGCGTAAGTGAGAGCAAAACACAAACAGGAACAATTACGTGCAAACAAAAATACAACAAGAAGTACACGAAAAATAAATAAATAAAAAAAGAATCAGAAAACAAGACCAACACAAAAAAAAAAAAACCAAATAAAATTATTTCGTTTTCGTATATATATTTTTTTTTTGGGGCAGCCAAGAAGGCAAATCAAGCAAATCAAAATCAAAGCGAATAGAAAACATCAGCGCCGCAGGCTCATGTTGTAGTATATATTTATGGACATCCTCACATCCTGCCCAAAAATGAGATCCCCTCGCTGGCCCCTTCTCCATATCTAGCTATCTCTATCAACACGGTCGAGGCGTGGCAAGTGGCAAGTGGCAAACTAAGTTGTTTGCAACAGAGTGTAGCAAATATTCAATCGTTCGTTCGTTCGTTCGATTCAGCCACTCGAATGCACATTTTACAATTCAAATGGCTGGCAATCATTCACATTCACATTCGTATTCGCATTCGCAAATCACAATCTGAGCTGTGAGTGTGAGTCGTCGATGCCATTCAATAATTCATCTTGGGCGTCGGGCAATCGCCTTATTTCCAGGTCCTCATCGCTTTGCCTCTCGCCTCTGCTTCAGAGTCTGCCTTGTTTCTTCATTCCACACTGATTGCATAATTGTCAGAGCGAGAGAGCGCAACAGTGGAAGAGAGAGAGAAAGAGAGAGTGAGCACTTGGCATTATAAAAATCACTTCAACAGCTCATCAACTGGGCAGTTTTGATAACTGAGCGAAGCTACGCACATTTCTCTTTCACTTCTCTTTTTTTTCTCATTTATTCATTCTCAGCTCTTCTCTTATCGCAACGCATAAGTAACTCGGCTAATGGTATTTCCATTTCCAGAGGTTGGCACGGGAATTGCCTCATTATGAGTATTGAACCGTTTTTATTGCAAGTCATTTGACATGACACACAACTTAAAGCTGGTGTTTTTTTTCCTTCCACAGGTAACTGAAATACCAACAAAACACCCAACAAAGAATGAAAAAAAAAGAGAAAATGTTGCGAACAACTCAAGTTGAATTAAATATTCTAATATATTCTTTTTGTTGTGTATCTTTTTCTGCCTGTTTTCAATTCAAGTTTGACTTGGCTTTAGCCGAGATTTAGCATTCGAAATAAGCTCTGCCTATGGCACTTAAATTATATTAAGTAATCGCTGTGAAATTTTTAAAGCATTTTGTTTTGCATTTTGCATTTTTGATATTTCAGCTTGATGTCATTCAAAAATTAAGCTACCGCATTTTTATGCAGAAATATTATGCTAAAGCTGCTAAGAAAAGAAGTCTTTATTTTATACCCACTAACCATAAGGTGGAGCGGTATAATAACTATGAGTCTCCAAGAAATGTATGTAAAAGGCAGATGCAGTATTATCTCTGATTCTATAAAGTATATAAATTCTTAATCAGGGATAGAAGTTTGAAGGTATTCAAGAAATACTTCAGTATGACAAATTACGCCCACTCCAATTGAGTCTTACTTGCTTTGTCTGGCAACCTAGTATATTTTGTACTCTATGGTATATTTTCAATGTGTGATATATGGGATATATTTTTGGTATATTTGTTGAAAATGGTTTTATTCAAAATGCAAACGGGTATCTCGCAGTCGAGCACACTCAACTGTAGTTGGCTCAATTACTTCATATTTATTCATTCACAAACGAATTCAGATATATTTTTCTTAGTTGGCACATAACATTTGCTGGTATTAAAAGCTTTAATAAAGGCCGACTTGGCTTTTTGAATTGCATATATATTTATTTATTTGTCTACATACAATATTTGGCAAATTATATTTTGTTTCTTTTAAGAAAAATCAACTCTTTGCCAGGAGCAAATAGCTGAAAGCTAGCATTCGAATATGTATTCTGTGTGCGTTCACTTACGTCAATCACTTAAGTCTTACATTTGACTAGTTTTATGCGAATGTAAACAGCAGCTGTTCATAATTGTGTTCTTCAATTGTCTGAGCACGAGCAACAAAATGCAGTTTTCAGTTTTGTTGTTGTTTTCTGCATTTGTGTATTTTGCCTTGTCATGCAAATATTTGAATGTCATTTGCAGTTATTGTCCTGTTAGTCGTTGTTGTTCTTGTTGTTGTTGTTGTTGTTGTTAAAGCACTTTAACTAATTGATTCAAGTTGCAATCAAATTGAAAGTTGCAACCACAATTCATCAAGTGGGCAAAATTAATTTCAATGGCATGTAATTAACTAATTTACATTAGGCAAAAACAAATAAACCGAGCGCACACAAATCACAAGAAACCAAGTCCCACACATGCACACACACACACACTCAGTCACGCACACACATGGCACATGGCAGCCACACGAATGACCGCAAAAAAGCATTTGATTTTATAGCATACTTTTGTGGGTCTTTGAACTGTTTTCGGCCACAAGCCGCAATCCCAACCACATCAGTAACAGTAAATGTGTAACTGTAACTGCAACTGTAAAAGTAACTCTAACTGCGGCTGTCTGTAAGTTAAGCTCTCCCCTTACCTACACCCTACACACACACACACACACACACACACACACACACACACAAACAAAAAAAACTGACTATTTAGTTGGCCAAGCGAAGTATTAACTGTTTTATGTGCCACTTGCATAACGGAAATGGAAAATTGCGGTTAAGTAAAAGTGTCAAGCAGTTGCTCAGCCTTTTTATAGATTTATGCGATTTGAGCTCTGGAGTTTTATTCTTAGTCGGGCGACACACTCGTTCCATTAAAATAATGAAATTCTGAACTGCCCGTCAAAAGTTCAAACCAACGACGTAATTTCTAAAAATTCCAAAAACTCAAAGTATTTCACAGACAGACGTTTCGTTATCCTTATGCCTTGCCGATGATCCATTAGCATTATTTGAATATTATGCGAATTGTTAATTAGCTGAGCGACTGCGACTTTAAAATGCGAATGACTTCTTGAGAACTTGGCATCTTTTTTTTGTTCATCTGGTAAATAAATCGATAGCATATATATATTTTCAGTCCGGCTTTCGTTTAGTGTTATCCATCGACTTATAAAACAAATGCTAATGGCCAACAACAACAACAACAGCCAGAACAGCAACAAGAACAATGACTTCCACATCGCTGAGGCTGAGCCGTTGCTTTAACTGTGGTCAGAGACCCACCGAGACCCTTTATCTGCCCCACACTCCACTCCCCCCTCTCGTTCTGAACGTTTGCCAGCCTCCGCTAGTCATTTTCCACTGGCCCACTGTCAGTTGTTTCAATATATTATTTATATTTCATTAAATATTAATGCGTTTGTTTCTGGGAGTTCGAGTTCAGTTCGTTCTCTTGTTCGCTCTACACCCTCGACCACACACTCATCGATGGGGTCGCTTATTGCCCAAAGTTTGCAAAGCTCTTCAATTGTTGTCGTTATTTATTTATAGCCAGCATTTTTGCAGGGTATTCTTTTTTTTTAGTGAATGGAACATTTGCTTTCTTTTTCTTTTTTTTTTTTTGTTACTTTTGTGTGTTTTTTTTGTTTGGCTTTCAAGCCATAATTCCCCCCGCTGAACTGTTCAAAAGATGCGACGCCATGAGGCTGCCCAAAAATGGGTTGGGATAGATTGTTGATGCGGCTCTGGTTGCCCTTTCTACAGCTGCTGCTTTGGCTTTGCTTTGCTTTGCTTTGGTCTGGCGGGGTATGATGTGGTCTGGTCTGGTTTGGTCTGGTCTGGCGTGGTCTGGTGTGGCTTGGTCTGGTCTGGTTAAACAAAAGACGAAGGACTTACAAAGAGAAGTCAGCGAAATGAGCAGCCACTGGCAGCACCAACAACAACAATACACATGCCACCCACACCCAACCACACACACACAGATACCCGTAGACACAACGGCAATTATAAAATAACAAAAATGTGGCCTAGCCCCCGGATGGTTAAGAAGAAAAAAAAACGAATACCAAAAAAAAAAAAAAACAGGGAAAAGGGGCAAGAAGTTCGTCTCTGGCCTTGTTTTGGCAGCAGTTCGCTTGAAGCGCTGCCAAGTTAATTTGAGAATAAGCCTTGTACAACAACAACAACAACAACAACAATGGAGAAAAGCAACGGCAATTTTGTGCCTGTTTTCCAGTTGGCAGGCAATTAGGAAAATTGTGTTGATTATGATGTAGACGTCAGCGCGTTTCTTTCTGTTATTTTTACGTTGCATTTTTGCAAATTGAATTCGCAACAAAGTGGTCAATCAAAGGTATTAATAAACAATAATGTTGTGCCCCTGCAATTGCAACAAGTTAAAGGATATATGTAGTTTTGAATGATCGACTGCAAGTTATCCTATCTCCATAGGATTGCAAAATGCATAAATATTTAAATCCCCAACTACATTGCAGTGTGTATTAAAACTAAAGAATTTAGTGTTGCAGCTCATTTCAAATATTTCTACAAAAGTTGAACACCCTTTTTTCCGCTTACTACTTTTCAATGGGCAGACAAATACTACACACTGACACACCTCGAAGCAAGCCTTAAAGCCATCGACGCTGCTCACCCGGAAGTTCTTGGCGCCATCGCAAAAGTTCAGTGACACGCAATCGAAGAAAAGTTAAAGCAAAGCAAAGCAAAGCAAAAGCAACAACTATGTACAACAACAAGTCTATCAGCAATTGCCTATTTTCAACGAGTTTTGCTTGCTTCCTTTCATTTGGCACATAACTGCGGTTAGCAGGCCACTTTTTCTACTCGATTGCGTGTCAGTTATAAAGCCATAAGACCAGTCAACCAACCACATTAAACCCCGACTCCTCTTCGTTCAAAATGCCGCCACAGAAAAAAAGCTAGTATAAAAACTACTCGAGTATGCTCGACTGTGAGATAGCCGGTACCCATTTTTAATGAAAGTTAGACATTAAAGTATTAATTTTAAAATATACCAAATAAATATACCGTAAAAATACTAAAACATACCGAATGCTACCCATTTTAAACAAGAGCACGCTAGTTGGATATTGTTCTTAAAATATACCAAATTAATATACCACAAAAATACTAAATATACCGAGTAGTAAGAAATAAACCGCAAAAATAATAAAACATAACTACCCATTTTGAATAAGAGCAACCCCGCATGGTATTATTCTTAAAATATACCAAATTAATATACCACAAAAATACTTAAATATACCGAGTAGTAAAAAGTCAAGTGTTTATACAAAATTAATATACCGCAAAATACTAAAAACCATACCGAGTACTACCCATTTTGAATAATAGCAAGTCAGTGTGGTATTTTTCTTAAAATATACCACAAAAATACTAAAATATACCGAGTAGTAAAAAGTCGAGTGTGACCTGTATTACTCTTAAAATACCGTGTACATTCCGTATACCGTATACATTCAAAATATACCATAGATTCTTCGTGGATTCGAAGATTCCTCCTTTCTGCCTGTTACCTACATTTTCTGCAGGCACAAAGTTATAATACCTTTCTACCCTATTGGTAGCGGGTACAAAAACAACATTACGAATTCCGTTTGGCCATAACTTGAGTGCCATTGACACTCGTGCCTATAAGTTGAGCAATTGTGAAAGTTATTTATGGGTGTGAGAAGACCTTGAAAATGTTATAAGTTCGTTTAAAACGAACAAACGAATAAAATCCTAATTCGAGCAACTTGATTAACAATGCATAGTGTTTTTCAACTCCCATTAGAAAAACAGTTGCAGCTGTCACTGCTGACATTTATATTATTTTTATTTTTTCGCGCATTTTTTCTACTCGCTCGTTTAATTATTAACTTGTCAAATTGAGCTTAAAATTGTAAAACATTTGCAAATTCTTCTTGAACATGAAAATCGTTGTTGGCTAATTAAATTTTCCAGCTTAACATGCAGCTCGCAGCTCGCTATAATCGAAAACTACATCAATTATGAATTGTTTTCTCTGCATAAATTATGCTTGCAAGCAGTGTGAGTGAGAGAGCGAGAGATTATCCTTAGATTGCGCATACGTCATGTTGCTGCCGCACAAAGCAAACAAATTGAAACAGAGAGAACGATAATGGAAATGGATGGAAGGGGGAGCGAATGAAAATAAAAATGTAATTTGGTCAATTCGTAACGCTGCGCAGTTTTTTGTCATTAATTATTAGCGCACGTCAGCGTATTAATTATTACAAGGCGTCGAAATTAATTACGCTGCGCCCCCTCTCCATACAAAAAACACAAGTCCGTCGAGCTGGTTCCAGCTAATTACGCCAGAGATTGAAAGATTGGCGACTGCCAGAGTGAGTGTCTCTATCTAAGGACGATCGGCTTGTTATTTGATGTTTACATTTCCGTTTCCGCTGCCTTTTCGACATTCGCTTATTTGGCTTAGTTTAAGCCGTCTCTGTTTGCGTTTTCTTTGATTAATTTATTGCCTATTGTTGTCAATCGACAAATCATCAAATAATTAGTTATGCACAGCAGCAACAACAACAACAACAATAACAGTGTATTTACCTTGGAATCAGGCTGTCGTGGTTATACGATTGGCCATTGCCAATTAGTCGAGGTAAACGTTGCTGGTTTCTGATCGAATTTCAGTCTGCATTGAACCATTCTTAATATAGCAATTAACTAGTTAGTTAGTTTGTGCAACGAAACTCGAGTGACCAAAGACCCCAAACCCCGAAAACCCCGAGACCAAAACCAAAACCTCAAGACCAAAGACGAAGTGCGAGGTCAAGAACAACATCCATTGCCATTGCCAATGCCAATGCCTCAGGCTTTGAGGTGCATGGCGGCGATAAGATTTCTGATTAATTAATTATCCAAACACTGCACATGCTTTGAAAGTCAATGCCACAAACTGCAACTTCTAATGAGTTGCGCACGCTGTGGCAAATGTGTGTGTTCATCATCATCATCATGTGCTTCTATTTCGGTCAGTTTGCAATTTGATAACCAATCGTTGCACCTGCTTACACTATTGTGTGTGTTTACCTGTACATATTTCATAACTCTCTTCTGGGTAAATTTAGCTTGAACATCATTAGCGCGACTACAAGGAAATCGAATATCGTGTTATGCAATAAAGCACATAACAATATATAATGATATCAACTAAATACGAGTTCTTTGCCAATTGTAGTTTCGTATTTAAACGGAAAAGTATCAAGTATAATTTTGGCAAGCTAGAAATACATATTTTCATTGATTTGCTGTAAGTAGAGAAAACGATAAGTTAAAGCATACATATGCACAAATCAGTCAAAGCTGAATCTGAGATAGATTCTCATAAGCATAAATAGTAGCCACGAAAGCGATTCGAAGCTGTGGATAAGAAGCTACTAAGCCAGGTAAGAAGAAAACCCAAATAAATTCATGTTGACATATTCTGAAATTGGGTGTAATAAGCGCACGTGTTGCCCATTTGTATGCAATGACAGTCGACTAAAGTCAGCCTGTATATCATTTTGCAACTCTCTCTCTCGCAGTCTCTCTTTCAGCTGTCTGTCTCTTTCGTTAAGTGTGTGCACGTCAAGTGCAAGTGGTGGGCAATTAAAACGAAGCGCTTGCCTTTGCATATTAAAAAGCAGCGACGCCGCTGCACGGAAAATTAAATTGCCGGCCAAGCCAATGAAGAGCGTAACCACTACAAAGCGAATGTATGTATCTCTTCCATTTATGATACGAGCTACCAATACATCAGCAACAGCAACAGCAACAGTGCGAATATGAATATCGCCTGCTTGATTTTTGGTTTTTGAGGTTTGTTCTCTGCACTTTTGCTTTTCTGCCTGCTTAGCATATACCCTCTAAACTTTTTTATATACCCCTTGTTTTTATACCACAAATGTACATCCACATGGCGTATACGTAATTATTACAGGATACCTTTTAAGCTGTGTATGTTTGTTCAATATAGAGTTTTTTTAATTCATTAATGTGTTCACAAAGTGAGGCTGATTGTGTGTTTCACTGAGTTATAAAATCATATCATTAAAATAAGCGTGGGTCGAAGAGAACGATGAAGAGCAAAGTTATAAAGAGCGAGGAGTTTAAGCAAAAGTTATTCACGATAAATCGAAATTTGTAACTAATCTATATAAAAGTATGCACTTACAAACTTCATTCAAACTCAAACGATAAAGACACAGAAGCTTCATTCGCACTATATGAGATGAAGTGAATTTAATACGGACTGTTCGATACAGTTTAAATTATATATCCAATTAAGAATATTACTTATAAAATTTTAGTAAATTTAAGCAACAATATTTGTAAATTATTAATTAATTAACAGCAGCTTACTCAAGTATCAAAAGTGTTGCATTTCTGCACAATTGTTGAGTAAAAGTTGATCGACCATTTATCAGATCCGGCTTCACCAGTATCTCCATCATGCTCATACGAATATAACATACAAACAAACATCGTCAACTTTATAACACTCCATTTTTACACAAAACATTTATACACTAAACGCTAACCATATGCTTACCTGCGGCTTAAACTGTCATTGCATATTAAATGCATTCGCTTGATTGCCTCACTAATTTTAATATAAACGCACTTTTGTAGAACACCATTATGTGCAGAAAAAATATTTTTATTCGTTTAAATGGAATCGAATGCTTAAATTTACTTTACTCATACATAAATAATAAACAAGAATTCAGTTGAATTTTTTGCGAACATTATACAGCTTTAACTTTCTGATGTTCCTACTTTTTTGCTACTGAGGGAAACACTTAAAAAAATAAATTCCAATTGATGCTTTCGTAATATTTACCATTTTTTGCTGTATGTAGTTACTTAACAGATCAAACAGTTGTTGATAATGATAAATTGATTTAATGCAGCAGTAATGTTTGCCAAAAATTTAAATCTCAGACAGCAGAATTTGAACTGCATTGCGAATCGCAGTATTATAAATCAGCATTGAAAATATTGTTATTTGAAGACGCCGCTGACATCATATGCCATGTTGAAGTCGTTCGAAACATGCTTGCAAAATCACAAAGCAATAACTCGTAAATTTTCAGTTATTTTTCATTCGTTGTACGTCTTTGCTTTTTATCGGCGATTTGCAATCCGTTGATATGCAGTAAAAAATCAGCAGCAAATGAAGAAATATGCATGAACGTTTGTGTGTATGTGTTGCGACATATGAGCAGAGTATCAACTGTATTTATGACACCCCTAAGGACGAATACATATACACGATATATATATTGCCCTTATACACACACAGACATGCAGAAGCAATTGCAGGCAGACGAAATCATAATTCGATTTGAGTTTCATGGCACTCATGGCTGCCATCAAAAAAATATTCGATTTATGTGTATGTCATCATCCAGACAGCAAGCAAGCAAAGGAGCAAATGTTGCAAGGAAAGAGTGAGAGAGTGAGAGAGAGAGAGAGAGAGAGAGAGAGACAGCAAGTGCTACAAAATAATCAACTGCCAGGACACACAGAGCACATAATTTCAGTTTTTTTGCATAATTTATCAATTATCTGGACGCGTACAAAATTTCATAGCATACTTTGCAGCTTATGCGCTTTTAATATGCCCAACACGAAGCGAGCGACCGCCGCGACATGACTGTGTGTGCTGCTCTCTGTGGCACTCTCGTATTGTTGTTGCTGCAACACACAACCGTAAATTTCTTCATTACCGAAACATCAGCAACATCAGCAGCAACGACAGTGCTTCAATTTTTTTTTTCGGGGCACTGCAAAATCAAGTTAAAAGTTTAACCGACCGCAACAGGTGCGAGCGTCCACGCCCACGCACAAACACACACGCCCAGACGCCCATGCGAGAAACGACAACGATGGCAACGAGAATGGGAACGACAACGACAAAGCGAGACGACGTCGACAACCGTTGCCATAATGACCAAATTAGTGGCCTTTTTTGGCCGCCAGCACAATATTAAAGTCGCTAC
The DNA here is from genome assembly GCF_009650485.2 of Drosophila albomicans. Taxonomy (NCBI): domain Eukaryota; kingdom Metazoa; phylum Arthropoda; class Insecta; order Diptera; family Drosophilidae; genus Drosophila; species Drosophila albomicans. Next base: position 4,892,392 of record NC_047627.2, on the reverse strand, counting down.
CTCTGTCACTCGCTCTCTCTCTCTCTCTCTCTCTCTCTTTTTCTCCCTTTTTTAAATGGCTCCATCTCGCACTGAAAGTTAAACGAAAGTGGAGACCCCGGGCCAAAAGTAAACACTGTCTAAAAATCGACAGTTGTTGTGTTTGGCTCGCTGACAGTTTCGCGACTTTGTTACATGTGCAAAACAAAACAAAAAGAAAAAAAGAAAAGCGGTGCATGCATCACCAACTTTTCAATACACTGCAAACACTCTACCACCTTGCCACTCTTAATGTCAAACTCAGTTATAGCAACAACGTTGCAAATGCAGTTAACACTCGCCTCCGATCAAGCTTCACTTCACTTTAAGTTCAACTGCACTTAAGTGTATTACGCATTCGCATTGCACGTTTTTTATACCCGCCACTTATAGGGTAGAAGGGTATTACGACTTTGTGCTTGCAAGAAATGTATGTAACAGGCAGAAGGAGGCTTACCCGACCCCATTAAGTATCAATGGTATATTTTGAATATAGTACAACACCAATAAAACAAAAGTAGCTTTTGGTATATTTTAGTATTTTTGGTGTATATTATTTGATATATTTAAAAATACAGAGCATTCAGCATTTGGTATATTTTAGCATTTTGTGGTATATAAATATACCAAATATATAGTATATATACCGCACTGTTTGATGTACCTTATTTGGTATATTAAAAAATACAGCGCATTCAGAACTTGATATATTTTAGTATTTTTGTGGTTTATAAATATACCAAATATATAGTATATTTTAAGTATAATACCGCACTGTTTGTTGTACCTTATTTGGTATATAAAAAAATACTGCGCATTCAAAACTTGATATATTTTAGTATTTTCGTGGTATATAAATATACCAAATACATAATATATTTTAAGTATAATACCGCACTGTTTGTTGTACCTTATTTGATATATTAAAAAATACATCGCATTCAGAACTTGATATATTTTAGTATTTTTGTAGTATATAAATATACCAAATGTATAGTATATTTGAAATATAATACCGCATTGCACTCAACTTGGGTTGCGGCTATCTAACACTCGAGCACATTCGACTGTTTAGTATTCAATATGATTTAGTATATTTGTGGTATATTAATATGGTATATTTTAAAAATAATTCCACACTCAAAATGGGTAACGGGTATCTCACAGTCGAGAATAGTCGAGTGTAGCTTTCTAACTTGTTTTGTTTGGCTTATTTTTTTGACTTTTCATATTTACGTTGCCGTTTACAAATTTAACATATTTCTAATTTGGCCGCAAAGAAACTTTATCCGCTTGTTGCGTCGTTGTCATTGCCTGCTGTTGTGGCTGTTTAAAGTTGCAGCGCTCAAGACATTTTTAGCAGCAACCAAAAAGTTAAGTTCCAACGTTGAATGTGCCGCCATTTGCAATGCAACTTTTCGCCATTGCGGTCCAACGCCAAAAAAAAAAAAAAATGTATATTGAAACGAGGAAAAAGAAAAGAGAATTCAAAACGTGTCGAGTTATGCGACAGTCAAAAGTTATTAAAAAGTCTGACAGAAGTCGAAAAGGTGCTTCCAAATGCCATTTGAACACTGCTGTCTCCCCCAAATCTACACTGCCTGCAAAAAAGTAGCATGACAGCGCCGTGAAATATCAACAACTAAGGCCAGAGAGCGAGAAGCCTAGAGATATTGACAGCATAAAATGCTACGTGCACGTATCAAGTATTTTGTCGCGTGTGTTTTTGAGCGTCAAATTAAAACTCTAGTTTTACTTTAAATCACAAATAATAAAAAAGATGCAAACCACAAAGAGAAAGTCTCCACCCACTTTGTTTGCGACATATTAACACCTTGGGGAGCACAGTTTATTAAATAAGAAAAAAGCGAGTCCAACACAAAGCGAACAGTTTTCAATAGAGAAATTGTAGTCAAGGCTGGTCGAGTATCAAAGCTAAATAAAACTTCTTTAATATAAGAAAATATTGTAAAAAAAAAAATGAAAATGGATAATAAAACTATCAATGAAATAAACAGCCTTGTAGAATTTCCTAAGTGAGTTTGGTAACTAAATCTAACAAAATAAGTCTAGGCATATTTAATAAAATTAAAAACTGAGAGTCTTTGCTTTGCTTATTTCATAAAAAGGCATAATGTTAAAAAACTTAATTGAATAAAGACAATAAAATATACTTTAGTTCATTAAAAAAAATAAATTTGATTATATTGAAGTGTCAATTTAATGTACATAATAAATATAATATAATTCATTTAAAACATAAAATGTACAATATTGAAAAATAACAATTAAAATGAAGGATAAAAGTCATTCCATTAATTTAAATAATTAAATTTATAATATTAAAAATTGTCAATTCAATAACATGAAAAAAAAAATAAATTTATTTAATAAAAAGTAGAATTTATAATATCGAAAACAGTCAACTAATAAAAAAACAAAAAAATACTTTCATTCATTTAAAAAATCGTCAATTAAAAAAAAAGAAAAAGACTTGTAGCTTTGCCAACTTGTTTGTCTACTCGATGTCAAGTGCTGCTGCTGCACAAAAGAAACTATGTGGATAATAAAAGAAACTGTAATAAGAGAGCGGAGATGACAGCTTGTCTAATTAAAGCAAGGAGCTAGTTGTTGGACAACAGGTGCTGTCAACTCCATAGAAATTTGCATATCTCTGTGACGATGGTAAACAGTTGCTCTCGAGTACTGCGAGAACTCAATTAAAAACAAAAAAAAAATACATAAAACCGACATCGAAGAGTTGTGTTAAATCAAAAAATATGGTTTATACAGAGAGCAATATGTGTGTTTTGTGGCTGTTGACAAAAGTTGATAGAATTTTAAATTTCATTGTGGACAATTTGATATTAAAAGTTATTTGCCGCTGCTTTTGCCTACTCGTCGCATCATATCCTGGCCATTGTTTGTCCTTGTGGTTGTTGTCGACGTCCTTGTTGGTCGGTTGGTCGTTCATTCGTTCGTTCGTTCGCTTGTTCGCTCGTTCGTTGTCGTCTATTTTATGCTCAATTGTTTGGTAGCTTCATTTTTATAGAATTTTGATATGCAGCCAGACAAATAAGCGTCAACCAAATTGATGTTGCGGGCATTGTGTGTGTGTTCCAAGAACTTTGCCTGGGGCATTTGCTTTGAAATGGAAATGTGAAAAGCGTGTGCACAATGCACACACCAAATACGAGAGAAAGGGATAGAAATGAGGAAACGCTACCCAGCGATAGCTGTGATTGGTGGCTACCTGCTGTTGCTGCTGCTGCTGCTGCAAAAACTGCAGCAAAAAAAATAGAAAACAAAACCCAAACGAAACTATTCTGGTAACAAACACACACACACATTCAATAGTTCATTTCATGCGTATGCATTAAGCCGTGTGCCATGACGTTAAGAGGTATTTTCTATGCATTCACACACATTTGATTAAACATCAGCATTTCAATGCATCAACCCACAACTTTAAATCGGATTAGGTTTTATGCAAAATTTTAGTTACTCTCCTGGCAGCAGCCAACAACTGATTTGATTTATTAACTAATCAAGAAATGTTTGATGTTTGTGGCATAAACAAAGTTTGGTTAAAATTGAAAGCTTTTTGATTTCCTTGGCCATTTGTGGTTGTCATAAATTTGGCTTTAATAGCCTTTAGATGTTATTACAACTAAACGACTATAAAAATAGTGAGCATATAACATAAAATACACATAAATGAGGTTAACCAAAGTAAAGCCTAGTATAAAAAGGATTTGATGATGCATTGAGTGTTTATCGAGTTGTGTTGCTCTACCTGTAAAGTTTTGAGCTTGGATTCAATGTTGTTGTGCAGTCATATTTGGAGTAAAGTATTTAGGCATTAAAATGCGGCACAGTGCCGCAATTTACAGGCAGTTAACGAGCTTTATTTATGGCGCAACACTCGGCGAGTTGGCCCGGGGAGCAAAAGTTGAGTTGCGTGTTGGCATTAGCAAAGAAATTAAAGTACAAATCCCTTTGGGTGACACAGCCAACCGCAGCTGTGACGAAGCCCAGACAATGCCGAGTCAATGCCAGAGCAAAGTTAAGGAACGAGACGAGAGAGAGAAAGATGAAACGAATAAGAGCTGATTACACACACACAGCGCAAGAGTGAGAGAAAATGGAAGGCAGGCAAGAAAGTACATCGACTCGGCTTGGTGTAAATAACAAAAATTAAAATACAATAAAATAGACAACGAACTGTGCACACACACACACACACACACACACTTGCCAGCTTGTTCTGGCATTGATTGCCATTGTTGTTGTTTATCTAGTTGTGTGTGCTGAGAGTTGAGAGTTCGTTGCGCATTTGGCGCACAGAGGCCAAAGTGAATGACTCCTAAATTGCAAAACAAGACAAAGTGGCAGCATTTTTATGCCCCACTCATACTCGCACACACACACACTCAGACATTGTTAGTTTATGCGCCAGTTGGTGGCAATGCTGTTTGCATGCCATTAGCAAAAGGGTTTAGCCTCGGGACTTACGTTCGACTCTTGCAGCATAAACAATTCAACAACACCAACAGAGCGCCCGATTAAATGGCAAATAGCAGACAATGCATATAGCTACAGCTAACATCAACAACTCCCAACTACAACTAGAGAGAGCTTCCACACCTGCGAGCAAACAGCTGAATTTATGCGTTTTTTGCTTTCGAACATTTTATATGTGATTTCGCACCCAAAAAGTAAAGCAACTAAGTAAGCAGTCAACCAAATGACCACGATTGCAACATACCCGGTAACTATAGTTGTAAATTATCAAGTTAATAAAGAAGGGAATGTAAAAGAAATGTTTCTATTCAATCCAAGCACCCAAGTTAAGTGCTCATAATCTAACATTCTTATTTCGATAAAACGAATATTTAATAAATTTTATATAAATTGCAATATCTTTTGTTGCTTAACGTTAAGTGTAGAAAGTTTCAACTTAAAATAATGATTTTTTATTGAAACCATTTACAGGTAAGTTTGCATTAAAAGCACTATAAGAAACCATGGAAAATTTTTAAGGAACATTCAATAAATTTTATGAAAGTATTAGTAGTATTTTTGCTCAGTGCGAAGTGTAGCAAGTTTTAAATTTAAATGTATGATGATTATATATACATTAAACATTAAAAGCACTTTAAGAAAGCCTTGATAATTTTTAGAGAATATTTAATAAATTTTATATAAATTGAAATAGATTTTCCTATTCAATTTGAAGTGTAGAATTTTATGATTATGTGTGTATATTATTATTCGAATTATTCAAAATTATTCAAATTATTCAAACATTTTTAAAGAATATTCATTCAATTTTTAATGAAAGTGTGTGTATATATTTATTTAAACTTTTTAAAAATGAGCTTCCATCGAAAGCACTTTAAGAAATCATTGTAAATTTTTAGAAAATATTTAATAAATTTTATATCAATTGCAATAGCTTTTGTTGCTCAAAATGAAGTGAAGAATTTTATGATTATGTGTGTATATTATTATTAAAATCATTTAAAACTAAACCTCCTCTATAAGCAAAATGATGAATGACATTAAAAGTTACCCTTGAAGTTCATACAAAAATAGTTACAGACATTGTAGACAGTCAATTTAATCAAAATTTCATTTACGTTCCCCACTGATCAGCAATATGTTTATTTCAAGTACAAAGTGTAACAGCCAGCAACATTGCTGCAACTTATTATGCTCTTCAATCATTTTATAGGGCAGCATATACGAGTCGAGAGAGAGCAGCAATGGCAACTATTAAATATTGTAAGCGTCGTTGTTCGTGGCATTGTCGTTTGTCTCTGTCTCGTGTTTCGTGTCTCTCGCTTAAATGGATGTAGACAGCGCGATAAACACACAAAAACACTCACACATGCGATGGCATAATAAAAGCAGGTAAAAAGCTAAAAAGGTGAAGTCCACAAAATGTGCGGAAAGAGCTTGTAGACAACAACAACAACAACAACAGAGTTCGCCAGGTTAACTTACTTGATTTACAGGCAAGTGAATTTAAAGTTTAGTCATTTGACTAATAAATGAGTGCCATCGAAGTAATTAAAAAAAACAAGTAAGAAAGCCCCAGTCGAGTGTGCTCGACTGTGAGATACCCGACACACATGTTGAATAAACGCAAAATAGAGCGGTATTAATTTTGAAATATACCGAAGAAATACTAAAAATATACCGAATGATATATTTGGTATATATATATAATACGACATTCCAAATAATACCATAAACTTATCAGCTAAATAAAAAATATACTAAATTAATATACCAAAAAATACTAATATATACACTGAGGCCTATTATTCGGTATATTTATAAAGTTCTGCATTCAAAATATAGCACAGAGTTCACAATAAACCCAATTAAGTCACATAAAATATACCGAAATAATAATATAACAAGTAAGAAAGCTACAGTCGAGTGTACTCGACTGTGAGATACCCGCTACCCATTTTGAATAAAAGCAATCTATTTTGCGGTATTATTCTCAAAATATACCAAATATACTGCAAAAATACTAAAAAATATACCGAATGGTATATGTGGTATATCGATAAAAGTACCGCATTCAAAATATACCATAGACGGCTCAATATACCAGATTGTCAGCCAAAGTAACTAAGACCCTTATAAGTAGGCGTTTTTGCCCATACAAAAGTATTTCTTTTATAACTTCGACAATTTTTATCTGATCGCAACCAAATTTTCAGGGATCATAACTATTATAGTTATTACTGTATATACCAAAATTCGTAACTCTAGCTTTAAAATTACGCTTGTTATTCGATTTTTTTGATTTGCGGGGCGGAAGTGGGCGTGGCAAAAATTTGAAACAAACTTGATCTGCGTGCAAACATAACAAATGCTGTCGAAAAAAAATTATAGCTCTATCTCTTATAGTCTCTGAGATCTAGGTGTTCATACGGACAGACGGACAGACGGACAGACGGACAGACGGACGGACGGACAGACGGACATGGCTATATCGTCTCGGCTGTTGACGCTGATCAAGAATATATATACTTTATAGGGTCGGAGATGCCTCCTTTTACCTGTTACATACATTTCCTGTCGGCACAAAGTTATAATACCCTTCTACCCTATGGGTAGCGGGTATAAAAATACTGAAATATACCGAAGTCTGTATTAGTATATTAATATAGTTCTACACTCAAAATATACTACAAAATTGCACAATATACCAAATTGTGCGCCAAAACAAATAAAATTCCTGGTAACTAGGACAAGCGGACAGACAGACAGCAGGGCAGACAGATATGGCTACACCGTCTAGATTTTTAACTCTGATCATGAATATATGTACATATATACTATATGGGATCGGAGGTTATACAAAATACCCTTCTACCCTTTAGGAAGCGGGTATAAAAAGAAAGAGGAGAAATTGCTAGCGTGTTAATCGAAAATATGTAGGAGCAAAATGTTGTGCTCATTTCTGGTGACATTTGTCACACGACACAGCGTAATTAATAATGCGACAGTCAGACTGTGAATGTGTTAGATAACATCGAGAATCGAGAATCAAGAGAGCACTTTTGCAGTTGGTTTGACCTTTTGAAGTGAAGTGCACTTGGGAGACCGAAAACTATTATCATGTCAGATACATGTGCACAGTAACAGCAATAATAATCATAAGGCATCCTACTTCTTCTTCTTCTTCTCCATCTTCTTCTTCGACTTCTTAAGACTCTCATGCAGTTGCAGACTACGTGACTTTCTCAGATGGTTGTCAAGAGAGAAAGAGCTAAAGTCCCGTTGCTGCTTCTTGATTTATGATGCGATTTTCACATCTGCTGTCGACCAACTTGAGAGGCAGCAATTTGGTGAAGTTACTTGTGGGAAATTTTGTGATTTTTTTTTTTTGCAAACTACTCCACAATCGATTTACGTGTCGAGTGACTGCGAGAAGACTTTTCACTACTACTCGCTCGCATATTGAGGTCAATTTTTGAAGAAGGCAATTCTACAATGGTGAAGGCCAAAAGCCAGCTCGCAAAAAGTTTCGCTTAATTGGCAAACAGCTGCAAAGCGAGCTTAAGACGCTGTTAATTGCAGTCGAAAAACACGATTTACACACACAACAAAAAAAAAATAATAATTGCGAGCATTTGCAGCAGCAAAAACAGCTGCTTTGCCAAGGGTTAAGACCCAACTAAGCCTTTTGCTGTAAGTTGGCTTCGCTTCGCTTTTATCGGGTGAATGCGCTTTTTGACCTACTCGTGATGCGACCACTTGGCACGTACAGTACAAATCGAAGCTAACTCTACGTGGTACGTACACACGGGGTCGTATACGCAATAATCAAAAACGTACGCCACATTTCCGGTTGCTAAAATCCATTTCAATCATTGATGATTAAACAGCCAAGCGTTGCTTCCGCAAAAACCCAACTCACTCCTCACTGCCTGATGATGATGATGATGAGTTTGTCGAGAGAGGTAGAGGGAGAGAGAGTAGGCAGTAAATTTATTTTGGTTGCTCCATTAAAAATTAAACAGTGCGGCAATTTCCACAACAGCCATAGCCGTATCCTGCTTTATATTTACTTTAATATCAAATCAAAGCTTCGTCTCTCTCTCTCTCTCTCTCTGTCGCTCATTCTCCCTTTACGCATATTTTGCGCTGGATTTTTAATAATTTTCATTAAGCACAGAGTCAGGACAGGAAGGCATGTAAATATATTCATACAGTTATGTATGCACATACACATCAAGAAAGTCGCTTCCCTTCTGGCTGTTTGCTGTCTGTCGCCCTTTGCGCATTTCGCATTTTGTAGCTTGTTGCATACTTAGCTTAAGACGTCAGACAACAACAGCACCGAAGAGCACAAATTAAGCAATAAAGAGCGTTGCTTTGCTTTGCTTTTGTCTTAAAAACTCCCGATCTTTGTCTAATCGAAAATAATTTTTCAATTTCCAGTTAGACTTGCAGCTTAAAGCTGGCTGGCAAAAGAAATAAATAAATAAATTGGCAACAAAATGTGAAAATGCTTACACAAAATTCATTCAAGCGTTAACTGCCTGCCAGCAAAAAAGACACAGAGAGAGTGAGAGAGGGACAGAGACAAAGAGAGAGCGGAAGCAAAGTATGAACATATGAAAAATTATATATGCACATTACAACGCAGATTTGCCACTTGACACAGCAGCAGCAGGCAAACATTTTGTTGTAGCAGCAAGTGAAGTGAAGTGAAGTGAAGTGAGCTGAAACTGAGGTGAAGTGTGTGTGTGTGTGTGTGAGTATGAGTGCGAGGTAAAGTAAGACAAGCCATGGCCACGACGACCAAGATGCCGGCAATTTTACCCAGAAATGCTCTATAAATAATTTACGCCGGTGAGCCAAAAGTGACGGGCGAAAAATTTGTGAGAAATTGAGGAATACATATAGTTTTTTTTTTCTTCGGTTGCGGGGGAGAGGGGGGAGGACACCCATGACGAGGCGCATATACAAAACAAAAAAGGTAAAGCCTCCGTTTCCTTGGCAGAAAAGGCGCCTAATCCCCATATGAGTTGTTAACAACGTATTAAGAAGATTTCACTTAAGTAGCGCGCACAAAGGACTAAAGACAAAAGACGCTAAAGACACAGCTAAGGCCAAATGTTAATGATGCTCTGCTAAGCACACACACACACCAACACACACCAGCACACACTCACACATGTTCTATGCGTGTGAGTGCTGGGGGCAAATGTTTGCCCAAAAAAGTAGGCAACACATTTTTTCTTCTATCGCTTCTCCTTTTACTGTTTCGCGTAATAAAATGAGTTTCAAATTGGCCATAAAAGCGTAAGCAGGCAGTCAGCAGCAAGCAGACAGCATGTGTGTGCTCTACAACAATAACAACAACAACAACAACAAGAGTAACAACAATACAATAATTTTAGAAAGCAAAGTCATTACACAAGAGCCAACGAGCCAAACTGCAAAACGAAACTTCAATGCTCTAGCCCATTAAACCCCGAAACTACAAAACTCAACTCGCAGTGAAACAGCGAACAAGTTTAAGCAGCATTCAAATAAATAAACTAATATTAATGGGCTATAAAAGAGCATAAATATATTTTGGATGCCGAACTCGATGCTGGAGAAGAACAGCGCTTCAACGCATAATTTCAACGGCTTTAAATTGTGCACAACTTTTAAGTATTTAAAATTTAATTTACTACGCATTATGCGTTAAAATAAATATTCTAAATATCTATGTGGTATATGAAGTATTCCATTTATTTCGACTTATAGAAAACTGATGAATATAAATTTAAATATATCTTCATTATAAATAATGTTTTAACCTCTTTATTTAGGATTTTAAATCATCGAAAACTTCTAAATAGAATTTAGTTTAACCTTCGTTTCATTAGTTCTGTTTTCTTTCGTTTTTGTATAAATAATTTGTATGTAATTTCCAAAGTCGAATTTGGCAATGACTTAAAATAGTCGTCTATTAAACACTATTTTAGCAGATATTAATTAATAAATACATTCTAATTCAACTTTCTTTTCATTCAATAGCTTTTCGCTTTCCGTATTTTTCTTTCCCCGCATATAAAAACGAATATCGCTGAGCTTCATTGTAATCATGGGGCCTATAATGACATCAACTTTGTAAGCGTATTGTAACATAAACGTTTCGCAAGTCCAATGGCAATTGATTATACCCTTTCTCTCTCACAGTTTTAGACGGAAAGCAAAACAACAATAAGAAAAAAATAAAATAAATAAGGAAAGCAGAAGCGAAACGAAAAAAGCAAGAATGAATACTGTTGTGCATACATGACATGACATGAGGCAGCATATTCATAAATGAGTTCCCGCTGCTGCGAGTGAGTGTAATGAGTGTGTGAGTGAGTGAGTGAGTGTGCGAGTGAGTGTGAATGCGTGTTCATTTGCGCATAAAGTGCGTGCTACTTGGGCGTGTCTTAAAGGCAACTGCTCATTGCTGACTGCTGACTGCCGCCTGTCAGTGAGGCAATGAGGCAGCTACGTCTATACACAGGTACTCGCACTTGAATGAGTACTCATGTGTGTGTGTGTGTGTGTATGTGTGTGTGTATGCTCTTTAAATTGAATGCCCAAAAAAACGAAAAAAGGCAGAAACAAAAATGTGGCTGAGTGGGCAGATTTCTGGCATGATTTAACACTTAATTAGCAAAAAAAAAATTTCGACTTGAGCGCCGTGTCACATCATTGTCAACATAATGCGACGTCACATGCGGCGTATGCGTAATATTCATAAACATTATAATCAACGCAGAGGCTATATACCGTACCAGCAGCAGCAGCATAAAGTGAAGCATAAAAATGGCAATTGCTGTTGCCGATGCATGTGAATTATTTAGCACACAACATGTCAACCAAAAAGATTTGCTGCTGCTGCCATGTGTCGACTCTCCTCTTCTCTCCCTCTCTCTTCCATCACAAGCTACATTTAATTGCTCACACACACACACTTGTGTGTACTTCTCCGTGTGTGTGTGTGTGAGTAAACTGTGTGTGACCAGCACATCTTCTTTGATTAACACCCAAGTGCTCAGCTCTTTTTCTTTTGGCGTTGGTTTTGGCTTTGACACGCCGTTAATGAGCTTTAACCGCAGCTTAAATAAATAGTTTTCAAAATGAGCTTTACGAAAATAATTAACACTCTTGGCGGAGCAAATATAATGCGCATATTTAAACACATCTTAAGCATGCTTTATAAATACACAAAAAAAAATGTCAACGATTTAATTTAACTTTGCTTTTAATTTCTAAATATATTCGACACCAAAAAATCGACTCATTTGAGTAGTTTTAATTTGTTTCTCAATTTTGTAAAAATAACTTCATCAACTTTTACTTTAGTTTGAACTTATAGTATTCATAATGAAACTTTTTGTAATGCATTTTGTAATATGCAAAATTTGATTTTTGAAGTTTCGACACTCTAAATAATCGACTCCTTTGAGCTATTTGACTTTGTTTTCAATAAAATATTTAAGCTCATTTTCATATATCAATAACGATTGATCATTCAACTTGTTTTTAAGTTTTGCTTACACAATGAAATCCCCTATTTCTAAACATTTTCAATATCTTCATAATATTTGTATTCATTAATTTGCGACACTCTAAATAATCTTGATTTTTACTTTTGGTTTTAGAATGAAATTCTTTTTACTTCTAAATATTTTCAACCTTCTGAATAAATGACTTGACTTTTAAAGTGTTTATTATGCAATTATTTTGTGAGACGTATGTATTTTACTGTTCAAAATGTTAAACACAATTTTAGACTGTCTAATAAATTGACTGAATTAATAACTACATCAACTTTTAGTTTGGTTTTATAGCTTTCATAATGAAATTTTTTTTTAATGTGTATTTTATTGAACAGCATTTGATATTTTAAGCAATTTGAAACCTAATTTAATTAAATTATTCAACCTAATTAAGTTGCAGCTATATCAAGAGCATTCAGCAGTCGAGCAAATGCATTGAGCAATCGTTAATATCAATTTCAAGTTTGTTGTATTCTTTTAGCATTTTTTTTCCGCTCGCCTATGTAATCGAATGCAAATCGTCGTTTTCAATTTACCCTTTGTCCGTTCAAGCTAATTGTTAATGCATTTTGCTTATTTCACTTGCTGTTGCTGTTGTTGTTGTTGCTGTTGCAACAGGAGGGGCAGCTTAAAGGATTTCTTTGTCATCATCTCGCTCTCTACTCACGAACCCATATGTAAGTTGAGTGTGAGTGAGACTGTGAGCGTGTGTGTGAGTGTGTGTGTATGTGGCTATAATAATTAAATGCAAAAATCTGTGCAATTCTGATGCTGCTGCTGTTGCAGAGCAGAGCAAACGGAAATGGAAAACATAAAACGGAAATGCCAAACAGCCATCATAAAATGTAATGCAACAAATGTGCATTAAGAGCCCGTTGGGTACCATCACACACATTCTCCAACCCTCCCCCTCTCCCCTTCTCCACCCTCTCCCCAAGGCTGCTCTTGGCTCGTTTAGTTGCTTTTGCACTCTCTCTTTCTCTCATTTCATGTTGTTGTCTTAAGTGAAAACTGTGCTTACGGCCAGCTACTGTGATCCAACTGCTGCTGCTGCTGCTTCAGTTCCCTGCACTTGACCCAACAGTCACGCCTCCCCCCGCTCCTCCGCTTCCTTTTCCCCCACCCAGTCTAATTAGCCGAGCAGTTGAAATTTGCATTCGAGAAAGAGAGAGAGAGAGAAAGCGACTGATGTGAGGTAGATTGTCTGCATATCTAAGCACATGCCAGAATATTGCTTATTTATAATATGCCCTGCACATATTTTGTCATATTTTCTACCACACACACACACACTCACATACACACACGCACTCAAAATAAATAATTTCATTTGACTTGCAAATGTGGGCAAAAGGAGAGGCGCGAACTGAACTGAGTTAAGCTGAAAACACTGAGCAGAGTTTGAGCTCACACACACACACACACACACACAAAAGTCACACAGCTGAGCCAGCCCACAACAACAACGATAACAATAAGGTTGCCATAACACCAACCAGCAACCAGCAGCAGCAGCAGCAACAGCAGCAACCATGAGTTAAAACAACAACTATAAGAAAAGCAAACAAAGCCAACAATGAAGCTAACAAAACAGCAACAACGATGAAGCTGAAGCATTCTCGTTGTCGTTTCCATTGCTGTCGTTGTTGCTGTGTTGCTGTGTTGCTGTTGCCATTGTCAGCGTCACTCACAAAAAATGTTTGCAAACAAACGCAACAATAAATTTGCAATGTCGAATATTTAATGCTCTGCTCTTTAAAAAGAAAAAAACTAAACAAATTCAACAATTGCCTGCTGCAATATGGATGCAAATTCCAAATACCATTAAATATGAGAAATTACGAGTGATGAGGGATCGCTATAAACAATTTTTGCGCCAAGAAAAGTACTCATAAAACTTTAAAAAAAATCTGCCACTGTCTAAATTCCATATCATTGCAAAATGTTAAACATTTTGTATTTATTACATATTCAATTTAAATATTTTCTATTGAATTTATTTATTTTATTTTATTCTTACAAATAAATATGAAAAATTGCAATTGATAATCAATCGCTCTAAAAAAGCCCTTGATATATTTTTGATATTTCTTTGCGGTATATAAATTTGGTATATTTTAAGAATAATACCTCATTGTTTTGTTTGAATTCGAAAAAATAGTAAAGGCTTTATGAATATTTTAGTATTTTTGGTATTTTAGTATTTTTGCGGTATATGAAGAATATGGTATATTTTAAGATGTCATCGCACTGTTTTGCTTTTATTCAAAATATAGAAAAATCTTTATGAATATTTTAGTATTTTCCGGTAGTTTAGTATTTTTCGGAATAATTCAGTATATTTTAAGAATAATAACGCACTCTTTTGTTTGTATTCAAAAAATAGTAAATGCTTTTTGATTTTTTTAGTATTTTTTGGTATTTTAGTATTTTTGCGGTATACGAATTTGGTATATTTTAAGAAATCACCACAATGTGTTGCTTTTATTCAAAATATAGAAGAGACTATATAAAAATTTTAGTATTTTCTGGTATTTTAGTATTTTTCGGAATATTAATTCGGTATATTTTAAGAATAATAACGCACTCATTTGTTTATATTCAAAAAAAAAAAAAAAAAGTAAGAGCTTTTTGAATATTTTAGTATTTTTGCGGTATCTGAATTTGGTATATTTAGATAGATTTGGTATAGTATAGATAAGTATTGAATATTTTAGTATTTTCCGGGAGATCAGTATTTTTGGAATATTAATTCGGTATATTTGAAGAATAATAACGCACTGTTTCGCTTTTATTCAAAATGGGTAGCGAGTATCTCACAGTCGAGCACACTCTACAGTAGCTTTTCTTGTTGTTTCTAACCTCAACGTAAAGTACATATTGATTCCAAGAATATTCTGTCTTAAAGTGCAGCATTTATTCTTTGGCTTGTTATAAATATAACCTGCTGTTTGAGCTGCCTTCAGGTCGGTGGTGACAATAACATTTTTCGCATAGTTTTGCTGGCAAACACACACTGACACACATACCCACACACACACACACACGTAGCTTCTTAACCGTGTCACACATCAGCAAAGTCTAAGGATTTTAGCAGCTATTCAAGCGTTACAGCCCCCTTATCTCCGCTATGTATACGCTGTGGCATTTCATTTTTGTTTTTGGTCTTGTAATAAACGACCTTAGCCGACACTCAAGTGCAACACGCCTCAAGCGTGCTCATAAGCTTTTTGTGCCATTTCCCCCCAACAAGACAAACACACTAAACCAAAAATAGACAGCGACATGTAGTAAAAAAAAGAGGAGAACACAAAAAAAACATAAACTGTCATGCAAATTTGCAACTATAAAATCAGGCGAGCACCTCATAAAATGCTGATTAACTACCATTGAGCAAAACAAAAAAAAAAAAAAAGAGAAATAATAATAATTGTAATAACGCGGGCAACCAACCGAATATGTTATGAGACCCCCTTCACAGAGAAGCCGCAGGTATTTAATGCATTTTCAATACATACTCATTAAAAATTAATTATTGTTTCGAATCGCGAGCACGAGCAAGCGACGCAGTTTTAATGTCCTTTTAATTTGATAGTCACATCCGTAGGTCAATGTGGGCACAGCAATTGCCATCCATGTTTGCGTTTAATACATATACGCTTTTAATGTAATTAACACAAAAAATAATAAAATATAAAATACGTAAATCAAATGAACGAAAATATCTTGCCGAAGGGCATGAAAAGGTGGGGGGCTGGAGGACACTTAATTAGTTGCAACGTGGCCACGTTTTTCGCGCTGCAGCAGCAACTTTTAATGATGTGCAACAATTTGCAGCCAAAGCCAAAAGTGGTCTAGCTGTGGTGTAGGTGGTGGCCTAACTGGCGCAAAAGTCTAACGCCTTGCAGCAAATTGCATCCTTAAGCAAATAAGTCGCTCAAGTTGACAGTTGCAGACGACGACGCAACGCAACGCAACGCAACGCAAAAAAAAAAGGACGACGCCAGAAGCAGCAGTGCGATAAGACGACTGACAGCCCAGCGACAAAACAGACAAATGGACAGAGCGAAAGAGAGAGCCAGTGAGAGAGAGAGCGAACGACAGGCAAGCAGACAGAAACATGACAAAGAGACAACATAGACAGCAAACATGGCAAAAGCAACAACCACAACAGCAACAACAACAGTTGCCAAGTGGGCGGCACGTCATTTGCTCGCAAACAGCTCACAAATTTAATACTCTTCACATTTACATAGTTGCCATAATGAAAATATATCTTGGCGCGCACTTCAAGCTAAAAATAGCTGCGAAACCTAATCCAATATTAACGAAGCAAAAACTTTAAAGCCAACCAAGTTTTGCAGCGTCCGCATATTACTATTTTCGGAAGAAGACAAAGTTAAAGTTGCCCCAAAATGCTAGAGTTGACTGATGGCATAATCCCCAATCAATTAAGGGAGGAAAAACAAAGTTAAAGTGCTCGAAGATATACCTAAATCGATCTATTGTTTATCTTTTTGGATGTCTGATAACTTGTAGCAATAATTGAATTTGATACTAATTCAATTTGAAATCAAAATAAATTCTTTATATTTCGATGAATTTTTACAATATCTCAAATACTTTTGAAATAAAGAGCTTTTTATATAACTATATAAAATCTGTAAATATAGTATTACAAATAATTTCAATTACATATATAAGGTATATTGCATGTAAAGTCAAAAATGATTTAATATGAAAAAAAAATAATAATACAGTAGAAATAATTCACTATGAAAACAAAATTTAAAACATTTAAAAAATCTAAAATGCTTTCGATAATTAAAAATTACGTAGCATAACTTCCGTCATATTAAATAATGCAAAATAATATTTAATTCTTACAAAACTAACAATACAAGATTTCAAATTCATTAGCTACATTTTAATATTATAAAGAAAACAAATAAATACTACCTATTCAAACACAAAAATAATTATAATTCAAGATGAAAACAAAATAAATATAGTCTAAATTGAGCGGGAAATTCTGTTCTTTCTGCTGAATTAAGCCAAAATAATATGTGTAAGATAAATACAATTTACTTGAATATTTAAGAATTCAAAGAAAACTATCTCATCATTGTTTTAGTGTAACTAAAAATATGAAATTATGTGATGAAAACAGTTTTTCTGCTAAATTTAATCATACAAAGTAAATTAAAATGGAAATGTGTTTGCAATTTCATTAAAATGATTTATCAACATTCTTTTAGTGCAACTAAAATCATTAAATTCAGCTAAATATGTTAAAGTTAATTTAAATTCTCAGTTGCACTTGAAAAATAAAAATGTCTCAACATTTAAGAATTTTGTTTTTCTGCTAAATTTAACAAGACAAATTTAAATAGAATTCTCAGTTTGCACTTGAATATTTCTTAAACGCAAAAGAAAAATATTTGAACATTATTTTAAGTGTAACTATGCATAAACTCAGGCCACAAGAAGAGATGTTGCAACTGCTTGCAGTAGAGCTGAGAGCTGAGATAATATGTAGTCATCAATTGTGAATGCTTGCTACTTGCTGCACATTAACTAGGCCAAGTTGCATGCGCTAGTTAATGTGCAACAGCAATGTGGCAATGTGTTCTGCAGCCTGCAGCATTCAGTGTTCAGTGTTCAGCGTTGTCATCGTTGCTCAACATTCGTCACCGTCAACTTAACGGCGACATTCGTCGTCGTCGTTGTTGTTGTTGTCATCGTCGTAGTTTTAGTTGTAGTTGTAGTCGTCCTTCTAATCCAGAGTCGTTCATCGTCCTGAGTCTTCTGCTGTCTGCTCTGTGCTCTCTTCTTTCTTCTCTCTTCTCTCTTCTGTCTGCTGTCTGCTGTTTGTACCTCGTCTTTAGACCGTCGCTCATCTCGGCAGCTAAAGCGCCATATTTGTGGCTCAAGTGCAGCACTTTGTTATTTTTAGCATTGTCCTTGTTGGCCGTTTAAGCCACATTCTCACTGACTGCGACTAAACTAATGATGCAAATATAATATCCTTGTTGCCAGGCACATCTTAAACTGCAACTGCAGCCAAGTATTTAATATGTTTATCACTTTCATCTGCTGCTGCTGCTGCTGCAGCAAGTGTTTGTGATTAACAGTAAGCCCCTCAAGGCGAAAAGCAGTCGAGACATCATCAACAACTCCACCCAAGAGCAACAGCAATAAACAATTGCAAATGGAGAACGTACACAAAGCTAAACGAATTAACATAATATATAAGGTATTTACAGTAAATGCCAATAACAGAATTTCAGTTTAGATTTCAGCTGAAGACACGGCAAAGGTAATTGAATGACCCAAAGGCAACGCAGTTGAACTTTAATATTGCAAATTAATTTCGATAAATAAATTAATTTGAATCCAAATTCATTTCAAGATTTAAATAATTTCAAATTAATTGAATCTATATTATCCATATATTATTGTATACAAATAATTAATGTGGCTGATTATTAATTTGTGATTGTAGTACATATATATGTATATATATTCTTGATCAGCGTCAGAAATTAGAAGTTATTTAAAAAATACTTGTGTATGGGAATAAATGCCTTTTTACTGCAGGTCTTAGTTGGTATATTCAGGTATAATTGGTATATTTTGTACTCAATAGTATATTTTGAATGTAGTATTTTATTGATATAGTAAATATATCTTTTGGTATGTTTTAGTATTTTTGTGGTATATTTATTTGGTATATTTTTATTACAATATCGCACTGTTTCGCTTTTATTAAAGATGGGTAGCCCACACTATACCATATATAGGTTTCAGTATTTTTTCGGTATATTCATTTGGTATATATTAATTATTATATTATGTTTGTTCTTAATTCACAAAGGGTAGCGGGTATCTCACAGTCGAGCACACTCAACTGTAGCGTTCTTACTTGTTATAAGTAAATTTGAACAAATAAAACAAAACTAATGCTAATTTAATTTTAGTTATTAAGCAATAAATTTTGCATATATGCAATAAAATCTGTGGCACAAATCTTTGTTAAATTGTGGTAATCATATGTGGATGATTAATCAATGATTAGCCGTTTTGCAAATGATTCAAATGGCGTTGCGTTTGTCGATTTGTAATCACATTACAGAAACTTGTGGCACAATTTATGGCTATTTCATTTAGTTTTCTTTCTTTTTTTTGTGTTTTTGTGTTTCGTTTTGTTTTTGTGAAATGGCGAAAGCAAAATAAATTCCCCCAAAAACAGTGCGAGTATTTGCTGTTTAATTATAGCCGAAATGGGCAATTAATGCCGCCCCATAAGACGTCACGTGCGCACATTTGTAGCGCCTTCAATCAATGTTCGGCCAAATCCCATTTGGTTGCCCTCCCGCTCTCTCTTTCTCATGTTGTCTTACTCTTGTATCGTTTGCTTTGTGCATGGCAATCGCAAATTCTAATACAAATTCACAAGCACCTCATTCCCATTCCCATTCACATTCACATAGCCCAAAACCCATTCTCATTCCCATTGCCCCATTTTCCCATCATCATCATCATCAGTCGCTGCCACACGGATTGGATGTGTGTGCCCCATGCCCATGCCACACAGCCACTACACACACACACACACACACTCATCATCCATCATCCTAGCCACAACTCAAGCGATCTGTCTGCATTGTTTCGACTAAAAATAAAGCAGCCCCATGCGTTGATCTTCCAAGAGCAGTGGAAACAATCGAAGCGCATCTGACCCAGACGATGGCATGTTTCGCATTTTCCATTGCCTCTTCATCTGTGTTCACCTTAAATTCAACCACGTCACAAATTCAGACACCTGGCGGCATCTTTTTTTTTTTTGTTGTTGTTTTGGCGACCATTATTCACATTTCTTTTTGGGCTTATGATTCAAGTTCAATATCAAAACGAAATCGAAACAATACACAAAATAATTTGTTGTTGTCCACACAGATTTAGTCTTCGTCTTATTTCTGGACCTTATTAATTTCATGTATTGTTTTGGTTATGTTGTTCTGTAAGCCAATTGGCTTATTTTTAGCCAAACGAAATATTTTATTTTGTTGCAGCCAAAATATTTCACAAAATGAAATTATACTAATGGATAAATCAATTGAATATCGGAAATATTTAGCAAAGCAATATTCTCTGTCTTTTACGTATACACTTTAATGATATTTGTCACTGAAGCGTGAGTCGATACCGTGAGAATGATTATGCGATGGCGAGCCGATTTATTGGGCGTGTGAAGATTAAAGACATCTTACAAAATGCCACAACACAATTTTTGCCACGTAAGAGAAATCATTCGACCTATTTCGTGCGAAACGAAGCATCATTAAAACTAATTACTAAATACAGGTGAGGACGGAATGAGCATTACGTATACGTAATTTGTATTTTTATAAAGGTTCAGCATGTGTTATATAGAATAATATAGAAAACAAGTAAGAAAACGAGTGTGTTCGACTGTAAGATACTCGCTACCCAGTGCGGTATAGTGATTAATATACACCAAATTAATATACCGAAATAATACTGACACCTATATTTGGTATGATATGCGCTACCCATCTTAAATAAAAGCGAAACAGTGCAGTATTGTGAGGAAAATATACCAAATAAATATACCGCAAAAGTACTAAAGTATACCGAAGGATATATTTGGTATTTATTGATATAGTACTGCATTCAAAATACACCAGTTTGACTATCAAAATTAAGAAATATTCTATTTCTCATTTGACACAAATATTCATTGGTACAAAGTTATATTTATGATAATGCAAATGTCAAATTGCAAACTAAATATTCATTAATTTCTACATCGAAATTATATTTGCATCAAGTTTAAATATTTGCTTAATGCAGTAGTCTTCACAATAAAGTAAATTGAAAGTGGTTTCTATGTAAACTAACTAATAATTTAATTTATTTGTGCCACATACGAGTTCAGTTCAGCTTTGAATACAATATTAATATCATAGCTCGTAGTATAATTGCCCAACTTTTACCATCAACGTCTCGGTTTCTCTCTCTCTCTCTCTCTCTCTCTCTCTCTCGCTCTCTCTGTTTCTTTGCTGGCAAAAGTCAACAGCATGTGCCAAAAACGGAAACTAAGTGGGCGGCACAAGGGGGCGTAACTGGGGGGGCGGGACTGACAGTTCATAAAATGTAATAAGCAATGATAAATGTGGCAATCTTAGATAAACTCCACAAAACGATATTGAATCTCGCATAAATTCAAGTTTATCTAAGAACTCTTGTTTCCGTCCAAGGGCAGAAGAGAGGAGAGGAGAGGAGAGGTCACAAGAGTCTGTCTGTGTCTGATTGTGTGTATATTTGTCATGAATTTCCATCAAATATTGCAAATCAGAAAACGAATTTTCGACTCATATTTATTCATTTGCATAACTTTTTGTTGGCTGCACAACAACATGTCGTATGAGTAATTTATTAGCCTAGCAACTTTTCTGTTTTGCTTTTTCTCGCTCTCTCTCTCTCTCTCTCTCTCAATCCCTTTTTCCCTTGCCTCTTTGCAAAATGCGGTCAATGCACGCTAAAGTTGATGATCATATAATCATCATAATAATAATGCCAATCATGATGTTGCTGTTGCTGTTGATGATAATGATGATGGCGCCGCCAAATGTTACACGCATTTAAATAAAAAACACATTTATCATTATGCGCCAGCTATTGCTGTCTCTGCTATTGCTGTTGCTATTGCTGTTGGTGTTGCTGTTGCCACTGTTGATGCTGCTGACATTGACAATCAATGGCCTGGACATATTTGTGACGCCAAGCTAAAAGCTGGGAATGCCTTGGCCGCCCGCTGATCCTCCCAACTATTTACTCAAGAATAATAATAAAGGCGACACCAAGAACAACAACAACAACAACAACTATTAGCAGCTAAACTTGGCAGCGCTTCTTTTCTTTTTGTGTTGCAGCAACAGCAATAGCAACAGCAACTCAACTCGCTACGGTCGATGGCCAGCAAAGAAAAATACACTCAAACCGTTTGCAGAAATTTCCCTCGTCTTTAGATTGCAAACAAAAGGTATACACGATTGTACTGATAATTTCAAAGCAAATTGAAAGCACAAGTTAAGTAAATGCTCATTAGAAAAAGCTTAAGCTATGATAGAAATATGTTTTACACAATTCAGTAGCTACTATTAACATATGCTTTCCTTTTATAAAATAATCTTATCATTCTTATATTCAACACATACAAAATTTTGTTTTACAATCCACGAAGAATACCAAAATTATAATATTTTTTCAACAAAAACCTTGTACATAAATAATCTTAATAGTCACGACAAGTCGTACATTAAATATTGTTTTAGAATTGAAAAAAGAAATTGTGTTTTCATAAAGAATATGTGTGGGAATTTAGAATATTTTGTCAACGAAAATATCATATCAAGATATGATATTCATAATATTACAAAATATATATTATAAATAAATATTATAAAGAATTTGTTAACCAATTAATATACTATTATGTAAAGGAAAACATTACAATTTTCATATAAATTAGTACACAAATAATCTTAATAGTCACATCAAGTCATATACTAAAAATTGTTTTACAATCAAAGAAGAATTATAATTCCATAAGCATTCCAAGATATCCGCTAGTGCATCAGCTTATTAAGCTTTAAATAGCATGCTGTCTTTGCTTTATCTTTATATTTTCTATTTTCGTTTTTTTTTTTTTGTGCTATGCTGTGCTGTTATTTATTCACCTTATATCAACTTTGATAAATTGCATTTGAGTTTAGTTTTTACTCAGGCCATGGGGCGAAAAGAGTGCGCCATCTCATTATTTTGGCATCCTGCTCGCACAGTTCAATGTCTCGTAAATCTTTTCGAGTTTACGACTATATAAGATGCCAGCAAGCCATCAAATAGTGTCAGATAAAACAAATACATCAACGCGCACACACACACACACACACACACTGCCAAGCATAGACAGGATCTAAATGTGTGCCATGAAGTACAAAATAGAAAAAGACAAGCGAGAGCGTAAATGGTGATAATAAACAACAAAAGAAAGCTGCCATTATGGGTAAACCTCAAAGTGGATACGCTTCAAACAAGACTAAAGAAACTACATACATACTCGTATATAATTTTATGCTTGCTATTTTTATATTTCAACATAAAATTAATGCAAATATAACCATTTTGCTTGATTGAAATTATGTGAAAATGAATTTAGTTAGTATAAAAAGATTTTCTCGAAATCAATAGACTTCTCTCGTTAACTAAATGAGATTTAAGTTTGGCATCATCATCATCATCAAGTTGAAATCGTTTAGTCTTTAAACAGCAAAAAAAAAAAGGGGAAATCGCAAATCGATCTCATCTAGTGCCCATTACAGCTCATTAAATAAACAACATTGACTTATGCCAAGATTTTAAAGCTGAAATTTAACAAACAACAAATTTTTGGCTGAAGGTTTTCTGCACTGCAGCACTTTGTCCGTCTATTTATAGCAATAAAAGCGACGACATCATTGAATTGTGCAGACAAAAACTGCAGCATCGATTGGCCCAAAAGGGCACTTATAAGCAGTGCAAACAGCGACAAAAGCAGCTCAACACGAATGCCGAATGTGAGTCATTGAAGAAGACCCAACCAAAAAAAAAGTTTTGACCCTATTATAAAAATAAATTGTTAAGCCGATTGAATGACAAAAATAAATTGAGAGCCAAAGCCACAAGCTTTACAATTACAATTGAGAAAATGAAGTTGAAAAAATTGAAAATGAAAATAAAATAAACAATTTGCAATAAGTACTTGATATTTGTGCTTGTTCTGCATGCATTTGTCTAATAAATTTGACTTGACTTTCTCAGGTGTGCTGTTGATTTTGCGGACAACGCACAACACACACTCTTGGCTTGCCTTGTTTTCTGGGGCTATCAATAAACAAATTGCTGAAAATGAAAGTGCCGTTTTAAGCCTATTACATGGGAGCAGAACAACTGCTCTGAGTGTAAGTGTTGGACTACAAGTAATCCAGTTTACTGCCTATGTGTATGTGTGTGTGTGTGTTTTTGAGTCCAATGAAATGGCAAAATTGAATGATGAATTACTGCACTAGTCTGTGTGTGTGTGTGTGTGTGTGTGTGCGTGTGTGTGAACATTCTGGCCAGCATTTGGTAGCTGTCTGTTAACAACCTGCGTTGACCATGTCGATTTTTGCATATCTTCATCAAAGCAATTTATATGCACATGTTCTTCTGTCTCTCTCTTTCTCTCTCTCTCTGTATCTCCCATCTATCTATGGCTTTCTCTGCCCATCTCACTCCCTTTTGCTGGCCTGTTGTTGTCCTCGTCTCTGTCTTCATGAACTGTTCCTTAATTGCATAGTCTCAGTCAAACACACACACACATGCATTTGTCCTGTACGCACACACACTTGACCTTTTGTTGCTATGCCTACTTCAGCTTCCCGTCGTCCCTCTGCCCTTTGCCACGCCTTCTTCTTCTCCTGCAGTCAACCCTTTGCCATTGACGCCCAGCTGCATGAATAATTGAAGTAAAAGTGTTGAGCACGTAATGCCTACAAAGAGTCCGAGGCCACTTCTCAGGCTATCAGCGTCTCTGTCTCCGTTTCTCACTTTCTTTCCTCCCACTCTCTATCTCTCTCTCTCTCTCTCTCTCTCTATGTGTGTTTGCGACACACTCGTAAAAACTTGGCTTAAACATGAGACAAGTCATTGCAATGTTGACAGCTCATCAAATTTGCATATAGACTGCTTAAAAACAGCACACATACAAAAAAAACGAGGGAGAAAACTACAGTCGAGTGTGCTCGACTGCAACATACCCACTACTCATTTTGATGTGAGGTATATTTCCTAAAATATACCGAAAACATATGAAATGTGCCATTAGTTATATTTGGTATAATACCCGCCACTAATTTTTTATAAAATCTGTGAAGTATAATTCCTAAAATATACCAAATTAATATACTGCAAAAATACTGAAATATACCAAAAGTTATATTCGGCATGTCAATATACTCTAACATTCATTGTACATATCAACATACCAAATATAGCTAATAGTATATTTCAGTATTTCTAGTATAATAATTTGGTATATTTTACTCTATAGTTTATTGAAATACTCTCTCAACAATGTAAATTTGTCAAATGTAAAAATAAATATGCAGCTTAAATCGAAACTAAAATATACCAACTAAATATACTGAAAAAATATTGAATTATACCAAATATATACTGAAATATACTCTAACATTCATTGTACATATAATATATCGACATACCAAATATATCTAATAGTATATTTCAGTATTTTTAGTATAATAATTTAGTATGTAATTTAGTATATTTGAAATACTCTCTCAATAATAGAAATTTGTAAAATGTCAAAATAAATATGCAGCTCAAGTATTACAAATATTTTTAAATATTTTATTGCAATTTTAAACTCTTTGCTCAACATCTTAAGAACAACTTTAATGAGTATGTTGAACACTTGGCTGACACCCCAAGTTACTAATGACCTTGTTTACTAAGTAAAGTGTAGCGCAACATCGAAAACTACAATGCTGAACAGATTCTTTAATGAGTCTATTTATCATAAAAATGTTATTTTTTTAATTAAAATCTACACCAGAATAAATGCACTTAAAGAAAGTTATTTAATTTCAGCTTGCATTTATTTTTGGCAAAATTTTAGCATTTCAATTAGACTTAAAACCACAAGACTTCACATTCAGAATGCACGAAGTTGTTTGCTAATAAAGCGAATCAAATGAAATCATCATGAAATAAATTACTCAACTAATTATAAAGCAACCAATTTCAATTAAGAGCTACATAAATGAATAATGCCATTTCAGCAGTACAATTTTAAAGTTTTCTCTTGTCTACCAAAATACTATATACTATATATAATATATAGAGTCATTTATAGATACTCTTAATGTATGTGCATACATTTTTGCACTATTATTTATGAAGCACAGTCGAAGTTCGTTTCTTTTGGCTTGACAGTTTACAGTTGCTTTACAAAAGTTCTTTTTTTTTTGGCCAAGCTAATTTACATTTGGCAAAACTTTTGGCCCTATTTCAAGACACAGAGACATTGGCTATAAAAAAGTAAAAAAGAAGTAGAAGGAGTCATGAGTTTGAGGGTTCTTGGCTTGGTCTTGTCTTAGGTCAAGTTCAGACAGACGACACGATGGTAAAATAACAAAAGCCACGCATGTCAATGGACTTTCTAAATAAAACTAAGCAAAATAATAATAATAACGCCGCCGACTGCACTACAACTACAACAATATTGTCCAATAACAACGACAACAACAACAAAGCAGGAAAAAATAAGAGAACAATGAAATAAAATTGTATATGCGTCGTCTGTCGTCTGTCCGTTGTCGCCCATCGTCCGGCCGTTGATCACAGCCAAAATAACAATGAAAAGGCCACGCGACAAATTCCCCAAAGTATTTCTTTTGGTTTTTTTTTACGTTCTCTTCATCTGTTATTGTTGTTGTCAAACACACACACACAAACACAGACAAAAGCGAAAAGTAGAGCATTTGTCTGCACATTTGTTATCGTTTGCTTTACGCCATTTTTTTTTTTTTTTTGCTTTATGTTTATTAAATAAATGCGTTTTGTGTATTTGACAAAGGCAAACACAGTGAAAACGCAGGCTTTCGACAAGTTATTCGATTAACGATTAGCGATTACAATTGCGTGACCGTTGTGCACTTAGTAGGCAGACAGACAGACAGACAGACAGACAGACAGACGTCTATTTTGTCAGCTCGTCGTCAGTCAATCAGGCAAACTTATGTTGGGCAATGCCAAGGCCGCTTCGATTTTGTCAAACGTGTCGTATGCGTAATATTTCGCTGCTCGCTGCCTACGATTTGCATTTATCATTGGGCCACGAGCGCAACAGCAACTGTTACAAACACTCCTGCATGCAAATAGATCCAGACATCGCTCTACCTCCGCATCTTCAACTCTCTCCTCTCGCTTGTCGCTTCTCTCTCGTTCTCCACTCGATACCCTTAAAGCATGCCGACAGCTGCAGTTAAGCACATGTGGCACATCCTGCCTGTCTGATATGCTTCTTGTGATATCTCCTGACATTTTCTTGCCGTCTTGCACAGTGACACACACATACAAACAACATGCGTTGCCATCAAATATTGTCAATCACAGTTGCCGTCTGACTATTAAAGAAAACACTTTAATTGAAGCACAAAGCAGATGCATCTCATTTTAAATGTGCGTTCGAAGATTTATTCAAACTAATTATTTTAAATTCAAAGAATTCTATTGTATAATGAATTCGAAATTAGATAAAAGCAATTGTTAAGAAACTAATTTATAAGAACAGAAGTAATGCTTCAATATTTTCATAATTATTTTTAATGCTTACTACGGGTCTTAGTTGCTTTGGCTTATGGTCAGGTATATTTTGCTCTCTATGGCATATTTTGAATATATCACTCTATTTATATATAATTTGGTATTTATTGTTTTAAAATATATACCACACTGTTTTGCTTTAATTAAAAATGGGTAGCGTGTATCTCACAGTTGAGCACTCTTGACTATAGCTTTCTTAGTTGTTTAAATTTTTTCTTATTCGTTAAGTTTATCTGTTTAAGTAGAAAATGTCAAACTGGCCTCAACTCTTATAAATCTCTTGTTTAAACAGCTTTAAGTATTCTTTTATATATTCTAATAAAATGTTTACATTATCAAATATCAATTATATAGAACTGAAGCAACGATTTAATTGGTAAAAAATTTATATAGTATGTCTTTCTCATCTAGAACTATCAAATTCTCATTGTCTACTCCTTCATTTTATTAATTTTATAAAGTGTTTAGATTATCAATAAGAATTTATAATAAGCAATAATGAACAATATGTTAGAAATTTTATATTGCTTCTTTTCTCATTAGTTTGCTTAAGAATAAAAGGTCAAATTGGCGTTTTCTAAATTTGTTAATATTTTTTCATAGTTTTTAATAGTGTTAAAATTATCAATTAACAATTAGTTAAAATGTTCAGAAGCAACACTTAACACTGAAGTAATAGAAGAAACAGAATTGTAAATTTTATTCCTTGCATTGCCTTTCTTATTCATTTGTTTATGTATAAAAAGTCAAATTGTCTTTTTCTACACTTGTAAATATTCCTTCATATATGCATACTCATATTTGTGATCAAATTATAAATTATCAATAATAAGGAAGCAACACTTAATGATGTGAAATGACAGAAGCGACAGAGATTATCAAAGAGAATTTATCACCTTTACCTTTCTTATTCATTTATTGAAGTATAAAAGGTTAAATTGTCTATTTCTTTTTCTTTTTGTTCATTTAACCCTAAGCCCTAAGTTGCTCTGACTCATCTAATTGAAATAAGGAAATTGTATTTGTTATTTCAATAAAATAATGATAATAATAACTTTAAATTTTCTAATAGTGTTCACATTATCAATAAACAATTATAAGGAACAGAAGCAAAGACAGAAGAAACAAATTGCAGTCACTGTGCGTTATGAATTCCAAAATTGTCATCGATGTATGGCATATCAAAGGATTGGACCCACTGTCAGTTTGTGTGTGTGTGTGTGGCAAACAAGGTTGAGTGGCTGTCTGGCGCTGCAATCGATGTATACTCTATAAGTGTATATGTATGTGTGTGTGTGTGTGTGTGTGGTATGAGAGTCACATAAAGCGCACAAGTGCCAAATTGCTTAGGCAAACTACGTTAGTTATTACGGGCAGCGGTTGCTAGGTGCGGAGTCAACTTGGTTACTTCGTTGCTTCGTTGCTATGGCCTGTTAAAGACTCATAACTGCGTTGCGTTCCCCGTTCGCCGCTGTTGTTTTGTAGAATTAATGTTGGCGCATATAAAGCATACGCCATGTGTGTGACACCCACCCAATAATAGCCCATGAAAATGGGTGAAAATGTTTGTCGCTGCCCCAAATAGTGTGTCGCAACAATGTAGCAGATATTATAGAAGAGGAGACACAAAGCAACGAAAAACATAAACAAAGCCACCTCTATTGCCTACAGGGCAGAGCATTAAAGTCACGGCACGATAGCAATGCAAAAGGCAACGGCAACAGCAAAGGCAATACCCAAAGCCAACTAACTAACAACAACTAACCCCCTAAACAGCAATCACTTAACTTTATCCAACCAGCTACATTCAAAAAAAAAAAAAAAAAAAAAAAAAAACAGCAACTCGACAGTTTTTGCCAAGTTCTGAAATATTGGTTCAACACTTCAGGAAAGCGAAGCACGAAGTGGAGTAGAGTAAGGGAATCGAGTCGAGACCGAGCAAACAAACAAACAAAGTTGAAGAGTGAGGAGAGGAAAGGAGAGAACCCTTGAGTAAGGCTTAACTGATTGAAATGAATGAAAAATAGAGTTATATTTGTACGTTAATACTCGAGAACTTGTATTTATTTCGATATTCAGATACCAACAAATTCAATTTGTCGAACAAAAGTTGAGCCAAGAAATTGCAAATAAATAAATGCCACATACGTGAGTTGTACAACTTAGATTCGAGGTTTTATTGTCAATACAGCAAAACAGATAAAACTAAAGTGAAGACGCTATCGAAATGGGAATATATTGATAGACTTCTTTAATTGAGTTCGCAAATTTATATCGTAAATAACAACTAATTCCAGAGTAAATGTTTCAATGTTTCATTTAAATATTTTATACGCATTAATTAAAAGTATCTTAAATACAAAATAAATATTCAACGACAATTTGAGCATGTTTTTCTTCATCGGAATGAAAACAACTGTGACATAATTAGGCAAATATGAAATGTTGACAAAACGCTGATAACAATCATAATAAAAACCAAACAGAAAAAGCATCAAAATGCTGTCGAGCACAAAATAATTGAAATACTCGCAATGAATATGCATTTGAATAGTGTGTGGCATACGAATGAATAGTTCTGAATCAATTGCCAAATAAATTTGTAGGCTTATTTTGATTGATTTGCATTCATAACAGAGGCGAAGCCAAAGTGGAAATGGAAATCGAAATGGAAATGGAAATACCAATGAGAATGGAAATGGAAAACATTATCAATGAGCCGCAACTATTGCGTGTTATCACACACAAGAGTCCAACATTGTTTTCCACTTAAGCTGTCAGAAATTTGCTGACCGATCTGACAGCCAACAATATACATAGAGTTAAATATCTATTCACTCTCTCTCTCTCTCTCTCTCTCTCTCTCTCTCTTGGGCATACATACGACTATTATATATATAAAAAGATAGATAGATAGATAGATATTGTATTTATCTAGATGAGAGCTTAAAATCGTTTATCGTTGCTTCACAATTTGATTGATGCACACAGTCTATAAATACAAATGCGCTACAAAGAGCGTGACCGACTAGCAAATACTCTGTTAAATACTTTCATAAATAAAAAATATGATAACTATAATACTTCAACACATTTTTATAGTTTCGACTGAGACTAAAAGAAGAAGAAGAGAAGATTCAGTCAATAAAATTAAAATGGAAAATAAAATATTTTCAGCCTTAACTTCCAAGTAAACAGTTAATTAAAATAAATATTATTCACAAATAAAAAAAAATGATAATTATAGCACTTAATCATATTTTATTAGTCTCAGTCAAAAAGGACGATTCAGTAATTAAAATTTAAATTTAAAATATAAAATTTTGAGTTTCAACTGCAATATTTAAAAAAAGGAAGATTCAGTAAATAAAATTTAAATTTAAAATAAAAAATTTTCAGCTTCTACTTATAAAAAAGATTGAATAATATAATTTAATTAAAATTAAAAAAAATGATTAGACTTAACTTCAATCTTTAAAAATATTTGATTAAATAAATAATTCAATTCCATTAAAACAAAATATTTTAGCCTTAACTTCAAAACATAAATTGAGAAGATTAAGTAAATAAAATTTAATAAAAAAAGTATTTTTAAATGCAACTTAAATATTTAAAAAGAGAGAAATTAATATCGCAAATAACCTTTTTTCGACTTAAACTTCAATCTTTAAAAATGGATGTAAAAAAAATAAGCAGTTAATTGAAAAAATATTAAGAAATTACTATCATTTAATGCTGACAACAAAAGCAGAACAGTTGTGTTCACGTTAATTATATCCAACGCTTTTACAGCCATTGAAAATATATTTTTACACGTGAAAAGAATCAAGAACACAATGAATATTCTCTGGGTATTATCTGGGGAAATTGCGTGTTGAACTTTCAGGTTAATTTTAAAATGGTATTAATTGGTTTTATTTCCATTTTCTGTTTTTTTTTTTTTATAATTCTATTTTTCTTCTTTATGTTTGTTCGCTTTCATATTCTCTTTCTCAGTTTTGTGCGCTCTCGCGCTCGCTTGGCGGACAAATTTTTAGTTGTTCTGCAACGTAAACTTTTTGGCACCGGTGCATGTTGCAACAACAAAAGCACACACACACATAGATACACACACACACTCACACACTCATACGCAGTACAGAAGTATTTTATTTTGTACGAAACACAATCTGCAATCAAATGCGCTGCATGTGTTTTTACGCCTCGCCACGCACCTCAACGTATTTCCCACATCACACACACACACACACACATACACTCTTTTACCTCCCCGTTCTTGGCAGCACTCTCTCTCCGCTTTCTCCCTCTTTCCCCTCAGGTCGCAACAAGCGAAAATTTGTGTTTTGTTTTGAATATTCTTGCGTGTCTGTGTGTGTGCGTATTTTTATTGGAGTTTCGCTGTTTTTTTTTTGCTTTTTTCTTTGTTTTTAGAGCGAACGTAAAAAATGAAAATTGAATATTTTATGTGCATTTTTCGCAAACTCAACTCAACTCAACTTCCAAAAAAACAAAGAAAAGAGAAGAGAAGAAATCTCAAATAAAAAAAGAAGCAAATCCTTAGACGTATAGAAATCTTCATATATATAGCTATATACATCAGATGTCGTAAAAAGGCGCAACGCTAAACTTGAGTAACAGAGCTCAAGAGTTCAAGTCAAAACTTTGCCAGCTGGTGTTGTAGGGAATGCACGACTATCGAGTGATCAAAAGCACAAAAGCATATTTATAACAATAAATTATTTCACTTACAATTTTCCACTCAATCAAATTCTATTTAAAAGCAAAATCATAACTCATCTGCTTGATGCGAGCGAAGTGCAATGTTAATTGTAGCATTATAGCTGCATGACTTCAATGGGACGTTGATTGAATGATTTTGAATAGCAAATGGATGATAGGATTAATACAGAGTGTGCCTGTGTGTGTGTGTGAATACACGAACACATACACACGCACAGGAAAAGGGTCAAGCTGTGCTGTGAGGGAAAACACGCACAGGCATCGAATGAATTGAGAATCAAGTACATATATTATACCAAATACTATATATATAGTATATTTGTAGTATATACTCAGTTAAGGATTGCATTCACAGATGTTGCCATGACAAACTGTGATTCATCTTACAAAGGTCAGCGCATAGAATTTAGAGCAGCTGCTTCGCATTGCTTTTCGAGCCACGCGCTTCTGACATTCATAATATTGATAATTTGTTAAAAGATTGAGACAGCCAAACACACACACACACACACACACACACACACACACACACACACACACACACACACACACACACACACAGCGAGTCATTTATAAGACTTCTTTCGTTTCCTTTTACTTTCTTTTTTTTTTGAGGGGCAGCTGCTTTGCTTCACATGCTAGTAAATATTCGAGTAATCAGTAATCGAGATAAGCAGCCGGTAAAATGCATTAAGAATTTAAATTGAAAACTCAAGCAAAATACTTATGTGTGTGTGTGTGTGTGTGTGTGTGTATTTGTTTGGCAAAATACCTGAGTTGACTTACAACTCGTTACGACGTTGCTCTTCAAACGCACTCATGTTAATACTTCATTAGTTTACAAAAATGAAATGACCTTGCTCGGT
Source organism: Drosophila albomicans (assembly GCF_009650485.2). NCBI lineage: Eukaryota > Metazoa > Arthropoda > Insecta > Diptera > Drosophilidae > Drosophila > Drosophila albomicans. Next base: position 4,859,226 of record NC_047627.2, on the reverse strand, counting down.
ACATGTTTAGTTTATTTTTCTTTCTCTTCTTTTATTTTTTTTTTTTTTTTTGGCATTGCATTGAGTCAAGCATAAAAGGGGGGAAAATGCCCAACATTCAAAATACTATGTGGTATATAATATATACTGTATATGCAAAAGGTGAAAAGAAACCACACTCAAACCGCAGGCTACACAAAAAAAAAAAAACTGCAGTAGTCGTAAATTGTGGCCAAGGAAAGAGAGCGTAACGAGTGATGACAGTTTGGAGTCTAAAGAAACAAAAAAATAAAATAAAATACCAAGAGATGGCTTGTAACCAATATCACGTATACGCCACATACTTTCGACAAATGCGTTGGCAAATCAAAGATCGCTCTCTTTTCACTATATTCTATTTTCTTCGTACTCTTCTCCACCCTCGCCTTTGCTTTTGAATCACGCGCCAAAAGCGACGTTGCACCTTTTCTTTCTTTCGTTCGGTTTTTTTTTTTTTCATTCAGCACTCTGAACGCAGCGATTAGCAAAAGGACACGTACGGTATGCACACACACACACACACACACACATACACACACACACACACACACACACACACACACACATACACGCGAACTTTGGTTAACGAGACAAACCAGCGGCAAACCTGAGAAGCTGCTAACAAAGCCTGCACACAAACATCGCCACAGAGGGCTGCTCAAAGAGTTGCCATAGAGGGAGAAAATCTCGAAGCAAATGAAATAATTTCTTTTGCCTCTAACACTTTAAGAAGTGTATTTTGAAAATTCGAAATATGCATTTTAGTGTCTTAAGCAAACCTCTTCAATAACTAATCAAACTTCACAAGCAACCTTCGCTCGACTCGTGTGTCTCAATGTGCGTTAATGTTTGCTGCTGCTGCTTCTATTCCTGGTGTTGGCATGCTTTTTTCATCCTGTTGCTATTTTTCTGCAATTTTCATTCAGTTTGCCAATTTGCAGCGCCGCTGCTACGATTCCATTTAATAGACGCATGCGGCGTATACGTGATGGCAGGCTGGGGAAAATGGCAAAAAAAAAACACACAAGCACACAGAAATTCCAAGAAGCAGCTTCTGCTTATGGAACTCTCAAGCGGATCTTTCCACTTTCAATTAATGTTCGGCTTTACAACATTTTCATAATGCACATAACATATGCACATTAGAATTAAGCGAAATGCTAAAACACAAATTCACAAAGACCTTTCTTCTACATCTTCTTTTATCAAGTTAATTTCGAAGTATAAAATGAAAATTGTTCTAATTAGATACAGTTGAAACCTTTCAATTTACATATTTTAAAAACACATTTAATATAAAATCAGTTTTTGTTTTTTTCCACAGAAATTGAAATGCAATTGCAGCTATGCAATTAAAAGTGTAACTGAATACAACGACTGCCAAAACTGGAAATCCCCAAATGAGATATTTTGGAAAATACTGTTTGAAACTTGCATCCATTTGTAATACACACTCACACAACAAACAACAAACAGACACACAGACACACACACTCAGTCAACAATTTAAAACAATTTTTCAACAAAACTCGAAAAAGTTTTTCAAATATTTCAAAAACGTTTTGCACCCAAACTTTCGACTCCCATCGGACAAGCATTCATACTATACGCATGATATATTACAACACATACGAAAGTGTATGTATGTTGCTAAGTAACATATACATATACATATACATATATAATAAAATGTTTTTTAGGAACTTACCTTCTCACAAGCAGAAAATTGTCCTGAGAACGACGCACTTTTCAGTCGTTCGAATCCGATGAGAATTTTGTGCACATTTTGTGCGATAAACAATCAAAAAATTCTTACACCGAAAAAAAATAAGACTGACACACAAATCAAATTGTGAGATATGAAAATATAAAGGATTTGTTTTCTTATATTTTGTGTTTTCTTTCTTTCCTTATGAATTGATTTTGATTTTTCTTTTCGGTTTTTGTTTCGTTTCAATTAAAATTTTCCAAATTGTTTTGTATGGTTGTCTTTTGTTTTGATTTCGTGGTCTAAAGTATTTTGAATTGTTGTTTTTTTTTATTTTTGGTAGATCTTCAGCACTGCACTTGCACTTTAGTGTTGAACGAACAAACAATAAAAAAAAAGAGTTGTTGATAGCAAAGTCTCTCTGATAAATGTAAATGTTGTTCTCACTATTTGTTGTTTGTTATTATTGTTGATGTTGATGTTGTTGATTGGTTTTAATTTGTGAGCAACATGAACATTAATTGCGAATAATTTACAAAGAGGAAGATATATTGCGAAGATGTTTTCGAGTTTTGGATGAGTTTTAAAAGTTGTTGTTGTCGAGCTCTTTGCTTCTGTGTATTTTGATATTTTATTTGAGAATTGTGATTCTGACTATGTTCTTTCAAATGTTGCTGTTGCTGCTGCTGCCGCTGCTCGCTGCTGCTGCTGTTGCTGCCGCCGCTGCTGCTGCTGCTGCTGCACAACTCGCCTTGTCGAGCGTTTAAACGAAACTGATGCGATAGCGCGTCTGCGACAGGAATATAAAGCTTCAGTTAGGCCTCAGCACTGAGAGTGTGCTATAAAATCAACACAAGGCAGAAGAACAAAAAGAATAAAAACGAACGAACAAGCGAACGAACGAGAGCCGAACATACGAAACGACCGAAGCGAGCCCCAAACGAAGTGAGTGAGACACACACACACCCATACACACACGTAGACATGTGCCTGTGTGTTGATACAAAGCAAGACAAACACCTGTAAGCATAGCCAACGACGCTGACGTCGGCGTCGCAGTTCGGCATTCGGTATTCGGCTTTTGGCAATTCGGCACGATGCCGGCAACCAAGTGAAATGCGAGTGAACGAGAGCGAGTGCAGAGGATGCAGCCAAAGAGAGAGTGAACGACTAAGTGAGAGTGAGACAGAGAGAGAGAGAGAATGAAGAAGAGTAGCGTGGCGCCTTCGCTCGCGGAAGCGGAAGGAAACTCAACAGTTGGCACATTACGGCCACGGCTACTTGTTGTTGCTGGCTTGCCATAAACTTTATAGCAAGCTCATTTATTGCATTTCTTCAACACATACACGTCCATACATAACATATATGTATACAAACTTAATTTGTATTACTGAAGCGCCGCATTGTTTATCAATTCATCCAAGCGACGCAACTGCACCGGATCCTTGCTCAGTGCCGTCACCACAGTTTTGGAAAGATTCTCTTCCAGCAATCCTTGCTTTTCCAACACCTTTTTGATCGACTCTTCTAGTTTTTTTTCCTCTGGTGTTAGGTCTTCACTGAACACGCCAGAGGAGAACAATAACAGCAGCAGCAGCAGCGACAGCAATGAGAGTGGACAACGCATTTCGTTTTGTTTTGATATTTTCACGACTGCTGTTTTGGGGCAGGCTGCTTGCTATTTATACAAAAACGCCGAAGAACGTGTGAACGTGTCACTGATAAGCACTGATTCATTTGCAGCTATTTTAATTAACTAATTCGCTATCTCTTGCACAATTCATCATATTCGTGTAATTCGTGTAACTCTTTATGACTGTCTGTCACAGTTTATCTGTCTGCGTCCCGACTGTCTCTATTTATATACAATGTCTATGTCTGTCATTTTCTCAATCTGTCTGTAAATCTATTGATTTCTCTCTCTGTCGGACTCCGTCTGTCTGGTACGTTTGTTTATCCCTTTCTCTGTCTTTCAGCCTTGCTTCTTTCGATTATCTATTTCCATTAATGTCGGTTAATCTATATTTCACTCTGTCTGTATATCTTTCTTTGCCCACCTTTTCGCTGCTTGACTTCCTCTTTCTGTCTAACTTTCTTTTCACCAGTCTGTCTTTGCGTCTTCATCTGTCTCTATCGCAGTCGGTTAGTTTTGCTATCTCTTTTTCTATAAGTTAGACTATCTCTTTCTCAGTAAATTTTCTATTCTGCTTATTGTTATCTATCTGTCTGTCTTTATATTTTTTTTCTATTTAAATTTCTCCATCTGCCTCTATTTATCTGTCAGCCTGTTTCTTTTTTCTCCATCTTTCTCTTTCTCTTTCTCAAGTCTCTATATCTTAGTTCACCTATCTTTTTCAATCTGTCTCTCTCCGTTTCTCTCTCTCTCTTTCTCTCTCTCTCTGTTTCTCTCTCTCTTTCTCTCTCTTACTCTCTCTTTTTTCTCACTTTCTCTCTCTTTCTCTGTTTCTTTTTTTTCTCAATTTGTCTTTCTCTCTCTATTTATCTTTCTTTCTGTCTCTCTCTTCCTCTCTTTTCCTCTCTCTATTTATCTCTCCCTCTTTCTCTATCTCTCTTTCTCTCTATATCTCTTTATCTCTCTTTCTCTCTCTCTCTCTATTTCTCTCTCTCTATCTCTTGTATCTTTCTTTCTCTCTCTTTATCTATCTCCCTCTCTCTTTCTCTCTCTCTCTCTCTCTCTATCTCTTTATCTCTTCCTCTCTTTATCTATTTCTCTTTCTCTCTCTCTCTCTCTCTGTATCTCTCTCTCGTTATCTCTTTCTCTCTCTTTTTCTTTCTCTCTCTTTCTCTTTCTCTCTCTCTTTTTCTCTCTCTCTCTCTCTTTCTCTCTCTCTCTCTCTCTTTCTTACTTTCTGCCCATCCCTTCGTCTCTCTACCCTCTCTCTTTCCCCCACCTATTTCTCCCTTTTCCCCTCTCCCTCTTCTTCTTCCTCTTACACTCCCCTACAATCCCTTGTCAAGCGCCATTCGCATGGTGCTCAACAATTCCGGCAAAAGCGTCACATATTTGTCCACACACTCGACTGAACATCGCTCGGATCTTCCGCCTGCATCGTCGTCGTTCGGCACTTGGCACTGACGCATGCAATTCTCCAGCTGCGTCTCGAATTCGGCCAGCTCCTGTTGCACATAGCAGCGAGCGCGTGTCAGCGGCAACTGGCAACGATCGACGCAACGTTGCACGGCCTCGGCGCTGGCATTCGTGTCGGCGCAACAACGTTTCGCACAGCCGTGCATCGTCAGCTGCAGTTTGCGCAAATGCTCGCGATCGATGTCGTCGACTGCACTGATCAATGCGTTCTCAATGCGTTCGCGCTGCTCTTCCAAATTGGTATTCTCATCCATAATGCTAAACAGCTTTGCTTCAATATTTTCGATATATGCTAGCAAGAAAAGCAAAAGCCGACTACTTTGTTCAAACACAAATAAGGTTAACTGATCGATATTTATCGATTTGACATTACGATGAAAACTCTTTGAAGTGATCATATGAATAAGCCTTATATATATAATTCTGATAATATTCATTATAATCCCATTTAGAATTGTAAACAAATAAAAAAAAAATCAAACAGCTAAAAAGTATATCGATATTTATCCTTTTGCAACTGTGATTAAATTAATTTCGAATTGCAAACACAATAACTTTATAGATCTAATTCTAAGAATAATAGCAAATTAAGAACAAATTATTCAGAAAAAAATTCAGCAAGCAAATAAAGTTAGCTGATCGATATTTATCAATTTGAATTATGATAAAAAATGTGTAATTATTATTTATTCTTAATACATTTAGTATTAAGAAAATTAATAACAATTCCATTTAAAATTGAGAACAAATTGGAATACTCAAAAAGATATCGATAATAAATTACATTTGAAATTTACCAAGTTTTTTACTGCAATTATACAGGTTTAATTCAAAATTTATTAACAATAATACCATTTAAAATTGAGAATGATATATAATTCACAAAAATAAAATTACCTGATCGATATTTATCGATTTTATCTAAATGGTCAAATTCATATTATATTTTCTATGAATATCAATAATCTGTCATATTTACAAAATGTATTTAATATTTATGCCATTTAAAAACATAAATAGTGAAAATAAATCATATTACAAATAACGATAGCTGATCGATATTTATCGATTTGAAGCTATGATCAAAAACTTTGGACTTTATTATTTATTTTTAATACATTTAATATTAAGAATATTAATAATAGTTTCATTTAACACTGAGAACGACTTAGATAATTCAAAAAGTCAATAAGTTAGCTGATCGATAAGTATAGATTTGAAACTATGATGAAATGCATTTTAAAGGTTTAACAATTTTATATATTTCATTTTAAGAATTTTATTCATTTCATAATTTTACCAGAAAGGAAACTCTTCGATTAAATAGCATTGCTCCGACTCAATTGTACGCAATTTGTCATCGCCGTGCATCGGGCTGTGATTTGATTTGCGATTAGCGACGCTTATCGATTTCTCTCTCTCTCTCTCTCTCTCTGTGTGACAAGTTAATTGCCCGAGTGACCACAAACAGGCACAAACACGGCACCAATAATTAGCGGTCGGGCCGAGAACTCTTTGTGAATCAAACGGAACGTCAGGAACGTCAGCAGCACGTGTCTTGAAGCATAGTCAATGCATTGAGTGCCAAATTCAGACACATACAAACGTTTATCGATCACCTATTTAGCTAATCGATTATGCGCCACACAAATATGCTTTTTCAATAAAGTAATTATTTGTTTTGGGTTAACAGCTGCGCGACAGTTTCGGAGCACACAACACAACTCAGACCCGCCCCCAATTCCAACCAATATCGAACTCGAACACCTCAAATTATTCATATATGCTCCCAATTGATAAACGACAATACAGACAGAGACATACACAATAAAACATATACTACAAATGTGTGGCATACTTTTAGGGGCAGCGCAAAGTTGGTCGAAAATGAAACGAAACTCAAACAACTGTTGACACCGATACAGAAAATACACTTTCAATAGAAGCAAAACATAAATCATTTATGCAAATTGTTGAGGATTTGTTAAACTTTGAACTTATTCATATTTTAGGTGAAAAAAGCAGAAACATTTGGTTGGCAATGTGACTTTATTTTTGCCCAGAAAACTATCGAAATAAAAAAATTAGAAATTAATGATGTTGCCAAGAAAATGGAAATTAAGAAAAATATAAATGTAATTCATAAATTTTGATTTTATTTTGCTATAAATATTCCTATTTAATGTACATTTCATTTGAAGTATATCTATAATTATTAAAACTATTTTTTGGCTACTTAAAATGTTTATAAAATATTTGTTTGCTTTTCATTTCACCAATATGTCATCGACCAATCTATTTAGTTGGCAATACAATATCGATTTTCACATATTCATCAAGATATATTTATTATAATCAAAATATAATTGAAATGTTGTGAATTATGCATGCTGAACTTAATTCGAATATAATCCCCCAACGCGTTAGTTAGCTTGTTCGAACTTTCGGTCATAGGCCCCGAATAAATATGCTGTTAGTTACAAGGCTATTGGGCTAATGGCACAATGACCATGTCATGCTATCCGTCCGTCCGTCCGTCCGTCCATCTGTCACTCTCCGTCTCTGCTCCGACTGTCTGTCTGCTATCAATGGGCAATCAATGCAGAGTGTGGGCCAAAAAGCAACAGATAGAGCGACTAAAGCAGATATACGACTATATGGAAATGTCTGTATGTAAGTGCGTGATAGAAAGAGATAACGAGAGAAAGCACAAACGAGGAAGGGAAAGAGAGAGAGAGCGTGTCGGCCGACGTCAGTTGAGCAGCAGTTTTAAAAAGGAGGCGGCGGCAACGTTGTCTAACAAAATGTTTTCACATTATTCAAATGAAATGCTTTTTATTGTCTTCCCACAACACAGAGTACACCAACTACAGCAACAGCAGCAATAATAAAAATAATAATAATAATAATAATAATAGTAACAACCAGTTGCAATGATCGACTAAATAGTTGCGCTGCAAAAATACTTTGCTTTGGCTTTGCTATTTTTGCAAAAAGAAACAATTTAAGAATATACTAGGAAATACACAATGCATTTTAATACACTTTTAAGAATGTATAAATAAATATATGAGAATATATGAGAAAAATGTAATGGAAAAGAATAATTATTAAAAATATTACTGAAGAACGCTTTAAGAATTCAAAAAATATATAAATATCCATTAATAAAATAGTGAAAAGTTGAAATATATTAAAAAGTTAATGCGTAAGATTCAAACATAAATGAATGAATTTTTAAAAATTTGGAAGACTATAAATAAATATAAAAAATAATTATAATTTTCATTAATTTCCTTATTAAAACTCATTAACTATTATCATCCAAAGATTTTTATAGATCAAAATCTGTTCTTTATTTTCAACATATTTTTATTAAGTACAGGGTATACGTAGAAACACACACAAAGCGCAAATGAGAATGAAACAAAAAGTTGCTGAACAAAAAAAAAACGACTTTTCACTCGCAAAAGCGTGTGCAAAAGAAGGAGAAAGCTAAGAGAGTGAAAGAGAGAAAGAGAGGGCAAAAGATAGAATAGAAAAAAATATTACCTGCATTCGAAGAATGAAATGAATCATTGGGCGGAGGCGGCAAGACGAGGTGGAGAGAGAGATGGAAAGAAAGAGAGCGAGAAACAAAAGGGTGAAGGAAAGACAACAAAATGGCGCGACAAGCAAATGAGGCAAAGGAAGGGCGTTGGAAAGTGCTTGAATGTTTGGGCTATCAACACGATAAATGCAATTTCAATTTGCATTAATCTGCGTGGTTTAAAGGCATGCACACAAATAAACAAATGCACAAACACACACACACACACACACACACATACAGTTGTGTGACAACTGTGTCATGTGTCAGGCGAGCGCAAAGAGTTTTGTGAATGGCGAACAAAAGCAACGCCAAGCAATTGTATGTGAATTGAAAGTTGTGGCGCTGCGCTTATCGCTAACTGTGAACGCAATGCATTGAGCAATGTGCCAGATATGCACAACGTGATTGCAAACCGAACAACAAACTGTGCTAAATTATTTAAAGTAAAGTTTTGCAGCAGCAGCTTTAAAAAAAAAAATGAGGGGTTTCGCTTTTAGCGATGCCATTAGATTCATAAGAGAGCACACACGGACATTCCTTGGCAGCAAGAATGTGATATGAGCCATGACGTCTCTCGGCGGGTTTGTTGTTAGCCAACACACAAACACACACACACACACATACACACGCAGCCAAACATAGGTATGTCACACACAGTCAATGGGCCAGAAGTGAAGGTTTGGTTGCCTAGGCCTAAGTTTACTCTACACACACCGACATAAGTACATATGTATATATAGTACTATATATGGTTGCCTTGGAGTCAGCAGCTCAAAGTGACAAGTCAAGCATAGAGAGAGAATGAGTTGAGAAGCAAGGACAGCGACTACGACGAGTGCGGCTTGTGTGATATGTTAATTTGGCCTAAACTACGCGGAGGCCAAAACGGAAGCGACCTTCGCATCGCCAACAAATCCCCAAAGTAACAACAGCAGCAGAAGCAGCAACACCAAGAAAACCGTGTCACACATTCGCCTGTTAGCGCAGGATTTCACGTTTTATTTTCTATATATTTTTTTAGAGCTCTCTTTTTCACTTTTTTTTTTGTATACTTGCTACTTATAGAGGAAAAGGGTATTATAATGTTGTGGCTGCCTTAAATGTATATAACGGACAGAAGCAGGCATATCCAACCCTATACCCTAAGTATATACATTCTTGATTAGCGCCAAAAGCCGAGACTATATAGCCAGTCTGTCTGCCTGTCTGTCCGTCCGTTTGAACACCTAGATCTTAGAGACTATAATAGATAGAGATATAATTTTTGATACATACATACAATTATAACTATAGCTTTTATAATTCCTGAAAAAAATTCCTAAAATTTTATAATTTATTTCAAAAACATTTGTATGGCAAAAAACGTCTTCTGCAATTGGGTCTTAGTTGCTTTGGCTTACAATCCGGAATATTTTGCACACTACGGTATATTTTAAATGCGGTACTATTTCAATATACAAAAAACCTACATATAATTTGGCCTATTTTTGGTATTTTTGTGGTATATTTTTAAATGAATACCGTATTGTTCTGCTTTTATTCAAAATGCGTAGCGAGTATCTCACTCCACTGAAGCTTTCTTACTTGTTAGTATTTTTGCGGTATATTAATTTGGTATATTTTAAAAATAGAACCACACTGTTTTGCTCCTACTTAAATTGGATACCGAATATCTTGTTTGTAGTACTATAAAGTTTATGGTATATTTGTAATATTTTTGCGGTATATTTATTTGATATATTGTAAAATTAATACTACACAATTTTTTTTTTGCTCACTTAACTGTTGCTTTCTTACTTGTTTGTCAATATACCAAATAAAGCTTTTGGTATATTTGTAGTATTTTTGCAGTCTACTAATATAATATATTTTCTACCCCTCTACCTTTCTTACTTGTTATATATATTAATATACCAAATGAAGTCTTTAGTATATTTTTAGTATTTTTGTGGTATATTAATTTGATATATTTTTCAATTAATGCCGCGTAGTTCTGCTCTTACTCAAAATGGGTAGCGAATATCTGGTTTGTAGTACTATGAAAATATACCAAATAAAGCTTTTGGTATATTTGTGGTATTTTTCCAGTATATTAATTTGATATATTGTTAAATTAATACTTCACTAATTTGGCTTTATTCACAATATGTAGCGGGTATCTCATAGTCGAGCACACTCAACTGTAGCTTTCTTACTTGTTTGTAATACTATGTAAATATACCAAATAAAGCTATTGGTATATTTGTAGTATTTTTGCAGTCTACTAATATAATACATTTTAACAGTCAAGCACACTCGTATCTACCTTTCTTACTTGTTTTATATATCAATATATCAATATACCAAATTAAATCTTTAGTATATTTCAAGTATTTTTGCGGTACATTCATTTGGCATATTAATACCACACTGTTTTGGCTTTTATTCACAATGGGTAGCGGGTATCTCAAAGTCGCGCACACTCGACTGTAGCTTCCTTACTTATTTTTTTGTTGGCTTTTTCATAATGAAATTTGTGACCCAGTCCCATTGACACGTGCGAGAACTCAACACGGCGGGCGTTCTGTCGTTCTCGTTGTTGTTGTTGTTGACTTTAATGCGGTTTGCTATTTATTAGATTTGCACAAATGGCATTTTGGGGCAGCCCAAACACAACGCGCCTCTTCTTATCAACAGCCCAAAAAACAGCAAAAAAAAACGAACACGAAGCAAATCGCTTGTCGTCTATCTGTCAGACAAGGCGTTAAGTGCTTGGGCCAACTCTATCGGCTGCGAGCGAAGACACAAAAAGAAAATATGGAAAAAAAAACACCAAGCGAGCAGCTCAAATTATTGAAAATTCATTTAAATGTCAGCAGCCGCAACAGCAGAAGCAGAGAGCGTGGAGCAAAACTGACGCAACATGTCGTATGCGTAATATCAAATATTTAAGGCGCTTACATTTTTAATGCCAAACGTCGAGCTGGAGTTGCCTCAAGAGAAAGTCAGACAGCTGAACTGAATATGTGATGGCTGAGGCACACTGAAAATTGTGTGCGATGGATGCTCACGAATTCACGAGATGGGAATCGTAATTATTATTGCACTGACTCCCACTGCCATCATTATTCTCTGCATTCCAAAGAGTTTTCTACTCACTAACAACAGAGTTTGTTAGTGGCTGCTGGCATTAGCGCTTAACGCGGGCTTAAATCAAGCAATCACTTCAAGTAATTTGCTCCAACTGCGCATAACGCTAAGCCCCGCCATTTCAAAGCAAAGATAACGCAGCGCAACAATATACTATATATACATAAATAAAAGAAAGGTAGAAATAAAGCTGCTTGTGTACAGGTTAAGCGGCTGCACGAGCTCCCACTCTAAAAGTCTTTATGTATTAAGTATTTCATTTTTTTATATTACCTATTTGTTTAACTTTGCTGCTAATGCTAAGTAGTTGCTAAAATGTCGCACTACACATTCAACTAGACTGAAAAATACCCTCTGTGTTCTTAAGACAAAACATTACGTATACGCAATGTGCATCGTGATAATTGAGTGTTTAAAAAATGTGGCAGGTACTACAATTAAAAGTCTCTGCGATGCTCTATGCTTATAACTAACAAACAAATATTACTTATACGCATTGTATGCCACTAAAAATTACTCATACATAGAAATTGCGCATATGGAACGTGTTTTTTTTTTAAGTAAATTGATAGAAACGTAGCAGTTACTATCTAAGAGTAGTTACTAACAAACAAAAATTAGTCATACGCAATAGATATCTTATAAAATTGTTCATACGCAGCGTGTTGCGTGGCAATTAAGTGTTAAACAAAATACAGTTTATACAAAAAGAAATTCAGATTCCCTGAAAATAACAAATACAATTACTTATACGTAGTGTATACCCTCTGCTTAGAAGAAACATAAAAATATTGCTCATACGCAGTGTTTTGCTTGGTAGTTGAATGTTAAAAAGGCGACAGTTTGAATGTTATTTGAATACCCTCTACTTATAAACAAATTAATAAAATCACTTATATGCAACAATAAAAAATTACGCAAACGCAATGTTGTTGATAGCCTCAAAGATGTTAAAGTTGAAACTGTATTAATATGACAAAAATTAAGTCTGTAGCTGTTTTCATTATTATTTATTATTTCAGAATAAATCGAAGTGTTCCAAACAATTGATACCTCTAATAAATGTTGTCTTTAAAAAAATATATTTTATTTAAAATGAAAAATAAAATAAAATAGTCGAAAATACCAGTGTGAGCAAACGAACAGCTAAACAAATGCAGTGCAAAACAGCGAAATATTGTCAACAATAGCGAGCAGCAGAGAATAATCAGTGTCGGACAGCAAATACATAATGTATATAGTATTTTGATTGGCTTTCGCCATTTTACTAGTTATTGTTGGCTATGCAATTTAAATCCAATAGAACAACAAAACAGAAGAGCAGCGGAAACCGAAAAAAACACAAAACACAAAACACAAAAACAAAACAAGCTCGCTGACAATGTCAACAACAAATACGAGCAACGAAAAATAAGCAAGTTGCTGTGAGACGCAACTTTTCAAATTCCCACACACACAGTAATAGAGAGAGAGAGAGAGAGAGAGAGAGGGGGGGGATAAAAACAACTCCCTCAACACCTCATTTTTAGCATAAAATCAGCATAGACTACAGCGCGCTCGCGTCTCTCATGCTATTGGGATTTCAGTTTCGTTTTACATTTGATTTGAGCTGAGTTCTGAATTCTCGTATCATGTTTGCTGCCCATAAAATAAACGCTCATGGTTAAATGTTCGTTACGCTACTTGCTTCCTTTTCTTTTTTTGCTGCACAGCAGCAGCAGCAGCAATTTGTGGGTCACAGGGAATGACAACAACGATTATGCAATAATATCAATTTCATAACGTCACGTCCTCAACGGCGCGCGCTCGTCCTTGGCCTCTACAAGTTATTGACATTGCGTCCCAATCCCGCAATGGGCTCGCCAAAAACAAAAGCAAATGTTACACACACAAGCACACACACATATTTGAGCAAACGCTTTAAGTCGAATTTCAGCACCCGTTTTTGTGTGTGTCCTGTGCCAAGTCACTAAGTAGACGTTGCCAACCCCCAAACAATAATAATAACAACAGCAACAGCAACGGCAATATCAACAACAAAATCCTCAACGTCAATGCGGCGTATGCGTAACGCAAAAGCCAACGAAAATTGACAACTTTAAATGACGAACATTATATACACTAAATGAGATTAAAATCGAAGCCAAAACTTTGAACTTTAACTCTTAACTCTATTGAAAGCAATAACTTGAAATGCTTTCCGAATATGAATTATGTTTCGACAAACGAAACGAGTTAAATAGCTAAATAAATATGAGTAGACTAACTGCTGGCCATCTTATAAACAACATCACGTCGTAGTTAGTATGTCCTTCCAATGGAGTGTGATGAAAAGGAACAAAAATTTAAGCGATTTTCCGTTGAATTTCTATACAGTTATTTTCTTTCTTCATTCTTTTTTTCTCTGTTTTTTTTTTTGAGTAAGTCGCCCGCCTTGACGCGTCGTCTCAATCCTCGCATAGTATTGTTGGGCGCCTAACGCATTCGGACCCCATAATCCAACAACATCTTGAGCGCGCTCTGAGAATCCCAGCTGCCTTTTTCACTTTGTATTATGCGTTGTTATTGTTGTTTTGTAAAGAGGGAAATATGATTACAATGGTTGACACACAACGTGCCGTGCCAGGTGGAAAGGTTGTCACAATGCTGTCTATGTGTGTGTGTCTGTGTGTGTGGGCGTGATTCAATACACATATACACGCATGTGTGCGTATATCCCCATATATATATATATATATTATGATACATTTGTAAGTAGAAAAATCTATATAAATACAGAGAGAACCTCGTATACGCATCAACAATAATAGCTGCTTAATGTAACACAGTTTGCAGCTGTATAGCCTAAAGTTGTTCTACGATATTCAATACACTCACAAAGTGAAAAGTCCAACAAAAAAACAGATAAACAAATATGAAAATTCGCTTTATTTGTCAGTGCAAATTTTGTGCAAATAATTTAAAGTTGAACCGAAAAAACGAACAATTCAAATGCAGAAATTTGATCTTAAATTTCAAATTATTTTTATCTTTTAGAAATCAGAAAAAGATAAATATTAAATGTATGTCAGCAAATCTCTTTCAATTTAAAGTGAAACTTAAATATGGTAGGCTAATAATTATATATTAAAAAACTAAATATCAAAATTCGTTCGTAAAGTTCAACTGAAAAAAACGAACAATTCAAATGCAGAAATTTGATTTCTTTCAAAGCTTAAATTATGTTACTTCATTTTGTAATTCTATTTTCACATTTTTAAAATAAGGAAAAATAATTTAAAATATATGTTTATAAATCCAATTCAATTTAGAGTAAAACTTAAACATTCCTAATTAATAATTATATATTTATAAAAAAGGAATTCCAACTTAATCTTTTAAATTCCAATTCAACTTCATATTATTAATTTAAATATTTTTACCTTTCATATGAAACAAAAAAGAAACTATTTTATTATATTTTGTGTATATTTAAAATTAAATTCATTATTAATTAAGTAACTTAACATAGTGTATTTAATGCTCGACTTTTGACTTAACAATTTATTGTATTAATTTTGATTTCGTTTTGTTTTTTTTCTTTGTTTTTGCTTCGAGCGCTTTGCTGTTTTTATTTGTAATTGTTTTGGATTAAGTGCTTAAATTTTCATTAAATTTGCACAATGCTTAATTAATTACTATACTGTTGCAATTGTTAACCTTGTTTCCAAAAAAACATAAAATTTCCGTTGTCATTTTGGGCAAAAGCACTTGAGGACTTTGGTAAAATAAATAAATGAAATAAACGCATGTTAACGGCGAACGTAACAAAAACACAAACAAAACAAAATCAATTGCAAAAATCGTTTGGGGGCATTTAAATTTATTTCGATTGTCATGGTAAATACCTGATATTTCGATATTCTATTTGACTTTGCTTCTTGTTTTTGTATTTAAACGATGATTGCTTAACGTTATGCTGTTAAAGAATTGTGCGGAGTACTCACGTATCACTGAAAAGAAATAAAAGCAAAAATGAAATTAATAATTGAATGCAAAGTGAAAAAATATTGTGTTTGATGAAATAAAAAGTATATTAACAAATTTTCTACTTCTCTTTGAACAATTTCAAGTACTTAAAGCGCTGCCCCAAAAAGTATGCTACACCGAAATTTCTTAAGAATTACTTTAAAAATATAATGCCAAAAAGCATTTTTGATGACAAAGACAAAGGCCACACTGTCAAATATTTATGCAAGCCAGTAAAATGCACAAGTTACAATGACTACTAAACATATAAAACTATATATATATATATATATATACTTGTATATATAATACACACACACACATTGTTGTTGAGTCAAAGGAAATGATGAGGCGAAAGTATTTGGCGTTCAGAGCTTTTGTTTAACAACAATTTCTAAGCGCATATTTACTTGAACATTTTTGGTCAACCTACTGGAAACTGTGGTTGTTGTTGTGTTTGTTGAGGCATTCTGCATGTTGCAATGTTGCAAGTTGCTTTCTACTTTTTAGTCCTCATTTTCATTTAGTATTTTCCTTTTTTTTTTTTTGTTGCATTTTCTTTTGGGCTGGGCAACAGATGCATTTTTTCTGAATTAAAGGACTTGCCATACTTTTGCCTTTTGTGCTGCAAATTTATGCCGCAATAACTCATTCACGGTGGGCGTTGAGCTTAATGTTTTTAATAGCCAAGAGTGAGCCATTACAGCAAAAGCAGAATGTTGAATAGATGTTTTAAATTGTGGACTTAGCTTTAAGCTGTTAAAAATGCATAGCTTTACGCTTTTGCTTATGCAAAGTTTTTAAGAATTTCACGTGATTTTTAGTAAACAAAAAATAATGTTTGCATAAATGTTTTAAACTCTAAGCTTAGATTTAGGCTCAATTAGTTACGCTTAAATATGGAAAGCTTTAATCTTGTGTAATTTACTTCAATTATCGTATAAAGCTTTTTCGAATTTAATGTGTTTTAAGATATGTTATTTTAGTTTGACACTAATTTGTTTGCTTTCAAATATTAACTCCCTAATTATAAGTCGAGAGCTGTAAGCTTGTATTTGTCATTTAAAAGCTCCTGAAAAGCTTTTACAAATGTAATGTGCTTTAAGTGTTTTTAGTTTAGCATAACATTTATTTTTGCTTTTAAAGCCAGCTTTAAGCTTGTGTTTTTTCTCTTAAATACTGGTACAAATCTTTTGGCCAATGAAATATGTCTTTTTGGTAAGCAATGAAGAATGTTGAATGTTTTACTTAGCTTTAAAATCGTAAATCTTTAAACTTAATCTTAATTTCTTTACATTTAAGCGTTCATGACGAGCTTTAAGCTTGCATCTTTCACTTAATTGCCCTCGCAAAGCTTCTGTAAATTCAATGTGATTTTGTAAGCAAATAATGTTAAAGGAATGTTTTTTCAACTGTAAGCTAAATTTGTTGGCGCTTAAAGATGAAAAACTTAAAGCTTATGCTTTAAATTCTCGAGTAAAGCTTTTACGAATTTAATGCGCTTTATGTGATATCACTTTAGTTGACCACTTAGTTTGTTTGCTTTTAAATATTCGCGTTTAAAATGTAAGTCGAGAGCTTTAAGCTTGTGCTCTTCACTTAAATGCTCGCGTAAAGCTTTTACGAATGTAATGTATTTTTTTGTGATTTTTAAATGCAGAATATGTATAAACGAAAAAAAAGACATGAGACTCACACACACACAACACAGAAAGTACTCAAGTGTTTTGCATGTTAAAGTGGCTGCCGTGGATCGATTTCACTCGTGCAAGTCGCCATTGAAAATCGAGAGCATAAAAGTTTTCCTCAATTTTGAGAGCACAGCACACACACAGGGAAGGTCAAGTTGCAGTGTGTGTGTGTGTGGAGGGCAACAAATAAAATGTGAGAAAGAAAACAGAAAACAATTTGGAAATTATGATTAATTGCTGCGAGCGCAATTGAGAGTTATATGTTAAAGTGAAAATATGTGTATGCAAAAATGAAATAGCTGCAGGCAGCACAAACGTCAGTCCGTCAGTCAGTCAGTCAGTCAGTCATTCAGCTAGTCAAATCAGTGAGTGAGTAAAGCATGCAGTATAGCTGCATAGCTGTTATTTTTGTAAATCTTCATTAGCGAACTTCATTTTTACGGCAAAAGGCACTCCGTTAGCCCATTACAACTCCAACACAGAGAAAGAGAGAGAGAGCAAAAGAGAGAGAGAGCAAAAGAGAGAGAGAGCGAAAGAGAGAGAGCGAGACATATGCGACGGCTGCTGCTCAATTAACAGACTTAAAATAAAGTCAGACGCAAATATTTACGGCGGCATTGGAGGGCAACAACAACATCTCGGGGAGACTTGAATGAATTGCTGGTTAGCACAGAGACACCGAGAATGAAATCCAACAGCAGCAGCAACAGCAGCGACTGTAGCTTGGCCTGGCAAAAGGATAAAAAGCCGACGTACTTCATTAATTTTAATTAAGCGCCCACAGCATGACAAAAAGCGTACCCCCAAAAAACGGGCAGCGACAAGAAACTGAAGAAGGTAGGCCATAAAATCCACCTTATGTAAAAGCAGCGACTGAGTAACATCGCAAAATGTTTTGCATCCCATTTCATAGACTAGAGATGGATGCGTGAAAACTTGAAATTGTTTAATATAAACATGTTTACTTATTTTACGAATAAATTTATATAAAACTTTTGATTTAAAATCATTCAAAAGAGCAAAAAGAAGAATTGTAATAATCCTTATATTCAATAGTTATCAAAACCTAATACTCAAAATAATGAGAAATTGCTGAACGAAAAAACCAATTAAAAGTACAAAAAAAAACAAATAATTGACATTTGTAATAATCTATAAATCAATTAAAATTTCTGAAAGTTATAAAAACCCAAAGGTATAAAAAGTATAATTTAATTAATTTGTAATAATCCCTTCATTCGACAATTATCTTCAGATTTTAAAATACAACAAATTTCTAAACAGAAAATAAAATTTGAAAAAAAAACAAATCATTTATATAAATATATTTTAAATCAAGTCTCTATTGAATCATCAACAAAAAACTTATTCCAAGCTAATAAATTAAATGAATCGCAAAGAATAAAAATACAAATTTGAAATGAAGTCATTGATTATTCATTAACAAAACAGAAAAGAAACACATTATTAAATAAAAATTATAAAAATATAAAAGGCTGCAATTAATTTATATTTAAAATAATGTCATCTATCAGTCATCAATTACTCAACAAAAAATAAAATAATTCTCAACCATAAATTAAACATATTGCACAAAATAAACATACACATAATTAAAATGTAGACCTCAAGTATTAATGTAAAAAAAAAATAAAAATTAAATTGAAAAGATTATTATGAATAAAAATAAAATTAAAAAAAAAAAAACACAATACTTCGAAATAAATATTTTTAAAATATTCGAGCCTTAATATCAAGTTTATGTATGTATTTAAATATAATTAATAGAACGACATTAATAGTAAAAATAAATACAACGTAATCTAAGTAAATAAATTAAATTAATTTACAAGTACAAAAACATAAAAATAAAAACGTTTTTGCCTTTAAAAGTCAATAAGAAAGCGTCACGAGTATCAGAAAATGTTCAAAAGATTTATATCATTAATCTACACAAACAAATTATATTGCCGAAGAGAAAAACTAAAATTTAAAAATTAAAATGCATTAAGCCAGTGCTTTAGAAATACGTTAGTGTTAATTTTAATTATATATTATTATTATATATAAAGAAATTAACGCCATAGAATTTCAATGATATATTTTCAATAAATTGAATTGCAATTTAAATTGATTTTTTATTATTTAAAATTCACGAATTTTACGTTTGCTATTCTTCATTTTTCTTTTGTATTTATTTTCGATAAATTTTCGCCAGTTTTCATTCAGTTTTTCATGCCAAGCTTCAATCACGTGCTCATCTCCAAGTTCGCTTTAAAGTAGACAACAATTTTTGGCACCAAAAGTGACAAATTAGTCGCTCGCTTTTCGCTTTTTAGCATTCGCCATTTTCCAGCTGCCATTTTTGTTTTTTTTTTTTTTTTGGCTAACCTTGAGATTTTACTAAGGAATAATAAATTAAGTTTCTTGCCTCAAATCTCTCTCTCTCTCTTTCTCTCTAACATTTGCTTTCACTTTGCTGTCACAGTTTTTGGCTTTCCACCCCTTCGCTGGCTTTCAAATTATGGAACATGGGCAAAAAGCGTAAATAGAAACATAAATACAAATATCATAATATGTATGTTATATTTTCATGTGGATCTCATGTCATTGCATTAACTTTTTGACGCAACGCAACCGCAAAGCCGCAAAACTGAAAACATTTCAATTCAGCAAACGAAACGATTAAAGTTATGGAAGGGCTGCTTGTCACTTTATGTTTATACTATACATATACATATATGTATATGTTATATGCTATACAAATAAGTAAACTCAAAAAGGATGTGATAGGTTTATATGTTAGAAGAGGAAATGGGTAGATTAAACTTTTGAATTTGTTTGGTGGTAATAATAAATATTCAAATAATTATTACATCATTATTGAGTTTTCAAAATATAAAAAAATAGAGTTTCGACTATTATTTGATTAAATTTAAAAATGATTTTACAATTATTACATAATTATTATAAAATTGCATCTTTTGGGTCCTTTAAAAATCGGTTTTTATACTGAGTTATTTTTAACTATTTAATATTCTCTTTCTTAAAATCATTTGTAAAAAGAAAATATTCAAATATTTTACATCTTTACACAAATTATTTTATTTAAAAATCTAACTTTTCCTATATCATCAATATTATTTGTCTTCCAAATATTCTATTTTAAACGATTTCTTGACAAATTTATTCAACTAATTATTAGATAATTCAAATTGCTAATCAATACATTTATTTATTATATCAAACTCGAATTAATTTATTTAAAACTTCAAAAAAAATTATTTAATGAGTTATGAAATATTATAAATTCCAATTGAATACTTTTATATTGAATTTTAAATTATATTTATTAAACTAATTATGAAGAATTTAAATTTCCTTTTTAATACTTTTATATTTCATTTTTAAATTTATTTATTCAAATAATAGTGAAATATTTTAAATTCTATTTAGCCTTTTATAAAATTTATTTCATCAACTTATAAAGAAATATTTTAAATTCCAATACTTTTATTCCAGTACTTTTATTTTTATTTATTTTAAACTCCATTTTTATTTTTTAAATTCAATTAATTATCAAATAATTCCAAGTTTTATTTATTCAACTATGACATATTTTAAATTCCATTTTAATACTTTTATTGTAAAATAAATTTATACAAGTAAATACTAAATATTTCAAATTTAAATTTAATACTTTTCATTTAAGATTCTTTTATTCAACTGTATATCAAATTTAAATTCTAAAATTTATTCATTTAATTATAAAATATGAATTTCCAAAATAGTACTTTTATTTTGAGATTTAAAATTCATTTATTAGAATAATTATGAAATGTTTCAAATGCCTATTTAATACTTTTACTACAACGTTCATTTATTTAAATATTTATTTCAATTCAATATTTTTATTATAAAATTCATTTGTTCAACTAATTATAAAGTATTTCAACTCCTGTATTCAATTATGAAGTATTTCAAATTTATATTCAATCCTTTTTTTAATTTTGAAATTCATTTATTCAACTATGAAATATTTCAAATTCCAATTTAATACTTTTCCTTTAAGATTCATTTATTCGATTGACTTTGAAGTATTATTATGAATTATGAATTTCCAAAATAGTACTTTTATTTTGAGTTTTAAAATTTCAGTCTAGGGTATCTTCTAGTCGACTCCCAATATTGTCGCACAACTTTATTTAGGTTGTCTGGGCTTGTGCTTAGAGATCAAAACGGCAAATGACTGAGTTAAACTGAAGTCTGGGTAAAATGTGGCCACAGAGCACACATGTTGGCAATGAAGTGCTTAAGTGCCTTTTCGCCTGGCCATTGAATTTCGGAGGGACAGGGTTTTAAACAACACAGCAAAAGCAACAGCAACAGATGAGTAATGCGCAATACACACATAAAGTATAACGCATAAAGCAAAAATAGCAAAAAGTCAACAAGTAATTATGGCTAATAAATAGCAAATGAAATGCTCAATCCTCAATATAAATATATTATATATAAACGTGGGCAGCATAATGCAGCGATAAACTAATCCGAGCGAGCGATGAAACTTAATACTTTAAACAGCGAAAGAAGCGATAAAAAAAAGGAGATGCATAAAAAAATGTGCGGAGGAGAAAATAAACTTTGGCTGCTGCGTGGAATTAAGAAAATCCATTTAAGCAAATTTTTCGCTTTTAATTGAAAAGCGCGCGCAAGCAAACTGCAAAATAAAATGCCTTCTGCGTGTTGGGGGAGTGAAGTGAAAAAGTAGACCGTAAAATCGGAAGTGAGCACAGGACACAAGACACAATAAACATAAAAAAAAGAAAAAAGAACAATAACAACAAGTAAGAAAGCTACAGTCGAGTGTACTCGATTGTGAGATACCCGCTACCCATTTTGAATAAAAGCAATATATTTTGCGGTATTCTCAAAATATACCAAATATACTGCAAAAATACTAAAAAATATACCAAATGGTATATTTGGTATATCGATATAGTACCGCATTCAAAATATACCATAGACGGCACAATATACCAGATTATCGGCCAAAGCAACTAAGACGCCTAGTAAGTAGGCGTTTTTGCCCATACAAAAGTATTTCTTTAATAACTTCGACAATTTTTATCTGATCGCAACCAAATTTTCAGGAATCATAACTACTATAGTTATTATTATATATACCAAAATTCACAACCTTAGCTTTAAAATTACGCTTGTTATGTTTTTGATTTGCGGGGGCGGAAGTGGGCGTGGCAAAAATTTGAAACAAACTTGATCTGCGTGCAAACATAACAAATGCTGTCGAAAAGAAATTATAGCTCTATCTCTCATAGTCTCTGAGATCTAGGTGTTCATACGGACAGACGGACATGGCTAGATAGTCTCGGCTGTTGACGCTGATCAAGAATATATATACTTTATAGGGTCGGAGATGCCTTCTTCTACCTGTTACATACATTTCCTGTCGGCACAAAGTTATAATACCCTTCTACCCTATGGGTAGCGGGTATAAAAAGCTGACCACAAGTTCAAATAGAAAACACACGACTAATTAAATTAAAAATGCATTAAGTTCGTTTCTGTTTCTAGTTTTGTTTTTGTGACACTCACTAATCCAGCATTTCAATGTCATCCTCATCGTCGCTATCCTCATCGTAGCCATCGCGTTCCCTCCGCTCATCATCGTCATAGAACTTGGCCTCCTGCGCCGCATTCCCGCTGCCAAAACGTTCACGCTCCCGACTCCGTTCGCGCTCGCGATCCCGATCTCCTCCTCCGCCTCCGCCTCCTCCTCCTCGCTGCTGTCCCCCACCGTTATGGCTGTGGCTGGCATTGCTGCCGCTTCTGCCACGCCCCTGGCCCTGGCTGCCGATCTCGGAGTTGGGAACGCCGCCGCGACGTCGCATCGATTGAACTGGCAGACCGACGCCTTGCTCCAGCTCATCGTCCTCCTCATCGCTCTCGATCTCGATCTCATCGAGATCGCGTTGACTAATGCTTCGCTCCGGCATTTTCGTTCACTTTCTTTCTTTCACTTCGATCTCGTTCTCGTTCACGTTCACGTTCACTTTCTCACTCGCTTTTGTCTTGTTTAACACACTTGATCGTTGTCACCAGTAACAAGAAAAAAAAAGAAGAAACACGCAAATTGTATTTTTTGTGTTTTTGTTTGCTACGCCACTCGAGTTGAGACTTGCACCGAACGCATCCAAAACTGCAATTGGCGCTAGGAAAGCGTCGCGTAGCAAAAAGCCAAAGCCAAAGCAGAGTCGCTTTGACTCTGTGGGGCTTCGAAAAGGCCGCCAGGTGATTTTCTATGCTAATTCAATTAGCTGACCAACACGCACACACTCATACACACATTCGCTTACTCTCAGATGTTTTTTTGTTTTTGCTTTTTTAAATGGGGTCAGCGATTTTTGGGGGCGACATTGTTTGGGGGACATTTGCTCTGGCGGTTGCTCTAGCAGCCAGCCAAATAGGAAGCCCCATCTGATTAGCATATTGCCTGCAGCCAAATTTGGCTTCAAATCACTGCCATAAGCTACCAAGTATCTCAAAGATACATATTCTCGAATTATTGCGACATTCGTTTTGTTTTGCTTTGATGAACTTCAAATCTCTTCAGTTGAACGTGATTTTAGCATTGCACACTTCAATTATTGAAATCGAAAATAAATTTCATCAAAACAGATTTAATCTGTCAAAATATTCACATTTTTGCAAGAAACTTCAAAGCAAGTATAACATAGTTATTCTTCATATTATTTAAAAGAATAATTAGTTATAAGTTTGATGTGATGCAAATAACAAACTGTCGATGGTAAATAATTTTAGTAGTTCCATTGCTAGAAATACTTAAAAATATATTGTAATTCTTGTTATTGTTAACAATTATTAGAAATACTAAAAATATATCATAAAAATAATAAATATAATATATCTTATAAAAATAATAAATATAATAATATAAGATATATTATATTTATTATTTTTTTGATGTTTAATGAGTTTAGATATTATGGAAAAAAAATCTTATATTGTTGCTAGCAACAATAATATTAATTTTATATTATTTAAAAGTATAAAAACTTCGAATTTTTGAAAAAAAAATAATAATAATATTCTATAAATAGTAAAGTATTAAAGTGAAATTCAAAAAAAAATATTCCATAAATAGTAAAGTATGAAACATAATTTGGTTGTATAAAAAAAATGTATGGGTAATTCTCTGCTGAAAATGTCGTGTGAAATGCTATTTAAAATTAAAAAAATATATACCAAGAAATTTTTTTATTTTGACGAATCTTATAGCTCTAGATTTTCACTTTAATTAGAGCTAAAAACGATATTTTAATTACTTTCCTGTTTGCCTTAAGTTTCATACAAACAATTTGAAAATTTAGTTGCGATCATATAAAAATAGTAGAAGTTATTTAAAAAATTCTTTTGCTTGGACAAAAACGCCTACTTACTACGAGTCTTAGTACATTTGGCTAAAAATCTGGTATATTTTGTAGTACCATGGAAATATACCAAAAATAACCTTTAGTATATTTTAGTGTTTTTACGGTATGTTAATTTCGTATATTTTTTAGCGGGTATCTCACAGTCGAGCACACTCGAAGGTAACTTTCTTACTTGTTTTACTTGAAATAAATTCATCATCATATTAATATGTATAAAATAAAATCGAAAATGAGTTGAGGGCGCCAGCAGACAGTACTTTCCTTACAGTATAATTAAACTTAGCATTAAATACTAGATTTAATTTGATACGCAGTGGATCACAGCTTATTTCAACCACCACCAACCAACGACTTTGAATCAGTATACTGGACAAACTAAAAGAGGTATTAATTTTATTTAAGCGCTGAATTTTAGTTTAATGTTTTAACATACAAGACATTCTATCATTTGTGGTCTAATTTTTTGTTTACTATATAAAATGATCGAAAAACAAAAAAATGGTGAAAAAAATGGTGAAAAAAATGGTGAAAAAAATGGTGAAAAAGGGGAAAACAACATTTTTGACAGTAAGAAATTGTTAATATTTTTATCTTTTATATTCCAAATCAATTCATCAATTAAAAAATCTTTGAATTGATGTAAATATTTATTATTGGAAATACTTTACTTTTTTTGTAAAGTAGTTGAAATTACAATTCATATAAAACCAAAATAAATAACCAAACCATAAAGTAGAATTAATTTATTAATTTTTTACGATATTTAGAAGAAAACAGTCTTAACCAAAAAAAAAAGATAAGAGTTTATATTGTATTCATAATATTATATAACATATTTTATGACTAATTGAAGAATATTTCTTAATCAATTGCAATACAAATTTGCTTTACTTCTTCAAGTTTTCTACCACTTTTTTTAATGTTTCAATTACAATATTTACAATTGATGTTAATATTAAATTTCATTTATTACAGGGTGTCTACAGCTGCATCACACCCGTTTTGCACACTTAGTTTTGATTGTTATTATTGATTTTCGAAGCTGGCTTTGCTTATTAGCCATTCATTTGCAAGCTTCGCATTGGCGACAACAGCAACAACAACAACAGCAACAACAAAAACAGAAACAGCAGCAACAACAATTATTAACAATTATTGGCCAGTCGGCTGTTTTGGCCAAGTTGACTAGCTTGCTAGCTGGCTGGCTGGCTGGCTGGTTGCTTTGGCCGCATTGGCAACACTTCCGGTTGTCGGTTGTCGGTTGCCGGCAAGCCAAAAGAACCATAAAATTGAAAATGAGCTGAGCCGAGACACAAAGGCAAAAACGCGCACATTTAACGAGCCATTTCAATGCCAAGGCATCGAGTGTTGCGTTGTGTTGTGTTTAGTTGTGTTGTGTTGTGGGCACTCACTCAGTGAGTGCGAGTATTAGTTGTTATTTCTATTATTTTCATCTTCAATTTTTATACCCGCTACACATAGAGTAGAGAGGTATTATAACTTTGTGGCTGCAGGAAACGAATGCAACATCCAGAAGGATGCATCTCTAACCCTATAGTTATATATTCTAAATGTAGTATTATAACAATATACCATTGACAGCCTTTAGTATATTTTAGTAATTTTGTGGTTTATGAATTTGGTATATTTTGTACTCTTGGGTATGATTAAAATGTCACTATACCAAATATATCTTTTTGTATAATTTAGTATTTTTTATTTATAATTTTGGTATATTTTGTACTCTTGCGTATGATTAAAATATAGTATTTTTCCAATATACCAAATATATAATTTGGTATATTTTAGTATTTTTGTGGTTTATTAATTTGGTATAATTTGTACTCTTGGTAAGTTTAAAATGTAGATATTTTTTAACATACCAAATATAGCCTTTGGTATATTTTTGTATTTTTTGCAGCTTATTAATTTGGTATATTTTGTACTGTTGGATATGATTAAAATGTAGCAATATATCAATTTACCAAATATATCCTTTGGTATATTTTAGTATTTTTGTGGTTTATTAATTTGGTATATTTTATATTCTTGGGTATGCTTAGAATGTAGTAATATATAAATATACCAAATATAACATATATTTATAAGTATTTTTGCGGTTTATGAATTTGGTATATTTTGTACTCTTGGGTATGTTTAAAGTGTGGTAATACATTAATATACCAAATATAGCCTTTGGTATATTTTAGTACTTTTGCGGTATATTAATTCGGTATATTTTAAGAATAATACCGCACTGTTTTGGTCTTATTCAAAATGGATAGCTGGTATCTCACAGTCGAGCACACTCTTCTTCTATTTTATATACGCTTTTGAATATTGTTTTTGCTGCTCATCCAACGAAAATTATTGCCGAAATCGCATGTATGAATGTACTTAAAAACTCGCTAATATATTTTATTATTATAATTAATGCATAAATTTGATAAATTATAAATTTCTTGAGTTTAGGCTTTTTGTAGTTTAACAGAATAATATATTCAATAATTGAAACTAAGAATAATGACGGAAGCTAAATGAAAGAAAAAATCAAACATCTTTAAAAACAAAATTTGTTTAATAAAAACTGCTTTTAAAAATTATTTAATAAAATATTCAAGTCTTTAGCTCGCGCATATTTTTAATTGCTATTATTTTTTCAGTTATTTTTCCAGCATTCAGATTAGTTGCCAGTACTCAAATAAATAAGAATAATATTTTCCGCTTAATTTCATTTGTAAATTAAGTGTAAATAAACAAATAAATAATAACTAGTTGGATTTCAAATCTGTAAAACACATTTAGATATAGTAGATTATTTTATGCTTATGAAATTTTGAAATCGAAAAAAATGCTGGACCAATTTTTCATTGAAGAATGTTAATTAAAATAATTTACTATTTTATTTAATTCCTTTTTCAATAATTGATAAAAAGTGAAGTTAAATATTTCATATATATTTCAATATATTTTCCCTTCTTGAACTGCTTTTAAAGTACTCTTAAAATAGGTTCTCATTCTTCTTCAGTTCTCTCACTGTTCTTCGTTTCGGAATCTGATTTATTTTTATGCATCTGCATGGGGTATTTTTTAGCATTTGTCACATGTTTAAAACAGCATTAGACTCATGATTCTGTCTACTCATCTGTGCATCGAATTGAGACACTAAAGATATTCATAAAGATAAATTTGTTTTATCCAAAACTATTTTCAGTTAAATTCATTAATATTACGACTTACAAAATTTACTTTATTTGAAATTTAGATAACAAAATTTTACGTTTTACAAAATTTTCATTGTTTTTTATATATTTTTCTTTGTTTATTTTTGAAAATTTATTTAAAAAAATATGTAATAAAGTTATATTCGAGAGTTTTCGACTGTGAAGTATCCATTTTGAATAAGATCAAAGCAGTGCTATATTATTCTTAAAATATACTGAATTACTAACCGGAAAATACTAAAATTTATATTAATATAGTTTATGGTATATTTTTAAGAATAAGACCGCACTGTTCTGATCTTATTCAAAATGGTATATTTTATTATGTTGGTATATTGATATAGTACTATATTTAAAATATACCATAGAGTACAAAATATACCATATTGACAGCCGAATCATATAAAGTATTTCTTAAAAAACTTCAAACATTTTCATTAGGAAAACAAATTTTAAGGAATCATAAAAACTGTACTTATTATTGGCTTAAAAAATGATATTTCTATCTCTTAAAGTCTCTGAAATGTATTCTATTTTATTAATATATTTTATGTCTTATTATTACTTTAGTTATTTTGGTATTACAATACTTTAAGTTCATCAACATCTTCAATATATTCATATAAAAATTACTTTAATTCACTTTACATTTTATTTAGTATTTCGTAATATTCGATAATGATAATTTCAATTCTATTTAAAATAAAAATCAAATGATTTCTCTTCACTTTTATTTTATCTTAAAACATATCACATAATATATAATCTAAAATATTCAACGCGGAAATATTTGCCTTTAGCTTAATTTAAACTTATGTAGCATTCTCGTGTTGCAGTCGAGCATTTAGCATTTAGTGTTGCAACCAGATTGAAACTGGAGACAATTTGCAGATGACATTTACAGAATTTGGGCAAAATGTTTGAGCAATTAAAGTGTGTAATTATTTAATCGACGGCTGCACAATAATTTCGCAATGCAAATTACCAATTTGCAGAACGTAGGCCAAAGTTAATTAGACAAATGGTCTCGACAATGACAAAGCCAATGTTGCAATATGATATTATATTTTCAACAAAGGCAAGCTTCCTCTATCTCTCTCTCTCTCTCTCTCTTTCGATGTGTCTATCTCTTTCTGGGTTTGATCGGGACAAATGTAGCTGCAAATGAAATGAATTGCAATTATTGATGCAACCATCTCGAATGACAAATTATACCACGCTTTGTTTGAGCGCACGTTAATTGAAGTTGTTGCAACTTGCTGCAACTCGACACCGAGAGCGACCAACTGTCAATGCCAACGACTGTGCGACTGCGATTTAGATTTTAAATTATGCAAAAGACATAATTGCTGCCACGCTTCTCATCGTTCATTGCCAAGGCCGCACAATTTTAGCAGCCACTGTTGCAGACACAACGGATGTGAATTTTTTTTCTTTTTTGTTTTTTTGGGAACAAAAACCTCAACAAATTAAGCGATGACAAAAGCAAAAAAAAAAGGTGTCAACTGAAAAAACCTTCGCATGGCGGAAGACCTCAAATACCCGGCATTCAACGACCTTGCAGAGGGCATTCCCGTTGCCCTAA
The DNA here is from genome assembly GCF_009650485.2 of Drosophila albomicans. Lineage (NCBI taxonomy): Eukaryota > Metazoa > Arthropoda > Insecta > Diptera > Drosophilidae > Drosophila > Drosophila albomicans. The sequence continues at coordinate 4,829,687 of NC_047627.2, read as the reverse complement.
AAGGTGCGTTCGAATTTGTCAAACAGTTCACTGACTTATTAATCTAAACTTCAGCTTAAATGGCAACTAATAGTTAATACAATCTATAATTGAAAGATCAACAAACTGCGACCGTTAAATAAATATAAACTTGAAATTTTAATTGCTATCTCCAATCAATATAATCTTAAAAATGTAATAGTTATCTTCAAGCTGTTTACAATTGTTCTATAATAAATTACTCTTTACACCGACAACAATGATATCTATTGAATTTCCAATTCATTTACAAGTTTCCAACTGTTAACTGTAAAAATAAGAACGTAAAGTCTGTCGATGATTTAATACCCTAAACGATGTTAATTGAAAGCTAATAAATAACTTTATAGACAACTTATTTAAAGAAGCTCTCCTTTAAATATCTTGTTGCATTGCTCTTCAAACCTTCACAACTTTTGAAGTGTGCACGACTAACGCATACCTTGGAAATTAATAAATTATAAATTTAAAAAGCTATTTCGAAGTCTTTAATAAAGAATATTAATTGTCATAGATGAATCTTTATTTTTAACTATTACTTCAATTTCCATTTTGCCAAAATACGTTCTTCATTTTGAAAAGTTTATTAAGCGACTACAGCATACCCTAGAAAATGTAATTAGAGATATGTACATATGCTTATATAAACTTTAAAAACAATTTGCAAATCATATTTATAAAGAATACCACGTAAGAAAACTTGAATGGAGTGTGCTCGACCGTGAAATACCTGCAACATATTTTGAATGAGAGCAAAACAATCTGGTATTATTCTTAAAATATACCAAATATTTATAAGATGAAATACTAAAATGATATACATGGTATATTATGTGATATTATTCTTAACATATACCGCAAAATACTAAAAATATACCAAATGTTATATTTAGTATATTCATATACATTTAAAATATTAAATAAAATAAAATACTAAATATATACTTGGTATATTGTGTGTTATTGTTCTTAAAATACACCGCAAAATACTAAAAATATACCGAATGGTATAATTAGTATATTGATATACATTTAAAATACTGAATAAAATAAAATACTAAATGTATGCTTGGTATATTGTGTGTTATTATTCTTAAAATATACCGCAAAATATTATACTACAAAAATACCGAATGTTATATTTAGTATATTGATATACATTTAAAATACTAAATAAAATAAAATACTAAATGTATACTTTGTATATTGTGTGTTATTATTCTTAAAATATACCGCAAAAAACTACAAAAATACCGAATGTTATATTTAGTATATTGATATACATTTAAAATACTAAGTAAAATAAAATACTAAATATATCAGATTGTCAGCTAAAGCAGCCAAGACCGTGCATTTTTATTTCTAACTCTTAGTTCAATTCCTACTTTGTGAAAATACCCTCTTCATTTAAAAGAGTTTATTGAGCGACTAGAGTATACCTTAGAAAAAGTAAATAAAGATATTTATTCAAACTTTAAAAGTTATTTGCTAATCATATTTATAAATAATAATAATTTTCAGAGATTTATATTTGCAAATCATATTCATAAAGAACAATAATTTTCGCAGTTTATTTTCAACTATTTCTTCGATTTCCACTCTACCAAAATACCCTATAAAGTATGAAAGTTATTAATTGCTTTGCGCATCGTTAGACAATCTTTCGCTTTCATGTTTTGCGATCGTTTGACGTGTTTTATTACCATTATGGATTGTTGGCGTGTTGCGCAATAAGCCCGCTTTGGTAAGCACATTAAATACAGGGTATGCAAGCAACAAATAATGACAAAACAAATAAGCACTCATCGTAAATGAAAAGAACACGAAAAAATAATAGAAATAAATAATAATACAGAATAAACACGCATAACAATTTGATAAGCAACCCACGTTGCAAAATCTGAGTAATACTTCAGAACAATTTACACACAGACACACGCAGACCATAAATGACCCTACAAATAGGTATTTATATGGTATATATACGTATATATAAAATGCTTAAACTCGTCCCCAGCTGTGAGCGGAGTCTCACACAATGTAAATTATAAATAATTTAATTATGATGACGTCGAATCAGCGTTGATAATAATAATGACAATGATGTGAATGCGAATGTAATTGTGCAAGATGATATTGTAGATGATGATGATGATGATGATGATGATGATGATGATGATGATGATATTGTACGCTCAACAATTGTGTTGCTTCCTCTTATCGGGAGCTCGACAGATTTCTTATCGCGTAGCGCCGACAGACAACAGTTAAACGGTCGTAAAACATTACTAATTAGTACCAGGTGACAAGGTTAGAATTTCCGCGATCTATTCCGAGTATTCTCTTCTTTTTTTTTCTTTTCTTTTCGTTTTGCTATTTCTATTTTTACGGAACCAGTTAGGAAGGGGAAGCGCCTTATCAGAAAACATTTAAAATAGTTCTCTTGTGGTTTCTCAAATAATATGCTTAAAATATTTTCGATTTTGGTTCCTAACCGATAATAATGTACAAAATTAAATATATTTTCGATGATTTATTGAAATCTAGGAACAAAGTTTTATAGTTTCGGGTCTTTCATTTGAGTTTATGAATAATTTTTTGGAAAAATCTATTATTGGATTCTTGATTAACTTCAAATTCATTTCTCTGTAATTTATCTGAAAATAAAAATGACTGTTATGTTGCTTGTCATGTTACTTTATCGAATTACTTATAGATTTTTTTTTATAATTTATTTCAAATTTAATACAAGTTCTATAATTTGACTTTTAATGAAGAACAAAAAACTAGATGTTTTTTGTATGTAGAAATTCTCTTAACTAATCTCATATTTAAAATTCATTTATAAATTATTTTATAATAATTTGTTTGTATTTTAATATTTTATAATAAGTTATAATATTTTTGTCAAACTATAATAAATTTTTCTTCGTTTCTCAATTTATAATAAATTATAATACATTTCCCAAACTTTGTAACTATAAAAATTTTAATTTCTTTATCTTCTGCTATAGCGAAGCTCAACTGTAGCTACATATTCACATATCTTAGGGTATATCATAAAACATTTGCTATAGTCACATAATATTTTGTTATACATTAATTTTGTTTAGCCAAGTTTCACTGTAGTTGACTCTTATTTACTAATTATTTTCAATAAAATTCGACTACAATTTTTTTTATATTCCTATTAAGCTGCCCCATTAAATTTTGTCATAGCGATGCTTCACTGTCATTCCCAAATATCTTTTATTTAAAAATAATAACGCTCTAAATGAAATCATAATGGAATCACATATTGTTTTAAAAATTCATTGCTAAAGCAATAAACTCGTTGTGTTGTTTTATTTAACCGTGTTTAAAGCACAGTGGGGCAACATCCAAAAAAAAAAAAAAAAAAACTCACAACCGGTGTGAGTTATTTTTTTTGTGTTGTTTTGTGTTGCTTGTAATTCTAACTGTTTCGGTTTTTAGCCAACGGCTCAATTAATAAATGAGAGCAACCTGGAGCAAGTCTAATTGGAATGACACACAAAAACCAAATGAAATGAGTGCGTGGGAGCGCGACAGAGTGAGACGGTGAGTGAGACAGACGTATAGACGTGAATCAAGTTCAAGGGCACAAGGCGCACTCACCTGCTGTAGTTGTTGTTGTTGTTGTTGTTGCTGCTGTTGACAGCTGACTCAGCTGACTTGAGCCTCGACGTTGCCGTTGGCGTCGGCGTCGACGTCGACGTCGACAGCAGCGCCTCTGGCAGCACAGGGCGATAGATGAGCGGCTTCACATTGCGTTCGATGTCGTCGAGGAAGACGACGTCGTGCACTGGAATTAGCCGATGGTCGGACACATTGAAATGCAGATCACGAAAGGGTCCATTGAGCAAGCAGCGCAGCGTTGACGACGCGGCTGCATCCGTGTCGTGTGGCGGCAACTGCAAACAACAACAAGGAACGATGCTTATTGGAATATTGGAATCTATGTGATGGCTTATTGGAATAAGTGTAGGAATCTAAGTGGAGAAATGCTGCACCTTGATTTTCCCATTGGCAGCGGAAAACATTGAATCACAGCAGCAGCAGCGTCAACCGCAATAATAATTATATTGAGAAACATAAACAAAATTAACACTTTTGCTATGACCACATATGACACACAAACCACACACACAACAAGCAAAGCAATAAAAAAAATATACAACAAAAAAAAAACGTTTAACACGCGTGCGTCGCGACAATAATAAAAGCCATAGCGAAGAGAAGAGGCGGAAAATAAAAAAACAAATCTAGTGTTTTGTGAATTAAAACATAAACACACGCACAATTGACGCCGACTACGATTTATAATTTTTTCTCAATTAAAATGCTTGTGCCACATAAACACACATATACACGCAGCAACACTAACTCATTTAGGCTGCGGCTGCGCCTTCACTTTGCATTTCACTTGCGGCTACAACAAATAATAAAAAAAAAAACAGAAACACAACACACAACATGAGACCAATTTAATTTTTCTTATAGTTTGTAGACATATTTACGCGTAAGCGTGAGTATGTGTGTGTGTAAACGCACGCTGCGCAGCCCCCGCGTACGTTAAAGCAACTGCCGCCGACGCTCTTGCAATTGGTCCATTTGTCGATCACTTTTTGAAACAGCTGTTCGAACTGCCTGTTTTTTGTTTGCTGCCTATTGCCAGTGGTGTGGCAACGCCATGCGAGCAAAGGCTGCCAGACAGCCAGCTGTGCGCAGACGTTTACCAACACCTAACGCGAACACACAGCGGCATTCGGCAATTTGGCAACACCGTGCGTGCTGCTGCAGCTACCCAAATAGCTGTGTGAAAAATGTGTTTATAATAAATAATTTAAGTAGCTAAACTATTTTGCAAACATTTGCTGACCAAGCCAAGCAGGTGAGTAACGCTTAAAACGATTGCAATTGTTTGCGGCGCAACTATGTGTGTGTGTGGATTTGCAAATAAATGCAACTACACATGGAAACGTTTATGCCGTATGCGCGTCCATGTGTGTGTCTGTGTGTATGTATGTGTGCACTGGCGGCAAAAACAATGGCAGAAAATGCTACAGAAAAAAAAACAAATGCTAAAATAATGCAATGCAGCATTTTTCAATGTTTATCTATGTTGTTCTTGTTTTGCAGCCTCAGCCACAAGCGAAGCCAAAACAATTTCGCACAGTCTCGGACAACAACAACAACAACCAATTAACACATAACTTTGGGGTAAGAGCGAGATGGCAACAACAATAACATGGACAACAAGAGGAAGAGCTTTATGCTAATGTGCCTCTTCTTTTCTGATGCTTTTTTAGGATAGAGCAAGAGCAAGAGAGAGAGGAGAGAAAGAGAGAGATCATGTCGCATACGATATTATTGGTGCAGCCGGGAGCGCGACCAGAGACGCGCACATATTGCGATTATGAAAGCGTAAATGAGTGCATGGAGGGGGTGTGCAAGATATACGAGGAGCATTTGAAGCGACGCAATCCAAATACACCGACCATCACCTATGACATCAGTCAGCTGTTCGATTTCATCGACACACTTATCGATATCAGTTGTCTGGTCTATCAGAAGAGCACCAACACTTATGCGCCCTACAACAAGGATTGGATCAAGGAGAAGATCTATGTGCTGCTACGTCAGGCTGCATTCAGTCCGAATGCCTAAAAAACTCACAAACTAACACTTACACACCAAATAAACAATAAGAAGAAGAACAACAATAGCTACAGCAACCAATTACAACAACAGAAAGAACACATTTCTCTCTTTCCAACAACAAATCTATCATTTTTCGGACTTCATTCAATCTGTTTAATCTCTAACTCAAAAATTTAAGAAATTCGCATTTTTTGTTCTGTTTATTTTTCAAAGTTGCTCTTCTATATGCTTAATAACACTATAAAAGAAAACAAAAAAATGTACGACTGTAAAACCGATTTGTAGTTTTCTGCTCTACAAACTGGCGAATAAGAACCTTAATTTTTTTGTATTTAAATATAATCTAATGTATGTATATATATACAAATAACAACAGCGTGTTTTCTTTTTTATTATATCTTTCGGAATTTCCCTAGCTCATTATTTTTGTTTGATGCACGATAAATCAAACATTTTTATATTTTTCACACTTTTTACGACTTTCTTTTTAAATTGTTTTTTGTCTGGATTGCTGGGAAATTCCCTATGAGTAATATTTCATCGAAAATTTGGCGGTGTGAATATTTTCTCTAGTTAAAACTTTTGTAGTATTCAGAAAACTCAACTTAAACCTTTTGTAGTATTCAGAAAACTTGCAAAAAAGATGATAATATAAAGCAGTTTTATAAAATTAAAGTTTTCACATATTATTAGTATTATTATTTTTAAATATTTTCAACTTTTCATTCATAACTTTTTAACTATGCACTCAAATCAAGTTTTATATAAGTTTATATCAAGTTCTCCCGAATTCATCAAAATCTTTAAATAATTTCATAGGATAACATTTATAATATGAGAGTGGAATAAAAAATGTATATTTATCTATATGCTATTTTTAAATGTTTGCAAATTTTCATTCATAAATTTTTAGTTAAAAGTTATAAATTTAATGCAGAACTAAAAAGTGAAAAAGATTCTATAGAAATATTTATGCAAAATATTTAAACTCGTATCAATTGTTATATGTAGATCGAATGCCAAAGTCTGAGTTACTCATGAAATGGAAACCGGAACAGATTACTGTCAATATCAATTTCAACTTTAACCTTTCAAGCCATTTGTTTATTTTTTAATGGCCCCATGAAATAGTAAAATAATAATACTAAAGTTAGTGCTTTTAGTCACGTTAATATCTAGAATTATTTGATTGCAGTTTAAGCTCCAAAGTGACCCGAACCCGGACAAATAATAATAATACAAAAAACTGTTAATTGCCAATTGTTGTTAACTCCACAAGTGCTTAGCAAATTTGTGTATGTGTGTGTGTGTTTGTGTTTGTGCATTAAGATAAACAGAACCTTTGCAACCGCAGTAGCGCGTAACGAGAACAATATAAAAAAAAATATTGTAAATAAAGAATAATAATATGTTAAAAGCTCAGCCTCAGCAGCGGCCTTGCGCGCAGTTGCCGCTGACAGCGCAGTTGACGTCGACGTCGACGCTACTGCACTTAAGTTGATTTTGGCATGCGTTATTTATTTATAAGTGGCGCATTTATTTGTTTTTTTTTTTTTTTTTTTTTAATTAGCTACCAACTTTATGTAATAAAAGCAAAGCTGGCAATTTAATTGAGTTGCGAATATACAATGTTAGTTTTAGAACTGGTTTTGCCGGCCAGCTGCGACGCAGCAGCAAACCAAGAACAACAACAACAAAACACGACTCAATGTCAAGTTCATATTTGGCTGCACACGACACACACACAAGCACACACGCACACTCACTCACTCTCACATGCACACACACGGGCTTAAGAATTGCAGAGCACAGCAAACTGTAACTGTTGCTGTCTCTGTCTGATTCAAGTGTTTCGCCTCGTTTGGACCACAAGCAATTTTGTTGTGCATTTTTCTTTGCTTATTGTATATATTTGTAATTAAATTGCTATACATTAATTATGTAAAATATAGTATGTAGTTTTCTCATTCTGATTTTTGTGGCTACCTCGCTAATCACGCACTTTCCGTGCCGCATCAGCCTCATTTTCATATTCCATTTCATATTCCAAGCGCAGTTTTGGTTTTGTGCTGCGGCGTGAAGCTCCCTTCGTTGTTGTTGTTGGTGTCTTCTTCTTGCCGTCGGTGGACTTCTTGGGAGCTTTCGTTGGCAGCTTTGTATCCTGTGTGTGGGTGTGTGTTTATAAAATATACGGTAAATATTTCGAGTTTCGTTTTCTTATTTTCATAGAGGGAGTTGGGAGAGCTCGTTGTTTAAGTTGCGCGCGCGCGCGTTTGCTGACTGCGGACTCGATTTATTTGCAAAAGTCGCACAGCCGTTAAAAACAGTCAACAACGCAGCAGCAGCAGCTACGTCGCAGCGCTGCGCTGCCGGCCGGCATATGAGCTTTCAGCGCAGCAGCAAACTTGAACTTGCTTTATAGTAATTTCAACAAAAGCACACACTGCAACTGTAACGCCTTCCGCCTCCCACCTCATAGCAACACTTTAACCTACCTCAATATCATCGTCATCGTCATCGGACTGCTCGAAATCGCTGTCCAATTCCACTTGCTCTCGTTGACCCGAATCACTATCGATATCCTCATCTTCTTCATCATCGTCGTCATCGTCATCGTCGTCTGAGTCCGCCTCCACATATTCTTCGGTATCATTGAGCGCCTTTCGCAATTCTGCCGCCTCGCCATCTTCCACCTCCATTTCACGCTCCAATTCGTCCTCCTCCTCGTCTTCATCCTCTTCCTCGCCATCCACATGCTCCGCCTCCAGCGCTTTGTTGAAAGCCGTTTGCGAGAAATTATAAATATCTTTGTAGGTGCCATTCTTAAGACGCGCCAACAGCTCCTTTTCGATATGATTATCGATTTTCGCTGCAATCAGCGCCTTTTGCTCACGTCGTGTCTCACGGCGCTCGATCTTCGTAGACAGTGGCACAATGAGCTTTTGACGGCGCAATTTCAGCTTACGCATGCGCATCAGATACTGTGTGATTTTGAGGAAACGCTGTTTGTTCTTCGCAATCATGTATTTGGGCCAAAAGACCAAATTCTCATTGATCTGTTCAATGGCCTTCTCAAAGTTGCGCGACAACTTGATGCGCTCCCACAGTTTGCTGGGCATATGCGAACGTTCCGCCGTCTTTATGAACAGATAAATGATGCCCTTCTCCTCGCGGACTGTTGCATATTGTGAATTGGCCAACGGACAAGTGCGTCGCGTGCACAGACCCGTAAGATTGTATTCATGGCGACAGAAGGTACGCGTATCCGTTCTAGAAATAGTGTTAATTAAAAATTATAGGATAACTTATGCGTCGACTTACTTCACTTTGTGGGAGCAGAAGGATTTGTTGATGATGCTCCAGACAACCTGTGTGGGAATTAATTTGTCAACTTATTATTGCTTTAATGTGTAATTTTGTCTACTTACATCGTCGTGCTGCATTTTGTGTGTTTTAGTTGCTTGTTTTTATTTAAAAACAATTATTTGCCTTCTCTAAACACGTGCAACGTGCAAGCGGTTTTAAAATACAACAACAAACTCACACACTACTTCATGCGATAGACGATTTTTTGACATTCGCCTTGAAACGTCAAAAAAACAAAGTGACCAGATTATGGTCGATACATTGTGCTATAGATTTCGCACTCACTATTAGTAGTTTAAAAAAAAAGAACTTAATAAAAATAAATTATTTATATCAAATTCATTTGCATTAATTTTTTTTTAACTAACATACCATTTTTTCCCTAAGCAACCAGTTTTTTGCTCATTTATAGCATTTAGCTTTTAACGTATATTGACCAAAACCCGCTAAACGATATGTAACGTGCGATGGTTTGTCACATGGTGCGGCCACATTACAACCACCGCGCCGGTTTTATCGTTATCGATAATTTGCAAACAAAAAATGAGAGAAAAATTAGCCGCTGTCACTGCCGGGTTTCAATTTTATAAGATTCTGCAAAACTAAAGAGTGCGTGTGTGTAACGCGTGCTCCATATATATATACATATATATATTTAGTTTGTGGTAGTTATTAAAATTTTAGAATCATGCTCACAATGCAGCAAGAGTTATTAATGCTGGTGGCAACAGCGCTGCCAATTTTGGCGCTAAGTTTCTCAGCCGCATTGTTGAGCTTCAAGTTATTCATAACAGTGCGGTAAGCGTGCGCGAGTGAACGGGCGACTATTTTTAGAGTATGTCATAATAATAGTATATTGTATATTTTGTAGCTCACGCTATGACATCAAAGTGAATTGCTGGTTCTGCAATGAAAACACGCGTGTAGCGTACGTTGAACGCAACAGCTGGACTTGCCCCAAGTGCGACCAGTACAACGGCTTCAACAAGGACGGTGACTACAATCGCGACTTGAACACATCGTCAGCCTCGTCGTCGGCATCGGCGTCCCGCAACAACAACGCCAGCAATCACAGCAACAACAACAGCAATAGCAGCAGCAGCAATGTTTGCGCCAACGCATATTACAGCAACGATTTGTTGCACGCTGCGGCGCCGCCGTCGCTGAGCAACGGTCTCTGCGATCAGTGCAACGAGGCGCAGCGCTTGAAGGTCGAGAAGTTGGCGCAGTTCGAGCCAAAGCACGAGTCACGCTTCGAGCAGGAGCTCAAGTTGTATCAGTAAGCACAGAAAGCACACTTTTTCTTTTATGTCAGCACTGGAACACAACTTTGCTGGTTTGGTTTCAGTTTGGGTTCGGTTCGTTGAACCGCGTTTAGAGCAGCCTTGAATCCCGCTTGGGTTCGAGTTTCTTGTGATAATTTAGAATAAGCTAGATAATACTTGTTGAGTTCAATTAACAACGAAATCATAAGGTTCACTTCCTTTCCGAGTCGTTGAACCGCTTTAAGGACAGCCCTGAATCCCGCTTGGGTTTGAGTTTCTTGTGATAATTTAGGATAAGTTAGATAATACTTGTTGAGTTCAATTAACAACGAAATAATAAGGTTCACTTCCTTTCCTAGTCGTTGAACTTCTTTAAGAGCAGCCCTGCATCCTGCTTGGGTTCGAGTTTCTTGTGATAAGGTTCACTTCCTTTCCGAGTCGTTGAACCGCTTTCGAACAGCTCTGAATCCTGCTTGGGTTCGGTTTCCTTTGATAGTTTAACTCGAGATAGAGATCGCTTTGTTGAACCATTTTAATGGATACATTTGATTCAATGTTGGGTTCATAATGTAGTATAATGGTTCGGTTCGCTGAACCTCTTTTGGAGCAGCACTGTAGAGTAAGATAGGATAACTATGCATTAATAAGGTTTAGTTCCTTCGTTGAACCACTTTTAGAGCAACGCTGAGGTCCGATTGGGTTCGAGTCCTTGAGAATACATGTTGAGTTCGATTAACAATTAAGGTTCAGTTCCTTTCCGATTCGTTGAACCACTTTTAGAGCCACACTGAATTCCGGTTGGTTTTGGTTCCCTATGAGTGTTTAACTTGGAATAGAGCTTGGTTTGTTCAACCATTTTATTGGATACCTTTACTTTAATGTAGTAATATGGTTTGGTTAGTTGAACCGCTTTTAGAGCAACTCTGAAGCCTAGTTCATTTGAAATCCTTTATGACAGAGTAGAATGAAATAGAGTTTTATTTATTCCACCATCTTTCTAAAATCTATGAATTTTGATTGGGTTCAATTCTTGATCTTTAAATATGGTTCGGTTCGATAGATAAAGTTGCAGTAGTTTAAAATAAGATGGAGAATTCGTGATGGGTTCGATCAGTTTCGATTCGTTGAACCACTTCTTGAGCTAAATCCTAGTTGGTTTTGTTTCTCTATAATAGTTTCAAATAGAAGTTTCACTTCACAATGAAATAAAATGGTTCGCTACGTTGAATCGCTTATGGAACAAGTCTGAAGTCAAGTTTAAAGAATAAAATACAGTTTAAATTCTTAAACACTCTTTAGAGAATCCGTGAATTGTGTCAGTGTTCTAGAAATGAAGTTCGGTTCGTTAAATGAAGTTGCATTTCAGCATCGTCGAACCGGTTTATGTGTTCAACTAATCTCTCTTAATCTTATCTTTCTTCAAACAGGCGACAACTGGAGCAACAGTTCCGCTTGTGCGGCAGCTGCGAGCGACATGTGAACAAGGTGCTCCACGAGAAGAAGAAAATGGTGCTGGGCAGCAAGTTCCTCAACTTTATCATCAAGGGCGCCGCACTGCTCAAGCAGCCGCACTTCAATCGCTTGGCCCGAGTGCAACAACAACGTCGCCTTCAACGCTATGAACTCCAGATGACGCTGCTCACAGTGCTCAATGTGCTCTGTCTGCTGTTCAGTTTGCCCGCCGCGTCTCGAGAACAATTTCAATGGCTGCTGTCAGATACGCTGGGCAATGCTTTGTTCTTTGTCTACTCGCATGCCTTGACGCTCTTCCGGGTGACCATCGAAACACTGGGCAATGTGCTGGCGGAGCAAGCGTTGCTCGCTCGGCTGATGCTCTTTGGACGCACCATGGGAAGACTCTTGCTCTATTCGCTGGGCCTCAATCAGCAGGCAACGTTCAGTAGTTGCTACATCAGCATCTATCCATTTGTCATGCTGGCGCTCAGTTTTCTGCACAACATTGGCAATGGACTGAAATTCACGCGCTTCACCTTGCTGCTGGTCGTGTGGAGCATCTATGCGCAGGGTTCGCTTCTGTTGCCCACATTCACAATCCACAGCGTCACTTTTATAGTAAGTTAATTCCATTCACTTATATATGCATTTACATTGATTTGTATTCCTTTTGCCAGATGTTGGGCAGTTTATGTACTTTGTTGTTGCTGATCACAAATCGCAAGAATTCGCTGCTTTCGCTGGCACAGAATGAATCCGTTGGCGAGAGTTTCCATCGCTTGTACGCCGACGAGGGCATCTCGGATGACGAGAGCATCAGCATGCTGAGCCAGCAGCTGAGCTGCAATGGCAGCCAAACGGCCAACAGCATTGCCATGTCCAGCATCTCCAGTTTAAATGGTTCGCAATTGCGGCAACGCAACAACGTCTCTCACATTGCGCCCTCTGTGCTGTCGCTGGATTCGTTGCATCTCTCCACGCACACCCGTTCGCCTTTGGTCTCATCGCCAGCTCCGAGTCAACGCACACTGTTGGCGCCTACAAGTTATGCCTCCAGCTGTTTGGATGCACAGCGTCCATGGCGTGGTAACAACGCTGCTCCTTCCGCTTATGGTTGGCAGCGTGGCAACGTCGCAAGTTCAAGGCCGGTGCCATCGATGCTGAGCAGGCATCATCGTCCACAGACACGTTCCACCAGCAATCTGCTGTTGCCCTCGCGTCTCCAACAACAACAACCCCAGCAGCAACTTCATCGCAATGGCGATGTCAGCGCTTGGGTTTATGCCAACAACGATTGTCGTCAGCTCAATGTGATGGAGGAGCCCAACACGGCGAATCTGATGGGCTGCTGCGATGACAAACAATTGTCGCGCACCTCATCGCAATCCTCGGGCTTTGAGTCACAGCTCGGACACAACAATCAACACCAACCGCATCAGCAGCAGCAGCCAACGATGTTTGGCTATCAGTCGACGCAGCCCAGCGAATACGGTTGGCAAACAACTTCTGCATCACAACGGCAACTACCAGGAATGGGTTTGCGTGTGGCGCCTCCGATGCCTTCACCATATGCCACACAAAGTGAGTTCAACTTTGAGCGCACACTGCCAGTCCAGGCCAATCCGGAATTGCGTCCTGGCGATCTATTGCGCAAGTGGATCGATCACAATAGCGCCGCCTCTGCCGCTGCCTCACAAAAAGGCTAAAGGAGGGAATAATACACAAGTTTACATAATTTGAGAGGAGAACTGTAGGTAAAATGTGACGCAAAATCTGGTCGCTTATCCGATTTATGGACATTCTAGAGAGAAGATTATATATACTATATACGGGTAGCTTTTGACGCGCATCGTATTTTGGGGTATTTGATGGAGTTCAACAACACAAAACTATTAATTTAAATATACAACGACAAGCAAACAAGTCAACAACAACAACAACAAAATATCATCCAACACACACTGCCGTGGTTTCATTTCAGTTGTTTCGATGCGAAACAACTTCATTCATTCATCATCGACATCATCGTAATTAAGGCAAAGTGTTCATCAAATAAAAAGAGATATACAAAATATTTAGACCACATTAAGCAATATAATAATGAATTCATTTTTTTTGGGAAGAGAATTTAGTAATGCGGATTAAACATATTTATACCATTTATTTTTGTTGACGCGATATTTATATGAAATGGATTGTTAGCTTATATATATATAGAAAAATGAAATATACACTAATTTTTACTTGATTATATTATTGCATTTTCATTTAATTATTTTAAGTAATTTTATATTTTTTTATAGAATAAATATTTTTTATACAACAAATTTATTAGTTTTGTTTTTTTAAATGGTTTACATTTTTTCTTTGAAATGTAATTTGCAAAAGTGTCTCTTTTATATAAAATCTTTTATTTTTTTTTAATGTTTTACTGTTTTTTCTAGTAGTAGTGTAGTTTGCAACAATATTTTTTTTTATAGAATAATCAATTTTTATACAAAAAATTAATTTTTTTTTAATGATTTACATTTGTCTTAAAAATGTAGTTTCCACATAAATTGATATTTTGGTGAATTTTTATTTTAAATTCTTTAATTTAATTATTACTTCTATTAATACTTCAACTGTTAAGCTTATTAAAGCAGATTTATTTATGTTTTAAGGTTCTTAATATAATTTTCATACTGTTTTATACTAATTGTAAATATTGTTTACCTTTTCTAAATTTAATTAGTAATACTCATTCAAATAAAATTAAATTTTGGCATTAAAATGATTATTTAGATAATAATTATTTAAAATTCTTAATACAATTTAAATAAACTATTTAATTACATATTTTTTTTATTAATAATTACTTTATTATTACATTTAAAACAATACTTTATCTTTTTATTAAATTATAATTAATATGGTAATTCATATAAATAGTTAATTTACAGTTTAATTATTTACCTAACAATGCATTTTCAGTTTTGAAATTGTATTTTTATGCACTACAAAAAAACGTTAAGGATTACACTAAACATCGACCCAGTGTGCAGCTGCACAGCGTTGCCAGCTGCAAATCGAAACAGGTGGCATCACCGGCCGGTGAAACACAATGAACTCAGCTGTTTTGCAGCTGCTGCAAACATAGCAACAAAATCAAATCAAGAGTTCATTCTCTTTTTATTTTTGCTTGGTTTTTTTAGTTTTTTGGTTTAAAGCCAAATGACACTTTTTGCAGACGCAGCAAACGGCAGTGCAACAACTCGTTTATTCTATTAAGAATCAGCGGAGCAAAGCTAAATATCAATCGGGCGGCATAACAACAACAACAACAACAATTCGATAACAACAACAGCAGCAACAGCAACAATAGAGGAATAACAATGAGCAGTCGACGACGTACAGTGATTATATTCAAATCGGAATCGGAGAGCACAGATGTGTATGCAGAGACCTTGCTGGGGCACAACTTTCAGCCAGTGTTTGTGCCCACCCTGAGTTTCGGTTTCAAGCAACTCGATCAGTTGCGGGCCAAGCTGATGACACCCGATAAATATGCGGGCATCATATTTACGAGTCCGCGCTGCGTCGAAGCTGTGGCGGAGGCACTGCAGCTGAGGGAGCTGCCCGCTGGTTGGACACTGTTGCATAACTATGCCGTTGGCGAGGTTACGCACAATCTGGCCTTGAGCACACTGCAACAGCTGTTCACCCATGGCAAACAGACGGGAAACGCTCGGAATCTGGGTGACTTCATTGTGGACACATTCGATGGCTCACGGAATCTGCCGCTGTTGTTGCCCTGCGGCAACTTGGCCACCGACACGTTGCTCTCCAAGCTGGTGGAGAATGGCTTCTGTGTGGATGCCTGTGAGGTGTACGAGACGAAGTGCAGCCCCCAATTGGGAGAATGCATTGAGCGTGCTCTGCAGGATGTGGAGAGCATTGAGTTTCTGGCCTTCTTCTCGCCGTCGGGTGTCAATTGTGCCCATGAATGGTTCAAGGCGCACAATGTCTCGCTGGAGCAGTGGAAACTCGTAGCCATCGGGCCGAGTACACGACGTGCTCTGGAATCGCTGGGATTGAAGGTTTTCTGCACCGCGGAGCGACCAACGGTGGAGCATCTGGTGAAGGTGCTGCTTAATCCGCAGGAGAGTCGCGAGCGCTTGGTGCGGGAGCGGGAACGGGAACGCATTGCCGCCCTGGACAATTAATGATAGTAATGATAGTCTAGTTTGGACATATATGGTTTTGTTTTTTTTTTTTTATTTTAATTGATACCCTCTATCTCTCTCTATTTGATGTGACCTCCAATGAGTACAAAATTAGTGAGCCCAGCACATGAAATGTGTTGGGCATTTGTAAGTTTATTTTTGTGGCCTCAGATACTCAAGCACCTCGATTGAAGCGAAAATAAACTTGTATTTTTCTGTTCTAAATTTACATCTTGGCCGACATACTTTGGTCTTTTTGAAATGCCAGCGGGTGGCGCTCGATTAGTTCATCGATTAATTTGTGGCGGCAAAGCGATTTCACTTTTTTGTTCTGCAATGGAATTTTATATTGCTGTGCTACATTTCTCGTTTATTGTTAATAGTTAATTTGTGTTGAGCAGAAAACTCAAATTGTTAATAGTTAAGTTATGATTTTGCCAATTGTAATTTGATCGATAAATATTTCGTGGTAGCACGATCACTTCTATGGCAAATCGAAATACTGCCGGCAAGCGCTAATATACTAAGACTCCAAGCACAGCCAATTTAGGATACTAACTCACACCTAGCTAGGTTTATTCGTGTTCAAAAAAGGCTCCACATTCTAAATAAATACGGTTACTCGGTTTTTCCCACAAAAATGTATTTTTACAAAAACAAAAAGTGTGCGACAAGCTAAATAGTTTTTGAAATAGCAGCGCCGCTTTACATGCGTTTTCTAGTATATACCCATCATATGCTGGTCGCAGTGTGACCAGCTGACGGAGTTGTGACCCCACGCAGAAGTTTGGCCAATCAAATTAACGCCGTCATAAAATAGCACTTTTCGTACAGAAAACTTGCAGCTACACTGTACTGCAAGCAATTTTGTGCTTTTTTCCCCGCCGCGCCGCAAGTTTTTTCTATTATTTTTTTTTTTCGTTCATCTTTTGAGTGATTCTTGTGGATTTTAGGCAAAAGACAAAAAACAAAAATAAAAAAATCGAACGACATAGAAATTTTGTTCATTGCTGCAAGTGAGTGTGTATTGTACATAATAAAAACATACATATAAAAAACAAAGGCAACAGACAAAAACTCTCCACAAACAGTTTGCAGTGTTGTGTTGTCGTCGTCGTTGTGTGCGTGCCGCCGGTGTTAGCCGAAATTTTGCAGGTGAGTGTGTGTTTCTCTGTGTTAATTTTAATTTTTAATATATTCTGCTTATTTACTAATACTAGACTGCGCTCTACATAGTGTATGCACACTGTGTATGTGCATATGTGAGTGTGTGTGTGTGTTTGTACGATCGGACAGTAGTACAAAAAAAAGGAAGAAAGACAGCAGCAAATGGGAAATGAGAGTGTGTAACGCAATGTTGAAATACCGGTGTGCGCGGCGGCGTCACTGTCGCTATCTATGTATGTGTGTATGTGTGTGTGTGAGAGAGAGAGAGAGAGAGAGCGAATGCGGCGACTTGTGAGTTAAGTTGGTTTGAGTGAGTCATTAACCGGCCTGCGCGCCGCTGTGTCAACGTTTTTCTACTGCGGCTGTTGCTTTTATTACATTTTCTTTTTGTTGTGCATTTGCAAATTGGCAAACACAATTTTACCAAGCGACACTTTTCCAAATTTCTGACCGAACAGTCTACAACAACAAAAGCAACAGCGTCAACGACGCCGACTGCGACTGCGGCGTCGGCAGCGAGTGAGAGTAAGAGTGAGTCCGCTCTCTTCGCCGCAAGCGAATTCAATTCGCCAAAAAGTCGGTTAAATTTTTGAAAATTTTGCCAGTTTGTATTGAAAGCGCTGCTGACTTCGCCGCGCCTTAAAGTTGTCAGCGCGCGCGCTGTGCGCTAGAGCGAGACAAATGCAATGTGAGAATTAATATATTGTATTTCTTTATTATTATTTTCCTCTGTCTGACTGTATGTGTGTGTGACTGCGAAATTGCCAGCTGCCATAAATCACGACTGCGTCACTGTCGCTGCCCGTCGGCTACCTTTTTTTTTTTATTTTTTGTTTTTGTTGCTTTTTGTATTAGGCAAAGCGTGTGAAAATTGCAGTCAATGCCGCAACCACCGTTTGTTTTTCCAGGCGTCGCTTGAAAGTTTTTCCACACACACACACACAGACATCAAGACGTCTCTTATACATATTATGTTACTGTCTTTTTCTTTGTCTGCAGCTCGCTCACTTCCGTCTTTTATCATAAGTCGCCACACACACACATACACCTTTCTTACCTGTGTGTGTGTGTGTGTGTGTAGTTATCTCATTAGCATAAGGCGCATTTTCCAGTTAGAAGTCGCATTGTTAACTTCTCTATTAGTTTTATGCCTCGCTGGCCCGCTTTTACCACACACACACTCACACTCTCACACACACGTGAGTTTTTCGAATTTGGTTTTTTATTGAACGCTTCTTTTTTTTCTATTTTGCCATAATTCTGCTGCTGCTTTTGTCCAGCATCTTTAGCTGCTTCACACATTCCCAAGCCATTTGTAACGGTTTGTTTTGTGGTAACAAGAAAGTGGCAGCAGCAAGCAACACACACACCAAAAAAAAAAAAGCCGCAAGAGGCACCCAAGCTAAGTTCTAAGCCTTCTTTCTGTTCTGTCCCATTTTCAGGCAACCGAGAGAGAGAGAGAGAGCGAGAGCTTGCGGCGGATGCTGCGACGCTTTTGTTTACACTCACTCACTCCCTACCTCCCTCTCTCACTCATACACTCAACTCACTCAGTGGCAACGCCAACGCGACGTCTCTGCCCGCATCTGTGTACGTGTGTGTGTTCATTCATTATTTGATTTATCGGGCCGAAAGTAGAACGATTCGTAATTAGTGTTTTTTCAAAACATGCCCAAAACGGCAAGGCGGCAAAATCTCTCTCCTCTCTCTTTGTTTCTCTCTCTCTCTCTCTCTTGTCAATTAGCACCTTATTTTCTATGATTTATTTATGCAGCATTTTTGTTGCTTTTGACAACTGGAAGGAGACAATAAACCAGTTTCAGTTACCAACCAGAGTTGCCATTTTGTGCGAAATTTGCGTAGTTACAAAAACAAAGCAGCGCTCTTATTGAGAAGAAGAAGAGACAGCAGCAGCAGCAAAAGATCAGCAGCCAAGCTACACACAGGTAAGCACCCAACGTTGACGTCGCTGCCACCGCGTTGTTCTTCGTGATGAGAGTTAAGAACGCGTGCGAACACGTGAGCGCAACTATCGAATGCGTGACAAATGCATTTAAGATTGAAGTGTTGAATGATTAGCGTTCATTTGCCAAATTTATTGCAAATATATTGCACAAGTTAAACTTTATAGTTTTTTTTTTAATGCGATTCTATTACATCAACTCTTGTTCTTTTGAATTTATAATTGCAAGTAACTCGTGAGTCACGTGACCATCGCTAGTGCTCGCCCTGCTTGGTCTTCTGGGACATTCTGCCTGCTCTGTTTTGCTTCTGTTGTGTGTTTTTGGCATTGAATTCACCAGAAATTGTTTTTGTTGTTTTTTTTGCACCTTTTGTTTTTGCACAAAAGAGGGAAGAAGAAGCAACGGCAAGGCAACCAAAAAAGACACACGCTGACGTCATTGACGCCGAAGCCAGCCGGCCGCCTGTTGAATTTATTTTCGAGGCGAATATTTTTAGGCAAAATCGAAAATTAAACAGAATTTACAATTTGCATTTTGTGTGTGGCGCAGACAGCGCGATGCGACGACGACAGCGACGACGTCATAAGACATTTTTCGAACTTTGCTTATTATTTCTGTTGTTGTTGTTGTCTTCGAACTTGAAATATTCTGCTCTGGCTCTCTCTCTCAATTTTTGTATTTGTAGTGGGGGGAGGCCGCTCTCTCACGTGTGCTTGGCCATGAAGCGCAACCAGCAGCAGCAGCGCAGTTCTGCCGGCTGCGCAGTCGCCGTCGTCTTTGCTGTCTCCACTCTCACTTGGTTTGTTTGCTCATGCGTCGACTGCGCTGGCGTCGAAGGCTTTTTAATTTCATTTTTATTTTTAGACCGAATGAAAGGGTTGCTGGATGTGGGAGGGGATGATAGGGTGGCGGTCTGTGCAACAAGTGTGCAGCAGCGTCGACGACAGCGGCAGCGGCGTTGGCTTATTGTTGCTTTTGTACCGTATTTTATGTAAATTGACCAAAACTAGTTGTTGTCGTGTTATGCTTGACTAGTTAAGCGGGCGCCGAGGCAGCGACGCGTAGAAAGAAGAGTTGGGAGAGCAGTCGCCGTTACCGTCGCTGCATTACGTAACAAAACGAAACGTTCAAAGGGAACGAATAAAACGTTAAAAGCTGGCTAGGCGCTTTGCTTTCAAAAAAAAAAAAATAAATAAAAATTTTAATGCGCCGGCGTTGCCACCTGGCCGACAACGGTTGGGAACTGACACTTGTTACGCTCTCTCACACTCGCTCTCCCGCTGTCTCTCTGACTCTACACTTTGCTGAGAGAGCGGCTCGAAGCTTGGCAACCGCGTGACTTGCTTTTTGGGCTGCTGGCTGGCCATTAAAAATTGTTTCGAGTGGAGCATCTCACGAGAACCAAAAGACCACAGACGACCGTTCCCCTCCTCTCCAACCCTCCAGCTGCACACAGATAAAAAAAAAAAGGCTGTGCGCTCGCATTCGCCGCGCTGCGCTGCGCTGCGCTGCTGCGACGCGTCGTCGGCTCATTTCGCATTTGACTTTCGGTACGTGCAGTCAGCGGACGACAACGCAGCGCAAACACACAGCGAAAAACAAAAACAACAAATAAACTGTCCAACTGTTGTTGTTGCTGGCTTTCTCATTTGTGGAGAGTTCTGCTGCTGCTGTTGCGCTTCTTATTCGTTTTTCGTTTTTTTTTTTGCACGTGTGCAAGTGAGAGTGCAATAACGTGGTGGGAGAGAGCGAGTGAGAGAGTTCTGAGAGCTTTTCTTATAGTTGTTTGTGTAAAATAGCACAAAAACTTATCGCGCGCTTTTAAAAAAACATTTTCATTGCGTTGGCTTCTGTGGACAATTGGTGTATTATTTGCATGTAAGTAAATGTCTACGTGTGTGTGTGTGTATGTGTGTCGATAAATTTCAGGCTGCAGTTTGGCAACGCCTTAAAACTGCTGCGTTGTTATCAACGGCGACTGAGCGACTCTTGTCCAATCAGAATCGCCCTTCACCCACTTAATGAACGTAGTGTATGTGTGAGAAATTAATCAACCCAAAAGCGAGTGAAGACGACGCTGCTGTCAGTTGTTCAGTGGGTCAAACGCCGGATGACCTCCGGCGCCGCCCGAAAGACAACGACAACCTCCACCTCCTCCTCCAAAAAAATCCCTTTATGCACTTTAGCTGCTA
Source organism: Drosophila albomicans (assembly GCF_009650485.2). Taxonomy (NCBI): domain Eukaryota; kingdom Metazoa; phylum Arthropoda; class Insecta; order Diptera; family Drosophilidae; genus Drosophila; species Drosophila albomicans. The sequence goes on along the minus strand of NC_047627.2, from coordinate 4,808,373 downwards.
TCTTATCTTTAATGTTGAAGACAAAAGTCTCTTTTTATAAATATTGCGTGTGCAGCAACGATCGTCGTGATCTCTTTTTGTCCCTTGCACAATTCACCATAAACGTTGCGTGGGAGAGCTTTTACTTTTTTTTTTTCTTGGCTTTTGAAAGTGAACGAACAACTGCGACTGCGATGTCGACAGCTGACCCCTCTCTCCAAAATATGCGTGTGTGTTAGTCTGTGAGTGCATGATGCGTAAGGCCAGCGTTGCCAGATGATCAAGATGAAGATGAAGATGTAGATGAAGCCGGAGATACTGATTTTAGGGAAAGGGGGAGAACATGCAAAGCATAATTCGACAACAATAGTGGGGAGTTCAGTTTATATTGCTGCTTTTGCCAGATTCTGAATTGTGGAATTCATTGTGTATTTAAAGTTTATAACTTTATTTACGATGCCAAATAGAATGATATATTGTCGATAATCGTTAACGCCTTTTATTCATTGAATTAATTCGAATTTTAAGTGTTATTAAATGGAACTGAATGAGTTGTCATCATGAATTCAAGTTAGCATTGGCCGCATGTTTATCGATAAACGATAACAAGCTGCCATGGCGCCAATACACACATCTCCCCTCCCCCTCGCTTTATAATAATGCTTGAAAGTGTACTTTTGTGTTGATTGCGTATTTGTGTTGCGGCATTGTGTTTTTATCAATTCGTAAAAAGAACACAACCAACAAAAACGATAGAAACAAAAATTGATAAACTATTTTTCAAAGCGTTTTTTTTGCTTTTTGGCTACGTAATGTTCTAAATTGGGTTGTGATCGCGACGCGCGGCTATCAAAGAAAAAAATGTGCCGCAAAAATATTTCTCGTCATGCGCGCATGTTGTGTGTGTGTGTGTGAGAGTGTGCGTGTGCGTGTGTGTGTGTTGACATTGGTTTATTGCTCGAGCCAACCTTGCACCTGCAGCTGCAGTAGCTTTTTAAATGAACTTTCAATTGATTGCCAACTAAATGGATGAGTCAGCCTTAACCTAATCTATCAAGTAAAGCTAACAGTTCACCCCCCTTCACCCCACTCGTTCACTTCATTCACTGTTATTGATATGCTTGGCGCTCATATCACATACAAACACACTCACACACGCATAGAGGAGAGTTATTATTTTTGCTGTGATATCTTGGAGTAGCAACATTGTTGCTGTCAACTGTCTTTGCTCTCTTTGCATGCACACAACGCTCTCCCTCTCACACATTCGTTTCTATTACTTTTGCCATTTAGTCTCCACCATAGTAAGCAGCAGCAAAAACTTGCTAACTCGCGTCTGTACAAAAGCAACGCACGCAGAGCAACAGTCGAAGCCATAGCCGAAGCCATAAACGAAGCCGAAGCTTAACCCCGCCCGCACTCACTCAATTATTTAGCTTTCAGCTCTCTGCCTCTGCCTCTGCTCTCTCTCTTTTCCTTACTCTCTCCGTGCGCACAACCACAGCAGCAGCAGCAGCGCGGCAGCAGCAACAGCAATAACGGCGGCGGCTGTAAGCTTTAGTTAGACAGTCGCGACGGCGCGCTCGTTTCAATCAGACGCAAAAACAGCGAAAAGAAAAGAGAAAAACAACAAATAACGAAAACGAATTCGTTTAAATTTTTTATTTGAGTGCGAATTGCAATTTGAATAAATGTCGTTTTTTTCGTGTGCTGTGCTTGAACAAAAAAAGGGAGAATAAAGGAAAAACCAAAAACCAAAAAAAAAAGCAATAATAAACTAGTGCAACTGTGTGTGCTGAGGCAATAACAATATCCATATAACTGCAGCAAATCCAGCAATTATTACAGCCAGCGGCAAGCAACAGCGACGACAACAAACTTGTGGTGGGTTGGTATACAAAATTGAACTTAATACAACATTATGGCAAAGAGAGAAAGAAGACAAAATACAGCAAGAAATGAAATGAAATGAAATGAAAAAACAGGCAGCAGCAATGTGCCACACACTCTGTGTGTGTCCAGTCAACGGCTTTTCTAAATTGACATACTTTCTAAAAGCGCTGCTAGACAAGCAGCAACAACAAGGAAATCTGACCAGCAACAGCAGCAACAGCGGCAACAACAAGTAATGGCAATGGCTAAGTGCCACAGCAAAACGGTGCTGCAGGCAGCAACATGGGGCAAGCAGGCAGGCAGTCAGCAGGTTTACAACAAACGGAGACGCGGAGACACAGAAACAGCGACAGTGCCTCATAAACAAGTTGATAGACAGCCGAGCAACTAACAAAAGCAACAGCAACAACGACAGCAACAGCAGACGCACCTCGTTGAACGAAGCTTTTACTCAGGTGTCTGCGACTCGTTTTGGTCAGCGACTAAAACTAACAGTAAAAAAAAAATGCAATCCATGACCATTTCAAACTTCCCGTCCAAACCAAATCTCACTTGAATCTTTTGATTTCTTTCCAAATTAATTGGATTGCTTTCAAGTTCATTGAACAATCGAAACAGCTTCCTTCACTTAAAATGTTGTCAATGAGCTTTTAAGTTCATTAAACTTTAAAGTGATTACAATAGTTTATCCTGTGAGTTTCCATATGATTCTTTTCCTATTCAGAATCACATTAAAGTCTCATTCATTGTTGCTGAAATATCTACAAGATTACATTTTAAATTCCACGTTAGGCTCTTCCCTGAAAGTTTCCTTCACTTAAAATTTTGTCAATGAGCTTTTAAGTTCATTAAACTTTAAAGTGATTACAATAGTTTATCCTGTGAATTTCTATATAATTCTTTTCTTATTCATTAAGTTCATTAAACTGTGATTGTAAAATTCTTGGTTTATCCTGAAAGTTTCTATATGATTCTTTTCCTATTCAGAATCATATAAAAGTCTCATTCATTGTTGCTGAAATATCTACAAGATTACATTTTAAATTCGACGTTAGGCTCATCCTGAAAGTCTTTAAAGTAAAAATTCTTAAGGATTTTGAAATTCCCATAATTTTAAAAATAAAAACATGCCCAAAAGACTGCCTTGCTTATAAGGATTACAATTTGTTGAACGCTTTTTCACACGTATGATCTTCAGTCAGCACATAGCTCAACACCTCAAGTGTTAAATGCTGAGCTGACTTGTCTATAAACACAGTTATTAATAGACTCGATAAGATAAGAAATAAACAAATTCCACAACTATATTAATAACTGCGAAGTCAGCTAGCAAAAATTATGAAAAATTCTCCAGTGAGAGAGTTAAATATGTTTAATGAGTTAATTCATTACAATAATGAAAAAGATCTTTAATTTTTTATGTTTTTTTTTTAAGTGAGATCACATAACATTGAAAAAGTGAGAAGAGTTTGTAGCTAGCTCGATCGCTGGCATATATCATCGCATGACGAAAGTTATGGATGGTATTTCCCCTAGGCGAGGCTACAACTAAAAGCTAATACTGCAATTGTTGGAGTTGCTGTCGATTTTGTTTTTGTTGCATGCGATGTGCGCGTGTTTTAATGCATTTAAATCGGCGTTTTTTTAATTTATGATATTGTTATGAGTTTTGAACGTTTTAGCTTAACCAACAAATAAGCAAGAGCAGCTTGTTTTTCTCAATGCTTGACCATGCTTTTTATTATCATCAAGTGCAGATGGATGATGAGAAAGATTGTCTTGATCTTTCTCTCTCTCGCTCTCTTTGTTTCTCTGTAGACTTGTCTAGCTGCTGCTGATGATGATGATGATGATGATGATGATGATGATGATGATGATGGCGAGGCCTTGATGGGTTTTACAGTGCTTGGGAGGCCGTTGGCCATCCAATGTTGGCCGCATTGCTAAAATTCCACAGCTTTCTTTTGTCTTGTGCACAGCTTTCTTCTTCATCGTCGCGTCTCCATGTAAATTTTTGCTTTAAACCAATCCGAAAAAAAACTTAACAACTGAAATGCTGTTAACGTTTTTTTTGTTTGTGGTTTTCTACTAGACGCGCCCAAAAAAAAACCAACTCTAGTGATAAAAATCTCTTGTGAAGGTCAAATAGAGTTAAATTCTAAAAACATTTCGATGAGTTAATCTCTCGCTTCATTGATTTACAGTGAAATAAAATAAAAACTCATTTACATAGGTGTTTTAACTCCCAACACTTGCCATTCCTTTCAACCCCTCGTCATCGGTTGATTCATTATTGTTGTCATTAGCATGAAATCAAAGCGAAAATGTCAAAAGCAAATATAAATACCTGAAAATCACATTTTTTTTTACTTTTTAGGGGGGAACAGGTTCTCTTTTTTTTTTTTTTACTCACGTTGACTACGATAGCCGAATATGATGTACAGAGTCTTGTTGTTACAGGTGTAACTTTAAGCTGGCATACAAATGCTCATTGATACGACACACACACACACACTCACACAGAGGCGCTGAGTTTGTTCGATATGAACACGTTTGCACGTAGAGCACAAACAGATCGTACAGTAGCTCTCGCTTGCTCTCTCGCTCTCGCATTATTATGGCCTATGACGAGCTTTGCACCGCGCTTTCAGTGTTGCGTCAAAGTTCAAGGTGTAAAAAGCAAAAAGGAAAAAAAAAACACAAACTAGAAATACGATAAATCTTTGCTCTCTCACTCTCTTAGCATTGCTCAAAACTGAGCTCATCATCACCTGCTGCTGTTGGGAAGCGCACAAGTTTAAAAATAGTTAATTGTTAATTGATGAAATGACTAATTGTGCAATTGTTGTCGATTGTCATAGGTGCGAATGTGTGTGTGTGTGTGTGATTTTTTTTTTCTATTATTTTTATTAATTTTTTTTTGATTTTGATTTTTTCTCGATGTGCTTTTGCATGCGTCAAGGTAGCAGCAATTTAATTTAACGGCGTTTGTACGCTGATGATGAATCAGTTATAGCTCAATGACAGCAATGCTCGTTTATAGCTACACCTCTCCACTTGCGGATTGACATTGCGATAAAAAACATACACAACACAACGCAGACAGACATATTTGTACTTGCACTTGTGCCAAAAAGGTTTCTTCTTCGCTGCCCATATATGGAGTGTTGTGAATATCAGCTTTTGTGTGAGATCAACACAAGGCGTCGTCGATGACGAGTCACATTCGCCAAATGAGTTGGCAACGCCAAGCTTCATTCTTTGCACAAATAAGTTGGCAATTCTAGTTTAAGCAGCTAATACTGCTTCCTCTTCTTTTCTTTTATCGAATTGTTTTGAAGAGAGAGGGAGAGAGAGTGAGAGTTTAATTTGTTGCCGCTGTTTGCTTTAGTTTTAATGTTGTTTTAATGACAGCTGTGACGCTAAAGTCGACGTCAGCCGCAGCAGCGATGGCTCTGCCGGCATTTTTTTTTTCGTTTGTGCAGTAGACTCTTTAATTAAAGCTGCTTCAATCTTTTGTTGTTGCAGTTATTTTTATCGGATTGCTTTGTTTTGCTGCATAAATCAATCGAAACAGAAAGGCACAAATCCGGGCAGCATGATTAGTGACTAGCTCTCTAGGATTACCCAATTTGAGTATATAGGCAATTAACTGGCAATCCATCGATAAGCAGCACATCAATACACACACACAAACACACTCTACAAATATGAATGGCAATTTCAACGGAAACTTGAGGCAACAACTCAACTCAACTAAACTCAACTCAACAACAATTGAAGTGTCGTCTGCGGCTTTGGCTGCGACTGCGGCTGCATATCGTATGCATAACCTCAAAACTCAATGTCACGCATATTATTTACTCATTTTTATTAGAGTGTATATCTATGTGTACGTGTGTGTGTGTGTGTCTATTGTCTATGGGGTTTTTTTTTTGTGTGTTGTCTTGACGATTAATATTTGCGCCAGCGTTGGAGGTAAAAATAATGAAATTAGCTAACGAGTTGCGGCTGCGACTGCGGCTGTCATAAAAAATAAGTTGCAAATAATAAAAATAATAGCAAAATGGCAGAGATGAGGCCGACAACGACGACGTCGACGTTGTTGCTATTGTTGTTGTTGCTGCCTTTTAATATCTAACGAGTATCTCACTAGCTATCTCTGTTACCCGCATGCTCGTTGCATCATAAAAATTGCTTTGCTTGTCGCACATATACACACACACATACTTACAGCTTTTGCATGCACAAATTGTCGTTTCATAACCGAGAAACGCTTTGCATATATTTAATAATTGCAAACACACAAAACGAAAGCTTAAACGGCACAACAACAAATCACGCATTGACATTTTGTGCTCTCTTCCGTGTGCTTCCCTCTCTCTCTCTCTGTTGTGCATAGATTAAGGACGCGCGCAGCGCTGCTCTAAATAAGTAAGCAGCGCAGCCTTACGCATTTCTTTCTTTGCTGCTTGCGCTCAAATTAAGAGCAGCGCAGCTTTGTTGTTGTCTCTTAGTGTATTAGCACCTAGCATAAGCTGCTTGCTATGCAGAGATCAAAGGCAGCAAAAGCTCTGCATGCGTGAGTGAGTGCGTGAGTGTTTATCGATAACATGCATACACACTCACACACATACACACGCACACGCGCATCGGAAGAGGTTGGAAAAAAAAAACATGCGACCCAATTGACAGTTACCGTGGTGCGCTTGTTATTTGTCTATTTGCCAATTTGTAATTGTTTTTTCTGCTCTTTTTTTTTTTGGCTCTTTTTTTTTGTTTTTTGGGCGAGCCACATAAAAATGCTGATATGAATTATATTTATAACACAAACATCAGTATGTGTGTGTGTGTGTGTATTTATGTGCGTTAGATAAGATATGCACATGATTTCATTGTACAAATACAGAAGAATAGTTGCTAACGGAAGTGACGTTGACAACAATCAAAAAGTCGAGCAAAAAACCCGCCTTTGTAATAGCAATTTTATTTTATTACATTTTTTTCGTGTTAAACAAAAAACACATTCTATGGCATTAATTTGATTGAACGGCGGGGAAGGGGGGAAGCAAGAAAAACCAACAATAGAAGACATGAATAGGCAAATGGCGTGTGCCCGACTAGGGGAATACCCTAGGAATAGAACAACAATTTGTAGGTCAAGATCAAGAATATTTTATGTATTCAAGTGCGCGGTATTATTTTTATTTCTACCACTCTCTCTCTCTCTCTCTCTCAACCCATTATCCATTGTTCATTCGCTATCCGCGTCGAGAGTATTCACGATTTTATTGTACTTGTGTGTGTGTGTGTGTGTGTTTAGCAATTTGAAATTGAATTGCACGTCGGGCGACTTTACGTGGCCAGCACTGATAAGCGACACGTCTCCGTTATGTAATTTGACCCAATTGAGATTATCATTGACTCGACAGCACGATATATATGTGTATATATACAATGTACAACCGCAACACGTAGTAACTATTGGCTTAAATTAGTCAGACTCTGTTTGGTAGTAAAATACACAAATAAAACTTTCCATTGATTGACTGGAACAAGCGACAGCAAAAAAATTGTCAAAAAACGAACAAAAAAAAAAAGAAAAAACTGTCAGTTGCCCTTCAAAAACTAACAACAACAAAGAACACAATTCACTCGCTCACACAATGTATTCGCATTGTATGTGTGTGTGTGTGTGCTTGCTTTTTGCATGCAAAACATTTGTCAAATTGACCAAAACAATTAACAAAACTAAACAGCACGCGAAATGGAAAGAGGAAGACCAAGTGGGAAGCTTCCTCCTCCTCCACAATGCGTGAGCAGAAAGTTCGTGTTCGTTTGCTGTTGTTGTTGATGAGCTGTTGATGGGAATGAGCTTTAGATATCTTAATTGCGAACCAAATAAAATAAATTCAATAATTTTTAAACATCACAATCAAAGAGTGATACGAAGTAGACATTTTTGGCATTAAAAAGAAATGATTGCAAAATCTTTAAAGAACGTTAAACTTTTTGGAATTTGAATGAAATTATGAAAAATATTCAAAGAACTTGAACTTTTTGGAATTATGAAGAAAAGATTAAAGATTAAGAATAAAGATTAAAAACGATTAACAAATACTTCGAAGAAGTTGGTGGATTGAAAGATTATAGAAAAGGCAAAATAAATAATTTTAAATAATTCCCAAATATACCAAAGTGCGATAAAGTAAATATTTATAGAATAGTGAGAAATAAAGCAAAGAGCGATGGCTTAGAAACTGCTATACAAAACAACAATTTAACATAAAGTCTACTATAAAAATTAAATAATCAAAAAAAGTATTATAGTGGAATATACAATCTTGGTATTAAAAAGAAATGATTGCAAAATCTTAAAAGAACGTTTAACTTTTTGGAGTTTGAATGAAATTATTAAAAATATTAAGTATTTTTCGAATTATGAAGAAAATATAAACAAATACTTCAAAAAAGTGGGTTTTGTGAGATTACAAATAAAATAATTCCCAAATATGTCAAATTACGATGAAGCAAAAATTTAAGGAACTGTAAAAAAATACTAAAAATAAAACAAAGTACAGTTGCTATACAAATTAATAGAATTTAATACAAAGTCTACTATAAAAATAAAAAACAAAATTATTTTTGTAGAATATAAATTCTTTGCATAAAATAGAAACTATAATAAAATCTTTAATGAACGTTAAACTTTTTGGAATTTGGAGGAAATTATTAAAACTATGCCTAGATCTTTATTTTGTTGGAATTACGAAAAAGTTGGTTAACTGTGAGATTATAAATATAAAAAAAAGTACATGCTTTTCAAATATATCAAAGTACAACAATATAACTTTATTAACATAAAGCAAAGTGCGCTTGTTTAGGAACAGCTATAAAAAATACATAGATCCTAAAATAATAAAATTGGACACAAAGTCTTCTATACGAAAGTAGAATATTCTTTGAGAAATATCTAGATTAAAAGTTGAACAAAATATGGAACCAAAAAACAAATTATAAAAATGCTTTCTTTGATATTCTACACAAAAATATCCATGAGCAATGTCAAATGTTGTTTTGAATAATTGACAATTAAAGAAACATATGGAAATTCCGCACGGAATTCTGTTGGAATTGGGTGCTGATAAAATTCGACGCGAAATAATAATTGCTTAATCTTTATGTTTATCGCGCTGCTCTCTCGCTGACATCAAGTCGCTAAGTGCTTGGCAGAAAATTGTTAAATGATCGCTGGACTTTGCATGAATGAACTACAACTACACACAACAACAAATATACATAAATAAAAAGCATAAAAGCTAATTGTTGCGATGAGTTGGCAATTTACACAAAAAGAAAAAAGTAATCTTGTGAGAAGCAGAGAAGGAGGAGGGAGGGGAGGAGGGAAGTGCGATGCCGACACTCGGCAGAATGTCATAAAATAAAATGGGAAATAAAAAATAAATAAAAGCAAACACACATAGACACAGAAAGCGCTTTTTAAATGTATTTGCGTGTCGTGTTAATTATGGTGGCGTTGATGTTTTTATTTTCTCCCATTCCGTGGCACCCCACTTCCTCTGTTTCCTCCCCTCCCCTCCCTTGCCATTCCCCCCGATTTCCTCCATTAGCTCCTACGCACACCGATGGCAATGTCTTGTCCGCTTTTCGCATTTCACATGGGATATAAGCGAAGTCGCTGACATTTGACAGTCATTTCTTCTTGTTGTTGTTGTAGCTGTCAATGTTGCCATTGTTGTTGTTGTTGTTGTCTTTACGTGCTCTTGCCATTTGTTTGCTATCAAGAACATTTAAGCCTAATTTGCTTCATTAAATTGTCACATTTGTATTCTAAATTACTCTCTCTCTCTTTCTCACTCACTCGCCTCGTTGGCGGTCTTATAGAAACTTTTGTACAGCAAAAACAACAAAAAGGAAGTGTTTTAGTTTCGTATTTGTTGTTGTTGTTTTTCTATTTTTTTTTCTTTATAATTAACAGCTGCACTGAATATACTTTAAAAGCGTAATTAACATTTGTTGCTAAGTCGCTTGCGGTCTGCCCCCGTTGACTGCTTCGAACTCTCACAGAGCCCAAGCACACAGCTCCCTTTCCCCGCTTCCCCCTCACCCCCTTGGCTTTTCAGTTTTACCTGTTCTCATTCGCGGTGCAAAGGCAAAGTGTAAAAGTGCTGAACTTGCAGATGCCCTGGGAAAAAAGCTGACACTATTTTAAATGAATTCAGTTGCACGGAAAATTGAGGAAACGTTTAGTTAGCTTTTTCGTACTTTTCAGTATTTGTTTAGTATTTATAGTATTACATTTTTAGTATTAAACAATTTTCAAAAATTAATCAATCGTTAAGATAGCTTTTTGGTTTTAATATATACTAGTTTTCAGCATTTGTATAGTATTTACAATATTTAATTTTTTGGTATTAAAATTTTGTAATATTAAGTTCAGCAAGTTTAGTATTTTTTTTAGGTATTTTTCAGTATTTACTTTTTGGTAGTAAACATATTTTAGTACTAAAGTAAAAGAAAGTGCGAAGTGAGCATTCTTTCATTTTTTAGTATTTTTCAGTATTTATTTAGTATTTTTAGTATTCCATTTTCAGCATTACTAATTTTCAGTATTATATTAAGAAAGCGTCAATTAAGCTCTTTTATTATTTAGTATTTTTTTGGTATTTCATTTTTAGTATTTTTTCAGTATTAAATTATTATTTCTTATTTTCATATATTTGAGTCCAAACTTGAATAGTTTCTTGCAATTTATTTATATTGATGAAATATCTATTGAAAAAGTTAAATATTATTTCATATAGCTTACTTAATGTCTAATATACCCGTCGCTCATCATTTGCAATGGTGTGTGTGTGTGTGTGTGGTATAAAAACAGTTTACTTGGTCAGAGATTCATTCGCTTGATTGCCCCATTTTAATTATTGACCACAGCCAGTGCACAAGAGCGAAGAGCAAAAAGAGTCGAAACGAAAGACAATAGCACCGAAGAATTGGGGCTACAAAAATGCTGTGATGATGTGAGGGAGGGGGGGAAAACAAAGAGAAGAATCCACACGCCATGAACTGAAAAGAAAGAGAAAAGAAGACAAATAATTGTTGAAATTAAAAGTTTTGGCGCAGAAAATGTTTTGGCTATTTATTTGATGTTTAATTTTATTATTATTATTATTATTTTGATGCTTGTTTTATGAGTGAAAAGTAAAAGCGAAATGTGCCACAAAGACACACACACACACACAGCAGACGCCTCTCTCTTTGGTTTTTGTAGTTGTTTGGCTTCCATTGCGACGCATTGCGCGTTGCGCATACGCAATGTGAGCCATGCTCTCGTTCGCTCTCTTTATCTGTCTAGCCGCCGCTCAAAAGCTCATTAGTTGCGTTTGTCTTTGTGCTTTCTGTGGTTCCGGTGGTCAAGCAGTAAACGTGATTGTTTTATTTGTTTTTTTCCCCCTCTGTTTTGTTGGACTCATTAAATGCAGTTAATGGATATTAAACATAAACAAAACAATGAGCCAACAATGTTGCGCGTGGGTTAACCCCACACAACCAACAAAAATGATGTAAACTGGCAGTAGAATAACTGACAGAAAGCTATCGAGAGTGAATGTCGTTCAAACATTTACTTTCTTTGCTGCTGTTGCGATCCTTTGGTGCGTCACATTTGCTTACGCAATTCGCCAAATCATTTTCATTTCCGCTACTGTCGGTTAACTTAAAAGTCAGTCCCTCTCCTCTCCAACATCTCTTGCGAAAGATTAAAAATGCGAGAAATGAAATGGTTTTGCTTCGTTGGTAAGCAACTGAAGTTAGAAAATGACGCATTCATTCGTTCCATTCATCATCGTGTCGAATGCATTGAGAACCAAACTTCTCTCTCTCTCTTTTTGCTTTCGCTGACTCTGTCTAATATCTCGCTGGTTTGTTTGTCCAAATGATTCATCTGGCAATGTGGGCCGCATTATGCGCCATTTTGGGCCCCTGATCAACAAGTTTGATTCAAGCCAAAGGAATTTGTCGCTGCTGATTAGCACGAACGCTCTCAGCTCGTTTACAGCTGTCTAAAAAAAATATGAGCTCATTTCACGTTTTTACTGTATTGACCCACTCGACTACAAAGCAAACATTTACTAACCAAAAAGAAAACGTTAAATAAATTATGGCAACAAGAAAGTCAACTTAAATGCCGGCAAATCATTTTGGCACTGCTCTCAATAAGTTATCGATAAGTAATCGAACCTGTTTGTCGCAATTGCCGCAAAGTTTGTCATAAAATACAATTTCATATTTCACAGTTATCTATTTGGTTTTGTTGTGAACTAATTTTGTTGTTCCAATGAATGGTTTCAAGTTTAACTTTTCTATATTCTATAGCTCTTACTTAAAGATCATTAGTATTCAATAGCTGCACTCTCAACAGTTTACTATGTCTATCAACATCTTTTCAATGATTTATCGATAAGTATTCAAACTGCGGCACAATTTTCAGTGAATTTATGAATTTTCAAAGCGATTTTTATATTTTTTATACCCCGCCACTTATGAGGAAGGGTATTATAATTCCTGATTTGATTGCGATTGAATAAAAATTGTAAAAGTCATTTAAGAAATACTTCTGCATGGTGAAATATGCTTTCTGCAATTACGTCTTGCTTTGTCAGATAATCTGGTATATTTTGACCTTAATGGTATATTTCAAATGTAGTACTTCGACGATATACCAAAAATGGGGCTCGGTATATTTTTAAATCTATTGTATGTATGTTGTATGTACTTCATCGATATACCAAATATGGACTTTGATATATTTTTAGTGTTTTTGAGATAAATTAATTTGGTATATTTTGACCCCTAAGGTATATTTCGGATGTAATATTTCTGCATGGTAAATTATGTCGACTGCAATTAGGTCTATCTGGTATATTTTGACCTTAATGGTATATTTCGAATGTACATAGTATTTCATTGATATATCAAAAATGGGGCTCGGTATATCTTAGTATATTTTGCATATATTGTTCGGTATATTTTTATATCTATGGTATATTTCTAACGTACTATTGCATCGATATACCAAATATGGTCTTTGGTACATTTTTAGTGTTTTTGGGGTTTATTAATTTTGTATATTTTGACCTCTATGGTATATTTCGGCTATAGTACCTCATATGCTATATGTCAAATATGACCTTTGGTATATTTTTAGTATTTTTGCGGTATATTTTAAGCGGGTACTCGGAACTTTAGCTTTCTAACTTGTTTTTTTTTCCAAGAAATTTGAGAAATATGCTTCACATTTGTATATAATTAATATTCAATAGCTGCGCTCTGAATATATTCTTTATTAACATTCTCTACATTCTTGCAATTCCTTTTTAAAATGACAATTTCGATAAAGCATCACGATTTCAATCGCATGCTAGATGATATATAGAATAAGAGTCAACAATTTGAAGTACTTGCAGCTAATCTTTGTTAATGCTGATAAGATTTCAATACAAGTTTTTTCTCTCCTCTTTGGCGGAGGCTATATCACAACTTATATGCGTATGCAGTAATATCTCATTCTCTCTTTCCTGTGTGTGTGTACACTTGAAGTTCACGCAGAAGCGATAATAAAGTCAAGGCATGATGTCATAATTTGTGCAAACACAACAACAGCAACAGCAACTACAATGAAAACCGAAACTTTGGAATTTCTTTTGCGTTTTGCAGCTAATGATTATTAATTTGCATTTCGACGGAACCGTTTTTTCAGGCTCGTTTCAAAATTATTTATGCGTGTGTGTGTTGTGTGTGTGTTTGTCTTTGAGTGTGTGTATAAGCTATCATGTTTGCCAGTCAGTTATAGTCAGTATTTGTTAGATAAACAATTATGTCGCTTGTTGTTTGTTGCCCCCTTACTTCTCTCTATTTTTGTGTGACGTCACAGTTGAGACGCGCTTCTCGCATGTCATGTGTCAAAATGTCAATTGGATTTTCATTAAACGATAACCGTTTACCGTCAATAAGTAATAGAATTTGAACTAGAGTACGCTAGCTCTACTTTTGGATGCTCTACACTTTAAATATTGAACTAAAGTGCAAAGAGATGTTTATACATAAAAAATGTATTAATGTTTTATGTTTTATGCTTCAAAACCATTATGAAAATGTTTAAACGCACCTTTGGCTCCGATGTTTAAAGGGCTTTTTAGCTTTTGTGCTTAATTCAAGTCAAACTCGAAAGAAGCAGCATTATTTGCTGGGCAAATTTGTCGCTCGTTGTGAGTGCGAAGTTCCATTATAAAACATTGCGAGCTCATAAAAATTTCATAATTTTTTTGTTTTGTGTACTTGGTATTTTTTTGTGATGAATTTTAAACGATAATTTTGGGTCGAACAAAACTCTTTACGTCGTCGTAATCTATTTGTTGTTTCGTTTCATTTGGCCTTTTGCATTTCCGTTCACTAAACATATTGTAAAGGAAACAATTTTATCAACAAAAAGTTCTGCTCAACGTGCTTGGCAACAACGCATCGAACACAATACAATAACAAATATTTAAGTTAATTTTCATGCACACGATTTCTTAATTAGGAACGAAAATTTTGTGGTTCTTGTTTGTTGTTTGCTGTTGATTTTGTCAAAGTGCCAGGTGAAATCAGAAATAAACCTAAACCAACCAGATATAACGTGATATATGCTATTCGGCCGCTATATATAAGAATTATGATCGTGAGCATTCGATTTGATTTGCTTTCGTCGCAGTGCGCGTGCACAAAACAAATGCTAATTTGTTCAATGTTTGTACAAATTCAACTTGAAGAACTTTAAAGATTGTGCAAATTTGTAACCACTTTTTGTATTCCTCAATTAATTCTGACATTTCTGTTTGTTTTTTCTCATTGCAGTCTGAAAGCAATAAATAAGGAAAGCCACAAAAAACATTGTGCCACAGAACCACATACGTTAAAATTCCACTAACCAACCACTCGGCGAATAGACAAGCAGCAAAATGTCGCCAAAATCGGTAAGTTGCAAAAAGAATACTGTTAAAATACATATTGTATGTGCAAAACGTGAAATTTGGCAACGTTGCAATACTAAAATATGCGTGAAATTTGGCAACGTTGCAATGCTAAAATATGCGTGAAATTTGCCAACGCTGCATTGCGCGTATTTGGCAACAATTCAAAAATAAATTCTTTGGCTGTCAACTGCACATAATTTGGGCTTACAAAAAGTTGACAAGCGATTTGTGATAACACACAAATAACAAAAAAATGGAATTTCAATCATTATGCAATCAATCACAGAAGCAATTAAATTAATGAAAAACTCATTTCGTGTTTGAAGCTGATAAAAAAATAAGCGAAATCAACCATGAAATAAACAAAATTGGACTCGAAACAAGCTTGTAAATTATGATCGATTATCAAAAAAAAAAAAAAAAAAAAACACGGCACACAAGCACAATCAATAGAGAGAGATAGCTAAAGAAAGAAAGAAGGAGAGAGCGTAGCAGAAATTTCTTATCGATAATGATTGACAGTAGATTTTGTGTGGAGGAAAAACTACCGAACCGAATTTAAAGACGTCATCGACAAC
Organism: Drosophila albomicans; assembly: GCF_009650485.2. Taxonomy (NCBI): domain Eukaryota; kingdom Metazoa; phylum Arthropoda; class Insecta; order Diptera; family Drosophilidae; genus Drosophila; species Drosophila albomicans. The sequence goes on along the minus strand of NC_047627.2, from coordinate 4,792,889 downwards.
GTCATTACCATTGACCAAAAAGAAAGAATAGAAACCTATTGACGTTGGTTCTTTTTTCATATTTTATCTCATCCGCTTGTGCTTTTGACGCCAAAAGAAAAATTCTATGACGTCTCCCCCCCAAATGCACTTGACCCTGTCTCAGTCTCAGTCTCTGGGGGACTTTTCAGTCTTGGCCAACTGGCGATGTCTTCGACGCTTCTGCTTGTCAGTCTGTCTGTCTGTCTGTCTATCAGCAATAGTGACAGCTTGCAGAAAACCGCTGTGGACAGTGTATTAGTTATGGCTTTTGCGACTGCGATTGACGGTGAATCAGGGCAGCAGACCAATAAATCTGTCAGAAATGTCTTTTTTGTTTTGTAGTTTCAGTGTCATTGTCATATAACTTGTCGCAAGCGCGCCAACTTGGCCTTAATCATAAGCCATAAACTTGAGTTGACCCAAAAAATCGATGTCACATTTTTGGTACAATTTTCCGTGATATATTTATATGCGCGCTGGATGACATTATAAATTGTAGAAAACACTTGATGAGTAAGTGTGAAGAAGCGAAAACAGTTCGTATACGTAATTTGATTAAAGTAGTTTCTCAGTAGTTTTTGTACGCTTATCATAAACGCAAACTAAAAATAAACAATCGAATTAATGCTAGCCTTGGGCTTGGCTAATTGCAGTTCTAACATAGCTGACAGGCCAACGCGGCGTATGATTGACGCTGATTTGTTTGCTCAAGCCGAGCCTCCACTGGCTGCGTTTGGTAAACCGTATTTACAACTGCTATAAATACATATACTTATATGTCGAATTCGAAGCTGACCTTTGCGACTAGTCAGTCAGTTTGTCATTTTGTCAGTCCGTCGCTAGTCTATTTATAACTGGCATAATTAACATGCAATTAGTGCCAACAACTGGACAGGGAAATTAGAATAAATTAAAGAAAGCACAGCGAACAAACGAACGAAAAAACCTAGGGAAATGACATAGGGAAAATATATATGTTTGCGTATTTGTCGTTGAGGGTGCCTTCTGTGCCTTCCCTGTTCCCTCCCTCCTTCTTTTCGTGACTTACCTTTCGACCCGGCCACGAGTCAAGTTAAAAAGCATTTGCGACTTTTCCATTTTCTTCAGTTGCCGCTGGACAACAGAACGCGTCGTGTATTTTCTTTTGTTGTGTGTTCGATTTGTGCCGTGGAAATTTCTCTACTTTGATTTTTGTTCTTGTTACTCTCTCGGTGTGACAGTGTGTGTGTGTGTGTGTGTGTGTATTTGTGTGTGCTGGCGCCAAGCGCCAACTTTAACTCGTAATTATTCAAAAGCTACTCAAAAACGCCTGGCTGCCCAAAATGGTCGTCGTCTCCGACAGCCGCACGCGTTTTTCGCGTTACGGCGGCAGCGTCAAATCCAAAACGGTAAAGTTCTCCAGATTTTCCGATTTCAAGAAACGTAACTCAACTTATTACAATAATAAGAACTGAAAGAAATCTGTAACCATAAAGTTGACTCTTTTTGTCTGTAAAGTTCTTGAGATTTCCCCGATTAAAATAAGCATAACTCAAATTCAGTACAATAATAAGAACTGAAAGAAATCTTTAACTAAAAATTAAAAATTGATTTTTTTGACTGTGATTTTGTATTCGAATTTTCTGCATTATAAGAATGTAATAATGAGTGCAAGATTGTTTAGTTATAAAGATGACATAAAGAAAGTGAACTAAAAAACTCTCAAAATAAGAAAAAATAACTACACATATTTGTCGTAAACTCTATTTTTCTCGTGTTATTAATAGAAGTTGTATTAATTTTAAAGATTATATGAGTGCCATAAAACTTATAACTAAAAATATTATTTTTTGTTTTATTAATAGAAGTTGTATCAATTTTTAAAGATTATATGATTGCCATAAAACTTATAACTAAAAAAATCTACAAATATTATTTTTTTGGTTTATTAATAGAAGTTGTATCAATTTTTGAAGATTATATGATTGCCATAAAGCTGATAGCTAGACAATAAATATGAAAGATTGCGAAAGTTTCGTGGCGTTGTCAGATCTCTGCCATCCATCGAATTATAGATAATATAGCTATCGATAACAACGTTGCAATCGTTCGACTTTAAACCGATTATGCCGTCAAAATGTTGTTCTCTAATCGCTGACCCATTAAACCAGTTTCTCACTCGGAATCGATTTAATTGTTGTGACCACTTTAGCAATCGAATACTTACATTCGTTGTGCGTTTCGTCCGTCCGTCTGTCTGTCCGTCCGTCCGTCCGTGTATTGCATAACGATCTCTACTATGTGGCATAATCTGCATTCATAATCCGCTTCAATTGGAATAATTTAGTGTACGAAAAATGCGACTTTTGGGCAATTATTTTCTGGTTTTCTTTTTGTTTTTTATGACGTCAAAATTTGTGTTTGTGATGCATTTTTATGGCTTCCGTCTTAACCAAAAGAAAAAAAAAACACACAGTACTCTACTACTCTTGTTTTTATTTTTTGTTTTTTGGCATAGAGCTGTGAGCAATTTGTCATGCAAGCGACAAATCGCTGCCGAATTACTGACGAGAGTGAAGATGGAGATGGAAATGTTGATGGGGAGGGGGAGGGGACAACTAGAGTCGTCAACTGGTTGGTTATGCGGTGGCTTCCGTTTCACAGTGGGGCTAAACTATGCTTCTATGCACGTACACAAACAGACACACACACACACATGCACATGACAACAACATGCATTAACCCAAAAACGTTAATTGGATTGAAATGAACGTTTTCAATTTCCTTGCATTGTGTCACGTTTGATTTGCATTGCGACAAAACAACAACAATACAGTGCACAAATAAAAGAGAGATAAAGAGAGAGAGAGAACAACGACGACGACGACAACAACAATAAAAGTAACAAAACAAATGAAACGAGAATCAGAACTTAAACAATGCGAAATTATGATGAAAATATCGCAAACAAACAGCGGGCAAGATTACATACGAGTTCACTTAATGGATGACGTTCCCAGAAACGTACGTCGCCAATAAGCTGTGTGTTCCAATTCCCAGCATTTCAATTAAGTCAAAGTTAAACTGATATATCTATGATGATGATCAGTTTAAGTGCAATGCAATAAAATTAAATCCAAGTAATGTATTGATAAAATTGATTAAGCATCAACTGCGTTTGAAGAAATAATTATGTATAAAACATGAGAAAGAAGATCCATGTGTCAGACAGACTGAAATCTATAATTAGTTTAAATAACAAGAGATCGATAATATCGATCAAGAAGGAATTATGTACAAAAAGTCGTAAAATATGTGAGAGAAAATGCACGTGTCACACAGACAGAATGAAATATCTATAATTACGTTCAGCTTAACCGAATTTCTATGAAATTTAATCAAAGTAATGCATCGATAACAAGAGATCGATAATAGCGTCAACTGTTTAAAGAAGAAATTATGTACAAAAATATACGAACTCACACAGACAGACTGAAATATCTATAATTATGATTAGATTAAGCGAAATGCAATGAAATTAAATCAAAGTAATGTATCGATAACAAGAGACCGATAATATCGATCAAGCGTCAACTGTGTTTGGAGAACGAATTATGTGCAAAAAGTTGGAAAAACAATTAAGTCATAGCGATGTTATGTTTTAAACTGAAATATCTATAATTATGCTCAGTTTAAATGAATTGCAATGAAATAAAATCAAAGTAATGTATCGATAACAGGAGATCGATAATATCGATCAAGCGTCAACTGTGTGTGAAGAAGGAATTATGTGCAAAAGTCGAAAAACATGTGAGAGAAGATGCACGTGTCGGCTAATTACGAACTCACACAGACACAGAAACAGAAAAACACACATTAACAATGGGAAGAAAATCACTTTTGGAAAACGAGCAAATGCAATCAACCATGACATCAACAACAACAGACAGAGGGACAGATAGCCAGCGATTGGATTGACTGACTGACTGACTGGTTGAGTTTATGCCTGGGTGCGGGGCAGCACAAAAACTATTATACAAGCACAAGCTGTGTCACATGTCCGATATGCAGGTGTATATATATTTGTATGTCACTTGACCAATTTGGAAAGCGCGTGGGCGAAAGGGGTTGTCAAATGGTGCAGAAAGATACGTGAGACAGCGAAAGTGAAATGCGAATGCGAATACGAATGCAAAATGCACATGAGCAAGGCACGTGATGGGAGGAGAGGTTTCCTCTAAGCTGTGCTACATACAACCTGTTATCGATATCACAAATTATCTTGAGACGCATTAATGCAAACTTCAAATGACAATCAAATTTGTAGAGCAATGTCATTCGATGTGGTATGCGCTTTAAAAGAATGTTTGCAGTCTTCAAATTCGAATTTCTACAACTTTAAAATATCTTTGTGTATTTTCCGATCAATTATAAATATGTTCTAATTTGAAATAAATTTTATCTTTGCAGCTAAATGTGCGCGTCACGACAATGGACGCCGAACTGGAGTTCGCCATTCAGTCGACAACGACGGGCAAACAACTGTTCGATCAGGTGGTCAAGACGATCGGCCTGCGTGAGGTTTGGTTCTTTGGTCTGCAGTACACGGACTCAAAGGGCGATTCCACATGGATCAAGCTATACAAAAAGGTAAGAGCATTGTTATACAAACTACAAACTACATATTTTCAGACAAAATATCACCGTAGAACAATGCTTGAAACACAAGCACACACACAAGAGAAACACACATAAATTATTTATATGTAGATAGTTTTAGAATTTAGACTAATAAAAAGGTTAACGTTCGCTCGCATGTCTCTAGCCCGAATCGCCGGCCATAAAGACTATCAAGTATTTGAAACGTGTTAAGAAATATGTGGACAAGAAGACAGCCGATAGCAATGGACACAATCAGACAGATGAGAGCGAAGAGGATGACGATGCCGATGATATGGTGGGCCTTACTAAAAAAACTACCACAAAACTGTCCTCAAAAAAGAAAAATTTGTCATGGTATTGTCGTCTAGCCCGATTGTAGCGTCCCACACAAAATATTGTGATTGTAGAAAGCCAATGTTTGTTGTCAAATTTGGCAACGTTGCAGTGGAAACTGGCAACGATTATTAAGCATCACAAAACTGTCCTGGAAATAAAACCTTTACCATGCTATTGCCGTCTAGACCGATTGTAGCGTCCCTCACAAAGTATTGTGATTGTAGAAAGCCAATGTTTGTTGTGAAATTTGGCAACGTTGCAGTGAAAACTGGCAACGATAATTAAGTATTTTTGCATGCCCTGTAGAGTTGTTAAACATAATTTCAGAACTTTATATTACTGATTACATTGAACTCTGATCTTTGATTGATTTCTCATTGAACATGCTGCGCACTTTGCACCGCTCGCACAATAATAAAACAAACTTCCACAGACTGGATCAATGCCGTTTTCCACATGGGTAAACTTGAGGGCAAATCATAAACACACAAAATAACCAAAAGCATAAATCAAATATGAATAAACATTTTAATTTTATTATTCGATAAGTTGCAAAAGAAGAATAATTTCAAAATTTAATGAACATTTTATAAATAAGTAGGAAAATAATACAAAATTGGTTGGAATTCTAAATCAACAAAATCAAAGTGAATTAGTAATTCTAAAAATTGAACAAAAATTTGGTATAAATATATAAGAATATTTAAAATTAGAGAAAATTCGAAATTTATTATATTATTATTTATTTATTATAAATTTGAAAAATTGTATTTGTCAATTGAAACTAATGAACTATATTTATCCGTGTGCAGGTGATGAATCAGGATGTGAAAAAGGAGAATCCCTTGCAATTCAGATTCCGTGCCAAATTCTATCCGGAAGATGTGGCCGAGGAGCTGATACAGGACATCACACTGCGCCTGTTCTATCTGCAAGTGAAGAATGCCATATTGACCGACGAGATCTATTGCCCGCCGGAAACGTCGGTGCTGCTGGCCTCCTATGCAGTGCAGGCGCGTCATGGTGATCACAATAAAACCACCCATACAGCCGGTTTCCTAGCGAACGATCGATTGTTGCCACAGCGCGTCATCGATCAGCACAAGATGTCCAAGGATGAGTGGGAGCAATCGATAATGACCTGGTGGCAGGAGCATCGCAGCATGCTGCGCGAGGATGCCATGATGGAGTATCTGAAAATTGCCCAGGATCTGGAAATGTATGGCGTCAATTACTTTGAGATCCGCAACAAGAAGGGCACCGATCTGTGGTTGGGCGTCGATGCCCTTGGCCTCAACATTTACGAGCAGGACGATCGATTAACGCCCAAAATTGGTTTCCCCTGGTCGGAGATCCGTAACATTTCCTTCTCCGAGAAGAAGTTCATCATCAAGCCCATCGACAAGAAGGCACCCGACTTTATGTTCTTTGCGCCACGCGTTCGCATCAACAAACGCATCCTGGCCCTCTGCATGGGCAACCATGAGCTGTACATGCGTCGTCGCAAGCCCGACACGATCGATGTGCAGCAGATGAAGGCGCAGGCGCGCGAAGAGAAGAATGCCAAACAGCAGGAGCGGTAAGTTGTGTCAATATATGTAGATCTTTCATCTTTCTTCATCTTCTCAATTAACAATTTTGTGTTGGTTTCATTTTCATACAGCGAAAAGCTGCAGCTGGCGCTGGCAGCACGCGAACGTGCCGAGAAGAAGCAACAGGAGTACGAGGATCGCCTTAAGCAAATGCAAGAGGAGATGGAACGTTCGCAGCGCGATTTGCTCGAGGCCCAGGAAATGATTCGCCGCCTCGAGGAGCAGCTGAAGCAGCTGCAGGCCGCCAAGGATGAGCTTGAGCTGCGCCAGAAGGAGCTGCAGTCGATGTTGCAGCGTCTCGAGGAGGCCAAGAACATGGAGGCCGTCGAGAAGGCCAAGCTCGAGGAGGAGATCATGGCCAAGCAACAGGAGGTGCAACGCATTCAGGACGAGGTCAATGCCAAGGACGAAGAGACCAAGCGTCTGCAAGACGAGGTCGAGGAAGCACGTCGCAAACAGGTAAATCTATTGTATATTGTATCAATTTTGGATATCAGCTTCTAAATTTGGTATTATGTGCTTTTTAGGCTGAGGCTGCTGCCGCTCTGTTGGCTGCATCGACCACGCCGCAACATCACCATGTGGCCGAGGATGAGAACGAGAACGAGGAGGAGCTGACGAATGGCGATGCCGGCGGCGATGTGTCGCGCGATTTGGACACGGACGAGCATATCAAGGATCCCATCGAGGACAGACGCACGCTGGCCGAGCGCAATGAGCGCCTGCATGATCAGCTCAAGGTGCGTTTTATCTAGCATATAGAAGAGTTGTTAATGCAAAGATTAAGAAAAACATTTCACAATCGATTTTAGTTAACTTTAAGTCTTGTTAAATTGTCATGTAAAGTTAGTTGTAAATTTTAGATTGAGTAGCGATCGCTTGCATGATCAGCTCAAGGTGCGTTTTATCTAGCATATAGAAGAGTTGTAAAAGCAAAGTTTAATTGGTGGTAGTTTAAGGAAAACATTTATCAATCGATTTTAGAGCTAGTTAAATTGTCATGTCAAGTTAGTTGTATGTTTACAATTGAGTATAGATAGGTTAAACAAGATGTTTATTTTAAAAGCGAATAGCACATCGATCATCAGTATGTTTGTAGAAAAACAAAGTTAGTCTTGATTGCAATTTGTACAAATTGATGAAGTGCTATTAACATCAATGGAAATTTTAAGACTAGTCAAGTCACTATTTGTTCGCATTAAGTAATTAAGCTTTTGGCATTGTTATTTTTCAACGTATACTTATTTTACTTACTTTTCTCTCTTTCTCTTTCTATTTGTGTGTCGCCATCTCGCTCATTTCGATACAACAACCCAGGCCTTGAAGCAAGATCTGGCGCAGTCACGCGACGAAACGAAAGAGACGGCAAACGACAAGATTCATCGCGAGAACGTGCGTCAGGGACGCGACAAGTACAAGACGCTGCGTGAGATCCGCAAGGGCAACACAAAGCGTCGCGTGGATCAGTTTGAGAACATGTAAAGCGGCATCCACGACGCTTTCTTCTACATCCAACTACTAGCAGCGCTCCATCCCTCCACCCCTAACCCCATCTCTCCGCCCCGCCCAAAATCACGTCGATGTAGCAAAAAAAAACAAAACAAAACAAAAAAAAAGGAAAACAACAAAAAAAACTATAATCAATTACACTCCACAGTTAATATGAAGCTTAAACAATTTATTTCAAATGAGTTATTTTTTTTTTAACCTGACCCGCGACGTGTATGTATAGAAAGTTGAAAAGAAAAACAAAAAACAAATAAAAATAAAAATATGAAAATGAAAATAAGAATATGAGCAGGAGATGAAATGAAGCGCAGCGTTATTTAAAACAAAAAATATATAAAAACAAAAAGAAAATAATAGAAGACACTTCCGCCAACGGTTTTGACAGTCTAGTGTTAAACGACAATCAATCAATCAATCGCCCCGCCCCATCCATGCAGTAAATAAATTTTATAGAATGGTCGCCAATTTTTGTGCACCAGCCAGGTCCAGAATCCCTCCTCTCTCCTCCCTAAGAGCTCCACATTGAGGAGAAACGAAACGCAGTAACAAGAAAAACAACAACTACAACTACAATAACAAACAACAACAACAGCAATTTGCATTTTCCCCCGTTATAAATATTATTTTTATTATTATATAATTACTATTTTTTTTTTAAATTTGTATAATTAAATAAGAACTTGATTAATTGTTTCTTAAATTAACTTGCGAAAGAAAACAAAACAAAAACAAACAAAAAGAAAACAATATTTTTAATTAATATTATTACAAAAAAAAAAAAAAACAAACAAACAAGAAAACGAAAACACAAGTGAGAAAAAGGATAAAAATATATTATATAAACTATATTTTTCTTCTTTATTTTTGTTTTGAAAAAAATCTTTAAAAAAAAACTATTGTGAAAAACCAAACAAAGAGTTTTTAAATTAAACAATAAAAATGTAAAACAAAACAAAAACAACTACAACAGTGACAATGAGCATTTATTCAAGATATTGAAAGAAAGAAAATGAACTTTTGGGATTTTGACAATTTCTATAGCATACTTTTATGCTGTCAAATTAAAAAAATTATCGACTAGGCGAATGAGTAATAAAATAAAAAAATCGAAAAATTGAAGTTCTAATGCTGAAAAGCATTTGTCAAGGTTAATTTTAATTTGATCGTTTTAGTAAAATGATTTGCTTGCACAGCATTAGCGACTTTTGACTTTGACTCGGTTTAATAATCGCCATTCAGTCTATGGGCAAATAAAATAATCAGGGAATGTGAAAACAGCTGTAGAATTAAATCTTACGCATCTATCATATTGAAATGGTATTTGTATAATTCCCTATAATAAAAAGACACATCCTTGTCCGGCACAACAAAGCATTTTTTCCATATGATGATCGCCGTATCAATCACATGATTATGGATTAGCATAGGATATCGATTGTGTATATCATCATACAGGCTAAGGAATTTTTCCGGTTCGAAGTCGTTCCGCATCGCCATCAAGACAGCCAAAGTATAGTTATATTTCTTTCTGTTCGCAGTGTAGACAGCCATTTTGCGGTCTTCTTCAGTCATTGTGCTCATTAGACGGACAAATAAAATAAATTTGGAAAAGGCGTGTGCGTATATAAAAATATTCAAATGTTTCTGTTCAGATCGTGTGATTGTATGGGATTGAGGAAATAATTGAAATGAACGAGTATCGTTCAATTGTTTCATGACATAGTTATGCTAGTTAACTTAGTTTTTGTGCCTAGCACAATTTCAAGTAGTTGGCAACGCTGCAGTTGTCAAATTTCACATTGCAAAAATCAAAGCATACTTTTAGGCTGCCCTAAATGACTGATTTTTTTATTAGCTTTTTCAAATACTACAATTTCGTTTTATAACGAGTATCGTTCAATTGTTTCATGACTTAGTTATGCTAGTTAACTTAGTTTTTGTGCCTTGCACTAATTTCAAGTAGTTGGCAACGATGCAGTTGTCAAATTTCACAATACAAAAATCAAAGCATACTTTTAGGCTGCCCGAAAAAAAAAGTGAATATAATTGACTGACTTTTATTATTTCCTTTTTTTAATGCTATAGTTTCGTTTAATATATTTTTTGTTAACCCATTTTTCCTCCGATGGTTCCTATAATGTGGTATGTATAACTATAGCGAAATTATAAATTCATGTGACAAACAGACAACGAAACGAACGCAAATTATTTTGAAATGCTTTTACTATTTTTTTTGTTGGATATTTTTTGTTTGTTACTAGCGCTTTATTAATGCAAATATCAAATTGATAACAATAGATACATGAGCTATATATTTATAAGTAAGTTTAATCAAATATTATTTTTGATCGAGTATATGTAAAATATATATATATATATCAAAAAAAAAAATCGGCTATACATATACAGTATTTATGTATAATATTTATACTATACCAATTAACCGCGCGTCTTAAGATTACAATCAATAAAAAAAAAAATGCATTTTTAAACTGTGTGTTTGTTTGTGTTTCGATTTGTTCGCTACATAAAAGATATACACGGTGTATATGTATGTATATAGGCTAATCTATGCATATAGATGTAGATATATGTGTATGTATATATATATATATAGATATGTATATGTATAAAGTATGTACTCATATAAAACAGCGTCTGCAAGACGAGGTCGAGGAAGCACGTCGCAAACAGGTAAATCTATTGTATATTGTATCAATTTTGGATATCAGCTTCTAAATTTGGTATTATGTGCTTTTTAGGCTGAGGCTGCTGCCGCTCTGTTGGCTGCATCGACCACGCCGCAACATCACCATGTGGCCGAGGATGAGAACGAGAACGAGGAGGAGCTGACGAATGGCGATGCCGGCGGCGATGTGTCGCGCGATTTGGACACGGACGAGCATATCAAGGATCCCATCGAGGACAGACGCACGCTGGCCGAGCGCAATGAGCGCCTGCATGATCAGCTCAAGGTGCGTTTTATCTAGCATATAGAAGAGTTGTTAATGCAAAGATTAAGAAAAACATTTCACAATCGATTTTAGTTAACTTTAAGTCTTGTTAAATTGTCATGTAAAGTTAGTTGTAAATTTTAGATTGAGTAGCGATCGCTTGCATGATCAGCTCAAGGTGCGTTTTTATCTAGCATATAGAAGAGTTGTAAAAGCAAAGTTTAATTGGTGGTAGTTTAAGGAAAACATTTATCAATCGATTTTAGAGCTAGTTAAATTGTCATGTCAAGTTAGTTGTATGTTTACAATTGAGTATAGATAGGTTAAACAAGATGTTTATTTTAAAAGCGAATAGCACATCGATCATCAGTATGTTTGTAGAAAAACAAAGTTAGTCTTGATTGCAATTTGTACAAATTGATGAAGTGCTATTAACATCAATGGAAATTTTAAGACTAGTCAAGTCACTATTTGTTCGCATTAAGTAATTAAGCTTTTGGCATTGTTATTTTTCAACGTATACTTATTTTACTTACTTTTCTCTCTTTCTCTTTCTATTTGTGTGTCGCCATCTCGCTCATTTCGATACAACAACCCAGGCCTTGAAGCAAGATCTGGCGCAGTCACGCGACGAAACGAAAGAGACGGCAAACGACAAGATTCATCGCGAGAACGTGCGTCAGGGACGCGACAAGTACAAGACGCTGCGTGAGATCCGCAAGGGCAACACAAAGCGTCGCGTGGATCAGTTTGAGAACATGTAAAGCGGCATCCACGACGCTTTCTTCTACATCCAACTACTAGCAGCGCTCCATCCCTCCACCCCTAACCCCATCTCTCCGCCCCGCCCAAAATCACGTCGATGTAGCAAAAAAACAAAACAAAACAAAAAAAAAGGAAAACAACAAAAAAAACTATAATCAATTACACTCCACAGTTAATATGAAGCTTAAACAATTTATTTCAAATGAGTTATTTTTTTTTTAACCTGACCCGCGACGTGTATGTATAGAAAGTTGAAAAGAAAAACAAAAACAAATAAAAATAAAAATATGAAAATGAAAATAAGAATATGAGCAGGAGATGAAATGAAGCGCAGCGTTATTTAAAACAAAAAATATATAAAAACAAAAAGAAAATAATAGAAGACACTTCCGCCAACGGTTTTGACAGTCTAGTGTTAAACGACAATCAATCAATCAATCGCCCCGCCCCATCCATGCAGTAAATAAATTTTATAGAATGGTCGCCAATTTTTGTGCACCAGCCAGGTCCAGAATCCCTCCTCTCTCCTCCCTAAGAGCTCCACATTGAGGAGAAACGAAACGCAGTAACAAGAGAAAAACAACAACTACAACTACAATAACAAACAACAACAACAGCAATTTGCATTTTCCCCCGTTATAAATATTATTTTTATTATTATATAATTACTATTTTTTTTAAATTTGTATAATTAAATAAGAACTTGATTAATTGTTTCTTAAATTAACTTGCGAAAGAAAACAAAACAAAAACAAACAAAAAGAAAACAATATTTTTAATTAATATTATTACAAAAAAAAAAAAAAAACAAACAAACAAGAAAACGAAAACACAAGTGAGAAAAAGGATAAAAATATATTATATAAACTATATTTTTCTTCTTTATTTTTGTTTTGAAAAAAATCTTTAAAAAAAAACTATTGTGAAAAACCAAACAAAGAGTTTTTAAATTAAACAATAAAAATGTAAAACAAAACAAAAACAACTACAACAGTGACAATGAGCATTTATTCAAGATATTGAAAGAAAGAAAATGAACTTTTGGGATTTTGACAATTTCTATAGCATACTTTTATGCTGTCAAATTAAAAAAATTATCGACTAGGCGAATGAGTAATAAAATAAAAAAATCGAAAAATTGAAGTTCTAATGCTGAAAAGCATTTGTCAAGGTTAATTTTAATTTGATCGTTTTAGTAAAATGATTTGCTTGCACAGCATTAGCGACTTTTTGACTTTGACTCGGTTTAATAATCGCCATTCAGTCTATGGGCAAATAAAATAATCAGGGAATGTGAAAACAGCTGTAGAATTAAATCTTACGCATCTATCATATTGAAATGGTATTTGTATAATTCCCTATAATAAAAAGACACATCCTTGTCCGGCACAACAAAGCATTTTTTCCATATGATGATCGCCGTATCAATCACATGATTATGGATTAGCATAGGATATCGATTGTGTATATCATCATACAGGCTAAGGAATTTTTCCGGTTCGAAGTCGTTCCGCATCGCCATCAAGACAGCCAAAGTATAGTTATATTTCTTTCTGTTCGCAGTGTAGACAGCCATTTTGCGGTCTTCTTCAGTCATTGTGCTCATTAGACGGACAAATAAAATAAATTTGGAAAAGGCGTGTGCGTATATATAAAAATATTCAAATGTTTCTGTTCAGATCGTGTGATTGTATGGGATTGAGGAAATAATTGAAATGAACGAGTATCGTTCAATTGTTTCATGACATAGTTATGCTAGTTAACTTAGTTTTTGTGCCTAGCACAATTTCAAGTAGTTGGCAACGCTGCAGTTGTCAAATTTCACATTGCAAAAATCAAAGCATACTTTTAGGCTGCCCTAAATGACTGATTTTTTTATTAGCTTTTTCAAATACTACAATTTCGTTTTATAACGAGTATCGTTCAATTGTTTCATGACTTAGTTATGCTAGTTAACTTAGTTTTTGTGCCTTGCACTAATTTCAAGTAGTTGGCAACGATGCAGTTGTCAAATTTCACAATACAAAAATCAAAGCATACTTTTAGGCTGCCCGAAAAAAAAAGTGAATATAATTGACTGACTTTTATTATTTCCTTTTTTTAATGCTATAGTTTCGTTTAATATATATTTTTTGTTAACCCATTTTTCCTCCGATGGTTCCTATAATGTGGTATGTATAACTATAGCGAAATTATAAATTCATGTGACAAACAGACAACGAAACGAACGCAAATTATTTTGAAATGCTTTTACTATTTTTTTTGTTGGATATTTTTTGTTTGTTACTAGCGCTTTATTAATGCAAATATCAAATTGATAACAATAGATACATGAGCTATATATTTATAAGTAAGTTTAATCAAATATTATTTTTGATCGAGTATATGTAAAATATATATATATATATATCAAAAAAAAAAATCGGCTATACATATACAGTATTTATGTATAATATTTATACTATACCAATTAACCGCGCGTCTTAAGATTACAATCAATAAAAAAAAAAATGCATTTTTAAACTGTGTGTTTGTTTGTGTTTCGATTTGTTCGCTACATAAAAGATATACACGGTGTATATGTATGTATATAGGCTAATCTATGCATATAGATGTAGATATATGTGTATGTATATATATATATATAGATATGTATATGTATAAAGTATGTACTCATATAAAACATATTTAGAAGGCACATAATTACAGGCGCATTCGTGCGCATGGATTGGGTTACTCGCTTGCTCGCTCTCTCTTTCATGCTCTCCCTCTTCCTCGCTTTTCGGAATTTACAATTGTTGCTCGGTTCTTCTGCCTTCAGTAGGGATTGACTGCAGCGAGTCCCACACGTCCGCCGGAGCGCGCAAACACCGGCTCCGCATAGCTGTGTCGATAGCCCTTCGGCATGCTGGCCAACGGCTTGCCACCGCCAGAGGGCGCCACACCAGCTGCACCGCTCCCTCCTCCTACACCGCTATTGCTGCTGCTGGGCGTGGGCGCTGGCGAGGGATAACGCTCTGCGTGATGCGAGACGCCGCCACGCGATGAGCTCGACTTTCCACCGGACTCCGCTGACTGAAGATATTCACGCGAATGCGCTCGCAGCTGATGACGCGACGAAGCACGTTCTCTCTCCCTTTCACGCTCCCGCTCCCGTTCCCTCTCTCTTTCACGCTCGCGCTCCCTCTCCCGCTCCCTCTCATGCCTATACACTTCATGGGCGTGCTCCTCGCCACGTCGCATGGGATAATCCCGCTCACGTCGCTCACGCTCCTGTCCATGCCGCAAGTTGCCGCTGCTGTTGCTGCTGTGTTGCTGATGCTGCAGTTGCTCCTGCTGCTGCCAATGCGAACGCTCTCGGGAACGTCCACGGCCACGGGGCAACAACGGTTCCGGCTGCATCGATTGCAGCGGCTCCTCATCATCCTCATCGCTCCACTGCTCCTCCACATAGCTGGGCGGCTCCAAGCTGCCGCGTCGCCGGCGCGACGATGAGCGATGATAGTCGCTGTTGTTGCCGGTTGCCGATGGTGGGACGCCATCGCGTTCGTCTAGATCGTAGCGACTGCTGCCGTTGCGTTCCATGGCCCTAAACTTGTCCTTGGCATCGTGGAAACGTTCACGGGGCGACACCTGACTGACGCTGTGCGTCTTGTTGCTGCTGCTGCTGCGTGGCGGCGGTGGCGGTTCATCGTTGCCGCTGCTGTTGTTGTTGTGGTTGCTGCTGCTGCTGTTGTTGTAGCGCATGCCCGTGGACTTCATCATCTTCTCCATGCTCTGGATGTATGGCAGGCTCTCGGCCTCGCGATATGGATTCCGATCACGTGAATGATCCCGATCGCGTTCCCTTTCACGCTCTCTTTCACGCTCACGCTCCCGTTCTCTCTCCCTTTCCCTTTCTCTGTCTCTGTTGTTGCTGCTGCTGCTGCGCGTCGCCTCGCCACGATGCACTGCAGCATACTTGTTGTGCTGCTGCTGCTGCTGATCGAATGGCAACTCTGCCGGATCCACATAGCGATGTCGACTGCCGCCATAACGTTGCGCCTCCTCGGCAGCATAAGACTTGAGCTGTTGCTGTTGTTGCTGTTGCTGCTGCTGCTTCTTCGATGCATACTCCATGAACTTTTGCTTGTCCGTCAGATTCTCCTTGCGATAGCCGCTCAGCGAATGCGGCTGCTGTTGCTGCGGCTCGCTGCACGGATCCGAGTCATCGAAATCATCGAGTTCATCATCATGCAACGAACGCTGCTTCACACGCTCCCTCTCCCTCTCACGCTCCCTTTCGCGTTCCCTTTCGCGCTCCCGCTCGTGACCCGAGAGCTTTTTGTTGAGCAAGCGATTGATCTCATTGTATTTGTCCGTGTCCCGCAATTTGGCTGCACCTCCGCCTCCGCCTCCCTCGTGCTTCAGCGGCTCTTGTTGCATCACACGATTGAATTTCGCATCATAGTCCGCCGGTCGCATGATGATCGGCTTGATCTCATCCTCTCGCGACCACGATTTGCTCGACGATGCCGGCGTCTTGGTGCGATCTCTATCGCGCTCTCGCTCCCTCTCACGCTCCCTCTCCCTCTCACGTTCGCGCTCTCTCTCGCTCTGCCGGGGCACATACGGCTTCGCTGGCAAGTCGCGCAGATAACTGTCCTCCGGCGGTTGCACGGCGCTCTTGCGCTTCAGCTGCGCATGCGGCGGCAGCGCAATCTGCGACGGCTTCAGCGCAATTACCGAATTGTCCGCCTCATTCGACCAGTGTTCGTCATCTGTTGGGAAGAGATTGGAATTTAGTATTTTTTGTGGGAAAAACTTAGTATGTTACAGTCGAGTTTTATAAAGAGAAGCTGTTGGCTTTAGCTGCTTTGCCTGACAATCTGGTATATTTTGAATGTACTACATCAATATACCAAATATGACCTACGGTATATTTTTGTATTTTGATATATTTTAAGAAAATAGTCTACTGGATTTTGATGAAGTTTTTCTACGCTAAAGTTTGATGAAGTTTGATAAAGTTTTTCTATGGCACAAAACGCATACTGCAATATGGTATATTTTCACATCTACGGTATATTTGAATGTAATTTTCCATCGATGGTCATATTTTAGTATTTTTGCGGTAATTATTCGGTATATTTAAAGAATAATACCTCACAGTTATTTATATTATATTTCTATAATTACTAACTAATTTACTTTTATTATTTTTAAAGAGTCTACTAGATTTTGATGCAGTTTTGATACGCTAAAGTTTCTGTTTGATTTTAATTGAAGCTTCAGTCAAATCTATTTAAGATGTTCGAAAGTTGTTCCTTGTTTCTAAAAAAAAAAAACTCAATTTAAGGTTATTTGAGAAAACTTATTGGAAATTCATATGCCAGACAACAAGAATTACTTCAATTAATCGAAATTTTGCAATCGCATTAAAGAAAATATGTTAGTATTAAGAAACTTTTCATTTATTTAAGTATAATTGTGGGACACTAGATAGCTATAAATGTCTATTCCATAGCAAAGTAAGAAAGCTGCTGTCGAGTGTGCTCGACTATGAGATACCCGCTACCCATTTGCAATAAAAGCAAAGCTGTGCGGTATTATTTATAAAGTATAACAAATGAACGTTATGAAAAATTTTTAACATATACCGAAGATTACTTTTGGTATATTGGTATGCTATTGCATAACTATATCGTATCGACTTTTGACACTGATCAAGAATATAACATATACATATACATATACTTTATAGGGTCGGAGATGCCTCCTTTTGTCTGTTACATTTATTTTCGTTAGGGTAACAGATATTAAAATGAAATTTACGATCAGATAAAAATTACAGAAGTTGTTTAAGAAATATTGACAAACAACGTTTACTGAAATCGGGTGTTAGTTGCTTTGGCTGACAATATATACTGTAAAGTATACCAAATGTAGTCTTCAATAAATTGCAGTATTTTTGGTATATTTCTAGTATATTAGTATACTAAAATGAGTAATGAAAATGGGTAGCAATCGGGCACATATGACTGTAGCCTTATTCCTTGCTAAATATCATTCTTCATATTTTATTCCTCAAATTTTATTCTTCAAATTTCAAATTTCATTCTTTAAATTTCATTTGCACATCATAATGTTATCATTGTCATAATTTAATATGGAATCAATCTCTTAAAGTCTTATTGTATTTTCATGGTGCTAAGATCACTAGCAGAAAAATACTGTCAACATTATGTTACGAACATTTGATCTTAACGTTGCGTTACCTATTTGTCAAGCTGTTGAAATTGTGACAAAATAAGTTGCTTCTATATATACTATTGTCAGTTATCAATTCAAATTAAATACATTGTTGTTTCTCCTGTTTCGACTGCAACTATAATCATATATGGGTAATTCTCTGACGGATGTTGCGTGCGATCATCTTTACAGTTAAAAAAAAAACATAAACTAAAACAATTTTAAAACTAAGTGAATGTTATTCTTTAGATTAACACTATTTTTAGAGCTAAGATTGATTTTAGGAACTTGATCTATTTTACGATAAAATATATAAATTCGTTCATTTTTTGGGTTTGCGTACGAATTTGTTAATTTTTGCAATTATCAGAACAGAAAACAAAACAGAAAAAAATTCTAAAACTGTTCTTAGCTCTAATTAAAGTACTAATTTGGAGAATAACCTTTACTTATTTTTAAAATTGTTTCAGTTTACGTTTTTTTTCACTGTCGCACGGGACAAATCCGTCAGAGAATTATCCATATGTAGATCACTGATCTCTTTTTCCACTCACCACTTGAACTATTCAGCTCTTGTCGCTCTGGACTCGGCGCCAGATCGGAGCCAATGCCCGAGGAGCCACGCGAGGACACCTGCTTGCCGTTGGCATTGGACGCAGATGCCGCTGCTGCAGCGGATGTGGCGCCACCGACAGCTGCTGAGGGGCTGCCGCCAGCTGTGGCAGCGCCGTGGCCGGAGGCAGTGGCGCCTTTGGGCGTGCCAGCGCCGCCCACAATCAAGGCGTTGCGACAGCGACGCAGCTCGATGGCCGTCAGATTGCCCTTGGAGCGATGCACCGTGTCGTAGTCGCGAGGCGGCAACAACAATGGCGGACCGTTGCCATTGAGTTTGGCCCGCAGCTCGGCGGCCAGCGAATCGAATAGATCGCTGTTCTGTTGTGCCGTCAGCGGCGGATGATGTGATGATGATGAGTGCTGTGAATGATGCTGTGAGTGTTGTGAGTGCTGATGTGAATGATGCTTTCCACTGTTGTTGTTGCTGCTGTTGCTGTTGTTGTGGTTGCCACCATGTGGCGGAGAGCGGGAGACTGGAGAACCAGCCAAACCGTGCTCCTCGCTGCACTCCGATTCACGTGTGCTGTTGCCCGTGTCGCTGCCTAAGGAGCTGCTGAAACGCTTCGGCGATGTCTCGTGACGTCGCTGCTGATGTTGCTGCTGTTGCTGCTGCTGATGATGTGAATATCCACCGCCATTGGAGTGATGCGATTGCGACTGCGACTGCGACAGATGGTGCGACGACTTGTGAGAGCTTTCGTGACGTTTCTCTGAGCTGTGGCTGCTGCCGTGTCCTTGTCCTGGTCCTCCGCCAGCGGGCAGAGGCGGCAAAATGCCCAATCTGCATTGAAAAATGGAGTAGCGATCGATCAGTATTCATGATTTTTAAAACATTTCAAATAATTGAATCGGAAATCACATTTATTCAATTAAAAGCAGTTTTGTAATAGAGCTTTTCAAATAATTTGTATTTGAATTTATGTGTTTATGAAATATTAATCAATTCCGAAACTAATTTACTCAAAGGAAACATCATATTGGGAGAAATACCATCACATTTTCTTAAGAAACATATTACTTTTGTAATTCTTGAACTTTGAAAAGAAAAATATTATGAACCCACATAAATAATTCTCTTAAAGTTAATATTGATCAGATGAAAAACTTATTTTTAAAAGTGAATATACAAAAAATTTGATTTGGAAGTTTTATTCACTACCTAATATTAGTCTAAAGTATAGAATTCTATTGGAATTTACATTTAAGAACTATTCAATGCTGCTTAATATTAATCTGCAATGAAAATAGGAGAGATATTAATGAAATGATTTGAACCTCGCAAATATATCTCAGTATTAAAAGAACAACTATGTATTATATTAAAATCAATCATTTTAGAAGAGCTTATTCTTACACAACAAGAAAAAATCTAGATTGAGAACAAGATTTGAAATCTTGACTTTGGGGCTTTTCAAATTACTTTTGTATGCAAGCCTCATAGAACTCTTAAGCTCTTTATGAAGTATAACCATATGCAATAGGTCTTTAGTTTTGTAGCATAGAAGTAAATGAAAAATAACTGAACGCCACAGGAGTTGCTTATATCATTTTGTGTGCTATTTCGTTGCTCGTGGGAAACTGTCTCTCTCCCTCTCCCCCTCTCTCTCCCCCTCTCTCTCTCTCTTCTGATCTTTCATTAATTGGGAGTGCCGTCTTCAACTGAAAATGCAACTTGCAACTGCATTGCTAGGCATTAACATTAGTGCCACAGCTGCCCCATTGGCTAATGGAGTGTCTAAGTGAGCAGGTTGGCAACTTTGCTTCCTGCTTGTTGCGGCACTCAATTGATTGCGATTTGCGGTAAATTTGAAGACCCCCAGCTAAAAACAGCTAAAAACATCGCCGAAAAGTGCTGCCACATGATGTTTTGTGTATGCCACGTAAATGAAATTATTCGCAAGTTGATTGGAACTGGCTTAAAGCAAACACAATTTATATAACTGTCTTCAAATCTATGGCAATAGATAAGAAAATTTGTCTGCCAAAAGTCTTGCATAAGAATTGGACAATCTTTTTATCTTGGAATCGCAATTACTTTTTTATACAGCATATCCCACAGTAAAATATGTGAAATGGAGTCGAATTAACCTAAAACTAATAACATAAATACATGAAAAAATACCTAAATTCTTTCTAAATTATTTGAATTTACTGAGTATACTTTTTTGTAAGTTTAAGCTGAAACTTAAGTCAATAAATGAGAATTTATATAATTAAAAGTAATCTACAAATTCAAATCTATTTTTTTAAAAATGTAAACAGAAGTAAAACAGTTGAATAAAAATAAATACATTAAAGGATAAATCTACTATTTTCTACTTTTACCTACATTTTATTAATGTGTCTTGAACAGTCTAGACTTTTACAATTTAAATAGATATTTAAAGAAATTAAAACGAATTAACAAAATAAAGAATAGTCTACTGTTTTCTGTCTTGAATTTTCTTAATATTTACAATTTGGTAATGTAATTTAAATCACATCATATGAATATGAAATGAATAAATTTTTTTTTCCTACATTTATTTAAGATTTACTTATTGGTCTTTTAGCTTACTTAAATATGAATTAATAATGTTGGAAATAACATAAAAATCGAGAAAATCTACTATTTCTTATATGAATTGAAATCGTAGTACATAACAATAAACTTTATAAAGAACAGCATATTAAATAAATGCAACAATATGATCGTTTTTGCTTTGTGTATTAGATATATGTATATTTAGCAACCCTTCTAGAGTTCATAGATACAATTCTTTTGAATTTAGAGTCTCTTTTAACATGCAACAGAACGCAACTACTTTATATACTTTTATTTATCAATTAAACTCTATTCTAATCAAATTACATCAATGTCATTGAACATTTTCCTACTAGGTCTATCACAGTCGAATGTGATTCACATCAAATCAGCTATTCATTCATTCATGTTTATTTAGTAACCCTTTTAGAATTCATCTGTTAATAAATATCGAACTATCGATAGATACAACTCTTTTGAATTTAGAGTCTCTTTTAACATGCAACTGAATGCAACTACTTTAGATACTTTTATTCATCAATTAAAACACTGTTATAATCAAATTACTTCAATGTCATTGAACAGTTTTCTACTGGGTCTATCTATCTATCGAATGTGATTCAAATCAGATCAGGTATTCATTCATTCATGGTGTGTGCGACTTACCTGGTCTCGAGCTCCTCGAAACGCTTTTGATTGTCGGGCCGATTGATGAGTATTTGCAATTGTAGATGCAACGCCTCAGCCGTTGTCTCCGAGTCGCAACGATAGGCGTGCACATGCAGCGGGCACTTGGTGGCCGGATTATAGAGGAGCAGCACACAGGCAACGATGTCATCGGTTTGCACGGAGCTGGTTATGGCACTGTGTGGTATTAAATGCTTCGATGCGCCCTATAATACACAACAAAAAGAGGAAAAAACGAATGGATGTTGCATGATGGAAGAGGAGGAGGAGGAGGAAAGTGAATGCCACAACTTTGTTACTCACCTGCACGATTTTGATGCCCTTGTGCGAGACCTGCAACGTCACCTTGAGCGGCTCCTGGCTGCGCGATCTGTCCACCAGATACGGCAGCACTGAGTTAATGACGCGAGCACCCCGCAATCCCTTCGCCTCCTCGGCACCAAGGAACCACACATAGTACGAGGCCTTCTGGACGTCGCGACGCAAGCGTAGCGCCATCTTGACACCAAATCGAAATTTCGTTTAGCGATTTATCGATTCTCTCTCCCTCTCCCTCTCTCTCTCTCTCTCTCTCGCTCACTGTCTTTACCAATTTCAAAGGCAACTGCTGATGAGCATCTGCAAATGAGATTAAAGACATTGAAATTGTGAAAATTAAGCTTTGATTTATAGAATGTTCAGCAGAGTACGTTGAGAATTCTGCTTATTATAATTGCTGATTTGTAACAAGTAAGAAATCTACAGTCGAGTGTGATCGAATGTGATATACCAGCTACCCATTTCAATCAAAAGCAAAACAGTGCGGTATTATACCGCAAAAAATACTAAAATATACCGAATGCAATACTTTGTATATTGGTATACTATTACATTATAGTGCGGTATTACTATTAAAATATACCAAAATAATATACCAAAAAGTACTAAATTATACCGACTGCTATATTTAGTGTATTGGTATACTATTAAATTCCAGTGTGGCATTATTCTTAAAATAGTCCATATTAATATACCGACAAAAATACTAAAGCATACTGAAGGCTATATTTGGTATATAGGCACTATTACTTTAAAGTTTAGTTTTATTCTTAAAATATGCCAAATTTATATACCTTAAAATATACCGAAGGTCATATTTGGTATATTGGTATACTATTACATGACTATATCGTATCGGTTAATTCTGCCTTTTAACTTTTTCTGCAGACACAGAGTTAAAATAACCGCAGAATTGAGTTTGATGTTTAGCAAACTAAATAAAAAATGCAAAGCATTCCTCACATTTTTTTATAAATAATTCAAAATTAAATTAAACTGCGCTTGCAACAAAAACATAAATGTCAAAGATATTCCAGTTTAATTTCTCATGTAGAATTCAGCTTAATTCTGATATTTAAAATGTTCTCAAGAATTGAGTTTGATCTTTAATAAACAAAATATTAAATACAAAGCATTTGCAAAAATATATTAAAATCAAATTGAATTGCGTTTGCTTATAAAATTTATATTAATACTGAAAGTACACAGAATTGATTTTTGAATATAATTTATTTCATTTTAAACTCGATTAAAAATGCAAAGCATTCGCCACATAAATATTTAAGCATTCAAGTGCTGCAGCTAAAGCAAAATGCCGGAGAAATTTCAAGTTAAATTTCCCAAGAATCTTAAATCGAAATAAACGTATGAGAAAGCGGCTTATACTTAGATCAGAAGGTCATTAGAATGAAGCTGCTAAATGCAAATCCAATTTAAAATATGCATTTTTATTAGGGGAGCTCAACGTGCGGCAATCGGATGATCATCAATCACAGATGAAACTGAGCAGGAGACATTTGCGTCATCCGAGTGAGTGTGTGTGTGATTATATGTGTGTGTGTAGAATGCCGAGTGATCACAACGCATCGCATCGCATCCCATCGCACAAGTGCATATAATATTTATGCTCATGTTAGTTATGGTTACGGGCATCTAACGGAATCATTTTTAGACAAATTTCAATTCGAAAGAGCCGCAAGAGAAGCCAAGGCAGCCAAGCAAACAGCCGCTCTGTCCACTGGTGTGTCATAATACTATGTTTCCAGTCTCCAGTCTTGGGGGATTTTGAAAAACACACAGAAAACAAAAAAAATGGTGCTAACACACACACACACACACACAAGCCGAAGAACGGTATTAATGTTGTTGATATACTCGTATATCTTCTCAATAATATTCATAATCGATGAGCTGGTACAACTTGTTGTGCGACATCTCGCTTCTCGCATCGCGTAGGCCAAAAAGAATCTCGAATCTTGTTTTATTTGATGTTTTTTTTTTTCATTCCAAGTCCGTTGTTGTTGAGTTTCAAGATATTTATCAATGTTATACGGCTGCCACAATGTGTGTGTGCCTTTGAAATTTACATATGACACAAAAGCGGCCCACAGCACACGGCAATAACACAAAACACAAAAGCTGCTAAACAAACGAAATTATTAACCTCAAAAAGCGAAATAAACACATTTGAAATTTATTTCTTCTGAAAAGTACCAAGAGAATATCGCACTCACACACACATACAAAATGTGGAAAAACACCTGAACTTTATCTGAATGGTTTTATTTATTACGTAAATCTGATCTTATATTATGATATTTGTCATCCTTCTCAACTGGTTTCTACTAAGCTCTCCGAAACAATTGAGCAAAGAAAAAAAGGTCTACCACGGGTGGCATTTGTTGTTATATATTTGAACTGAACTTTGTTTATAAGAAATAAATCTTCATACACTCTAGGTTTGTGTTTTTATTTAATGAATTTTTTCAGGCCATTTAAATGAATCAGTTTTTATGCCCTCATAAATGGAGAATTTTTGTGTTTGCTTTCAAAAGTTAGAACTCGATTCATTTGCAAGGTGATCAGTATAAACCTGTATACCGTGTGATTTGTGGCAATAAACTTTGATAATATCCTGATCATTTTAGCTTATAACAACAAATTATTGGTCATAATGTATTAAGCCCACAAGCTGTGTCTAATTGTGAATTAAAAATGCAGTAATTTATTGCAAACATAAGGTAAATAATTCGTAAAATTATTATTACTATAGATCCTCAGCTTAATACTATAAATTCATCTGAGCAGAGCTAGTTTTATTCTAAATTCTATTTAATATTGTGTCTGATTTTCAGTTAAATAAAATCTATTCTTATATTTTGTCTGTCAGCTTGACATTCAATTGTTATTTCGTTATTTCGTATGCGACTGCCAGCACCGACAGTTAAAAATTTAATTTATGTTATTCAACCGTAATTATCCAAAATTACCAAGCAATCAAAATAGATTGCACTTTGGTATATAATGTTTGTGAGTGGAATACACGAAAAGCAAATGTTTCTTTTTTATGTGCTCCTGGATTTCTTTAGAAATTTGTGGAATTATTCTGTGAAGTCTATCGAAGCAATTTGAAATACGAAACAAGGAAAACAAAAAAAAAAAATAAAATAAAAGAAAATAATAAAACGGTATCGAAAAATTTCAGAATTTTAACTAAATTTGTGATCAATAAAATATTTCAAACAAATTAGAAATTAGAAATAATGAAGATTAAATATTCCGATTCGTTTTAGTATCAGATTGTTGAAAAAGATAAACTGAATTTCAGTTTCATAAACTAATTCAAATTTTTAAACATCCCGTTTTAAGTTTGTTTAAAAATGATTAATGTTAAATATTCCATTTGTTTTAAAATAAAAACTGCAGATATTTAACTTAATTTGTGTTTAATCAAATATTTCAAACTAACTTTAAGTTTTTAATACTCCAGTTTAAGTTTGTTCAAAAATAATGAATTTTAAATAATCCGTTTGTTTCAGTTTCACTTTGTTTACAAATAAACAAAATTCAGACTTTTTACTCGAGTTTTGTTAAATAAAATATTTACTACTTGAGCTTAAGCTTGCTTTAAGAGTTCCATAAAATATTTCAAAGGAATTTTAATATTAAAAATCCAGTCTCAGATTGTATATGAAAAAAAAAAATATAATTAATTGCAATTAGTTGCTCAATAAAATATTTTTAGCTGAGCGTGTGCATATTTTTGCATACAAATGTATTCTATATTTATCAGTTGAACGTGTACTTTTGCACATCAGTGTACATAGAATGTGAGCATGTGGAATGAATTTCTGATTTGGTTTTCAGACTGTTTTGCTTGTGCTTGTTGTTTTTGTTTTTTTGTGATTATCCATTGTTGTTGTTGTTGTGGTTCTAGGTGTTGTTAGCGCCCTCTTTTCTGTGTGTGTTTCTGTTGTTGTTGTTGTTTTTGGCTAGACTCGATTGGAAGTCGCAATTGTCATTCTTTTGGCATTCTCTTCTGCTGCTTCGCTTATTGGATTTTGCTTTGCGCGTCTCACATTAAAATGGGTTAAGCGCATTTGACGAAGAAGCAAAAATTGCTGACACACACACACACATGCAGACAAACACGCAGACATAAAAGTACGCGCGGCACTTGCACTGTTTTTGTATTTGTTTGTACTTTTTTTGTTTTTGTTTTTGGGCTCTCTTTGCGTTTGTTTGGCTGCCTTTGCCTTTGCGTTTGTGTTGTTGTTGTTGTCGTTACTGGCATTTGCTCCATTTCAGTTGAACTCGATCAATGAACCGTTTAATACACTAACACACACACACACATGCACACATGCACACACACTCAAGTTGTAGCGTTTAAATTTCTACAAAACTTATTTGATTAACGGTAATTGCAAGAGAGCGAGAGCAACGCGCGCTCTCACTCACTCATTGCCTCTTTCTCTGGCTCTTCATTAAGAGAGCAAGCAATACACATACACACACCTTTGCTTATGCACAGAAACAAAAATAATGAAAAGCGCGGCTCGCCAAGCTGAGCTTTTTATTTTGCTTTGCTAAGCTTCGTTGTTGTTGTACTACACTTTGTAAGCTCGACTGTTAATTGTTGTTGCTTTTGTTTTTAGGCTTTTGAGAGAAACGTTACGTTCGAACGCGTCGCGCAACTGACGACGTCTCAACGCTTTGGCCGCCTGCTATCGACTGACTTTAGCTAAAAACTGGTGGCTGCTGACTGCCTGCCTGCCTGGCTAACTGCCGTCCGGCAGGTATGCGCCACACACACACACACACACACATGCATACACTTGATACTTGTATGTATGTTTGTTTGTGGCTGTGTTGCCGCAAAGAAAGTCAAGTCGCACGTACTGAACGACGTCGCTGCAGCTGCGCTGCGACTGCGCTGCCGCCACAAGTCTTTGGCTGGAATGTTTTGAAATTAAAAGTTGTTGGGTTTTTGGGCGCAGTGGTTGCTGTTGCTGTTGTTACTGTTGCCGTTGCTGTTGCTGTTGCTGTTGCTGTTGGCCCTGGCCAAGCCAGGCCAGGCCAAGACAGCGGCTGCTTGCTGCCTATTTTTTTTTTATATTTTTGGCTTAGACAGGTGTACGCTGAGGTGGCGGAGGCAGAGAAACGTCGACATCGACGGCGGCTGCAGTTGTTGTTGTTGCTGTTGTTGTTATTGATAGTGTAGCATTGAGCACTTTTGAAAAGCCGTCGTCGTTTCTATGCATTCTACAAGTTTTCCATCGACACACACAAATACAATTTGCGCTGCGCAAAATTGAAAAACTTGGCATTTAACTTGGCCAAGTGAAATCTGCAAAAATTATTCTATATGTCTATAATCAGACACATTTTGTTGTTATTATTGTTTTGTTGTTGTTGTTGTTGTGATTATTATTGCTGCTGCTGCTGCGGCGGCGGCTGAAGTCTGTTTGCTTTTGGGCACGGAAACGGAAATGGAAATGCTCAAATTTAGTCAGCGTTGCCGCCAAAAGGTGTCGATATTTATACAATTTTTGCTGTCCCACATTTTCTGTGCAACTCACTTTCGAAACACGATCGCTCGACCGTTTGCGATCTCTGAACTTGCCAACCTTTGCAACAAGAATCGGCTTTTTGCCAATCTCAAGTGCATTTTGTTCACTAGAGACAACAATGCGAAGCTGTTGTCTTGATATTGTTATTGTTAATATTTCTTTTCAACATTTTAAATTACTTTATGCTAGCTGCCGCATATTTTATTTAAAATGATGCTTATAAATTCGTTTAAAAGTTGCTTTAAAAAATATACTTTTAAGATAAACTCAAATTTCTAAATTCAATAAATTAAAGTTTGAATTTTTTAAGCAAAGATGTTTTTACAATAAAATAATTCTATAGCAATATATGCTAATAATAATAATATAATAATTTACAAAAATGACTTGGTATTTATTTTAAAGAATTAGTTCAAAGACTACGTTTTAAATTTTGATAGTTTTTCAAATTACGTTTTAAAATTTGTCAGTCAATTAAATAAAAATAAAGTGCTGCTGTTTTTTGAGCTACAATTTAAGCCAAGATGCTAACAATTAATAAAAAACAAAAATAATTGGATTTTATTTTAAATATTATATGTATTTTAAAGTCCGAAACGAAGTTTAAAACAAGTAAGTGTGAGAAATAAGTAAGAAAAAATTAAAAACGGTATATTGCGGTATTATTCTTAAAATATACCAAATGAATATACCACAAAAATACTAAAGTTCGCCATAAGCTATATTTGGTATATTAATATATTACTAAATTTAAAATATACCAATTTGAATTTTTAAAAATACTGAAATATACTAAAGGCTATATTTATATAGTACTACATTTCAAATATACCGAAAAATACTAAACTTCGCCAACAGCTTAATTTGGTATATTGATATATTACTCAATTTAAAATATACCAATTTAGTATACTGCAAAAATACTGAATTATACCAAAAGCTGGTATAGTTCTACATTTTTAATATACCATAGAGTACGAAATATACCAGCTTGTCAGCTAATACAACTAAGACTCGTAGGCACAATTTTAGGCAAAGAATAGCGTAAATAATTTTCAAAAATTACTTAGTTTTTATTTTAAATACTATTCAAATGTATGGATGAATGGCAAGCTCTCAATGTATTTATTTCCTAGCATTTTCTGGCACTTTATTAAAATAATCTACTGTTGATTTACAGACAAAAAGATGCTAAAGACAATAGCTGTCGTCTGCTTACCACAAACTTTACTTCATCTAGCTTAATTATAGTTTTTTTTTTTGGTTATAGAAAAAAAAAGAGGCAGTCATCAACTTAAATTGAGAACGGCATTTAGGCAGCTGCCACAGCTGCGTTTTTGTATTTTTTTTTTATGTTTTTCGTCTTGGTTTTCATAACTGTCTGCAAGGTATATTAATTGCTTAATTACGAGAGTACTTCTCTCATACGTCTCATAGATGAGGCGCTCGGTGCAGCAACCTTAATTGCTTCTATCTTATCTCATCAGTTGTTCTGCTAAGTGGAAAATGTCATAAAGTTTGTAAGCACTTTTTTGAGGTTCAATGATTATGGGCTTATCAAATAATGTGCCATGTTGTTGTTTCTCCGTTGCTCAGTTTTCAGTTCTTTTTTTTTCTTCTTCTAGCCCACTTTCTGTATAGAATTAAGTACGTCGCATTTCCGCAATTAATGTTGTGAGTCGCTTTTTAATACACATATATATTTATGCGCTTTACACATTAGTTGTTTGCCCAAAAGAAATAAGTAATTTAAAGTCTTAAAGAAAAAACTAATGGTTAAAGTATTTCAGTTGGATGTCAGCCTAGATTTCAGAAGGTTAACTTGAAAATTCTGTAAATTACATAATGACTCCATAATGATTAACTAGAGCTTGGGCTAGATTTAAAGTTTCGAGCCACCTCAAGGGTAAATCACACAGCAGCCAGATTGAGAGCGTCTCTCTCTCTCTTCTCAACGTCATTTGTCACTTTCAAGATTATTAAAGACATGATAAATGCATGTATCAAAGCATAAGAAGCAGAAGCAAAAAAGCAGAAACAAAATAAATTAAAATATGTTGTAGAAGCGTGTTCAACTTTCAATTGATATACAATGTGAATACACTCATGAATAAAGCGCTGCGGTTATTATTATTGTAAATGCCAGAGCGTAAATTCGTGTTCGACCTTGGTCAGCGAATTTGCGATTATTTTTGGCCCCATAGACGACTGTCGAAATGCATTTACAGCACGTTTTTGCCAACTACAACAACATCAAACTGAAATCAACAACAAAAGCTATGAAAACAACTTGCTGAGAGATTTCTCCGGCTCTTTTTGACAAATCCCTGCTAACCTGCTGACATGCTATTGGTCCAATGGCAACGCCTACCCGAAAAATTTATAATCACACTCACTCAACAAGCCGATTGAAATTTCACTTTTCACTCATGGAAAAACTACACAACAACAACAACAACAACAACGAAATACCCAAAAAATGGAGAAAAAAATTGAAAATAATAACAATAAAAAAGTTTATTCGAATAACTTGCAATTAAATTGGTCGAGCATTGCCTGGGAACTGGTTGTCTGCTTAACCAAAATGAACAACAACTATTTTGCAGAGTATGTGAAATTTTGTATATTTTAGTGATATCAATAAAATTCAAAATTGTTATACTATAATTTTGTGAATGCTGGAAATGTGCGTGCAACAATTAAAAGGGGGCAAATCCTTCTTTATAAAGTATATAAATTCTTGATCCCCATCAACAGCGGAGACTATATGGTCATTTAATAGTATATCGAAATACCAATTATATACTTCGGTATATTTTATTATTTTTGTGGTATATTTTCGGTATATTTGTAATCAAAGTGTACAGCAACTAATTTGCATAGTATGTAAAAATTGGTATATTTTGGCAATTTATACCAAATATATTCTTTGGTATTTGTTAGTATTTTTGCGGTATATTTGTACATCAACTATTTTGCATAGTATGTAAAATTGGGTATATTCTGGAATTTTATACCAAATTTATTCTTTGGTATTTGTTAGTATTTTTGCGGAATATTTTCGGTATATTTACTATTTTGCAGAGTATTGAAAATTCGGTATATTTTCGCAATTTATATCAAATATATCCTTAGGTATTCGTTAGTATTTTTGCGGTATATTTCGGTATATTTTTGTAAAATATGGTTTTATTGAAAATAAGTAGCGAGTGTCTCACAGTCGAGCAAACTCGACTGTAGCTTTCTTGTTCATATGTGCCAAAATAAAACATCAGAAAATAAAGTCAAATTGATTAAATATATTTTTTTATGTCAATTATTTTAATAAATTTCTAAATGGAAATTTATATTTTAAATAAAATATGATAAAATACTTTTTAAATTTAGTAATTTTTCTTATTAAATTTACAGCCAGGAACAAAAAGCCACAAAATGTACATAATTAAATAATTTTATTTAAGTAACTTAAATTTAAGTCCAATTAAATCCAATAATAGATCAGAAAATTATGAGAAATGTTTAAATAATAAAACATTTTTGGTTTTAAAATGGAAAGCGTAAACAATTCAGAAAATTTAGCTAATGATTAAATTTAAAATTAATAAATAAACATTTTTGTATTCCACAATTCATCGATATGAATATGCAAAAAACTTTCGTATTCTTACTAGTTTTTAAAGACATTAAATAATGCTGTTTGAAGTAGGTTTTCAAAATGATTTTAATTATTTAGTTATATTAGGAAATTTGTTAAATTGTTTGAATTTTCGAAATTTTCTTTTCTGTAAATATTTTTAATACACGTATTTCACTTAAACCTTTGTTTTATAAAAATATAATAGTAATGATGATAGTAAAAGAAATCTGTTTGAAAAATCTTGAATCATAATCTATATAGTTATTTAATTTTGGTCTTCTTATAGACAAACTAAATCATATTCGAAGAGCCATAGCTTGAAGTTGTCGTCTGCTAAGTTTGATTGACAAACGAAATGAGTTTTCTAGAGCATTTCAGTTTCGTTGCGACTGCTTGTCTTCTGCATGTTGTTGTTGTTGTTTTTTTGGTGAAATCCCAAACGCAAAAAAACGAAATTGCTTTTATAGAGTTCGCGTGCGCTTCTCTCGCGCGCCCCTCGACACCCCGCTCGAGTTGTGGCCAAGGCCGTGTGGTTGGATCGATAT
The DNA here is from genome assembly GCF_009650485.2 of Drosophila albomicans. Classification (NCBI taxonomy): domain Eukaryota; kingdom Metazoa; phylum Arthropoda; class Insecta; order Diptera; family Drosophilidae; genus Drosophila; species Drosophila albomicans. The sequence continues at coordinate 4,760,941 of NC_047627.2, read as the reverse complement.
GAAGGCGATCGACTCGACTTGAAGCGACTCGACTCGATTCGATTCGAGTTGACTTTGTGCTGTGCCATTAAATCAAAAGGAAGAAGCAACTCTGCCACGCCCCGCTGCAAGCATCATGCTTCATGCCACATGTAGTGGCAGTTAGCCACTCAATGTCGCTGCAACTACCAATAAATGCAGCAGCAACAACAACAACAACAACAACAGCGCGGCCTCGGAACAAGTGGCTTTCTTTTGGGTGCGACGACTTTGCAGCCAGAGCGAGAGATCTGAGATCCGAGAGATTGCAGATCGCCGCAGGAGAAGTAAAAGAGATGGGGAGAGGAGAGAGAAAGGGGCATCGAGTGCAGTGCATTGCATTGCAGCTGTGCTAAGCGTTTTTAATTGAATCGCAATGAAGAGAGTCTTGAGTCTCGTGTCTTGAACGTGAAACGCGTTAAACCGCTTTTGATTTTTATACTCGTATATTTTGTTGTCCATGTTGTCCACACACATGAGAGCCTTGGGTAAAAGTGGGTAATCATCATTAGCCAGGCCAGGCAACGCGTTGGCCAAGTCAATCACACACACACACATCTCTCCTCTCTCTCTCTCTTTCTCTTGATGTCTCTCTAGAGCTCTGTCTGGCTGCCAACCCCATCAACAGCCCCAATCTTCCAATTCCAATTCCAATTCCATTTCGAATTCCCATAGATTAGGCGGTGAGAGTGCGACAAAAGCCAAAAGCCGCAATCGCAGTCAAAGAAAATAAAATTAAAACATTTTAACTGCCTGCTTATAAGATGGCAACCCACACACACACATACAGACTCATACAGTTAGCTGCCACATGAACATGCCACAGAGCAGCACACGGCAAGTGAAATTCCGTTAATGCGCTGCTCTTCTCCCATCCACATGACCGAAGATCGCTTCGCTTTGGTACGCTTTATGCTTGCCACTAGGTCTCCTCACCTTTCCCCTCTCTTTCTCTGTGTGTTTGCTATCATCCCCCTTTGGCAGCCGACAAAGCAGAAATTTGATCTATTTCATGTGATTAGCGCATATAAATTGCTTTCCAACGTTCGCTCATTTATTGACCATTCCGATTGATTAGGTGAAAACGCATGTGGGTGTGCCCAACACACACACACACACACACACATACCATAGAGGCACGCACGCACATGCGAAGACAATCACAATCACGTACACATCGATCGGCATCGAAGTGGCATTGGGGCGTGGCATCTGCTGCTGCTCCTGCCACCACGAACAAAAGGTGGAAAGCTGTAGTCAAGGTGCATATTAATAATAGCTAGGGAGAGTCGATGATGATGATGAGGCAACGATTGCTACGAGCTACGGATGAATAGGCAGTCAGCGTTGCCCTTTATGTATACCCTTTAATCTGTGGGTATGAGTAGGCGATAAGATGAGTCAGAGCTGTAAGTACGATAGTGTAACAAAAGACTTAAAATACCAACTGTATATTAACTATATATTAGATAACTGACAGTCAGTAGTGCGATAGCAAAACGAAAGACTTAAGACACGAACTAGATTTGTGCATTAGTTGAACATTTTCTATTATGCTTTATTTATATCTATATCCATATAAAAAACGATAAAGAGATTTAGTAGAGTAAGCAAGCTGGTATATCAAAAGACTTAGGACACGAACTTGATTTGTGCATTAAGTGAACATTTTCTATTATGTTTTATTTATATCTACATATATCCATATATATAGCTGTCACTAATGCTCTTCAAATACCCTGTAATCCAGGCAGATAAACGCGATTGATAGTAATAATTGCGATAGTGAAACAAAAGACTGAGGACACGAACTATATTCGCCGATGCATTTCAATTATTATCTTTATATATAGATTTTATATTTCAATAACTATATTTGTCGTTATACTACGATTAATAGGAAGCAGATGGCCTGACATAGATAGATAGTAGTAGAGAGATTTAGTACAATAAGGAAGAATGTAAATCGACTTAGACTTAGGACGTTAAGGTAATATTCATTTACAAATATCTTAACAACTAAAGACGATTAATAGGCAGTCAGTGTAGATCTTTAAATACCCTCTAATCTGCACAGACAAATACGTAGTTATGCTAGATAAATAAAAGGTTTGTATAACAAATGACTTAGAACACGAACTCTTTTTTGCGAATCTTTATATAATATATTAAACATACAGATTGTATATAACTACTTTTATATTAGATGTCCATCCACATTCTGTAATCTAAGCCGAAAAGTAGTTGCGATAAACTGATTGACAGCGACAAATATTAAAACAAATGACTTAGGACACAAACTACTTTTGTATATAACAATATTTCATTTCATATATTATTCTTAGCATCTACTATACTTATATCTACATTTATGTATATATCTACATTTATGTATAAATGTATCTTCGTCTTCATTGCTATGCATTTTCATCAGCAATTTTATAGCCAGCCCAGATCCATCTGGAGCATGTGCTGTCGATTGTAAAGCTTCCTGGAACTTGCAAAGGTTCAAGCTACTTAGCAAGAAAATGAGCTAAGCGGCAGTCATACTCGTAATGTCTGTGGTACTCTGACCCTCAGTAGTACGTTGTTGTTGTCGTAGACACGCGCCCAAACAGCAAACAAGAAGAATTCTTGAAGCAAGACAGCGAGAGCGAGAGCGATAGCAAGAGCAAGAGCAAAACAAGATAAAGAGCATGTTTATGAGGTTGACGGATGGATAGAGTAACATAGGAAGTAAAAAAGGAACCGTAATTATATCGTTTAATTTTGGTTTTTTTTTGTTTTTTTTTTTTTTGGGTAAAGAGCAGTTAAGTTAAGCTTTGCTAAAGATGTGAAGATAGTTGAGAATAGTTGGTTATGTACGCCATAACTAGAAGTTCTTTTTGCTTTTGTAATTACAAAGTTACGAAGCGTTAACATCGCGTAAAGATTGTCCAAGTTGATATGCGGGTCGCAAACTGAAACTAGAGACGCACAATTCAAATGGAGCTTACGCAAAAGTAAAAGAGCAACAGCAACGCCATCTAGCGGCAGCGATTGATCGCTCGAGACGGGCTCAATTAATGGCCACTTGATTGATGTGTGTGTGCTTATCAATCAATTTATCAACGGGATGCGCATGCGTGAGAGAGACTGATGGGGAGGCGCGAGGGTCTCCATTGAGACTGGCGGCCTTGCCCATTGTATCGAATCGATTGTATAACAAGCGCCAGCAATTTGCATTTGCAGCCTACAAATTGAACAATCTCTTTCACGCAGAGAGCTTCAATCAAAAGGCGGCAGCATCTCAATCATTAAGTCAGCTGCGGAGTTAATCACATGGCATCAGGTGTCACTCATGTCTAATATTAAAAAATCCAAGTGTGTCATAGAAAATAATCGTTATGTGCATGCATAATCATGGCTCAACTCATCAAAAATGTTGTGAACTGGAACTATTCGCCAGCTACTTCCGAGATACATTTAATTTTGGGTCTCACGTATAATAGTAAATCTTGAAAGTTTCATTATAATCGCTTATTTTCCATTTTTCAATGCCTTTTGTTGCATTTAACGAACTTGCTTGCTTGCTGTTCTTTTGTTTTCCTCTCTCTTTTTTTACACCCGCTACGCATAGGGTAGAAGGGTATTATAAATTTGCGTGTGCAGGAAATGTATGTAAAGGGCAAAAAGAGGGAAGTATATATAGCTATGTTCGTCTGTCTGTCTGTTCCTCCGTATGAAAACCAAAATCTGAGAGACTGATAATCTGGTATATTTTGCATTTGGTATATTTTAAAATATATATTTACTTTGGTATATTTTTAATGCTGTACTGTATTAAAATACAAAAATATAACCTTTGGTATATTTTTAGTATTTTTCGGTATATTAATTTGGTATATTTGGAAATTAAAGCTGTACTGTCATGCAACAGTATATCAATATACCGAATATAACACTTGGTATACCAAGCATTTTTGGAATGATACGGTATATTAATTTGGTATATTTATATATATATTTATATATAAATCTGAGAGGCTGACAATCTGCTATATTTTGCATTTGGTATATCTTTAATGTAATACTTTATCAATATACCAAATGTAGTATTTGGTATATTTTTATTATTTTTCGGTATATTAATTTGGTATATTTGGAAATTAAAGCTGTACTGTCAGCAACAGTAAATCAATATACCAAACATAACACTTGGTATACCAAGTATTTTTAGTATGTTACGGTATATTAATTTGGTATATTTATATATAAATCTGAGAGGCTGACAATCTGCTATATTTTGCATTTGGTATATCTTTAATGTAATACTTTATCAATATACCAAAAATTGCCTTTGTTATATTTTGAATGTTACTCTATATTAAAATACCAAATGTAGTATTTGGTATATTTTTAGTATTTTTCGGTATATTAATTTGGTATATTTGGAAATTAAAGCTGTACTGTCAGCAACAGCAAATCAATATACCAAATATAACACTTGGTATACCAAGTATTTTTAGTGTGTTAAGGTATATTAATTTAGTACATTTTAAGATTAATACCGCACTGTTGTGATCCTATTCAAAATAAGTGGCGGGTATCTCGCAGTCGAGCACACTCCACTGTAGCTTTCTTACATGCTTTTTTTGTACACATATGTACGTGTCTAATAATTATTTAAACATTACCATGATTGTACTTATATTAGCCGTGATTATTATTGATTGTGCGGGTAAACAACAAACGAATCGATCGTGAAAAAATAGTATGTGTGTATAAAATCGTTAATCCCACACAGATGTATTACTACTACCAACCACTACCACACTTGTGCAATTAATAATGAATCAATAAATAAACACTTTTAAATAGCATATTATTTGTAGACACTTAGGAGCACTCTTCATACAGCACACACGAGGCATACACTTTGCAAATAAATTTGCTCGTGTCAGTAAACAGAAATTGATTTCTTGGCATTTGTCAGTGTCTGCCTCTCTCTCTCTCTTTCTATCTCTCTCGTTCACTCTCCTGGTCGTCGTACTTTCACTTAATAATCTTTTATATAAATAGAAATTTGTCTGTTTAACAACATTAATTTCTTTAATTTTCTACAAATACGATGAGTTAAAATGCCAGCCAACAATCGACTGGATCAATGATCAATGAGCAAAGCAATTGCATTGACTTGATCTAATGTGTTATGTCAAGCAACTGAGTTGATGAACTCTCAGGGTTGTTGAGTGCTAATAAGTCTTTTAAATATGTTTGCTAAATTTTTAATATTTACTTAAAAGGTTTCGCTAGCAAATTTGTTTGCTATTTTATTTTATTTTATACTATCACAGTAGTTATAAGTCTTCTAAATATGCAATACAGCTTACTAGATTCTTAGTATTTATTTAAAGATTTCTTTTGCAAATTGTTGTTGCTATCATATTTAGTATATATTTTTGGAATTTTTATTTTTGTTGTATTATCATTGTTCTTTATTTTTATAAGTCTTTTTAATACGAAATTTTAAAGATTTCCTTTACAATTTTTTATCACACTGCAATTATTTTTATACCCGCTACCCATAGGGTAGAAGGGTATTATAACTTTGTGCCGGCAGGAAATGTATGTAACAGGTAGAAGGAGGCATCTCCGACCCTATAAAGTATATATATTCTTGATCAGCGTCAACAGCCGAGACGATATAGCCATGTCCGTCTGTCCGTCTGTCCGTCTGTGTGTCTGTGTGTCTGTGTGTCTGTCCGTCCGTCCGTATGAACACCTAGATCTCAGAGACTATAAGAGATAGAGCTATAATTTTTCGACAGCATTTGTTATGTTTGCACGCAGATCAAGTTTGTTTCAAATTTTTGCCACGCCCACTTCCGCCCCCGCAAATCAAAAAAATCGAATAACAAGCGTAATTTTAAAGCTAGAGTTGCGAATTTTGGTATATATAATAACTACTATAGTAGTTATGATTCCTGAAAATTTGGTTGCGATCAGATAAAAATTGTGGAAGTTATTAAAAAAATACTTTTGTATGAGCAAAAACGCCTACTTACTAGGGGTCTTAGTTGCTTTGGCGGACAATCTGGTATATTATGCCGTCTATGGTATATTTTGAATGTGGTACTATATCGATATAACAAAAATACCATTTGGTATATTTTTAGTATTTTTGCATTTTTGGTATATTTTGAAAAAAATACCGCAATATTTTGCTTTTATTCAAAATGGGTAGCGGGTATCTCACAGTCGAGCACACTCAACTGTAACTTTCTTACTTGTTTTAATTCGTTTCATATTTTATATTATCATAGTTCTTTGTTTTTAAAAGCTTTTTTTTTTACTTTCCAATCCAATTCAGTTTACTAACTATTTTTTTAAAAGGTTTCATTTCGTACTTGTTGTCGTTACATTTTCGAAATATTTTTTTGTTTATATTATTTAATTTCTTCATTTTTATTTGGCAAGAAGCAAACATGACTTGAAGATTATGTTTTTTGTGGTCATTATTCAATGAACTGAATGTCATGCATTATTGCATTATTACTTATAACTGTTGTGCCATAAAAAAAAATAAGTATCTGTCAGAGAGTTCTTAAGTTTAATTTTCGTTCCAACTTCAATTACATGTGATTTTTTTTTTTTTTTTAAATACTGATTACCGAAAGTCCCATTAAGAGAATCTTTTTTTTTTCATTTGTGAGTGAGTGAGGAAGACAGACACGAAACTGGCAAAGTTTTGTTCGAAAGTCCATTAGTTATCTATTGATGGGTGGGGTCAGAGTTATTTGCCGTTTTAGCTGGCTCACTGTGCCCGGCCTATCCCCATATAAACATTACATCATGACATGACTCCATGTACAACGTAAGCCCATAAAAAACCATACCTAATCACATCACATCGTGGGCTGGAACAGCAGCAGCAGCAGCAACAGCAGCAGGAGGAGCTCCAGCTTTAGCTTTAGCTTCAGCTAGGCCCCGCCACAGGCCGCATTATGGTTAACACTGAAACTGAAACTGGAGACGGCTGTGGAGTCTACGACTGCCACTGCCACAGGGACTGAGACTGAGACCTGAGACCTGAGCTTAGCTCTGTGTATGTGTGTGTTGTTATTGCTTCCTGATTGCGTTGCACGCATGACAGGTGCTGATTAGTTGGCTGACACCGAGCCCAAGACTTTACACGATGAATGCATCCAAATGCAATTGCGTTTTTCTACCTTGTTTTCTTTTTTTTTATTTTTTTTTTGCGCGTCGTCATTCTGTGCGGCGCCTCATAAATAACTGGGCGAGAAATTTCAGTTGAGAGCTTATGCAACTTAACCATATTAGTTGCAGCCCCCCCAAAAAAAATACAACTATATATATAAGTTATATGCATGTGCATTATAAATAGCATATGGAAAACAGAAATATAAGAGAGAGAAAAAATAGAGATTTTCGTTGAAAAAAAAAACAAAAAAAGTAAAACAAAAGACTTAAGACACGAACTTTATGTATTTCTGTTGTGGGCCATTGTAACTGTAAGCAGCTCGCTTGGCTCGTTGTCTTGGTGTGCCATGCGCTCTTTCTACTCATTTCCTATTAATTTATGTTAATTATTTGTAAAAGAAAGAGCCACACCATGCCTCCCCTCCCTCACCACCCTCCCCTCTCCACCCCACCACTCCACACACACATCACAGCTAAGCACAGCAAAGCATGGTATTCCGGTATACCCCGATATACTATGTATATAGCCCATTTGGTTGACTGCCTTTTGCTGCTTCTGCTGCTGCTGCCTGGCCTCTTTGGCCCTCTTCTTGTTGAGCTTCTTGAGCGAATGTATGTTTGTATGTGCGCCACACAAGTTCACTGACTTGTTGACAATGAATTGACAAAAGCCAAAAAGCCAGACGCCAACTATGGAAAAAGGCGCAGCAAGCATACGGAGAAAGACTCAGTGACAATGACAGTGAGAGGAGAGGAGAGGAGAGAGAAGAGGCAACAGCTGCGACGTAGATAGCGTCAAGAAATGAAGATGATACCATGACATAGGCACAAGTACATTACACATGTGTAGAAGCCAAGGCCCGAGGGATGCACCATATTTTAGGGAATTACACTAGACAAAAGGAGTTTCCATATATCACACTATCAACTATAAGAGTTGAGAAGTTGTTACAAGCACAGAAATTTTTAATTTTAAACAGAAATTTATCAATTTAATAAATATTTGTAAAGTTAAAAGAATATAGCATTTTAAATTCGCAAAAAGAAATAAAAGTGCCATACAAATACAAATCTACATTGAAAAGTGTGGTGCGATATATTTGATTATATTCGATCTTAAAAAAAAAACTTCAAATAAAACTTTTAGGTTGGAAAAGTCTTAAATCAAGATTTTTTTTTGCTAAATTTCCATTTTAAGATTAACAAGTAAGAAAGCTACAGTCGAGTGCACTCGACTGTGAGATACCCGCTACCCATTTTGAATAAAATAAATATATTTTACGGTATTTTCTCAAAATATACCAAATATACTGCAAAAATACTAAAAAATACCGAATGGTATATTTGGTATATCGACATAGTACCGTATTCAAAATATACCATAGACGGCACAATATACCAGATTGTCAGCCAAAGCAACTAAGTAAGTAGGCGTTTTTGCCCATACAAAAGTATTTCTTTAATAACTACAATTTTTATCTGATCGCAACCAAATTTTCAGAAATCATAAATACTATAGTTATTATTGTATATACCAAAATTCGGAACTCTAGCTTTAAAATTACGCTTGTTATTCGATTTTTTTGATTTGCGGGGGCGGAAGTGGGCGTGGCGAAAATTTGAAACAAACTTGATCTGCGTGCAAACATAACAAATGCTGTCGAAAAAAATTATAGCTCTATCTCTTATAGTCTCTGAGATCCAGTGTTTCATACGGACAGACGGACAGACGGACAGACACACAGACGGACAGACGGACATGGCTATATCGTCTCGGCTGTTGACGCTGATCAAGAATATATATACTTTATAGGGTCGGAGATGGCTCCTTCTACCTGTTACATACATTTCCTGCCGGCACAAAGTTATAATACCCTTCTACCCTATGGGTAGCGGGTATAAAAACATCTTATTTAAAGTCTTGTTTTATATGTATGTTTCGTATGTATGTTCTAGATTGAAAAGAAGATTGCAAATAATGATTTTCAAACTTTTCGATCTTAAAAAAGAATCTTGAAACAAGATTTTTAGGTTGAACAATTCTTATTTTAATATCGAAAAGATTAAAAAATTCACGAATTTTGTTCTTGCTTCCTAATATAAGAATTTTAAATCTTGCTAGTGCGAATGTTGGTTTTCTCTTCTTTAAAAAATATGTACAATAATAAGAAATTTATTTAAATATAAATTTATGACGCAAAGTGAAATTTAACCGTGTAACTTTAGAGGCAACCCTCGCATACTTCGCACCGTCAAGAGCCTGAGGTATTTACGTTTCATCACTGGCAAAAATTAAGACGATTTGTTGGGCCGCCGACTATATGTAGAAGCAACTAAAGATTCTTTTCAGCTAAACAATTTGCCTTGCGGCGGCCGGCAAATTAAAAACATGTCTTAACATCCACTATTTTTTGTTGCTTTTGTTGTTGTGGTTGTTGTTGCTAATTTTGGCATTTGTGTTTAGAAATTGATGCCCGATAATGATGATGATTATTGGTTTGGCTTGCTCGGCTGTTGATGGGTTTTTGTGATGTGTATTTGTATTTTTTTGCTGTTTTCTTCATTTTCATGTCTTTACCTCGGCTGATGTCATGACAGGATTTAGAGCCGGTTTTTCATTCTATAATTGAATTGTTTTGTTATTTTGTTTTTGTTTTAGGTTGTTCAACATTTATCTGCCATGTGCGCAAAATATTTTCAATTGAATTTGAAACATAAAAAGTGTATAAAATCGTGAAAGCAAATCCCGTTTTAAATATTTGAAATGTCTCCCAGTGAATTTCAAGCTGAAATACGCGTTTATTATAGTACTTATTCAGTAGCTGGCATTTGATAAATTCAAAACAAGATATTTTTCGAGTGCATTGCTATTTAAGCAGAACTTTGTATAACAATACTTTGCATTAATTGATCAAATGTGATGGGGCAAGCGTAAACTGTAATTGTTGAATTAAAATAACAGCAAATTAAAAATCATATAAAATGCTTCGATGACAGGCATAATGATTGGATATGGTAATTCAACTCAACCGGATAGAGATGTTATATGAATCATATGTGAACAAGTGATGTCAATACAGTTAACAAACAAAAAAGCTTTCCTAAAATAGAAGTCTTTTGTTCAGTTAAAAAAATAAATAATTATTCGCACACACACAAAAAAAAAAAAAAAAAAATAAATGCGGGAATAGAGAGAAAAACAATTCGCAATTATTCAAAGTTAAAGACTATTAGCAGCTTAGATTGGCTTCTGGTTTGGGTTTCGTTTTTGGGCTTTTTGCAACCGGTTCTCAAGACTTTTGGCTTATTGTGCAACAAACTGTAAAGAGCTGAACCAAAAATCAAAGAAAAAAAATGTATCTATTGCCGCTTGTCGGCCATTTCCGCTAAGCAATGTTAACTGGAGTTCTAACACCTGACTGACTGACTTTCCGACTGTTCGCCAGACTGATCAAGTTCCCTTCCTCCCAGCACCGATTGCCCCCTCTCAGATGTTTTTGGCACATTTAACACTCTGTTGAGCTGTGGTCGATGATATTTGCCCTCAATTGAAACGATTTTTTGTTGTTGGTTGTGCCCCTCTACTTTGTACTTGAAATGACTTCATTTGCACGACTTTTGTGGCGGCTTTTGTATGCTGTAGTTTTCAGTTGTTGCTCTTTTGTTGCTTGTCTTTTCTTTCTTTGTTTCATTTTCGGCTTGGATTGCAAATCAAGGTTAATTGTCGTCTATCCCCTCTGCGTGTGCGCCTTTCCAATCAATCAGCTCAGTAGGCTTCAGTACTTGTGTTTTTTTTTTTTTTTTATTATTTTTGTCGCTGTCATGCACGCAATTTGCATGCGTCGATGTTAGCTGCTAACTGTAAACTCGGCTAACAGCCACAAAATTATTGCTCACACCGCACAGTCACGATTTGACGCCCACGCCACGCCTCAAAAGCTCACCAAGTACTTTTTGTTCTTACATATAAAATAATTGGAAAATTCGATTACTTGATTACTGAAGTTTTCAAGTTATTTCACACACTGAAAAAAAGACAAGTTTCCAAAATGAAAAACATTCGTCTTAAAAATTGTGTTCTTTACTTAAAACCACTTTAACATATTCTTAAAACTAAGAACATTAGTCTGAAAAATTACAGATTTTCAAATTTAAACCAAAAATACTAGATTTAGTTTGTAAAATTCTGTAATCCATTGAAATAAAAATAAAGTTTTTATCTAGCTTTAAGTGTTTTCGTTCATAGCTCAATTACTCGAACCATTCTTCATTAAATTTAAAGAATGAAGATTCTGTCCTGGGTTCAAATGCTTTGCGAATCGATGACAAGTTTTTCGTAAGTGATCAACATACAACTGAAAAATAGCTGAATGCGATAAAATAGGAAAATAATAATTGAATAGTAAAAAAATACATACAAAAAATGTAATTTAGTATGTTTTTGATCTTATAATAAGATTGTTAGTGTTAAAACTATACGATTTTTTCTTCTTATTAATAAAAACATGTTTTGCTTTCAAGATGTGTTCTCCAACTTTAAGTTTTTTTTTTAACTTTGTCATGTTCTTAACTCAATTTTTAGACCAAAAGTTTATAGTACTAAGACCAGAATCTTGATTTTATAATTTTTTTCAGTGTAGCGTTGCTTTATACTAGTTAGTTCAATGAGGCAGTCGAGCCTAAGAATTTATTGTAATGTTCTATACAGATATATAAAACTACTGGAAATTGGCATTGATATCACTTCGTAATCGATTCGTGTAAAAGTCTGAAAAATTCGTTGCCAAAAATGTTGGTTTCTGTGTAGAATATTAGTGAAAACGGACTTGCTAAGTAGGCGTGGTCAGGCAGAAGAGCTTCACAAAGATTTTCCACTTTGCTTAGGATACTTTCCTCGGCTGTTGCTATTATTATTTCTATATCTGCTAATTTCGCATTTAAGTTGTCTGACACTCAATAGGTGAGTCACAAAAAAGAATTATATATAGAAGAATTAGATATGTGCTCAAGCCAAATTCATCAATTGAGCCAGCAATCGTATATCATAATTAATGACTCTTAAGATCAGAAGCAGCAATTAACGGACCAAGTATTGTATAGTACTATCTGCAAATCTCTTATAATACGTGTATCCATAACACGTTTTATCATTTCACACAAAAAATATTATGACAGCATAATTGTCAGATGCCGGTCGCCTGATGAATGTCTTTGGGTTGCTTTTTTTTTTTGTAGGTCTATCTACTAATTGTGCAATTAAATGTTATTCATTTAACACCACATTACATAACCTTGTATACAAATGGAACTTGATTCACACGTAATGATTAATTAAAGTCGACAGTAGGGAAATTATCAAGTGAAATCAGAGAAAAAAATTCCACTCCCTGTAAACGACAAATTAGCAAGACAAAACAAAAAGTCAAAAAATGTTGGACAAACTATAAATATATATATAATAGCTAAATTATAAAAGAACATAATTTTCCTAAAAAGACAGTTTTAATTTATTTTTAAAACACACACTTTCTGATAATCTAGGCAAACGTACTTTGAACTCTTGCCCTCTATGTTGATTCAGACTTAATAAGCTCGCATTTCGATTATGTTAACGGCACCTGAATTATGTAAATGCCCAACGAATTTAATATGGATTAGTTGAAAAAAATGTAAATAGTATTTTTGGTGTTATCCATTTGATCAGCCGCAACAACATAAATTGAATTTCGTAGGCGGTAAGCGGTGTTATATAATATGTGCCTGAATATTCATATAACGTGATTTTTATCGGCTGCAAAATTGATCAAATTAGCACCGAGAAACTTGAGTTTAATTAAATTCTCAGCAAAAGGTTCGCATTGATTTATAGCCGTGATTTTGTTGTGGTATTTGTTGTTGTCCAATTAAGAGCACGTTTAGCGGCGCAAACAACTTTCTATGGCAACAGAAGCCGCAATCCATAACATAAAAAAAAATCCTAAACAATTGCAGGACATTGTGTGCTAGCAAACAAAAGACTTAGGCGACAAACTTGCGGGCATTTAAAATCGACCACGATTTTCGAAAGAGTGAAATGAAAGGGGGAGAGGGGGGGGAGGGGTTTGGGTAACTGTCGCGAGACAATGAAAAGTGAAATTGTCTCGATAGGTTTTCAGTTTTCAGCTTTTCAGCATTTCGTAGTTTGCTGTTTTCGTTTTGGGGCACGTTTTGTTTTTTTGTTTTCATTGGTGTTTTTTTTTTGTTTGCTTTTCCACATTTCTGTGCGCCAGCAAATCAATGAAAGTCGTCGCCAAATGCAATCGCTGCGAGTGCATGTGGGCTTCCCAGACAGCCAGCCAGCCAGCGAGCCAGCTAGTTAGATAGCCAACTAACCGGGCAGACAGTTTCGAATGCTCGCATAATCAAGCCAAAAATGGCTGCGCAGAAAACTAACGAAAAATTACCCAAAAACGAAAATGTGGCAGGAGAAAGGCGACAACTTGCAGAATTGTGTATAGCTAAACACCTGATCAATGGAATGCTCTCTGTGTGAAGGACGTAGCTCAAAGGTCAACCGAGAGCAGCACAAGACAATGATGATGAAGAAGAAGGAGCTCACGATGAAGACGAAGTAGGAGCAGCTAAAGGAGATGCTGTTGGACAAGCGAAATGAGCAATTAAACATTCAACAAGGCCTCGAAATGACAGGCTAACAACTTTCACCGCCTGCCATTGGCATAAAAAAAACAAAACCAACAAAAATCTCATGTCATACATACCCCCGTGGGATGGGGAGGGGAGATGAGAGGGGAATGGGAGCAGGGTGAAATGGCTACGACAAAATCACGAGACAGACATCACATCCAGTCAGTTGGCTGGGCAGCCAGCGATGTCAATCAGAAATGCCAAACACAACTGCAGACAACATTGATTTGGATTTTTTTTGGCTCTTTTTTTTTTGTTTTTGTTGATGAAATTTCATTGAGAAATGTTGAAGGTTAAAATGCAATTGAAGACATGAGTGGAAAGTTAAGTTGAGTGCTTCGACAAAATATGGTATGCTCTTGTAAACAAAAAACAAAAAAGAGTGTTTCATCAGCTTGTGATAATTGGGCAGCGATGTAACTTAAGTAGTTGGCATTTGTAGAGTGCTTTTGTCAGGTGTTTGCAGAGTTTGCAATTGAATTTTAAATATTTCCAAATATGACAGGCAACCATAAAAAAATTAAAATATATATTCATATAAGAAATGCCAAAGTTTATTAAATGGCAACTTAATTTATTTTTTATTCATTTGTGTTTTAAAGTCAAAAGTCAAAGTTTGAAGCTATAAGACAAAAGAATGAATTTTATTCTTTTTTTTCAAGTACTCGCAAAAGCCTTGAACTTCAAAATTAGTATGAGCATCAAGTTAAATTATTTAATTAAAAGATTACCAAAAAATGAGTCAATTTCAAATGAATATATTAAAGTAGATTTCATATTAACCAAATGTGATTTTAGTGCATAAAATAAGTAAATTCTCGAAGCAACTTTAAGATTTATTAAATGACATTTTGTTGTTGATATTTGGAGAAACTTCGTAGAAATCTCAACTTTCAGCATAAGAATCAAGTCTATTCATTTCATTGAAAGATTAACATAAAATGAGTCAATTCTTAATGCAATAAAGATTTATAAAATTTCCATTTATTAATGTTATTTCTGACAAACTTCTGCACCTAGTCAACCTGCACTTTCAACATTAAGTGTTATTTTGTTGTCTATCTTTAGTCAAAATTTTAAGTCTAGTCAACGTTAATTTTCAGCTTTAAAGCAAAATATGAAAGAACTTCAATAATTAAATTAAAAGATTAACATAAACGGAGTCAACTCGTTTGCCATTTATTAAGATTTGTAAAATTGCATTTTATTGTTGATTTATTTTTAACAAACTTCTGCGCCTAAGCATAAGAATTAAGTTAATTTATTTAATGAAAAGATTAGCATAAAATGAGATTTACAAAATGTTACTTTGGCTATGATATTGCATTTTATTTTAGATATTCTGGCTAACTGCGCTTTCAGTCATTAGAGTATTCACAATTCATTAGCAAGTAATGGAAATCAAATGATGTGTTGTGCAAGTTGATTGTGCTTGTTGCTTTAATTTGTTGTAGTGATTTTCAAGTGTCCACTTGACGCGCCATCAAGTGGCTCCATTCCTCTGTCTCCACCTCTGTCTCTGTCTCAGTCGCAGTCGCAATCGCAGTCACTGCCCTTACTCTCCCCCTTTTTCCCTAGACCGCTGCCCTTAGCCCTGTTGGGAGTCTTTCAAACAAAACTGAACTTCAATTTAAATGCGCAGCGTCGCTTTTGTTGTCGTTGTTGCTGCTGTGCATTTTTGTTGTTGTTTGTTTTGTTTTGTTTTGCTTTGTGTGTGTTTTTTGATTATCATTTAGCGCACATTTTCAGCCATTTGTTGCTATTGTTGTTGTGTTTGAAAAATGGTTCATTAACATTAGCTTTCTACACGTTGTTGTCGCTCGTCGTCGTCGTCGTTGTTGTTGTCGTTGTTTGGTTGTTTCAACAAATGAGGACCCAAATATTTTGTATGTCATTTTAATGCGCCTTTTGTGTTGCGCACAAAATGTTGCATTATTTGTTTGTAATATTATTTGCTGCTGCTGCTGTTGTTGCCGCATTTGTCGAATGCATTTTGGAAATCATGTGAAAATATGCAATAAACAACAGCAAACAACAGCAACAACGAAATGCACAACATGACAATGCCACAATTTATGCAAAATGCATTTAAATATGCATAAAACAATTTTTCACATTTGTTTCTTTCTTCATTTCTTTCTTGTCTTTTCTTGTTGTTGTCTTGAATGACATTTCAAACATTTTTCCAGTTGTCAAATGAACTTTTCAGCCATTGTTGGAAAAGCATTTACAAATGATAAATTGTCATTGTCGTAGCTGTTTGTTGTTGTCATCAAAGAGCAGTTAGATTCGATTGGAAGTAAAGTTAAATCGCAGAATTCGTAGCTTAAATACTTGATCAATTAGTTGATAAATAACTTAAACACTTAAATTACTCACAAGTTGCACTATTTGGTGGCGTGTCTTTGATATCTGCAAGTAAAAACAAAACAAAAACGAGACGATTAATGAAAAGATATTTGTTGAAAATACTTGTATTACTTAATTTTTGCCGCATGCAATCGCCAAATGACAAAATGTCAGGCAATCATTCAAATGCCACGGCGCAGAAAAACAAATATCAAATAAATACCAGCGCACAACAACAACAAAAAAATGTCATAACAAGCCCCAAAAAACAAACACAAAAGACAACACAAATTGCAATTGCAAATGGCAAAGTGGCCCACGTAAAGCGCTAGAGACAAAAACAATAACAAAAACCCAAAAAGAAATATTTAAAAAATTGTCTACAAAAATAAATAAAACCGACAACAATTATATTCTGGCTGGCGCAGCCCAGCAACAACAACAACAACAACAACAGCTGCTGTGACCCACATAGGCGGGGAGAGAGGTGGATTAAGGGGCGGAGGGCATGGCTTGCAACAACAAAGACATTTGGCAAGTCTAGCTAGCTGGCTGGCTGGCGAGGAAGCTGCCAAAGCCAAAGAAGCAATTGGCTTAAAGTCTCAGTTTGCGTTGTTGTTGTTATTGTTGTTGTTGTTAGATAATTGCGGCATTTTAAAGCGCTTGCATTGTTTTGTTTTTGTTTCAAGTTTTTGTTTTTTTCTTAGTGGTGCTAGTTGCGGCTGCTGCTGTTGGATTATGCAACCGCACGAGTGGCAAACATGAAGAAACAGTTATCTGTGAAATTGCATCGACAAACGTGATGAACGTTACCCCAATAGAAAAAGACAACAACAATAACAACAACAGCAGCGACGTTACCAGGAATACTCGTCGTATCTAGCACAAAGCGCTCTCTTCCGACTCTTGCGACTGCGCTTTAGTGCCTAATTCTCATGTCATGCCCAGAGAAGAAGAGATCGCTGCCAACCGAGTGCAGACAATGCCAAAAACGCGATGGGAGAAGATGCTGCTGCTGCTGCTGTTGCACTTTTACTGCACATTTCCCACACACCCACACACACACACACACACACACATACATATACAGTCCAACCTACAACCTCCAACCTCATCTACATCCCAATTCCCATCGCTGGCTTGACACACTCACACACTCACACACTCGCCATGCGCCATGGGATAGTCATTTACTTTGTTAGTTAGTAACTTAGTTAGTTACCTAGCTTGCTAGTTAGTTGCTTAGTTAGTTAGTTAGTTGAGTTAGCTTGCTGTAAATGCGAAATGCCGCTCACAAGAGGCGCACAATTAACTGTGATCTCTTTAATCTTACATCTACTCAGCGAGTGCATGTGAGTGCGAATGCGAGTACTTGAATAGTAGCGAGTATTCATGCGAGCACTTGCTTGCAACTCGACTGACACTGCAAACTATTTGCGAAACATAATCATTTCTTTTTAAGAAGAGAATTATAATTTTGTGCCTGCAGAAAATCTATGTCACAGACAGAGAAGAAAGTATTTTCAACCACATCCTTGCGTACGAAGACCTGGATTTTGACAGTATTTTTTCAATTTTTTGTTTTCAATTTTTTCCACGCCCACTTCAGACCCCGAAAATTGATAATATTAAACAAACGTACTTTTCACGGTAGATTCAGGATTGTTGGTACATACAATCTATGATTCTTAAGAATTTGATTGTTATCAAATAAAAATTGTGGAAGTTATTTAGAAAATACTTTTGTAAAGCATAAAAGCCTACTGCAATTGGGTCTTAGCTGCTTTGTTAGCCAATCTAGTATATTTTTTACTCCATGGTATATTTTAAAAGTTGTATAATGTGAATATACCTAATAAGGACATTGGTATATATTAATCTTTTGACATCATATTTATTTGGCATATTTTAAGAATAAAACCGCACTGTATTGGTCTTATGGAAAATGGATGACGGGTATCTCATAGTCGTGCACACTCGACTGCAGTTTTCTTACTTGTTCTCTTCTGAATTTCATAAGAAAGATTATTAATGCAGAAGTGTTACAGAGAATATGCTGAAATTCTTTAAATTAAACTTCTGTTTCATTATTCATTGAGAACATTATTCATTATTGCATTGGTTTTATTCGAGATTAATAGTTATGGAAACTTTCTTATACTCTTAATACCTTTCTTTAGCACTGTACAAAAAACACTTAAAATGCATAATGAAAAATAGAATTTTTTTTGTGTTTGTTACTTAAATTTAAAAGAATTTTGTATTATGGTTGATATATTTTTTAAATTTATTAAAACCAAATATTCTCAAAATTAGTTGATGGCCAAAAATAATTGAGCATTTAAAAAGAAAAATTATATTTTTTGTACTTTTCTTTGATTTAATAAATATGCTATATAGCAACTGTTAATGAAATGACTTTTTGAATATACATAGTATATATATTTTGGCATAAATTAAAATACAGCATTTTTGTAAAAAGCTTTAAGTTAATAAGATTAAAAGCTGTTGAAAAACAACTGAAAATTCACAATACTTTTGTCATCTCGAATTATAAATTTATATTTAAGTTTTACTAAGTTTCACTTTATTGAATTTTTGGAATATGAAAATGAATTATTGATTTATTTGATGAAAGGTAATTGAAACTGCTTTGAGGTGTGAAATTTTTCATTATATTGTTATCGGCTTACTCATTTCCTATTATTTATGGATTTATTGTCGCAGTAAATTAATATATGGAAAATAACAGAATAACGTCTTTAAAAAGTGTGATATTTTGTTTTGTGATTTCTCTTATAGGAAGTGAATACATTTTAGAGACCACTTGATGACTAATTTAGCTACATTTACTAATGACTTTTTGGGCTAGAAGCAATTTTGAAAACATAATTTAGACAACTAGGAAATGAATGTAGGTAGAATAATGATATAGATAAATACTAGAGTTGGTTGGCATTGTGAAATGGTATGTTCAATAACTGCGGCTGCAGAACTTCCTGGAAATCAAAACAAGCGTAATTCTAATGCAGCTCAGCAGCTCAGTAACAACAAAGTCCAGCTGTAATTGAGCTGTATGTATCGTTGAAGCACAGACGGAGTGTAAGTTGTTGTTGCCACGACAGGGCGTGGGATACGTGGATATGTCTGTATGTGAGCCTTGAACTCAGCAAATGGCAAAATATTTACACAGACAGCCTACGCAATGCGCCACATGGAATGTGAGTGTGTGAGCAGAGCATTTGTGTTAACATAAGAGTTGCTACTAGTCGGGTAATTACGATGCCAAGCAACATCAACAACATCAACAATAACAACAACAACAAGAGCAAAAGCACAGTTGCATTTAATGCGCCTAATGAGCGGTTTGTTCTGCAACAACAGCAGCAACAACAGCAGCAGCTGCAATCGAGTCAACAATAAGTCGAGCAAACGTGCAACTAATTCGCTGCAGCATTTTGTTCCTATTCACATTTCAGTGTTTGTTGTTGTGGCTGCCGCGCGGCTGTGCCACATTTTTTGCATCACTTGTCTTGGGGGCAAGTTCGTTTCCTAAGTCTTTTGTTTTCTATGGCGTGGGTAAAAAAAGCGCACCGAAATCAAAAACCCAAAAGCCAAACAACAGCACACACACACAACTCGCCTTGCGCTGATTTCGTTTTGTCTTGACGACGGCCCCTCCCTAAGCAACACCACTGTCTGCCACGCCCACAAAAGTCAGCCGAACAGAATTCTTTCATATTTCTGTGCCAGACTCTGAGTGAGACTTTACATGGCAAAGCTGTTGCTGCTGCTGCTGCTGCAAAAAAACAACAACGCTGTTCAAAATTCATACGCTTACGACACACGATTCGATTATGAAATTTTGTTGTAGGCGAAACCTATTCGATTTCGAGAGACTCGTTTTTATTGTTTGAGTGCATTGAAAGCACAAGTCACGCTTTCTTTCAAATCCATATAACAATAGTGCGCTTTGCAAACAAAACTCTTAAACACATTTGCACTAATTAAAAGTCAAGTGTTAATTAAATCAAATAACAATTTGCCAAGGATGACAATCGTCGCAAGACCTCAACTATTTACACAAATAATAATAAACTCCATCCATCCACAATGTTATACTTCGCCATGCGATGCGATGCGATGCGTGGGGGAGTTTTTCGTTGTTGTTGTATTTGTTATTATAATGACAGAGCTGACAGACCGTGGCCAACTTGCAACTTGTGAATTATGGCAAATGTTGGTTAAAGCATAACACAAATTAACCAAAATATTATATTATTGGCATGTTTGCTTTGGATTGACAATGAATTTTGATTGAGTCTAGGTGAAGGTGTAACTAATTTTATAATTACAAGAATTTATTAAGTTGTAATGTGATTCATAGCAAAACAAAGTAAATTAAGTTTATAAGATATAAGTAAGTTATTTTGTGATTCATTGTAAAACAAATTTAATCCAAATTCAATCTTGAATAATATATTTTTTTGTATTTATGTTTATATTTACAGTAGCTTTTATATTTTTATGTGTATTCATAGTAATTTAATTTAATTTGTGTTCATTGAGCTTAGGTGAAGCAGTAACTATCTAGACATTTTCAAGAATTCATTAAGTTGCGTTGCAAGTGTTTAATAAAGTGTTTCATTTTGCCAGTTAATATTTTGTTCTATTTTATTTATTAATATATATGTTAGAGATATTTATAAATGAATCACATTTTCAAAATTACTTTTATTTAGCAAAGTTTACTTAACAAAGTTAATTTCTTCTTTGCAGTTGCCTTTTGTTGATATTTATTTCTGTCCAATTACCGAAATGTGTTTTCATAGTGTTTAATAATATGGTTCATTTTGGCAGCTATTATTTTGATCTTTTAATTTTATTGTTTATTTTGGCAGCTAATGTTTTGCTCCACTTAATTTACTAAGATTTGTTTCGACCTTGAAATAACTGAACATTTATACTCGAATTAATTTTGTAATTTATATTATTTAAATAAAACAAAAAACGTATTTTATTGTAGTTGTAGTTTTTGTCTGTTTTATAATCGAAATATATTTCAATAAAGCGCCTTTGGCAGACATTATTTTTATTTATTTTTATTACTCTAGAGTTTTTTATTTCCGAGTGTCATGAACAACGTCTTTTACAACAATTGCATGTGTGGATTATGGGCTCAAGGAAATGCCCAAAAGTTAAATGTCATAAAAGGAACAAGTTTTCAATTTTGATTGTGGAAAAAACATTTTGCTTGGTTGTCAGTTGTTTTATAGAAGTTGTTTATTTTTTAGTAGCAAGTGCATGCTGCCGACATAATAAAAATCATATTTGTTGCTGTTTCGTTTGTTTATGATAGAAATCAAAAAGCGAAAGAAACTTCAACTGGAACTGACAACAACAACAACAACAATAACAATGAAAAGGAAGAGAGGAGACGAGAGCAACCGCATTGAGGCTAAACAAATTAAGCAAAGTTGTTTAGTTGTTTAGTTGATGATTACGTGGCCAGGGCCTGAGATTATTACATCATCCCATTGGCGTCACATCATTATAATCGAACAAAACACAAACAACAACAAAAAAAAAAGACAATGGACGCAGCTCACCAGACCAGGGCTGAAGCTTAGTCTCAGTCTCAGTCTCATCTCCATCTCGATCTCCCAGCTCTGACTTCAACTGCCATTTGCCATTTCTATGTCGATTTGCCGCTCATGCTCTTAGTTTAGGTCTCAGCGCCTCGACACGTTTGTGTCTTTCAGCTGGGTGTGTGCCCAAAACAAAAAGCAAAGGTAAGAGAAGCAAAAAATTCGCAATGCTTCAATGGAGCGACTTGCGGTCATATGATAGCCCTGCTTGGAACTGGAACAGACACAGATTCACTCACTACTCACTACTCACAACTCACAACTCACACACAGCTCACAGCTCACAAGCAACTCACAACTCACACACAACTGATGACTGTTGACTGGGTCTGAGGTTTTGCTTGACTTCATTTGCTGCATTCGTTGCTCTTGTTGTTGTTGTTGTAATTAAGGTTTTTTTTTGCGTACACTTTGCGTTTTGGTTTCGGTTTCGATACTTTTTAATACCCGCTACCCATAGTGTAGAAGGGTACTATAACTTTGTGCCTGCAGGAAATATATGTAACATCTAGAAGGAGCCAAAACGATATAATCATATACTTCGGTGTATTTTAGTATTTTTGGTATATGGGTTTTGGTATATTTTAGAAATAATACCACACTATCATGTAATAGTATACTTATATACTAAAAATAGCATTCGGTATTTTTAAGTATGTTTGCAGTGTATTAATTCGGTATATTTTGAGAATAATACCGCACTGTCGTGTAATAATATGCTAATATACCAAACATAGCCATTGTCGTATTTTAGTATTTTTGCGGTATATTTAATTGGAATGTTTGGAGAATAATACCACACTTTCATGTAATGGTTTACCAATATACCAAATAAAGCTTTCGGTATGTCTTAGCTTTTTTTTACATCAATTTGGTATATTTTAAGAATAATACCACGCGGTCATCAATTAGTATATTATTATACCAAATATAGCCTTTGGTATATTTGAGTATTTTTGTGATGTATTAATTGGGTAAATTTTAAGAATAATGCCGCCTTGTCATATAAGAGTATGTTAATATACCAAAGACATTAGTTGGTATATTTTAGTATTTTTGAAATATATTTTAAGAATAATACCGCATTGTCACGCAATAGTATACCAATATACCAAATAAAGTCTTCGGTGTAGCATTCGGTATATTTTAGTATTTTGCGGTATATTTAATTTGTATATTTGAAGAATAATACCATATTGTCACGTTATGATTTACCAATATACGAAATAAAGCCTTCGGTATATTTTAGCTTTTGTGCTGTATATTAATTTGGTATATTTTAAGAATAATACCACGCGGATATCAATTAGTATATTATTATACCAAATATAGCCTTTGGTATATTTGATTGTTTTTGTGGTATATTAGTTAGGTATATTTTAAGAATGCTACCGCTCTGCAACTTAATAATATACTAATATACCAAATATATCCTTAGGTATATTTTAAGTATTTTTACGGTATATTCATATGGTATACTTATATGAATAATACCGCACAGTGCTCAAAATGGGTAGCGGGTATCTCCCAGTTGAGCACACTCCACTATAGTTTTCTTAGTTGTTTTTTTTTTTGTTGCTGTTATTTTTGGTGTGCAGTCGACTCGAACTTCCACTGCCACTGCTGCAACTGAAACTGGGATTGGGATTGGGACTGGGACTGGGATCGAGTCGGGGCATATGCATATGCCGAAGCATATATGTAATAAATGGGGAAGTGTTTGCATGCGCTCGGTAATCGATATGAAGCTAATCGAGAAAAGGAGTGCTGGCACAAAGGGAGGGCAGCATTTTATCTAATATGCCCCTCGTAATGGCAATAATGGTCTAGCATTAGTTGTTGCATTCAACCGCAGATGATTTCATAGACAATTCCCCCCCGTCCGTATGTGTAGTCAATGATTGTTGACGGTGCATTGTTTATGACTCGTTATTATGTCACACTTTTGCTTTTTTCGCTTCCTGATCTTCAAATACGGCGACTTGAATTTCGAGCTAGTAGTCGATAATGCATCGAAAAGTAGGCGAACAGCGAACAACAAAGTTGAGTTATGCAGCCACATTTGAAACTGTTTTTATTAGTAATAACATTAAAATTCTTGAAATTCATTTCTACTTAATTCGCATAATTGTTATCGAAAGCAAGAGTCTTCAAGTTATACAGGTCTCTTCTATTAATAAACCTTTAAATTGTGAATTCTTGATTTGGAGAAAGTGAATTCAAATATTTAAATTTTAACATTTCATCTTAACGGTTGTTCTACGTTTCAAACTTCAAGTGTATGTTGAAGCGGTTTAAAACAACTGTTTGCCACTCATTATCTGATAGATCTGTGTAAGTAATTTGTGACCTCTCTCTCTGCTTTAAGGTGCAATGCCCTCAAGACGTGGGCATCGAATTCCGTTACGGAAGTGCTCGCTTTAATTGCATGTGTGGGCTGCAATTTTGCCCAGCCAGTGTACATATGTATGTTAGCTACTGTAGTCGTAATTTACTACTGCAAACAGTGCAAACAACTTCTATCACACGATGGGTAGACTAATAAAGCCGTGTACTTTGTTTGAGAGAGACCTCACACCCACTCAAATTGCGCTATCTACGCGTAAATGTCTTTCTAGATACTAATTAGACTTGTCTTCAATCAGCATACCTCGTAATATTTGAAAATAACAGAGAGCGCGGATTTAATTGGATATTATATTTCAATATATATTTTTAAATGTATACATTTTTCTAATTTTCAAATTGTTTTTTTTTTTCTAATTTGGAGTCTTGCTAATTAATCTTTTCTTATTTTTATGGATTATGTTGTATTAAATTAAATCGGTCTTCAATGAGCATACCTCGTAATATTTGAAAATAACAGACAGCACGGATTTAATTGGTATAATATTTCAATATATATTTTTACAGTTGAGAAATATTTAAAATTGTAAATTATATATCATTTCTGCTTTAATTTGCACTCTTTCTGATTATTCTTTTTTTATATTATATCCAAGAAGACCTATCTTCTATTAGTAAATACATATTTAAATGGGTGTAATGTTTAAATATATTTTAATTAATGAAATTTTAAATTTTTCATTTCCAGTCTTTTTGATTTTTCATATTCAAGTATATCTAAATATATATTTTATACGAAGAGAATGCTGATTTAATTTGGTAAACTATTTTATTATAGTTTTCCATTAAAAATTTGTTTAACAATTTATTAAATAATATACTTTTGTATCTTATTAGATTATTAGATTAAAGTTTAAGTGTTATACAAATACAAAATGCTACACTAAATTTCATTCAAAGTTAATTCATTCCCAAATAGTTTTCAACTTATAATTTCCAGGGTATCTGGCTTAGCAGACTATCACTTGATTGTTGTATGTTTTTGACAAGATCTCGATTTCGTTGATGCTTATTTATTTGTCTCTTTCAAGTTGAGGCGTACTTTAGCTTCAGCAACATTGTAGCCTTCGTGCATTTGTTGTTGTCATTCATTTTTGTTTTCTTCTCAATATTTTGTTTTACGCTGCGTTCCCCTCGCCCCCGTCCCCCCTTCGGTTCCCCTTCCGCTGCCACGCCCCCTTTGCACGCGTGCACCCTTCGCGGCCATTGAAAGGTTTCGCCTTGAAATCGCATTCGAAGCGGGAAATGATTTGTTGTCGTTGTCGTTGCTGTTGCCGTGTATCTTTATAAGTATATTATTTTTTTTTTATATTTTCGGGTCTCACTGTGGGAACTTTTCAATTACGATGTATATCTGGTCAAGGTAACGATACGCGTAATACATAACAACAACAACATCAACAGCAACAACATCATCAACGAAGAGCAACAATAACTGGTTCTATAAATCATTATTATAATAATAATTGAAAATTGTGACGCCTAAACTTTGTGCACAAGCAAACAGGCTAAAAATTGGCTCGCCATTCCCATTATAGGTATTATCTCATTTTGTATTTGAGAATTGTTTTTTGTTTTTGTTGCATATATTAAATTTAAACATTTTGTTTTGCTGCATTTGTTGTTACTGCAAATACTAACTAGAAAGCAAATAGAGGAAAATAAACATTTGACATGAACAATCAAATACTCTATACGTTTTACATTTAATGGTTAATTTTATTTTAATATTCTTGGTATTTTTTACAAAATTGAAATTCTATTTTAATACAAAATATAATATATCATTGCTTTGGCTGACAATCTGGCTCTATGGTATATTTCGAATAACCTTAATAATATGGTTTTATTGGAAATGGATTGCGAGTATCTCACAGTCGAGCACGCTTGAGTGTAACTTTTTTACTTGCTGTATCAATAAACTATACAAAAGATATATATTTCATATTATAGTTTTGAAAATTTTAACACTCTTCGATTTTAAAGTGTTCCCTTTGGAATTATGAGTTCTTTAAAGAGTACTACATATTTATTTAAATTACCCAAAAAAACGCTAATCACGTATATTAAATACTATACGTAAATTCATGAATCATGCTCTAGCTCTTTGGCTACATTTGCTATTGCCAAATTTTCCATTATACATTTGAATTGCGGAAGCTGAAAATTATTGCATGAAAAGCGCCGCTTGCCACAAAACAAGCCAACAACAATAGCGATTATTAATTGTTGCTGTCAGTAAAAATGAAAAAGTCGAAAAAAACCGAAAAAAATAATGGAACAAATTAGAAAAAGACATACTTATTTTTAAAGTGCGCTAAATTGGTTTGCTATTATATTTTTCGCCACTTTTATTGTACGAATTCTTTTATATGGAGCATGCAAAATGCGTGCAACAAATGCGGCAATCAAGCGTTGCCCTCTCTTGACTCTTGAAGAAGAAGAGGAACAATGCAGCATGACTTGGAGATAGTTAAGAGTTGATAATTGCAAAGACCAACGGGAGACGATTCTTTGATGGTAGCGCAAAATTGTAAGTACACTATTTTGATAACGTATACGTAATATTCGCTGACCGGATTTCATTTTAGAATTATAATTTGAAAAGTCAAATAAATCGCTGACTATAAAATAACATATAATTATTTTTTAAATGCCCCCTCAATGTGAGAAAACAACACACGTTGACTTGTTGTCCACTTCCGTGCTCGATGGCTTCAGTTAGTGGGTCATTGAAGAAGTCAAGTCAAATGCTCAACAACAACTAGATACACGATAAAAGCACAAGCAACAACCACAACAACAACGATTGCACGACTCTTTTGATTGGCCTTTTATGTCCACGAGATTCAATGAAGAAAAAACCAAGAAAAAAATCCAATTTGTTTAATACGCCGAAAAGGTCAAAATATGATTCGATTGATTGTATTTTTATGTGTGTGTGTGTGCCCTACACTTGACTTGACTCGTAAAGCAAAAGCCTTAGCTTCAACTGGGTCGATAAGGTGAGCCATCGTCCCCCCCCCCCGTTCCTCACCCCTTTGGCCGGGTCAATCAATTGATAAAAAATGATTGTTTTTGATGCCAAAGCCAAAGCCAAACGACTTAATGAGTTTATTATGTCGGCGCTTGGATCATTATAAATTTGTCACAAATTCAAAAGAAATCGAATGAACTTGTAACGTATAAACGTATGAATTTACAACTTACAATTAAATTATGATATCGCTTGTTATAATGTTACAATCGATCAGCTTAATATCATTGTTAGCATTTGTATTATTTAAGTGGCATAATATGCACAAGGGGATCGTTTAGTAAAGCTGTTATTTTGTTGTAAAGTGAATACAAAACAAAAGACATGAATGTTGAAGGCTACCAATGAAGCTTGGCTGTCAAAGTGTGTAAAGTGTATTGAAATATTCTCTTTAATCTGAGGAATCGTCTAGAAGAAAGACACTTTAAAGTCCTAAAGAGAGAGGACGTGATTGAAGTGAAGTAATTAGTGTAAATGTGAATGTTATGTTCTACTGTGGGAAACGTGAATTTGTAGTTTAAAACACTCAGGTTTAACATTTTGGGCTAGTTCTATTTTTTTTAAGTTGGCAGAACTGTTAATGACATCTGGGTAAAATTTTATGGTAATAAAATAATATATAATATATAATATTAATAATAATATATATATTTACGCTTGTGTTTACCAAACTACCAGGAGTGCTTTTTCGATTTTTACAGCGTCTTAATTAATTGAGCAGTGCCATTAAATTTTGTTTGTTTAATGATATTTTAGCTGCAGAAATATTGAGGATATTGCAGAAGGCTTTTGCTGATTCTATGTACCATGTCACAGAAAAATGTTTATAAGTAGGGCAAAGACTTCAAAGTGAGTCGAAAACGTGTTGATGACTTAAAGCGCTCCGGACGATAATCGAGAGATGAATAACACGAGATTGAAGTGAAGGATTTAGTGCTCAAAAATCTTCGGCTAACTGCTAGACATCTGACTGATATGATCGGATTATGAGAAGGATCTGTTAAAATCATTTTGAAAGACCATTTGGGCCTATGAAAAGTCAAGTCCAGTTTGGTACCAAAAATGCTTAATTTATTCACTAGTTCTTTGTGATCATTTCGAACAAAATTTGACGTATATCGTTTCACAACCAGCGTACCTTCCTGATTTGTCTCCGAGTGAAATCGTTTTATTCCCAAAACCCTAGAGATCACTCCGGGAAATGTTGAAGAAGGCGCTGATGTCTATTCCGGAACGGGGCTATTTGGTTTAGTTTGAGGGTTTGCAAAAACGTTCGCATAAGTGTATTTTATCGGGAGGGAATTAGCTTGAAGGAAATGAAATTGATTCAGAAGCTTCAGAATCCACCTTACTTTTTGCCCACAGTAGTATTTAATTGAAATACAGTTTAAATGATGTATTTCGTTCTTTTTTTTGTATTTTGCTCTTGCTATTAAGTTCATGGCATACGAGTGCTTAATAAATTTGCATACTGATACTGATACTGCCAAATTATTTGTAAGAAATAATCCCATATCTTTGTGTATTGCCCATAAAGCAATGAAAGCCATTTAGAGTGAGGTCAGACGATAGGGTTGCTGTCCGACATATCTGAATCTTGTTTCAAGTTCTTGTTACACTTTTTCGCACACTTCCCACTGCATTGCCCTTAATTGTCAAGTTTTTCTGTTTTGTATATGAATATTTTGTGTTGTTGTCAGTTTGTTTATTTTTTTTGGTGTAACTGAAACTCGATTCGCATGGCAAGTGGCAAGAGGCAAGAGGCAAGCGGCAACGGGAGCAGGGCAAGATACAAGAAATGAAAATGAAAATGAAAAGCACAAGTTTTGAGTTTGAGTTTCGAGTTGAAGACGTGTTTTTTTCTTTCGTGGAGCAGGTCAACTGGTTGCTGTTCAAGTAGCGTTGGGCGCTGGTCGACCGCCAAAAGACAATGCGAAATATAATCATAATAATATCAACAACAACTATGCTAATAAAAATAACAAGCTGCCAAGCAGCAGGCAGCAACAACAAAGTTTAATGTCGCATGACATTAATGACGGAAATCTGAGGCAGCAACAACAGCAGCAGCAGCAGCCAAAGTGGCCGCCAAATGGACGCACTACGTCAAAGCCAGCAAACGAAAGCAAACAAACAAACAAACAACAAACAGAAAACAGAAGAAAAAAAAACGTAGCTGAAATTGACAACACTTTCAATTGTCGCATGTTGTTGACCACGTTCGCCTGAGAAACATAGAAAACTGACCCCTTTCCCCCTTTCCTCCCACACACACACTGCGCTCCTACTTACTCCCATTAAGTCTGCTTCCCTCCCTTCCACTTCCACTGCAGATCGTTACCTTCCTGCTTACCTGTGTCTGTCAGTGTTCGACTTGTTCAGTCGCTGCAAAACGTACAGCAAAATAAACCTCACAACAGTCAAAGCAATTTTTAATGGTTTTTAATGAAAACAAAAGTGAAACACAAACTGAAACGGGCCTCGGTTAATGGCCAAAAAACCAAAAAAAAAAAAGCTGAACAACACTGCCTGACTCTGCATCCGTGAGGCCCTGTGAAACCAAAAGTGGTTGTATTAACATTTAATTAAGGCGCAAAGTTCACAGTTAACTAACTGGTTGCTCACACCGATACGGACATGGCCAATTCCGAAAATGGCAACGAAAAGACAACCACACGATGTGCCGCAAATTTCAATTCGAAAATCATTTTAGAATATCGAGATTTATTTATTTGCGTTTCCTATTCGAGATTATTGAAGAGTCTTAAGCTGTTTTTGCCACTTCTGCAGAGTTAATCGTTTAAGCAGACCAAAATATTAAAAATTATGCATATGTTTATCTTTGTCTTCAACAATTTTACTGGCAATGAACTAAGTTTTGTCTCTCAAATGCATGACAATATTAAATTAAATTAATTATATAATGAAGACGGCAAAGCTCGCCGAAATGAAATCATAAAAATAATACAATGATTGACATAAGTATTAGCCAAATTAGACGGCAATTGAGTTTGTTAACTGAATGCTGCTGTTGTTGTTGCTGTTGTTGTGGGCCAATTTCACAGTATGTCTCATCTTAATGACATGCAAGTCGAGACGAAGGCAAAGGAGAAGGAGAAGATGATGTCTGTTAACATCATTTACAATCATCTTGGCTGTATGATTTGGCTCTCAGGAGATTCAAGACTGATTCGCTTGGACATCATCAAGAGTGAAGAGCATTAAATTAGCTAGCCAGAGCCAAAACGAATCCGTTGACAATGCATATTACATGGACATGGGAGCGGCTTTCTAGCCAAAGTTCATTTTAGCTTATTTTTCAAGTCTTTTCCACTTTTTGTTTTATTTGCTCAAAATATTTTCGTTAATTTGCATTTAATTTATTTGGCCATAAAAATGCAGGCGGTGCTCCTCATAAATTGTCCATTGCTACCGTTGCCGCTGGCACATTAACCCCCCTCCCCCTCCCCACTCCACTCTCCTCACTCCTCTAACCCAGCCTCAGCACTTGTTGGTTGGTCATGTGTATTCCATGATCTGAGCACAACGCCAACTCCATCTTTCAAGTTGGCCCGATCCATGTCTGGCTGCCAGGTTTCCAACCGAAACGAATCGATTTTGGCATTTTGTTTTTCTCTTCTCTCTTTTTTTTTTTTGCTTTTTGCTTTTTGATTTTTATATTTATTTCGCGTTTGTCTGGATTTTGTGTTGTTGCTTATTTTTATTTCTCAGTTCGCTCTCTCGTTAAGAGAAAGGTGCTGCTGATCAGTCAGCAAACCAGTAACAACAACAACAGCAACCAGCAACCAACAGCCAACTCCACCGGCAACACACGCGCAATTCACTTTCTAATGATGCACATAAAAAATATAAAGAAAGGAAAAAAATCTCTTTTTCATTTGCAATATATAAATTTTTGTCGCCTTTGGCGTTGACCGCCAGCAACAGCAACACCAACAGCAACAAACAACGATCGCAAAATCAAATATTATAAAATAAAAATTAATAAAAGCCGAAAACTTGAAAACCACAACAAAAACAAAAAAAATGTCCTGTCATAAAATTGCAAAATTTATGTGGCAAATTAATATGCGCAAGTCGCGCAAAATATTTTGAATTATTTGCGTTGTCTTTTGGGCAAATTTGCAATTAGTTATACACAACGAAAAATATATCGTTTATGTAGATATATTTGCATATACATTGCGGGTACTTAACACATGCCAACATAAAAATCAAATCTTTATTAAGTGTGTGCAAAATAAAGACAAGTTGACAGAAGCGCAGCTCTGACGATATCAAAATACTCTAACATGATCAACAAAAACAAAATTATTAAATATTAATATACATATGTAGAATTTTTTTTAACTACAATTCATGCTCAATCATTATTATCTAATGAAAATTATCAAATAAATTGAATAATATAAAATTTCTTAAACTAAAATGAATGCTCAAAGTGTTGGATATTTCTAGACTAAATAAATAAAAGTGGAGGTATGTTTTTGGCTAGAAAGTTGTTCCAAATCAATAATAAATCGATTCCTATTTTATCAAGCGAAGATCGAGAGTTCACACAATTAATAAAACTCAATCGATTTATAGTATTAGTAGATCAAGATGTTCTAGTTATACTACGATTAAACTATTAATCAAACGATTGTAACAAATTCCATAGTAAAGATCATAAATCAGAAATAGATTAATTATCGATTTGATTGGAAATTAAATTAATAGTATTGTTGAGTATGAAAAGAGAGTTAGATGAATGGCGCTTAATTAGACATTCGCAGAAACAAGCGGAGAAAGTTCTAGATGCAAATGACGTATACGTAATATTAATGGACGATAAGAAAGTGCTTCGCAATGAAAGGGACTTTCTTGGCATAAATAACAATGTTGTAGAGCCAAAATGTTAGAGGCGCTGGCCAAAGTGTTGACCAAAGCAATTTGCACTTGCTGGTTGCAGAGTATCTTTTTCGGCATGAAACGGGTTTAAGTGTTTTTTTGGCCTTTTTGGCGGGTTTTTTTTTTATATTTTTGTTCGTTACCATTTAGATGAGTTATAGGTGAAAATTGTCGCGAAAGTCGTGAGTTATGAATCGGTTGCTGTTACAGCTCTCGTTGTTGTCGTTGCTGTTGCTGTTGCTGTTGCTATTTACTGCCTGTCTGCTGCTGTTTTTCTATTTTGTTGTTGTTGCGCAAAGAAAACAGCGCCGTGAAGGTCAAGAAACTTTTAAGCGCTTCGCTGGCTGCTGACTACCGATTGTCGACTACTTGGCTTGGCTACATTTTCCATGTGCCAGCTACCAATACCAAACGTCTTCGGCCTCTTCTACAGCCACGTGTTGTCGTTGTTGTAACTTAGCATTTAATTAATTAAAGTAAATCACTTTTGGTCTGCGAGCCGCATAAAACGCATTAATCATTCAAAAATTAGCTCACATTTCCGTTCACCTTCAATAAATTGTATTTGCATGTAATTTATAACAAAAACAAACACATAACGACACAGCGGAGAGCAACGAAATCAGCATAAAGAAATAACTCTGATTTGCCCATTTCATTCATTCATGCGGGCGAATTAACTGCGAAATTATTTTCGAAAAAAAAAACATGCACACATACAAAAAAAGGGTATTCATCATCTACAATAATTGATAGGGGTTTATGGTTGATGTTACGAACAAGTATTACGCAGCTTTCTGGAGGGGGGAGTCCGTTACCCCCATTCCGACTTCCCATAAGCCAAAAATACATATTTGTATATACATATGTATGTATAACATCAAGAGAGAGAGACGCACCCATTTTCTGGGGAACATCTCTTTCCAGCAAGATGATCAAGTTTATTTATAATCTTTAATGCATGTTCCTGCAAAAACATGGGACAAGCTTGGGATTTGCATATGGGAAAGATCAGTTGTAGTTAAAAGCATGAAGTTAAATGAAATTAGCTGGCAATTTATTAAAGGTGGGTAGTTAAAGGACACGAAAAATTAATTATTTTTATACTCTTTTATTTATAAACTTGGAGATAATGTGATACATTTAATTTAAAAGAGTTGTGTACTTTCAAATAGCAGTGTAACAGAAGCAGAACTACATATAAAATGTTATTTATACCCGCTACCCATAGGGTAGAAGGGTGTCAAAAGAAGGCATCTCCGACCCTAAAACGTTTCTATATTCTTGATCAACGTCAATAGCCAAGACGATATTGCCAAGTCCGTATGTCTGTCTGTATGTCCGTAATCGGGTCTTAGTTGCTTCGACTGGCATACTTTGGTACTCTACGGTATATTTTAAATGTAATACTATGCCAATACTATACCAAATATAGGCTTTGGTATATTTTAGTATTTTTTTCTGTATGTAAGAATAATACTGTACTGTTTTACTTTTATTGAAAATGATTAGAGGGTCAATCACATTAGACTGTAGCTTTCATACTCATATATTTAAGCTAAAAGAGCTAGAGATAGAGTTGTGCACATTAAAATAGCAGCGTGATAGAAGCAGAACTATGAATCGGTTTTGTTTTGCATTTAAATTAATGTAAGTGAATCGCTTTATTTTAGTATTTTTCAATCTTTAAATCTGCTATTTCAAGGAACACAGCTGTATATAATAAGTACTAGCAACTAAATCTATTTTTATGATTTTAAGTGATAAAATTTGAAGATTAAATGCCTGGGACTTCGAATGACCTGTTTAAAAAACGAGTATTATAGTTATTTTATTGTTTTAAATTGCATAAATATTGTAAAATTGAATTTAGGAATTCTAGATCTGTGGTTCACCAAAGTTAATAATATTTTAAGAAACAGTGAGCATATTAAGACTGAGAGGAAAGTCTTTCATTCTTTCTAAAAAGTTAAGTGAATTTCTATGGAATTATTTATAATAATATTAATTACGCATACTTATGAACAATAGTTTCTACTGCCCAATATGGTGTGTACGAATGTGTGCGTGTGTGTGTGTGTATTGTCTCTTTTGTTGTGTTGTGTCTCGTACACTTTTGGCTTAACTGTTTAACTGACAGCGCTGTCAAATTTGTTGTTGCTATTGTTGGCCGTTGCTGTTGCCGTTGCGTTTCACACGCGCGTTAATTAAATTGATGAACCTCTCGCAGTCGCAGTCGCAGTCGGCGTCAGCGTTTCAGTTGCTGTCGCCGTCTCAGTTGCTGTCGTCGTTGCTGTTGCTGTTGCTGTCGCCGTCACCAACACCGTCGTCACTGTCGCTTCGTCCGCTTCCTCAGCGAGAGCTTTTGATCTTTTGGGTGCGTGAGCGTAAGCGTAAGCTATTTTGTTTTTTCTTTACTTTGTTTTTCAGTTTTTTGGCTTGAGCATTCTTTTCACTTTTGCTCGTTGAGAGTGTGAAATTACAATAACAACAATGGCACCTGCGGCGCGCCTACAACCGACCAACGACAGCTCCAGCTGTGAGAGAGCAGGTGGACACGAGACTGAGTCAGCGAGGTAGAGAGAAAGAGAGACAGAGCGACAGACAGAGAGAGAGAGAGAGAGTAAGTAAAAGAGGCGACTGCATTGTTCGATTTAACTTTCACTGATTGCCCGTTGACAATGCGACGATGCTTCGTTGACGTTGACGCAGACCTTTGGCATTGTTGCTGCCGCTGCTGCTGCTGATGTTACTGCTGCTGATGTTGCAGGTGTAGGTCGTTGTGTCGAGTTGTCTGTAAGTGTGCTTGTGTGTTTGTTGTGTATACTGTATTAACGAGCAAGTACTACACGGCCTCTCTGCATGCATCTATGGCAATTATTTTGCGCGCAAAAAAATTTCATTTACTTTCTATATGGAAATATTTGCACACTTTTGAAAAATCTTGAAAGCTTAGAAAGTCTTCACCAATAAGGTAACGCCCAGGCTTGTTGCTGCCGCTGACGACGACGACGACTCTCGCAGACTCTCAAAAGAAGCATCGAGACTGACTCCCAACCCAGACAATTTCAATTTTAATTTCTTCTTTTTGTGTGTTGTGTGTGTGTGTGTGTTTTTTTTATAGCGTGCGGAAGTTGACGTCCCCGTTTCTTTAGCTTCTTCGTTTGCATTTAGGTACTGCTGCTGCTGTTGCTGCTGCTGTGGTTGCTAATTAAATGATTGTTTGATTTGATTTTGACAGATCAACGCGAATGGATTACAAAATACGCTATGCGAAAGTTTTTTTTTATTTGGTTTGTCAACTTAAGTTAACTGGGCGATGATGGATTGGTGAAATGTGTCAAATCTCCACTTAAAGCAACAACATTCGGGTGTGTGGGCCATTGGGGCATTAGCCAAATTTCCCCCGAAAGCTAATTTCGAATTTCAAATTTGTTAATGGCACTTCGAACCGAGTGAAATCACTTTTAATGAAAGGCTGTAACAATGAGAGTTACTCATAAGCGCAATGCTTTGGGATGCGATTATATTTTCGATTTACTTTTATACATTTTAATAAGATGACGATGATTTATTTGCGCATAGTTTAAAGTAAAAACAAGAAAAAAAGTAAGATAACCGCTGCTCATTTTTAATGAAAGCAAAACAGTTCAGTATTATTCTTAAAATATACCAAATTAATATACCACAAAAAATACTAATATTTACTAAAGATATAGCGTTTAGGCTTTGGTATATTGATATACTATAGCATGACATTGCGATTTTATTCTTAAAATATACCAAATTAATATACTAGAACAATAGTAAAAATATACCAAAATCTATATTTGGTATATTGGTATAAGACATAAAATTATACCAAAGAGTGCAAAATATACTAAATACTACAACAATACTAAAACTATACCAAAATCTATATTTGGTATATTGGTATAAGACTACATAAAAATATACCAAAGAGTAGAAAATATACTAAATACTGCAACAATACTACAAACATACCAAAATCTATATTTATATATACTATATATACTACAACAATACTAAAAATATACCACAATCTATATTTGGTGTATTGGTATAAGACTATAAAAAAATATACCAAAATCTATATATGGTATATTGGTATAAAACTACATAAAAATATACCAAAATCTATATTTGGTATATTGGTACAAGACTACTTAAAAATATAACAAAGAGTACAAAATATACTAAATACTACAACAATACTACAAATATAGCAAGATCTATATTTGATATATTAGTATAAAACTACTTTAAAAATATACCAAAGAGTGCAAAATACACCAAATTGTCAGCTTAAGCAACCCAAAAAATATCTAAAAAGAAAACTTCTATACACAGAAGACACAATAATTATGTGTGTGTTGCAAATACATATAATTATTGAATGGCAGTGTAAATGTTTCGCAGGAGAAAAGATAATTGTGGATTGAAATTATATATGATACCATAATTGAAACGCTGTCAAAGAGTAAGAATGTTCCACTTAACAAGAATAGGAGAAAACGTCAGTTCTGACTTCGATTCTAAATATGTATTAAAGACAGGTTTTGCTAGGCGTAGAAAGTGTGCAGCGGGTCTGCAATAAATATCAATGGATCTAATTAGCATGTAGATATTATCAATGATGTTTTAATTGCCTGTTCAACTATATAAAAAGTAAGTTTCTTACTTGACAGGCAACAGGCTTCTTAATGCTGTTTGTTGTCTTGTTTTAGCTGAATTTAAACGAAGTACAGAAATGGAAAACCCGAATTGAAACTCGCAAAAGAAGATGCAAAAATCTGTTGATCGCATGATTTATTTGACAGTTTGAGCAGAGCAATAGTAATAATAATAGCAATAGCGAAAAGCAATAATAATAATAATAACAATAAAAATCGTTGTCGTTGTTGTTGTTGTTGTTGTTGCCATGCGGCATTAAATTCCTAGCAGCAACATCAGCGAAGCGCAAAAGGCAAGATGTTATTGTTGTTGTTGTTGTTGTTATTGTTGAGGAGTTTATCAGAAGAACTGAAGCTCGAAAAGAAAAACTCTACTAAATGCATGCTGGAGAAGGAAAAACTTGTTTTGTGCGCCGCCGCACTCAAGAAAAATGCTGATAAAAATAAATAACGAAAAGTGCCGAGTTAAATGTGAAGACACTGCGGATCTCTATAGCTCTCTGTGTGTGTGTCGAAGAATTTTCCAGGCCTTGCAACAACATCTTGATTTTGTTGCTGCCACAGTTGGCAATTGCACAGTAAATTGCTATACCCACTGGACATACCTACTATACGTTTATTCGCTCTCTCTTGCTCTCTCGCTTTGGATGCAGCTGCTGCTAAACTTGATTTCTATGTTGTTTATGAATTTGTTGCCGTGCAAAGCCGTGCAGCATCAGAGTGCAGACTGTAGATAGCAGACCACAGGCTGCAGCCCTTCCCCCGCCCTCTGTTTGGTTGCTTGGGCGAATGGTCAAGTCATAAATAAATCTTGCAACGCATCGCAGCAACAACTGCAGCAGCAACATCAGCAGCAGCAGCAGCAGCAATGCCTGTGAATTGAACTGCAGATGTTGTCTGTTTAATTACCTACACATCACATACACATACAC
Organism: Drosophila albomicans; assembly: GCF_009650485.2. NCBI lineage: Eukaryota > Metazoa > Arthropoda > Insecta > Diptera > Drosophilidae > Drosophila > Drosophila albomicans. The sequence continues at coordinate 4,723,059 of NC_047627.2, read as the reverse complement.
ACACAGGCTGGCAAACCTTAATAGTCAAAGATTTCTTGCCACTGACGACACTGTTGCTGCGGTTGCTGCCCCCTCTTTCAGCTGCAACACTTCTGCCCAGCTACCCAGCTCATTCACTTGGCATCGTTCAGTTCACTTGGCGCGCAAACCTGAGCCGAGAAGCGTGAAAAGCAACAAAGCAAAATAAAACAAGAGAGCCAAAGAAAGAAAAATATAAAAAATAAAAAAATAGAAAGAAAAACCTGCAAACTACGACCAGCAACCAGCAACCAACAAGCGACAAGCGAACCAGCAACCAGCAACGAGCAACAACCCAAAAATCCAGGCCAACTGTCTCAAGTCAAAGTCATAGCAAACTCTTGGGATTGTTGTGCGCCACTCGCCGCCTCTCTATGCAATTCTCAATGTGTCGAGATGCTCAGCTTAGCAACTGCTTCAATTGTTGCCATTCTCTCTCTCTCTCTCTCTATGGCTATTGCTTACTTACTTTTTCCCACTCGTTGCGTCTTGGTTTGTTGTTTTTGTTTTTTACATCAATTTGCATAGCTATAAGTTCCGTAGCGCTTCTTTTTTTTTTTGGTATACCCTATGCACAACAGACCTACATATGAGCGTAGAAGTACGAGTACAAGCTCCATCTTCATATGGTTTGTGAGCAAGTGCAACTTTCTAGGCACTTTATATTCTGTAATACATCTTCAATTGCCTCAAAAGTCGGGCATTCGCAATTTTGTATTCACGGAACCTCATTTTTAGTGTATTCATTAGCAAAAACAATACCTCACACTGTGCCAAATGTTGGGTCGTAACCGCACGTTGGGCGCCATGTGGTTTGCTGATCTAACTACACGGATAGAAAAAAACGTGCTAAAATCAAAAATAAAATCTTGAATCAAGATTGTATGATTCTAGATTGCCCAATCTTGAAATTGAGAATTATAATCTTCTTGCAAAAATGGAAAGAAACTTAAAATTAAACCAAACAATTTATTTTTAAATTAAGAACCAAATTATACGAAAAATCTAGATTGACCGATCTTGAAATTCAAGATTATAATCTTGTTTGCAAAATGCAAAAGTCTTAAAATTGAACCAAGAAGGAACAATTGTAAATAAAGATCAAACATTCTAAAATGTAAATAATTTAAAACAAAATAAAATTTAATTTTGCAGTCTCCTTTTCCATCTAGATTTGTTTCTCTCCGAATAGATGTCCGGAATGATTTAAATCGATTTGTAGAAATTTAACATTATTTTGGAATTTTTTCTGAGAATTTTTAAAACAGCTGTCATTGAGAACCTATCGATTCTATCGACCTACCCTACAGCACAAGCGGATATGATAAGCGAGAAAAGTACGAGTAACGAATTAGGAAGTATATGCCAAATATTTTGGAATGTATATGTTTCTTATTTATACTATTTGTTCATTAGCACTTTTAAAATAAAGACGCAAGCAAATGTAAACCGGCATTTAAGTTTATTAGCAGTATATTTCCGTTTTGTCTAATCATTTTAGAGGCTAATCAGAATTGTATTTCTGCAAAATGTGGCTAAAGAATCAGATATGAATACATTCTTTACATTCTTGAAGTTATTCAAGCATTTTTGACGATGCAAATATGTATCGTAAGAAATGAATTATGTATACCACGCCTCTCTACGCGATTCTCATGTAGGTTGTGCACTTGAAGCTTCATTCATAAGCTTGTTCGGCCCGCCTGCTGTGCACTGAACAGCCTGCAGTCTGGTTTAGCCACTAGAAAGTGGGCGTATTTGTCGCCGCCACAGAATTTTCACCCGTTGCAACTGCCAGCTGCCAAGATGCACATGCTGAGCTCCACTTGACGCGAGGCTGTTGCACACACACACACACACATGTATATACAGAAGAACATTAATATATATGTGGCACACACACACACTCAATCAAAATTAGATCGTGTTCTGTCATAAAAGCAGCTCGCTACAAACGTTGCCACACATAGCAAATTGGCTTCACAAATATTTTCGAGTCTAACGGCAGTTCTGGAAGATTTGTCTTACCCGCTTGGCTGCCCCCCCAGTCACCACTTCCGTTCTTCTCCGACACAACTAGCTGCTGACTTTTGGTCGAATCTCCAGCTGATGTCAGCTTTGGTTTTGGGTTTTGATGTTTTGCACTCGCGTTTCGATTTCTGTTTCGTTTCTATTCAATTCTTTCTCTTTGTGCTCAGCACTGTTGTTCACCTCTTCGGATGCAGGACATTAGAATGCAACAAACATAACAAAAAAAATAAAAACAATTCGATAGAATAACAACAATCACTTGGATTGCACTAGACTTGTTGTTTGCTGTTTTGCTGTTTTGGTGATTTTGTTTTTTTCTTGAGTGTTCGTTTTTTTCTTTTTTTTTATGGTGTGTTTTGGTGCAACAACCAACGTCTTTGAGTAGCGCGCACAAACTAACAAAAGCGCCGCACAACAATAACAACAAGAGACACCAAAGACACCAGCAACGTTGGCAGAGAAAACAAGTAACAGAACTGTTAACTTGGCCCACACTGACAAGCAAGTGCTCTTCAAAGAAAGAGCGAAAAGTTAATGCAGAAAGTACTTAAGACTTGTAAAGTTTCTTTTCTAACTCTGGTAATTTTAAAAATATATTCTTACTATTTGTCATTTCTCATATAATTATAATACAAAAAAAAAAACTAAAGCATTTCATTTTATTACAATAAACAATAAAAGATATTTTAAAAAAATAAATGAAATTGAGTTAAATTGTACTTTAAAAACAACATATTTTTTAATAACATACATATATAAATTAGTTTTTGAACGAACATATAATTTATAAAAATTCGTATAGCCCAATAAATGGTAGAGTATAAAAACCGGTTGACTTTAGAGTTGCCGTCGACTTAGTTGCCGCTGTCTTCGGTCGCAGAAGCATTGAGCGTAAAGTCTTGCTTTTGTTTTTCGGATAGCACATAGAATATCGGTTGGAGTATTTGTTTTAACGGCTTTTTGAGTCAGATTACTGCACGTGTAGAAGAACTTTTAGGTGAAAATTCCGGGCTAAAATATATATCGAACACCAAATCTGAACTTCAATTAATGATTGCCTATTTTAAATAAATTATTGAATACAATATTTTTTATTGATATTTCTTCTTATTTTTCTTTTAACAATTTGTATTTTCAACAGTTTAAAATAAAAATATTGTTTCTTTAACAGATTTGTGAATAATTAACAGTAGAACTGCATTTTCTGTTAACTTTATCGTAAGTCGCTGTATCGTAAAAAGTTGGTTGTTGTCTTGGCTAAGTGTTGCATACTTTTGCAGCTAATAGATGTCGCCACTGTGCTTTTGTTCTGCTTAAATGTACGTTATTTGTATTACAAATTTTGTAATATCATTCGAGTGTTCACAAATTTCGATTTGCTAACGGATTTCTGTATGGGAAATAGTAATGGAACTTTATCTATATTTGATAAATCTTAAGAACGAGGTGGTGAATTGAAATATAGCGTATTTGAAATCTGAAATTCAACAATAAAAATTACCAACACATTGTTAAATGAAGTAACTTTTCGTATATATAATATTTATGCCACGATATAAATATAATATATGCAAAAAGTCAATGGATTTCTGAGTAAAGTGATTTTAATTCTTGCATCCTCAAAGTATGCTACAAAAATGGATATTTTTGAATTTGAAAAAAAAACCCTTAGAATAAATACATTTCAAATTTAGATTAAAATAATGAAGAAAATAGTTTTTCTTTTATTATATTTCATCCAACAAGTGTTTGATTATCGAACAAACGATAGATGGCGCCACTTGGTAAGAGAACGATTTGCTATATTTTGCTTGCTGTTGATTTATGTTTTTCTGCTACTTAGTCAGTATCTTTTATGTAAAGATCTTTGTTTTGAATAATTTTACACTTTTACTGTAGAATTCTAAAATATTGAGAGAGCATACTTAAATAGCTCTATATGGAATATAGTCTAATTTCTCATTTAAATGTTGTAAAGTCAATTTTTGTCTATGTTCGTGTGTGTGTGTGTGTGTGTGTGTGCGTATTTGATTAAAATGAAATTATGATTTCATTTGTAGTTTCGTGTTTCGCGTTCCATGCAATAATATTATCATAGAGAAAGAGAGTGGCAGCAACGTTTGCATTTCCGCTTTCGCATCCGTTTCTTTCCCATTTTTGCCATTTGGATGCTTATGCTGCTTTTTTGGGGAACTTTCATCATGAAAATCATAAAAGTTAAAGCCAATTTTTGCGGGCTATGTTTTCGCAGCACGCACAAAAGTTTCGACTCAGATGCAATACCCGCGGCTTAACGGGGCCAAAACAGCGATAGAATCATATCACATACAATACACCCACACACATATAACACACACCCATACATATAACATATATGCAATGTGCGTATATGCATATATGGTCTATATATGTATATATGCATATAATGTGAACAATTTCTGTGCCTTTTGTGCCCTTTTTGTGGGCAAAGTTCAAATTGAATGCCGGAAGTGCTTTGCGATTGCAAATGCATTTCGAGCGCAACCAGAGTGAAGGAGAGGAGGGGGGTGAAGGCAACAGCGGGAGCGGGTGCTAGTCTGTGGCATGCAACGCAGCGCTCGCGTGGTGCTGGTTGGGAGAGGGGGCCGCAGGGGAGACCCGCTGATAAACGAACTTGAACATTTTTTGACAGTTGTGCGTATAAATCTTGAAATGTTTTAATTTGCTTGCGAATCGATTTAAAGCGCTCGCGAAATAAGCAAAGACAACAAAAGCAAAAGAGGCGCAAAAGCAAAGCAAAGAAGTGCTCAACAAAAAAAAAATAAGAAATGAAACAAAACAAAAACCGGACAAATAAACGAATCGCGTAGTCAGAGCACAGAGCAATGGAATCGTTGCTGTTGCCGCCGTAGCACCGACATCGTTGCGTATGATTTATGAATGACATTTCAGCTTACAGTTGCCCTTACCACAAGCGGTTCGCATGGCTAGCACAGCAGCTTTGAGTTAAAAGAATATAATTTCATTTTGCATGGCACAAATTAAGAAAATTGTCAGTCAAAACTAAATATTGCTATATTTTAGATACAGTTTTACTAAACTAATAATTAGTTTTTAATGTGAATACCTTCTAAGACTCTTTTCTTATATTCTCTAGATAAAATATAAGTATTTTAAATATGGTTTATTCTCTGAAAGAATTTGTTGCCGGCAACTCTATGCACAATGCAAAAAAAAAAAACATAAACTGAAACAATATTATCATAAAGTCATGGTACATAAAATTTACTTATTATCTTTAGATAGATAGATTGTAAATAAATTAAGAATATACAAAAATAGCGCAATATTTAGAGCTAAGATAGGAACTTTTTTTTGTTTTATGATAAAATATATGAATGCGTTTACTTTTTGGATTGCGTACGAGCTCGATAATTTTTGCAATTATCTTTAACTGGAAAAATAATTGCAACATCATTCTCAGTTCTAAATAAAGTGCTAATCAAGAGCTATAAATTCATCTTTACTCAAAATTAGCAAATGTTTTGGCATGTTTCTTCCATGAAATTAATGTAGCATACTTTTTGGAGCACGCGAATAATTAAATTAACATAAATGTCAAGCACTAGTTTTTTTTGCACATTTAATATTTACGTCTTTATGATATGTGTATGAGGTTTGACCTGAATGAGATTTCCCTAATATGTGTTAATAAGTCTAAAATAAAATAAAAGTTTTATATTTTATTTAATAATATAATATTTAATACGAGTACAATGGTACGATTTATTACGAATTCTGTGCTTAATAAAAATTAAAAAAAGTAAAAAATAGTATGTTTCTTATTCTACAGCATAAAATGTGTATTTAATATTATAGTTATTTTATCATATGTATATTTTGTTTTCCTAAAAATTTGACTGACTTTGAACTGCATTCGCTTCAAAGGCTCAAAAGTGATTTTTGACAAAGACCATTTCGTAAAAATTAAAAATAAACTATTACGAAATTAAAATCAAAGTTGATGCACATATTTCGTTATCTTTAATAATTGTTCTACAAAAAGTTGCTGAGATTTCGAGCACTTTTGTCAGGGTATTGACACTTTCGCTGCATCGCAATTGAATGCGTTTTGTTGTAGTTGTTGTTGTTGTTGTTGTATTTTTGTTGCTTTTGCTGATTCAGTGCCGCTTTTTGGTGCCGCGCGAATTAGCCAAAAGCTGTTGCCGCTCGCCCGTTCGTGGAGTGTGTTTACCTTTGAAGCGCTTGCGAGTGCGCCATTTTTGCGTTTTTTCTTGAATGCTTTTTATTATTTTTTTTTTTTTTGTCGAATGGTTGTTGTTTTTGCTGTTTTAGCATTCTCCAGTCAGGCAGCCAGTCAGCGAGTGAGCGAGTGACCAGAGTCGCCAGTTGGTTGGCAGTTGGCAGTTGGCAGTCGCTTGGCCAGCGAGCCAATTCATATCATATTTTTGCACTGACCCCCAGCCCCCTAAAAGAGCAGAGCAGAGCAGATACAAGACCAGACCACAGAGAGATGATATACATATATATGTACATACGTATCTCTCTACGTCAAGAGGAGCCAGTGCCATTTGCGGCCAAAGCGGCTCTTCGTTTTTGCTCTTGGCGTTTATAGATTGAGTACTTTATCAAAAAAACGAGACATCAAAGCGTATATCATGTCAGCTGCAGACGTACAGAGGGAAATGCCAAGCCAGACAGACGGCCAGAGACCGAGGGTCGAGTTGCGTTGAGTTGAGTCGATTGTGTGACTGTGGCATGAAGTTGAAGAGGCAAAAGGCAGGCCATCCAGAGGCCAGGCTGCATTTGCATGCAATACTCCATAACTTAGCCAATGACCAAAGCCAGAGCCAAAGAATTGTTGTTGCCTTTGTGGGGCGCCATTTTGTTTATCTTTGTCGCTTTGAGCGAGTGCGAAGACTGCAACAGGCCAGAAAGTTAGACCTCTCCTCGGTCTCAGTCTCAGTCTCAGCCCTGTGTGTGTGTGGGCAGCAATGAGTTGCTTTCGCTTTGATATGAATGCGAGAGCACTTCAAGTACTCATATTTATTCGACTTTGGCTATCAAGCGCCAAGCATCTCAATGACTCCCACTTCCACTCCGACTCGAGAGTCGTCGTCGTCACGCACTGCTCCCATATTCTTGTTGTGATTTCGATCTGAGCTGCCTCATGATCATGCCACATTAGCTTTATGTGCATATCTCAAATGAGTCGTCGCGGCAATGAATGAATGCCTGAGACTCGTCGTTGCCCTTTTCTCTCTCTTTCTCTTCAATGAGTCGCTATTGTTGTCTATAGAGCACGCTGCCTACTTATAAAATATCTATGTATATGGAGTAATTACTCCCTCGCCCCTTCACATTGTGCTGTGGGCGTTCTATCCGCGATGGTAGCACATCCATCGATGAGCTGATCAACTGATGCGTGTGGTACCTCAACGTACTCGTATGTAGACAGCACTCACTCACTCACTCACTCACTCACTTGCATCGATACTTATCTCGAGAGTGCAAGCCAAGTATTGCCAATAATCATCATCATCATCAAAGCCAGTCGCATTTACATAACAAATTGCTTGTGCCTTGCCTAGTTCCAAAACTCTTTGCGCTGTCATTTTTTATGCTTAGTTGAAAGCACGTTACTACAAAGCTTAATGCTCGTCACTTTGCACTTAAAAGACTTTAAATCTTATTTTGAAAACATAATTAGCGACTTTTATTCATTGTTTTTTCTATACTGAGATTAGTTGTTACTTAAGCGAACAGCAAAATATGTTTTCAAATAAATGAACAGACCTTTAATTATAATTAGCGGCTACTTGGCATAACTTCGAAGCAGTTTATTATGAAATTTTTTGAAATTTATATGTCAAGTTTGTTTGTCAACTAACTCTGTCATTATAAACACAACTATGGAAATATATTATCTTCATAAAACTTTGTGCAAACCTTGTTCAATAAATGATTCTGAAAATGATTTACAGCTAAATTTTTGCGACATTTATGAATTTTAGTACATTAACTATTCCATTTTTTAGATTACTGGTTAGTGTTTTTTATATCCGCTCCCCATAGGCTAGAAGAGAATTATAACTTTGAGGCTACAGAACACAGGCAGAAGAAGGCATTTGCAACCCTATAAAGGGTTGATTAGCGTTAACAAACAATACGATATAGCTGTCTGTCTGTCCGTCCGTTAGACCATATGAACACCTAGATCTCAGAGAGAAAAGATAGAGATAAATTTTTTTCGAGAACACTCGCTAGCAGATAAAATTTATTTCAAATTGTTACCACGCCCACTTACGCCGACACAAATTGAAAATTTGACTATAGTGTCGATTTTTGGTACATGCAAAACTATCTACAGTATTTATGAGTGCTGAAAGTTTGATTGTGATCAGATTACAAATTTTGAAGTTATTTTTGACGTGCTTTCTACGGGTCTTAGTTGCTTCGGCTGACAATCATGTATGTATATATTATATTTTGAATATAATACTATATCAATATACCAAATGTAGTCTTTGGTATATTTTAGTATTTTGTGGTATATTAATTTGGTATATTTTTATAATAATACCACACTATTTTGCTGTAGCACGCCAGACTCAAACTTTCTTACTTGTTTGGATTGATTTACTATTTAAAAATATAATTATAAATTAAGGGAAAATATGTTTACTAACTCTGTCATAAACTGCAAAATACAACAAATTTTTTTATACTGGCATTGACGATAAATAAATGAGTTTATTATGCAAAGTTTATACAACTTTTTCTATATTATAGTTACCAACTCTCTACCATTTTACAGAAATAAAGTATCTTAATATGGTTCATTAGACTTAAATTCTTTATCCACATAGACACCAACCAGTGACTTTTTTAACACCATTTGAAGCAACTTTTTAAATTCTAACGCTCACAGAAAAGAAACACAAGGATGTTGAGCAATAAAATCAGTTCGGAGCGTGCATTTGTGTCTTAATAATGCAATTGATATCGAGGCTGGAAACTAAGGCTAAAGACTAAAGAACTTTGCTGAAAATATATAAAAAAAAAGAGCCTACTCAGCCGCAGTCACACAAAGTTGGAGGAGCACAACACCAACCACAGCAGGAAATCACAAATCAAAAGCGTTTTTTGATTAATTTTGAATAAATGCAAATAGCGAAATACTCGCCTCGTATGCAAGATTCGCAAATTTCGCCAAGGTTATTCGACTGACAGTTGCACAAGCTCTGGACATGGACACCACATGGATCAGCCGGCAGCTGAGAGGGAGGGAAGTAGTGGAGGGAGAAGGGAGAGCAAGAGGATAAGCTGCAAGGAATACGCTGGACATGGGTTTCAATGGTTTTTTTTTTGTATTTTTTTTTTGTTGCTCTGGTCGCTGATTCCTTTCTTACGGCTGTCGCTTTTGATAAATTTGACGTGCAACATTGCGAGTTGTGTCCTTTGTTGTTGCTGCTGCTGCTCCTCCTCCCTGGTTGTGCATGCTGTTGAAAAATAACTTGTTGTGATAATTTCGCTGGGGAATTTGTTGCACAAATATCAAAATAAAATTAATTTCGTTGATTTTTACACAATTCACTGGAGCGTTCTGTGTTCGGTGCTCTTCTGTTTTCTTCAGTTCCTTTGCCTTTGCTTTTGCCTCTTTCCGTTTTGCACTTGCCTTAAGAAGTTCAAGTCCAAGTCCAAGTCCGAGTCCCAAAGTCCTTCTGATCTCTTTTATGAATGGGCAACAGGTCGCCACAGACTCTTGGCCACAGACACAAGTCGCAAGTCGCAGACTCGACTCTCCAGTTGCCCATCTGTGGCGATCTGAAGAGATTCCCCAACCGTCGTTTGCACCGGAAATTGAAATTTTAAAAGTTTTGACGTTTGTTTAGTTTGCTTTTTTTCCCCCATCCCCGCTTTCTGATTCGGTTTTTTTTTTGGTTTTGGTTGTTTTTTTTTTGAGTTGGCTGTTGCTCTCTCTCTCTCTCTCTCTCTGTCTGTTTATTTATGCAAACAAATACATTTAAATAAAAGCAAGCTGGAAATTGATGTGACCATAACACGAGCCAGACCAAAAAAACCACGCAGACCTGCCGCTGTCCCTGCCTCTGCCTCTGTCTCTGATTGTGGCCCCGGTTTGTGCAACAAAAAATTAACAAAATATTAATTGACTCACTGACTCTCTGATCTATACACACACACACGCACACACACAGACGGAGAGACAGACGATGGTCATCCGCTTGCCCATCTATCTATACGTCGTCTGTCTGATCTATCTGTCTCGCTCATTCTACCTCTCTCATTCTACCTCTCTCTCTATCTGTCTGTCTATATTCGTATAACGCTTTCCGTTTCCGTTTGTTGCGCGTTTCAAATTTGCATAGTTGCTGTTGTTGTTCTTGTTGTTGCTTTTAGCCAGGTTATCAGCGGTCAACGGTTATCAAATTTATTCATTTAACCGTGAATGTGACAGTCCATAGACTAGCGACTAACTCTGAAATGTATAAATATTATTTCTAAAGCAAACACTGATATATTAGCTATCGTCATACCCTGCACAAAATACGCTGGATATTGAGAAACTTTTTGACTTTTTTTCGTTGCAGTTGGAAATTAGATCAGCTTGAAATTTAGACTGAATATGTTATTTTTATTGTAGTGTGTTTTTATAACACTATATTAATGGTTAAATTTGTTTAATACATTTATACACAAATCTAAAAGAAACTTGCTTTTTTGGGTTTCGTTTAAGGAACAACGTCTTTAAGTTTAATAAAATGAAATTCTTGACTTAAAAAAAATAACTTAATGGTACAATTTTTTATGTGACATTTGAATCAGAGGTAAAATACCAAAATTAATGTAATTATTTAGCATGAACTTAGAATCCAAAAATAATCGCTCTTCAAAATAAAGTGTTTTGGGTTCGACAATGCTTTCATATTTGTTTAAATTTTTTGTTTATTGAAGCTCATTCATATACCACATAGAGGACTACTTAGACCTTCAACTAATTATTGAAATGAATTATAAATATTTTACTTTGCACTCGACAAATTATTAAAATACTCTTTTATATTTCTTGAGGCGACATATTTTTAAAATTAAGCAAGTGACTAAGTTTCTAGATACCTTTTATTCTGAGCTAAGCCAAATAATAAATGTATGCATTACAAAATTATATCATAAACTGAATTATTTAGGGCAAGTTCTTAGCTCAGTTGCTGATGTCGCAAAGGAAATGTGATCAAATTTAAATATGATTCTTTTAACAGTTAGAATGAAGGAGTAAAATAAAGTCCTACAATGAGTATAAAGTAGTTCAAGAGGTTGAATATATAAAACAAGGAATAAGGTGAACAAAGCCACGTTAATCCATTTGCAATATTGCTGTAAATATATTTTAATACATTTGTTTATATCGACTTCGATTTTCCCTTCTCTCCCTTTCTCACTCTTTGATGTGTGTGTAAATATAATATATAACATGTAAGAAAGCTGCTGCCGGGTGTGCTCGACTGTGAAATACCCGCTACCCATATCAATAAAACCACGTTCTACAAATATGCTGAAAATATAGCATACAAATATACCAAACAAAAAATACCAATTACTATATTTAGTATATCGAAATAGTACTACATTTAAAATTTACAATAGAGTACAAAATAAAGTAGACACAATTTTAGTATTCATTGCTTGCCATACAAAAATATTTCTTAAATAGCTTCTACAATGTTAGTCAGATCGAAATATTCGAGAATTAGAAGCATTGTCGTTATTAGTGCATTGCGGTTTTAGCTTGAAAATAAAGCTGGCGAAAGTGGGCGTGCAGAGATTTGAAACAAATTTGATGTGTTTGCAAACATTTTAAGTTCTGTCAAAAAAATTATAGCTCTATCTCGTATAGTTTCTGAAATAAAGAGGTTCAAACGCACGGACAGACAGACGGACAGACGGACAGACATTGGTATGCCATCTCGGCTGTTGGATGCTGACCAAGAATATATTTATGTACTTTAAGGGACGGAGATGCCCCCATCTGCCTGTTAGATACATTTTCTGTTGACAACAAGTTATAATACCTTTCTACCCTATGGGAAGCGGGTATAAAAAGCATTATAATAAATAGGTGGATTTTTGTGGGTGTAACTACAAGTACTACCTATACATAACATACATATATAGTATGTATATACATATAGTGTGTATTTATATAGATGTGCATGCACATATTGTCGGAGTATATTGATCGGAACTGCAGTCAATGCTTCAGTTAGCTGCATTTGACGGATTGACGCTTTGTCACTCGCTTACGTCTGTCGCAAGTCCGCCAAATTGTCACCGAAGCGACGATGCAACGCGTTGAACAGTTGTGGGTGGATGGGCGGAAGGGGGGAGAAATGGGGGGGGGGGGAACACGCGGATTGGGTTGGCTGGGTTAACAGGGCGACAAATGTGGCTCTGCAATAACTACAACAATAGTATTTGCATCGTGTTGCTGTTGTTGTTGCATATGTAAAATATGCGCGAATCTACGCATGTGTGTGTGTGTGTGTGAGTGTGTGTGTTTATTGTGTGGCATGTGCCACACATATTGAATGTGGTATTAAAAAATAAAAATAAAATTAAAAAATTTGCACAGAATTATAAATAAAATATTTGCATTTTTATTGAAAATTAAAATAATTTTTCGTGCATCGCAAACACGCACACACACATACACATACGCACACTCACACGCATAGGCAATATATATTATACGAAATAGAAAATAGCCAAAGTCAAATATATAAAATATACTATTAACTCTCAAACAATAGTAAAAAAAATAGCAAAATATATTAGTAGTTCTTTTTTTTGTGTATAATTTGTTTATTATAATGTTGCAAACGAATATGCTGCAATGAATTTTAAATAGGTTTTTTCTTTATGTATATTTTCAATACGCAGAGTATTTAATGGCTGTCATCAGTTTTTAATGTAAATCAAGCGTGTGTCTGTGTGGATTACTGATGCGTCAATTTGTTGTATGCAGATGAGTTGTCATGAAAGTTTCTCCACTCCACAGAGCTAGCTGACTGCCTGACTGACTGCCTGACTGACTGGCTGACTGGTTGGCCCCTTTAGGCAAATGCAGAATCACACACAGTGGGTTCTAGTTTAAGGGGCGAGCTGTCATAAAAATGGTTGTTGCTTCATTTGAGTGGCGCGTATGGCACGTCAAAAAACACGCAGCACAAAAAAAGAGAGAAAATAATATGAAATAAATAGAGAAAAATACTGTTGGGGCGAGTAAAAAGATGAAATAAATTGCAATTTAAATTATACACACACATTCACTTGCTGTATATGTATATGTAGTATATATAGAAGTAAATTATTCAAATACTCGTCACTCGTCAGTCGGCAGTTTAGTAATGGAAGAAAAACTGGAAATCAGATTGAATGTATTAAGTACGCAAAAGTATGGTCAAACATATGTGATCCTATAATTATGTAAATGACAAAAAGACTCACCGAACAAATAAAAAATTTGAACTGAAATGTAATTCAATTATTATGCATATTTTTGAATCGCACAAACAATTATGGTATAAATTTCTTTAACATAACTCAAACAAAGCACTATCAAAATGTATTTTTGCAAATAATTTTTCAAAACACACTCACACACACACACACACACACACAGATTGACATGGATTAATTGAATGTGCGTTCAATTTTGACTTTATAATCATTTTTATTTGTCCGTTTTACAGGACATTGAAAAGTCCATTATACTCGAGCTGTGCACATTGTACTCGTTATAAAATTCATTTGATGCGCATATTTTATAAAATATATATTTTCTTATTTATTTTTGACTGGTTTGCCTGATTGGTTGGCTCGTCGTTGCGTTGCGTGGAATTTTCCCAACTCCACTAAAATGTCAACTGCAGTTTAGTTTCGCTTTCAGCGATTTCTGTTGAAAATTATCAAAATGCAATTTTCAGTTAAATGAAAACAGATGAAATATGCGCTCAACTGCATTCTATGAAGGCATGTCAAATACGCTTTTGCTTTTAAGTTAACAAAATAACTAACATAAGAATTCTACTATAATCTTATAATGTTAAAAACACATTTAGTATTTCAGTGATGAGCACTTGAAAAATGTAGTAAACAAAAATTAATCTTAGATATTCAGTGTTACAAATTGACTTACCAAATTAACAAACTCTTGACACACTCAAATGACATGTCAAAATGTGTTTTGGTAAAGTAAATAAATAAAAAAAAAAGGAATTCATATTTTCGATAGGTTTTAAAATGCGTGAAAATATGCACTTAATAATGAGCTCACATCGCTTCAGGCTGAAATGCAGCCATCAAACACATTCAACATTCAACAATACAAAAGAAAAAATACTTCATAATTATCCAAATTGCAAATTACAAATATCACTTCGGTTGCCCGGGTTCTAAAAAAAATTGTAAATTAAGAAATAATTGTCAGAACTATGTTTTACAACATTTTCATTTTTCTGCATGGCATTTTTAACGAAGTAATATTATTGAAGAACGTTTTAAATATAAGGCTGGAAATATATTTAAAATAATTCAATATTTGACTAAGGAATTTAGAAGTTCATATTATAATAATTCTCATTTTTGCTTCATTGTTGTTTTCATTATTAGGAAATTAAAACTTTAAGAAGATATTTACAGCATTGCGACGACATGAAGTAATATAACTAAAGAGGGTTTTATAAAGTGTTAAAAATAAGATCGAAAATATAACTGTAGAATAATTATATTTTCGGTTAATACATTTAAATAATAAAGTTAATAATTGCATATCAAAGATGTGTCTTTAAATCACAAATCGAAAAAAATTGAATGACAAACGTATTTTTAAAGAGAAAGTCCATTTTTGGTACATGAAATAATAATTGCGGAATTCATGATAAAAGTTATTTAAGTAATACTAATGCAAAAATCTATTACTGCAATCGGTATATGGTATATTTTGTACTACAATATATATATGTATATAGCCTATGGTATTATTTTTTCGGAATATTAATTTCGTATATTTGTAAAATATGATGTATTTTATTATTACTTAACTACTTGATGCAAATTAAAATTGCACAAAAGAAAATGACATTTTAAAAAGAGAATATAATTTTGGTTTAAATTTTGAATTTTTATTTAAAAAATAATTATATTTTAGGGTAATAAATTCAAAAAACGTAAAATCATTGTTTTTGATTAATAAAATCAAAGAATAGCTTCATCGCTTATTTTGCAAATTTAAATTGCACAAAGCAATGACATTTTTAAGAGCGATAATTTTTAAATTATAACATTAATATTTTAGAGATAGTGGATTTATTAAAATTTTAAATTTTGACTAATAAAATCAACGTTGTTGGCTTCATTTTTTCGCAGATTAAAGCTACACAAAACCAATGATACTTTTCAAAGGTATTTGCAGTGTGTAAAGAACTAATATTATTAAGGTTGAAAATATAAATTTGTAGCAGAATAATTGTATTTTAGGATACTACATTTAAAAATGTTGTATTATAATAATTGCGAATCAAAGTTGTTGACTGGACAAAAAGAATTATAATTTGCAAAAGTAGCTTAGGCGATTAATTTGCAGAGTTTTCTCGATCAGCAAATGAAATGTAGATGCGGCTCATTGACACTCCTTAAGTCAACTTATAGTTATAGAGCACCGTGGGTCAGCTTTGGGATAAATCCAAGCGAAATTCATTGACCGAATGCTGAGGTGTGAAAGATGTCAACGCTGAAATGTTGAAATGCTGAAATGCTGAAGAGTGTGTGTCGATGTTGTTATTGTTGCATTTGTTGCATGCGATGTATGGGAAAAGCGCATTAAACATTAAGAGGCACACGGAAGAGGGTAACATCTGCATATGCAACTGCAAGTCTGACAAAGTGCGAGATGCGGTTGCTGTAGCGGTGACTGCGGCTGTGGCTGCAACTGTGGCTGCGACTGTGGCGAGTGGATTTGTCACTAAAGCCGACAGCTTAGTGTGAGGCACAGCTGGCTCTCTGGCTGCACTTTGTACCTGTGTAACCGAGAGCTGCAACAAGCGGCAAGTGTCAACGGTGATTTGCATACAAAGCCAGTGGCATGCTCTTTATGTTGTTGTTGTTGCTGTTGCTGTTGTCGTTGCTGCCGGTTTTGCTGCGCGTGCGGCTCATCATCATTTGTCAAGCCGAAGCCGAGCCGAGCCTTGGCAGCGAGTGCCAAGTGCGGGTGCCGCATGCCTCATGCCGCATGCCGCACATGCCACACACCGCAGAGGCTGCTCTGGCTCTGTTGTTCCGGGTTTGCTTTGGCTGCTGCTATCTTAAATCACAACTCAGCCGCCTCTTCTGCTGCCGCTGCTGCTGCCTCACTTTCATTATCTGCAAAGGGTTTTAAGCCCCTTCCCCTTCCCCTTCCACTTCCACTTCTACATCTTCGACTTCCACTTTCGCTTCAGCGTGTTCTCAGCTCTTTCGAATTTTTACCTGCCTGCCAGTTGTTGCTCAATTTTGCTGACTTATTGTTGGCAATTTGTTTGCCCTGGCCTAAGCCTCGCTTCAAATTTTGAATCCGCCTATTCAGTTGTAGTTTCATTCTCCAAAATGACGAGCACCTCTGTCTGTCTCTTGTTGTCCGGCTGTCCAGCATATTTCACATATCTCACAGCCCAAAACTAAGGTGATTAACGGCAATACTCGTAGCTAGATGCTGGAAATTCAACTTAAATGCAAACAAAATTCCCATTGAACATTATTCATTTAAATATTTTGTTAAATATTTGAAGAAATTCCATTGCCATTTATTCGTTAAGCATAATCATTTTAATTTTGAATATTATTTCATATATATTTTAGACAAATTTATTAAAATTTTAGTGGCATATTTTCTTGAAGCAAAATAATTTCAATTTTGAAATATTGTACAAGAATTTTAAGGGATTTCAGTGGCATGCATCTTGAAGGAATAATGATTTTAATATTTAATATTATTTTATTAAGTATTAAACACGATTTCGATTTAACACAATTAGAGAAATATAAAAATAAGCAAATAATATAAACTTTGATCATAAATCAAAAATAAGTAATTAAATATTTTACAAATATGTGAAAATATTTTAGTGTTGAATTTTTTTAAACCATACTAGTTTAAATTTCGAGCATAATTTCCTTAAATAATTCATAGTAATAGTAATGGAATAATAGTTGTAAGATAAAGTTATATTTTCAGTGCAAAGGTTCCATATATATTATAAAAGGCAAATCTGAATAAGTTAAGTTGTACTAAACGATATCTAAACTATTTTTGTATTATTTTATATACAAAAGTTTCAGAAGTTCTTTATTGTAGTAAATCTATGAAACAGGTTAAAGGAGTCATCTCCAACCTCATAAAGTAAATATATTCCATAAATTATATATATGTCTGTCTGTTTATCTATCTGACCATCCTTTGTAGATCTCAGAGACTATAAGAGATAGAGATATCATTTCATTTCCACAGCACTTGTTATTTTTTTTGGCACACAGATAAAGTTTGTCTCAATAAAAAAATGTAAATAAAATTACTATACAAGTATAATTTTAGTAAAAACAACAACGACTACGGTATTTGTGATTTCTGAAAATCTAATTCGATGAGATATTTTAAATTATTTAAGAAAATCGTTTGTATGGCAAGAATGCCAACTTTCTATGGGCCTTAGTTAATTTGATTAACAATATGATATATTTTGCACTCTACGGTATATTTTTAATATATAAAAATAACATTTGGTATATTTTGTATTCTTACGATATACATATAAATGTAGTATATTTTAAGAATAATACCGTACTGTTTTGCTCTTATTCAAGTGTGTCTCAGAGTCGAGCACACTCGACTGTAGCTTTCTCACTTGTTAACTAATATTTGCTGTTCAATTAAGTAAATTAAATCTGTAGTTTTTGGAGTAAGATTATAAATAAAGAAAACACAAACTTCGTTACTAAATATGAATTATTTTGTTTACTAAATTTGTATTCACTTCAAGCTTGAAAAGTGCAAAATTTATAATTTACAATTTACCTTTTAAACTATCTTGTAATATAATAAGTAATTGTGGAAAAGAACTTGGAAATTTGAAATGTGCAACTTAAGCGAATCAAGAAATCACACAAGTATTATAACTATTATTTTGTATTATTTTAATAATAATAATAATAATCATTTATATTTACATTCGCATTATGTGTACTATATATTTTTTCTCGCTTCCAGCTGTTGCCTTGGCGCTGTTTGTGCGCTTGGAGAGTTGCGTTGGGTTTCTGTATTTTTTTTTGCCACAGCAAACAACATCAAGTGAACACGCATCAACGCACTTGAGAGCAGCACATAGAAGAGGAGGAGGAGGAAGTGACAGTGGGCAAGTGTCAGTGTCGTGTGTCAAGTGTCGACGCTGACGACGCAAGTGTCAAGCAGCTGGACAGCAGGGCGACTTGAACCTGGGAGCCAAATCTCTCCCAGGCGCTGACGTTGCAGGTCATCGCCAGGCGAAGTGGAGAAGTGCGGAGGCGTTGGAGGAAATGGAGGCGCCTCGGCGTATGCCATTTGATAGCTGCGAGCTGTGAGCTGTGAGCTGGAAGCTGGAAACTCTTGATTACCGACCATAGCAACTCCATGCGGCAAGCGGCACGCACACGAGCGCAAATAATCATAATAAAGAAGCGTAAGAGGAAGGCGAAGGAGAAGAGAGGGGAGGGGAGTGGGGAGTGGGAAGGCGAGCAATGTCCTTCTGGTGACGCTGGTGGTGCTGTTGGTTGCCTGGTCATAGGAAAATCTTATTTCACGCTGTAAACCACAAGGGAACGTGCCAAACACCGCAAGCAATAAATGAGATGATGGCGATGAGCAGAAAAATTGCGAGAGGCGTCAGCCGGACAGACAGACAGACAGCAAGACTGGCGAAACATGGTGACATTGTAATAATTATGCCAAAGATTATCCTTAGACCCGCACACGCACACGCACACGGACACGCAGCAGGACAAGGCGAGGCAACAACAGCAACAGAGCAAAACGAGAAAGCGAGATGGCGCAACTGCGCAAGCAAGAGCGAGAGGTGTGAGAGGTGGCGATGACTGTGCCGCAGGATATGGCAACACGATGAGTGCAGGACAGAGAAGGACACGAGGACAACACACAGAGCAACAACAACAACAGCAACGACAACGATAACGTCGCTGACGACGTTGCCAGCCGCGAGCGAGCCGCGTTAAGTAGATGAGCTTCAATTTGTGTGTGCCTCCTTCCTTTTGGCTGCGTTAGTCCTTCCGTCTGTCCTTTTTACCTTCGTCCTTCCGTTCGCCATCTCTCTCGCTCTCTCTTCCGCACTCTTACGCTGTGTCTGTGTGTGTGTCTTGTTGCCAAAGGTCCTGTGTGTCCTGCGTTCTGTGTTCTGTGTCCTGTGCTGTCGTCAACGCCTGTTGATGTTGATGGCCTCCCGTGCACGGCGGATATCCTGTAACCAGATTTGCTCTATGTGATTAAGTAAGTCATTGAGATGGTCTCGGTGCCGATAAGCCGACGCAACCCAACCCAACCCAAACCCTAGACCCCCGACTTCAACTTGTGCCCAGACAGCGCAGCCCAGTCAAGCTCTTTGACCCAAAAATCCCACCCACACAACCTCCTTCTCATGACTGTCGCTGTTGTTGTTACTGTTGTTGTTGTTGCTGGTGCGACTGTTAATTGTTCTTGTTGTTGCCCTTCGGCTTTTATCGCCTTTGCATCTTAAAGTTAACAAACAAATGGCAAAGAAAAAACACGAAAAACAAAAAAATAACAAACACATTTAAGCCCCCAATGAGCAAAAAAAAAAAAAAATATATATATAAGAAAACGAAATAAAGAAAAAACACAACGTGTAAAAAAAAAGAAAAATGAAATTTCGAATAGATTTTCAGCCGCCGTTTTTAAGCTAAGCTAATTAACAAGTCCCAAACCAAATGTCGCACAGTGTCTTAATTGCCACTCAGTCAGCTAAGCGACTTTCATAATTGACAGAGCTTTTTTTTTCTCTTCCATTTTTGTGGGGAATATTTGAGAACTTTTGAGTTGCCTTTAGAATATATTTTTAATTGAAATCTAAATATGAAATGAGAGCACACGGAAGGAAGCTGGAAAACTTATTTAAATAAATATTATGAATTCTATCAATTTTTTAGACATTGTTGGGATGCAGATAAGTTGTAATTTAAATTCCACAAAATTATATTTTAGATAACATTTTGCACACATTGAATGCTGTAAGATTTCACTGAAAATATTGGATTAGAAAAATTCAGCTGTTAGATAATAATAAATATATTACAAATCAACTTTAAATATGCAAAAATAATGTGATATATAGAAATTTCAATGAATATATTAAAATTGTGTTGATTATTTCCGGATCATAAAAACAAAATGTTTAGAAAATAAAAAAAATGTAATAAACTTAAAATATGGAAAATTATTGATTGATGCTATCTAGGAAATATAGAAATAACATAGATTATAAAACAAAGTGTTTAGAAAATAAAAAGACGTAATATAACTAAACTCTAAAAAAGGAAAATTGTTGATCAAACAAAAGTGATTCTATAAACAAAAAATATAATTGATCGATGCTATCTAAAAAGTATAGAAACTTTCGAAGTTTTGATACAGATTCCGTCCAAAATATTGTACTTGAAAAATACAGCATTTAAGCCATAATAAATGTGATTCAAATGAACCTTAAATGTGATAAATTTAAAAAAAAGAATAAAAAGTAGGAACTTCTTAAATAAATATTGTAATATATAATATTACAATAATAATAATTAATATTAAAACCGTTTACATGACAATTACGAAACAGAAATATCCGACATTTTTCTAAAATATTAATATATTTAGAATTAAGAAACTGTTGAGTGTGCTGAACTGTGAGATAATTGCTACCTATATTGAATAAAGTCAGAGAAGTGCGGATTTACTCCTATAATATAAAAAAATATGTCGAATGCTTTATTTGGTATATTGAAATACTACTACATTCAAAATATACCAAATATGCTTATACAAAAGTATTTCCGAAGTAACTTCTACAATAGATAGACATTTGAAAGGTCAATATGGTGAGAGGACACTGTGCAACGATCTGCGGCCTGACAGCCAAACTAATTTCGCTTCATTGTGGGCGTGGCAGGCGGCACTCGTGACAAAAAGATGGACAGCCCCAGTAAACAAATGGCAGGCAGCCTGATAGACAGACAGCTAGTCAGATGGAGATGGAGATTGGGTAGCTGAAAAAGAGACAGACAGCGAGAGAAAGAGAGAGTGCTAGACAGAGAGATAGCAGAGGCGATGCGGGTGGAGAGATGCGAAGCACAGAGAGAGAGAGAGAGTTTGGGGACAGGCGACAGTTAGTTAGTTAGTTGGAGTGCCGACGGTTATGCCATAGGACAAATCAGGGTTGTGGGTAGAGAGAGGGGGATGTGGAGGGGGACGGAGGCAGACTGGCATGCCAGCAGCTACCTGAGCGAGTGCATAGTTTGTTTTTGCTTGGGGTTTGTTGTTGGGGTCTGTCCCGCCTGTTGGTTTTTCGATGGCGGCAGCCCCAAAAAAAAAAAGAAGAAAAAAAAACTGTTGGCGACTTGACTGACGCGGACACGAAACAAAACTGACACTTCAAGCGACAGCAACGATCCGGCAACTGACAACAGAATAACCCAAAAAAAACAACAAAAAAACAAAAAAAAAAATAGAAAACGAAATCAACAACAATTGCTCAACCAAATATTTGTGTGTTTAATGAGCTCCGAACACTAAAAGAAAAAATATGTATATTGAGAAAATAGAGTAATCAAGCAAACGGAAAATGCCATCAAAGGTCCCGTCACAATGTCACACGAATTGTCACCCAAAAAAAAAAAATAAAAATAAAAATACAAGTAGCAGCAACAACAACAATTCTAAAACAGTTTCAAACTTAATTTCAATATTTTGAAAATTGAAATTGAATTTTGTCTGTGCAGCTAATTAGCTGCAGGCAAAGCAATTTGCTCCAAAGTGTGACAATTTGTGACACCCAAAAACACTACTTGACAACTGCATTTCCTTTTTATTTTCCGGACACTTCGACTCCTAAGAGTTTTCCTCCTGACAGCTGAATAGTTATTTTCATCGGTAATTATTAAACGCTTTAATAATTTTGATACGAAGTGAAATACATTTTGGAGTGTAGATTTTATGAGCTTTACATTTGCTTTGATTTCTTTTGTTATTTAGCAAATTATTTTCATTAAATACTAACAGTTGTTAGCTATGCTTTTTGCTTCGCTCATTTGATGAGCTCGTACTCACAAAACATTTAATTGGAATTTATGATTCTTGACTAAGAACTTAGAAAATGTTTTCTTTAATCGGCATAAAAATAGGAAGCTTTGTTTTATTTTTGAGGAAATTAAACTTTAATGTTTACAAGACTTTTAAAGACAATAAAATTATAGTTAATTGTGCAGTTTATTTATAATATTAAATTATTTAGTACACTTTTAAATGAGGGTACAAGTTACATCATAGTATTAATTTATATAATTAATGAATTAATTCATATTTAATTCAATTTATTAATATTTTCTAATTTCATAATGCTTTTAGCATTTAAAGATTTAGTTTAATTATTGTCAAGCTTCTAATTTCCTGCTAATAATCCACACTTAGTGCATTCTTCATTGATAAAAGCTTTAAACAATATCTTAATTATTCGCCAGCTAAAATTCTTCAAAGCTTTTCCAATTCTCACATATAATTTGCGTAAAATATCTTGTAAAGATTTATGTTAAGAATGAAGGTCGAAGGACATTAAAACTTTTTACCTCCATGAAATGTATGAGACAGACAAAAGGAGGCATCTTCGACTTCATAGAGTATATATATTTTTGATCAGCGTCAACAGCCGTGACGATCTAGCAATGTCCGTCTGTCCGTCTGTCCATCTGTTCGTCTGTCCGTATGAACACCTAGATCTCAGAGACTATAAAAGATAGAGCTATAATTTTTCGACAGCATTTGTTATGTTTGCACGCACATCAAGTTTGCTTCCAAATTTTTGACACGCCCCCTTCCGCCCCTGCAAATCAAAAAAATTGAATAACAAGCAAGGAATTTTAAAGCTACAGTAACGAATTTTGGTATATACAGTAATAACTATAGTAGTTATGATTCCTACAAATTTGGTTGCGATCGGATAGAAATTGTCGAAGTTATTAAAGAAATACTTTTGTATGGGCAAAAACGCCTACTTACTAGGGGTCTTAGTTGCTTTGGCCGAAAATCTGGTATATTGTGCCGTATATGGTATATTTTAAATGCGGTATTATATCGATATACCACATATACCATTTGGTATATTTTTAGTATTTTGCAGTATAATCGGTATATTTTGAGAAAAATACCGAAAAATATATTGCTTTTATTCAAAATTGGTAGCGGGTATTTCGCAGTCGAGTACACTCGACTGTAGCTTTCTTAGTTGTTTTAATATATTGTAGTACCATATTAATATACCAAATATAATATTCGATATATTTTCGTACTTTTGTGGTATATATATAGCGAGTATCTCACAGTCGAGCAAACTCGATGGGAGCTTTCTAACTTTTCTTTTATTTATTGTATCTTTTACTGCTATCGATAGCAAACCCACATCTTTTCATTGGCACGAATCATTCGCATTATTTTATTGTATTGTGTGTTTGATGTTTGACATTTTGTAAGTTGTGGCAATCTGAAAAAGATGTGTGTTCTGTGTTCCCTCTCGCACTCAGCTGCGAAACGGAATTACGCTGATCTCGACGATTGGCGTTGCGTAATTTGAGACGTCGTCGTTTGCCGTCGCTTGCTGTTTTGCCTTATTTCACATTTCGTATCGTCGTTTTGTTGTGTGAGTGTGTGTGCTGGCTGGCCATGTGACTTAATTACAGGGTGCCGCAGCAGTGGCAAAGACGAAGGCAGAGACAGAGGCGGAGGCAGAGACGAAGGCAGTGGCAGTGGCCTTGCTGCTGGCAGTAGCGCAATTGTAGCCTGAACACTGGTGTTGAGTGCATATGAGGGCATCTGGACGGGCATCTGAACGGTCATCGTCATCGGTATCGCAATTGGTATAGAAACTGGCATCGGTAGCCGTTGCACTTGTAGCCACCTCAGTTGGCAACACCCTCCTCCTGTAAGCAGCCCCTCGGTGCCTAAGTTTCGGTGCCATTTGTTGTTGTCCTCATCGTCGTCATCGTCGTCGTCGTGCGCCTGCGATTAGATTGTGGTCGTAAGATAGGCGCACGTTTATTAGATTCCATTAACTGATTGTGGCATGTATATATACTATATATATAGATGTGTTTGTGTAGCTACGCTTCGCCACGCCCCTTTGCAATGGCGCATGAAAAGTCAAGGCACATGAAACCGGACTATCGAAATCTATTCAATTAAAATGCAAAGCTCATAAATCTCGTAAAATATTGCATTTTAATTTCTTCACTTTGTTTTTTTTTTTTGTTCATTTTAATTTATTTAATTAGTTATATCTATTTATATATGGTAGTATATAGCGGCTTGTCAGTTGTCTAATTTGTCGCACTTAGCGCTAGATTGTAATCAAAATAGTCTATCGCTTGGCTGTCATCCAATTATCGAGCTTTTTCGAGTTACTTTTCTGAAGTATGCGCATAATTTAAATATTGCACGCAATTTAATAATTTATATATGTGCTTTGCAGTAAAAATCAAATGGGAATTCCAGTAAAAAACGAGTGAATCAAATACTCACACACACACACACACAGAGAGAATAAAAAAACTGCTTAATAACTTCAGCGGCATGAATGGTTTTGTTATTAAGTAATAAAGTAATTACAATTTAATCCCATGCAAGCCAACACACACATACACACATGTGCATTATGTATATAGATATGACACATACACATATGTATTCGGCTGCTTTATATGCCACATAAAAGAAAACTGTATCTGTATCTGTGCGTAAACACAACATGCCACATTTACATGCCATATGTAATGCGAGCACATGAAGCATACTCGATTTCCCGATGGATGCAATGGGCTAATAATACCCTGTAATGTTTAGTCAAAGATGACAACAAGGCAACAGCATCTTCAGTTAAATGTGATGTTAAAACTAACTTTATTTTTTTGTATATCTTTTCGTGATTAACAATCAACAAAGTTCGTTAGAAGAAATAGATTGAACTTTATAATAAATTCTAATTCAATTTAAATTTAATTTTTTTTGTATATATTTGTTTTATATGCTTAGCTCATTTTCGTTGGAACATAAATTATCAATTGTCAAAGAGAACTTTGCACAAACATAATTGAAACAAGTTTTCTGTGTTCTAACTTTTATCTCAAATTAACAGAAAGTTATTTTCCAAATGAATGATGCTTGTAGTGAATTATAATTCTTTATTTGTTATTAATTCTTATATTCTATTATTATCCTATAAGAAATGAATATATTTTTGTATAACATTTTGCTCATTTTCATTAGAACATTAAGTGATATTTATATTTGAAAATTAACTAAAACTTGTAGTAAATTATTTTACACATTTTTTTTTAGCAACGTGAAGTGTTATTTATTTTCGTTTTTTCATTAACAAAAACTCGTAGTACACTTTTCTTATTTGTAAGAAATTTTTCTTTTATTTCTCTACTATTTTACTACAATAATTTTGTAAATAAAACTTGTTCAAGATTAATATGAATATCTTTGAATATTTGTTTGCATATTTCCTTAGATGCATGAGGGAGAAAAGTTATTAAAAAGTCACAAAACTTTTAATTTTTTTATACTATTTTATTAAAATTGTATTGAGCATTATATGAACATATTTTTGGTAATTTTCATAACTGCATTCATGAGTAAAATTATCAGAAAAATAACGAAAACTTGTAGTAAATTAAACTAATTTCAATAATGCCAAATTCATTTATTTTGATTACAACAATTTTTGAAAAATATTATTTAAAATTTAATTTAATAAGTATTTTTCGCCAATTTCCTGAGTTTCAAAAGTGAGGATTTTATTTAAAAATATATAATGATAATAATAACAACAACTATTTTGCGCAAGAAATGAAAAATTAGGTTATCCAACCTGGAAATAATTCTTATAATATATAATAATTTTGAGTGATGTATTTACAATGTCAATAAATTAATAACTTTATCAATTCTGTTGCGATTGGATTTTAAAAAGAATATTTTACGTTTGTTTTAGATTTAACATGAAAAAAGAAATTGTTGGGATTACTTTCCTTAAAAAAATGATGATTAATCCCTTCGTTAGACAGTGTAAAAATGCAGACAAAATGTACAGTTTTTGTGGAATGCATGGCCCAGGTGATAAACGCAACTGACTGAACATTAATAACAATATCAACAGGACAACAGCATTTAAATAATAAAGAAAGACGGTAAATGCATCGATTCTCTATGTAAGCATAAAACAAGTACGACAACAGCGATGATGATGATGGTGATGATGATGATGATGACGATGAATAAAGTAAGCAATTTAAAAATAAATAATATTGACTGACTGTTTACATTGAGTGCAGTACAATGGCAAAGCAAACAAATGCGCCCCGAACTCGGAATGCGGCAAAAACACGCAAAAATGAAAAACACAAAACGACGAGCAAAAAAAAAAAAAAAAAGTAAAATAAGCGAAATAAAACCCAATGAAGTTGATGCGCATATGCTTAAAAATTCAAATATTTACCGAGCCAGCAGGGGCGTAAAATTATTATTATTATTATTATTATTGTAAAATGGACCAACGACAGCAATAAAAAACAAAATTGCAACAAGACAAAAAAAAAAAAAAGGAGGAAACAAAAATAATTGCGACAATAACACAACACACAAAAAAAAAAAAAAATGGGAGACAAAAACCATGTTGCATAAATATGTGTATACACATATGTGCTGTGTGTGTGTATGTGTGTGTGTGTGTGTGTGTTTGATTGGGTATGTATTGCATGTATTCCCATAGTTGTTGCCTTTGTTATTATTAAATTTGTTGTTGTTGTTGCTGCTGTTGCTGTCATTGTCATCAGCATCAACGAGTTGCCATTGTCGCCAGTTCTCGTTAATTCAAATATTTATTTATGGCAATAATGACAAAATACATTTTGCCCATCAACACGCTGCAATAAAAAACAATTGAATTGTCCACAGTTAAGCGTGATAAACTAATGAACACTCTGCATCAATTTCTAAATATGCAGAGAAATACTTTATACCGATATCTATATACTTTTAGACTTTCTTATTCTGCTGTCGAATTGTAAGATTTCATATAAAAATATACATACTACATTATTGGATCGATTCTTAAATATAATTGAGATCGATTCATTACATAAGTACTTTATTTTTCTTTATTTTAATTAGATTCACATCTATCTAACTTTTAACATATGTATGTATATATTAAAGTGTTGTGTCTGCTGTCTATTTTTGAAATTTCATAGGATAATTTAAATATTAACAAGTAAGAAAACTACAGTCGAGTGTTTTCAACCATATTCTACAAAGCTACCAAAAATGTACCAAACATACCGAAAGTTATATTTGGTATATATTGTCTAAAATATATCATGGAGCACAAAATATACAGAATTGCCAGACAAAGCATTAAAGCAGGCTTATATTCTACAAATCTACCAAAAATATACCACAAAAATACTAAAACATACCGAAAGTTATATTTGGTATATATTGTCTAAAATATATCATGGAGCACAAAATATACAGAATTGCCAGACAAAGCATTAAAGTAGTAGGCTTTTTTCCCATACAAAAGTATTTCTGAAATAGCTTTTACATTTTTCATCTGAAATTGTCAGGAATCTTAAATACTATAGTTTTTATTGTATGTATGCCGGCTCTAGCTTTAACATTTCACTTGCTATTCAAATTTCATGTGGCAAAAATTGAAAACAACCTTGATCTGCGTGCAAACATAACAAGTGCTACCGAAAAATTATAGCTCTAATCATATAGTCTCTGCCATCCAGAGTTTCATACGGACAGATATGGCTATATCGTTTCAGCTGTTGATGCTGATCAAGAATATATATACTTTATGAAGTCGGAGATGACTCCCTCTCTCTGTTGCCCTTCTACCTTATGAGTAACGGATTTAAAAATACATTTTATAAAAATATTATTGCTACTGCCGTCGCTAAGAAGTGTCGTGTTATAGACTTAACATAAAAACTAACATTTTTCTCATTAGAATTGATGTTAAAAAAATCTTTTAATAATTACATTTTAGAGTTCAAATATTTATTGTGTAGATATTTATATTTTAAGAATTATTTTTGTTATTTGTTTTCTTATTATTTGTTTCTAGTATTAGTCATTAAATTATTTAAGGTTAAATACATATAAAAAATGCTTAAAATAATGTAAAAAGAAGAAAAACTACAAATGTAATTCGCTTGAGATGTTGTTCATTTATATTTCAAGAAGTCTTCTAATTATTTATTTATTTTATCCTTAATGCTGCAAGCTAAAGCTTACTACTTTCTTGTAATAATAAATTAATTGTCGATAATATACGTAATTTTTTCCTTATTTTTCTATATATGTACTTAACAATTACAATTGGATAATATCCAATCATTTAAATTATTATTTAATAACTAAATGTCTGCTAACAATATCAACAACTGAATTCTATCTGCATTTTATACTTATTCTAATAAATGATATTTTATTGATTTCAATTAAGTCAAATGCCTGATCTGTTAGTTCTCTAGTTATTTGAAATAAATGTATTCACATGCAGTATATTTAATTTAATATTGGAAATCCAAATAATGTTCCTTAAGATGAAGTTTAAAATATAGATGGTGTCTATGTAAATTCTAAAACGATGATAATAAATAATGCTTGTAGTGAATTATAATTCCTTAATTTATTAAATTCTTATATTCTATTATTATCTTATAAGAAATTAATAAATTTTTGTATAATGTGTTGCTCATTTTCATAGGAACATCAAGTGTTATATATATTTGAAAATTAAAGAAAGTTTGTGGTAAATTATTTTACTCATTTTCTTAGAAATATTTGTTTTTTTTTTTTAATTAAAATAATATAATAATAATAATAATAATAACAACTGTTGTGCGCAAGAAATGCAAAATTAGCTTATCCAGAAGTAATTCCTATAATATAATAATAACATATAATAATTTTGAGTGATGTATTTACAAAGTCAATAATTTAATAAATTTATCAATTCTATTGTGATTGGATTTTCAAAATGATATGCAATATATTTAATTTGATATGGGAAATCCAAATAATTTTCCTTAAGATAAAGTTAAAGAATAGTTGTAAAAGTAAATTCTAAAACGATGATAATAAATGATGCTTGTAGTGAATTATAATTCTTTATATATTTCATATAATGTTTTGCTCATTTTGATAGCAACATCAAGTGATATTTATATTTGAAAATTAACAAAAACTTGTATTGTTATTATTATTTAAAGATTAATTATAATTAAAATTAATACTAACACTTTTGGTGTGCAATGTACATTTAATTCAATATGAAAAATCCAAATAATTTTTCTTAAGATGAAGTCAAAAGTATAGTTGATATCTATGTAAAAGTTAATTCTAAAACGATGATAATAAAAAAGAGAATATTGCAGCGGAAGTATGGCCTGACCTGCTCATTGTCTGTTGAGGTCTGTCGAGGTCTGCTTTGGGGTCTTGTGATGGTCTGAAGACCAGTGGCCAAAATGTGCGACACGCTCGTCGCGCAGTTCAATGGACGAAAACGGAACGAAACCGAAGCGAACTGAGACAAAAGCTGCGACTATTACAGACAATGCAAGAAGAGAGGGGGAGGAGGAGGAGGAGGAGGAGAGAGGGAGCAGAGGAGAGCAGAGCATAATGCATATTAGTGCAAGTTGTATGAATGAGTCGAGTTAAACGTTGAGATTGCCAGCTGAAGGAGTTGCAGCAATTGTTGTTGTTGTTGTTACCTGGTTGCTGCTGCTGTTGTTGCAAGCAACATCAAAGAGGAGGCAACACACGACTGACATAATCGAGACAACAACATTGCTGGCCAACTGAGCTGCTGTTGCTGCTGTTGCTGCTGCACCAATGCAATTTCATTTTAAAAGAAAAATTAACGCGAATTATAAAAAATAACCAGAAAGTGCGCAGAGAGCAAAAGGAAAGAGAGATGTGGCCGCAGCAAGTGAAAGACAACGGAGTGATGCAGAGAAGGAAGGAAGCGAAGGGAGTGAGGAAGGGAAGGGAAGGCGAAACAGGAGTGCGCATAGTGCAAGCAGCAAGCAGCAACAACAAATAATTGGTAATCTTGCAGATATAATGATAATCACAACAACAGCAACAACTTCAGAAGCAACCCAAAAGCCAAAGCCAAAGAGACTCGCAAGTTAGAGTCCGACTTCCACTTCCACTTCGACTCAGAGTCGAGAGCAAGAGCAAGAGCCACAGTCAGTTCGAAAAGTTAACGTGCGCTGAATGTCCTCATTGGAAGTGAAGGTAAAAATGGCAACAGCAGCCGCCAAAGTCGCGACGTGCTCGCCCGGCTTCAGCGTTCAGCATCAGCTTCGACTCGACCGTTGTGGATTGCGGATTGGGCATTCGACAATTGCCTCATTGGAGGATTGCACACTATTTGAGGGAGAACTGAGGGGTAGAGGAGGGAGAGACAGCACTCGACCTGCTACGTGAGCAGCACGCGGCGTGATTACGGGCGGTTGCGGTTGCCAGTTCGAGCTGCTCTTCGACTCGCAACAACGCAAGCAATTTTCAATGCGCCAGCGACAACACACAACAACAACAACAACAGCAACAAGAATTACATCTAGATACCCTCTGTAGGCACACAATTTTTCCTAAATACAAAAAATGTTATGCTACTCAAATGCTTTTATTACTCATTTTGTTTTGTTATTGTAAATATTCTCTAAAATAAATAATAAAATAATAAATAATAATAAAATAACTTAAAACTTATTTTGTAGTATTCATTTATCTTCAGACATAACAAACTTTTGTATTATACACAGTAATTTCAATCATATATTTAACTGTAAATTAACCATATACTAATAATTTATCTATGCTTTATTTCCCTAAACATTCATTTAAAGCTATCAAACTCTTGACTTTTGAGTAGTATTCTTTTCTGCTCCTAAGTACAGACTTTTTTCAGGCAGTTTTAGATCTTTGCCACGCCCACTTCCGAATCGAATAGAGTAGCGTAATTTTGAAGCTAGATTTACTTAAGTTTTTAGTGCATGCAATAATAACAACAATATTTAAGATTCCCGAAAGTTATTAAATGGGTCTTATTATTGGGTCTTAGTTGCTGTAACAATATGGTATATTATGTAATCTATGGTATATTTGGAATGTAGTACTATTTCAATATACCAAATATAGCATTTATATTTATATTTGTTGAAAGTGGTTTCATTGAGAATGAATAGCAGGTATTTTACAGTCGAACACACTCCAATGTATCTTTCTTACTTTTTTCTTTATTACTTTATTTCCTTTTAATAATCTATTCTTTTAAAGTTTATTATGCGGCACAACCAACTATATAATATAAAGTGTATCTAACAAACTTCTTAAAATTTTAATTTTTAACAATTTTCTATAGTATATGTTTTATATATTATTAATATAAATTATAAAAATATAAAATATAAATTGTTTAATAAAAATCATTTATTGTGGATTATTATTTTTTTTTTTTGAGAACTTTGCTTTTATTTATTGAATCTTCTTCTTAATTTTGAGACTAACAATAAGTTTACAAATCTTAACATTAAAATTTATCTAACAGTATGTTAAGACTGTTAAGACTGCATTCTGGTTGGATGGATTATTGGAAACATTTGTTTATATAACTAAATTTATAATTTAAATAACTCGATTTACTAACTTCTTCTCTTTATACAACTTTATACGAACTTTTTTATATGCGAATATGTTGCTCTATTATTTAAAAATAAAATACGAATTGATTTTTTGTAAGCTATACAAATAATAATACGTATATTACACAACTGTAATTGCAATTGTAAATAAATTTGTTAATTATTTAAAATATATAAACACAGAAACAACAGAACACAGAATACAGCAATAGAATTCTTAGACTAACGGAAATAAAATGTATATATGTATATTATACAAAAATTCAAAAAACCGAATTTAGAATATTCGGACTGTCAATTTTTGTATATAATTCTTAAAGTATGATATTAAATTGGGTTCTTTTTATCTATAGCTGTTGTACTAATTTAAAAGGAAATTAAAAACTGATTTAAGCAAAATCCCTTTGCAGCCAATGCTTTAGAAATAGTTACATTAGTGTTAATTGCAATTACAATTATATCAAACTTTTGAAATAAATAAATAAAAACTGAATTTGTTTAATTTGTTGTACACTGCATTGCTTATTTCTTATTGGTAATGCAATCATTGCAAAAGCAACGAATGCAACAGTCGAGCATACCCCAATCAAACTCTGCTGCAGGGTACAACAAACTGCAATGGCAAAAGCAGCAGCAGTACTTGCAACTTGTGGATAGAAGTGCAATTCAAATGGAAAGAGAGAGAGAGAGAGAGAGGGAGAGAGAAAGAGAGAGAGAGAGAGAGAGAGAGAGAGAGAGAGAGAGAGGCAGAGAGGTGAAGCATGCAGCGAGACTGTGTGCAACTGCGTGTGGACTGCGGTTCGGCTGCGGCAGCCATAAACATAATTTCATATCTGAAAACGCAGCAGAATATAAACTATACTCTACACACACACACAAACACACATTTGCCATGAGAAGAGATGGCGAAGAAGAGGCAGCTGGTGGGGTTGGGTGCGAAATCAAAATAAAACGATGGGCGTTTATCGTTATGCGAACTGAATAACTTCTGGAAGTTTGTTTTCTCTGCTGCTGCTTCTGCTGCTGGCTGCGATGCAATGCGATGGGACCTCAACCTAAACCTGAACCTGGTTGGCCCTTTGCATTGAGGATAACCGATTCAGTAACTGCCACAAACTGTTGCCCGCCCCTCTCCAACCCGCCTCCATCGATGCGCATTGCAGTTTGCAATTCAAACGTGCCACCGAAACGTAAAGTTTCCACAATGCTTCTTTCGCTTTAGCTTTTTCCTTTTTTTAGTCTGCTTGGTCTTAGCTTTGGTTTAGTTTTGGTTTTGGTTTTTTGGTTTTTGGTTTGGCTTCGTTTGTCTTCATCTTTTCCTGTGCCGTCCTTTCCTTTCTTCTCGTTTGCTTTACTTGGCTGGCTGCGCTTCAAAATTATTTCCTGTGTGCTGTGTGTTTGCCTCATCGTCTTTGCCTCAATTCCCTCCCTCAAGTTTTTCTCTCGAAACGAAAACGTTTTTTATGTTAAATCTGCTTTTTTTTTTTTGCCATAATACGCTGTTTGATGCTTATCGATACATATCGCTTTAGTTCACGCTTTGTGTTCTCCGTCGCTCTTTGTCAACTTTACACACATAAAAAAAAAGAAAAAAATAGCCAACAGAACACAACGCAGCTGATTAGTTTGGCGAGATTTCTCATTAGGCGTAGATCCGTGTTTCCGATTTGCCAGCTAAATAGGCAAATGCAGGCGAAAGCTGTTTTTGTACTCGCCGTAAAATATTAACGGCTATTTTCGTAGAGTCATTAAAGGCCAAGTGCATAACGAGGTTCCGGGTTCAGCTGTTTAGCTGCTGTTTTGACTTTAACTTCAACATCGACTTCGAATACACAGAAAAAAAAACAAACGTGGTAAAATCAAGAATAAAATCATGAATCAAGATTCCATGAATAAACATTTTTTGTAGTCAAAATTCAACCAAAAAGGTTTATTCTTAAATCAAGATCAGAATTCTTAAAAAGTGTTAGATTGCCTAAGCTTGAAAATGAATATTATTATCTTGTGTCAGGAATAAAACAATTTCAAAACAAACATGAAAAAATCTTAAATACAAAAAAATCGGTTGTGTGCTTCTTTTATTTATTTTTTTACATATTTATGATTATTTTGTTTCAAGAATGAAAAAAGTATTCAAATTGAACGAAGAAGGAAAAATCATAAATCAATATTAAATTTTTTAAAATTTAGATTGTTTAAAATAAAACAAAAATACGTATAGATTTATTTATGTGTGTGTTTTTTATATATAAATTGTTCTGTCTTTTTTTTAATATCGGTTACAATTATAAGACTTTTATTTTCGAATCGACTAGAGTTTGAAGACATCTCTACTTACTGAGCTAACATCAACAACATAAGAAATAAGGTTCTAATTTTAAAGAACAAGAACATTATTCTTGAATTTTCGATATTTTAGATTTTAAATAAAGATTTTTTGTCTGAAAACGATGATTGAAGACAACATCTTGCTTTAAGATTTTTTTTAAGATCGATTTAAGAGATTGCCATCTTTTTTTTTTCTCTCTGTGTATTCATCTGCTATTTTGTAAACTTAGGCCGCAAGGCGTTGTGCACAGTAGTAAGTAGTTGTAGCTACTTAATAATCGGGCGTGCTCAGCTGGCGGACACCCTGTAGAGAGAGAGAAAGAGAGAGAGAGAGCGAGAGAGAAGAGAATGAAAAGATATGAGACAAATGTTAGTTCAAAGTGCGTGGCAATAAATAAGAAACTATTAGACAAAGTTGGCTATTTAAAATCCACTTAAATTTGATAGCTTCGAACAAGAAGCTGTGCTTAGGAATTTATTAAAAAGTAGGTGCAACTGTCTGTGTTGCATGTGTGGCACTCTGTTCACTATATACAATGTGTGTGCTGAGAGTGTTATTAAGTTTTGGGAAGGGGAGGGGGGAGAGGGGGAACTTTTATGCAGCCAGGTCATTAGCTGGAACCTTTTCATAGCTCTTTCGTCAGCCGTTAACGTTTTGGCTAATTAGCTTTTGGTCTTTTTGTGCGTGCACTGTTCCAAAGTATTTATTGTTTTTGTTTTCTTTTTTTTCGCTATTTGGCTGTTCTTGTTATTGTCGATTCCCGTTTTGCCACAGCTTTTGCCACAGCTTTTGCCAGTTGCCAGTTGCTTTGCCGTTTGTCGTTTGTCGTCGCCTCTAATGAATTTTCAATTGTTAGTGCCGTTTTATGAGGTGTCCCGCCGCGCACTTTGTTGCGCAACAACATCGGGAATGCTTTTGCTTTTGCTTTTGCTTTGGCTATAGCTTTTGCTATCGCTTCTGGTTCTCGCTTTATGTCGACTGCAAATCTAATTACAAATCACAAATGGTCAAAACGCCCAGAATGGCCCATAAAAACGGAGGCCAGTCGAGCGCATTACGCAAAACGTTGTTTCAAATGCGACATGCAATATCAAATGCCACACACACAAACCCACACTCACACACACACACTCACACACACACACTCACACACACACACTCACACACACTCACACTCTCA
This sequence comes from Drosophila albomicans, assembly GCF_009650485.2. Taxonomy (NCBI): domain Eukaryota; kingdom Metazoa; phylum Arthropoda; class Insecta; order Diptera; family Drosophilidae; genus Drosophila; species Drosophila albomicans. The sequence continues at coordinate 4,687,405 of NC_047627.2, read as the reverse complement.
GTGTGCGTTACATTGGCGGAAAATTGAAAACCCACGGGCGATTGACAGTCTCATAAACTTAATCTAAAAGAAAACTTTGTACAATTCTAAACCGATTTTACACTCACGCTACTTTTTAATTGTTGCCACTCTTCGTTACTTCAAGAAAAACCATATTTCAAATGTTGTTTTTGATAAGAAAATGTAAAGGAATGTTTGTAAACGTAAGTGTTGAAGTACAGAACAATTAATCAGATTAAATTATTGGAAAAAAGAAACAATATAATTATCATTACAAACAATTTTCAATCGAAAAAATATATATACGAAATCGATTTAAAAGAATATATTTCAAATATAACCCAAAACAAATGAAATTTATGTTTCAAAAATGCTAAAAATTTACTAAATTTTAAATTAATGGACAATCAGTTACAATTTATGTTAAAATAAAGGTTAAAAATTAGCTTAAGAAATTCAAATGAATGAAATTTAAAATAAATAAACAATTAGCAATAAAATAAACGTACTATTTATTTATTTTTCAACTAAGCTTAACAAATAAAGAAAATTTAAAAGAAAGCATAGCAATTTTTTTTCTAAAATATTTAAAATATTATATGTTAAGCATATGTACACCCAAAAAATAAATTTTTGTTAAAAAATACTTCGAAAATAAGAATAAAATTTATATAAATGATATCTTAAAAAGAAACAATCAGCTTTCAAATAATCTTACAAAATTTCTTTTAAACTAAGCCTTAAAACTGAATTAATTGTTCAAAATGTAAATACTTAACAAACATTTTTTGAAATTAAACTTGTAAAACTTTCCTTTTATTTTTGTTGTTTTATTTTGATATTATTTCGCCCATTTTATTTTATTTGAATTTGCACACATTTATACAAAATATATGTGAAATTTATATTACTTTCCAATATAGATATATTTCTGAAACAAACTATAAAAAAAATATATTTAAAGTATAAGAAAACTGACTAAAAAAAATATACAACTTTTGTTGTTTGATTTTACAACTTTTTATAATACTTTTTAACAAAAAAAAAAAAAAAATTAAATATATTATATAGTTTTCGTTAGGGTTTCTGGCAAATTGTACTTAAACTTTGCAAATATTTATATTATGCAAATGTCAACTGAAATCTTTAGTTATTTATTAATATTTTCTCTACTTAAATTTTTGATTTATTTTTATTTATATTTTCGCTTAATATTTTTTATATACTTATTTAAAACTAATAAAAATAAACCCGACTTTTTATTGCTTGTTTTGCTTAATTTCTGAAGCACTTTTTTGTTAAAATTTTAGTCAGGGTTTCTATAAATATGTTTGATCAATTTTGCAACTTTTAATTTGCTTTTTTTGTTATGAAAATATCATGCTAATTATTAGTCATTTTACTTCTTAAATTTTGTATTTATTTTTACTTGTATTTTTCTTTAAAATTTGTTATTTAATGAAGTTAAGTGATTTGCTGTTTTATTTAGATAACGAATTTCGATTTGATTTAATTTGATTTGATTTGCTGGCTGCCTCATCAAGTCAATATTCCCCCCTTTTGGTGGCAGCGATGCGATGCGGCTGCTTGCTGCGGTTTATTAAGCATACGCCGCGTTTTCCGCTCGATGGCAGCAAATCAGCAAATGGCGCCAGTCGCCGAGAGTCTGGAACGTGACCGTCGCGACAGGTCGCTCACAGACTGCACAGATCTGGTCAAGTTGCAAATGCAAATTGCAACTTCCGTTAAATTGATGCAGTTGCTGTTGCAGCTGCAGCAACTAGAAATGTTGCTGCCGCTGGCCGATTTCTCATGACGAGTAGCAACAATGGCGATGGGCAATCGGCAATCAACGTGTGCAGATCACTCTTTTGCTGAAATGTCTACAACGGATATTGATGGTTGCTGTTGCTCTTGCTGTTGCTGGTGTCGATGTTGCAGCTCTGTGTGTCTGTGTGATGCATCTTCAACCTTTGGCATTTGTGGCCGCTGCTCTGTCAGTCGCTCAGTCAGTCAATCACACGTAGCCAGACGTTGCAGCTTCCAGTTGCAGCAAACGTTGCCAACGGCTGATGAATTATGAGCTCGTCTCTGTCTCCGTCTCTTCGACAAATGACCTGAAACCGAAACCGAAACCGATGAGAGAACTCAGGTTGAGGTTGAAGCTAAGGCCGGACTTACTTCGTGTGATGTTTTTGGGGTTTCCAAATTGATTTATGTGTTGGCTGAGATTCTTTTTTTTTTTTTTGTACGCTTTTAATGCCTTTTAATGTTAGTTTTTTTTCTTTGCTCTTATTCCCTCCTTTTTTTTGTGAGTGGTTCTTTTTTCTAAAGTTGAGCAACTTTTTGCATGCGCGTTGTTCACTTGATTTATGAAAAAAGTTGCAGCTAATAAATGTCACATAAATGTGTGTGTGTGTGTGTGTGATGCAACCAAAAACCAAAAGTGGCCTCGATCTCTGCTCCCCCCTCACTTCTCTTGGCTTGGCTATCGTTTTAGTTGTCGTCTCACATGCTGGCAGCTCCTTATCACATTCGCTAGCTGGTTAGAAAATTTTCTAATTACAAAACTAACATTTACAATGTAACTTAGAGACAAGCATAGTAACAACAACGACGAGACAACTATGTGTATGTGTGTGTGTGTGTGTGTGCATGCAAACAAAGCAGTTGATGGCTGTGCTGGGAATGAAAATGGACTGCAGTCTGCTACCGAGAGAAAGACAGAGAGAGAGAGAGACAAAGAGGGAGAAAGCGTCAAAAACAGAAGCAGCACAACGATGCAACAAGTTGCATACACAATTAGCACACACACACAAATACACATACACGTACTCATTCACATTTTGTTTCTCATGCTCGTCCTTGTGCTCGTCCTTCGTCCTTCGCTCGCTGAGGCTGCGGATTGTGGTCGTCGCCGCCACACAGGAAGCGTCTGTTTAACTTTCAAGTGCTGCTCTACGATACTCATAAAATTTCCTCCAGGTAATTTAAGTGTGTACGCACACACACACATGCCTTCTCTCTCTCTCTCTCTCCCTCTCTGTCTATATGCACACACACGTGTATATATGCATATGTGTATATATATTGTTATTGTGGCACTGGACCTCAAAGTGAGCCTGGGCATGCATAACAGCATGAAGTTGTGTCCTCCCGTTGTCGTCGTCGTCGTCGTCGTCGTCGTCGTCGTTGTTGTTGTCCTCGTCCCTCTCTTGCCCCCGCATCGTGTTGCACTTTTGGCCACTTAAAAGTGCTGCTCTAACCTTTATTTGGGGCATATGCAAAATATCAAAGCAGTTAAGCTTTTCGCTTTGAGAATAGTTTATTGAAGCTGCAAGTTATAAGCTTAACAAATAAATCAGTCAAGAGTTTATATTATTCATAAGTAAAGATTACATACAATTAAACTGAACTTTAACCTATTTTTAATGCATAGGCTTGATACTACAATATTTATAATGCCATAAAATCTTGTAAACCGATTTTTAACTAAATTAGTTGGTAATTTAAAAAGTATTTCGAATTTTCTTATATTTCAAAATAGGCAACAGAATCAAATAGTTTACAAATAATAATCATTATTAAAATAATAAGACAGCACCGAGAGAAGACCAAAAGTTGTTATTAAATGTTATATTATATTATTAAAATACATATTAAATATAAATATGTACAACAAAATCAAAAGATAGACTCTTTTATCAAGTTCACGCACTGTTATTTAAGATCAAATTATTAAATATTTAATATCTCAGCAAAGTTTTATTAAAAATATGCCTGTATTCCTTAGTCGCTCTGTCTCATCTCATTGCAATAAGGAATTGTATTCTTTATTAAAATAAAACTAATAACAATAATTAAAGTTATGTTAATAATAAATTTCTAATTAGTTGAACCCAAAATTAGTAAAAAAAAACCGAGAGTGTGCTCGACTGTGACATACTCACCACCCATTTTGAATAAAAGAAAAACAGTGGAATATTATACTTATAATATACCACACAGTATACCGAAATAAAAACTTAAATATATATATATATATATATAGAAATGGCTAAATAGAAATATAATAATAAGTTAGTACAATTGAATAAAATAAAATCAAAACCTATATATTTTTTTACATTTATTTTTAAATGTAATAGAACTACCTAAGTAAATTTCTTTTTATTAGAACATAATATGTACAAAAAAAGTAAACGTTTTAAAAAAATAACTCTTTTCATAGGTGAATATTAAAATAAGTACAAGTTAGCACAATTAAATAGCATAAGATCAAATAACATAAACAAGTATACGCAATGTTACAGTCAGCGCCACAAAAAAAGCCGCACTTTTAAGGGTTACGAATTTTAAACTTTCAGGGCCTGTGGTTTCATTATATGATTGCGGATTCGCTCAATTTTTTTTTTAACAAGTTAACTGATGGTATGTTTATAAAAGTGCATACCAATTTTTATTTGAAATTTGTTTTTAATATTAAAAAAAATGTTGTTTTTGGTTTCACCCTAGTTTTAGCGACTTTTCACTATTATGGCAAACTTAATGAAAAAAATCATAAAAGTTATAATAATGAAAAAATTCAACAAAAACTATTTTTTCCAATTGAACACCTTACTAACTATAAAAAAAATTTAAATCTAGGCAATTTAACATTAGACATATTTTTTTAATTTAGCTTAATACTTAGAAATGCCGCCTTTGGCCTTAATTACAGACTTTACCCTATTGAGCATAAAATCGTAAATGGAACACAATTATTTCTTTGTTATATCGTGTATCCATATTTTTTTTATAATTTGTTTTAGCTCCTCCATAGTTTTGGGCTTTCGCTTTCTTTTTTTGGCCCCCATATAGGCCCCAACACTCTCGATTGGACCAAGGTCTGGGCTGTTTTCTAGCCAATCTAAGGACTTAATGCCCAATTCTTCCTTCAAATTGGACTGCTTCTGATTGGTAAAGAGTGCTATTTTCAGATGAGTCCAAATTTAATCTCATTGGAACTGATGGAATTCTCAAGGTGCGCCCTAGACGTGGGTAACGGTTTTCTGAAAATTGCTGCATAGCCACAGTAAAGCATTCACCGTACGTTATGGTATGAGGATGCTTATCCAAATATAAAACGAAATCAATTTTAATGGTTCAGGGTATGGTCAATGCAGAAAAATACAAAGAAATAATTTTAAGTGGAGTTGTGCCCAGCATTGAGTCCATAAGTGAAGAAGAAGAAGAACCCATTTTTCAGGATGATTCTGCACCTTGCCATCGAGCGCGATCTGTGAGTTACTCAGTGTCCGATTGTTACCAAAACAACTTATTCAGATAAATTGAACATTTTTCTATCTAAAAATAATAAATTTGAAGGAAGAATTGGGCATTTAGTCCTTAGATTGGCTAGAAAACAGCCCAGACCTTGGTCCAATCGAGAGTGTTGGGGCCTATATGGGGGCCAAAAAAAGAAAGCGAAAGCCCAAAACTATGGAGGAGCTAAAACAAATTATAAAAAAAATATGGATACACGATATAACAAAGAAATAATTGTGTTCCATTTACGATTTTATGCTCAATAGGGTAAAGTCTGTAATTAAGGCCAAAGGCGGCATTTCTAAGTATTAAGCTAAATTAAAAAAATATGTCTAATGTTAAATTGCCTAGATTTAAATTTTTTTTATAGTTAGTAAGGTGTTCAATTGGAAAAAAATAGTTTTTGTTGAATTTTTTCATTATTATAACTTTTATGATTTTTTTCATTAAGTTTGCCATAATAGTGAAAAGTCGCTAAAACTAGAGTGAAACCAAAAACAACATTTTTTTTAATATTAAAAACAAATTTCAAATAAAAATTGGTATGCACTTTTATAAACATACCATCAGTTAACTTGTTAAAAAAAAAATGAGCGAATCCGCAATCATATAATGAAACCACAGGCCCTGAAAGTTTAAAATTCGTAACCCTTAAAAGTGCGGCTTTTTTTGTGGCGCTGACTGTATTTTAGTTTCAATTTATTTAAAAATGATATATATTCCAATTAATCAATGGAACATAGAAAACTATTTCAAAATTGCAGTAATTTAATAGATAATTATAAAAGTAAGTAAAATGTGCATTTAGAATCCCAAATGTATTATGTATACGCAATGTGAGCATATTTGCAATTCGGTGTGGCAGAGTTGAGGCGATTGTTTTTAGTGCTCTGGCAGCCGTAGAGAACATTGTTGTCATGCTCATTGTTGTTGCTGTTGCTGATGTTGTGGCTGCTCTTGTTGTAGCTCTTGTTGATGTTGCTGTTGCTGTTGTTGTTGTTGTTGGCGTTGTCGTTAACGTTGACGTTGCTTTGATTTGCTGCATTTAATGAGCGTTGCCGTTGCGCCTGCAAGTATGCAGCTAAATTTTGTCAAACGCATTAAAACGTTATTAAGCGCTGCCCCTGAGCAACAACACACACACACACAGACACGTAGATGTGTGCGCATGTGTGTGTGTGTGTGTGTGTTTTAAATATTTAATTATATTTAGCTGCCTTAAGTACTTACAGTTTTGCGCTCTTAGTGACAGTGCCACAGACACCATCACTTGAGCAAATACAAATGTGTGCGTGTGTGTGTGTGTGTGCGTGTGTTCGTGTCTAGCTGTGGACAACGTTGCGTATGATTAACATTTGCGCTTGGACAGTTCGAAACTGGCCGACGGCAAATGCTTTGCCGCAATGTGTTCGAGCTCTTCTCCTTCCATTTTCTTTATCCGCTTGTGGTTGCTTTTCTTCTTCCGCCTTCTCTCCGCCTTCGTCTTCTTCATCTTCGTATCTTATCTAATCTCTTACGCAAGAATACTTTTAATATGCCCAGACGAATTGCAAATTAACTAAACCCATCGAACCATCATCATCAACCACACTCGATATTCAGACATAAGAAAGAACGAGGAGAGACTTCGCGGCGCATTTCCATAAATAATTTTCATAAAAACTTGTTAAAGTTCAAGACAACCGAGTAAATAAATAAATGCCAGCAATAACGAAAAGAAATCTGCGTGTGTGTGTGTGTGTGTGTTTGTGTGTGTTGCAACTACATGTGGTAAGGCGAGGATACGAGTATGCGTCCATGGCCAAGCATGCGGCTTTTATGCCCCGCAGCACACAAAGTAAACACACTGCGTTGGTTTCTTTTTTTTTTCCTTTTCCTTTTGCTTTAGTATTTTCATTATTTTGCATCTTCATCGCGCTCAGTCAGCTACAAAAGCAAAGGTCGGCATATCGATAAGGTCAACTGAAATGGATGCAAAAAAGCAATTCAGCTGGCGACTTGAGCGTGTCAAAATGTCTGGACATTGAGTTGCTAGTTATGAGATGGCACTTTTAATAAACTACTCGTAAAAACATAAAAACAAGAAACATTTAATGCAAAAATCATTCGCAGAAATGCGAAAATTATAATTAAATGCCTGTCAAAAGTATAAAGTTTGTGCTTAAGAAATTCACCAAGAAATCAACGATATTCGTGTACTATAAGAATCATTTCAAAAATTAAACAAGACTAAAAGTTGTTTGCATACGCTCAATAAAAATAGTTATGTTAAATAGGTCTAACCTCAGACTTGACTTATTCGATATAAATGGTCGAAATCACTTTTTAATATTCAAAAATATTTTATAAAGTGTTCAAAATGTAAATACCAATAAATTATTAGAAGTATTGTAATTACAGAAGTATTTCAATTAAGCTATGTTTTACTTATTTTCGGTTAAATTATAAATAAAACTACGAAATCTTAGTTACTTTTTACAATCTGGTATATTTTGTACTCTATGAAGGTATATTTTGAAGGCGGTCATATATCAATATACCAAATATAGCATTCGGTATATTTTAGTATAATATGATACAACACCAGTTTGCTTTTATTCATTATGGGTATCTCACAGTCGAGCACACTTGTCTGTAGCTTCCTTACTTGTTTATATTACCGTTATTATTTTTATCTTTTTTTTTGTTCCACTTGTTCCACAGTAATAATAATTTAAATAATGAATCTATTTGATGCAGAATTATTTCATTTAAAATATAATTTTGGTTTAAAGTTATTTTCTATAATTTTTTTGATAATTTGTAATACGAAATGTGTTGCTATCAATTAAGGGACAAACTAAGTAAACATCTTAACTATTTTAAAAATCTATACTGAAAATAAGATGTCTTTAATCGTAAAAGGTAAATCAGCAAAAAAATGTTGATTTAACATTTTTCAAACTAAAACTTTTTTTAAGATCAATAAAATCTTAAATTAAGATGCGCAATTTATTTTTGAATCTAGATCGTTTTCTCCATTTTCTCTCGTTGAATTTAGGCATTCGAGCATCTATAAGAATGCATAATCCAAGAAGTTAACAATATGATATAATATTAATTTATTTATTGTGTGAAGAAAGATATGATAAGATATTCTTAATGTTCGATCAGTTTCTTATATATGTTCGTTATTTTCTTTTGTATGATGAGATTATCTTATCCTATTTTTCTGCACTTAATAAATACATTATTAACTTCTCAGATTAATATCATTATGTATTTCTATAAGTTAGATTATCTTATTATGATTAAGTTATATCAATCAATATATATTCTGTAAGCTGAGTTAAATTTGCATGCATTTCGCATTCAGTTGTGAGCAATTGTAAGTGGTTATTTTAAAGGGTTCTTCGGCATTTTATTGGAATGGCAGCGCATTGTCGCTTCGAGCTGCTTGTTTGCTTCCCTTTTTGGGCGCTGTGTTTTCCTTCATTCTCGACCTGCTCATTTGCGGACTGCTGCTGTTGCATCCCGTCGTCTGAGTCTGAGTCTGAGTGCCCGTATTCACACACTCGCTTATATTATATAGAGTAGAGTGGAGTGGAGTATTCACATTCGCATTCACAATCGCATTCGCAGTCGCATTTCAACTTCCTTTCGCATTCCGTTTGGTTTGTTTGCAACGCTGCGCACATTTTTCTTCTGATTTCAGTATTTTGTTGTTGTTGTTGTTGTTGCAGTTGCTTGTGTCGTTTTGTTCGGCAACTTTTCGTGGCCATAAACACGTACGCGTTGCCATCCAGTACGGGCAGCTGCTTTTATCTCTTCGACTCCCCCAAAAAAAAAAAAGGAAGAGAAAAAAAAACTTGTGCCTCGCCTCGACTCGCCTGCCATTTGAGATCGTTGTTGTTGGAAAAACTCAATTTAGCTTTTTGCAACCTTACCAAAAGAAAGAGAGAAACGAGACAGTGGGCAGCACACACAGAGCGAAAGAGAGAGAAATAGAGCAGCAGAGTGAGAGGGAAGGAAAAGAAAAAAGAAAAAATGAAGCGAAAAGCTGAAATGTTTTTTGCGTCTTTTTGCTCGTGTCATTTTTCTGAGTTGCTCTGCGCAACGAAAAATCCACTTGCCACACACAGACATGCACACACACATACACACATACACACACGCATATGTACGTGAGTGAAGAAGCAGCACAGTAACAACAGCTACAAAATGGCTGTCAACGTTGGCAACGTAAACCAAAAAAAAAAAGAAGAAAAAAATGAAAAGGCACCAAAAAAAAAAAAATAAAGTGCCGAGTAACCGAGCAATGTTGAAATGGCTCTTTGCTCTGGCTGCTGCTGCTGCTGTGGCTGCTGTTAGATGCTGGACGTGCCTCGCTTGCCGCTTATTAGAAATCAAATCCCATAAAAGCCACACTGAGCCCACGAGCAAACCAACAGCAAAAGCAACAGCAATGGGAAAGGCAACGGCAGCCATGGAACGTTTAATGGGACAGAAAAACTAACCCAACCAAAAACTGAGGCCCAGTCCACACACAAACAGACACACACATACAGTGTCAGTTTGTCAGTCTGTGCATCTGTCAGTTAGTCAGTTGTCTGTGGGCTTTCACAGCGCACCCAAAACACACACCCCGCATTTTCCCTTCGTTCTCTCTCTCTCTCTCTTAATGCTTATTTTGTTTGTTTCTGCGTTGGCTTTTTGCAGGTGCAAAAAAAGAAAAAAATCATAACGAAAAAACTAATAAACTCTATATCCTCTCCCCTTGCTTCGCCTTCTTTCTACCATTTATTAACAAGGCCAACGAAAGTTCGAGTATTGTTAGCAGCGCGCCCAAAAGTAGGCAACGTTTTTGGCCCTTCTAATTGCTCGCGTTAAAATCAAAACTCATTCGAATATCCCTTGCTATATGTATGTGTGTGTGTGCTTATGTATATGTATGTGTACATAATCTGCACACTGCAGTTTCAAGGACATGTCTGGCACATCACGGCCAAAGTGCTTTTGTGTTATTGTCTCGAAGTGTGAAAAGGCCTTCGCCGTGGCATTTCAAGAGCGAAGGACACAATTGTCTCGCTTCTATAAACACGTGTGTATAATATATTCATGACAAACTTGACGATTGACGCTGCTTTGCCATACTTGCACTTAACGGTCACTTTGTGTTTACCTCCACAATTGTCTCACTTATAGTCAAACCATAAATTAACCCATAATAAAACCACAAAATAAAAAGTTGTTTTGCTTAATTCAATGTGTTTGCAGTTAAGGACAATGTTCTTTATTTTATTTTCTACATTTATGCTTACTATTTTTTTAGTTTAATTACTTCCAACTAACCAATAAAACGAAGAAAGCATAGACAAAAACTTAGCTTAATTTAGCTTAATAATGAATTTTCATTTAAAGCATTTATTTAATGCAACGTTACATTTACTAAAAGTTGCACTTAACAGTCACTTTGTGTTTATTAGCTGAACTTGTTTACCAAACAATTCTCTCGCTTAAATAAACCTAAAATAAAAGCATAACAAACGTACAAAATGTAGCTTAATTTAATGTGTTTGCAGTTAATGGTAACAATCTGTATAGAAGCAACTTTCACTTAACGAATTACTTTTCTTACTTACTTTTTAACTTAGTTCAAACTAACTAGCAAACTAAGCCAATCAAACGAAGAGAGCCTAGACAACAATTTAGCATCATTTAATGAATTGTAGTAACAAAATTTGCAAAGTTTTAAAATTAATTTATCATCAATCTCAGAAAAAAAAATAAGGAAAACATAACGCAAGTTATGCTCCCATTAATGTGATTGCACTTACCGGCCACTTTGTAGAACAATTATCTAAACGAAATAATTTTGGCACCTAATACGAATTCTACAAAATGCCTTTAAATTGTAGACATGTTGCTGCCTTTAATGTAGTAGCACAACTCACTTAGTGGCATAGCGAAAAAAATTAATACGCTTCGAATAAAAAGCCTTAAAATAAAGCAAAAAATATAGTACAAAATATGGCTTTATTAAATATTTTTGCACTTAACAGCCTATTTTTGTTTGGCCGCTATGCGTGATAATAGATGTTTGTTGATATTGCGGCAAATCTTAGCAGTGAGCAGACACAAATATTGGTGGCTGAAGTGGCAAGCTGGCAACCGTCGAGCATTTGAAAAGTGCTTACTGTAATTTGTTGATTCGCATTTTTGCTTTAGGGGCATATTTAATATAGCTGCAATTGCAGTTGCTTCGCGCCAATGCGAATGCTTGTAAATCTGAAATATTGTCTTTGACAGCGTGCCACGAATCACTGAGCAAAATGTCCTGGCTCGATAGATGCTTGGGTGGCTTTTGGTCGCATGGAGCTTGAGTGGACAATGAGCTGACACTGCACACAGTTGCCACATAAAACCGAAGCGGACACAAGCAGCAAACAGACAGACGAAGGCGGAGGAGGTGGTGGAGGAAGAGGAGATAGGCTGAAAGTTGGCTGTGCTGTGTGGGTCGCAAATCTGCCCCCGGGGCGGCATTCAAGCAGAGCAACAGCAGCAGCAAGGACTGTTTCCATAGCCACAGCCGAAGCCATGGACAGACACACACACACACACACACACACACACAGGCAGGACAAGAGGACTTGCAGGACATGCAGGACGGCTTCGGCTGATATTTTGTCATTTGTGTCACGTTCGCCATTCATGATGATTTCGTTCATGTTGCTCTCGTTCTCGTTCTCGTTCTCCTCTTCATTTGCTGTCTGTCGCAGTTGTGCGCACAGCTTCACAGCTGACGCCATCTCGCTCGGCCTTTGTGTAACTCTCTGCTGTATCTGTCTGTCGCTGTGTGTGGCATGTGCCATGTGCCATGTGGCATTTGTGCGCCATTTTGCCATTTTTATTTATGGAATGCAGCTACTCGACGCCTCTGTCTCTGACTCCAACTCCAACTACAGCAACAGCTCCAATTCAAGTCGTGTCTCCTGACTGCTGTCTGTCTCTCAGCTCGCTGGACAGCTTCAGTTACGTGTGTTATCCTTTGCTCGCCTTTACATTCCTTTTACCCATACCGAATGCCACAATAATTCTCACGTAGCTAAAGCTCCAACTACCATCTCTCCATCACCATCGCCATCACCATCTTCATTTCTGTTTGCCATTCCCAATGTATCCACTTTCAGCATTTTTCTTTCGTTTTCTTTCTTTTTTCTTTGTGCAAGCATAAATTTCTAGCATTTTTCCTTGTTGCCGAAAGAGATACCCACACAGAAAAAAACAACAAGACAAAACACAGAAAAAACTGTACGAAATACAGAAAGAATAATAACAAAATCCATAGAACAAAACTTACCAACATAGATGCGATGAGATGGGAAGCGATGTGAAGCGATGAGGGGGGATAAGCACAGCCATAGCGTACAGCAATTTTCTGTGGCATGGCCAGTCAGCGAGGGTCAATCGAACAGTTTACCAAACCACAATCTACCAAAATGATTATCTTTATTTCAATAAAAACATGTGGGGAAACTTCAGTCGAGTGTGCTCGACCTTAAGAAATCCACCTTATATTTTCAATAAAACCATTCTCTAGAAATATAACAAAATATACTTAAATATACCAAAAACTATATTCGGTATATCGATGTAGTCCTACATTCAAATTATACTATAGTAAAACTATACAGCAAAAATACTAAAAATATACCAACGACTATATTTGGTATATCGATATAGTACTACATTCAAATTATACTATTTTAAAAAATATACCTCAAAAATACTAAAAATATACCAATGATTATATACGTTATATCGATAGTACTATACACTCAAATTATAATATATTAAAATTATACCGCAAAAATACTAAGCATATACCAAATGCTTTACTTAGTATATTGATTACATTTAAAATATACTATAAAGCGCTAAATATACCAAATTGTCAGCCAAAGCAAATAAGACCCAATTGCAGGAGGCGTTTTTGTCGATACAAAAGTATTTCTTTAATTATTTCTACAATTTTTATTTCATCGCAAGCAAATTTTCAGGATCAATAAATTCTGTATTTATTATTATGCATACCAAAAAAACGGCTCTTGTTTCAAAATATGATTTTTATTTAATTAAAACAAAAATAGTAAAGGAATGATTAGCATCCAATACTTTTAGATTTAATGACAATGTATAGAATTTTTATTACTTAATAATAAGAAAAATAATTAACTAGAATCTATAATTTTATAATGAACTGTGAATCTTTGTATATCTATTCTTTTCATTAATAATAAAAAGTAAAATAATAATAAGAAGCAAGCAAATTTAATAGAATTTATTTTGATTAGCATTCAAAATTTATTGGCATTCTTGGAAAGATTCTTTTAGTTAGGAATCAAAGCTGAATTTATATGGCTGTAGATTTGATTTTATCAAAATACTTTCTCAATCATCTAAACATCATATTAATTATTAATATAAATGGAACAATACTTAGAATATCATTCATAATTTCTGTTAATACCTGCATTTAAAGTATTAACAATTATATTCTGGCCACCTGCACTTTTGAAAGTATTATGTCGAGCCTCGTCGTTGGTTAGTTTTTGCGGTTTTCAGGCATCGTTTGATTGTGCCCCAGCATAGCATAGCATACTCGGATAGGTAAGCTCAGTTTTTAACTGGCAACGTTGTCAAGTCTGTGAGGGATTTCCATTTTATTTGCACACCAAAACTCATGAAACAAGCAAAGGACGACAACGACAGGAGCAGCAGTTCACTACGAATTCCTCCTCCTCATCCCTTCTCCTCATCGTCCTGCAAAACTCCTGCTATAATCCTTTCGGTTGGCAACCAAATGCAGTGCAGCACGGGAAATGTATTTGACAAAATATTTCAGTTATTTACTTTTGTTCAACATAACGGGAGGCAACTTTTAGGCTAACAAGCAGACAGCCGGAAAACCAAACATAAATCTTGTCACATTTATGTGGCTGTAACACCTTTTTTTGCCTTCTCTCTATAGTATTCTACCTCTCTCTCTCTCTCTCTCTCTCTCTCTGCTGTCTCGTTTTTTATATTCTAGTAATCGCTACTGTTTTAGTTGTTTTTTGTTGTTGTCGTTGTCGTTGTTGGTTCAGAGTTTTCGACAAAAGTGAAAAACACGGCGATGGAGGCAACTCAGTTTCGAGTTCGAGTTCCAGCTACAGCTACAGCTCGAGTTGGAGTCCGACGGGGCTTGCGGCGCTGCCAAAAACCAAATGAAACTTTATGCATATTCAACTTTTTACATTATTCTTTGTGGCCAGTGAAAAGTTACAGCAATAACAACAGCAACAGCGGCAAAAAACAACGTCAACAACAGCGTAACTGGCCACAAGAACAAAGCACAAAACGAGATACGCCACTGAAAGGATATACATATATACAAACATATATATTTATATGTACAGATATATATTTATGTATGTAGGCAGCGAATAAATAAAGATACCTTTAGCAGCTGCTTTGGCTTTCCATGCATTTTTAAAAGTCTTAATGCAAATGATGTTGATGATGTTGCTAAAAAGAATGTTAATAATTATGTCAGGAAGTGTGCCAATTTTTGAGCTTACATAAATGAAACAATATGTAGTAGTAGTTACTACTTACATAAATGTTATGATACATAAATGTTATAATACATTTAAATGTTATACCACACAATCAAAATAAATAATTAAACACTTTAATACTTTAGTTTTATACGTTTTCTTTATTGATCACAACATTAACTATTTTTAGAGGGAGCGACTCTTTTAACTTTAAAGTCCTTTGTAATAATAGTTAAATAAAAGCAATAAACATATTCAATATATTGCACTTTTTTGAAATACTATATGCATAAAATATAATGCAGATAAGTGCACACACATTTGCCACAATAAAGGTGTTGCAGTTATCTGAGATTTGCATTTAAATATAAAATACATTTTTCGTTTATTGTAATTAAAATCATTGCAAAAATATGAGCTAAATATAGTATAACAATGCAAATCACATTTTCTACGCTTAAAATTGTATCATTTTTAATTCGAAAAGATGTTGCATTTATCTGTGATTTGAATTTAAATTAAAAATACACCTTTCGCTTATTGTTCTTTGAACTTATTGCAACATATAATGATGTAATTTACATTCTCTACAATCAAAAGTGTATCATTTACCATTCCCCTAAAAGTTATGCACTTATTTGCAATTGGAGTAAACCCTATTTTTAATATTTGTACACTATAACGATAATAAATATATGTTACTAATATACAAATATAGAATCCTTTGTTTTACACTAAAAATTAAGAAATTCACATTTTATATACAAATTATTATGCAACTATCGCTATAAAAAGTAATTTTTAGTTCATTTTTATTTTGGTATTAGGTATACATTAAAAAACAGATTTTCTTTGATCTTTGTAGAGGCTATTAGCGATACAACTTAACAGTAATTGTGCACTTAACTGCAACTTTTTTGTTATATATAAAAATTTAAATTAAACCATGTATGAATCTATTTAACAGTTGTTATGGAAACACTTTTCATAAAATATAAAATTAATGCGACTTAGCAGCACTTATGCACTTAACAGCATATATGCACTTAACAGCAACTTTTTCTTAAAACATAAAAACAAAATAAAATTATTAACATATGTCATTCTATTTAACAGCTGTATTGTAAACATTTTATACAAAATATAAAATAAATAACATATTAACAAAATATATATAAAAATATAAATCATTGGAAATGTGCAATTATGTGCAGTGCAGTTAAGTTTAAAGATTTATAGAAAATAAACTGCTTTTGTGACTAAGAAAATTTGTTATGAAATTAGTTTGGTTGAGTAATTTTTTGACGTTGTTATTAGTGTACTTACATTTAAATTATAAAAAGATTATAATAATTTTTGATGCTTTAAAGCAATAAAAATCAATACAACAAAATATTAAAGTAAATTAATAACAGTAGCAAAAGCTTCATTCGTTAATCTGTTTGCTCACCTCGTAGACACTTTGTTGTAAATGCAATCAGGTGTGCATGTATTTAGACAGCACTGTGAAGTGATAGATAAGCGAGGATCACAAGGAGCAAAGCACAGCACAAAATGAACTGAAGGCGTAAAGGAAGAATCGCATGTTGCAACACATCGCAAAGTTGTTGCATGGACAATTGCGAACATGGTCGCAATTTATGCGCAATATGTTTATGGTTTAATTTAAGAGAGATTCACAGATAGAAGTGCACTTTACAGATGCACGGATACAAAAAGCTGCAGATACAGATACAAATGCAGATACAGATACAGAAAGCGACGCACAACTTGCTGTACTGTAAACTGCAGAAATTGCAAAATTGCAGACGCGATAAGAAGCTAAAACTGAAGGCGAAACTCAAAACAGAAACACTTGAATCAAAACCCAAAAACTGGACCATAAATAACACAGACACACACATACAGCATGTGTGTGTGTGTGTATATGTGAGGCAAGGACATGACTGCAAACTAGGAAATTTAAATTTGAATTGTTGACGCAACTAAATAAATGCGAGGTTGCCATGATTCACAAATGTCACACAGACACACACACACACACATTCATACACACAAGGTTTGTCTGTCAAACAATGAGACGAAGGGAGAGGAGGAATGGGGAAGGGAGAAGAAAGCAACTCAAATCAAAAATCTGAAGCTAAAAACTCTCAAAATCAAAATCCAAATACGAAATCTAAACTGGGAATAAGCCTAGCCTAGAATACTAAGGATGACATAAGGATGGGGCTGAGAGGGGAACTGGCAAGGGGAGGAGAATAAATGGTGTAGGGGAAGGGATGGGGAGAGGTGGGGAGGGGAGGCCATGCATGTCAGAAAACTTGGAATGAATGACGTTACGTGAAGTTGACAACATGTCAAAATGGAGAAAAGATACCGTAAATGGACAGACAGGATGAGGCCAAGCGGTGGTGGTGTAGGGAGGAGGGGGGGGGGGGAGAGAGACAGAGGGTGGTGCAAAAGTTAGCTTATGTCGAGGAGGAGCAAGTTGCAAACAAGTGACATTTATGTTGCCAAAACAAATAACAAAGCGTTGCGAAAAGCAGCGACAGGCAACGTCAAGAGAGTGTGTGTCAGTGTGTGTGTGTGTGTGTGTGTGGGTGTGGTGTGTGCAGGAGGGGGAAAGGAAGAGGGAGAGGGAGAGGGAGAGCGCACTCTGCTCTGGCTAAATCAGAAATCGCAAATATTAGAATAAAGACTGTGGCATGTGCAAGCGAGACGCAAACAGAGACAAGACACATGTGCAGCTGTTGCAGCCATAGAAATGCAATGCACTCACACACACTCGCACACACACATACACACAGAGAGAAGTGAGCTGAGCTGAACTCAACTCAGGAAAAAGTATTTTTCCGCAACAAACAAGCAAAAGTGACACACAACAGCAGCTTATGTTGCTGCTTCTTGCTTGCTTGCTTGCAACTCTGCAACTCTTCTCTCCATGTGTGTGTGTGTGTGTGGCGCCAAGCATTCAACGCTCAACAAGGCGTGGCACTTGCGCACCGCCCACACACACAACGTCAACTACAACTACAACATCGAGCGCACTCGCAAATTTTTGCTTGGCTTTGATTTGGACTCAATACCCTCACAGCAAATGCATCAAATGGGGTAGTTTGGTTACTGAGTACAGAGTACAAACATTCAATGCAATCTTTTATCTATCATGCATTATTATTGGAGCTTACAACGTATTCTATATTATCATATTCATCTATTTTTTTCATATGTACATACATATATAATGCTAGTATAAAATTAAGTTAATTTAAAGTTGTGAATATTATATATATATATATGTATATATAATATATTGCTAGTATAGGTTAAATTAATTTAAATTTGCGAATATTTTAAATATTTTTAAAGAATTATCGTTTTATTGTCCATAAGTTATTAAAAGCTAAAGACCACGTCTTTAATTTAACTTAATTAACTTTAATTAAAACTAAAATATTATTAAAAAATCTTAATAATTAATACTAATACATTATTATATATGTTCTAAGTGTACCAAAAGTTGTATATGTAAATATAAGGAAAATAAAGGAAAAAATATATAGTAAACTATTAATTAGAATTTCATCTTAAGCCTTAAGACCTCAGCCATGTCATTGCTATAAGGAATTGTATTCGTTATTTCATTAAAATAATAATTACAACTTTATTCATAATCCAATTGACAAATTTCTCCCACTTTTCGGAGCATGTAACTTTAATAAGAACAGATTAAAAGCAATAGATTAAAATTTAAGTAAATAATAAACTTGTACGAATGCATAAGATGCTTAAAAACAATATAAATAAACTCTCCATAGAATTATTTTGAAATTTTTTATTTTTATATATAATACATTTTCCTTTTCTTATTGGATTGCTATTATATTAAGAGATTTGATAGAAAAAGTGCAAATATGTCGTATGTTTTCCTCGTGAAATTTAATTATTTAAAAATGCATGTAGCTAAAAGTGAATAACTTACATTTTTTCGGTTTTTTTTATAAAAACAAGGGAGATATGCTATGGATCTATTGTGTTATGAAAATTTTGACATTTCTTTATGAAATTATTCATTCATTATTCATTAGGTTATTCGAAGTGTTTGTTTTTAGTACTTAAGTTCTTTAAATGCATAATATGATTAAATACATCAAAATCAAATTCTTAATAACATTTTCTAGCGTATTTTTATTACTATATGTATGTGCTATATACAAAAAAGGCTATATTTTAATAATTATGTTTTAAGATTTACAATTATGTAACTTCGAAACTAACGCAAAACTTTTTGTGATTTTAAAATAAAAGATTATTCCAAATTAAGGACTCTGATTATTTTATGAATTATTTAAATTATTGAGTTTATATTTGTTTCTTAAGTAGGGTATCTTCACGTCGCATATTTGTTGCAGTTATTTTCTCGTTTTCGCATTGTTGTTGCTCGTTTCGCGTCGCATCGTTCGCTGTTTGTCGTTTCCGCTTCAATGCAGAGCAACGTTGTAGGGTAAGGTAAAAGGGGCCAGGAGAGGAGATGAGTGAGAGGGGATAGGGGGCTGAACGTGGAGCTGAGCTCGCGCGCGTGTGTTTGCATATCTGAGCACAGCGATCGCCAAGTGTCCTCGTCGTTGTCCTGACTCCTGTCCCGAGACTGCCACCGGGGCTGACATGGCGCGTCCGTTGGCTGTTTTGTGCTGTTTGCTCGCGCTGCGCGTTGCACGTTGCGAGTTGCCAGTTGCGAGTTGTTCGCTGTTCGTTGTTCGCTGTTCGTGACTGGAGGGCGGCGCCAGGCACTTGACTCCTGGTCGCCAGCCAGGACACGCCGGCTACACGGCTTTGGCTCTGACTCTGACTCTGGCTCAACATGGCCATAAGGCAATGTGGAAACGTGGCAAACGTGCCACATGCCACATGGCAGTGCCACACGGCCACATTCACATCCTTTGTGTGTGTGTATTTTTGTGTTGTTTTTGCCTCGTTTCGCGTTTCGCGTTTCGCGTAGCGTCGCCAAAGCCAAAAGTTTATGGCGCGTCGCGTCTTTTGTTGTTGCCCCATCGAATGTCAAGCCAGCGAACCTCCGCCCCCCGCTTCTCTGTGGGCGTGGTGTGCTGGCCTTATCATGCATTTTGGCCAACATTTTCTTGGCTACTTGTTTGTTTGCTTTTGCGATTTTTGATAACTGACATTTCGCCTCAGCTATAACAAATGGAGCTGAAACACTGAACACACAGGAGTTGGTGGCGAAGCGGGGGGGTTGTAGGGATAGGAGAGGGGGAAGTTCAGGGAAGCTACAAGGGGCCAAAGGTAATTTCCCTCTGGCCAAAATGATATGAATGTGCGGCACACACAGATTAACACAGTTGATATGAGCAATTGGAGCACAGTTGGAAGACGAATAAGAAATGAAAGCAAAATAGAGAAAAACTTTTGCACAGATTGGAGCTCAGGGCATAACAATTTGACTATGTCCGATTGCAAAGTTCACTTCAGAGCAAATAAAACCAAAGTGAAACATTCACGGTTAAAGTTCATCCATAGCAAACTACTTAAAAGTAGCTTTTCATAGTAATTACTGAAAATACATTACAAAAAACAAAATATAGAAAAATCGTAGCGAATTGTTCTTAAGATCACATTATAACATAATTCTAGGAAAAAACTATGTCAACAAAATATGTTAAAATACATGAAATACAAGTATATTTAAACACTTGAATATAAAATAAGAAAAATATTTAAGAAACCTATTTTAATACTTAAATAACATTTGCAGATCTCAAAACCAAGCAAAATATATAATAAGTAAAACGTTTTAGGAATCTATTTTAATATTCTTCTAAAATTTGCAGATCTCAAAAAAAACTCAAAAACTAATTAATTCATAAGACAAACCAAAAGATTGAAAATATTTTTTATAGCGTTATTTTAGATTCCACGAAATTTAAGTGGTAAATAAAAATAAAATTTTTTTTGATTGCAAAATAAAATTTAAAATGATTACTTAAAAATAATCTTACTTATTGAATAAATTTCCAAGCAAGATGATTTTTCATGCAACTTTAAAGCAGTGAATACGATCTTACAGCGATAGAATATTCGATAACAGTGAAATGTTGATAAACAAAAAAGTTATCGCGATGCTCATGAGTTGATGGGTCAAGAGTCGTGACACGTGTCACGCGAGTCGTGTGTCGTGAGTTGTGAAGGGCCAAAGACATTGACAAGTGAAACATCAGACAAATGAGCGCACACAGCCCAAAGCGCCAATGCCCACGGTCACACACAAACACACACACACAGATACACACACACATACGCATAGCCAGTGAGGCAGACAGACGTGCTCAATGTGGCGCAGGACGAACGCAGGACCAAGACAGGCGGAGGCAGTCAAGCACTTCACAGCTTAACACCCTAATGTGCAATATTTTTGACTCCCACACACACACACACACACATACAGACACACGCACAAACGAATTGTATAAAAAGGAAATTCAGAAGGCTGCTGCCTTCTCCCTCTCCCCCACCCACGCAGCAAAGTCGAAGGCGCGACTGCGTTGCTAGCAGCAGCAGCATCAGCATTCAGCATTGGCATCAGCATCAGTCGCAGCCGCCAAGCGCCATTCACTCAGAAAGCATCGCCACCCAAATACTCCTACTCTCCACCCTCCACTCTTCGCTCTCTCTACTCACTCACTCTCACCGAAACGACAGCAGCAGCAACAGCGACAGCGGCAAACGACAATGGCGCTCACGCAACGCACACAAAGACAACAGCAACAACAACAACACAACGACAGCTGCGGGCGCCACCCACTGCCCCAACAACAAAACTTACTCACACTCGCTCTCACGCTATTGCGCTCTCGCTCTCGCCCACAGTTGCTGTAAGCTCAGGCTGTAGCGCTTGCTCGCTCACACACTCACTCTCGCTCTCAGAGTGTCAAAGCAGCTGCTGTTGCTGTTGCTGCTTCTTCTTCCCTATTTGAAGTTTGGCATTTTTTGCAGCTTTTCGTGTTGTTCTCTCTGTACGTGTGTGTGTGTGTGTTTGAGTATTTTTTTGGTGTTTTTTTTTGCTCATTTTTATTGCGCTTGATCTTTGGCTTATTACCATGTCACGTTGAATGCGAAATGCGAACGCTGCCGGAATACAAAATGTACACTCACACATATACACTCTGTCACACACACATACACGTTAGAAGCTGTCTTGTTTTTTTCTTTTTTTTTTTTGTTGCCTCTTCAATTCTTATTTTTTTTTTTCCTTTGCTCGAATGCGTTAAAACGCCAAAGGGGCGTTGAATTTTTTTGCCGTTGCTACTGCTGCCTTTGACAACGCTAACGACAAGACGCTGGCAGCGGCAGCAATTGTTATTGTAATAGTTGTTGTCATGCTTTGCTTAAACTTGCGCTTTAAAAAGCTTCGAACACAAAAAAAAAACAGTACCAAAATACAACAACAACAACGACAAGAGGCTGAGAAAACAAAAAGAAAAGTTGCGACCAACAGTTGACAGTGCAAAAGCATTTGACATTTTACCTTGGCAAGGCAACGCACACACACACACACACACACATACAGACGCACACATGCTACACACATACAGGCAGACAGAGAGACAGGGCTGTGAACGTGAACGTGACTGTAACAACAAGAGCAAAAGCGCCAAATGTCACTTTGAAAAATGCCATTGGTTCGACAAACTTTCTGCCCCAACCAGCAGCGACAGCGACAGCAACGGCGGCAGCAATAACAACAACAACAACAACAAGAACAGTATAAAACTACAGCTGCTGCTGCGCATCCTCTCTGCAGCAGCAACAGCAGCAATATGCGAACGCCTCTGCCATGAAACCGAAACCGAAACCAGTTGCTTAGCAACGCCCCCTTCTAACCGCAAACGACGACGTCGACGCCAGCAGCGACAATAGCAACAACAACACCAACAGCAACACCAACAACGACAACGGCAACTGTCGCCGCAACCGATGACTGCGACAAATGTCAGCAACAGACTCCATTGCTATTTTTGCAGCACAACACACAAAACAACGGCCGTCAGCTAGTTGTCTCGCTCTGACGCACGCCATGTGCATGCGAAGGGGAAATTTTTGTGTTTGCCATTGAGCAGCGCAACGCTGCGACGCTGTATGGATGTGAGTGCGAGTGTGTGAGTGAGCGCGCATGCGATTCGTACAATGCTAAGGGGTAGGCCAGACGCCAGCAGCAGTCGCAGCCGCAGCAGCAGCAGCAGTGAGCGAGGCGACAGCAGGCAGCATCAGGTATCGGACTCGTGTCTCTCGTGTTTCGTGTGTACCGGTTCAGTTTGTGCTTGGCTGTGTGTTTCGCCTTTGCCTTGCCATTCGTTCGCGCTCGCTCTGCCCGTCGCAGTCGCTGTCGTCGCAGTCGCTGTCGCCGTCGTCGCTGTCGTCGTCGTCGTCGTGTGTGTGCCTGGTCGCTTCGTTGATATTGCTGCTGCCGTCGCCGTTTTCAGTTTTTGTTTGACGTTCGCGTGGTGCGCTCGCATGTTGCGGCCCGTTATCGTTATCAACAACACAGACATCGATACGATATTTTGCCGTTCACGTTGACGTTACCGTTACCGTTACTGTTACACTCTGTTACACTGTTTCATCGTCATTCCGAAAGACGTTGTCAATAACAAAAAAGCCGTAAGCGTTAGCGTAACGAAACCAAAATAAAGCGCAAAATAAAACGCATTAACAAAACGTTTCCTTTGAGAACACGAACCGAACAGCTGATAAACCGCTAACCCGTTGCTACCCGTTGCCACCCGCTAACCCGTTCACCCGTTTCACCGATCGACCGCCGTCGCGTTGCGCGTCCTCCGCCATCCTCCATTCTCTATTGCAAATTTTGGAGTGTGTGTGTGGGGAATAATTCCTGAATTTGTTTGTCGCGTTTCGCGTTTCGAATTTTTTTGGGAGCACACAACGAATTTGTTGCCAAAGTTTTTTTCAAGTGAGTTTTGCTCTAGCCGAGGAATACGACATGCAATACTAAAAAAAAAAGAAAGAAAGCAAAGTAAATCAATGCAAAAGCCAAAGCAAAAGAAAAGCAATGAAATAAAGCTCTCTTCGAGTGGATTAAACGCAAACGAAGTATAGTAGTTGAAGTAGAAGAGGAAGCAGTACAAGTTAACAACAAATGCACAAAAAAGTTCACACACCTGTCAAACAAATAATAACAACAACAACAACAACAACAAACGACAAATTCAAATCAAATACAAAATAAAGTTGAAGCAGACAAAGCAGTTGAAGAACCAGAAGGAGAAGGAGAATAAGAAACAGAAACAGAAGCGAAAGCACAAGCACGAGCAAAAGAAGAAGACGAAGCTGTCGCGTGTTTTGCCGCCGGCAAACGACACAACAACAATAACAACAACACACGTGCTCCACATCTCTTCATATCCATCTCATTCTCTGCCCTTCTTTCCCCCCACCACGAAACACATCTCTTTAGCTCCTGCTGCCTCTGTCTCGCTCACACTGTTTTACTTGCCTGTGCTTTGCGTGTGTGAGTGTGTGTGCTTGTGTGAGAGCACGTGAGTGCGTAAGTGTGCGTGTGTGTGTGTGCGAATTATCATCGTCATCGTTATCGATATCGCCATCATAATCATCGTCATCGCCAAGGCAGGACAACAACGTCATCAGCAACTGCGTTATCATCATCGCCGCGACGATTATCATCTCGCCCCCCAGCTACGAAATATTCGACAACAAAATTCTCACCGAGGCATCCAAAGCGCCCCTCAGGGCTGTCGCGCTGGCGTCATTTCTGGGCGACGGTTTTGCCGCCCTCGGTAGCCGAGCACCTCCCGTCAAGGATCTAATGGCATTCGGCGCTGTCCTGCACACAAATCAGCACAATATAGGTGAGTCCCTTCCCCCTTCTTCTTCCCCCTTTTAAGCTGCGATCAGCAATCACATTTCAGAAATCAACTCTGAACTTGTCAAGTATTTTTTATGTGGGAATTTCTCCAGATCTGTGTTGATCTTTTTGGTGAAAATACTTTTTTATCAAGCTGAATTTTCAAACACTTTAAAGAGAAATTATCTTAGTCGATCCTCTCAAATCTAGAAAGAAGTTTTCGTTGTCAAATATTGAATTCAAACACTAAAAAAATCTCATTTTTTACTGTTTTTAGCAAACTGAATTTTCAAACACTCTAACAAGAAATTATCTTAGTCGATCCTCTCAAATCCAGAAAGAAGTTTTCGTTGTCAGATATTGAATTCAAACACTAAAAAAATCTCAGTTTTTGGTGTTTTTATCAAGCTGAACTTTTTAAATTCTACAAAAGAAATTCTCGTTGTCAATCCTCTCAAATCTAGAAAGAAGTTTTCGTTGTCAGATATTGAATTTAAATTCTAAAATAAAACTCTTTAGTTACATATGTTACTTGTAAAGTATTTTTGATGAGGGAATTTCTCCAGATCTGTGTCGATCTATTTTATGAAAATACTTTTTTTTCCAAGCTGAATTTTCAAACACTCTAAAGAGAAATCTAGAAAGAAGTTTTCGTTGTCAAATATTAAATTCAAATTCTTAAAAAAAAACGCTTTAGTTAATGAATTAATTTTACTGTTTTTTTTATCAATCTGAAGTTTCAAATTCCAAAAAGAATTTCTCGTTTTCAATACTCTCAAATCTACAAAAAGAAATTAATGTTTCTTCAGGTCCTAAAAAATCTTCTTAGCTATGCTGCTAAAATGATAAAATTGATTCTGTTGTTTTTTGTCAAGCTACATTTTTAAATTCGAAAAGCAATTTTCTTTAACGCTCGTGTCAAATCTAAAAACAAACTTTTGTCTTGAATTCAAATCCTAAAAAAAACTTCTTAGCTATGTGACTAAAATATTAAATTCATTTTGTTGTGTACAGAAAATTATTATTTTTAAAAAATAATATGTATTAGCTACTTAACATTGGTGGCAATCATTTTAAATGAAAGGAATAAGGTTAACGTAATTTATAATAGCAAATTTATGATCTAAATACTTCCATCACTTCTTTATCCTTTAATAAAGTGGTAGAGTTTAATGTTTTCTTTATTTCATTTTATTGAATACAGTTGAAGACTTAAGATATTAAAGTCTTTAACATGTTAAACCAAATGTTCTACAATGAACAATAAAAAATAGACCTAACTAGGAAGGAGATCTTTTTCCAAAATTAATTTTGTTTTATAGTGAAATGCATTAATCTAATCTTAGCAATGTATGTATTTGTGGTATACATTTCACCATCATATTTGTTAACTTCAAAAATTACCAAATATCTGTTCAATTTTTGTATAATACAAAATTGATTAAATTGATTTCATGGACATAATAATAATAATAATCAAATTATCCCATGCAGTTACATATTTCATTTATTCAAAGATCAGTTTCAAATAGTTTTTCCATAAAGATATCCCTCAAAAACTTGTGATTTAAATTCAGTCTTAAATTTTTCTGTATCGCTCTGAAGAGAAATATATTTTAAATACTTTTTTCAGTTGACTTTAGGCCTAGTCCAGTAGAATATGCGTTAAACTGCATTTGTGCAAATGCTTGCAAATTGTTGCTTCAGTCGAACAGCAGATGGAGGAGAATGAGGAGAAGGAGGAGACGGGAGGAATGGGGGAGGCATGGGTTAAGTCCAGAGCGGACAAAATTTGGCGCAAAGTTTGTCTACTTTGGGTTAAAGCATGAAGTAAAGTTTTGCACTTTTGAACTTGCTGCAGGGTCGCAGCAGTCACCCTGCCACGCCCCCTCATCCTCCTTTTTACCTCCCACCAACCCTAACAGAGTTCACTCTACTCTCTCTCTCTCTCTCTCTCTCAGTCTCTGTCTCTCATTCTTCTGCTGGCTTTCTGTCTTTTTCCTTTTGCGCCCATTTTGTGCGCTTTGCAAGTTTTTGTGTTCGCCTGGCAAAAAGTTTGCTTCGACTTGTCAAAACTTTTCTTGTTGTTCTCTGTTGTTGTTGTTGTTGTTGCAGTTTGTTTGACTGCTTTGCTTTTGTTTTATTTCATTTGCTCTCATGTCAAATTTTCACTTTTGCTGACTGTTTAATGTCAGCCAAAAAAACAAAACACAACAACAGCAAAAAAAAAAAAAAACGCAGCCAAAAACTTTTGATTTTGTTGCCCAGTTGACGGCAGCTCCCCTTTCTCTCCCTTTCCCCTTTCTCTCACGCTCTGCTCCAATTTCTATAACCCTTTTGGCTGCGTCTCCTTGACGGGATCTGCTTTTGGCCAAATGGCCAACAAATTGCGTCAACAAATTTGTTAACCTGCTGATTTGTGCATGCACTTCAGCAAATGGGACTCAAAGCGGCCCATAAAACTGCCGACTTGCAACTTGCAACTTGCCAGTTGCCAGTTGCCCGTTGCACGCTGTCCGTTGCAAGTTGCAGCAGCAAGAGCAGCAGCAGCAGCAGCCTGGACAGCTTGCAACTGCCGACTTGCAAGTTGGCAACTTGGCAGCTGACGACTCATAAATTTCGAGCTCAGCTCGGACAGGCGTTGCAGCAATGTGTAGGCTGTTGAAGGGGGCGTGCCACCGGGGTCCCAGAAGTCAAAAGTCAAAGCTGTCAACGGCATGGGCTCGCCCAGCACTGTGCGGGGCATGTGGCATGCAAGGGGCATGCAAGGAGGTGGCACATAGAACAAAGCGCAGCCAAAAGTCATAAAACATTTGCAGCCTGTTTTTCTCGTCAATTTTTGTATAGTACTTTTTGTTGTTGTATCTTGCGGTTGCATCTTTTCAATTTTGTTGTTGCCGTTGCACAGCAGCAGCAGCAACAGCAGCAGCAGCAATAGCAGCAGCAGCAACAAAAGCGCAGCAACGCCTTTAACAAAGTTCGCCTGCTGTTCATCAACATTTATGACTGTCCTGAGCTCTGCTCAAAGTGCTGATGATGATCACGACAACGATGATGATGATGATGATGATGATGAGAGTGGCGAGTGTGCAACTGCAACTGCAACTGCCTGGAAGCTTCAAAAGCTGCCACAAGGCACATGCAACAATATTTGCGGCCTCAAGTCAATGCGCTTCCAAGTACGTCAACATTTTTTATGCGCCATTTTCTTCATCATTTTTACGGTCAACAGTTGCTCAAGTCGCTTTACGAGCAACATCAGCAGCAGCAGCAGCAGCAACATGAACAGCAGCAACTATTGCTTGTAGAATAGACAAAAAGCGAATGCTGAAAGTCAGTTCTATGGCTTTTTTTTTTTTTTTTTGCTTTTTTTCGCTCAGCTCCATTGATTTATTGAGCAAAAAGCGTAGCCGGCAGCCGCTGCCGCGTTTAGCCTGAAGAATTGCTAAATATGCCCGAGGGTCCAACGTTTGTTAGATGGCCACAATGGGCGTGGCTCCAACTATAAATTAGCCAGCATAATGAGCCGTTGAGATGCAAAACTCCAACATTACAGCAGCAAAACAAAAGATCTTGCTCTCTCCCTTTTTCCCCCCTCCCCACAAAACTGCAATTTCCAACAAACCAAAAACTCTTACCTCTGGGTGGCCAAATAAAAAATTACAACTGAACAATAGAGGAATTACAGCTGTGGGAAAGATTTAGAAAGTTTCCAACGAGGATCGCAATTTAAAGTGTAATTAAGCAAATCCTTGTCATTAGTGAGAAAAATAATTGGCAATAAAAAGTATATACAACTATGAATTCTTAATGTTGGTTTCCTTGATTGAAGAGAAATAGTTCTTATAGTTGCGTATATCTATATCTACAAAATTTGGAAATATACAATTTTACAACTTTTGCGCACAAATTTTTATGAAAAATAGTTTTTATTTTATTTATTCCCGTTATAAAAAATACCAAGTAAGAAATCTAAAATACCTTCTTCTCATTTTCAATAAAAACGCATTCTAAAAATATACCAAATATTTTGAAAAAAAAAACAATATTTATATTTGATATATTGATATAGTATTACGTTGAAAATATACCATAGAGTGCAAAATATACAAAAACTATATCACAAATTTCTTAAGAAAATTAATTATTATTTTATTTAATCCTGTTATAAAAATACCAAGAAATCGAAGATACCTTCTACACATTTTCAATAAAAACACATTCTAAAAATATACCAAATATACTAAAAATATACCAACATTTATATTTGGTATATTGGTATAGTATTGCATTCAAAATATACCATGGGGTGCAAAATATACAAAAAATATACCACAAAGTTCTTATGATTAATTATTATTTAATTTACTCATGTTATAAAAAATACCAAGTAAGAAATCAAGAAGAACACATTCTAAAAATATACCAAATATACTAAAAATATACCAACATTTAAATTTGGTATATTGGTATAGTATTGCGTACCAAGTAAAACACATTCTAAAAATATACCAAATATACCAGTTTCTATATTTGGTATATTGATATAGTATTGCGTTCAAAATATACCATACAAAAAATATATTACAAATTTCTTATGAAAAATAATTATTTATTTTTTGAATAAGTTTTTAAATAAAATTCAAAAAAAAATTTTCAGAACAGAGTTTTACAGTAAAAATAATAACAACTTAATTCATACAGATATATTTCAAAATCTTTACTTTCTTACACTTTACTTTCTAAATGCATTTGAAATTCGAAACAAAATTTCGATGAAATTCCCAAAAATGTTTGTTTACTATTTGCTTGCCATATTCTTTATGCAAACAAATACGAGCTCTTTGAACAAAATGCAAAATGAAAAATGCAAAAAATTGAAATCGATTTGTTTTACAAATATTTTGTCACTAAACGAAATCTTTATGATGATTGATTCAGTTCGATTTGTGTTTTTTTTGTTGTGTCTCGTAACTCGATTCGATTCGAAAACTGTTTATTTTGTGAAACTTGTTTGATTGATCAACGCTGCTCTCGGTGGAGTAAGTAAATAAGTGAATAAATCATTGACAAGTTATTATTGGGTAGCCAAAAGCTACCGATCTGTGTTTTTGAGTGAAAACTATCGGGGAAGCTTCAAGCTTTTGGGCCACAAAATGTTATTTGTGGCCCGTTTGTCAGGAATTGAATATATCTTTTGACCTGTCTCGCTGTCTCGCAGCCCTGATATGCAAGTTATGGGGCCCCCAACTGTTGGGAACTTTTCCAACTTTGTGCAGGCGGCATTCAGAGTTGATGAGAGCGAAGAGGGGGCAAAGGGGGGACCCTTAGTTGGCCTGGCCTATGCCACGACTTTGGCCACATAGGACGACGCTTTGGGGCCGACGTCGTCGCCTGTCTTTTTTTCTCTTTTTTTTTTAGTTTCAGTTTTGTGTTGCTTTTTGCTTAGCAGTTTAGCTTGAAGCTGAAATAGTAATTCACATTGAATGGCTGTTGTTGTTGTTGTTGTTGTGTTCTGGTTTCAGTGCTCTGTTGGCTCTTTTATGATTTCTTTGCCGTTTTACGATTATTTTAAAGCTGTCAATAGTCAACGTGTGAGATAATTTATACGCCATAAATTTCAGTGCAAGCAACTCGAGCTCTCGACTCTCGACTTTGACTTCGACAGCGACTTTTGCAGCAAAGCAAAGCAACGCAAAAAACAAAAAAAAAAACTACTCTAAACTGAAACTGAAACAGAAACAGAAATGAAATAAAAGCGCAGACAGTTTTCAGCGGAAAGTCCACGAAATGGATTCACTAGGCAACAATTCTCACTCGCTCCGCGGGGTTTATTTTACTTTTTTTTTTTTATTTTTTTTTTTTTAGGCGGGGGCTTTCAACATCATCAACAGGTTCTATTGCGCTTTTTTCTTGTTGTTGTTTTTATTTTAGTTTTATTTTTACTTTTGTTTGTTGTTGTTGTCTGTGACCATTTCGGTTTGGCCCACAATTCATTTGTGTAGCTTATCGCCTTTTTGGCTTGATTTACTGCCCCGGCAGCAACCACAACAACAACAACAACAGGCAACAGGTTGTTGTACACTTGTCCAACGAAAAACTAAAAAATAGTATAGAAATTAGTTGAGCTGAAATAAAAATAATTGTTTAATTAGAACTTACTAGCGAGCATTTATTTCCAGCATTATTTATTTTTATTTGTATTTATTTACAATTGTTGTTGCTGTTGCTGCTGGTTGTGAAACTCTTCCGCCTCAAAACGGTAGCTGAAGCCTCAGGAATTGATTTATAACCAAAAGAGATTCGCAAAGCAGAGAACAACAGACAACAACAAGTCATAAAACACAAAAAACACAACACAACGAAACAGAAACAGAAACAGAAAAAAAAAAACACAACCAATAAAAACGAGCAACAATTTGTAGCGAGTTTCCAATTGAGCCACTTGACGCGCTCTCACGCAGCAGCTTAGTCGAGAGGAGTTTTGGGGTCTGAGGGTTGGGGAGTTGTGGTAATGACCTTTAACCCAATGTCCAAGTCGAAGTCAGGACCGCGCTCAAAAAAACAAAAAAAAAAACACAGGCAGAGAGATGTCTTTTCTTGGCTCTGCTCGTTCGGCTGGAACCAACGCGGCGCAAGAAAAACGATCGCGCCGCAGATGACCGCAGCTAAATGCGATTAGTTCCGAGTGCTCCGACTGCTCTGACAGCAGCCACAACCACAGATACATTTACAGATACAGATACAGTCACACACACACACACACACACACACATATATAAACTCGCAGTCGCAGTCACAGCAATAACAGCAACCAACAGCAGCAGCAGCAGCCACCTCACAAATTTGTCGATTGCCACATATGCAATCTCTAATCGTTGACCAAAGATAATTACAGTTCTCTTTCAAAATTGAAATTCTTATCTTGTAATGTCGAATGTTGGTTACATTTTTATTTGTGCTTTAATTGTTCTACATTCAAGTAGAAGAATCTCCATTCAATCTTCTGTGTGTCTTCCAAAAAAATCTTTTCAAAATATATTTTTTTGCAAATGAAATTCTTCTTTAGAATCAGATTTATTTTCTATAAAAAATCCAAAATTGAAATTGTTAACTTGCAATGTTTCTCTTTTATAAAAAAATAATGTCGAATGTTTTTTTTTGCTTTGATTGTTCTACATTCAAGTAGAAGGATCTTCATTCAATCTTCTGTGTGTCTTCCAATAAAATTTTATAAAAATATATTTATCTGCAGACAAAATTCTTCTATAAGAATTAGCTGCAATTTGAAATTTGAAGTTTTTATAATTTTTAAATTGAATCATTATGTTTTTTACTATTCAATAAAGTAAAAATAAAAAGAGGACTTCTACCAATTCAAACTGATTTTTATATACTACGGGACTTAGTTGCTTTGGCTGACAATCTAGTATTTTTTGCACTCTATGGTATATTTTGAATATAGTATCTATACCAAATATAACTTTTGTTATATATTTAGTATTTTTATGGTATGTTATTTTGGTATATTTTAAAATTAAAACTGCTACCCATTTGAAATAAAAGCAAAACAGTTTTATTTGAAATGGGTAGCGAGTATCTTTCAGTCGAGCACACTCAACTGTAGCTATCTAACTTGTTTATTTTGCTGTTCTTCTAAAATTGTTAAATCGCTTTAATGCTCTATGCGTTAATTACTTTTTTAAAGCAAATGCTCAGTACCCAGTAAAGTTTCATATTTAAAATTTGAAATTGATAATTTGTATTACATTTCAAAGAAATTGATATTTGTAATTTGCTCAATTTCAAAAATGAAACATAAATTATTGCGTTGCTTTATAATATAATTAAAATAATATAATAATAAAGTTTCATATTTAAAATTTGACATTTCAAAAAATGATATATCTAGTGTTCTCACTTTCAAAAATTAAACAGAAATTATTGCGTAACTTTTTGTCGCCTGCACCGAGTTCAATACGAATGTATTTCTTTCTCCTTTGCTCCCACACACGCATCATCTGAGTGTGTGTGTGCGAGTGTGCGTGTGTGCGTGTGTTTGGGCAATCCGCTGTTGCAAGTGAAGCGTTGCAGACGGTGCGGGCGTCTCTGTGAACCGCGGGCTCATGGCTCATATCATCAATAACCGAAAAACGCTCAACATAATGATGCGTGTAATGTTGCTGCTGTCGCTGCGATCGCTGTTGTTGTTGTTGCTGTTGTTGTTGTCGATCGCAACGTGCAGCGGCAACACCTTCACCCTAATTCGCTCTCTCTCTCTCTCTCTCTCTCTCTCTCGCTCTTACTCTGTCTGCATCTCTTATTGTTGCCGTGAAGAGAAGTTGCCTTTTGTCTGCCGCTTCGATCTCAATGAGCGGCAATTTGTTATGCGTTTTTATTGTGCGTTTATTAATTTGATTATGGCTGCATTATAAACTCGCCGGCAAATGGTATTTATAGCTATTGCCCTCTGTTCGCTCAAACGACAGCGACAGCGACAACGAGAACAACGACGACAACAACGACAACAACGACAACGACAACATGTTGCCGGCGTGTCAGCGGCAACATGTTGCCTGGCCGGCGCCTTCACATCATCAGCACCATCAGCAGCAAACAACTTAAGGCACGTTTTTACTTTTTAATGCTCATATGCAAATTAATTAATCAAAATCGCGCGCATACACGTGTCTTGATGTTGTTGTTGTTGGCAAACCATTTGCGGCAAAACATCAAAACGCAGCGCAAACAACAACAAAATACATGAATGTAGATGTATATGAAAATAAAGAAGAAGCAGCGGGCGGCAATCGCCGCCGCCGTCACTTTAAGAGGAGCGAATATGTGAAATTTGTTTGGCAACGAACCGAATCGAATTGCAGCGCAACGAATCGTTACTATCGCTCTCTCTCTCTCTCTCTCTCTCGCTCTGTCTCTTTCTTTGCGAACCAATCGGAACGGAATGGAACGAAACGAAACGGAACCGATCCGATACGAACCGCACTCAAAGCTAAATGCCAAGGTAGCAAAGCTTTACCGCAACCGAACCGAACCAAACGACAGTGAAAGCTTTTGGTTAGAGCTTTTAGTTTCAAGGCGATCATAATTGGGCAAGCTATTCAGAACTGTTCCGAATTGGGTTCGAAAGTCAATTTTGTAATACATATAACAATTGTTTAAAATATTATAAAATTTGCTTAAATTTGAAAATATTACAAATTTTCTGTTCTGTTCTTCAACAAATTCAACATTAATCATCTCAAATCATTGAGTTCCATAGTGAATTTTATAATATTTCGTTTCGAATGGAAACTGAAACATTCATTCAGAAATTAGTTATTACTAGAAAAGATATGTAAAATATTCATTGAATGCTATTATTTGAAATATATCGAAATACAAAATAATAATAAAAGTTAGCGTAGTTTACAAATAATTACTAGATCAACATAATATTATGGTTAGAAGCAACTTAAGTTTTTAGAAAATTGATATTACAAAATCGAAACACTTTTTGAATATTTTGATATATCTATTATTCGTAAAAAGTAATCCTTTGCAAAAATTTGCAATTTATTAAAGTAAACGAAGTTTTTCAAGTTTAAGTTTCGAGTTTCAATTTAAAATACCTCACATTTTCCTTTGGAATTATTTCGTAAATAATTCAAATTAAAAAGACAATATTTCAGATTTTAGCTAGATACATTTTAATTCTTTCTAAACAATATTTCTAATATTATACTCAACAATTCGCGTACACTCGACTAAGTGAGATACTCGCTTCCCATTTTGAATAAAAATAAATCACTGCAGTATTAATTTTAAAATATGCCAAATACCAACGGCTATATTTGGTATATTGATAAGTACTACATCAAAACATTGAAAATATACCAAATTTTTAGGTTCTTTCATTACCTATATAAATTTGAATTATTCTAAACAATATTTGTTATATTAAAGTCAACAATTCAGAACAGAATAAACTGTAAAAATTGTTTGCTACATCTGACATTTGTATGATAATAAGGGCGACTTCACAAGTTCGCATTTGATAAGAATAGATTCTGCCTCGGAAAAGCAGTAAACGAGCAAAGGGCAGAAGAGAAAGAGAAAGAGAGAGTCAACAACAATAAACCTCGAACAGTTTTGCAGCATAATGAAGAGTGCTTATGCCACATAGACTGTATATAGAGGGGGTCGCAAATGTTTCGAATAGATTGGCTAATCGGAAATCTGCAAATCGGTAAATCTGTAAATCAGAATTGTGAAATCCGAGACCTCTCGCCTGGGACCAGTTAACGGATGCACAACATTTTGCGGGCTTTATCGCTGCCAGGGGAAGATTTACAGAGCGAGTTGCTGTCGCTGATGTTGCTGTTGCTGCTGTTGCTGTTGCTGATGCTGTTGTCGCGATAAGCGTGCGCCTCAGTTGACTTTGCCACCCCAAAAAAGAATGTGCCCCTCTGTTTGGGTTCAGTTCGGGTTTTCTTTTTTGGTTTTTTTCGTTTTTGAGCTACGTGCAGTCGCATTCAAGGTTAATGCTTTGTCACAAAATCGCTCGACTGAACCCAGGCGATGGGCGATAAGAAATTTTGTGCTCTTTTACAGTACGAGTATTTCCCCAAAATTTCCACAACATTCATTTTCCTGTTTGACTTTGGGCGAAAGTCAGCAAAGCGAATGCTGAAATCGGAGCAGCGCATAAATTGCGCTTATCACTGACTATGTGGCAGCTTATGAAGCTAATGGTCCGCCTCCTTCTGCTTCTGCTTCTGCTTTTGATAAAACTTGGCCAAAGTTTTGCGGTCAACCAGAGGGGAGAAATACTTGGTATATATATATGTATATTTGTAGAGTGAAGTGGAGAGCATTTTCATTTGAAATATCATTTGCTGTCAAAATCACATAACAAATTTCCACATGTTGTTTATTATTAATTGCATTGCAAACGGTGCAACACACACAGCTCTGTGGTGCAATGATTGTGAGGGGAGGGGTGGGGGGAGGGTTTAAGGGCAGCAGGACACACGGACAGATGGTCTGAAGGGGGGTTAAAGCAATAAATTTGCAAAATTAATGTGAAAACCAATTAAAAGACATTGATAGTCAAAGCGCAGATGACAAAGACGAACGAAGAGAACGATAGAGAGAGAGGAGAGGAAGAGGAAGTGAAAACTTTGCATAATAATTAGAATATATGCATAATATTATGTTACCAAGAAAATCAACTGCAAACAGTTAACAAATCAAAGTAAATTACAAGCACATGTGGCAAGTGCGGCAGCATGTGTGTGTGGCATTTGTGGCATGTTGCAATTGCAGTTGCCATCCCCCTCCAGCCACGAACCAACCGAAAAATAACTGCTCTCGAGCATACGCTTTATTTGGCACACAACTTTAAACCTTTAATCGCATTAAACGCTGCCAAAGTCACTGAGCAAAGCAGCGCGCGACGAGCGTGGAAAGCGGGGGGTGGAGTGGGGAGGGGGTGTGTGTGTGTTTGGGTGTGGGTGGGCATCTGCAGTGTCTGCCACATTAAATATTGAAAAATGCAAATTTACAAATACATAAATTTTAAATGAATCGCCAACACCAAAAGCATTTAAAATCAATCAATGAAGCTGCCACAGCAACAGCACAATACAAAGGCCTAGCCATATATAGCATATATATATATATGTTATATATATATATCTGCACATCAATACACACATAAATGTATATAGATTGAGCCGCTGGGCAATGTCAAAGCGACCACATCAAATGTTGGCCTCAGTTAACTGCTGCACAGCAGCCTCAGAGTTGAGAGAGTGTGCGAGTGTGTACACGTGTGTATGTGTGTGTGTGTGTGTGTGTGTGTATTTTCTGATAAAAGGGTATAGGCTGTTCTCCATTGATATTAACAAAATAAACAAGCAACGTCAGCGAACGTCAGTCGCACCACAAAAATACCCTGCAACAGGCAGCTGGCAAAAGGGGATGACAGCCATCTCTCTCTCTCTCTCTCTCTCTGTGTGCGTGTGTGTTGAGGAGGGGATGGGGGACAGGCGGGGACACGGGCATGTTCACACGTCAGCCGTCGGTTGGCGTCTGCGGCTGTGGCTTTTCTGCTCTGCTCTGCTCTGCTTTTTTTCTGCGTATTTCCTTTTTTTTTTTTTGGCACAGACATTGCACAAATATTGCGAATTGTTTCAACTGGATTTTGAGTGCGAATCAACTGCCAAATCATTGGCAATGGCTCAAGAAAAACGCGACACACGCAATTGCCTATGAAGAACATTAAGTATACGTAATTGTTGAATGCTAAATTTACGCAAATAATTATTAACTTACTTAATATATTTCTAAAATTACTTTTGCCTGCATTCGTGCTAAGTATCTTATACACTTAATAGCTAAAATATTTCCCTTCAAATTATTCAACAAATTTGCACTAAAGCAGAGATTTTAGAATTAACGAACTTTAATCTAGTCTAAGCAAGTTTTTATTTTATTTTTGTAATTTTCTAAAATGACTTTCGCATTAATTTGTGTTTGGAATATTACACACTCAATAGCTGAAATATTCTCTAAAAATTTTTAAAAATATTTAACAAGTTTCTACTAATGTTTAAGTTTTAATAATTCGTTAATCAAGTTAAGTAAATTTAAGCAAGTTTTTATTTTATTCTTTCACAAATTTTCGTAATTTTCTAAAATGACTCTTGGATTAATTCGCGCATGAAATATTACACACTTAATATTTGCAATATTCTCTAACATTTTTTTTTAAATTTAACAAGTTTTTACTAATGTTTATGTTTTAATAATTCATTAATTTTTTATTTTATTCCTTTACAAATTTTCGTATTTTTCTAAAATGACTTTTGTGTTTAGAAAATTCTCAAGTTTGTTAGTCAAATATATCCCTAATAATTATAAAGTTTTTTCTAAATTTCAACTTAATCTAAAATCTAGTTTAAGCAAGATTTTGTTTTACAAAATTTCTCTAAAACTTTTGTAATTTTAAAAATTACTTTTATGCGAATTTGTGCAGCGAATATTAAACTTTTCGTAGATCAAACAATTCTCGAATAAATTATCAAATTTCTTAATAAAATTTTTGTAAAATTGAAGCTTTATTTAATGAATTCAAGTTTAGTCTATGTAAGTTTAATTTAATAAACTTTTTTTTAATTTGTAATATTCTAAAATTACTTTGATGAATATTGATGCTTAGATGTTATACAGTTAATGGGTTAAATAGTTATTTTTATAATAAATAACTGCTTCGAAAATTATAACACAATTCTTAGGTTAAATATTTTCCGAATAGTACTTGAATGAAACAAGATTTACTTTGCAAATTTCTACAGAGTTTATTTAACAACTTTCTTCGAAATTCATTACTTAGAATATCACAACAATTCTATGAAAATTTATAAAAGAAATCTTGTTTCATTAGGCTACGCCTTACTAAAATAAATCTAGCTTTGACTTGCACTAAATGCTGAAAATAAACTTTACTTTCATCAGTGGCATGTGAGAGGTCGCTTGGTCTTAGCTCTGTGGCTATTTGGGCATATCTTGAGCAGCAGCCATAAAAAGAATACACACATACAATATATCAAACTTTTGCTGCAAAGAATGAAAGAAACAATGAAAGCTTGAGTTTGAGTGGGCGTTTGCTTTTGGGGGTGGTTGACATAAAAACAGGGTGGATGGTGGCAAACACACACAGTGGAGTGGAGTTCAGTTCAGTTCAGTTGAGTTCAGTTCGGTTTGGTTTGGTTCGGTTGACTACAGGATAGGACAGGAGCACATCACTCATACGCTAAGGCTTATCATTGGCTATCTGTCTGCTGACAAACACAACACAGAGAAGGAGGAGGAGAAGGAGGAGGAATGTGACACGAACTGTGGCGAGACACGAGTATTGTCAGCCGAGTATTGTACACCACCCAAAACAACAAAAACAAAAAAAAAAAACAGTACAGAAAAAAGCCAGGAGTTGGAGGTCGAATGTTCGCGCTCGCTCGCACTTTGTCAGTGGCTGTATGTTTGATATGGAAAAACCTCTGGAGCCTATAAAAAGAAAAGACAGAAAGAAAAATAAAAATCTGTGCGTCCTGACGACAATGTTGATGACGATGGCTGCCAGACTGATGACTATGAAGATGAGAATGAGAATGAGGAATCAGCATGTGAATGCGAATGAGAAACTCAACTGTGGATGGCAATGGAAATGAAAATGGAAATGTTAATGACCATGTTGACTGGCTGATCAGGCAGCACACAAGCAATAAGCAGCTTTTGACGCAACATTTTCGCAAAAAAGGAAAACTTGCAACCTGCTGAGCTGAGCCTCTCTAGAGAGAAAATGATATCCAGCAGGCAGGCAGGCAGGCAGGCAAAAAGAAAAGCGAAAGAAAAACGACAGAAAAACAAAAGCGTCTTCAATGCCAAATAAAGAATTTGCAACTGTGTGAGAGAGAGAGTGAGCGAGACTCCTTCTTCTTCTCCCCTTTCTTGGTGTCTCTTTCTATCTCCTTGTATTCCCATCTCGCTTGCTCCGCTGCTCGCTATCTCTCTGTCTCCATGCGCTTCTCTTTCTCTGTCGCTTTTGTTAGCCGGCCTTTCCCTTGTGCTGTCTCACATTCGCATTTTGCAACGCAACATGAATTTTAATACAAAGCAACAACAACAGCAACGATGGGAGGAAGAAAACAAACTTGTTCGTGCATTGAGCTGCCCACAAGGGGGGTGTGGCAAGCGGCAAGTGGCAAGTGGCAGTGGCAAGACGGTTGGATGGGCATGGCCAGATATAAGGCAACTGATAGGCAAACAGCGATAGCTGCAGATACTTTTATTTTATTTCATTTTACTTTACTTTACTTTTTTTCTCTCTCTCGTTTATTTTTTTTTTTTGGTTTTTTGCTGTGCTTGGCACAGGACTCAATGTGGCATAAGAAGTGGCAGCAGGGTGAAGGGAGGGGTAAGGGAGGGGGAAGTGGGACAGCCGCCTCTGGTTTTGGTTTTGGAAATATAATGGCAAAGTAAACAGTTTCGCGATGGGGACGACGATGGCGATGGCTTCTGTGTATCCAGCCTGGCACACACACACACATACACACACACACACACATACACACTGCAGTCCACCTACCCCTCCTGCTGCTCCTTCTCGGCTGCCTTCACACATCAACAAAGCAGAGCCACTTTCATGTCGTTCTGTGCGCTTGTGTATCTAGCAGATACTTTATATGCATGAGTTACAGAAAAAGAGGCGTATTTTGTATCTTGTGTGCGCATAAAATAAAAGCACCAACAGCAACAACAACAGCAACAACAAGCAGATTGTGTGTGTTGCAAAATATAAATATAAAATTTACATGGCCAAAATGGCTGAAGCGCATTTAAAGTTGCGCCAACGACAACGACAACGACCAAAGGGGGAGACGATCAAAAAATGCTGTCAACGAATTTGCAGAGGAAATCTGTCAGAGCAATTCATTAAATGGCCCGAAATATTGACGAACTATTAGCCAACGAAATACTTACGAAAAACTTTATGATTTTACCATTTATTTGGAGCAGACGGAGTAAGAAAAGAAAGAAATATTTAAATTGAAGAATATATAATAAATAAAAACAAGTAAGAAAGTCAATTGTGTTTGAATAAGAGCAAAACAGTTTATTATTATTCTTTAAATATACTAAACATACCGAAAAAATACTAAAAATATACTAAATGTTATATTTGGTAATGCTGCCTATTTTTAATGAAAGCAAGACAGTGCGGTATTGATTTTAAAATATACCAAATTAATATACCAATAAAATACTAAAAATATTTGATGTAATTATATACTACTACATTCAAATATACCAAATTTTGTATATTGATGTAGTTTTGTATAAAAATATACCAAATTCGGTATATTGATATAGTAATGCATTAAAAATATACCATAAAGTGCAAAATATACCAGATTGTCAGCCAAATAAGTTTCACATTTTTAATCCGATCACAACCAACGTCTCGGCTGGTAACGCCGATTGAGAATATATATACTTTATAGGCTCTGTGATGCTATAATTTCGTAATATTTAGAACTACATAAAATTATATTAAATTACTCAAAATAAAAGTATTATTATTAGGCAATCGATTGATGTGAAAGTGACTTGTCAAAAAGATGTCTGGTAATCAGCTGGTAATTAAATAAATTGCAAAACATATTTAAAAATGTAGCCCCGTATATGCGACTCAAACTCGCAAAAGGAAAATGAAAGTCGAGTGTTGAGTGTCGAGAGTTTAATGCCAAATATTGTGGCAACGCTGTGAAGCGTTGACAGTTCATTAATATTCCATATTTTGCGCTAATATCGCAACTAATTATGTAATTAAAATGTTAACAAGTTCGAGAGCGAGCAAAACTGATGAACTGAAACTGAACTGATGAAGAAAAAGCACAGAGCGAGAATGACTAGAGCAAGGGTGTTAAGTTCATACCATATTGTGTATTAATATTTCAAGCGTATTAACAACCACAAAAAAAAAAACAAAAAAAACTTGTCGACAATGAC
The DNA here is from genome assembly GCF_009650485.2 of Drosophila albomicans. Lineage (NCBI taxonomy): Eukaryota > Metazoa > Arthropoda > Insecta > Diptera > Drosophilidae > Drosophila > Drosophila albomicans. The sequence continues at coordinate 4,646,053 of NC_047627.2, read as the reverse complement.
GAACTTTGGCCTCAGCCTGCGCCTGAGCACGTAACGCAACATTTAATATATTTTATGGATTTTTCTACTACATTTATGTGTGTTCCGATTTACATATTTAGCTCCCTTTTGCTTTTGCGGTTGAAAGTCAGCCTGGTGAATGTAATCAAAATGTCAAATCAGGCGCAGCGAATCGCATTAAAAATAGCTGCAAACTGAGGGCCGATTATTAACGTAGTATTGTAGTATATAAATTTGGGAAAGTCGCTGCTGCTGACAGGCAGTAAAGAACTGTTGTGCAAGAGGTGTCAACAGCCCAAAAAAAGAATAGTGAAAGAAAGGTGTTGAGAGCTGCTCGGCAATCCTTTCGCCTCTGTTTGCTGCTCTTCTTTTCGCTTCTCAAAACTGAAGGTTTTGATCTCTTGGCCCCATTTTCATGCAAATCGAAAAAGTATTGCGGCTTCAGCTAATCCTTCTTCTTCTTGGCATTGAGCCTCATTAGCATTCCGTAAAAACAAGAAACGAAAAAGAAAAAAACAAATCGAAATATGTACGGCTGGGAAATGACATTACGCATACGCCGCATCTAACCGTAGATTTGTTTTTGGCTTTTTGTTCTTCGTGCTGGTGTTTTGCTTTCATTTTGTCCGCATTTCCATTTGGATTTTTGCATAAGATTTTGCTGTCGAGTTTTGCTTAAGAGGCAAAATGAGAAACCGAGTGAAAAAATGATTTCGATTGAGCGACGGCTGCTGCTTTAGCTTTGGCTTCAGCTGCTGCTGTTGGCTTGGATTTTCTTTCTCGGCTGTGGCTTTAACATTTTAGTCACGTTTCATAGACACAACTGGTTGGCAGGGGGCGGCCAAGGGGGGGGGGGGGGGGGGCGAATTTCTATATGTACTATAGGCGTAACCAACATGGCGCAGCGAGAGAAAGAGGAGAGCAGGGGAAGAGGTGAAGAGGGAAGCTGGCAGCTGGCAGCACAAGTGCTTTTTGGCCAACTTGCAGCAACACACAGAAAAAAAAACGTTGAAGCTGATTTTTTTGCGCTGATGTCGAATGAATTTTTCACAGTCCGCAGCGAGAGGCAACTGAGCAAAAAGTTGTTGTTGTTGTTGTTGTTGCTATTGTATATTTATATTGTTTTGGCCAGGCAGCTGCTGTTGCTGCTTCTGCTGTTGCTGTTGCTGTGGTTGTGGCTGTGGCTGCTATCGTCCATCCATGGTTGCCCCTTGCTCGTAGTTGTTGTTGTTTGCCTCCTCTTTGTTTTCGTATTGTTTTTTTGTTGCTGTTTTGGGCTGGCCTTTTGGGTGTTGCCCAGCCCAGCCCAGCGAGCCATGAAGAAGCTGCTGTTGCCGTTGCTGTTGCTGTTGCATTATAAATGCAGTTAGGTCTGGGAGTCAGAGTCAGAGTCAAAGGCAGAACCAGACCCTGACTTGGCTGCTGCTGCTGTTGCTGTTGCTGTTGCCTGGACACACAATTATTGGCCTTTGTTGAGCGCGGAAAATGTTGTGCAAAATGCTTTCTACGTGCTTCGTTCTCCTTGCCAGCGGTCAATGGCTGCGCACAGTGGCCAAAACAGATCCATGAACCTGCGATTGCGATTGCGATTGCAGCCAACAGAGACAGAGCGAGAGAAAGAGCAAGCATAAAAAAATATATGGCAAGCGAGACTGTGCTCATTTGTTGTTGCTGCTGTTGCTGTTGCTGCTGATGTTGTTGCTGTGTTGACAGTAAAGTTGCCTAGAGCTGTTGCCCTCCGAGTCGCAATCTTCGCCCTCCACAATTCCTTCATCTCAGTCTCCGTCTCCGTCTCCATCTCAGTTTGCAGTAGCGGCAATTTTTCCACATCGTTACATAAATTTCAGCGCAAAATAAATGGCCAACGGTAGCCAAAAGTGCACTCAACAATATTTAAATTGCGACACTTAAGCGGCAACAACAACTTGCAACGACGGCGGCGGCGTCTGCAAACAACAATTTGTCGCGTTTTAAAAACGCGCCAGAAGCAACGAAGGCAGCGACAAAGGCGACAACCGACAACCAACAAGCAAGCCAACACTGGACAGCAGCAACAACTGAGAGACAGCGATGCAAATAGAAGAAGCGCAACGAATATTAAATACTCTAGCGGAAAGGGAGAGATACACAAAGAGACTTGCAGAGCTTAAAGCTAATTAAAGCTGGCTCAAAATGCTTTTACAACAACTTTGCTGAAATACAAGTTACTACAGTCTTTGAATTTAATTTAAGATATTTAAAAAATATCTATCGGTATTTCCGATACAAGCTCTGATTAATCGAAAAGCTTTATATAAATACTTGCTAAAAGTTGGCAAAAAAGTTGAAGGTTCGGAAATTTAACTTAAAATATAAACAAGCGCTAAGCTTTCCATCATGAGCTTTAACTAAATACAAAAGCTATACACTTATTTCTCGCTAAAAAAAGCTAAAAGCTGCATTTAAACTGAAATAAATAGTTGATAAAAGCTAACACAAAAGTAGCTACATGGTTTGCAAATTTAACTTACAATTATTGAAAAAGCTTTAACCTTTTAAGCAAACGCATTTACAAGTTTTATTTAGCTCTGTTACGATTAAGTGAAAAGCTGCCTGCGAACGAATTGAAAGCTGTTTAAAACTAGTTAAAGCTGCGCATTTAAATTTGCTGGGAAGCTGCTTAAATTTGTTGTGACTCTTAAAATGTTTATCGAAGCTTAAGCATTACGTTTTTTTTTTGTTTGTCTTTGGGTAGCAGCTGCCGTTTAGTACAGCGAAGACGCCCCAAAATAAAATATATATATAATAAACAACAATAAGAATAAGAATAAGAATAATTTGCAGGAAGAGATGGAAGAAGCAGAGGCAGAGAAGAGAGACAGAGAGAGAGAGAGAAGAGAAGAGACAGCCGTTTAACCTGAGCTGCAAAAGCCTGATGCCCGGTCTGAGACTTTAGTGTCCGGGGCTGCGGCTGCTGTCGGTCTGTCTATAAACGTCTATAACCTTCATTAAAAATTGTCTGCAGCGGCACAAAATGATTGATAACATCCGTCAATTTTGACATATGCGAGGTCTGAGCGAGCGAGTCTCAGCCTCAGCCTCAGCCTCAGTCTTTGCCTCGTCTCGCTTCGGCTTCGGTTTCGGTTTTGGTTTTGGTTGTGCAAAAATGAGTCAATTCGTCAATCAATCAGTGTGTCAGTTGCTCATTTATAATTGAGAGAAGGCGACTTGGGGCTGGCTGTCAGTTTGTCAGCTTGTTCATTCCATCATTTGTCCATTCATTCATTTATTCGTCAGTTGGTTCACATTTTGCGACTACTGTCACTCGGGGCGTATGCGCAACGCGAAACTTGTCTTTAATAGCATTATTAATGCGCTTGCCGTTCTGCTCTGAACTTAGCCAAAGCTCGCCCTTTTTTTTATTGCTGCTTTCTTTGGTCAGCATATGAGGGAAGAAGCTTCCCTCTTACCCCCCACCCCCCCATTGACCGCAGACTCAACTCAACTCGACTCGACTCATTCCGGCTGCTTGAGCATATATAGTGCAAAACTTTTTGAATGAAAATAAATTTCACACAGAGACAGACAGATGGACAGAGGTCTTTACCTGAATTGCAAAGCTAAAGCTAAAGCTGAGACTCAGGCTGAGGCTGAGGCTGAGACTGAGGCTGGACCACGCCCCCGCCTATACATACAATATATATGTATATGTATGTATATGTTATATTGGCTTCGGTCACAGCCTTAAATATGCCCCGTGGGCGCAACAACTTCTCTGCTTTGCCTCTTCTCTTTTATTCGGTGTGTGTGCTTTTTTCTCATTTTATATTTTGGCCAAAGCAACGAGCGCTTCCTTTAGCCCATTGACTGATTGACTAAAGTAGGGAGTGGAATGCGAACGAACGAAAGAGAGAGAGTGGGAAAGAGAGAGAGGAGCTGGCAGACTGAGTGACTGTGAACTATGGTCGGGCGAGTGGTAGCAAACCCTCGGGCCAAGCTTGGCGTCTATCATTATACGGTTGCAGTTTATCGGGGTGTGCGCCACGCCCACAACACATACACACAGCCCCAACTAGCCGCAGGGTGGATTGAAGAAGCAGCAGCAACAACAACAAGAGCTTCAACATTAACTTCAACTTCAAAACTTGATTCATTCACAATTCAAAGTTATTCACTTGTGCGCAAATATGCCACTCAGTCGGACACTCAATTTGAAAAAGGTGCAAATGAGTGTGTGGGGGCAGCCACCCCCCCCCCTCCCTTTCTCTCTCTATGTGTGCTTGGCAAATTTATTCAAGTTCTGCAGAGGTGTAAATTCCCAACGCACACATGCAAAATTTCAGTGTGACTCTTTGTGCATTTGTAAATTTTGTGCATTTCTAAATTGAGGTGTGTGTGTGTGCGTACAGTGCACGTCAAATGTTTGCGCCCAGACAAGAATTGCTCATTTGCTCAGCTTGTGTGTGTGTGCAAGCTTAATGAGCGCCGAAATGCTCGCCCTCTTCCGTCCGCCTCTTAAATCCCTCTTGCCACATCACACCACCTTGAGGGCCATGGCAAGGTGCTAATTTGCGCCTCAAAGGATTTTGGCGCTACACTGAAAGAGAGACAGAGCGAGAGCGAGTAAGGGAGAGAGAGAGAGAGAGAGAAAGTCCACAGTCCACTTAATAACAAAGGCCAACAAAACAGCAATTCTCATTTCAGCGCAACAAATTTAAAGTGCTGCCAAAGCAGACCAAAATCAATTACTGAATTAAATGCCATTAAATGAAGCGATGTCAAAAACTATGAACGGTATTCAAGCGATTCTAAGACTAGTAAAAATTAAATCTTTTTTTAACTTTGGTTAAGCTTGTCACAACATTAGTTTCACTAAGTTTATTTGCTATTAATTGACAGGCATTTCTTTTAATAATAACAAACAGCTGCAGTAAAAACAAACATTTTAAGAAGTATCTACAAAAAAAATGAAAGAAATGTTCTTAAGAAAAATTCCATTAACATACGAAAATTCTTCTAGTTAAAAATTCAAGGTTATTATAATCACAACTAAACTATAAGAATCAATAAATACCAAATATGGTCTTCGGTATAACTTAGTACTTTTTGCAGTATATTAATTTGGTATATTTCCGCTCACACAAGTTTTAAAAGCTACTACAATAAATACAGTATTTATTATTGGATTTTACTTGCTTCGGCTGACAGTCTGGCATATTTTGTAATCAGTGGTATATTTTGAATGTGGCACAATATCGATGTACCAAATATATAGCCTTCGATATTGTTTAGTATTTTGTGGTATATTTCCAACAAAAATGTTCTTTTACTTGTTTTGATAACCATTTGAAATACCTTCATATTTATGAACTTTGTTTGTATGTCAAGCAAATGCAAAGCAACAAAGCAGACAGCAACAATTAATTAAGCAACGCTTTAAAGAAGTTGCTTTAATTTAATATACAAATTCGTATCTCGCAATTAAATTTTAAATATTTATTTTCTCTCTCTCTGTCTCGCTCTCTTTGCTTTTGCAGGTCGCAGCGAGCCGCCGGTCGGCGTCGGCGATCCTTGTGCTGGCTGCAATAAGCCCATATTGGACAAATTTCTGCTGAATGTCCTGGAGCGAGCCTGGCACGCGTCCTGCGTGAGATGCTGCGAATGCCTGCAGCCACTGACAGACAAATGCTTCAGCCGCGAATCGAAACTTTATTGCCGCAACGATTTCTTCAGGTGAGTACAATTTAAGAAAAAAAAAAAAAAAGAAATAGGAAATAAATCTGGCAGTTCGAATCAATGATGCTTGAACAAATCAATCAGCAAAGCAAAGGCTGTGTGCAATTAAGCCAAGAATAAAAGCCAAGAGTGCCAAGTGTAGGATGTTTTGTCTCTTTGCTGCCATAGAAAATCTTCTAATTGAAAAATACAAAAAAATAAACGTAGTGAAGAAAAAACACAGCGAAATCAATTAACATGCAAAACACCTGCACAAATCAAATGAATTCAAATGCAGCTGCCAACTGCCAACTGCCATGATGGTGCTGACAATGGCCACCAAATGGATCTCTCTCACTCTCACTCACACTCTTTCTCGTATCTCGACTCTCTTCTGTCTGCTGCCAATCAACAACAACAATAGCCTCAAGTGGCAGTCAACAGTCGAGATTCTGATTCTGATTCTGATTTGTCTGCCCTTTTGAGTATTCAATTCCCTACATTGCATTGCATTCACATATGAGTTCAGATCTCGGCTTCCAAAGGCTTCACCTCATCATTCATTCAATTTGGCACAGCGGCTTTTATTCAACCTCGAATCACAGCAAAGATTTCATACAAATAGAATTTTAGCTAAATAAATTTGAGAATTTGCTGAGCTAAGTTACAAGTTTTGCACTTAGGAAGTGCTTTATTTATAAATGATTTTTTGTTTTTAGCGTAAAAGTTTAAAACTTTATTGCCAATATTTCACAAATTTTGTTTTATAAAATATTCAAAAAGATAATGTCAATTAATGCTTAAGAAACTTAGGTTTTTGTTTCGTTAACTGCCATTAATTTTAGATATTATTTTAGAATGTTTTTAAATATATAATTTCTTCACTTCTTGGATTTAAATTTGAATGTTTTTCAGCAAATTTATCACTCTGTAAATAAACATCTTTTTGATAATTACCACACTTGACTAGAATACACAATAAATTAAATTTAATAAGAAGAGCATCTTTTTCAAATCTTTTTACAAACGATTTCTTCCCCTTAAATATCGTTTTAAATGTATAATCGGTTCTCTTCAAAGTTATATATAATATGTAGGAAATGTAAATGCAATTAAAAATGTAATTTTCTCTAGAGTATATTGACTTACATCTTGTTTTTGATGTAGTTTGATTATTACACAGTTTTTATAGAGGTATTAAAAATGTTTAAGGATGTTGCATTCAGATGCCTGTTGCTTCTTGAACAGAACTTAAGAAGAGACTCTGACTCTAAAAAGGATTGTATTGATCTATCGATAGTTATTGACAGCGTGCCCCGATAAAAAATAATAGCGTCAGATTTATATTTTTCTTTATATAGTTTTGCCTCATATTTTCTTATCTCTTTTACAATTATCTCTTTATTTATGTAGTTCTTTTCATTTCTGGCTTTAATTGCATTTTATAATACTTATATTCTTATAACTATTTAAATAAAATTCTTCATCTTTATAGACGTTATGGCACCAAATGCAGCGGCTGTGGTCAGGGCATCGCACCCTCGGATCTGGTGCGAAAGCCAAGGGATAAGGTGTTCCATTTGAACTGCTTCACATGCTGCATTTGCCGCAAGCAGCTGAGCACCGGCGAGCAGCTGTACGTGCTGGATGACAATAAGTTTATCTGCAAGGACGACTATCTGCTGGGCAAGGCGCCATCCTGCGGCCACAATTCGCTGAGCGGTAAGTGCGAATGTTGGGTTGGGTTCATAAATCTCATTCAATCTCGTTCTGGGCTAATAGTAGATGGGGGAAACAAAACAGCGTTTGTCTATTGTTTTTTGGTTGCCAGTTCTCTCTAATGCTATCAGCAATAAATACAAAATTGCGTATACGACGCGTTGCACACGCAACAACAACAACAACCACCAGATAGATAAATGGAGGATGGCGTTGACGCTTTGGGTATATTTAGGCGCAATTTGCCAGCGCATTTTGTTGTTGGCAAATATTTTAATTTTTGGTGGCTACACGCGTTCGTTGTTCGCTTTTCGCGTTTGTTTGTTTGCACTAATTGTTTATAGTTTAATATAGAAATATTTGCCATTCAAATTATCGTGGAAATAACTTTGTCGCCTGTTGTTCTAATTCTTGATATTAGTGCAGATTGTTGTCGCTGCTGTTGTTGTTGCTGTTGTTGTTGTTGCTGTTGCATTGATGATTTTGTTGTACTTTTTGGTATTCTTCTTCCTATTTTTTTTTTTGTTACTCTTTGCTGTCGTAATCTGGCAACCCTGGCAAACATTTCAAAGCTAAATGCTTGGCAAATATTTACATAAAACGCAAAGCGGCGCATAAATAAAGCAAAGTCATGCATAAGATAACAACAGCCAACACTCGCACACTCGCACACTCGCTCACACACACACACACACACACACTTGAAATCAAAGTACAGCCAGCGGCTAAGCGCATAAATTTGCTTTAATGCATTGCTCGTATTTATGATTAATGCGCTGCGATAACAAACCGACATTTTACAACATTGCCAGCTAATTAAAGCAAAGCTAACATCAATTTATCATTAGTATGTAACACTTGAAGAACTTATGTTTTAATTCTTTTTTAAGTTCAGTTAAAGTTTTAACAAAGAATTAATGTAAATTGTAATTATTTTTTTAAGTCAAGTACTTCGCATATTTTACAACACTGTTAGAGATTATTTCCTAATAATTTCTATGCAACACTTAAATAACTTTAATTTTGTATAAGTTTTTACAAAGTTAAGTTAAAGGTTCAACAAAGAATTAATGCAAATTGTAATTCTTTTTTTAAGTCAAGTACTTCGCATATTTTACAATACTATCAGACATAATTTCCTAATAATATCTATACAACACTTGAATAATTTTAATTTTGTATAAGTTTTTACAACGTTAAGTTCAAGATACAATAAAGAATTAACTTAAGTTCAGTATTTTCTTTTTATTTTATTTTCAAGTCAAGTACTTAGGTTGTTTTACAATACTGCCAGATATAATTCCTCTCATTAAACACTTTAAGAACTTTAGTTTTAATTTTTTTTCAAGTTTAAGCATAAATTTCAAAAAAGAATTCAGTACTTCAGATATCTTACAACATTGTCAGATATTATTTCTCAATCATTACTTAAAGAACATTCATTTTGTATACTTTTTCACTGAGTTACGTTATTTCAACAAAGAATTAGCGTAAATTCAGTATTTCAAGTCAAGTACTTTGCATATTTTACAACACTGACAGATTATTTTCTAATAATTTCTATGCAACACTTAAATAACTTTAATTTTGTACAAGTTTTTGCTAAGTTCAAGATACAATAAAGAATTAACTTAAGTTTAGTATTTTCTTTTTATTTTATTTTAAAGTCAAGTACTTTGGTTGTTTTACAATACTGCCAGACACAATTTCCCTCTTAAATAACATGAAACACTTTAAGAACTTTAGTTTTAATTCTTTTTTCAAGTTCAAGCATAAATTTCAAAAAAGAATTCAGTACTTCAGATATTTTATATAATTGTCAGATATTATTTCTCAATCATTACTTAAAGAACATTCATTTTGTATACTTTTTCACTGAGTTACGTTATTTCAACAAAGAATTAGCGTAAATTCAGTATTTCAAGTCAAGTACTTTGCATATTTTACAACACTGACAGTCACCATTGCACTAATGCAACTCTTTAATCCGTAATTAACGCATTCGCAAGCAGCTGCCAACTGCATTTAAAGCCTCAACCCAAAGCAAGTTGGCAGTCCCATGCAGCAGCTTAAAGACTTTGCCTTTAAAGTTTGCAGTGCTGAGCAGAGCAGCCACATAATTATGGGGGCCAATTAAAGCTTTAAGTACTCCACACACAGAGAGAGAGAGAGAGAGAGAGAGTGTGAGAGAGAGAGAGAGAGAGAGAAGGCGAAGGGAGGATGCTGCTGTTGCTGTCACACGCAGCAACGCCTCGAATTTACTTCGTGGCTGGCAGCGCAAATAATATTTTCATTTTCATCAACTTTGTTTTTGCGTTCTGTAATAATTTTAAATTTTACACCATAACGTGACGTGTTCGTTGTTGTTGTTGTTGGTCGTCTCTGCTTCTTGTTCTCGTTCTTGTTGTGGTTGTTGTTCATGTTGTGGTTGCTGTTGGTTTGCGAAATATTTTCGTAGCATACTTAGCGGCGTTAAATATTTCAACGCTGCCATTTTTGTGTTGTTTCGCTGCCTCGCATAAGAGGGGAAAGCAGCGCTGAGAGCGAACACCGAGCAGCGAGCCGAAGGAGTTGCTGTTGTTGTTGCTGCTGTTGTTGTTGCTGCTGCTGCTGCTGGAGAGCGACAAAGTCAAAAAGCAGCGTGCTCCACGCAGCTGCGCAATTCAGTTTGGGCTGCTCACACACACACACACACACACACTCACACACACGCACACTCTGCTGGCGTCTGCGCAGCGACGTCGCTGCCATCGTCGACGTCGACGTACAACAAAAAAGAAAGACAAAAAAAAAACACATTCGCCTTTTGCTTCAGCCACAAAATGGCTGCGTTTGGCATGCTTCATTTTTCTGCCCCAAAATGTAGGCAAGCATTTTTTGTACTCAATTTTACACACACACACACACACACAGCAATTAAACAACATTAAGCAGCTGTGACTTGATTTTATTTTTTGGTGCAAATTCTTCATGAAATCTCACTTTTTGCGTTGTTGTATTGTACTTTCGGGCAGCGACGACGGCTTCGCAGCTGCTTCGCTGCGCTGCGCTGCCATTGCAACGCGAGCAGCGACACTGGCAGCGACGTCGACGGCGACGCCGGCGTCGTGGGAGCCGAGGCGCAGGTCATTAATGTTTTGATTTTAATTGCGTTAATTACGTGCAACGGATTTTTCACTTAGCGCGCCTCAGCGGCAAAAATTCGCCACCAACAACAACGACAACAAAAAAAACGTGCGTGTGAAGGCCGTCGGGAAAACTTGTAGAAAATTGCGTATACGCCAAGAAAGCCGCCGGCAAACAAGAAAGAAAAAAAAGAAACGAAAATCGCGTGGGCAAACAGCAAAAATAAAACATACAAAAAAATAGAATATGAATAATCGAAACACTGACATAACAAATATGATGAAATGAAAAACAGACGCCGCGTTGCACGCGTTAATTTATGGCTTGTCATATAAATTAAACTGTTTGCGGGGTGATAAACAACAATAATAATAACAACAACAACAAAGCGAACATGAAGAATGACAATAAATATGGCAACAATAAAAATAAATGAATGCCACGCAAAAGAGACAGCGACACAAATAGAGCGTATGTCAAAGAGGGAAAGAGAGTGAGAGCGAACAAGACAGAGAGACAGAGAGAGATAGTGAGTGAGAGACATAATAAATCATGCAACAAGATAAAGACAATAAACCAAATGTAAAACTTGAGCAACACAATCAAGAAATAGGTTCAAGAGCTGTTTTGTTACATAAACTGAGAGAGACAGCAAAAGAGAGTGTAAAAGGACAGGGTAAAAGAGTTAGAGAGAGAGAGGATAAGTGCCAAGACTGATGAGCAACTGTCTCGATAGTTCACAAAGTTTTGCGCGCTGCAGCATTTATGACAATCAATGTGCGAAAAGCTGCCAAAAGCGCATTAAAGCTCACAGTGCAAGCATAGAAAAGGAATGGGAAAGAGTTTAAGAAAGAGAGTGAAAGTGGGAGAAAGATAGAGAGAGAAAGAGAAAGAGAGTGAGTGTCATAAGAAAAGAAAATATCTACAACTATTATAAGTAAATTTTTAGTCAGAACATTAAAGCTCATAGAATTAATTTAGTACACAAATAATACATTTTAGTTCTCAACAAAGCTTAAGGCTCATTGGATTATTTTACAAAAAAGATAAATCTGTCTTAATTATTTTAATCCATATTTGAAGAAAGCTAAATCTAAAGCTAAAATCACACAGAGTTAATTTCCCATCAAAATCATTTTTATTGATAGTCAGTCAATGATATAAAGAGCAATTAATAACATTTGCAGGCTCCAAAGATTTAAAAATTGTAAATTTAATTTACATATTAAATTTCTTAAAGCACTTTTATGCCATTTCAATAACGATTGAGTTGTCACATTTGCATGCTTAGCTTATTGACAAAATGCACATTAAGTGTCTTTATTGCTTTAATCGCTTAAACATAAAGTCAACAGATTGTTCTTAAAGCAGTTTGCAGCCACTTAATTGCCCCATACACACACACACACTCACTCACACACACATACACATACTTCGACAGCTGCAATTTGAAGTGTTGCTAATATTTTTTGGCCAGTAAACTTTGCTGTAAGCACTTTTATTTTGCTGCGTTGTTTGACTTTGGCTGCAACATTAAAATGCCAAAAATGGCACACACCTATACACACATTCACACTCATACTCACACTTACAAAGTTATAGCAAATTGCAATGACCCTTAAACGAACTCGACTCCAAAGCCATTTTCAAGCGCAACAAATAAATATAAAACTGAAGTAAAGCGAGAACAAAATACAAAAAATTGCAAACAAAATCAGAAAATGTTGTTCACATATTATTGCTGTTGTTGTTGTTGTTGTTGTTATGGCTGTTCTTACGCCTACTTGGACAAAGGGTCAACAACGCATGTGAGCGAATTGCAAGAAAAGAATTGCAAAGTCAAAGCATCTTCAGTCTGTACAGATAAAACACAATTGTTGCTGCTGCTGTTGTGATTTTGGGCTGCTTAAAGCCAAGTTTTGCCCACATTAAAGCGAGCCCAGAATAATGCCAAAGTTCAGGCTGCCCTTTCTGTCGGCCAGCTTACAGTTTACAGCTTTCAGCTTCCAGCTTACCAACTGGCCAAAAGCCTATCGTTGTTGCTGTTGCTGTTGTGGCTGCTGCTGTTGCTGTTGGTTGCTTGCCTCATGGCCACATGAAAAATACCGCAGATTTACGGTTGTCGTTTGGCGGTGCACATAATATATAGTATGTGGCTTATGTGTGGTTCTCTCTCCCTCTCTCTTTGACTCGCTCTCTTTCTCTGCTGTAATGGTTGCTGCTGCTGTTGACCGTTGGGGGACTATTTTTATTTGCAGTTTCAGTTCAGTTTCAGTTTTTTGCAACTGTTTTGTTGTTGTTGCCTCGTCTCGGTCAGTTTGTTGTATTTTATGTGGCGGTTTTTTTTGGTTGTCGCTTCACAAAAACAGAGAGAAAAAAAAACTTTATGGCCACCTTGCGTGTGCTGACCCCCTCCCCGCCCCACACACACACACTTCTCCCTTCGACAACCAACAAGAAAAATAAGAAAAACCGTTAAAGTTTATTTGACATTTACTTGGGCTATTTTTTATTTTTATGGCTCTTTGGGTTACTTTATATATGCGATGCGATGCGATGCCCAACCCCACAGCCTCAGCCTCAGCTCCAAGTCCAAGTCCAACTCCAGCTTCATATCCAGAGATCCCAGACCGAACCCAACTCAGCAGCCGGACAGCTGTAACCTCTTTTCTCGCATATTTTTACTTTACTTTTATTTTTATTATGATTTCTGCTTCGCTTTATTTTCTTTCCTTTTTTTTCGACAATAAATTTGCGGCTATTTTTCGCCGCACCAAAAAGTTGAAAAAAAATATATTTTTTTCTTTTTTGTGTTGATGCTGTTATGGCGATAAGAGCCACCCTACGTAACATATGAGTGCCCCCAACTGAAAGGCGCAGAGTCGCATCTAATGCCAGCGACAGATAGAGATAGAGAGAGAGAGAGAGAGAGAGGGAAAGACAGACGCATTCGTAAATCATTTGGTTAACTGCGTTGCCAACTATTTTACATAAAACGGCGCTGTGATTTGTGAGCAGCGACCGAAAACCGAAAAACCGGAAGTGTTGTCGCCATCTTCCTTATTTTTCACACAAGTTTTTGGTAATCATAAATCTAGCGAGAACTCATCGTCGAATAAATGCAAAGAGTTATGAGTCTCTCAAAAATAAATAAGCGAGTATCGAATGCACTCAAAATGCGTCACATTTAAAAGTTATTTGACTTTTACGGCATATGTCGAGTGTAGCACTTCATCGACATACCAAATATAACCTTTGGTAAAATATTTGGTATATTTTAAGAATATTGCATACATCGATTGTAATACTTTATCGATAAACTAAATATAATGTATAATTTTCGGTATATTTTAGTATTTATGCAGTATATTATTATGTATATTTGAAAATTGTTTTGAGTGTACTACTTAAACAATATACCAACTATAGTTTTCGGTATATTTTCACATTTTTTGTGATTTATTAATTTGGTATATTTTAAAATGAATGTAGTCATATATAAATACACCAAATATATCCTTTGGTATATTTTATGTATTTTTGCGGTACATTATTTGGTAGATATCATTTTGTATATTTTAAAATTGCTTGGAATTTAATACTTGATCAATATACCAACTAATGCTTTCGGTATAGTTTCACCATTTTTGTGGTATATTAATTTGTGGTATTTAATTATTTTAAATTGAATGTCGCCACATATTAATAAACCGAATATAGCCGTTTAGTATATTTTAAGTATTTTTGTGGTACATTTTCGGTATATTTTAAGAATAATATCGCACTGATTTGCTTTCAAAATAAGTTGCAGGTATCTAACAGTCGAGCACACTCGCTTTCTTTCCTTTTATTTATTTATTTATTTATGTATAGTTAAGGAATATTTTAAAATTCCTGACTTTGCTAGTTTATCAATTTTGCATTTAATGCACATTCTTTGCTAGCACTCAAAGTGCGAGTGTTTTTGTAAATATTCATGAATACTTTGAATGTTTTTTCACACTTCATTCACCTGCAGCACTTAACATGTTTTGTGTGCTCAAATTAACTTAATTATTCAGCGATGTTTTTGTGTGTCATTCATTGTGTGTTTTGAGCTATTCACAATCCTTTTGGGCATCGTCTTGAGTTACCACTTTGAATATTCATTGTTCTTTTTAGTTGTCTATTAAACTGCATCAATGTTCGATTCACTGCGCCAGCAATTTGACACCTGTATGTCCTCAAGTTACGGGTACTCACAGTTTAAACGACTCGTTGCGACCCGTGGGTTCAATGAATGTGTGGATGTGAATGTGAGTGTGAGAGTTGGGTTTTAGTTTAATGTTTTGTTATTGTTTATGGGAGTTTGGCAACGACTTGCGCTTAATGACAACTCGTAAGCACATTCAAAGGGTCGCCACACAACAGCAAAAGCAAAAGCAAGAGCAACAGCGACAGCGACAATAACAGTAACAAGTTTTAGTGCCTAAACATTGCCCCATCAAAAACAGTGTTTGTTGTGATGATGTGCCACAGGGCGAATTAAGAGAGGTCGCTCGCTGTTGAGGCGTTAAAACTAGAGCGACTTCTCGACCCACTAAACAAAACCAAATGAGACTCAGAGATGGAGATGAAGCTGTGGAGATGGAGATGGACTTGGGTGAACTTTAGTGCCCAGTTTTGTACGACGTCATCAACAGCATCTTAAGATCTCATCAATGTTTTTGTTTTGGCTTTTTTTTTTGGTGTTTCTGGTGTTTCTGGTATGTGTTTTCACTCGTCGCTCATTGGCATTCGCCTTGTTGTCTCGCATAAATCTTCAATCAAAAATTGAGTGGCTGTTAAGCAGCTAGCAGTTGGTATGAGATGTGTTTAATCTGTTGTGGTGCCATAAAAGTGCGGCGCAAGTTGAACTTTAAGTTTTTTTCATTTCATTTCATTTCATTTCGTTTTTTGTTTTTCGCTTTTTAAGTGCGTGCCACAAAAACATTTTTCTCACTTTAAGCCCGAGATTTACAGCCACAGTTTTTCCTGTGATTTTCTCTGTGTGGCAAAACCTGCGCTGTCTTCTCCTTCCTTTTGCTCCTCTGCGCTGTGGCAACGTGTAATCGTGTCATATTTCAAGCATGGGCAACCATTTTGAAAAGCAGCAACAGCAAGAGCAGAAAAAAAAGGCGAAAAGAAAAACGAGAAATGAGAAAAAATGGCACGAGACGCCAGAGGGCGCCACTGGTGCGTGGTGGGCTTTGCTTGGACTGTCGCTAAAAACATGGCGCTTCAACCCCACTGGCATGGCCCTCCGCCCCCCGCTCCACCTCTCCACACTCCACATGAACCCCATCGCTGCCTGGGGCAGCAGCGCGACAACAACAATGGGGCACAACCCTGAGGCTCTATTGCAGAGAGATAAACGCAATGCTGAAGCTGTAGCTGGAGCTGAGGCTGAAGCTGACGTTGACTGAGACAGCGACTGCGACAACAACAGCAACACGAAGAAGAAGAAGAAGACAAAAAGGCGGGCCGGCGGCTAAAAGCAGAGAGCGAGACAGCGAGACAGCGAGTCAACAACAAGCGCGAGAAATCCACTGAAAAAAGAGTGTGTGCCGGAGAGAAAGACAGCCAGCGAGCAATAGAGAGAGAGAGAGAGAAAGGGAGAAAAAGTGAGTGAAAGAGAGCAAGTGTTGGGGTTGCTGCCACTGTGTGTGGCAGGCTGGCAGGGGGAGGCGGGAGAGAGCGACAGCGACAGCGAGACAGAGGTGTGCTGACTAAAGCCCCACAGGGTGGTTTGGCGGATTTGGCGTTGGCGGCTGACTAAGAAAACAACAAGGCAACAGCAACAGCAGCAACAACAGCAACAGCAACCAAAACTACAACAACAGCAGCAGCAGCAGCAGCAAAAAAAAGAAATTCAACCAAACGAAACAAAAGAATGCTGCGGCCATGGATGCTGCTGTGGTTGCTGGGGCTTAAAGAGGAGGCAGAGAAGATGGGGTACGAGTGTGTGTGTGTGTGTGTGTGTGTGTGTGTGTGTGTGTGTGTGTGTGTGTGTGAGGATTGGGGGTTGCTCTGAGGTCGCAGCACAAATCCAACTGTCGAAACCAAAAGCACGCAAAGCGCCAGAGCTGCAGGTGGCGTTTGTAAGGCAACTAGATGGGAGCCAAGAGACGAGAGTGAAGAGTGGTGTGTGGGGAGTGAGTGGAGTGAGGGGAGAGAGGGAGGAGGGAGGGATTGTGGGTTGGCTTGACAGAGTTCGAATCGAGAGCAGAGAGTGTGAGCTGAAGACGTGCTTGCTGTGCCAAAATGCTGAATTGAGGTTATGTATACAAAACGGAAACGGAAATGTGCAGAGCTTTGTGCACAAAATGTCTGCGGAAGAACGCTATGCGATGAGGTGGACAGCACACACACACACACACACAGCACAGCACACACAGAGCACAGCATGGTTGGATGGTTGGCTGGTTGGTTGGATGGTTGGATGACTGGATGGCAGCAGGATTGTAGCATGAAGCTGGCTTAAGGCCGCACAAAGCTGGCTAAAAGCTTAGAATTGCGAAAAATACGAAATCGATTTTGAAAATTCTTCTCGTTTTTCTTGCTTTCTTTTTTTTCTCTCTCCCTGTTGCTGTTGCTGCTGGGTTGCCATAAATAAAATACAACAATGGACATTTCGAGGATGTGGCTGATGGGTGAGAGCAAGCGAGAAATAAAGAAGAAGAAGCTGTAGGAGGAATTAGGGGAGGAGGGGAGTTAGTAGCGCGGAGGGCGTGCAAAATTCTTGTGCTTAAGCCTTAAAGCTTTAAAGCTAAAGGCCAAATGCAGAGTTGAGAACAAAATTCAGAGAGTTCAATGAAATGGCATAAAATTAACTACAAGAGATGCCAGTATTAAAAACTAAATTATAAACAGCTTCTAAATATTATTCTATATGTTATTCAAAGAAAAAAGTGCACTGAAATTAAGCGGAAGTAGTTACAAAATAATTGACATTTATATATACATATATTACATCAACATTGATTTGTAGTTTTATTGCTAAATGCAAGATATAATAAAAAGAATTCGAGGGAAATTATTTCTTAATAAATTCTACTAAACTAACATAGATTTAATTGGAGAAGAAATACAAACTGTGAGATACCCGCTACTCATATCCAATGAAACCATATTTTACAAATATACTAAATATATACCAAAAATATACTGAAGGTTATTTGGTATATTAATATAGTTGCACATTTCAAATATACTATAGAGTACTAAAAATATCATATTACGAAAATACTCAAATATACCGAAGTCTATATTTGGTATATTGATATAGCTACACATTCAAAATATACTATAGAGAAAAATACTAAAATATACCGAAATCTATATTTGGTATATTGATATAGTTACACATTCAAAATATACCATAGGGAAAAATACTAAAATATACCGATGGCTATAATTAGTATATTGATATAGTGTTACATTCAAAATATACCATAAAAAATACTAAAATATACCGAAGTCTATATTTGGTATATTCATAAAGTTAACATACACATTCGAAATATATCATATGTAAAATACTATAATATACCGAAGTCTATATTTGGTATATTGATATAGTTACACATTTGAAATATACCTTAGAGAAAATACTAAAACATGCCGAAGTCTATATCTAGTATATTGATATAGTTACACATTCAAAATATACCATAGAGAAAAATAATTAAATATACCGATGACTATAATAAGTATATTGTCAAAGTACCACATTCTAAATATTTCTAATTTTCTTTCAACTATTTCAAATTTGTTCTGCGCAACTTATATGTTATATTTATTTTAAGAATTTTAATTAATAAACAAAGCAGTGCACAATTCTAATATCCAACCACTGTGCAGCGCTGACTGACTGACAAAGAGAATGTATGTGCAGGTGTTTTTGTTATTTCTCAACTTTCCCAACTCAATGCACTCAAACTGCGTCGTTGTCATTTGTGAATATTCACATGCTTTGTTTGCAAATATCTATTTTTTTTGCTGCCCGCTTTTGACCGCTTTGCTGTCATCCTTGTTGCTAGCTTTTGTTTTTTGTTAACTGTCATGTCTAGGCCTGTCCTGGCATTTGCTTTTGGCCTCACTTTGTTGTCCCTGTTCGAAGTTGTGCTTTGTATTTTTTGCTAGCGAGATTTCTATGACAAACAGCGCATAGAAAAATAGAATGACAATGAGAATTAGTTGGCAAAATAATAGTTCGAGAGAGAGAAATTGCAAATATGAAAAAAGTATTTTGAAATATAGAAAAAAAGTGTTATCTTTTTCTTTTTTTCATGTTATCGAGAGTCTCGGTCTGTGTTTAGGTCTATATGTAATTGCTTCTTATTTGTGAAGCGTTCACCTGTCCTCAGTTGAGTGTAGAATTGTTTCGGTTTGCGCTTCGGCTTGAAGCCCGCACTTGGTGCGCATTTTATGTTTATTTTATTTGTAGTTTGCCTTTATTTTTACAGCCACTTTAAAGCTATTTTTAATGGGCTTTTACTACGGAGCACAGTGAGTAACAGAGGAAGAAAAACAGAGAGAGACACAGAGAGAGAGGAAGAGAGAAAACCTTTATTTTATTTTCGGTTGTGTTAGGTTAACTTTTCAGTCTTGACTTCGACTTTGAGGCACTCTCGTAATGCGCGTGAAAATAAAGTTTTTCGCTTGAAAAAACGTTAAATAGCGGCTATAAATGAACACACACACATATAGCAATAACAACTACTTACGATTACGAACAGCTACAACTGGGGATAACTCCTCTTAACTCATTCTATTTGGCATGCATGACTCAGTTGCCTAAATGAAAATCTAGCTAACACATTGCAGCCGTTCCCCTAAAAAAACAAATCTGTGACTCAGTTTTGTGGGTGACTCTTGCCAGCGATCCCATCGATCCGTCCGTCGATCTCCAGTGACTCTGAGTCAACACAAAATACAGAAAAACAGAAAACTGAAAACAGAAAAACGTTATCAGCAACAACAACAGCGACTGTCAACAGGCTGGGGAGTCAGTGAAGCATTTGAGTGGGTCGCAAACTGGGTCAAATGAAATGCATTTTCATGGCTCTTTGCTGTTGGCGCCCGAGCCTGACAAAACATTCGACTGCAACTCGAAACTTGAAACTGGAGATCTTAACGTAAATAATTATGATTATGCCCGAATATGCTTGATTTCCATTCGCAGTTTCAGTTGCAGTTAGTCAAAACTAGGACAGCTCGAATAACGCATTGGAAATCGAAACCGCAACTACTCGTAAAAAAGCAGCAAACTACAAAAATCTTCATAGAACAATGGCTTTTTATACCGTTTTATTTTTGGAAGTGTTTCAGCTATTTCGGAATAGAAAATTGAAGCCACAACTAAAAACTAGCAAAGTAAAAATGTTCACTTATTCATTTTAAACAATGCTTCAAATGACATTTGTTTTGTTTAATATATTTTATATTTAAAGTATCTCAGACTTGAAGTTCGCTTAACATATTTAGATTCTTAAATAGCATAGAAATATTATACATCGTATTTAAAAACGAAAACGCAGCACAGTTAAATATTTGAATACAAAATATTATTTTATTGCGCTGCTCTAAAAAGTAAATTCCCTTTGGTTTTATTTTACAACTATTGCATAAACTTGTTATCCAACTAAAATTCACATTTAAAATCGTACTAATTATATTTTATTTTGCAAATATTACATAAATTGCGGTAAACTGAAAATTCCCCCGAAATTTTAATATGTTTTTTAAGCTTGTATTATATAATAATATTATACAACAAAAGGCTGTCGAAACAATATCTGGTATGTTTAGTACTCTATGGTATATTTTGAATGTATTAAGTACTATATCATCTCAATTTGGTATATTATAGATAGACCTTATTAATAGACCTTCAGTATATTTTAGTATTTTTGTGGTATATTTAATTGGTATATTTTAAAATGAATACTTGCTTTTGTTGTAATCAATTTCCATTATTAATAGACCTTCATTATATATTAGTATTTTTGTGGTATATTTATTTGGTATATATTAAAATGAATACTTGCATTTGATATAAGCAATTTCCATTATTAAATTATTATTATTAGACTTTTATTTTAGTATTTTTGCGGTATATTTATTTGGTATATTTTAAAATGAATACTTGCTTTTGTTATAAGCAATTTCCATTATTAATAGACCTTCATTATATTTTAGTATTTTTGTGGTATATTTATTTGGTATATTTTAAAATGAATACTTGCTTTTGTTGTAATCAATTTCCATTATTAATAGACCTTCATTATATTTTAGTATTTTTGTAGTATAATTATTTGGTATATTTTAAAATGAATACTTGCTTTTGTTGTAATCAATTTCCATTATTAATAGACCTTCATTATATTTTAGTATTTTTGTGGTATATTTTAAAATTAATACTTGCTTTTGTTATAAGCAATTTCAATTATTAATAGACATTCATTATATTTTAGTATTTTTGTGGTATATTTATTTGGTATATTTTAAAATGAATACTTGCTTTTGTTATAAGCAATTTCCCTTAAAGCCATAACGTTTGCTTTGCAGTCAAGTTTAGCCAACAAATGAGCCATTTTATGTTGTTGAGAGCTAAACATTTTGGTTAAGTCTGAGCTGAAGACGTAAGTGTTCTTATTGCCATTTGAAATTTGAATTTTCTACCGTTTTCACCTGCCTTGCGTACGTGTATTTTAATGGCAACTGTCTGGCTTCCAGTTGAGCGTCAGTTACCAAGTGCCTTCCCAACCACTTCACCTCCCCTCTGCTATTTTATGTTGCCAGAAGTAGCAGCAGCAGAAGCAGCAGCTTTGCATCAGCAGCTGCCATCAAATGCACAATTCATTTGCGCATAAATTTTGCGCAGATTTTTACAGTCACATAAAGCTCGAGACGCTGCAGTTCTTAAACTGGGCAACTGCCAACTGGGGAGCCTCTCAGCTGTTGAGAGAGAGAAAGAGAGAGAGATGGGGAAAAAAAGCAATAAAAATCAGCAAGCTGTGACAATTTCACGGGCGTTTCTCTGCGCGTTCCGGGAGCGGCCCACGCGTCGCCGGCGCTATGCAAATGTCACAAATGATAAACGCAATGAGCATAAATAAAAAAAACAGCAACAAAAACAACAACAGCAACAACAACTATTCGCATTCAATATTCAACACAAAAAAGGAAAAGAGAGAAAAATACCTAAATCTCGCGCTCGTGCTCGTGAAAAGATAAAAAAAGAGCAACTGAAGAATTATGGCTTGCGAATCGGGCGACTTATTTATTAGTGTCACAAATCGTTTAAAATTATATTCGCACAAAAATCTTTATTACGCGCAAATATCAAAAACGAAGCAGGGTATGCGAGAGGTCCGAAAAGAAAGATTCAAAATATATGGAAAGCTGCATACATTTTATAGCCAAGAAATATCAATTAAAAGTGGTAAAAATGTATCATAAACTATGATTATTAAGCTGCCGTTTCTTTAAATTTCATACATAGGCAGAGAGAAAATTATCTAGATTGAAAAGTGGATTTTCAATCTTAAAAAAAATCTTGAATAAATCTTAAAATCTGAGTGTTTTCTTCAACTTTCGTTTTGAGATTAAAAAATCTTCTTTTAAGATCGAAAATATGTCAAATTCAATTCTTCTTGTTTTTGTTTCTTAAAATGTTAAAATTTCGTTCCATTAAAATAAGAACCTAGTTTCTGGTGTTGTTGCTGTTAGCCCAGTAAATCAACAATATATAACACAATTTTTCATTCTTAAGTTGCACTTTTTGTAGGGTATCTTGCAGTCACCACAATCGTTGCATTTAATGCGCTTCTTTTCTCGCGTTTATGTGTTAATCGATTTAAGATTGTTGCTGTTGTTGTTGCTGTTGTGGCTGCTGCCATTTACTTTGCTTATAGCACACATAAATTTGCGAAACAAAACGAGCAGCCGCCTGTCCAACAAATTTGACTGTGATTTATATTTTAAAGCTACGTTTTTTTATTATTATTTTGTATTTGCGCTTGCAATTGTTTTTGCTTTGTTTAGTTTGGGGGCGCGCTTGTTGGGGCAAGGCAAAGGGAGGGGAAGGGGTAGGTTGAGTGTTGCAATCCATCACAGAAATATGTCAAAAATCTATGTAGGCAAAAAAACGCTGACAGACAATTTATGTATAAACAACAAAAAACAAAAGGAAAAGCAAAATGCGAAACGCAAAAAATAGAAAACAAAGAGTAGAAAAATGGGGAAAAACGAGAACGAATAGCAGTGAATAAGTGTGAGTGTGTGTGTGTGTGTGTGAGTGCAACACAAGAAAATTATTTATTTTACTATATTGTATTTTTTTTTTGTTTTTTTTTTGTTACTTTGAAATTGATATGTTTGA
This sequence comes from Drosophila albomicans, assembly GCF_009650485.2. Taxonomy (NCBI): domain Eukaryota; kingdom Metazoa; phylum Arthropoda; class Insecta; order Diptera; family Drosophilidae; genus Drosophila; species Drosophila albomicans. Next base: position 4,623,108 of record NC_047627.2, on the reverse strand, counting down.
CAGGCAGCGACGTTGAAAACGGGGCAAGAAAAAAACGCAATGGGAAAGCATTGAGTGAAGGCCGTTGGGAAAATTGAAAAAAATACATGCAGAATATACTCGTATTATAAATATATATTGATATATGGCATAAAAATTATGTATATATTGAAAAATATCCATGCAAAAATTAGGCATAATTACAAAAGAAAGTTGTCTGCATTCTTTCTCTTTTTTTTTGTTGTTTTTGTGTTTGGCCTCACGTAGTTAAATCTATAATTAAAGTAATTCGCCGCCTTGCTTGCGGTTGGTTTATTGAAATCGCAAACAACATTTATTAAACATAATGCAGCGCGGCATTCTGCGGCATTGCCACGCCCACAAATAATGGAAAAACTTGATTGAGCAGCGAGTAAAGTTGCATGTTGCATATTGCAAGCAGTTTGCGCTGCACCACGCCCAGCTCTCGATATATATTATGTGTGTGTGTTGCCCACATGACAAATTGTTGACAACGCGAGCAGCAGGACCACACACAAACACACACACACACACACACATGGCTGACAGGAAACAAGGCCAGCAACAACAACAACAACAACAATGAGAGCAACAACCTATATCCGTCTCCATCTGCATGAATTGCAAATGAATTGATGCGCTTTGTTGACTTTTGTCAATTGGGATTATGGCCATGCCCCTAAAACCGCCGTCGCCGCCGCCGTTGTTGCTGTTGTTGTTGTTGTTGCTGCTGCTGCCGTGCAACCAGATTAACAATTGGCTTAAACCGTGCCAAACAAAGTGTCGAAAAGCGAGCCTAAGCCACAAACGGATCGCTATCGCTATCGGAATTGGGAACGAGAACCAAAAACACACACAGACTCACAGCAATTGTTGTTGTCGTTGTTGTTGTTGTTGTTGCTGGTCTACCTGCCCACGCGATCGCATAGATCAGAGATCAGCGCGCCTAGATTATGAGACAGCAACTCAGCTCAGTTCAGTTCAGCTCAACTCAACTCAACTCGCCGAGGGATTTGTGAAAACAGATCTTTTTACGGATTAAAATAAACGAAACTCGAACTGCGTTCGCTTGCTCCATTCTCTTCCCAGACTGCGAGACTGACAAAATGCCAGACTGACTGACTGACAGATCAACTGAACAACGCGTCTCCCTCTCTCTTCTCTCTCCCTCTCTCTCTCTCTCCCTCTCTGTCTCTGTTCTCAGTTGTTGTTCACTTTTAAGTCTCATGACAACAAATTTCCAACACACACACACGCCGCTAAATCTCTGGGCTAGAATAACAATATTTTTTGCATAAAACCAACGAATTCACTGAACAAATATATGAGAGAATTAGTAAATAAATAAATATGGGAAAAATGCTGGAAAGTGTGAAATCAAGGAATCATAGTAAAACTGCAAAAGGAATTGAATTATTATATTATATATTATAGCAATTAAAAGTGACAGAAGACTTTCTATTCAACTAGAAAAGACAGCTGCATTTATTTCAAACTGCAAAAATGTCATTTGCTCTCATTTTAAATTTTAAATTTTATTAAATCACACTCGAAATAATCGAAAGTCGAGGGTAAAAAAAGTAAAATAGTACGGTATTATTGTATTATTGTAAAATATATCAAATTAACATATTGATACAGTACTAACATATACCATGGACTATATTTGGTATATTGATGTTGTAATATATTCAAAATATACCATAGACTATTAAAATTATTCATAAAATATACCGAATTGATGTATAGCTAATACTAAAATACACTGAATAGTATATTCGGTATATTAATATACCACAACATTCAAATTATATCATAGAGTACGACAGGCATTCCTAAATATACCAAATTATACATAAATATACCGATGGTTATATGTATTTGGTATATTTATGAAGGTCTACATTCAAAATATATCACATATTTTAAAATTTCAACTAAAAGTATAATTTATATACTTTTATAATATTTATAAAATTTATAATCTTTATATAACATTTATTTTAATAGCATTTAATTGAAAACTTCAATTGATATGTTATCTCAAGCCATTTGCACTAAGAAATATTTACGCTACTGAATTCATTGACAACTCTTTAATTAAGTTGCATTTACTTCAATGTATGAATGAATGAAACATTCTTTAACTCCATTTGCTGCTGTCCCACTGGAGTCCGTTCCATTTCCGGCCATTCCATTTCCGCTTGTTCCTCTTTGCATTCGTCGCAAAACAGTTTCAGTTACGCACTTCGGCATTTTCTGTTTTTGCAATGGCGGCCAGGCCAAAAGATCAGCCTACAAAAAAGGGAAAACACAGTTAAACAAAATTCATTCTTGATAAACAAAAGACGCCATTTTGTGTACGTTTAATTTTTTTTTTGTTAGTGTCGTCTGTTGTTATTTGTTCACTTATATAATTTTTTGCATGTCTTTTGAGACACCTTTAGGGACCCTTTTGCGGGCGCGTTGAAATGAAAGAATAACAGAAAACACAGCAACAGCAACAACAACAACAATAAAAACAAAGGCAAAACAACAAGCAGAGGGAGTGGGGCAGGAAACAGGAGACAGAGGTAGACGTAGAGGAAGGGGCAGTTGGGAAAAGGCGCAACTTGGTATCAATTTCAGCAAAAGCAACAGCAACAACAGCAATAATAATAAAAACAAAAATGAGAGCAGAGCGCATTTAAAATATTTTACAATACATACACACACACACTGATACACTCGCTATGTAAATCCTTTTTGGCACAGCTCAACGCGTTTGGCAGGCACCAAAGCAGGGCGCGCGTTGCCTTCAAATCCTGTTGCTTTAGGCAACGGTGACGTCGACAGCAACAACAATAACATAAGAGAAAAAGGTTGTGCCCTTAAAACCAACATGGCAAAAAGGATCACTTTACAAATGCCCACAAATGCGGCCGGTTTTCGATGCGACTTGCGGAGCAATTGTTGTTTGCTCGCCCGTTTATTGTTGCTGTTATTCCAAGCGGCATTTGCCACAAGCGACAAGCAGCAACAACAACAGCAACAACAACAAAGCGAAAAGGTAAACGTACGCGTTGAGGCCAAAAAAACAAAAGCAAAGCCGAAACAAACCGAAGCAAACTCTCGCACCCCAAAACAACACAAACTCTAACTCTAATTCAACTCAACTCAACTCAATCCCAAGACCGTCGTCGTAGTCTAAAGTCCAATCCCAAGCCTAGAGAGTCCACCAACCAACTCTTAGACGTTTACCCCGTTAGACGTTTACCTTTAAATTCATGCGTTGTGAGGCGCCTCTTGCCGCCTCTCCGTAATGCCAATCAAAACATTGTCTTGGTCTTCGACTGGGTCTTGAGCTTAGAGTGCTGCGACCTTTAGTGGTTGCACTCTTCTTGATACGACTTTTTTAGGGATGTGGCAAGCAGGAGGCAACTTGAGCCCAATTCTAATTGGTCATAAATACGAAACGAGCTTTTAGTTTTATATATAGTACTCTCTGCGCACAGAGTTCAACCGTTTATTTGACCCGATCGAAGCTAATGCCAGCAAAAAAATAATTTAAACAAATGTCAGCAAAATTCACTTAACTTGTAGTTATTAAACTTTTCTTTCAAGTTTTATATTATCAATTTGGATATTCGGCATAAATGTAAAGTTGAATATCTCAATCAACTTGCCAGCATTATGTTGCTCTTCAAAATATATTTTAAAACATAGTTTCTCTTTTACATTCTACACTTAAATTTTATCGAAAGAAATTTCCATTAAGAATTAATTTAAAATTCAATTTATCTATTTGCTTATATTGTATTTTAATATACAATTTTACCCTTTTAATATTTGCTTACTTCTCTTATGCATTCCACATTCGAATCTATATCATATCATATAATCAATCATATCATACAATCAAATTCCTAGCTGTATCTGGTATTGAATAGACAGACTCAGAAGTGTTAATCGGAAAAATGCAAACTTCTATAGTACATCCGAATTTGTTTTAAGAATTATTTAAAAATTTCATTCAATATTGAATTGCTCTTTAAGACGAATTTTGAAATATAATTTTGTTGGCCAGATGAAATCGAGAAATGTCTTTTAAATGTTTCTTCTATTTAATATTTCGTGAGTTAGGAACGCTTAAGTGATACAAATTTGTATTAAAAATGAAACCAAATTTTATGCGTTCAATAATTAGCTAAATAATTTAGCTTGTTTTGCTGTGAGTTTCAACAGAATTCATCGATTATAGGTCGCAGACGAAGTTCAATTAAAGTTTTCGTAGTGCTGCGTTAATTCCTGGTAAGCAATCTCTATCTCACTCTCTCTCTCTCTCTGTCTCTCTCTAGCGTTGCCCCAAATGTCAGCAGCAGGCAGACAGGCGAATGGTCAGCGGTGGCGTCTCTCACTCTCTCTCTCTCGCATGTGGCAAATGTCTGGTGGCATTTAGTGCCAGTTGAGCGACAATTGGCGAGGCGAGGCGAGCGTCGTCACGTCAAGGTCAGCCATCGTCAGGCCTGGGGTCAGTTTTGTAATGAGTGTCCGGCACAGAAGAAGCATGAAGTGGGGGAAAGAACGTGGCATGTGGCATGTGGCATGCGGCGGTTGCATTGAGTGACAGTTTTGTGCTCCCAATTTCGAATGCGCCTCAGTTTTGGGGGAAAAGTCTTTTGTGTGTCTTTTGTGTAAGTTTTGCACTTAATTTCGATTTGTGTTGCGTGCAACATTTAAAATTTATAGACAAATACTCAACTGCCCTTTATCCTGTACCTGCCACGATGTGTCCCCCGTGCCCCGTGCCCCGTCCCCCTCAAGCCAGCTAGCCACTTGGCATGCTCAACGGAGTGTAAAGTGTAGCATGCCCCATGCCCAGCCAAAGACGGGGTTGTGCTCAGCCAAATGAAGTTGCCACTCACACTTGCCACACACACACCCCTCACTTACACACTTACATATATATTTACCACACTTCCCCCAATTCGTTTGGCATTTTCGTGTTTCCCTTTTTCCCCCATTTTCAGTGCTGTTTGCTTGCTGGTTGCTCTGCGCGCGCGTTTTTCATGCTTTGATGCGGCGTCACAAATTGTTGTGGTATTTGTTGTCGTCTATTGTTGTTGCTGTTGTTGTTGCTGCACCCTCGCAAATAATTGTACAACAACAGGAGAAATTCGTTTGTTTAATTCATTTGCTGTTTGCCGCGTGGCGTTGCCTTGGCTTTAACTTTGCCCGCCGCGGTATCTGTCGCCGGCATTTCCTTGGCCGTCAAACAAAGTCCATGGCAAAGTGTCAAAAACAGTTTTCAGCTCTACAACAAAAGGGGAAGAGGGAAGAGGGGGAAGAGAGGGAAGAGAGGGAAGAGAGGGGCTGCCATCGCACTTGGCGCAGCAAAACAATTGAAGAACTTGACGCTGCACTTTGCACACAATTTCTACAGCAACAACAACAACAACAACAAGAACAACAATGTGTTGCAGGCGTTGAAGCATAAATTGCATGACAAATAAAGCTGCCAGCTCCTCCTTGACGCAGGACAATGACGAGCACACTGACAATGCCACCGAAACGGGGCATCAACATCAACAACATCAAAGGCCAAAAACCCAAAATTGTTTGCCCAAAATGCGTGGCCCTCAAAACGTTGCTGTCGTTGCTTTTGCTGTTGCTGTTGCCGCAACTTGCAGCTACCAGATTTGTTTGTCTGCCACTTGGGGCAGCTATTAAGTGGATATACACAGAGCGAAAGAGCGAAAATTGGGGACAGCATAGAGACCACTGAACAGAACTTTCTCATTAAGAGCAAGCAATTTGTAAGATGATTTGAGAACACGAAATTAGCTAAGTAATTTTTATACTAGATACCCATAGGGTTAAAGGGTATTATAACTTTATGTAACAGGCAAAAGGAGTCAACTTCGATCCCTTAAAGTATATGCAATATATACCTGATCAGCGTCATCATCGAAAACGACTGCTTTAGCTGACCATTTGGTATATTCTGTATTCTATAGTACATATGTTTTGAATGTGGTACTATATTAATATACCATATATAGCCTTTGGTATATTGTAGTATTTTTGCAGTATATGTATGGTATTTTTGTAGAATATGGTTTTATTGAAAAAATGTAGTAGTATATACCAAACACAGCCGTCGGTATATTTTTGTATTTTCGGTATATTTTTGGTATTTTTGTAGAACATGGTTTTATTGAAAATAGGTAGTACTATATACCAAACACACAGTCGTCGGTATATTTTAGTATTTTCAGTATATTTTTGGTATTTTTTGTAGAATATTTTATTATAAATAAGTAGCGGGTATCTCGCTGAAAAAGTGATTGTATTAAATATTTGATAGTTCTCTTATAGTATTTTAATAATATGCTCATTAAATTTTATATAATTTATTTAGTATCTTACAGAAAAGTAAATTTATCAAAGTAATTTGATTTTCATTTCATTTCATTTTTCGATTATAAATATCTGGCAGGCAACTGTGTATTGGCTAGTTATGAGGCATGCAACTCGTTGATGGAAGCTGCAACCAAAGTTGGCAGTAGAAAGTTGGCAGAGAAGGAGTAAACGAGGAGTTTAGTGATAATTTTTGGCTATTTTTAGCTGGTTTCAGACGCAGTTTGCAAGGCATTAAGGCGGTTGCATAACATTGCCAAAGCTTGCGTAACTCTCGCATGCCGAATGCTTTGAAGCATGCAACAGCGACAGCAAGAGGTGGAGAAGGGGGTAGGGGAGAAACGATAACAACAACAAGACATGCAAAGCACACATATCACATCTCAGTTGGGGATTAGAGTCGCCGCACTAAGCTGCCACAAAGCAGAGGACGGACAGCGGGGGACGGGGTTGAGTTCAAGGTACTAAGAACAGCAGCAGGCGTGAGGGGAGTGAAGGGGGGAAGTGTAGAGTGTAGTTTGTGGAGTGTCGAGTGTAGAAGCGAAGACGCGACTTGAAAGTCTGCCAACAACAACAACAACAAAAAGACAGTGTCAATGTGAAGCTGGCAAAAAGTAAATCCCAAGCTCAAGACGTGAGTAGCACCTGGCTCTCTGTGTGTGTGTGTGTGTGTATGTGTGTGTTTGAGTGTGTGTGAGTGTATGCAAGTGTGTGCGTGTGTGTGACAATTCAAATCAGCAACGCACTGACAGGAATTAACCTAATTTTACAGCCAACAAACTTGAGCCGCAGTCACACTGCGCTCTTTCTCTCTTACTCTTCTCTCTATCTCTGTCTCACTTCATCTCTTGCCTCTTCTATGCCTTGCATGAATGAAGATGACGACGACGACGACGACTCATGGATACTTTCAGTATGCGCTCATGTAGAAAATCCAGCGATCTGTTCCACGTCCATGCCGCATTTTTCATGCCGCGTACGTTGCGTTGCGCTCTGTGTATGTGTGTGTGTGTGTGTGCACTTAATAGTTGCCCATAAACACACGGTCGCAAAAGCACCAAGAGGACCAACATCCAACAGTACAAGTTAAAGTCGCAGTCGCAGTCACAGTTTCAGTTTCTCAGTTCCCCTTTTTGCAGTTCAGTTCAGTTCTCAGTTCTCTCAGTTCTCGCAGCTGAGCCAAAGACCAAATTCATTGCCTCCTGTTGTGGGGAGCATCGCCTTGCCGCTGCCTCTGGCGTGGAGGGTTGCCAACCCATACCAATTTTACCATTCCATGCTATCGTCAGCAGCAGAGTCGATTTTTCTGCATCGTGAACCACATGATGCAAAACTAATTCGAAATTAATGTGTGTGCGCTTTGTCTATGCCCTTTTTCCCTGTTCTTTTTTTTTTTTGAGAGAGAGAGTAGGGGTTGAGACAGGGGCGGATGCTGCTTGCCGCCTGCCCGTTTGCCGGGTGCTTAAGCCGACTACCCCGAGACCCAAAAGCTGAGCTCAGCTGCCACCCACAACACAACACAACACAACAAAAACACTGACGAACCACTTGCGCACTTGTCACAAAAAAATAAAGTAGGTAAACAACGGAACTGAACTGAACTGCAAAGCGATACAGTGTTAAAGTCTCCCCCTGTCACAATATTTTGTGCTATGCTGGCAACCCTGGGGAATATTGTTATTAGATTAGAATATATTTCAAAGACGCAAACCGTTTACGCTCGGCGATTATATTTAGTTTAGATTGAGAGAAAATGGTTAAACATAAAGTGAGACATATAAATAGTTTAACAAATTTATTTAGATTGAAAGAAAATGGTTAAACATAAAGTGAGAAATATAAATAGTTTAACAAATTTAGTTTAGAATGAAAGAAAATGGTTAAACATAAAGTGAGACATATAAATAGTTTAACAAATTTATTTAGATTGAATGAAAATGGTTAAATATAAAATGGGAAACATAATTAGTTTAACAAATTTATTTATTTTGTTAACTTACAGTTTCGTTAACTTAAGTTTCGTCTTAAAGAAGGAATTTGACAAACCCTGTTAAAGAAATAGTTTAGCAAATTCATAGATTTTTTATCTTACAAACTACAAGTTTCGTTTTTTAAATATGAGTTCAAAATCATTTGAATAAGATTAGAGTTAAATTGCTGCTAATTAGTTTATATATCTTTGCATTAAATGACAACTCTGTAAAACTAAGCAAAGTAAATAACATAATATTGTGGCACATTCATCAGCCTATATATTTTTTATATAGTTATTTGCATTGGTGACAACCCTAGGATATATAATTTTATAGAATGTTAGTTTAGTGCTGTAGTTTGATTTTCTTTTCTAAGTAATTTACTTTATCAACTTTTGCTCTTCAAATAGAAAGAAAGTGAGGCAGAAAGAAGCGGAGTGAGGCAAAGTTTGCTGTAGTTAAAGGCTCGTAGTGTTTGCCATAGTTAATGGCATTAATCCGCCGATCGGATCGGATGCAAATATATGCCTTCAAATTGAAAGCACAACAAGCAACGCGAAGGGCGCTTTTTGTGTGCCTGTGTGTGGCAGGTGCGAGGACACTTTAAGGACTTACGAGATGAGAATGGGATGAAGGCAGGAAGGGAGGAAGGTCGTGGAGGGGAGAGGGAGGAATCTGTTGCGACTGTTGCAAGATGCGTTGCCAAACATCGCACTTGACTATGCAAACAAGCAAGTGGGCGTTGAATTGCACGAGGGCGTGGCATGGCGTGCCATGGCCTTTGTTTATTTATTTGCCAGTCGCTGTCCTTGTTTCCCTTCCTCCCTCCTTCTGGCATTCGCGCTATTTGTCACCATGCCCCCAGCCCCTGTGTCTCGTCCATCTGTTTGTCTGCCTGTTTGCTTGGCTGTCAGTCAAAACGATTGAGCTCAAGGCTCAAGGATGCTGCTGCCGTTGCACTTGTGCGTCTTCCTGCCACGAGGACGCCAACTGCCGTGGCAGCCGTTGCTGTTTGTCTTGCACAAACAGAGGCGTCAACATTACAAGTGTGGAGCCAGCAGAGGGACGAGGGAAGAGAGGGAGGGAGCAGCAACCCACCCACAAAAAATAGCAAGAAAAAGAAAAATAAGAAAAGGAATTTATTTTTCCTAAGCGAAAAATGAGTGTTTGAACTTTTATGGCTGCCAGGGGGCAACAGCAGCGGAGGAGGAGGGTGGCTGTGGCAGAGGGTTGCTCTCAATGGCATAATTGCTATTGCTACAACAACAATTACAAACAACAGCAGCAGCAGCAGCAGCAGAAGACGAAGAGGCAGCGGCAACGGTTGTATAGGTTTTTGTGGCAATCAAATGAAGTGTTCCTGAATGGTTTTCAAAGTTAATTTGAGTGATGCTTGAAGCGAGTTGTTGTTGCTGTTGCTGCTGCTGTTGTTGCTGCTGCTGTTGCTGGTACTGACAACCCTCCGTTTGGCTGTGTTGCGCCCTTCTGTCTTCAATCGCCCAACGCCCATCGCCCATCGGTCGCGTGTTTATTAACATGTGTTAACAACAAACTTAAAGCGCCCATATGGAAGCAACTCACTATATTGAGATTCGACTCTGGTTCCGTTTGAACCGTGTGTATGTGTGTGTGTGTGTGTGTGTGTGCTCCAAGGGTTTCTTTCCATTCCCATTCTCAGAGTTCTTTTGTCATAGGAAACTGGGCGACATGTAAGCGATGCTGGTAAACACTTCAAGTTTCCGTTTCGTTTCATTTTTAGCTCTTGTTGTGTTTAGCTGGTTTTTTTCTTTTCATTTTTTTGGTGGTTGAGTGGTTGCTTGGATGACTGAGTTCATTTCTGGGTGGTTGGGTGATGATGTTGCTGCTTCTACTTCTGCTGCGGGTCAATTGAGTGACGCTTAAGCGGCACAATTTGAAGCACCTGACGCAATTTGGCAGCAGACCTTTCGAGACGATATGCTGCCACTAAAGAAATCGATCATGAAAACACTTGAAAGCTGAGAGCGACTCAAGGGAGAACTTGGAAAATGTTGAACCAAGAAATCAGCCAAAGCGATCTTTGCTCTTGATGAGACTTTTTAACAAGCAATGAGATCTTTAAGGCTTGAGACAAAGCTAATGAACTTGTAAAAAGGAATACAAAATAAAAAGTGAAAGAGCCCTTAAGAAAACGTAATAACCAATGTTCAACTAGATGATGTTAAATACAATTTAGAATTGTTTTTAAACTAGAATATTTATTGTTATTTTTTAAGAGTCGAAAAACAGTTGAGTTTAGTAAGATGAGAGGCATCTATGAATTTAGTAAAATGAAACATTCAATTTATTTAGAATAAGTAAGAAGACAACAGTCAAGTGTGCTTGACTTGCTACCCATTTTGGATAAGAGTAAAACAGTGCGGTATTATTCTTCAAATATACCAAATTAATATACTGCAAAAATACTATAATATACCGAAGAAAATATTTGGATAAGAGCAAAATAATATGATATTATTCTTCAAATATACCAAATTAATATACTGCAAAAATACTAAAAAAAAAATACCAAAGGCAATATTTGTATATTTCTCCAATTATACCAAATTAATATACCGTAAAAATACTAAAAATTTACCAAGGACTATATTTCAAATATACCAAATTAATATACCGCAAAAATACTAAAATTTTGGTATAGTACCAAATTCCACTTTATGGGTAGCGGGTATAATAAAACGGTCATTCTTCTTATATATTTTTTCATACAGCAAAAATACTACAATATACCAAAGGCTATACTTAGTATTATATATTAGTAAAGAACTACATTCGACCCAATGGATAGCTGATATAATAAATCTTTAAAAAAAGTCATTCCTTTTAGATAACTTTTCAAACAACTTTTGCTTGGCCAACTTTTAAATATTTTGTTCGTCACAAAATCTTGCAAAGAACTTCTTTCACTCTCTGTGGTTTTCTTAAGCCCCGTCTAACAAGACTGCAGCTGGCAGGCAGCAGCGATTTGAGCGGAGTCTTGCAGACAAGTTTGGCATTTCCGACTTGGGCAATTGCAACAATTATTTCCGCTGTCTGAAACGTTCAGCAGTTCTAGCCAATGAATGCAATTAAAGTGCGCTCTCCACACTCGAGCTAAATACATGACTGCATACTCGCATTCATATTCATATTCATATTCAGATTCGCATTCATATTCACATTCACAAGTTGTATTCTCTTCCTGCTGCTCGTCACTTGCGATTTGGTTGCAAAGCGATACGCAGCTGCATCAGGCATCAGCATCAGGCATCAGCATCATCATCGTGAATATCATCGTGATGTGGCACTGTGGGATTTGCATGCTCTGTTGCAAGAGGCAGCGGCTCGTAATGCGTTAAGCTCTCAGCTTCTCTCCCTGTCTGACAGGTGAACAACAACTCGGACAGAGAGTGAAACGGCATCCAAAGTGCAAGTCGAGGCTAATGACTCTTCTGCTGCGGCGCCAAATTCAAGGCATATTGTGAAATCAAAGCCAACAAAAGCATGTAACTGTTTTCCTCCCTTAGCTGGTTAGCTGGTTGTGTGGTTGTGGGCACGCATCTGGTGCGGATTAGATTATGCATAATAAAGTGTAATTTATTTTCGGCAAGTTGCCACAATTCTGTTGCTGTTGCTGTCAGGTGGATGTGTCCCCAGAGATAGAGCGAGAGCAATGCACAGATTTCAAAAAGAGCCAAGGGGTGGCTCTTCATCTCCCAGTGAAGACAATCGAATCGAGGCTGGTTGTTTTTTTCTTTTCGAGTGAGTGACACGTTTCAACGCGACTCTTTGTGTGCCGCGCTCGTGTGCCGCGCTTATCTGGAGCGGCACAGGATGACGACGTCGTCGTCGACGATGACGATGACGACGCGTGTCAGCATTTTACATGGCAGACAACTTAGCGATAACAGCGAATGAGAGGAGGGAATGAGTTGAGGTTGAGGTATTGCACTGTCAGCCAACCATTCCCCATTCACCATTCAGACTTAATCAACTTATTTGGGCATCAGAGAAAGCAAAGCGGCAGAAACTGCATTTGACACGTGACTCCAGGGCTAAGGGCTACTTAGACCATGAAATGGCGACACGTGACCACCCCCAGGGGTAGTCACGAGAGGGTGGGGTGGGGGTGTAGTCGTGCTTTTTGGCTTATCCCAGCACAAATATTATTTATTGCAATTGTATTTTAAGTGGCTGAATTGCGTCGTCCCCTCTCACATTGTTAAGCAATTTGTTAAGAGATTTTCATACAATTTGCATTAAGAAAATATATGTATAACTTAGTATTTATATTTGTGTTGTATTCCTCTTGTTACTTCAGATTCATTAATGGGCTCCGCGAGCGAAGACGAAGACGACGATGATCCGCCACATTTGCGTGGACCGGCGCTGGGATTGGGCGTGCTTGGACCGAATGGTCCAGACTCAGCGGGTGGACCGCTGGGCACATCGGATATATCAGTACAAAGCATGAGCACCGATAGTAAAAATACGCATGACGATTCCGATCAGGTAAGTTCTCTCGCTCTCGCTCTTCTTGTTGCATCATTAACAGGTTTCCGCTGTATAAAAGTAATGAATGGAATTGAATGAACTGTGTAGTGAAGTGAAGCGGAGACCAAGACCAAGACTGAGACTGAGACTGAGACCAAGGGCAAGACGCTGCTCACTTTTGTTATAGACCCGACGTCAGCAGCCCCCCATTTTGATTAATGATTGGCAAATGATTATGAGCTCGCCATCTCAACAGCTACACACAATATCATTGTCTCTTTCTCTCTCTCGTTCTATGTGTTCTGCAGGGCTCCTTGGATGGCGATCCCGATGGACGCGGCGATTCACAGGCGGAGAACAAAAGTCCCGACGATGCCAATGGCTCAAAGAGACGCGGACCCCGAACCACCATCAAGGCCAAACAGCTGGAGGTACTGAAAACGGCATTCAATCAGACACCGAAACCGACACGCCACATTAGGGAGCAACTGGCCAAGGAAACGGGGTTGCCAATGCGCGTGATACAGGTGAGTTTCGATACCTCCCTCCCCCCCCCCCCATTCCACCACCAAACAACCAATCATCTATCAAGAACCGAATCAGACAACAAATGCATCTATCAGCTGCAGTTCGTAAACAATTTGTTCTAGCAGCGCAAAAATTCAAATTAACAGTCAATCAATAGACACAAATCGAAAACAGCTTCTAGAGATTTTCGAAATTAAGAAATCATAAATTTTAACAAAAAGAAATATTCCTGTGATAGCAAGAATAGCATTATAGCGATTTAGTACGTTCTCAGAGGCGTAAAGTATTATTTTTACAACGATCTTCATTGGTTTCTTACTTAATATAATTTTGTCTTTTTCAAATCGATGAATGCTTAGCTCAAATCATTAATGATTTGCTTCGTAATTAATACAAATTTGTGAATACCAAACTGGTCACTTTTAATATAGCTATTGCTGTATTTTTTATGCATTATATTATTCAACAATAATGTTATAGATAACAGCTGACTATTCTTCTTTGTTTTACTTATTGAGAAATTAAAAATATTCTGTTCTTCAGCATCAAATTCGAAAGCAAAGAAAACGATAGTAAAAACTTGAATTTCAGAATAATTTCTCTGTAAACTTTTTATATTTACAATTCAATAAGTTTAATGTTGTTTTTGGTTGACTCTGCATATTCATAGCTATTTTCTTAAAAAAGAAAATAATAGTAAAAACTTGAAATTCATATTGATTTGATGATTCATCATTTTCAATAAAAAGTATAATTACAATTTGCATTTCTAATTCACCAAGTTCCGTGTTTCTCTTCCTGCATTTTGGGTTTGATTTCTTTGTCAACTTTTGACATTTCTATTTCACAAAATTCATTGTTTTAAATATATATTTTCGCTGGTTGTCGTCGCATTTTCATAGCTATTTTCTTAACCCTCACTCTAGACGCATTGCTGCACTTATCTTTACATTTTTTTTTTTGTTGTTTGGAAGTGGGTCGAAATTGTAGCGTTTTAACGATTCGATTTTTGCGGCTGGTGACTTTAAGTTTTGTAGGCTCGACTTCACTCCATTTGAAGCGACTCGAGGTCGAATTTTACAGCGTCGCTTGGTATTGGATGTGCGAGAGTTGGCCCCCAAAAAAAAAAAATGACCAAGTGCTTGTTATTGTCGAGTTGGGTTTGGCCAAAGTCAGACTCAGACCGAGACCCTCTTCTACTAACTTGTGTGTGTCTCCGTCGCCGTCTCTCTCTCTCTCTCTCTCTCCCTCTCTGGGACTGTCTTGAGCTGTCTGCGTTTCATCAGCATAAAAAACGCATAAATTAAGCTCGCTTCGAGTGGCAAATGTTTAAACTAAAGCAAAGCAAAACAGAGTCAAAGTCTCGGTTACTTTTAGGGCCAGTTATTGTTATTGTGTTTGTGTTTTTTTTTTAACCAAATCATAAAAATAGTTGGACTCGATATTTCAACGTCGTTGTTGCCGCCTTGCAACGCTTCATTGCGTTTGGGCACTTCGAGGAGAACCAAAAAAAAAAAAAGAAAGAAAAATGTCTGTAAAAACAACAAACCAAATACAATAAAAAAAAACAAAGGTAAAAATAAAAATAAAATTAATGTGGAACCGCAGAATGCAAACTAAGGCGGGGGCGCGCATAAAAAACGGAAGTTCATTGCGCCAAAAAAAATGTGCCTACCTGTACAGTGAAGCGTCGCCTTGTAAAACTGCCAAAGAGATGAAAAATAACGTAAATTATGTATTAGCCACGCCCATTTTGGGGGGCAAAACGATTAAGCACAGTTTTTGCTTTGTGGTTTAACGAGCTGTGCTAACAGTGAGAATCGCTGAGGACGGCGCGGTGCTGTTAAATGCAAATGTTAACTAACATGCAATGCTAATTAAGCTGGAACATCATGTGAAAATCACTTTTGACAGCGTTTGATGGCTTAACGTCTTGGAAAATTGCCCCCAGAAAGTTATTACGCGACTTTTAAGCCTAATCCCTTCGTTGAGTTATTCATATTCTTTGTAGATTATAATATAATTATTATGGGTTGTTATTAGGTGTAGTCTAGTTTAGTCTTTTAGTTTTTCAGTGTAATCTTCCCGCATATCATAATTATGGCATCGACTCTTCTCGATTCCATCTGCTGTCAAGGATATCCGCAGCATCTGTTAGCGACTCAATTAGTGGCAACTTTGATATGCAACATGCAACTGTCTGGTCTCTGTCGATTTTCAACAGGTTTGACTTACAAATTTGACATGCCGCGCCCCCGCACTTCAAATGCCAGCTGTTTAACGAGCCCAATTCTCAAATTTTTGAAAGAACCCAAGAACACAAAGTACTCGGCATTTTTCCCACAAGCAAACAAAAGACAGAGAGAGAGAGAGAGAGAGAGGGAGAGAGAAATGGGAAAACGTTGAAAAACGAAACATTTAACGGGGATTACGCATGCGCAGCCACAAGTGTGTGTGTGAGTGTGTGTATTAAGATGCGTATGTGTGTGTGTGAACGTTGCCGCCTTTGATGTGTCATTGGTTACAGTTAAAGGATATTTTGGGCGGCATGTCGCGACTTTTTAGTTGAGTCTTTAAACGCGACAAGTGTGACACAATCAACACCTCTTTACGGGCCAGCTGCTCCCTCTCCCTCTCCCTCTCCCTCTCCCGCTCCCCTCTTTTCCCCTCTATTCCCACCATTTGCTTCGCCTCTCTGGCTGCTGCTGTTGTTGCCCTCTTCAAATCTAAACGAAAGTGACAAATGCCAACAAGTTGAAGAGGAGGCGAAGATGACGCTGACGTTGACTTAATCGCCTCGCTGGAGCAGCTTACACACACACACACACACACACATACAATCATATATACACACACACACACAGCTGTGTGCTGTCAACTTTTGCATCTTCATTAATGTTGCATTTTTCGATACGTCTTCTTTTTTTTTTTTTGCCTTTTTCGCGCGGCTTTAAAACTTTTGCGGCTGACAAGCGACTGACAGTTGCAAGCACTTGTTGTTGCTGTTGCTGTTGTCATTGTGGCAATCAACAATATCCAATAACAAGTTGTCCGTCATCAGCTGCATCTACCAGGAAAATGCAACAGTTGCTCCCAAAAACAAAAAAAAAAAAGAATGAAAAAAGGGAAAACAAAAGAAACACAGAGATTACAGATACAGATAGAAGAGGGACACGGGCTGGCTGCTATTGCCCTTTGTGTAACTCGATCTGCGAGTGTGGCATCAAAGAGTTTGCCACAAGTTGATGCTGCTGTTGTTGCTGTTGCTGCTGCTCGTCAACTTCTAACAAAAATGTCAACGGCAAAAGCGATCTAAACTAAACGCAAGTTGAGCCCAAAAGGCAGAAGCAGCAGCAACTCGCTCAGCATGCTCGCCAGTTTTATAATAAATTTTACAACAATAGCAGCAACAAGAGCAACAACAAGAGCAACAGCAACAACAACAGCAACAACAGACACAGACAGAAGCAGCGTGACACAAAAACTTCTTAAGAACTTTGCCGACAGCTCACAGCGGGGCAAGTCTCCAGCCCTGCCACAAAAGGAGGCATATTTAACAACAAATTGCTGGCAATGTTCGGTTTGGGGGAAAACTTGTTGCGGTTGCCTCATCTGGAGTAGGAGGGCAATTTGCATAGCCTGTGGCGCTGTCTGCCGCTACTTTTGCTGTTGTTGCTGCTGCTGCGATTGGCAGCCTGAACTCTGACCTGACAGCGCCTGACCCGAACCCTAAACGCTGTAAATGCGGCCCAGTTCATGAGCAGACGAAACCAAAGCATCGACTTCTTTTTTTTTTAAATGGTCAGCAATCTAAACAGCCGAAAAATAGACGAAGAAACCACAAGCAAATAAATCATCGACATGTTTTCAACATTAAAAAAAATAAAGCCAAAAGAGCGCAATAACAATATAACCATAACAACGCCAATAACAATAACAATTCCCATCTGCAACTCGCCACTCGCAACTCAATCTCCATCTCCGTCTCCATCTCAATCACAATCACTATAACAATCATAACAGAGGCGCTTTTTATAGACCCACAATTTGTAAGGCAACTGAAAACTATTTAAGCCGAGACTCAAATCCGAGTGTGAGCGTATAATGGGTGTTTCAAACTATTCGAAGTGGTTGCCAAACTTACTGTGGGAATGTCTATTATCCTATACGGCATTAATAGATCTATTAACGATGAGTTTATGCATGTTGATAGCGCAGTTTCAGCCATAAAACTCAAGTGTCTTTTAATGGAGTTAGTCTAGAAATAACTCCCAGCTCAAGGTTAAAGTGCAACTACGCTTTGAAAAATGCCATCTACAGAAATTATAGTAAAAGAATATAAAATAATTTTGTTGAAAACAATCGTTGATATGATAAAAATAATGAAAATCATATAATCGAAAAATAATATTGTGTGAAGGATAGTAAAAGAAATAAAATCTTATAAAACTCAAAAAAAAAAAAAAATAAATGAATTAAGTAATTGTTATAATTTGTATAGCCGTTACCCATAAGGTAAACAAGCAAACGTAATTTTGAAGCTAGAATTTTGGTATAGTGAATATAACACAGAATTTATGATTGCAGAGAATTTGATTGCGGTCGATTATCTATTAATCTAGTATATCTAGTATATTTTAAATGTAGTACTTCATCGAGATACAGAATATGACTTTCGGTATACTTTAGTATTTTTGTGGTATATTAATTCGGTATATTTTTAAATTGGTTTGAATGCAATACTATATCAATATACCGAATATATCATTCAGTATATTTTAGTATTTTTGTGGTATATTATTTCAGTATATTTTTAAATTGTTTGAAACGCAATATACCAAATATATCATTCGGTATATTTTAGTATGTTTTCGGTATATTATTTTTTTTTTTATTTAAAATGGGTATCTAACAGTTAAGCACACTCGATTGTGGCTTTCTTACTTGTTTTTTCTTTAGATATAAACATGCAAAGTTCGAATAAGAATAACAATCTTTAAAGATATGTATATATATTAATTGACTATTCATTTTAAAAAGTTAAATGCTGCTTATAATATTTTAAATATTAAATATCGAAGCACAACAATATTAATTTGATTTCAATTATGCTTTCTTTGTTGAAAAGTAATAAAACTAATACTTAATTGATTGTGGCATTTTCCCAAACTGTCAATTCCAATGTTTAGCTCATAAAATGCTAATTTTGGTAGTCGAAAATATTGAAATATTTATTGAACTCAAACAGATTGCGGTGAAAGTAAAAATGAGCGATTGTTAAACGATAAACATGAAACTATAACAATAAATAATAATGATAGTCGATAGTAAATAACTATCGATAACAGCGCTTGAGAAATCGATTTAGACAAAGCGGAGTCGACTTAGCTGTGGAGTGGAGTGAAGTGAAGTAGAGTGAAGTGGAGTGGAGTGCTTATCAACCTGTCGCAAGGCTGATCACTCATCTGTGATGGTTCCAACTCGCCCCGACTGGATTACCCATTAGGCATTATAGCTTCTCTACACACACACACATACAAATGGGGAAGCTTTATAGCCGATGCTCGTGTGACTTTCAGAGATTTCAGTGGGGGATTTCGAATTTCGTTGGCCTTTTGTTTTTAATGCGTGCGCTCCATTTACGCCAACGTTTAAAGCGGCGGCGGCGAACAAACTAAGCTTTGAAAAATTATAAACAAATAAAGCGGACAGTTTTGGGATCTAGAGAGAGGACGGTGAGGGAGAGGGAGGGAGGCAAATCACACGGACGGTCGCCGTTTCGGTCGAGTTGGAGCCCAGCAAGTTTAATGTGGCGTGCGTTCAGCTGGCGCCACTTGGCGACTCGGCGACTTGGCGATCGCCAGATACAAGATACAAGATGCGGATGTGAGAGAGACACAGAGTCGAGACATTTGTCAAGTGTCTCTCAGCCCGCTAAAGCTAAAGCCCGCTGCTATCCCGCAGCTCATCTCCAAACTCCAACTTGGCATATGCAGAGGCGTTTATTTGTCAACATACAAATTTCGAGAGCATTTCAAGTTGATTTACATTTTGTTTTATCTGTGCGACGATTTATAATAATTTTTTATTTGACTACAGCTCTGTTTTTTTTTTTTTTTTTTTTGTTTTTTTTTTTGTGTGTCGCTGTTGAGGCGGCATAATTTGCATTTTGGGCCACGGAAGTTGACAAATTTTTCAATCTTAAATCAGAGAGTCGTAGAACGTGTGTTTCATTTCCATTTCTTGGATAAAGATAGCTGGCTATGGAGCGGAGAATTAAACATTCTTCTTTTCTTCTCATTTTGGTTGCTGTTGTTGTTGTTGCTTTAAAAGTGGCGTTAAAATTGCTGCACTAATTAGTCAACGATTTTTTCGTTGTTGTTGCTGTTGTTAAGAGAGCTTTATTAATTGAGCGGAAATTGTTTGATTGCATTTGACGTTTATGGCCAAAATAAAAATAAAAAGCAAACCTGACGATCGAGGCTAATTATGTTATCCATGCCGATGCCGAAAAGCCACACACAAACCGCAAATTGTATCGCATTCGACTATTTTGAAAGCAAACAATTACAACAACAACAACGATAACAATAACAACAGCGGACCATTGAGAAACTGGCCACAAAAGCGGCTAATTTAACGCATTTACTTCAGTGTTCGAGATGAGAAGAGTTTGCCGCTTAGTTTGAGGATAACTGAACATGAAGCTTGCATTCAGTTTTTCTCTTTCTGTGTTTTTTTTTTTTTTTGGAGGCTGTATGTACTACAGTGAACACTCGTCTACAAGGGCGGCGCCTGCGCAAACATGACGCAGCAAATTGAAGGCAAAAGAGGAAAGGGAAGAGAGGTCGGTCAAGTGTATTATAATTTCAACAACTCATCAGTTTGCTATTAATTCTGGTAGGGAAGGCGCCACAGCTGAAATTACTCGGTTCGTATAACTGAACCGAACTGAACTGAACTGAACTGAAATCGAAACCAGCATTAAGACGCATTTCATCGACTCAAGCGAAGGCAAAAGTTGCATTGTCATGCGGCTCAAGGAGCCGTCGCTTCTCTTCTTTCAGTAACACCTACTAAACTATGGGAAAAACAAAAAAGTAACAGCACTGAAAGGCAGTAGTCAAAGTCGGCAGTCGAAGTTAATTATCTGTTAACTCTCTTTGGCCCAGGCACAATTCACGCCTTGCCGCCAAAGCCAGATGTATCTCTGTATCTCAAGCTGTAGTAGTTGCTAGTTGGTTTTACTCGATAGTTTGTTTTGTTTTTGCTTTGCTTTGCTTTTGTTGGTAGCCGAGTCATCAGGGCTCAATATAGCCACGATATAGGGGCGTGACAGGCAATTCGATAAAGTCGCCGAGTCATTGCCAAAAAAAAAAAAACAGAAGAAAAATACATTCGACTACTTCTCGCCACTCGGCCAACTGAATAAGAAATTTATAAATGTGATACAGCTAATGAAACACACAAGTGCACAGATCTCAATTTCAATGATTAGCTGTCTAAGGCTGACCCTCAAAATTGGGCTGCATAAAATAAAGGCGATCTGCTATAGATTTAACTGTGTAGTATGTCAAAGAGTTGGGTAAATTTTATATAAATTTATGAGTACTACTTATTTGTTAAAATACAACATTCGGTTATTCTTGAAATATATCAAACTAATATACCGAAAAATACTAAAAATAAAATATATTGATATTCGTGTTGTACTACATTCAAAATATACCACATAGTACTAAATATACTATACGTATTGTATTAAAAATATACCATTGAGTACTTCATATACCAGATTGTCAGCCAAAGCAACTAAAACCTTATTGCAGTATTATTATTATTATTCCTAAAATGTAGCAATATTCCAATGCGATATTATTCTTGAAATATACCGAAAAATACTAAAATAAAATAAAATGTATTCATATTGTACTACATACATTCAAAATA
This sequence comes from Drosophila albomicans, assembly GCF_009650485.2. Classification (NCBI taxonomy): domain Eukaryota; kingdom Metazoa; phylum Arthropoda; class Insecta; order Diptera; family Drosophilidae; genus Drosophila; species Drosophila albomicans. The sequence goes on along the minus strand of NC_047627.2, from coordinate 4,601,746 downwards.
TACCATATAGTACTAAATATACCAAGTATATACCATAATATACCAAACTAAATATACCAGATTGTCAGCCAAAGCAACTAAAACCCTATTGCAGTATTATTATTATTCCTAAAATATACCAATATTCCATTGCGGTATTTTTCTTCACAATATACCAAAATAATATACCAAACAAATACTGAATATTGAAGGCTATATTTGGTATATTGATATACTAATACATTCAAAATATACCATAGGGTGCCAAATATACCAGATTATCGGCTAATACAGCTAAGACCCTATTTCTGTAGGAGTTATTTGCCATACCAAAGTATTTCTTATACACTTCTTATCCGACCGTTATGTGGTGGGGTATAAAAATCTTATAGCTATTATATTATTTTTATTCATATATATATTGATTGGAGAAAAGTACTATTTGAAAAAATGCATATGCAATAATTCAGTTTAAAGAACACAATTAGAGAAGAATTAAATCAATTGATTCAGACACATAAAACAACAGCTGGGAACTCTATTAGAAAAGTATCTCTTATTTGAATTGTAAGAGTCCTTCTCCAAGTCAAATTGCACTGGGTTAAACTTATTGAACCCCTTGAGTTTTTGCTGTCTCGCAACAATTAGTTCGCTTAAGACAAGCAACATAATGAAAGGATCAAGAAAAATATTGCTGCATCATAGGAAACTAATTTAGAGAGCAAGCTGCAAAGTGATGCTGATGCTGATGCTGATGAGGGCAGCAAGGGGTTAATGCTAATGGTCAGCTTAAGCCAAATGTTGAATGTGGCGAATGCTGAATCGAGCCACATCAAATCATGTCAATCAGGACGCGAGTACGTGACACACATTTGCAGCATGCCCCCGAAAATACAAAACTCGAAGCACACACACACACACACACACACACACATGTGATGATAGAAGGCAGAAATCCAGAAATCGAGAAACTGAAACTGAAACAGAAATCAAAGCCAAGCTTGGGTCGAAACTTTGACTTTGACTGTGACTTTTGACTGGCGGTTCCACAAATTATATGTTAAGCTCTTTAATGGGGGGCCACAAAACGAACAAAAAAAAATAGTGGGGAGGCCTAAAAAGTAGGCGGCCTAAGGGGGAGTAAACGGTGTGCGTTTTGGAGTCCCCACCCCCGCCATGGAGCGCTGCTGCCGTTTAACATAATTTGCTATAATTTTCAACACAACGCCGAGTCGAGGAGCTGCCAAGTGGCAGTGGCCATGCCCCCCTCTCAAAAGCGCAATAATCATTTTGTTATGTTTCGCTAGTCGAAGTGCAGAGAGAGGAGAAAGGGGGAATACACTTGGACCTGGGCTGATTGCTACCACGGCCATTATGTTACGTTGTTTGCCCTTTTATGTCAGGGCCTAACCTATAATTTAACTAAATGTTCAAATGTTTTGCGAGCGGCAACGACGCCGCTGCCGCCTGCCGCCTGCCGCCTGCGCCACAGCAAAGGCAAAGGCCACAGCAAAGGCAACAGCAGGGGCAACAGCAACAAGGAGAGCAACAAATTTGTTGAAAGCCACACGAAATTGGAAACAAATTTCTCATTCTTGTTGCAACCTTAAACCTTCAGCTGCTGTTGCTTTGGCTGTTGCTGTTGCTGTTCAAGTGCGGAAATAAAATATTATACGCTGCCCCAAATTACACCATCAGCAACAATTTTCGGGAACAACATAATATATCATGTCATATTATATCGTATTATCTTTCATCACACGGCGCAAACTTGCAACTTGTGCAACACGCATCCAAAATAAACACACACACACACACTACGATACAAATTAAAACACACACAAATACAAATACGAGAGCAATTTCAAATTGTTTTCTAGCTGGCAAAACAAAAAAAAAATGTTCTCGTTTTTTACTGAGCCTCAGGCAATTGGAAAACAATTGCAAAACTCACACATCAAATTGGCAGCTTCTATATTTAAAAGCTGTAGCTGAAGTTTAAGTTTCACTAGGAGCTGTTAATGGGGAAGATTGTGAAAGGCACTCAAAATAATGTTTGATGTGACAACATATTTATTCATCTTTATAGTATATTTATATATATTTATATTCTTAATTTATAATGATAACATTTTTTCAATTGTTTCAACATTTTTATATATCCAACTATTATAAAAAAAATGTGTAATAGAATTTGTTTGCCAACATCAATGGATTTTAGTTCTCCCAAGTTCAGCAAAAGATTTGGTGAAAAGTTGTGCATTAAATATTATCAAATCTTAATATGTTATTAAAAAGAAATTCATATATAAATACTATAGGTCTTATATTGACAACATTAATCTTTGAAATATGTTTCAATTATTTCTACATTTATATATTTTCTACTTTTATAAATCTAAATTAATTAGACTCCCAACATTAACAGATTTTAGTTATCCTGAGTTCAGCATAGATTTAGTTTATATTAGCTAGATTCGATTTATAATTGAGCACAAATTAAAATTAAATCCGATAATATATTTAACACAATTAAAAATAAATTCATAAATAAGTATTTTGGGTCTTATGTTGATAATTTGCATTTTTCAATTTGTTAATTTTTATGGATTTCACTACATAATCAACGAAAATATTGCGATAAAAAAGTAAGGTTAATTTGTTTGTAAAATGAAAAGTATTTATTTAGCCTTCCAAATATATTTCATTTTATAGTTGAGTTACAAAATATGGTTGCTTAGTTTAGTAATAAGTTAAGGATTGCAATTGTTGTTAAAGTTTCTTTAAATACTTCGTACTCTTCTTATGGCATAAGAGTTTAGATAGAGCATTTATAGCAGTATTTTGTGTAGCGTGTTTTTCTTTTGTGGTATAATGGATTTTGGAGGGGCGCAGTTCATAACAAAGACTCTTGGGCAAGGAAATTGCGATATGAGCCGCGACACTCACACACACACAAGCACACACACACACTCCCACACACAAATACAAATAGAAACACACACAACACACACTCTACCTGTGCCTCGACTCTCTTTTGCAATTGCCATTTTGTTCATTTTTCTTGTTCCTCTTATTTTTCTCAATATTTTTTTTTTGTTTTGCTGTTTTTCATTTTCTTTTCAATCGCCATTTGTTGCTGTTTTTCTTTGTGGAAACAAAACAATGGCACAAAATGGGGGGCAACAAAAAATGGAAAATAAACGAGATGAAATGAAAAATACTGAAACTTGAACTGAATGCAAGAAAAGAAAAATGAAAAAATGTGAGGGAAAGGCAACTAGAACAAAAAAAACAGAGGCAACAACAATTGAGCTAACCACAACACACAAAGAGAAAATAAATGCAACAAACTGCAAAACTATTGTAAATTCAACTTTTATTTCTATTTTGTTTTTTTTTTTTGTATTTTTTGTTTTTTTGCAAAGTAGTTCAACTTGTTCTTCTCCGCTTTACTATTTTGTATTTTGTGTTCCCATTTTTTTTCGCTTTTTTTCATTTAGTTTGATGTCTTGTTGTTGTTTTGCTGCCGCATATGAAAATGAAAAATTGTGTAACCGCAGGGCAAACCGAGCAAATAACGTAAAACACACACACACACACACATACACACTCGCATACAACAACATGAACTATGTATTTGCATGCATTGCTATTGGCAATTGATTGCATTTGGAATGGAAAAGAGGTAGTAGAATGGGAGGGGAATGGGGGGGGAATGTGATGCAGCGACTGCGGTTTTATTTATTACGTTGCGGCGTTACGTATAATTGAATGTGGCGACAGCTGACCGAGAGCGAGGTAAATGCATTGCATCGAGTTCGGTTTGTCGTCTCTTCAATATATTTCCCATCTTCTACCTACGACGTAATATTCTCCATTCACTTACGTAACAAATTACGGAAAAGCTTACGTAAGAATAGCTGGCTAATTGATGTGGCTAGACAGCTAATTTTCTTTTAGCCTTCTTTCATTTCCATGCTTCAATATATTTTACATCTTCTACCTACGACGTAATATTCTCTATTCACTTACGTAACAACTTACAGAGCAGCTTACGTAAGAAAAGCTGGCTAATTGATGTGGCTAGACATCCAAATTTCTGTTACCCTTCTTTCATTCCCTTGCTTGTTGTATCCCCAATATATTTTACATCTTCTAACTATGACGTAATATTCCCATTTCACTTACGTAAAAGTTTACGTAAGAATACGCTAAACAGTTGAAGACATTTATGCTTTGTTGGCTTATTTTCTAATTCCCCTCGTTCTTTCTCTTTCATGTTGTATCTTCAATACAATTTCAAATTCACTTACGTAACAACTTACGGAGCAGCTTACGTAAGAATACACTAATTAATGTGGCTAGACAGCTAAAGCATTTTTTCGCATTGTTGGCTAATTTTCTTTTACACTACCTTCTCGCCCTTATTTGTAATATTTCTTGTTCACATTCATAACGAAAAGATAATCGTGGAATTCGATATTTCTAGACAGCTGAAGCAATTTACATTTCTTCGACTAAACAATTGTGTAATCATTGTCTTCTTAAGTTACGTAACGGCTTACGTGAAACGTTTGCGAATTCTCTAGTGGAACTGAAAGTTATCATTAAAACATTTCAAAAGCCAAATCGACGTGAAGTATTTCGTAAAAAGGAAAACAGTTTACAATGTATTAAATTTAAATATAATATTTCTGCATAAGCAAACAGTTTACTATAAAATTTACTTCTATTAACAACGCCTCAAAGCTTACGTTGTGCGGCATCAAGTTCATATTCAAATTCAAAATTCAAGTGGTAGTCAAATTCGAATTCAAATTCAAATTCGCTGTCAAAAGTCATGCGCTTGACTAACGTTTCACGCAAACTGCTCGACACGGACTTGGACTTAACGTCAAAAAGTTTTGCGTTTTAGCCCAAAAAATAAAAAGAAGTTGAAGAAGTTGAAGAAGTTTTGCTAGCGCTCAGCATGTTGGCAACCTTTTTGGTTGTTGTTGTTGTTACTGTTGTTCTTTTGTGTTCATCCTGTCGACGATCTAAGTTCTCACAGCTTGGCGATTTTCTAGCGAAATTCGTTGTGCCAACAATATGTCAGTTTTCGAAAAGTGAGCATTCAACTCATATGCATGTCTAGGCCGATGATCGCCAAGCAGAGAGTGAGAGAGTTGAGTTCATAAAAATGATCACAAATTCAAATGAACTGCAGAACGACGACGACGGCGCTCATCATTAAAATTCACGCTTAAATTGCCTCTAAGAACGAGCTTGGAGTGTGGAAGTATTGGGCATGGGATTGGGCAAATGCGATTCGCATTGGGAGATTGGCAACAGCTGCTGCTGTTGCTGCTGCTGCTGATGGGCAGCCAAGAAACAACAAACAACAGCAAGAGCAACATCTAAGCCAAATTCATTGGAAACTATTTGCCATGCAAAGACGTAAAGGACACCAAAATAAAACGACCCCAAAAACAAAAAAAAAAAGAAAGACATAAATCAAAAAATTTCATTGAGAAAAGTTTGGCAAGGAACTGCAGCACACAAAAATCAGTTCAAGTCCAAGTCGAAGTCGAAGTTGAGAAAACAGTTTCGTTGACCGGCGACCGCCAGCAAAAGATCATTAAAAAACGTGTCCAAGATATGAATATTAAAATGCCAAAAAAAAAAGCCAAAAACTGAAAAAAACAAAAATAAAAAACAAGAAAAAGATGAACCAAAAACGAAAAATGAAACAAAAGCACAACAAAAAGGGGAAGACGAACAGGAAGAGAGGGCCAAAGCGAAAAGGTGCCACTAAAAATTTTGAAATATGTTTTTATTTTATTACTTTGCATGCTGTGCACGGTGCTTCTGGAGCACCCGAAACGATGCAGAACATCGTAAAAATTGTGCCCGGCTCCGCATACGCGATCCCGGAGCTGGGATTGGGAATGGGAATGGGATTCAGACTCAGACTGGGGCTAATTTTGCAACGCGGCCGCCCGGTGCGGCGGCGGTAGCATCAATGCAGTGAACAGCAACAACAATTAGACATGCGCCTCTGCCTTGAATATGCGAGATGAAGATGGAGATGGAGATGGAGATGAAGACAGTCGATTTTTACTTTACTTACTTACTCTCTTCTTTCTTTTTCTTGTTGCAGGTCTGGTTCCAGAACAAGCGATCCAAGGAGCGTCGCATGAAGCAAATCACCAGCATGGGCCGTCCGCCGTTCTTTGGCGGTGCGCGCAAAATGCGCGGCTTTCCCATGAATCTCTCGCCGGGCGGCCTAGACGATGGTCCCGGCTTTCCCTATTTCGCTGCAGACGCTAAATTCGAGTTCGGCTACGGTGGACCCTTCCATCCGCACGACGGACCCTTCTTTCCCGGCCATCCCGGCGGACCGATGCCCTTCAATGCACCAGGTACTTAGCAGCTTCCTTAAATCACCTCCACAACAATGTGTTTAAGAAATCCTTTAAATAGAATTCATAACTAAATATAAACAGAAAAATGAATAAAAGTCTGCAAATTCTCACTTAGCAACCAATTTCAATTTCAACCCAATGCAAAAGAGTTAAAGAAATGTTTAAGATAAAGTCAGAGTAGTTAGTGCTAGCGATTGACATTCGAGGATCTTAAGGACCATCTGAAAGTTTACTTTTAATACTGTTAAGAGATCCCTTAAAAAATGTGACTGAGACTTATCTTGTTATACAAAAATTATAATCGTTTTTAAGCCATACGTCACCTAGATCATAGGGATCTGGCAAGGATATTCAAATTCTTTTAATCAAGACTATTAGTTATCATTCAAGGATTTAATTGGTATTCCTAAAATGCATGAAATATAAGCAGAAAAAGATCAAAAAGTTCAAAAATTTATTACATCTCAGTCATTAGAAAGACTAGCGTGATGTCCTTTGTCACAAATATAGCTCTGATAACAACAAAGTGATTGGCATTTTCAAAAGAACGAATGTCCTGCAAGCAGCCAAGTTTTAAGAACTATTTGGGATACAGAAAATTGCGTATATCTCGGCCATATCCTCTATGAGCCTTGCGGGTTCTTGCGGGTCTTTTGAGAAAAGCTAACATCCTGTTAAACTGGCATTGAAGTCTTTCTTTTAGTTTCCATGATATCCTGTAATTTGCAATTCCAACCTTTTCCTCTTACGCTGTGGGCGATAAAATTACAAGTGCTGAATTCTTAGATTTTTTTTAGATGCCAATCGAAAGAGTTGGTTCTTGACAGCCTAGCAAAAGCATTTCTATTGAAATGGTGACAGGATATGGTCGAGATATAACTTGTTTTCGAATATCTCGGTCCAATTCTTAAAGATCTTGCAAAGAATTACCTTTCTGTAATCAGAGTAACCAGGACTATCGATTCCCAGTTAAGAAGTTTAAAGATATTTGAGTGTTTTCGTATAAAGATAGCTTCTAATTGGCAAAGAGCAGAACCTGAACGCTTTGTCCTAACTTTCATTTACAAATTAAGCACAAACAACCATTAAAGTGTCAAACTAATTCTCGAATTCCCTCTCTCTCTCTCTCCCCCTATCTCGTTCTTTGGTGGCGCAACAGGTGGACCAATGGATCACAGCGGTCCCATACCGATGGTAAATGAATTTGGCCTGACGCCCGAGTCAACATTTCTGAGTCAGGCGGGCGCACCGCCGATGCAGCTGCAGACGGCTGTGGGGCCACCGCCGCCGCCACCGCCAAATGCCGCTGAGCATTTGCTGCAACAGGCGGCCGCGCAGCAGCAGGCGGCGCAGAATGCGCAACAAGCAAGCCAAACGCAGCAGCAGCAACAGCAACAACAGCAGCAACAGCAGCAGCAACAACAGCAACAGCAGCAACAACAAAATGGCCCGCGTACCGCATCGCCCGAGTTCATGAGCTCGGCGAACTTTAGCGAACCGCAGAATATGCAAAATGAAGGGCTTGTTTGGTAATATACGAAACAATTGGCAACGCGCCTGCTGTTTCTCAAAACCTACACGCAGCGGCAGCAGCAGCAACAGCAGCAGCAGCAACAACGTGAGGATGAGTAGTAACAGCATTCGCAGCAGCAGCCAAAAACATCAGAAAACAACAGCAAAACAGCAGAGAACAACAACAACTAAAACAGCAGCAGTAAAAGCAGTGACAAAGCTTCGTCGTCGTCGTCGTCGCAGTCGTCGTCGCTGCCGCCGCCCACTGCGCGCACACACACGTGTCGTCTCACTCTCACCAACAGCGAGTCGCATACTTTGTGCGTCAATTGAGAGCCAGAGTCAGAGCGAAGGCAAGAGCACGAACACCGTAACGAGCAAGAGCAAGAGTAAGAGCGAGAGCGAGTGAGCAGGCGAATGCATTTGCGCGCTCGCTTGCTCACAATTCAAATGAGGAGAAATTCGTGTTGACTAGCTTGCCTTGCCAACACACTCTCGTTTATGGTGCTGCCCCCTCTCTCACTCGCTCTCTCACGCGCACACACACACACACCACACACACACACACACTGGCCCAACCAAAAGCGCTGCCTGTGGCCAAAAAACAGCTGCTCGGCTTGGTTTTGTTGTTTTTATTATTATTGTGTTTATTGTTTTAGTACGGTTTATTTTTTTTTTTTTAATTTTTATGACTGCGCCAAAATATTTGTAAATTATTTTTAAAACAAATCATAGAAAAACAGAAAATGAAAAGAAAAACAAAAATATCTAAATGTACATTGAAATGGGCGCTGCACATAAAAAAAAACTATATAAAATATAAATATAAATATATCTATACAAAAATTACTATTTTTTTTTTTAATTTAAAACTAACTAAAAATGAAGTAGGAGAAGTGAGAAAGGCGAAGAAGATAAAACAATGCTAAAAACATAAAGAAAATCAAATACATTAAACTTAAACGTCTTGTCTGTAATAAACTATTTATGTGTATGTGTGTAAAAACAAAAGCAAAACAACAACAAAACACAAATACGTAGCCTAAAAATCGTGTTAGCAAACAAATAACAAAAACAAAACAGAAAAAAAAATCAAGCAAAACAAAAAAAAAAAAAAACATAAAAAATAATATTATTATTTTTTTGTAAATTAGCACATTTTTTATAATTCAAACAAATAAAGTAAAACAGTTTGTTTGCCTCATTTTTTTGTCATTGAATTTTTTTTCGAAAACTAAACATAAAAAAGTAAAACATATTTTATAATCGTTGTCTAACAACATAAACGTAACTAGGCATTGTACTTGTGTAGTTTTTTAGTCTCTAAGTTTATATAAATAATATAAATATAAATACAAAAAAGAAAGGCGTATGCATATATAAATATATATATATATATTATATAAAGCTATATCTAACAGCACACATAGCTAACTATTTTTTTTTTTTTTTGTGGTCCTAGTTAGTAAGCAACATAATTTATTATAAACAAATCTATGAAAAAAATTAAAATACAAAAGCAACAAAAAAATAAATAAAACAAAACAAAACAAAATATTTACAAATGCTAATTAAATGTAATATCAAAAATGTAAAACTAGCAAAGAACGTAATAATAAAAAGGACAAAAAAAAAGATGCGAGAATAAAAAATAAATGAAAATTAATTGAAAAGTAAAGAAAAGAAAACCCAACAGCTATAAAACAAATATAAATTTCTATATATAACTAAAAGATATAACTAAAAGCTAACAATTTGAGTTCTCAATTGATATTATTGCGATTGGCCTCTGGATTTGCGGCCGCATCACCCTATTACACCTATTATTATTATTACAATTATTATTATTATTGTAAAAAGTATTTAGTGTTAGCTTAATGCGTAAGTTTATTAACAACAACAAAAACAACAACAACAACAACAACATGAACATCAACATCAACAGCAAGAACAACATTTACATCTACAACAAGAACATATTCGAATATTTATCATGCGATTTCTTATAGGCTGATAAATGGGAGAGTAAAGCAAATCAATAATAAACAACAACAAACTATAAACAAAGACAGCAACAACAACAACAACAAAAACAAAATAAATTACACAAATTGTTAACAAACAGATGAAGGCAAATACAAAATTGCGACAAACGATAAAAGGACAACAAAAAAAAAACTTTGATGAGAAAAAATATAAAAAATATAAAAATAAAAAAAATATATCAAAACGTGTTCATTCTTTTTTCTAACGAAAATGGTTGAGGGAAAAATAGTTTTCATTAACATTTCAGCAACTTGAAAAAGTGGGGAAACAATTGTCAACTAAAAAGGAAAACAACATTTTGAATAGTCTGATATCTATTTCAAATTTAATGAATATTTACCTAAATTCATAATCAGCACTTCTATGTTTTATTTTACATCTTTCAGAATATGCGACATTTTCAGGATAATCAAAAGCAATATTTATTCGTCTGAAATTAAAAGGAAATAAAACAACTATTTAAATTTGTACACCAAGTTTTGCATGTGTTAAATGTTTATGAAAGAAATCTATTCTTGGAATTTGTCGATTTCTATTTATTACAAAACAATAACAAAAATTTAAAGCCATGTCTTAAGAAATAATTTTGGGAACCATAATACAGAAAAAACTCCAGTCAGAAAAAAACAAGTAAGAAAGTTACAGTCGAGTGTGCTCGACTGTGAGATACCCGCTAAAATATACCAAAAATACTAAAAATACTAAAAAATATACTAAATAGTGTGCTTGGTATATCGATATAGTACACCATTCAAAATATACCATAGACGGCACAATATACCAGATTGTCAGCCAAAGTAACTCAGACCCCTAGTAAGTAGGCGTTTTTGCCCATACAAAAGTATTTCTTTAATTACTTCCACAATTATCTGATCGCAACCAAATTTTCAGGAATCATAACTACTCTAGTATTTATTGTATATACCAAAATTCGCAACTCTAGCTTTAAAATTCCGCTTGTTATTCGAATTTTTTTATTTGCGGGGCGGAAGGGGGCGTGGCAAAAATTTGAAACAAACTTGATCTGCGTACAAACATTCAAAATGCTGTCGAAAAAAAATTATAGCTCTATCTCTTATAGTCTCTGAGATCCAGTGTTTCATACGGACAGACGGACAGACAGACAGATGGACAGACACACAGACGGACAGACGGACATGGCTATATCGTCTCGGCTGTTGACGCTGATCAAGAATATATATACTTTATAGGGTCGGAGATGCCTCGTTCTACCTGTTACATAAATTTCCTGTCGGCACAAAGTTATAATACCCTTCTACCCTATGGGTAGCGGGTATAACTACAGTCAAGCGTGCTGACCTTGAGATACCCGCAAATTAATTCAGTATTACTCTTAAAATATACCAAATTAATATACCACAAAATACTAAATATGTGCCAACGACTATATTTGGTATATGCAAAATATTTCAGATTGTCAACCAAACAAAAGCTTTACTTCAATTACTTCTAAAATTTGTATCTGAGCTCAACCAAATTTTCAGAGATGACTTTTCTCTGGCTGTGTCATATAAATCCTGCAAATTTATAATACCCTTCTACCCTATTTGTTTTCAATTTAAGGGTTAATGCTATGAAACAAAAAACAATACATAGTAACTCAATAAAATATATTTAACAATCTAAATTTGAAGGTAAAGAATATGTTTAACATATTTATGATTAACTATTTTTTTTTCGTGAAACTATCGTCGCTTATACTCTAATGATTTTAATAGAAAGTTTGCACTCAAAGTGCATCTTATGAATGTAGATTTCGACAACTAATAATGTGTGTGCAACTAATGGATACTTTTGTATCTTTAGAAAGCAGTCAGCAGGCAACTTGGATGCTTGTGTTAAACATTCAACACTGTATTGTTGGCATCTTAAATTGTTGCACACACACTTGCACTTTAAGCAAGCTGAGTGTGTGTGTGTGTTTTGTAAGAAGAACAGCACTAATAACAAGAGCAACAACAATGGCAAAGTTAATATGCGTGGCTAATATCGGAGCAACATTACTATATTAATGCTGTGGACATGCACATGCGTGTCTGTTATTGTGGCTTGAACTCTAGGTCTCTCTCTCTCACTCTCCACTCGTGTATCTTAAGCGTTTACACACTTGAAATGCTTGATTGTGATGGCGTGTCCATGGGCCATAGTGGGTGGAGGAGAAGGAGGAGGGGCAGGGGAAGGGGCAACACACGCAGCGAATGCGAATGTGAGGAGCTGGGCCTTTTGTTCGACACATGTGCGCGCATTCACACCTACGAGTAGCCGTCAAGAAACGAGCAACGAGTGGGGAAGGGGAACAATGCGAGGCATGTATGCTGCTGCCACATTGGATGTGGCCTAGACACGGCAGCAGTATGATAGCATTTAATACAAAACAATGCCCAGTTGTTGTCGTTGTCGTTGTCGTTGTTGCAGTTGCTGTTGCTGTTGCTGTTGCTGTTGATGTTGCTGCTGCTGCTGCTGCTGACCAACATCTCTCTGGCCATGACGAATTTGGTGCTCGCCAGTTGCCCAAATACATTTGCAGGCGTTGCAAAACGAGCCATGCAGCAAGCAGTGAAGTGGGTGGGGTAAGGATGGCTGCTATATCCTTGTCTAAAACGCATATTAAACGTCCATCAGTGGCAACGCTAGAGGGGGGAAGGAGAGGCGGCCAAACAAAAGTGCAATGTTCAATCTGTCCAGCCATCAATCCACAATCCGCAAAGGCAAAAAGGACTCGCACTCAGAGTCGGAGTCGGAGTCGAACTCGACTGCCCCAGGGCAGCGGAACGGAGAGAACGGAGAGAGCTGACGTGTGACGTGCGTTTATCAGTGGCAGCAGGGTAGACAGGACACAGCCACAGCTGCACCAGTGTGTGTGTGTGTGTGAGGCACAGTCACAGTTGCGCCGACGTCGAGTGTGTGCAGTCAACAGCAGGCAGAAGGATTGCCTACGTTTGACTGATGGACATACGAGAACACATCGAACACAAGCGGAATGGGCGATGGGAGTGACGTGCCTCTAACTGTGGCAGTTGCCGCCCTTGCAACACGCTGCAAGTTATGTCTCTTTCCCTTTCCGTTTCCGCTTCCGTTTGTCGCCAAAAATGAATTTGTTAACATTAAATGGCATTCGAAGCAGAGCAAACTCAACTTTAGTCTCTGATTCAGCTGCAGCAGCAAACAGTTCATCAAAAAAAGGAGTAAGAGAAAGAGAGAGAGAAAGAAAAGGCAACATAAACGCAGTGCTAACTGCGAACTTTTGATAAATGCTTCCGAACTTGCAGCCAAGTTAGTCACGCATGCTTTACAGTTCTTCATCACAATGCTGCTAAGCCTGGTTGATCATTGGAGATCCTTAATACAGTGAAACATACTTAAAATGAACAATGGAAATATCTATAAACAACAATGAAATGAATTGTTCCTTTCACAAATTACTAATAACAATTTCAATACAAAATTATTTCATTTCATTTTCTGTATTGGTTTCTTTTAATTATGATGAAATAAATTCTAGTTGGGATAAATATATTTGCATTGACTGCTAATGTAGGATTAATCCTTTCCTTAACAACGAATAGTTACATTTAATTTAAATTATAACTTTGCTTGCTTAGACAATTTCCTTTGAGATAATATTTTGTATAAATTCTAATACCAATTGTATGTATGATATATAAAATTTATTAATGTGGATTGACTGCCAAGGAAGGATTAATCCTTTGCTTAACATAGAAAATATCTACAAGCAACAACGAAATAAATAGTTCCATTTAATTTAAATCATACTTTTCTACCTTCGACAATTTCTTATATTAAGAAGAAAATCAATACAAAATTATTGTGATAATATTTTGTATAAATTCTAATAACGATTAACTGTTAATGAAGGATTAATCTTTTTCTGATTTATATTATTTTTATTATAGGGTTGACTTAAGAAATAGTTGATGTCGCGTTACAAAGAATATAAAATTAAATATAATGCTAATCAATATTACTATACATCACCTTGTTAATACCGATATGCACAAAAAATTGTCTAAGCTATAAAAAAAAATAGTAAAAAATCAAAAGATTCTCCATATTTCTTTTTTTTTTTTTTTGTTTTTCTATTTTTATTTTTATTTTAAGCGACTGTTTGTTCAGCATTGTGAAAGTGATATACGACACTTTATCTAAATTTAGAATTAATTAGTTATAAATTGATTTTCATATTAAAGGTTTGGGTTTCTTTTTATTTTAACAACATTAATTAAATTAATGAAATTGTCAACATTTGTATAATGCCACGTTATGAATAATTTTAAAATGTATGATCCTCAATCGACAATACTTTCAATGCAAATTCTAGAAATGAAATGAGCTTGATACTAACGAATTTGATAATATTCTAAATAAAAAAATAAACACATCATTTATGGTACAATGCAATGAAATAAATTGATTAAGAAAAGGAAATCCCTGGCTCATTTTAAGCACATTAATAGAAACCCTTCCTCAGTAATTTTGTTTGGACTTTCGTAATATTAAAATAAAAATCGTTACATCCAAAAAGTCTTTCGAAAGTAAACTCAAATTGAAACCACAATAATGAACTGTAGTTATTCTTTCCAAGCTCTACTGTAGCAGCTTAATGGCTTGATGCAGTAGTGTTTACTGTAACCACAAAATTGGCCTATAGCTTTTGGCTCTTAAAGATGCTTTGATCGCTTAATGGGAACTCTGCTGCTGCTGATGTTTATTTGTTTGTTTGTTTGACTGTTTGTTGCTGTTGCTTGATTGCTGATTGCCTCCCTGACCGCTACGCCTAATGACTCAATTTTTTCAAGCCAAGTCAATTATACGGCAGCAACAACAACAACAACACTTGCCTCTTCCATTCACAATTATGAACATGTGACTCACTGAAAACAAACGGCACGAGGAACTCACAACTCACAACTGGCAACTGGCAATGGGGCACCTGGCCATGGGGCAACATTCGCACTGCAGTTGAGTTGTTGCGGCGTGCGTGGCACGCAATAACAATAACAGCTAACCATGTTTGATTTAAACTTGTCGAAAGGCAGCTCAAGCAACCAAGCAATCACAATAAATACAAGAGTGTGTAAGAAATACAAAATAAATACCCGAATAGTTCCGAAACTGTATAATAAATACAAGAATAATTAGATGATTAACACAACAATAGATACGCAACTGAATAATAAGGATGACATAATGATTGCTGGAACAAATATCAAATAAATACGAAATATACGCGAATATACAAGAAAGAAAAGAGTGTCTCAAATTAAATAATAAATAAAATAAAACTTGGACGAGCATATTGTATGATTAATGCAAGTATAGCTGGCATAATGACATAATTATATAAAATGAAAATAAAAAAGTAAGAAAGCTACAATCGAGAGTGCTCAACTAACAGATACCCACTACTCATTTTGAAAAAGAGCAAAACCGAGCGTTATTATTTTTGAATTATACCAAATTAATACTTACCGAAAAGTACTTTAAAAATACCAAGTGTTGTATTTGGTATTAATATAGTTTTATTATATTTAAGTAACACATAATTTCAAATTGAATTGAAATTACGAGAGTAGAAATTGTAATACATTTTAAATGTACCAAGTTAATAAGTTTAATTGAATGAATAATTCTTTTTAGTGAAACTGAATTTGATTTCATTTAGAAAGAATAAGTACATAAAGCTACACATTTTAAATAAAAGCAAAACAGTGCGGTATTATTCTTAACATATACCAAATTCATATACCGAAAAAATACTCAAATATACCGAAAGTCATATTTGGTATATTGATTTAGTAATAAATACATTCTAATTTCATATACCGAAAAAATACTAAAATATACCGAAAGTCATATTTGGTATATTGATTTAGTAATACATGCATATCAAATTCATATACCAAAAATACTAAAATATACCGAAAGTCACATTTGGTATATTGATTTAGTAATACATTTAAAATATACTATAGAGCTAATAGAATATATTTACTTTGGGGCGGAAATGGGCGTGGCAAATATATTAAACTAAGTTGATCTGTGTTAAAACTAAAACAAATGCTGTCGAAAGAACATTATATTTCTATCCCATAGCTTTTGAGATCTCGGTTTTCATTCGGACAGACAGACAGTCGGATATGCCTATATATACCAATGAGTAGTGGGTATAAAAAAGTATTTATAAGTGTGTAAGTATATAATTCATTTAAAATTTAGTTGAATCTTTAAATCAATAGATAGTTACATATGTATTCGATTACCAAGAACTTCTGCCACCCATTGAATCAATTGTTACCCTCTATCGATAGATAGTTGCATATACAATTTGATTGGAAACTATTGAAAATGTGGCATTGCTGCATTAGACAGGCAGTCACAAATCAAAAGGGAACTAACATAGTTGGCGAACCGAATCAAAAGAACTGAACCAAGAACATGACAGCTCTGCTGCTGCTGCTGCTGCTGCAGTTGTTGTTGTTGTTGTTGCAGTTGTTGTTGTTGCTGTTGCTGACACGCAAACCTACTCCAATTTCCAGGGCGTCGTCCCGTGTCTGCCAAGTGTCAGGCAAAGCAAAAAGATTTCACAAAGTCCAACGCGCTGACACTTTGCCGGCAGTCGGCAGGACAGCCAGACAGATGGATGAGTGTTTGGGCTACACAGAACTACAGAGAGTGCACTCCATGGACAACTATGAGGTACCCTAACACATATGTAGTGCAGAAGGGGGAGGAGGTGAAGGCAAACGTTGCACGATTGAGCTTAGGTTGCCGCCTCGTGTTTTGTCATTAAAACGATACAACTCTGCAAATGCCAAACAAAAGCAGAAGCAACAGCAACAGCAATTGTTATGGGGCTTATTAGTTCGGTTATGTGGTCGATTGCTCAAGTGGTTCGCCACAAGAGTTTCCGCTCAACACACACACACACACACTTTCACAAAAGTAGATATTTGCTTATTCTTCTAGTATTTTAGATACAATATATTACATTCATAAATAGATGTTACGCCAATAAATATTCATATGCAGCACAAATAAAAGAACTCTTTTAAAATGCACAATTTCCAATTTAAGAACTACCCTAAACAGCAATTTAGAACGTGTATTTCTTTTGGGAAAAAAATGTCATGTAACTACGATTTAGATTGAAAAAAAATAGAATTTAAACCACAAATAATACTTCTCGTGCACTTTAACAAGCTCAATTTTAAGAAAATATTCTTAAGCGTTCACTTAATTTCTTCAAAGAAAAATCATATTACCAAATCCTTCACATTGCAGCAAATATTAATTTTGTTCAACAAAAATGTGCGCCTAATGAAAGCGTGTAAATTTATGTGGAATGTCTACGATGTTCCATGTGATTATTAACTTTCTGGTGCCCAAGACTATAGAGTTTAAAACACCGCTATTTGCAGTCCATATTGCTTTTTGTCATTTTCGGCAAACTTTATTTTATTTAAACATTAACGTTAATTTAATTATGTACACAATTAATAGTGAGAAAAAGAATGAAGAAGCAAGATCACATTTTTAGTTTTGAAATAAATAAAATTCATAAAACTATAATTCTGCCACAGTCTTAATTAATTCTTCTTTTTAATTATAATTAATGAAAGTACAAAAATCATGTTAATAATATATTTATTTTGCCAATAACGCAACATTAATAAAATTGTTGTTTTAATATTCTAATAAGTTTGTTGCTCGAAACCCTTTTCCGCCCACTCTAATACCTTAGACCGCCGCCTGTTTCATCACATACCAACAAATTTGGAGCACATTCAATCTAATTTTTGGCAAGCGATTTTTACACACAGAATCACTTACCAAGCGATTACCTGCAAAGCCTTAAAATGTTGCACAACTGTTGAGTAACAATTCACCAAAGCAAGCTGGACAATCTTCAAGAACCTCTCCTATTTAACCATGCCCACTTAGCAGATATGTCTCTACAAATATTTAGGTCCGCTGCCTAGTTAAGAGCAATGAAAAACTAATTTTAAACACATTGGAAAAAAAAAGTTCTAAAATCAACATTTTGCTCTTAGTACACGAACATGAAAATCTTGATTTCAAGAACATTTGATTTAAGACCAAGGTCCTATAAGAGGAAAAAATCTTTTAGTTTTAGGACCCAAAAACTTACAAGATCAAATGTTATATTCAAATTTTCTTATTTTTTGAAGACTCATTTATTTTTTAACTTTTTATTATTTAATTAGCCGATTCAGTCATTCAAATATTATGTTAATCACTACTACTATCATCAATAAACGCAGCATTTAAGAATCCAGGACCTCCTCTTAAGATTAATAATGCAAGGATGGCTCGTTTAACTCAGCTATGAACAAAAACACTAAAACCTAGATAAAAACGTTATTGAAATTTCGATGAATTACAGAATTTTAAAACCCTATTGTTGGGAACTTAACATTTTTCAGACTAATATTCTTAGTTTAAAGAATTTGTTCTTAAAGTTAAAATTAAATTTAAATTAAATTTTTAAGGCGAATGTTCTTGTCTTTGACCTTTTTTTTTAAGTATTTGCACAAATTTTCGGCAATCACTTTTTCTCACTTTTTAAGAATTTGTTCTTCATGTGTCCATATTTTAAGAACATAATTTTTAAGTCGAATGTTCTTGATTTTCTAAATTGATCTTTTTTCAGTATTTGCACACAAGTTTTTGGCAATCACTTTTTCTCACTTTTACACCAATTAATTACAAATTGAATATCTGCATGCCTTTCAGCTACCATGAATTATAAATTAATTATTTATTAATTATTAATTATAAATATTGTTATGGCAGCCTAGTTGAAATTAACAAGTCTCTATTTGCCTACGTTTATATTATATGTAAAACTATTTAAAAAATAGATTACTTAACAAATTTTCTTATCAATTAAATCTTTAACTATTTGCTATATCTAAAACTTATAGACAAAAAGATTGAACTACCGGAAAATATATATTCAATTTATCAAACTATTCTATGGAGAACACACATAGATTAGTTATATCAATGTCCCACCTCGTAGTCTAGCCCCAGGAGCTCTTTTTACGGGTCAGGCCCTCAGGATGATATATGAGGCAATGCGAGGCTATTTCCTCCCTTTACCCCGCACATGATTTGAGCTGTCCTCTCCTCGTCGAAGACAGGCAGCCACACATGCAAGCTGGCTACTGTTTTGCCTTAGTGTGTCGAGTGTATTGCGAGTTCAGTGCTCAGTGTTCAGTGTTCAGTGTTCAGTGTTCGGTATTCGGTTTTTGGCCGCGTTTGCATTGTGAGCACGCAATGTCATTTCACGCTAAGCTCACGACATGGACATGGACATGGATGTGGACATGGATGTGGACATGGACTTGGACATGGGCATGTCCGAGTGTGGCTAGGCAGCGACTGAGACTGAGACAGAGACAGCGACAGAGAGACAGGAACTGTGACAGGGTTATGAACTGAGGGGGCAGCTTATTGTGGCACGTAACGTAACAACGGAAGCCGACGACGACGCGGCGCATGCGTAGCATAGCAGGGGGGAAGAGGGGTAGATGGGACCCGCATTTGTCAGCGCTCGAAAATGTGTTAATATTTGATAAGCTCAATATGTGGTCGAGTTGTGCCACCTGCGGGGAGGGGGGCATGTTCTTCTCCTGCCTGCCTGCCACTGACAACAATAACTGGTAGCGGGACTTGCGTGCCGCATGCACAGCACAACATGCGAATGCCTCATCGCTCCAGTTGTGAGTTTGGAGCTGCAACAACAACAACAACAACAACAGAAGCAGCAGCAGCAGCAGGAGTTGCAACAGCAGCTCCTGTTTGCGGCCAGCGAACCGAAATGACACCAAAAACAAAAACAAAAACAAAACGAAAAAAAAAACAAGTAAGAAAGCTACAGTCGAGTGTGCTCGACTGTGAAATACCCGCTACCCATTTTCAATAAAACCATATTCCACAAATATACCGGAAATATACTACAAAATACTAAAATATACTAAAATACTAAATATACATTTCAAGCATACCATAGAGCACAAAATATACCAGATTGTTAGTTAATTCTTTGCTGATTGCAACCGAGTTTTATGACTCTTAAATACTGTAGTTATATTTGATTGTTATCGAACGGAACGGAAATTATAGCTTTATCTTTTATATTCTCTGAAATCTAGATGTTTCTACGGATGGACAGACAGACAGACATGTCTATATCGACTCGACCGTTATTGTTGTTGAAGAATATATATACTTTATGGTATCGTACGTTTCCTGCAAACACAAACCTATAATACCCTTCTACCCTATGAGTGACGGGTATAAAAACCGTATCGTTTGGAAAATTGTTACGAAAAAGTATTAAGGCCTGTCACTTTGACACCTTGCAACGCTTTCGCCCGCACTGCCACCGAAAGCTTAACAATTGGACATGCGACGATTCAGCACCAGCTCCAGCTGGCCCAAAAATACTTCTTCTGTATAGCATAAAAACTGCATCGAGGGTTGCTCTTCATGTGGCACGTTGAACGCAGACAGCACAAAGTGAAGAGCCATAAAACTAACTAATGGTAACATATGAAGTTACATTTATGCGAGAGCTCAAACTAAACACTAACAAGCACAACTTTAATGTATCTTTAAGATACAGTTTTGCTCTATAAGGTTGCCATAAGAACAATTTCCTTAAAAACATATTCGAAATTGATAATAGTTTTTAAACGATTGCATTTGTATATAGATAAAACAATAAAAATGAGAAAATTTGCTATTAACATAATTTTATGTCAATTGCATTTTTGTTATATTGATTTTTTCTTAAGTTGAGTATCCGTTTGGTAGCTCTTTTATAAATCAAACAATTTTATAAACTTTTAATTTTAATGGCTTCTCATGACGATCTGATTTTTATATAAGAATGTTTAATAAACGCAAGTAAATTTTTTAAGTTTTAAAATCTCAGATAGCTGTCATAAGTATAATATAGTCCAGGAAATCAAGAATAAATAACATGAAAATAAAAAAACAATATACACTCACAATAGCTTAAAAAGTATCAAAGTATAAAATTCATAAACGAAAAATATTTGTATATTATATTTCTGAGCTTTTTGAGGTTTTTGTAAAGACGTTTTTTGATGTTTCTAGCGTGGCTTTTCTCAAACTTAATTTACTTAAGGAAAAAATATCTGTCTTGAAAAATTGTTCTTTCTTTCATTATGGAAGTGTTTTAGTTAATAAAATCAATGATCTAAACTACTTATATTATATAAATACACAAAGAATTTGCTAAAAATACAAGGAAATAATTCATTATGAATTTTTTGACTATAAGAATTTATATAAAAGTTAAATATTTCATCTTGTTAAATGGTAAAAGTTGAAAACACTATTGAGAATTTGCTATTACTGTTTTTATTTTAGAAACATATAAAAGAAACATTATTTATACCCAATTCAAAGTCATTTTGTTATGCAGGTCAAGAATCAATAGGTGATTTTGACAATCATAGAATTCGCTTACGGAATTGTTTGACCTTTAGTTGCGTTTAGCTTTGTTGGCATTTTTTGGTATTGGAAATGGAGCGCAATGGCGCCAACAGGGACAACATCAATTTACACTAATCTTTCGACTCGCCGCACTTGAGAGAGAAACGAAACGAGAAACGAGAAACGCAAATGGCAAATGGAAGCGCCCCAATCTCGTTCCGGCTTTCAGTTTGTGTCGTTTCCCAGTAAGATGGAGCACAGCGAGCGCTTAGCTCCATGGTTAATTAAACGATAATTTCGCATGATTTTAGTGAGGCTTTTTGCCAAGTGCACAAGTGTGGTGGAAGTAGTTCCAGGGAAATGCGAATCGCAGGACGCATTTTGATGATGGCTTGTCGACGTCGTCGACGTCTGACCACAGAGCATAAAGCGTTTAAATGGAGCGTGCCGCTGCTGAATTTCAGCTTATTTAATGCAAATGAAGCGGCCATCGCTCCAGAGGAGAACCAGTTCTCCACTCCTTTGCCTTCGACTCTGTTTCCTCCTTCGACCCAGACCTCAATCGTATGTAATCTGAACATTGCCCCAACTCTCACTCTCTCTGTCTCTTTCTCTGTGGCAAGTCAGACCATTTCACAGTCAAGACAAACATGTGTACACGCATTCGCCGTTGCAGTGTGTGCACATACTATTGACAGCCAGTGTGTTGTCCTCTCTCTCTCTCTCTCTGTCTGTCTGTCTGTCTCCTTTGCCTTTGTCTTTGTCCCTCTGATGTCTGTGGCAATCTAGTGCAATCTATCTAGACATCTAGGTGGGGCCCAGTGCCGTACTTGATTTTTACGTGGGCAACTCGACTCGATGATGCTCCTCATTCCCCCCTTTCCCTTCCCCTTCTCTACATCATCTACATCTACATGCTGTGTCGATATGTGTCGCTGACACGTGTTCGTTTCGGGCGACAACAGACAGCTTTATTACACGAGTTATGAACACACACGCACACTCAAATTTACATGCAGCCAAGTGAAGTGTGTGTGTGTGTGTGTGTGTGTTGATGAAATGTTGCACATCAATATTGAAATTAATGCAAATTACAAATATCTAATTGATGACCAACTTGCCGTGTCAAGATAGCACAAAAGCAGAGTCCAACAAACAGCAGCGATTTGGTAAGACACAAAATGGATACGAATCTGCCTGCAATTCGATTTGATTATTTAGCACTGAGCACTCAAAGAGGTGCTCAAAAACAATATCAACAGTAATCCTATTTAGCTTAATATATACTTTATTCATTACGCAAATGCACAGTGCCATCGCTTTCGCTTTTTCTCCTTAAATTTGGGATTTTATGTAGTTGGATTGCTAAGGAAATTTAGAAATGGAAATTCTTCCCTTTTCTGTTCAATTTTGGCAACACTCCAGCTTCAAATCATTTGTATTCAAAGAGTTGAAAATAGAAGAAGAATTACACAATATTATTATTTTGTTGAAATAACGAACTCATTTCCTTATTACAATGAGATGAACCAGAGCAACTAAGGATTTCAGGATAAAGTAAACATTTGACCCACGTTTCTCATATACTTAAATAGTTTTGTTGATTTAATATATAAAATAAATAAAATCACAATAAAAATAAGCTTAACAAAGAAGTTTATATTTATATTTACAATAGTAAATGTTTTGCATACTCAAAACTGGATAATATTGAAAAATGATAAAATTGATGGAATTTGTTACTGCGAAAGAAATAAAATATACCAATATATACAGTATATTAATATAGTACTGCATTCAAAATATACCATAGAGTACAAAATATTCGATTTTGCACATACCAAACTAATTCTTAATCAACTTCTACAATTTTCATCGGATTGCAACCGAATTTTTAGGGATCATGAAAACTTTAGTTATTATTATGTGTATAACTTATGCATATTCAAAAAAGGATATAAAAGTGTTCTCATTAAGACAATTAGAAATCAAAAAGTTCTTCTTTGTTAATAATGTTACAAAGTGTAAAATTATTAAAATTATTTTTTAAGCTTAAGCAAAAGAAGTAAGAAAGTTACAGTCGAGTGTGCTCGACTGTGAGATACCCGCTACCCACTTTTAATAAAGGCAAAATATTGCGGTATCATTTTCAAAATATACCGAAAATACTAAAAAAATACTAAAAATATACCGAATGGTATGTTTGGTATATCGATATGGTACACCATTCACCATAGACCATAGACGGCACAATATACCAGATTGTCAGCCAAAGCAACTAAGACCCCTAGTAAGTAGGCGTTTTTATCTGATCGCAACCAAATTTTCAGGAATCATAACTACTCTAGTAATTATTGTATATACGAAAATTCGCAACTCCAGCTTTAAAATTACGCTTGTTATTCGATTTTTTTGATTTGCAGGGGCAGAAGTGGGCGTGGCAAAAATTTGAAACAAACTTGATCTGCGCGCAAACATAACAAATGCTGTCGAAAAAAAATTAGAGCTCTATCTCTTATAGTCTCTGAGATCCAGTGTTTCATAAGGACGGACGGACAGACAGACAGATGGACAGACACACAGCCGGACAGACGGACATGGCTATATCGTCTCGGCTGTTGACGCTGATCAAGAATATAATACTTTATAGGGTCGGAGATGCTTCCTTCTACCTGTTACATACATTTCCTGCCGGCACAAAGTTATAATACCCTTCTACCCATAAAAACAACGGAAACATTTCGATTAATATATAATAAATATAAATACAAAAGTTCTGTTTGATCAAAGTTGGAATGCGAAAAGTAAATAAATAATCAATATTAGATCTCAATTCCATAGTTTTTATATTTCACACACTTAAACGGTTATAGCAATTGACGTAAACTTTTGCTGATGTCCTTTGGTTCATCATATCAAGGTAATATTGCTAAAGTATTTTTGTATTTTTGTTTCCACTTTCAATACTTTGCTGTAAGCAATCGAATGGAATTCATTTTGAATGCCTTAAATTTGCTGAAGCAACTCTCTGTCAGAGGCATTAAAACTAATTTGCGAGTTGTTGGACACCAATAAAAACTCTTTTTTATGATCTTCCCAAAAGTGGAATACAACGAATACACATATAACTAAAATGCGAGTGTGTATTATGAATTTTTATTGCTTCTCGTTGTGTGTTTTGTTTTTGTGGCAAACCAAAACAAAAAAAAAAGAAATAATAATAATAAAAGTGGGAGGAGTTCGTTCTTACTTGAATTTAATGCCTCTTGTGTCTGGAGAGTATCTTTCGGCTGTTTAGTCTTATATTTCTGTTGATCTAAGCGCATTTTGTGCGGTTTTGTGATTTTTGCTGAATTTGTGCAAAACGAACAGCAACAACAACGATAACAACAATCATAATAATAACAACAACAAAGTATTCACATTGAATTGCAATAAAAGCAAAATCAACACAAAAATCGTAATAAAATCAAAGCAAACAATGCGAAAAAACGACAGACACAAAAACCAAAAGCAAACACTGACGAATACGAAATGCAGAGAAGAGTGCTTGGGAGGGGGAGGGATGACAAGTTGGTTGGAGAGGGGAGAGGAGTACCAGAGTTGCCAATGTGTGTGTGTGTGTGTGTGTCGAGTATTTGTGGCCATATCTTTTTCTCTATATCTCTATATACTATATGCATTAATTTATGAATATTTCTCTATCCATGTGTGTGTAAGTGTAAGTGTGTGTGTGTGTGTATGAGGGTGTGTGTGTGCGTGTGTTTGCACAACCGACGCCATATTTAATAACATATCAATGACTATTTCATTTTGTTGTGTGTATTTGGGCTGGCAATTTAGATGACACAATCCAACAAACTATGCTGCTAACTTCCCCCTTTCCCCTTCCCCCTCCCCCTCCTCATGACAAAGTTCATGGCATTTGCCACGCATATAGAAAAATAGTGCAATAACAATTTGCATTTGTCATTTTAGTCGTTCTGCCTACAATCTCTCTTTCGGTCATTTCAACTTTTACGATTTCATGAATTGTCATTTTTTAATTATTCAAATTCATCTCCCTTCTCCCCCTCCTCTCCCACCCACTCCTCCTCATAAACCATATGGCAACGCTGCCAGCGACAAATTATTTTCCACCGATAACCTAAGCACTAAGCATCTTTTTTGAAATTGTTTATAAATATTGCGAACAGAATTATCAGAAATCAGAAATCACAAAACATTTGCAATTAACTCGAATGATCAATCCGCAAAGTAATTTCAAATTGATTAAACTATGCATTTTTAGATACGAACAACAAATAAATAAAGAATATTTCATATACTAATTAAGGTTTAAGGTTGAAACACTTGTTTCCTTTTTCCCTTTTTTAAAACCAAAAATTAAAATAACAACCCGAAGATCCAAAAGGAAAAATTAAATAAAGAAAAAAAATGAAGACACAACATTACTTTTAAATTTTTTTGATAAATACTTTTTTAACACACATAATACCAAAGTTAATGCACAAAATAAAGTACTTAAGGCCTATTAGATATGTTAAATACTGTTTTTTATTTGTAACAAATATATAAAGTAAACTTAATACGCAACTTAAGGTACTGAAAACATTTGTCAATTATTGTAAATAGCAAATTTGATTTCATACATTTTCAACTCTACAAAAATGCAAAGCGAATGCAGTAAATGCAAAAATTTAAATATCACATTCAAGACAAAAACACAAAATTTAATTATGAAAAGAGAAATTCAGAATTTAATGGAAATTTAAGAAAATCGTAGCTCAAGTTGTGAAATTGTGCGAATTTAATAAATATGAAGAGAGAAAATAAAGTTATTTATGAAATTCCGCATGAGATGTTCGTTATATTGACAAAGAAAACATCAGACAAAACTTCAGGCAATGCGACTTCCCATTTTCTACTCGCCCTCCCCCCCCGCTCCCCCTTTTTTGAGGGGTCTTGGCGTTAGCTGAAGCTATATAGAGCTATGTATATGGATATAGAGCCGCAGCGCGGCTTTGGCTTCGGTTCGAGATTTGTGGGCGCTTTGTGTTTGTTTTGTGTTTAGCAGACAAACAGCAAAAATGAAAATCAACAACAGATTTGCAAAAGCGCTGAAGCCTCGTTTAACCATCACAGTCTGCCCCAGCTCCCCTTCCCCCTGCCCCCTTTCCCTGTGTCGCCTTCTCTTCTAAGAGGAGGCAGGCAAACATTTTTGCCGTCATTTGTTTGTCTCTAAAAATATCATAAATTCTTATTACAATTTTTCATTTATTTATTTTTGCAGTGCTTTATTATTTGTTTTACCATTTGCCCCACACATACACACACACACCACCAACACACACACTTGCATTGAGAGGACAAAATTTCAACTGTGGCAATATGCAAAAAGGAAACGGAAAGCAAAAATTTATGTGTGTGAAGCATTTAAAAGCTTTACAAACATTAAAATGTCTGTCTAACTGCGGCTGTGTGTGTGCGACTGTGTGTGTGCGAGTGTGTGTGTGTGTGCTTATCGGCATCAAAAATTGTGCATATGTGTATGTGAGTGTGTCTCATGTTTGCGCAAATCGTTAGAGCGAAGAGTTGTGTAAATATTTGTGTGAAAAATTTTTCCGAACGTGGATTAAAAACTTTTGCCATGTTGCTTGGTTACAGTTTTCCTCTGTGACAGACACACTGCGGAAGTGCGACAGAGACGGAAGCGTAGAGTGAAAGAGAGAGAGAGAGAGAGAGAGCGAGAGGCAAGGGGAAGCAAGCTAGAGCAAACTGCATTTAGTTGACGCTGGTTATTTTGTAGCTCTATCTGTTCTATCTATTACAGATTTATTTTGAAAAATTTATTAGCATATTTATTTACTTTTTGCAGAGCTCTACGTATATGTGTGTGTGTGTGTCTGTGTGTGTGTGTGCTACAGTTTTTGAGGTTTTGTGTCGCTCTGTTTGGGTTTTGTGTGTTTTGGTTATTTTTGGCATTACGCATACGCCGTGTGTGTTGTCTGAAACGATTTTGCGGATGGCTGCAGCGCGGCCAGGGCAAGCAAATGCTGTTGTTGTTGTTATTATATGCATATATATTGCATATACATGTGTGTGTGTGTGTGTGTGTGTGTGTGTGTGTGTGTGCAGCAGGTGCTAGAATATTTGCTTTCGTTGCACATGAAATCAAGTTTAAATTTGCATTAGATTTACTGCAAATAACGTAGCCCCGGAAAAATCCGTAATATTCCAAATATTTTTGGCAAATCAACAATCAAATGTAGCAAAAACATATTCTGAAGAGGGGAGGGGGAGGGGGGGAGGTGCAGTGCTATTCCGTTGCGTTCAAAATATTATTTGCACTTATTACACGTCCCATTTGCAACATCGAATAACTTATAATTTGAGCATCATATAACCAGAAACTTTTGGCCCAATCAAAGTTAGCCTATTTCATATCTACGAAGAGCTCAACTTTAAATTGAGGCAACAACTTTTTCACTTTAAACGAAACGAGAAACAACAAAAACGGGAGAAGCAAAGCAAAGCAAAACGTAGCAAAAAAAAAAAAAAGTGTGAAATTATAAGTACTTGAAGTGCCGCTGGCGCATCACACAGAATGTGGCATGAGATTGGGCACCTGGCTATATACAAATATACTGTACATAAAGTGTATAAGTGTGTATGTGTGTGTGTATAAACAAGCAATACGTATTCATAACGCGTATACGCCATGTTGTTGTTGACAGCCATTTTGTAGATGTTGCTGCGCGCCGTCGCCCCACTTAACAACCACTCGAGCTTACCCCCAAAAATTGTGCTGCTGCTGTTGTTGTTGCTCCTTGCTATTGCGCTGCCCTGACTCCAATTGAAGCTCCATCTACTCGACTCTTGTCTCTCGAGCTACAGCAAAATTCAACGAGGCGTTTCGTTTTATTTGAGCAACGGCACCTTTGCGTGGCAAAAGCTCGTTTGAGGGCCGCAGCCCGCCTCACTCCCGCCTCTCTCCTCCTCCCGCCTCTTTTAGTGGCATAGCACGTAAATAAACACAGCTCAAGCGAAATATATTGACGATGTTGAAGCGGAAGAGCATCATCATAGCGGTAATCATGTTACCTCAATTCGAAATGAATTCATAACTGAATTTTCGCATTTTCCACCCCAGCAACAGCAACAGCAGCAGCAACCAAACCAGGACAAGGACCAGCTCTCTATCTATCCAACCAACCAACCAACCAACCAAGCAAGCAAGCATCCATCTATGCAGTCAGGCAGCCCATCAAGCTTGGCAGGACCCTTAAGCGTTGGCAACGTCAACGGCTAACCCTGTGTCTGTCTCTGTGTCGCCATTGCCCCTCTCCAAAAATAAAAAGCATCTGAAGAGTTGGAGGATAGAAGTAACAGCAACAACAACAACAACAACAACTGGCAGACAGCAGGATATGTATGTAGGACGTGATGCTGATGGGTTCTCGTTGTGCCTGTCCTGGCTGGCGTTTATCAAACCAAACGAAATGCTGTTTTAAAGTGTTCCTCGCGCAGTTGCAACAACAACAACAACAACAGCAGCATCAGAAATAAACAACACAAACAGCAAAGCAAAGTTATCTGCTCAATGAAGCTCACATACTCTCGCCACGCTGCTGCTCTTAAAGTGTTTGTCATTTGCTTTGCTTTGTCGTCCATTAGCTGCAACAGCAGCCTCAAATAACTATCTTAATATTGTAATTGATAAATCAATAATTTATGATTTAAATATTACACTTTCAAATAAACATTTTGCCATGGTTTTAAAGCAAGCATTCTTCTTCATTTTTTCTATAATTATCACAAATTTATTTTTGAAATTTGCTTGAAAAAAATTTGTATTTAAAAGTTTGTTCATTTATCATTATTTATTAAAAAAAAAAATTACTTCTTTTGTAACTGAAATATCTATAATTTTATGATATAGATGTTAAACTTTCAAATAAACATTTTGTCACAGTTCTTAAGCAAACTTTCGCATTCATATTTACTATAATTAAAGCGAGTTTATTTTTGAAATTGGCTTGAAAATATATTTCTATTTCTAAACTATATTTGCAATTTATCAGAATTTATTTTTAAAAGTTGCCTTATAAAAAAAAACAACTTAAAACAATGATCGCTTTCTAGTTAAATATTGTTATTGAAATATTTAAAATGTATTCTTTAAAAATTATTCTTTCAAATGAACATTTTGCCACGTTTCCTAATATTCTCATTTATATTTACTATAATTCTCTCTAATTTATTTTTGAAATTTGCAACAAACTATACAAATTTAACAATTTATATTAAAAAGTTGCTTTATTTAAAAAACCATAAAAATATATTATGCTTCAAGCTAAATAAACTTGCCAATTGCTCATATTTTTTAGTTTTGAATTATGTTTTATATAGAATGAAATAATATTAATATATTTAAGGCTGATTAAATTTCCTTATATTTTATAATGTAAAAAATGAAGTCTTGGTCACAAACTGTTTAGTTTTTAACTGCGACAAAATTGATATTCATGAAAAATAACTAATTTAGCTAAGAGGCAAATAGTTTTTTACTCTTGAATTAAAAACTGCCAAAAAATACAGATTTGAATAAATAAAATATGAAACTTATAGTATAAGTCTTTAGTGCAAAAGGTTAACTATCTTGGTTAGCTAGGTTTTGTGATATGTCATAAAATATAAGTATACTTATTTAAAATGTAAAAAACTAGCCGTGGCTAGATTTAAAATTCAAAATAAACTTGTAAAGCAAATAACATAAAATGAAGATCTTGTTGAAAACTTAAATAAATAAATTTTCGTAGTAAAGAAAAAGAAAATGCAATGCTTTTTCTTTTATGATTTCTGATTTATTTCACTTATGTTTTCATTTCTTCTAAAATACATACATATGTGTTAAAATTGGCTAAAAAAAATTTAATTTTTTCTTTTAGCTTTAAAAGTTTATTTTTAATATTATTATTGAAAACTTTAATTGTAATTATAACATTGAGTTTATTAAAAACCTGACTTAAAAATATCTCAACACTAAAATTAATATATTTTCCAAGTAAAGAATAGATAAATGAAGTAAATCATAAAGGGAAAATGCATTGCAACTTAAATTGTAATTGCACTGACCTTATTAAAAACTTGCCTTAAAAATATCTCAACATCAACGTTATTTTCATGACGAGTGTTAACTACAAAATTGTAGCTGATTGTAGCTATCAGGCAAGTGAGCTGACAAAGTTGCTGTAGCCAGAGCGAGGGTATTAAAAAATTGCAAAACTCGTTAACTGGGATTCCATTGCGCTGAATTGGCAGCCTGGCAGCCTAGGCAGTGGAACCATGACCAGGTCCTGGCCTCGTCACCGTCATCGTCATCGTCATCATCATCGTCGCCGTCGTCGTCGTCGTTGCCATTTGGATTTGCAACTGGCTGCATGTGTTGCTCGCAACGGGAAGATTGGAGAGTGGGTGTCCTGATGTCCTGATGTCCTTCTACTATTTGCTACCGTTTCATGCTGGCCTGCCTGCTGTCCGTCCGTCTGTCTGTCCGTCTGTCTGTCCGTCTGTCTGGGCAGCTTGTCCTTGTCGCCAGCGACAACGACAACGACAACGTATAATGTATTTTGTCGTCGTGGAACCAGTTCTAGGCATGCATTTTATCTTGTTGTCGTCATCCTTGTTGCTGTTGCCTGATGCCCCATGCACAGGATGTTGCTCGTTAAATTTTCTTTATGAAGTTAACTGTAAATGCTGCGACGTTGCCTACCATTTGCCTCCTTTTACCCATATCCATCCACTACACAAGATGAACCGCGCAACAGCCACTTCAATTTCATTGGGAAGACGAGAAGAGCGAGGCGAGCGCACAAAATAAAATGTAAGAAACGAACCGGCTGAGGGAAAGCGTAAAGGAAAGGCGAAGGAAAAAGAATTACCATGTAATGCAATTTCGCAGCTGGGCAGAGAGAGAGCGAGAGAGATAGAGAGTGGGAAAGAGAGCTCGTTTAAAGCTTTAAGGCAACGCCTTCGAAAATGTTGCAACACTTTCGCCCCAGCAAAAATCACAAACGAAAAACACAACGAACGACGACGCATTACACGTGCCATGAATTTCCATTTTGAAAACAAATGCAAATATTTAAATTGCATTCGCGACAGTCACTGCCAACCTCTCAACCTGTTTCCCCTCGCTGCCCTTCGACCCCAATCGCAACTGTGAATCGACCCTGCTGCTTTAACCTCTCTCCTCACGTGTGTGTGTGTGCGTGTGTGTGTGTGTTTTCTGTGTCCCCCACTTTGCTTAGCATGCACCTTAAATCATTCGTTCTACAAACAGATAAATTATGTTCTACAAGAAAATTCACAAAATACAACAACAAAAAGAAATGTAACAAAAAAAATGTACACAAGGAAAAAAAATAATAATAATAGAAGCGACGCCGTGGCAAAAGAAAAGATAGCAAAGGACCAGAGAAGGATGTTGAAGGGAAAGCTACACAAAGAAAGTCAAAGACACGACACAATCGGCCATAACGATTAGAGCAAAGCTCTGCAAAAAACATTTATATCATGTCAAAGAGTCAGAGACGACATCAAAGTGGAACCTACTGAAATTGGGAAGTATTAAAAAATAAATGTAAAGCTATGGTACATTTCCAACAAAATAAGTATTAAAAATGTGAGTACGATCAAAACTGAAAATATATAATAATAGGAGATGAAATTTAAATAAAATTATGTCACGTAACTTTGACTCAATTTTTACAATTCCTTAAACGTAACATATTAGATATAACAATTTGTAGTCGTAAATAACTTCAAAAGGCAATATCTTTCTAAAATCTTAAAATTTGTTTTTTTTTATCGACTTTTGTCTCTCAATTTACTTTTTTTTTAAATATATAAATTTTTCAAAGTTAGTAATGAATTATGTTGCCTTTTTCTCAGTATCATCGCTTGTTATTCAAGTACTCATTACTTGAACTCTTACATTAAAGTCAGAAAAATATTACTTTTTTAATTATTATAAATAAATTCTATATTCTTATTGGTATTCCTTACTCGAAATGTTTTAAATATTTGTAGTTTCCATTTTATTTCGCATCCTCTCTTTCTGCACAGGCTGTCGTTATATCATTTTGCTACTCGTTACTTTTGTTCATTCATTGAATAAATAGTAGATAAATAGAATATAATAATTTTCTGTTATATTATCTGTTTTATATATTTCTTTATACTTATTAATATTTTGCCATATACTCATTATTATG
This sequence comes from Drosophila albomicans, assembly GCF_009650485.2. Taxonomy (NCBI): domain Eukaryota; kingdom Metazoa; phylum Arthropoda; class Insecta; order Diptera; family Drosophilidae; genus Drosophila; species Drosophila albomicans. Next base: position 4,568,991 of record NC_047627.2, on the reverse strand, counting down.
GCAAATAATAAATCCTAGTTTCTAAAGAATTTCTGCAACGTCTCTCGTCATATCATTTCGCTACTCGCTACTTTTACTAGTCAATGTTGCTGACTCGCTATTTTTACTCGTTGTTTGGCTCTAAGTTGCAGTTTCCCCTCTCGTTTTTTTTTATCACTTTGTAAGCGCCTCAGCTTATGCTACAGAGGCTTTAACATCTACGCGAAATCCCTCTCTATATGCGCAAGTATTATGCATTTCTATCAATTCCCATATAGGGGCTTTGACTTTTTCGTAAACCAATAAGCTCTATCGAAGCGTATTTAAGCTCCCAACGAAAGTAGCCAAATAAAACGCAGACAAGAATTTGCTTGTATACACACAAGTATAAATATACATAAGTACGAAGACTTTGTATGTGTGTGTGTGTGGGTGTGTATGCACAAGAAAAATCATGAAAAATTTCCCAAGTAGTCGAAGAACAACAACAACAACAACAACTGAAGCAACAGCAACAACAACAACTGCAAGCACAGTGGCACAAGAATAATGTGCACAAGTTGGTAGCGGGGCGAGGGTAGAGGGGGGAGGGGGGGAGTGCTGAGTGTGGGTGGACAACTTCGGGGGCAACGAGGCGGCCAGTAAGTAAACAGAGCAAAAGAGTGAACGAGGCAGCCAGGCAAAGCGAAAGATGTTAAGTGGCAAGACGAAGGAGACGAACACGAGCAAAGGACAAGCTGGAGTTGAAGTGGAAGCCGAAGAACTACCAAGCACAAGGATCTTGGATACAGCACACAGTGGTACGACATCACACTTAAAGAAGCCATATATAGTTGCAACCACAAATAAATATTATAAGAAATATGGCTAATTCCCTGACGGACTCTATTGACAAAAAAAAAAAACTGACACTATATAAAAAAAATAAATAAGAGTTCTTCTTATAATTTTGGATTAGAACTATATTTAGAACTAATACTTTTAATTTTATCTGTTTTACAATATAATATATAAATTCGTTCATTTTATGCTTACGATTTCGCTCATTTTGCAACTTACCTTAAAACAGAAAAATAATTCCAAAATCATTCTTAGCTCTAATTAATGTTTTAAATTTAAGTTCAAGAGCTAAAAGATTCATCTTTGCTTAAAATAAAAATATGTTTTAGTATAAAGAAAACACATATATATAAATAAATTACATTTTCGTTAGAAAATTTTTGCAAATAATACAATCTTTTGTAAAATAGCTTCATTAAATTTAAATTCATTTAAAGGAACTACCAAAACATATAGCAAAATATGTGCTCTTCAATCTAAGTAAACGTGCAACTTAAAATATAGAACTCTTCTTGGCTGCTTTTGAATATTAGAGGTAAGCCACGATTTTCCAACAAACTTTAGAGTGTTTCTTATTGCCAGAAATAATTATGGTCTTAAAATGTTGATGGCATCAAATAATTTTAATAGTTATGGTATTTTTTTATATATCAAATTCAAAAAAAGTTATCGATGTAATAAAAAAATGACACATAGCTAAAAAAAAACTTGAATAACAAAGTGTTTAACAAAGTCATAAATTGTTATTATTAATGTAAAACTTAAATAAAATATTACGACAGTTTTTTTAAAGCTTCAATGATATTAAAATGTATGCTGTACTCAAGGGAACATTTTCATGGCAGAACCATAAGCTTATGTGCCACTGTGCGACGAAGCATTCTCAATTCAGACGCCAAAAGAGGCGAAAAGAAAAAACGAAACGAAACGAAACGAAAATGGCAAAGGAAATGAACCAAGAAAAATTACAATTCTCGACTTTTTCTCGTTCTTCTTTTTTGTGTGTTGTTGGGGCTTCGACGTTGACTGCGACGTCGACTGGGGTTGGAATTGAGTTTTGGTGCGCGACGACGCCATTTTGTATGCAGGTGATTTGGCAAGCAACGCAGCTGTGTGCGTGAGTGAGTACGATTGCGATTGTGTGTGTCTCTGTGTGGGTGTGTGTGTGTGTAATTTTTATCTGCCAACTTTTATCATTTTTTATTTTTATACACATTTCGTTTGCCAGCAGCGGCAATCTCATAAAGCGCGTCAAGGTAAACTGCACAGGGAAGTCCACACACACACACACACACACACGCACACACACTCCCCCACACCCACACACACGCACACACACTGACAGATGCGTGTGTATGTTGAAAGAAAAATTGCGTTCAACTTTGAATGAGTTTTCACACACATACAGAAAGCAGCAGCCAAAGACGCGGCATACAACAAAACGAGTCTCCCAAGGCTGTCGCCCCTCTAGCTACACTTCTCTCTTCCCCCCACCACAGCAGTGGCAACCACAAGCGGCAACTCTACCCCGGCAACAACAAACAAAGCAAACAGCAACAAAAACTGCTATTGTCATCGTTGTAACAACAAACGCTTGAAGGTGATATATAAATTCGAGTATTCTCATATATGTATCGCTATCCAAGTGCGTGTGTGTGTGAGTGCGAGTGTGTATGTGTGGGTGTGTGGGTGTGCTAATTTATAACAGTTCTTAGAGCTTATAGCTGTAATTACCAGATATGTGTTTCACGATATAGATCGTAAATCTCGCTTACTTCCAAATCCTCTGCCCCCCATTCAAATGTATCAAATATTTGCAAGCACCTAAATTGAAGTTCCAACAAAAATAACGCATAATGAATTAAAGGAATTATATTTTCAAAGGTGGAAAATTGGCGCAAAAGTATCAACAACATAAAAATAGCTACAAAGAGATTAAAGATTTGTGAAAAAATAAATATTAGGAAACTATTTGGTGCTACTTTTTAAACTCAATGTTAAGAGAAAATGCGATCTGGCTCAAATCATGAAATTAATATATTGTTTTATATGATATATTACTATTATAATATTTCATTCAACATGTAATTATTAAATATATTACATTTCAAACAGCTGTAAACATCTTGAGCTATTACTAATAAAATAACATATGTACTGTTAAACTATTGGATACTCTGAATATTCTTTTACAAGCAGTCGAAATTAATTCATGAACAGTATTTAAATTAATTTTATAATTAAGATAGGATAGCGCAACTTATACATAGAAATAAAAAAGTGCTTAAATCAAGAATAAATCATTGAACGAAGATTGCATGATATCAATATTAAACCAAGTAGGTTTATTCTTTGCAATCTTTTCAATCTACAATAAAATATACTTGAAGCAAGATTTTAATCTTAACATAAGATGTTTTTTTTTATCTTAAATGCACATTTTTATTCTAGAAATTCCTTATTTAAAATGGTTTAAGCCCAAGAATCTTATTTCCAGATTGTTTCTTAAAATCGAAAAAAATTCGAAGTCAAGATTTTCAATCTTCTTTTCAATCTAGGTTTTTTCTCTCTTTGTGCACATTTAAAGCAATCATTCAATATATTGAATTCCACTTCTATAAAAAGTCTGAACCTTAAGTCTGTAACCTTTGACATTATGAAGTCATTTTTCTGCACATTATGCTTAACGCAAATATTATTGTAAGTACTATGATTTTGATCGAAAATGTTGTCACAATATTTTTGTGTGACTAGCAGCAATTGCCTTCTCGGGTTCCTTGGCCTTGTATAAATTTGCGTCGAACGACGTTTGTGACTTTAATGCCCCAAAGACAATACGATACAATACAATACAATACAGGATGGCAGGCAGACAGGGCAGTAAAGAAGCTAAGAACCTTTGACATATCGCTACCCTCGACCTTTGAAAGCAATAGGACCTGTAACTGGTTTTATCCTTAGCTTTCTCTTTTGCCTTTCCTTACAGCAGCTCCTTCGAAGCACACACAGAAAGAAAGAGAGAGACGGGAAAAAGCACTTCGGTGTTGCGTTTGGACTGTGAGCCCAAGGCAGTAGAAGGTGTATTTGTAGAGAGTGAAAGAGAGAGACAGCTACAGAAGAGGGAAGGAGAGTGGTCCTATCAAGTGGCAGCAGGACATGCTGAAAGCAGTCAAAGAACATTTTAGCTGCGTTGCCAATAGCCATGCTTGGACTCCAACTCCGACCCGCACAAGCCCCTATTCCTTTCCGTTCTGAAGTTCCTTTTGCCTTTCCATCGCTCTGCTTCACTCATTTTTTAACTTGGCTAGAAATTGTCATTGAGCTTTTGGTTCAGGTAGCTGCCACAGCAACACGCAGCAGCAGCAGCAGCAGCAGCCATGCTCCCCATCAAACATCTTCAAAGACTTTTACTTCATTGGGGCGCAAGTAGTACAACAATGACAACAGCAACAACAGCTTAGCCTGGCAGCCATTTTGACTGACTGTCTTGACTCGTGCTCTACTCGTCTCCTGCTGCTGTCTGTCTGTCTGTCCGTCCGTCTGTCCGTCCGTCTGTCTGTTTATGCCTGAATCACTTTTGTAACTTTCGCAGAGGGAAAACTCATTCCGAAATCATTTTTGGAAAATCGCCTGCGGCTGTGTTTTGTTAAAAACTGAAAAACGGAAATACAACAAAAATGTTACCCCCCCTCTCCACAACCCACAAACTGCGTTGTTACAGCATGGCAACTGGGCCAAAGCAACGGTGAAGGGGGGAGGGGAGAGGTGGAGGCGCAAAAGGATGTGGGCGGTGCTGGAGACAACGTGGTTGGCAGCAGCTTCCTTTTTCGACTTGTTTAACTTTTACTCAAGTGGATTTTTGGTTGTGCTACAAGAAACTCAAGAAACTCAGAAAAACACGCCAACGCAATTGTCGCATTCGCAATGCTCTTTCAATTGCAGCAAAGAGACAGTTGTTAGCCAGTTGGCAGTGCCAGAAGTGTAGCAAGTTGGCAACACTAGCGATCTAAACGGTAGCCTTTTTCATAACGAGTTTTCCTTAGTGTAACTAAACTCATTACAGTGTTAATATTGTAACAGATTGGCAGCGCCATTTAGTTAACCAAATTAAATAAATAATATCAGTTACACCTTCAAATAAATGTCGAACTATTATTAAATTCAATTTTCGACTTGACTTTCGACTACTAAAATCAGTTGTACATTTTTATTAAACATACACTTTAAACTATTCGCAGCACAACATTCCATACAGATTGGCAGCTCCTTTTGGGTAAATAAAAAACTGTCGCTTAACTTTGATAAGAGCTGCAGTCAAATATACCGAAACGTATGAGAAAAGTGCTATCTTTTGAGTAGATTGACAGCTGCTAACTGCAGTGCAAACAAGTTGGCAGCGCTGTTCAATATTTGCCAAGTATTTGAGTCACATATTTGAGTGTAGAGTAGCACTAAGAATAACATGAAAAAACATAGAAAATTTTCAACATTTTGCCACGGTATCCCATCTCTCCCTATCTCTCTTCCTCTCTTATGGGAAAGAAAGTTTTGACTGCCGTTTCACTTTATATACATATATACTTTTTTTTTGCCCCTCGTCGAAGAACTGACTTGGTAAAATTTGCATGAATATAATGATGAAACCGATGATGTTCATAAAGTTGCGAAGCCAGTGAAACATGTTCATGAATTTGGTTAAAACAATCCTCCGACAAAAAAACAGAATAGGACAGAGCAGAAGGGAGATGGAAATCGAGAGCTAATCGAAAACGATACAGATGCATTTGCGAGGCCACATATGGCCAAATTCATGGCTGAAAGCAATTGGGAATGAAATCAAAGTAATGTGATATATGGACGATTGTCTCTGTAATTAGATGATCCCCAAATCAGCCGCTAATTTTTCCGCAATTTGCTTAGTAATGCAATCTAAATACAAACAAAATAGTCCGAGGGTCGAGGGTTGTTGTAAAACCCTCACCTCACCTCATGGGGTGGAGGAGGAGGAGGAGGAGGAGGGGGTGGGTTCGGGTTCGGTGAGATCGACGGGCCGTGAAATACACACTCGAAACTCGGAATGGCATATGTACACATATATGCCCCGGAGTGTTGCACATGTCCCTGTGCGGCAAAACAAACACGAGGCCATGTCAAAGCCAACCAAGCGATGTCAGCGGCGGCGCATCTCTTTCTCTCACTCTCGTTTCCTCTTCCTCTGCCTCTTCCTCTCTGTGATCCCAGCGGGAATTCCAAGCCCGAAAATCACAGCATGTACCCCACCAGGAATGAGGGGGAAGGGAATGGAAGGAAAGCGCAAAGTCGAAGGGATGCAACTATCGACGATGTCGTTGTCGTTGTCGTTGACGTTGTCGTGTTTTTGGTGTTTTGCCGGCGAAACTGCGGCTTTAGATTTGGCATTTTGCTATTGGGGTTGAGCCTTGAACCTCATCCTCGTCCTCATCCTCGTTCTCGTTCCCTTCCCGGATGACTGACTGGCTTCCTTGCTTAGCGAGAGAATGGCCCACATGCCGTGCCGTTGAGTTCTTGTCTTTAATTTCAGCGCATTTGGCTTTTGTAACGTGATTATCAGACGATTTGATTTGGCGCTAAATGCAATTGCCAAAACGCCAAAGTCAACCACACAGCCACAGCATCGCAGCATTTGAGTGCAGACTTGAAAGACGCAAGGGCCAAAGGGCATGGCAAAAGGGGGAGAAGAAGCTGCGAGAACAGACAGATGGACGGACAAGTGCCAAAGGGGTCGGAAATATAACCGAAGGTGATGATGTTGCTTCAGTCAATATTTTGACGTATTTTGATGCGTCGTCCCCTCAAGGCAATCTGTGAAAATCGAGAACTCAACTAACATATACATGCATAATTAAAATATGCTGAAAAAGAAAAATATTTGCTAGATGTTTATAATTTATGTTCGAATTTTGTCGAGCTGCATTTTTTTTAACAAACATTTGCAGCAAACTTTGCTTAGAAATGAATACGAATAAATTATGGGAATTGCGGACAAGAAATAATATTTTAATAAAGTCGCACAAAACAAATTCTTTGTGAAGCAAACTGTATGAAAATTGAAATAAGATAGAAATAATGTGTGCGAATTCTTTACTAGCATTCAAATTTAAATAAAATTGTGTAATGGAAAATGTAAGATTTTCTTCATGCAATTTTCCTTTGTATATAATTTGTATATGAACTCTTTATACCCCAATCTAAGTTGCTTTGGCTGACAATCTGGTATATTTTGCACTCTAATTGAAAATATACCAAATTAATATACTTTAAGATAACTAAAAACTATACCAAAGACTATATTTGGTACATTGATAAAACATTTAACATAGTATACCAGAATGTTGAATACTATATCAATATACAAAATATAGCCTTTGGAATATTTGTAATGTTTTTATGATATATTAGTTTGGTATATTTGACTGTATTTTGTACATTGATATAGTATTAAACATTCAACATATACCAGAATGTTGAATACTATATCAATATACAAAATATAGCCTTTGGTATATTTGTAATGTTTTTATGATATTTTAGTTTGGTATATTTTAAAATGAATACCGTACAGTTTTGCTTTCATTAAACATGAGTAGCGGGTAAATCAAAGTCGAGCTTGTTTATTTCTCGATCTTTGAATACAATTTGTATATTTATCTGTTGGCATAGTCCAGATTGCAAATGAAGTGCAAAAGAATTGCATTGCAAATATGAAAATAAAATAAAAACTGCATTTTATCTGAGATATTTGAAGCAACAATTTAGTTGCTGCAACTTTGTACTGTAATTTTAAACAGTTTTTTTTTCTTTCTTGCACTCAAAATAAACAAGCAAGCAAAAGAGAAACACATGTCGATAGAGCAATTTGAGTGTTGCAAGTTTCCAACAGCCTGTTGCCAATAGGATGACACACTTCTCCCCCTCTCCGCTCTCTCTCTCTCTCTCACTCTCTCATACCCCTTTGGATGCCCCCCTTCGGCGACACCATTAACACAGCTGCTGAGCCAACATGCGACAAGCACTTCAGAAGCAAGTCCAGGCTCAGGGTCCTTATGCCATCCTCTTTGGTGTGCTCTGCTGTTCTGCTGTTGTGTTCCCACTCCAAACACGGGCGAGCGAATCTGCAAATAAACGCACAGTGAGCACAGTGCGAAATGCAGATGTGAATGACTGGGTGAGGGGGGGGGAGAGAGGGAAGAGGGCACAAGAGCGACACAAAAGGGGGAAGTTTGCGAATTGCGAATACGAATGCGAATGCGTCAAGACCTTCGGGTCACTTGTTTAGTGGCTGCTGCCGTCGCTGCTGCTGTTGCTGCAGCCAAACAAGTGGGCTCGACGGGGTTTATGTGCCAAGCGATAGAGACAGCAGTAAAAGAGCGAGAAAGAGAGAGAGAGAGAGAGTCTGTGAAAGGCGGACACATGTTGCAATCTGTTTGGTAGCAATTGTGGCGAGTGGATCAGCCTAGACACGGTCAAACAACCAAACACACACACACTCGCACACACATTATGATGTTGTTTGTGGCGCGGCTCAATCAAAAACTCATCATTGCCATTGTTGGCGCTGAAAGGCAATTTGATTGATCTTTTCAGCACAAGACACGGCCCGAAAAGAGCCCGACAAGACTGACTGAAGACCCCGTGTCGCGCCATTGATCGAGAGCGCCGCATGGGGGCGAACCACAGCAACTACAACGGCAACAGCAACTACAACTGCAGCAACAACAACAACAACATCCTCATCGTCATCGTCATCATCGTCGGGGCAAACTAATAATGTAGCTCATTCGTTGTTACCATCTTTCATACGCTTTGCGTAACGATTTTCATAACAGATGCTAACTGCTCTTCAGCGATGTCTGACTTGGCCGCAGACTCAGATTCAGACTCAGCCTTAGCCTCAGCCTTAGACTGAGCCGCAGGTCTTTTGGGTTCGGCTCCCGGGGGAGTTGTAACAACAGTTGCAGTAGCCACAACAACAACAACGACAACAGTGAGCACCTTAATGCCACACAGGTCATCTATATGTATCTATGTATCTGTAGTCGGCAGTCGTATCTGTATCTGCAGCTCTCAATCTTCAACGCCAGCGAAGCGCACATAAATATGTAAAGACGACAGCAGATAGAGAGAGAGAGACGCAAAAAATGCAAATCACTGAAGCTCAAAAGCCCAACGAGACACCAAAAAAGCGAGCCAACTGAATGGGGGGAATATGGGCAGGGAAAGGGGAAGGGAGGTGGCATACAACTCGATTGGGATTGGGCTGCTGCTGCTGTTGCTGTTGCTATTGCTGGCGCGACGCTTTGCCGGGTGGTTGGCAGCAAAGTCAAGCCAGGCAAAAGTATTACAATAATTATGATAATCTATGCCATAAAAAAAGGCGAAGCCTCTCCTCCTCCTCCTGCTGCTCTTCTCCTCAACTGAACTGAACTGAACTGAAACTCAAATCGACACCAAGAACAACAACAGCTGAAAGCCAAAAGCCCATTTGTGGCTCGCCCACACTGCATAACAGAACTTGTGAGTCAAATCAGGATGAAACAACCAAATGGAATGGGAACGAGTGGAGACAGAGAGATGTGCGATAGGAATTACCATACTTTAAGCTACCGCAAGGCAAACATAAACGTGCAACCACAAACCATAGCCAGAGAAAGAGAGAGAGAGAGAGAGAAAGAGAGAGAGTTGCCAACTCTGGGATACATATTTCGATTTTATGCTAAATACTTACACCAGCAAAATACTTACATATAACATAGCACACAGCACACACAGCACACAGAACAAAACGAAAATGAAAATGAAATCGAGAACAAAACACAACAGAACAGAATACTTTAGAACAAACAAGCAAAGAGTCTCGTTTCGACTTAGAAAATGCCCTTTAATATGTGGTTTACAGGGTTTGAAAGCAAAGATATTGCTACAGAAAATTCCCTTTTTATTTGCTGAATTGCGCTGTGAATACAACGAGAGTTTTACAGATGAGAAAAAGATTATGTAGAAGTAACTTAACAGCATGAGGAATAGATGTCAAATGCATAATACATTATAAATGGTATTTCATTTGGTTAAAATTGTTGCTAAAAAACAGAAGAACAGATCGAATTTTAAAACACGCTCGTTATGAATAGTTTAACTAAAATCATTTTCTGCTCAAACAAGTAAGAAAGTTAAAGTGTCAAGTGTGATGTGTGATGTGAGATACCCGCAACAATGCAATATTAATTTTAAAATATACTAAAGGTTATACTTGGTATATTAGTATAGTACCACATTTAATATATACCAGATTGTAAATGAACGTTTTTGCCCATACAAAAGTATTTCTTAAAAACCTCCTACAATTTTTGACTGATCGCTACCAAATTTTCAGGAATCACAAAAACGACAGATCGTATTATATGCACCAAAAATCTTGTATTAAAATTACGCTTGCTATTCGATTTTTATAGGTTTGCGGATGCGCAAAAAAATGGAAACAAACTCTTATTGTCTCTGAGATCTAAATGTTCATAAACAAACGAACAGACAGACAGATGGACAGACGGACATGGCTATATCGTCTCGGCTTTTGACGCTGATCAAGAATATTTATTTATTATATTTATATATTTTATAGGGTTAGAGATGCCTCCTTCTGCCTGTCACAAAGTTAGTAAAACTTAAAGAAAGAGAACTCTGTTATTGAAAGCTTCAAGTAAAACAAGTAAGAAAGCTACAGTCGAGTGTGCTCGACTGTGAGATACCCGCTACCCATTTTTAATAAAGGCAAAATATTGCGGTATCATTTTCAAAATATACCGAAAATACTAAAAAAATACTAAAAATATACCAAATGGTATATCGATATAGTACACCATTCAAAATATACCATAAACGGCACAATGTGCCAGATTGTCGGCCAAAGCAACTCAAACCCCTAGTAAGTAGGCGTTTTTCCCATACAAAAGTATTTCCTAAATAACTTCGACAATTTTTATTTGATCGCAACCAAATTTTCAGAAATCATAACTACTACAGTAATTATTGTATATACCAAAATTCGTAGCTCTAGCTTTAAAATTACACTTGTTATTCGATTTTTTTGATTTGCGGGGGCGGAAGTGGGCGTGGCAAAAATTTGAAACAAATGTGATCTGCGTGCAAACATAACAAATGCTGTCGAAAAAAAATTATAGCTCTATCTCTTGTAGTCTCCGAGATCTAGGTGTTCATACGGACGGACGGACGGACGGACAGACGGACATAGCTAGATCGTCTCGGCTGTTGACGCTGATCAAAAATATATATACTTTATAGGGTCGGAGATGCCTCCTTCTACCTGTTACATACATTTCCTGCCGGCACAAAGTTATAATACCCTTCTACCCTATGGGTAGCGGGTATAAAAACCATATATACCAATAAAAATAAATTCATCAAATGAAAATTATATTGATGTTGGCAAACATTTTTAAAGTCATTGACTTGTCTAAATACTTATAGTGTGATATTTAAGTATCTTAGAATTTTGATATGAAAACTTTATATTTCACATATGCAATTTTATATACGAAATATAAAGTTTTCATATTAAAATTCTAAGACGCTTAAATATCTTGAATTCCTTTAATTTCATTAGAAAAAGATTGTCATTTTTGTTATGTATTTCCGATGCACAATTTATATTTAAATCTGTTCATTAGATATTTGACTTTAAGTGGGACAACAAAGGTAGTCTTAAAAATGTTTCTATAAAAGCATAGTAATGTTGTATGCTAGCTGAAAAACTTACAAAATTTGTATGGAATTATGTAATTTCCATTAGTTTTTACACATGATATAATGGTTTTACTTTTATGTTATTCCTAAATTCGAGGTATCTTATTATAGTTATTTATTTAGGAAAGTAAGATATCTTTGGCAACTACATTTTACATGAATCGATTACGAAATGATTACTTTCAGTTCACTCTGTATGCCAAATATTTGAAATTTTTTAAAGGACGCACCTGAAAAACTCTCAACTGCAGCGACAACGTAAAAGCAGATTTAAGCTCATTAAAGCCAAGATATAATTCGAGTTAAGACAACGAAAGCGTAAGCCTAATTATAATGCAGCAGTTTAAAACTTGGACGAGCTTAAGTTCCGAAGGAGTCGAAACGCATTCAGAAAGTAAATGAAGGAGCCAAAAAGCATCCTTGTCCTCGTCCTCGTCCTTGTCGCAGTTGCTGTTGTCGTTGTTGTTGTCGTTGCTGTTACTTTTACTGCTGCTGACTGACGACTATTGACTGCACGTTGACCGTGGAACGTGGCACCTCCCTCTCGGCCCCTTCCCCTCTCGCTCTCCATCATTTCCTCTCACTTTCCATCTCAGTGTAGCCATCTCTCTACCTCCCCGCTCTCTCTTTCGCTGTCGTTCTGTCGTTATGTCGGATCTGTAGTTTCAGCTGCAGTTTTTGGACATTGTGTGCTTGATTTTTATCTGTGTACGTGGCGTGGCATGGCGTGGCCATTCCGTAACGTCGACCAGTAGGCAACCTGCCTGCCTCTTTGCTCCCCTATTTGTAATCTGCCCCACAACACAACACAAGCAGCCAAAAGGGAGCAGTAGCAACCACGACCCTGGCCCGATGCTGATGCTGATGCTGGTGCCTGCTACGCTCCACTGATCCAACTGGCCACATCGACATATCGACAACAACATTGTCCCCAGAGTGCGAATCCGAATGTGAATGTGCCACACTGAGTGGCACAGCCAGTTTTCAGTGCGATGACGCCTACATATCCTTGTGGCCTGCCAATGTTGTTGTCAATGCTGCTGCTGCTGCTGCTGCCAATGTTGTTGCTGCTGCTGTTGCTGCTGATGCTGTTGTTGTCGACAGCCCATCAAAATCAGGCAACTGCGCTGCCAATGTCGACGATGAGGCTGCTTCTCCCTCAACGCTCGTATTTCGTTTACAATTTGACCCTTGAAAGGCACACACAGACAACAAAAACAACAACAACAACAACAGCAACTACAATAACAACCTGCTCACCGACCCCGACACACACACCCACACACATTGGGCGAGGGCTGTTCAAAAAGTTGAAGCCTTGCAATATTTTATGAATTTGTCTATTTTTCAATTATATGACTTTGATTTCCAAGATTCAAGAAAAATATCAGAAACCTAATATTTATATGAATATTTTTAGATATATTGAATATAATTATTTGCCATAAATATTTTTTTTCTCATTATTCATCATTTTAATTTAAATTGCATTTAAGACTATTGTAAAGCCAAAGGTAAATAAATTTTATTGATAACTATGCAATGTTCTTACGAACAAAATAATAGAATTGTGCATCATTATTTTATAGCACTCACCAAATATTCGATTGTTAATAAGTGCTGCCTTTTCTTATTAATTTTGAGAATAATTCAAATAAAATATGGCATGCCTTTTAGATGGAGAAACAATTAAACTTTTTATAACCCGCTACCCATGGCTATCATATCTTTGTGCATCCAGGAAATGTATACATATGTATATGTTATGTATGTAAAAGGCAGATAATGATATCATATAACAAATATGTATATATTCTTGACTATGTAAGTTATTTAAGAAATTCTTTCGTATGTGCACAAATGCCTAATTACTAAGGGTCTGAGTAGCTTTCTCTGACAATCTGATATATTTTGTAGATTACAAAATGTAGTACTATATCAATATACTAATTATAGTATTTGGTATATTTGATTATTTTTGAGGTATACTAATTTGGTATATTTTAAAAATAATACCACACTATCACAGTCGAGCACGCCTGTATATAACTTTCTTACTTGTTCGAATTCGTGGCGTATTTTGTAATCCTAACAATGGGATTGTACTTCTAATTAGTTTTTCTATCTAACTAGCACTTATTGAAGATTATTCGCTTTTGCCTATAAACCTATAAACCTTAAATTCTCTACATTTCTTGAATTTGCGTAATACAAACTGAAATTATTTATTACTCTATTCGAATTAATAATTGAATAAAACATATAGGAATAAAATATTTTTAAAATAAACATCTCGATATAAATGAAAAAATAATATATTTTCAATATACATAAATGCAATTCCCCAAAAATTCTTACTCGAATTCATAAAGTTGATTTAGAGAGTTACAGTATTTGAAACAAAGTTATTACCAACATTTTATAACAAGTTAGTTTTGAATAAAAAACTAAACAAAATACAAAATCAAAAATAAGGAAAGTAACTATAGAAAGTAATAAAAATGAAGTAAATAAAGAAAGAAATAAATAAGTTTGTAGTAATAAAAAAAATAAATACAAATACTTTATAAACAAATGTAAATAACAAACTGTTGTTACACAACTCGCATACAATGCCTGGCACTTGGCAATCGTGAGAGCGTGGGCGGGGCAGTGCGATGCGGTGTGGTGGGGGGAGGAGCGAGGATGAGGTTGAGGTTGAGGAGGGGTGAATGGCAAGTGTGAGTCGGACGACAGGTTGTTTCTGTATGGGTTTTGGCAGCAAAGCCATAGCTATCCAATGGCTCCAGCTCCAGCTCCAGCTCTCAATACGAACGAACGACTCTGGCTTCATCTACGACTCTAGCTATAGCTATAGCTATAGCTATAGCTGTAGCTGGCTATATAGCCATGGCTGTGATGCCATGCCATGCCAATGTCGAGCCATGCGATGCCGTGTTGTGCCGTGCGGTGCCGTGGGTAGTTTTGATAAAACGTTTCAATGGCTGAGCACATAACAGTTGACTGGCTGCCATGGCCGTGTCTCTCACTCATTGTGTGTGTGTGTGTGTGAGTGTGTACTGCTGTGTGTATGTGTGTGTGTGTGTGTGTGACAAAGACCATAAACTCCAAAAAAGCTCGACATACAACCAGGACAAACGTTATTCCTGCTGTTGCTGGTCCCGCTCTTAGCCTGGCTTGCTGTTGTTGCTGCTGCTGCTGCTGTTGACGATGCGACGCTGACTGGCATTTTGAGGGTGGCAGCGGTGATAAAAAGTTGTGCTTGTTGTAATAACAACAGCTCTCGATGCTCTGGCAACGCCAACAATAACAACAACAGCATCGAACAGCAGCAATGCCAACTCCCAGGCCGCATATACAAACATGCTCAAGTTTTCTGTGTGCGTGTGTGTGTGTGCGTGGGGGGCGGGGGCGTGGCATTGCTAGGGCAAAAAGGGAATTGAAGAGCTGCAAGAGGAGCCCGGCTCAATGAGGCTATTTGGAACACAACGATTTCGCGTCGTTGTCGTCGTTGTTGCTGATGTTGATGACGATGACGATGATGATTACACGTTCACGATGAGAAGAGGACTACGTATATGTGTGTGTGTGTGTGCCTGTGTGTATCTGTGTAGTTGTAGTTGTGCTGCAGATATTCATCGAAAGCAAAATGACAGCCTAGAGACACATTCAAACAGCAACAGCTCTAGAGCCAAAGATAAGAAATGAATGACAGGCAAAGCAGAAGCAAAAGCAAAAGAAGCAGCTCAAGCTAAAGAGGAAAACCAAATGGGAAGAGGCAAACGAGAAGCAGTTGAAGGTGAAGAAGAAAAGTCGCCTGCAGAAAACCAGGAGCCACAAATTGGAGATGGAAATGGAGACAGAAAAACGTTGATGTTGCTGCTGTTGTTGCTGCTGTGGCAAGCACTTCTTTGCACGTGGAGGTGGCATATCAGTCAGTGTCAGTGTGAATGCGAAATTGCTTTGCTTTTACGATGGCTCCTCGAGTGTACCCATTGTTGTTCCCCCCGCCCCCGCCCCTCTCAATCTCCACTCGTTGCTGTTGCTGTTGCTGTTGTCATCAGCAAAGGTACATAAAAATAATGGCTAATGGATATTATGTACCCGGGAACATAACGTTCTCTAAGGTAACCAAAATTCAACTGCCCCCATCTTCTTCTTGTTCTTTCTCGCACAAAGTCATATAACTAAATCACACACACACACACACACACACAGTCGTATAATTCAAGAGCCCATTGGGGGCGTGTGATGATAAAAATCTCGCCGAAAAATACGTATATATCGTGTGTATGTGTGTGTATGTTGTCAAATAGTTACAACAACCGAGCATAAAGAACTCATCACACACAACTAATAAAATATAATACAAACAAAAGAGACAGCAAGAGAGACAATCGCCTTGAGTTCCATTTTC
Source organism: Drosophila albomicans (assembly GCF_009650485.2). Classification (NCBI taxonomy): domain Eukaryota; kingdom Metazoa; phylum Arthropoda; class Insecta; order Diptera; family Drosophilidae; genus Drosophila; species Drosophila albomicans. The sequence continues at coordinate 4,552,958 of NC_047627.2, read as the reverse complement.
AAATTTGATGGGCAACATCGCAAAATGCCTGCGAGCATTTATGAATAATAATCAAATTTTGTAGTTTCTTTTTCGGTTGCAAAAAAAAAAAGAAGGAAATTTTGATGTATTTTGCTGCCTATTCTAGACAATTGCTTGACTACAACATAATATAAATTTCTATGCAACAAATAAGTCAAATATATAGTATGTTAAGTTTATGGCATGTCTTCACCACAACAACAAGTAAAAAAGCTACATATAATAAAAGCAATAATATTATAAAAGCAAAACAGTGCGGTATTTATTTTAAAATATACCAAAATTAATATACTCAAAAATACTAAAAATATACTTAATGATATATTTGGTATATTGTTACTACATTTCAAATATATCATAGTGTAAAAAATATTCCGATTGTCAGCCAAAGCTTTTAAGACGAATTTTAATGAAAGCAAAACAGTGCGGTATTAATTTTAAAATATACCAATTTAATATACTCCAAAATATTAAAAATATACTTAATGATATATTTGGTATATTGATAGTACATTGAGACTTATAGTAAGTAGGCGTTTTTTTTTTTTCAATTTTTATCTGATTACAAACAAATTTTCAGGAATCATAAATACTGTAGTTATCATTGTAACTACCCAATATCATTAGCTTTACAGTTACAGTTGTTATTCGAGTGGGCGTGGATAAAAATTGAAACAAACTTGATCTGCGTATCTGCGTGCAAACATAACAAGTGCAAGTAATTGTGTGAAATATAAGGTAAATAACAGATAACAGATAAAAATAGTTCTTAAGCTGCTGCAAACAATAATTTCTAACTGAAATTTTGTACACTTTTCCAATATTTGTTACACTAAAAATTCAAATATCTAAACCAAATTGAAATTTTGTAATAATATTTTAATGCGCCTTTTAGTTGTCTATAAACTCCCAATTCCTGAGTACTAAGTAATTTTCTAGCAAATTTCATAACATAGTTGTTACACTGAAATTTTGTAATTTACATATTTAAATCAAATTGAAATTACTTTTAATTTAATAGTTGACACACATTTAATATCTAATTTCTGTACTTAAATCAAATTAAAGTTAAGTGTAATTTTCTAATTGATACACTACAAATTTATCAATCCAATTAAGTTTGAAATTTAATATAGTTTTTGTACTTCTAAATATAAATGTAATTAATATTATTTATAATTGTTCTATTGAGTCTCATTTTAAATTTCCAAATCGAAATCAAATGAGTTTCGCAGTTGTCGCTTTGTTGTATAGCTTTTGAGCCAATTTCGAAGAAATCAAACAATTCAATATTAAGGATATATGTATGTAAGAGCAGATTCACAAATTTGTATTGTAAAGGGACAAAAATGCAAGAAATCATGCTTATGTAAGATTCGTGCAGATAAATCGAATTCCATGTGTGTTTATATAGTATGGAGGGAGCTATGGATTATGTATGAGGGTGTGGGTGTGTGTGTGTGTGTGTGTGTGTAGCTTAAAAGCCAACATCAGAAAATCCCACAGCAACAACAACAACAGCAACAGCAACAAGAACGGATAGAATGCCTGCACAACAAATACGTGCAATGTCCTTTGAGTCACGTACGAGAAAAAGAATTCAAATAACGATAAGGCAACCAAAGCAGCAGCAGCAGCAACAACAACAACAGCAATTTCTTACTGTTTTACCAGTTACGGGAAAAATGTCGGCCGGATATAAACAAAATATAGTTGCCTCTGCGACCTCCACAATCCCCTGTATTACATCTGTATATGTGCTGAGTGTGTCTGTGTGTGTGTGTGCTTGGGCGTTGCATGTCAAGAGTGTGTGGCACCCAAAGAGAATTGGCCGTATTGGTGGTTGCCACGCTTTGGCGACCATAACTCCAATCCCAATCCCAATCCCAGTCCCAGCAGCCCCCTCTCCACCTCTCCTTCCCCCTCTCTATCTCTCAGTCATGCAGGCCCTGCGAGGCAATGAGCCTATCTGTCTATCTTTATATCTGGCATACACACGCACACTCACACACACACACACAGACCCAACTGAGTCTATATATCAACTCTCCATCTATGGCTCACAGCTTGAGTCGTTAGCACAATGGGCCGAAATCGACGTTCAACTGATCAAAGTTATTGTTAGAAGGATACCAAAAACAGTAGCGAGTAAAAAGTAACGAGTAAAAAGTAACGAGTAAAGAGTAACGAGTAACGAGTAAAGAGTAACAAGTAAAGAGTAACGAGTAAAGAGTAACGAGTAACGAGTAAAGAGTAACGAGTAAAGAGTAATTCGTAACGAGTAACGAGTAAAGACAAAGAGTAATCAGAAGATATTTAAAAAAAAAATGAAAATATTTTAGGTAAAAAAATCGAACCAAATCATTTAAATCAAAAATAATAAATAAAGAGCCACGGGCCACTCGTTAACTAAAAAGTGTAAATCCCCAAAATACTGCTTTATATTTAAAAGATCAAGTAATGAAGCTATGAAGTAATAAAAACAAAATTAGAAAATTGCATCGGATTATTTCGTTACAGTCGCTGCTAGGTTAAAGTAAAAAACAAAACAAAAAAATTACTACATCTTTAATTATATAAAAAAGGATTGATCAACAAAGAGAATAACTATTACTCGCTGAGGTTATTAACAAGTAACGAGTAGAAAAAAAAACAAGGAATAAAGCTTTCAAGAAAGAAGCTTTCAATAGGATAGAATTGAGTTGAGTAATGATTTGAAAGTTCAAATGATAGGTGGGCAACTGGCGAGTAACGAGTGATGGGTAACGAGTAAAAACCAAATTGCTAAACATAGTATAATAAAGAAGAATGCGTGTAGTTTTTAGCTTTGGCTGAGTGACCACTGTGGCAGGCATTTGGCAGTGGCAAAGCAAGCTCGATAAGGCGCCCATCGACAAAGACGACACCCAAACTCGTTTGTTACGCTCGTCGGCGAGTTGGGAGCCAAGTTCCCAAGCGTTTGGTTCTGGCTCTCTGTGAACTGTTTGTGTGTGTGTTGGAGGGAAGGAGGGAGGGGAATGAGACGACAACGCCTTACACAGCAGCAGCAGCAGCAACAGCAGCAGAAGCAGCAAAAATATTTATGCTGCTATTTGTAATCCTGAGATCTACTGAGAGCGGATGCCGAGATGGTGATGGGGGACGAAGGGGACGAGAATATTGTTACCTTTGGCCGGCTCAGTTGGAGTAATAACTTTATGCTAAAGTCGGCAACTGAAATCAGGCTCAAACAAGCATAAAACTTTGCCAAACGCCAATGATGATGTTGTATGAGTGTGTGTGTGTGTGTGTGTGTGTGTATGTGTGTGTGGCAACCCTCGAGACAGACCAAACGAATAGCCAGTGAGGCAGCCAAGGCAACGTCGACGTTTCATGTCTGGCTCTGTCTGTAGTTATATCAGCGCCGTCATCATCGATATAAACTCTCGACTGACTGACAGACTGAATGACTGACTGACTGACTGACGGACTGACTGGGTAACTGACAGTCGGAGCGAAGGCGATGGCTGGTTAGATAGTCGTTTTGCCCATTGCCATTCCCAGGCTGTGCTCTCGGCCTGGACTCATTCATCCATTCATTCATGCCAGCCAGCCAGCTAGCGAGTCAGTCAGTCAGTCACCCAGCAAACCGATACACCGCAGTAATCGGTGTTTCACAGAGAGGGGGTGGAGGAGGTGGAGGGGGTGTGTGTGTGTGGCATTTGTGTGACTTACTCGCACAACACTCGACAGCAGCAAAATCGAAGGCGAAACGCTGTTCGAAATGGAAGTTGAGCAGAGCGATTGGGTTGGGCAGACTGAAGCTCACCATGCGTATACGTAATCTGGTATTAGATTACTGATCCATGTCAAATCTTTGGCTTAGTTCCTCCCCCATCCCCCTCCCCATCGCACTGCCAACGAAATGTGCTGCGCGCTCCATTCGCGTTGTTTTGATTGATACGAGAGACGGACTCAATTCAAAGTCGCTGCCAGTTGCCAACTTGGTGTCGACAGACACCGTACACCACACACCGCACATTGCCCAACCTCCCCTCCCTCCTGTCTCTCTTTATGCTATCAGCTGCTGCAGAGTTCCATCCTGTTCCTTACGCACTGCTGATTTTATGCGCATCGCTTCCACATCACAAGGCAAGCGGCGTCCAAGTTTCAAGCGCCCAACACACATAACGCCAACTTTACTCCCCCCCAAAAGGAGGGGGAAAAAGAGTAGTTCAATGCATTACTTATAAAATTAAGCAGTGGCAAATGTAGAAAACAGAAAGAACAGAAAGAAGCGACTGAAAAGGTGAATTATTAGGCAGAAACTGCTGCAGTTGATTGAACTTTTTGTGGAGCGTTCGTCAAAGTAAGCAGGTGAGCTGAGTCTACTATTTAATGTAATGGCCAACAAAAAAAGAAAAGGAAAGGTAGAAAACAAAAAGCAATCTCTCACTTAAATGCACCAAAGTGCCATGCAAATTGCGCTCGACAGCAAAGCGCAATCAAAGATTACGCAGCTCCTTCTTTGGCTCTGATAATCGATCCGATTGTTCACAGCAAATGTGCTGGAAGCACTCGCAATGCTTAAGCCGATTGTGAACTATCGATAAGACAGCGAGAAACATTTATGGAAATACAGCAAACAAATATACAACGTGTTCGTCGATTAGCGACTGCCAAAGAATTATTTTAACTATGGTTAGAGATGGGAGATAGTGTATTTCACTATCATTAGAGATGGGACAAAGCACAGAAAGTTCAAGTATTTATTGCCTTTAATGCAATCCAATATTAATATCAAATACAAACTACATTTAATACGTGAAATAGCAGAAAGCTTTAAAGTACATTTATGTTTACACAATTTAACCTTAAAATGAAAGTTTGCTCTAGAATTTATTTCTTCTATTATTAAATGGCTTAAGTGTATGAACCAAAAAAACAAGACTAAATTGGGAAAGTAGATAAATAATAATAATAATACTTTCTTAATAACTTGTACCATCAAATAAACATTTTTGTTTAATCGATAGTTCTAGCGATAGTACGAACGATAGTAATAGCCATAACGGAAAACAGCCATGGCTCATAGCAAAATTATGCCAAATATCAATAACTTGGCATTCAATCCCTATCAACATTCGTCTCCCTCGAAATACATTAAAAGTCGTTAAAAATTTTCAGAGAGCAGTTACCTTGAACTGAATACTAACTATAAATAACATTGTTATTAAATCTCTATTCTTTTCATCTAATTTATTTTGTTGTCTAAAAATACACCAGCAAACTTTATTTTATCCTTTTAACTACAAACTCAATTACTTATTATTGCTTTCTTATTTATTAGTCTGACAACAAAGAGTCAACTAATGAAGTGCATGCATTCAACTAAGCTACCCGCTTTCAATGCTCTACCAGGGTATCGCAGCTTCACATAGCAGGCCCAATAATTGCTATGCAAGGATATTTCCACATGGTTGAAATAACCAATAGATACGTGGGGAATTGCCGCTGCTCCTTCAATTTCTTTTGGATCCTGTTGCCACTGTTGATGCTGCTGCTGATGCTGCTGCTCCACTTGGCTTGGCCCCCATTTGAAGGGCAGCAGCAGCCTGGCAGCCTGGCAGCATCATTAATAATGCACAGTTTACCTTAAGAGGATTTTCAACGCCTCCCCAAGATAATAAGTAAGGACACAAAAGCGCACCACGCCCCCGTGTCCCACTCGCAACAAAGGTGGGGAAGGATGACGAAGGGAAGGCAAAGGAGGGGAAGGGAAGGAGGAGCCGCAATCCCCCCACGCAAAAGTGAAGCAAATATGAGAATATATGTGGGAATATGATGTGTTGTTGGCGTTCCTCATGTTCTTGTTGTTGTTGTTGTTGTTGTTGTTGTTGTTGTTGTTGTTGTTGTTGTTGTTGTTGTTCCTTCTGTGGTTGTTGCTGTTGTTGCTGTTGTTATTGTTGTATTGGTGAGTCCGCAGCACGCCCTAATTTTTGGGCTTATTATTAACCAGCTCGCTTGGTCTCTTTTGGTCCTTCGGGTTTCAGCCTTGTTCTGCTTTTGTTGTTTTGTATTTTGTTCTCTGCTCTGTTGTGTCGTCTCCCCTCCGTTAGCTAGGCCAGGCCAGTCGAGGCGGGGGGGTTGCGGTGGGCGTGGCGCCAGTTAACGGCAACAACATCTGTGAAGATGCTGCCGCTGTTGCTGCTGCTGCTGCCAACAACAAACGCCGAAACGCCAGCATAATTATAATAATCATTTCATAATCATATTTTATTTTAGTTGTATGGCCCGCCCGCTGCTTTCCTCACCCTCCGTCCCCTTGCCACCCCTTCGACACCCGCCCCTGGCTTGTCGCAGCAGGTTTCCTCGCCCGCTTTTTTTTCTGCTCGCTGTTTGCTTTTGCTGGTTTTTTTTTCTTTTTCGAAACAGTTGCCAAAAACACACACAAAAAGGAGTAGGAGTGGAGAGGAGTGGAGAGGAGAAGTTGTTGCCCTCAAGAGGGTGACAGAGGAGGAAGAGAGCGACAGATGTGTTTCTCATTCGATTTTTAATATGCGGCCAATCTAACTGTAATTGGTTTGTTATTGTCTCCCGGCGTTGCAAGTTCTGAAGCGATGCGATGCGATGCCTGCCAGGCAGCAAACCTCAGGAGACTTTTTGCTTTGCAGCAAAGGGCAACGTTGGAGGGGGAAGGAGGAAGGGAAGCAACCCCGACTCTGTGCACCCGCTGTGGTAAATATCTATCGTTTATTGTTATTGCTCTTGTTCGCTCTATTGTTTTCATTGTTCGTTCTGTGTCCTGCCTTCTGCCTCATGACGACCTGTCCTTCGTCTTCCCCTCCTGTCGCTTGTTGCCGGTTAAATTTATGAAAAATGTTGTTCACACTTTCCTCTTGGTTTCCAGGGGGGCTTCCCGGGGCCAGCCCTCAAGGGTTTCAAGGGACTATCGCTTGCTGTTGCAAGTTGCAAGTTGCAAGTTGGTGTACCAAATGGGTTACATGCTTGCACATGTTGTACTTCACCTGTGCTTGTGCTTGTTGTGTCGAGCACGCCAAAAACTAACACAAACTACGACAACTTTTCCCAACAACAGCACCAGGAGAAAAGGAACAAGAGAGGGAGGGAGAAGCAGCATCAGCTGGGAGAATAGTCAACCGATTTTTAATAGGAACTAAGCTTGAATGGAGATGGTGTGATTTCGAGTTAAGCTGCTCAAGCTGATGATCGAATTTCGAAATTTCGTGTTAACAGTGCTGCCAAATGAGTCCAAGGGAAAGACGAAGTGACCAGCAGTGTGACCAGCCACACAAAAAAAGACTTACATTTAATGTACTATAAGAAAGCATTTTAAATTTCAGTTGAATTTTCAACACTCATTAAGCTTAGTTGCATAACTTTATGAATGCGAAATGAATAACTTAGAAGCTTAAATACATTAGCAAACAGTGCTGCCAATTAATGAGGGTGCAGTGTGACCAGCGCAAGTGTGGAGAACTTATGTAACATGAGACACAACGGGCATCAAGTATTGACAATAAAAAGATGATTTTTTTTACAATAATCAAAATCAAAAATCAAAAAATTAAAAAGAATTTTAATTTAATGAAAGGTAGAAATTAGTATTTTCCATTTTTGTTAAAATAAATTTCAAAGCAAAATTAAAATTATTAAATATTCAAAATTAGAAATAGAAAATTCAACATGTTATAAATATTGACAATTAAAAATATGAATAGGAATTTTAATTTATTGAAATGTAGAAATTTGTATTTTCTATTTTTGTTACATTAATTTTAAATTTAAGAAATTCAAAATAGCAAAAATCAAAAAAAATAAAGAGAATTTAAATATGTTAAAATGTAGAAATTAGTATCTATTGTTTTTGTAAAAATACATTTAAAAATTACTAATATTATTTTATATTAAAAATTGGAAATAGAAAATTTCAAATTGCAATTGCGAAATTATTTAACATATTACAAAGCTGGCATCAAATATTGACAATAAAAAAGATGAATAAAAATTTTAATTTATTGAAATGTAGAAATTAGTATATTCTATTTTTGTTAAAATAAATTTCAAAATAACTAATATTATTTTATATTAAAAATTGGAAATAGAAAATTTCTAATTGTGAGAAATTATTTAACATGTTACAAAGCTGACATCCAATATTGGCAATAACAAAGATGATGAAGAAATTTTAATTTATTAAAATGTAGAAATTAGTATTTTAAATTTTCGTTGAAATAAATTTCAAAAAAGGTAAAATTATTGAATGTTTAAAATTAAAAACTGAAAATTTGTAATTTCCTAATCGAAATTGAATGACTAACATTATATTTATAATTATTCAATAAATTGATATATTTATATATATTTCAAGTGAATTTGTATTGAAAATATCAAAAGTCAAAAATGTCGTTAATTAAAAATTTTAACGTTTGCGTTAGAAACTGATAAATGACTTTTCTAATACTTTATTTTGATTGAAAATAAAATCTCTGCAAAGTCTCCAAGAATATTCCATTCAATTTGATTTAAATTATTTTAATTTTTATTTAATTTTTTTTCTTGGGACAGTGTCAGCATATTGACTTGCGATACACATAATTGCCCCAAAGCATGGGCTGCAAAGCGTGAAAATAATTACAAATTAAGTTGATGAAATTCTCAGCTTAAATTGTGATCTAATCAAAAGGGAATTGGGAATGGGAGCGAAGTGTATGTGGGAAAGTTGTTGTTGTTGTTGTTGTCGTTACTGTTGTTGCTGGCAAATGTCTCAGTCACATTTTGTGGCAAGGACAAAACTTATAAAGCGTAACGAATGAATGTGGCATGCCCCAACGCATGCGACAGAAAGGGTCAAAAGTGAGAGGGAGAAGCGAGAGTTCTTTAGCGGTTTTTGTGGGTGTGCGCTTTTCACTCATCACGCTTCGTCCGTCTCTCTCTCTTTCTGTCCGCCTTTCCGCCTGCTCACTCGTCTGCACTTAAGCCTCGTCTCGGGACGCATCTGATATATCAGATTTGTTTGGCCTCCGCTATCGCCTCTGCTCGTTACTATCGCTATCGTTATCGTCGCCATCCGTCTGTCTGTCCGTCCGTCCGTCTGTCTGTCTGTGCCCAGGGTCTCTTCAATCTAAACGATTGATGGCAGCAGCCTGTCAGAATCGCCAAACAGTAACACACACACACACAGTCACACACACACGCACAACACGACCCTCGCATCTTTACATCTCTCAAACTCCAACTCCTGCTCTGGTTCCTGCGATGGTTTTGGTGAGGAAATGATAAATTGCGCATTTGGGAGTTTTAAAGGTCAATTTAGGGGTTAGTCTGTGCGCCTGTCGTGGTTACAAACTCACTGACAGCGTGAGCACGACTCGCTCAAACGAGAGACTGCCACAGAGTGAGAGAGAGAGTGAGGGTTTGATAGTAGGTAGCAAGGTTGGGTAAAATGGGCACAGGCGGCCACTTGCACAGCCCATAAACAGCGACACTTCAAAGTTAACTCGCACAATAAAAAAAAAAACAAAAATGGGAATACACGTATTCACATTCACATTCACATTTACATCCACAATTCACATTGACATTCACATTTATTTGTAGCAACAAAATAAAACAAGAAACAAGAAGAGTGCCTTGTAAAGGGGTTGCACTCGAGTAAAGGACTCGGATGAGGACGCACGCCAGGACAGCAGCCGGAAGAGGCATTTGCTTATAGGATTTTTCCCTGCGCCTGTTGACTTCTAGTTGCCGTTTATATTAATGGCCCAAGCTGGTAACTGCTGCTGCTCAGCTCTTGGCTGCTGCTTCAATTTCCTCCCTTCCTCCCCTCCATTTCCTTATTTCGAACAGCACTTTTTTTGGGTTTTTGTCGCGTGCTCTACCTGCAACTGGGAAAATGATTCCGAGCAGACAGTTTCAGGTGGTTCAATTTGAGATGAAATACGAGCTTATAATTCTGATAACTTCAATCACTTCATAGTCCACATAATCCTTATGTTGCTCACTTTTAGTATTTAGCAAATAAAACTTCGAAAATCGAAGATATAGCTTAATAACTTTTGAATAAATATTTAAGCCAAGACAAATTCTAAAAGAGTACTTAAAATATTTATTTTAGAAGTAAGTAAAGTAAAAATAAATTTGAGTTAACTCTTATTTAAAAATAGTAATTTGTAAATTTAATCTACTTTTCTTTCTTGGAATATATGATTATTTCAATTATTTATAAAAGAATCGGTTATTCTACAAACTTTGTAGCTTAAAAAAAAAAAGCTCATTAGGAAACCTACAAATTCTATTTAAAATGTTATGAAGATTATTTTAATAAGTTGATCATTAAGTAAACTTAATTAATACAACAACTTACATGCCCTAAAATATATTTAGTCATAATACTTCATATTGTGTTAAATCGTAAAACTATCTAATGAAAATGAAGCCAAAAAATTAAACATACGCAAAAATATAAACTTTTATCAAACGCAGCAATGAATTCATTATCTGTCTAAAGTGATTAAAATAGTTAAATCTAATTTTATATTTATTAAATGAAAATTACCAAATAACTGTAGTATCTTTCATCATAAAAATGTGTCATCAAAATCATTACATAAAAGATTGTTGATGACTTATGTTTGAATTGAAATGGAAGAAAGAAACTTTGCTTTTCTTAGCCTAATTTTTTGGATTAAAATTATAAAACAAAAATTAAACAATTTAATGAGTATTAGTTTTTACTGAAATTTTTAGAAAGTAAACTGATTTATTTATTTTGAAATTATTAAAGTTGACGAAAAAACAACATTAATAAAACTTTGTTATAAGAGATAGATTTATAATTTTTCTTCGATAGCACTTGTAATGTTTGCACGCCGATCAAAAATCGAAAAGTAACATTCGTAATTTTAAAGCTAGAGTCGCAAATTTTAGTATAGGCGGCAAAAACTATAGTATTTGTGATTCCTGAATTTGATTGGGATCGGATACAAATTGCAAAAGTAATTAAAACAAGTAAGAAAGTTACAGATACCCGCTACCCACTTTTAATAAAGGCAAAATATTGCGGTAACATTTTCAAAATACACCGAAAATACTTAAAAATACTAAAAATATAACAAATGGTATGTTTGGTATATCGATATAGTACACCATTCAAAATATACCATAGACGGTACAATATACCAGATTGTCAGCCAAAGCAACTCAGACCCTAGTAAGTAGGCGTTTTTGCTCATACAAAAGTATTTCTTTAATAACTTCGACAATTTTTATCTGATCGCAACCAAATTCAGGAAAATCAGGAATCATAAATACTATAGTTGTTATTGTATATACCAAAATTCGCAACTCTAGCTTTAAAATTACACTTGTTATTCGATTTTTTTGATTTGCGGGGGCGGAAGTGGGCGTGGCAAAAATTTGAAACAAACTTGATCTGCGTGCAAACATAACAAAAGCTGTCGAAAAAGAATTACAGCTCTATCTCTTATAGTCTCTGAGATCTAGGTGTTCATACGGACAGACGGACAGACACACAGACGGACAGACGGACATGGCTATATCGTCTCGGCTGTTGACGCTGATCAAGAATATATATACTTTATAGGGTCGGAGATGCCTCCTTCTACCTGTTACATACATTTCCTATCAGCACAAAGTTATAATACCCTTCTACCCTATGGGTAGCGGGTATAAAAATTCTTCTGTATGGCTATCGGGTCTTAGCTGCTTTAGCTTACAATCTGGTATATTTTAGTACTATATGGTATAATTCAAATGTGGTACTATATACCAAATATAATCCCTTGGTTTATTTTACTGTTTGTATTCTATATTTTGCTATATTTCAAAAATAATAGCGCACTGTTTTGCTTCCATTAAAAATGGAGAGCTGACACACTCGAATGTAGCTTTCTTACTTGTTTTTTTATAGTATATGTAATATTCGACATAAGAAAATGTGTATAAAATAGAATTCGAATTCAAACTGAAAAGTTCTTCATAGTTCAATTTATCAATTAATTATATATTTATCGTAGACTAATCAATGAATTTTCTATTTAACTTTTAGATGACGATTAAGTTTATAGTTCTCATTTCAATTGAGAGAACTTCAGTATTAATTTACAATTTCCCATTTTTGTGTAGTATTAACACTAATCAGTGATAGCAGAGTGCTTAGAATATCTGCTTAAAGTGAATTCTTGCAGAGATATAAAATATACATGTAGATCTACTCGCTGAGGGGTGTGGCAAATGCGAGGGGTGCAGCACAGTGGAGGGGGCGGGGCGGGGCGGGGAGAAGTAAGACTGTGTGAGAAATTTTAGAGTTTGGTTTGGTTTTGTTGCTCGTTGGGATCGTTGTTGTTGTTGTTGTTGTGTTGTTGGCTCGTCGTTTCCTGTCGCATTTCATTGAAAAATTCTCATGTCAAAAGCACACGATTAACGCGTGTCGGGGGCGGTGAAGCGGCGAATTAAGATATTTACGTTAACAAAACCATCGATTCTCGATGTGGCAGCAGAAGCTGAGTCCCTTTTGAGGCAGCATCAGCAACAGCAACAGCATCAGCAACAGCAACAGCAAATCAAGATAGCTGAGAGCGTCGCTTTTGAAACCCAATTCCCAATTCTCGAGCGATGCTGTGACGGTAACCTGGTCTTTGACATCTCGCAGCGGCACGCGATTGTCAAAGTTGCGCTTATCACAGCAGCCAGCAGACAGGCAGGCAGGCAGTGTGGCAGGCAACGGTCTGTGTGGCACGTGCGGTCACGTGACCGACGTTTTTACACGTGCAACACAACGCGACTGTCGCTCTCTGATATGCTGTGTCACGGATGCGGATGTGGGCGTGTCTACCGCCCTCTTCCCCCCTTCGTTCCGTTCCCTCCGCTCGAGACACACCTTTGAGCTGGACAAGTGAAGGTGGCATGCAACTGGCAACTGGCAACCGGCAACCGGCAACTTGCAACAGCAGGCGGCAAATCTCATTTGCAAGCTAATTGCAGCCTGACTAACAAATGGCATCGAAATTTGCAATTTCTCTGAATGCAGCGAGTAAATCAAAGCAGTCACGGCTCGGTGGGAGAAGGGGGTGAGAAGTGCAGAAGAGGGGAGAAGGGGAGAAGGGTACCATAAAAACATATGACACCATTTTGATGGGACACGTTTGTCGTAGCAAATTATGCATAAAATAGATTGCACTGTTGACACTTGTGAATGTGTGTGAGTATGTGTATTCGAGTGTGTGTGTGTGTGTGAGTGTGTGTGCTACTAATCGGACTTGTCATGTGCCCATCACAACAACAGCGAAGGGAGAGACAGGGCGAAGGGCTGCGGCTGCGGGTTTCACGGGTTGCGCCTCAAACAAAAGCCAATTGTCAAAATCAGAATCAGAATCAACAGCCACAGCAACAACAACAGCAACAACAACAACTACATGACACATAGTAGTAGAGCAACTCGCTGAAATCTTTTTCTCTCCTCTTTTTTTCGTGCGACCCAATTTCATTTTTTTAAATAGCTTCAATTGGGTTTGTAATTCGAAACTTGAGCGCAGCAGGGTGGAATTTACTCTGGATTTGCGGTGCTGATCGGGCGGTGTTCTTGCACTGTTATATGATTAGCAGACAGACAGACAGACAGACAGAAGGAAGGAAGGAAAGGCAGATAGAGAGGCGGGATGCAGAGATGCCTGCAACAGACAGGCTGAGAAAATGCCGCCAACGAAGTCAGACAATACCAATAACGAACAATCAATTACAGCATATTTTAAATAAATTGCAGATATTACCAAAATAACAATTTTGAAATATAATAATAATAAAATTGTATTTTAAATGTAAAATAAGAACATTACATTTACGATTCTTAAATAAATTGTATATCATTAAATTTCAGAAACAAAATTTCTACTACAATAATTTTCTTTTTAAGACAGATCACCTCACAAACTAGAATTCTTTGAAATTCGGATCTTTAACATATCAAAGTTGTAAGATTTTAAAGTAATTGTTTTTATATGTTGTGGGTCACATACATAAAACAGAAATACAAGTTGCATATATTGCACAAATTCGATTCGAAACAAAAATTTATCAGCAATTGTTTTAAAAATAAGAATTAACTTAAAATAAATTGTCCATCTTATATATTATATATTCAATTTACAAAACACCCTTCACGTTTTGCTTGTGAAACACGAAATAACGCCATCTGTTGGCATCAAATGCAAACAAAACGAATACCGTAAAATTGAGCGCTAATTCAGTGCTGCGCTAAAGTTCAAATCTCGGCTAATGTTAATGTTAAATGGTTAGCAGCCAATTAACATAAAATCACTAACCATACAATACATAGATGCTTCAGCCAGAACAATTTTTTGTATCATCAAAAACAGTATTATTGCAACTCTAGTCGGGGGTCGGGGGTTTTGAAAAATTTTGAAATTTGGCAAAAATTTGAGACTTTGAAACTTGGGTAAACGATGAATTTGTATGGACCATAGGCTGAAAGGATGAACATTTTTGGAATTCGGCAAAATTTTGAAATTCTAAAGGGTGGGCAAACGAAAATAGCGAATGGGCAGTCTGAAAAAGTCAAAAAAATTTGAAAAATTTTGAAATTTGGCAAAAATTTGAGACTTTGAAACTTGGGTAAACGATGAATTTGTATGGGCAATCAAAAAAGTTGAAAACCTTCTAATTTTTCAAAATTTTGAAATTCTGAGATATGGGCAGACTTGAAAACACTTGACGCTACCGTTGTAGAGCTTTAGTTTTCATAATTTCGAGGTGTGGGCGATCGAGTTTGAGGCATTCATGCCGAAAAAATGTCAAAATTTTTCAAAATTTAAAATTTCGAAAACGAAAATTTTTTTCGAAAAACTAAAAGATGGGCAAACGATTTTAAAGCGATTTCCGCAAAAAAATTTTGGAAAAAAAATTTTTTGAATTTTCGAAAAAAAAAAAATTTTCATAATTTTGAAACTAAGGGTGGGCAAAAAAAAATTTTCCTGGGCAAACATGGGCAAACGATTTAAAACAATGGGCACCAATTTTTTTTGAATATCTCAAATCACTGGACCCAGCTTCTCTGAGCTAAATTCGAAGTGTCTGTGGAAAAAGCAGGTTCAAATCACAATCAAAACTTAGTGGCCGATGCTAAGACTTGCATTACCAAGCCGGGATTATTTTTACCAAATCAAATTTATTGCGTAAAAGGTATAACTTTTTATTTGGTATAAAAAATACATTTAAATCTATTTTAGTTTTTATATTTATGGGTACTCTTAGCAAACTAATTATTAATTAATTAACAATTTTTCTTTACCTTTTTATTTTAATCTTTATTCGCGTTAGTTAACATTATACTTTTGCTTTTCACAGGCAACCAGATTTATGTGTCAACCAATTACATTTGCCTTAACTCTGATCCCAGTAAGGGAGTCTATTTGTACGAAGTGCGTTTTAGTCCCAATGTCGATTCAATCCACTTAAGGATCAAATACTTAAACGAGCATAAGGATAAATTTGGCGGCACAAAGACCTTTGATGGTTCCTTATTATATTTACCAATTTTGCTCAAAGAAGAATTGACAACGTTTGTTACCAAAACTGCGGAAAATGGTCAAATCGAAATACGTTTGCTATTCAAGATAGAAAGAGTCTCTCAAGGACTGCATTCAACTCTACAACATTCTATTTGATCGCATTATGCGTACGCTCAAGTATGTGAAATTCGATCGCAAAAACTTTGATCCCACACAACCAAAAATAATACCTATTGCAAAATTAGAAGTATGGCCTGGATATGTGACAGCTGTTGACGAATACGATGGCGGTTTGATGCTTTGCTGTGATGTATCGCACCGATTGCTATGCCAAAGGACCGTGTTGGAAGAGCTCGTTGACATCTATCTGCAAAATAAGAGTTGCTATCAGGAGCAGGCGAAAATGTATTTATTGGGTAGCATTATTATTACCATATATAATAATCGTACATATAAAATTCCTTGTCGGACCGATTGGGAAACCAAGAAGAAATCATACATTTGAGCTCGTGTTATGCCCTTGTCAAAAACGGTTCCCGGCGATGGATTTGTGTAATTGTTATTACTTCCCTGAAAATAGTCAGAATAAAAGGCTTCGAAATTTTATGCTAACTTACGTTATTCAATTATTACCGTAAAGAATCGCGTATTTATACGCTTCTGGACAACTATAAACGTTATTTTTATATTTTTGCCACTAATAGCCTTGAATTGGGGAATCTCATACATGGAGCATAGATTTACTTGACCATCCCCAACGCCATCTCTGAAAGATGTGAAGGATAATAATAATAAGTAACTTCAGAATTTTATCTCATATTTGGTGTAGAAGACTTTGGAGAATAAGATATTTTGATGCTTCTACCCTAATACCTGTAAATTATAACACTGTCCGGAAGGTAACCATTGCGCCGCTTATAGCTCTTCAGAGCACACTCAAAAGCCGAAGTTAGACCATTAACAAACTCTTGTCTTGCTATACCACTGCGTATAGGTTGCGTTTAACGAAGCGACAAATGCTAATATATTTGTAGAATATTAATAAGTGTGTATAAACTAATTATTTAACTACACTTACCCGCTACAGAGCTGCTCTTTTGACTGGGATCATGATACGAATCGATGCCACAAATCATTACTTTTTTGAATGGAATTTTCACAGACCACAATAATATAATCTTTTTGGACTATCGAGCGATTCTTGCCATCATTCAACAATGTTCTGGCGTTGATTATCTATAATTAAACATTGTAATTACTAATAAGAAGCACACAGGATGTGTGCTATTTTACCTGAGAGGCGACAGGTAATTCAGCACAACAAATCTTTTTAATCGCCGAGTATCTGTCCTCTCTGCTGGAGAGACAAATACAAACAACTATTTGAGTTTCACTGACGATGTTGCGACGTAGAGCATCCACATAAGAGTCTATGCGATCCTGACCCAATGTCAATTTCTTTGGTTTATTTATGCGCATACCAAATGCGGGACAACATGTCTCCATATGTTTCATGAATGAATTGCAAGCACTCAAATCGTTTTTGTGATATATCAAAAGCCAATTATCTATGTGAACAACATCGAGTAATTCACTGTTGGTTGCATCTCGCGAAAATTTCAGCATTTGGACCGGCGGATACGGTTTTATTCGCAAAATATATTTGCTCGTCAAGTAGTTTGCGGCCAACGACGCTGA
The DNA here is from genome assembly GCF_009650485.2 of Drosophila albomicans. Classification (NCBI taxonomy): domain Eukaryota; kingdom Metazoa; phylum Arthropoda; class Insecta; order Diptera; family Drosophilidae; genus Drosophila; species Drosophila albomicans. Next base: position 4,535,691 of record NC_047627.2, on the reverse strand, counting down.
CGTTGTTATTGGCTAGCGTCAATCCCCAATTGGCAAGAATTTGCTTTGCCTCGACATTTTTATTCACATTTTTCACGTATAGTACTTCTCTAAAGCCAAGATCCGTTGATTTGGCGTAACTCGCGTAACTGCTGCAATGTCTCGCATAAGTTTTTCATCAGCACGAATATTATCATGGATGCCAGTCAAATAGCATAGTTCGGGTATTAAAGAATAACGTATTTCATCTTCATCTTTGCTCGCATTTTTTTCATATTTCTGTTGTTTTTTGCTTATCAATAACGGCTGTTTGATATCTTTGATATTGATATTGTGATGTGTCTCGTAATATTCGATATAACTGCAAGATCCGTTGCGTGTTTCAAACATCGATTGTGGATTTTCAGTAAAGCAAATATCATCAATTCTATATGTACGATTATTATATAATATCTGGTAATAATAATGCTACCCAATAAATAGCATCTCTTATTTTCCAGATAGATGTCAACGAGCTCTTTCAACACGGTCCTTTGGCATAGCAATCGGTGCGATACATCACAGCAAAGCATCAAACCGCCATCGTATTCGTCAACAGCTGTCACATATCCAGGCCATACTTCTAATTTTGCAATAGGTATTATTTTTGGTTGTGTGGGATCAAAGTTTTTGCGATCGAATTTCACATACTTGAGCGTACGCATAATGCGATCAAATTGAATGTTGTAGAGTTGAATGCAGTCCTTGAGGGACTCTTTCTTCTTGAATAGCAAACGTATTTCGATTTCACAATTTTCCGCAGTTTTGGTAACAAACGTTGTCAATTCTTCTTTGAGCAAAATTGGTAAATATAATAAGGAACCATCAAAGGTCTTTGTGCCGCCAAATTTATCCTTATGCTCGTTTAAGTATTTGATCCTTAAGTGGATTGAATCGACATTGGGACTAAAACGCACTTCGTACAAATAGACTCCCTTACTGGGATCAGAGTTAAGGCAAATGTAATTGGTTGACACATTAATCCGGTTGCCTGTGAAAAGCAGAAGTATAATGTTAACTAACGCGAATAAAGATTAAAATAAAAAAGTAATCTTAACGGTAAAGAAAAATTGTTAATTAATTAATTATTAGTTTGCTAAGAGCACCCATAAATATAAAAACTAAAATAGATTTAAATGTATTTTTTATACCAAATAAAAAGTTATACCTTTTACGCCATAAATTTGATTTGGTTAAAATAATCCCGGCTTGGTAATGCAAGTCTTAGCATCGGCCACTAAGTTTTGATTGTGATCTGAACCTGCTTTTTCCACACGACACTTCGAATTTGCTTGAAGTCGCACCCATATCAATTCCCTCAGAGGAATTCCACCGGCCATAAATGTTTGCAAAAAATGCCCACGACCGCGCCCACGTCCAACTGAGATGTTGACATTTTGAAAAGACGTTGCTAATTCGCTGGCGACATTGTCCCGCCGATACTCGCCGCTTGATAGCGATTGATTAGCATCCAAGCCGCTATCCTTAATTTGATCGTTAATACTAGCCGAAATTTCGGAAGGCTCATCTTTTTTTTTGAACAAAGCCAATAAGTTGCCACGACTAGACATGAAAAACAAATATATGAATTACTTCGACAATTGTCAAAAGGAATAAAAAAACTTTTTGTGAAATCGATATTTTTATTAGCGATACTACGATAACAATTTCCTAAGTATCGTCTAGATCGAATGTGCGTCAAGATAGCTCCGCAACTTTAGCGTCACATATCGATAAAAAAAAAAATATGGGCTAAAAAAAACTTTTTATTTTCGTCTTTTTATGTGATATTTAAACTTAAATTAAAAAAGTTTAAATGCAAAACAATAGAAAATTAAATTATCTTTCTATTAAATCCATGTTCGTCAAATTTCATGCAGTTTTTATGCACTAAAATCGTGAATGAAATATTGGGGTAGCTACATTTTTGCCAATATCCAATTTGCCAATTTGATACATTTACTCTCGGCACTAATGATAAAATGTTATTGCGAAGTGCAAACATTTTTTGTTAAAGGCACATCATTGCAGCCGGCTTTAATGCTAAGTATTTCAAAAGCAACATAAGTGCTATTCTCGGTTTGAAACCATAAATCATAATTTTGAATTATGCTTACGGAAAAACAGAGTTCAATATTTATGGGAATTAGACAAAACTCATAAGTATTTAATTTTTATTAATAGTTCTTAAGGCGTCGTTTTGCATTCACTTAAAAATCAATGCAGATGATTTTTATATCGCTTATTGATAACTGTTCTATAAACAAAAAAGCCCCAAGTATTGAAAGGTAAAGTAAAATAACTATTTTGCTTACTACTTGAAACTAAACCAAACTGAATTAATTAGCGTAAGGTAAGGATATTATAGTGATTTATTTTTTGCGTTCATATTGGAATCTGTAGACGGGAGCACTGTCTTTGGTGCCATTTTTGAGTTTCTTAGGCTTGAGTAGGCGTGGCTGTTTTAAGGCGTTTTTCATCTCTAGCTTTTGCTTTACAATGTTTAGTTCACGTTCGCGTTGTTCACGTTTCTTGAGCTCATTGATACGCTGCTGCCGGAGAATGTCATTTGAGGATGTTGCCTGTAAATTTAGCATTGATTAGCTTTCATTAATTCCTTGCAAATCTTAAACTTACCTCAACATCAACATCAGCTGCAGCAACGCGTTCACCTAAAGTAGGTGCCACAACACGCTGTTTCACGCCACTCTCATCGAATGTGAAACGTTTGTTTTGCCCCTGCGCGGCATCCAGGTCCACAATCGAGGCACGCAAACGTTCCAGCTTGCGGCGCTCCACGGTTAATTTCATGACTACATATTTCAGATCTTGTGTCTCCATCAGCGCCAATTGATCGGGTGTGTGTTCGTCCTTGGCCTCCTTCTCGCGATGCACATCATCGTTGAGCTTCGAGTTGATCATATGATGGTAGAACTCATCGGGATTCTTGTTCAGCGCCCGCTTGTAAAGCACCTTCAGCGTCTGCTCCTTGCGATGCGCGTCGAGCGAACGCTTCTTGTAGTCTTTCTTCTTTTCCAGCAGCCCCAGATGCTGGCGTGCCTCTGGCTGGTGGCGCTCGCGATGCACCTTCTGGTTGCTCTTTGACGCCTTTTTCCACGACGACATTTTCGCTGTTTTTGCAAATTGTTTATTTCAAAAACAAGAAAACGTGTTGCAAGCACGCGCAGCTGATGAAAGCGTAGTGTGACCGTGTGTAGAGTTCAGCAAATTTGCCATTTTAAATTGGTAAAATACCAAATATGCCACTAACAGTGTTACCAGCTTCTACTCAAAAGAGAATTTGAAAACAGCTACAAGCTAGCTGACTCAAACTCATTAAAAACTAACTTTAAATGAAGACTTATGTTTATTTAAATGATTTGTATATAACTTAAATGTCCACAAAATTAGCTTCTTTCGCTGTACACGCAGTTGATGAGCTCGCAATGTGGAATGTATATATCTACATACATATACATATGTAGTAAATTTACATTTTACGTTCAAAACATACATAAGTGGAATTTACTTAGATATGAAAAAAGTATACGTCAAACAGGCTAAGTAAGCAATCTTTTATAATAATAACAAATATAATGAAGCTCCTTAATTTTTTATTATAAGTTTAATTGCAAAATAAATAATTTAATTGCTAATTGACATTGAGAGAAATAGAACACTCTAAGGCACCTTTACATTTTAGTAATTGCATTTATTGTCAAATTTAACGTAAAAATTGCTAAATTCACAACGACGCTTGACAAGACAAACTTGTGTGCTATGTTTATATCAATATATAAAACAAATCCACGTAAGATGGCTAATGGCTATAATGGCTATATTATCGAATTGTGTTAAATTTACTTTATGTCTATAAGTTTAATTTAATTTATTTAAAAAATAACAATGGGCTAAACGTATGGGGCCTTACTGCTTCGGAAACGGTCACACAAATGTGCCTCGTCACTTTTTATCGATAACTCGCAGCGCCTACTGCTGTTAAAAACGATTGCTGTCGATTGTTGTTGAAAGCTGCCAGCTGATGTTTACTTGCCTGCTGAACACTGTTACTACATGTGCATTTCAAAATTGTGCTTGACAGCGTGCGTTCATATTTTTGTGTGTTAATTTTCAGTTCCCAATTTTTTTTGGTTTAATCAATTAAAACAAAAGTGAATCAAAATGGTGAAAAAGAAAATTGATAACCGCATACGCGTGATGATTGAGAATGGTGTGAAGCTGGGCCATCGCACCATGTTCATCGTCATTGGCGATAAAGCACGCGATCAAGTGCCAATTCTCTACGATATATTGACCAAGTCGACGGTCAAGGCGCGTCCCACGGTGCTGTGGTGCTACAAGAACAAGGACGAAGCTATTTCCAAGTGAGTCTCGCACGCAGCTTTCCCAAAACATTCGTGTAATTTCCATTTATCCCCAAATAACAGTCACGGCAAGAAGCGTGCTAAGAAGATTGCAACCGGCAAAGTCGATGTCAATGAGGCAGACATGTTTGATGCCTTTCGCGTGGCCACCACCATCCATGGTCGCTACTACTCCGACACACACACCATTCTGGGACGCACCTATGGCGTCTGTGTACTGCAGGACTTTGAGGCATTGACTCCCAATCTTCTTGCACGCACCGTGGAAACCGTCGAGGGTGGCGGCCTGATTATTCTGTTGCTGAAGTCGCTGCAGTCGCTGAAGCAGCTCTACACCATGAGCATGGATGTACACAAACGTTTCCGCACTGAGGCCCATCAGACAGTCACCTGCCGCTTCAACGAGCGCTTGATTCTATCGCTGGCCGATTGCAAGCGCTGTCTGGTGGTCAACGATGACCTCACCGTGCTGCCCCTCAGCTCCAAGACCATCAACGTGGACCCAGTGAATGTAAGAAAAATTCCTAAACAGTATTACCGTTTTTTTTCCATGTGAACCATTCCTAGATCCTCTACTTTTGTAAAGGGGGAAAAATTTAGCAGAAACTTCTACAATTTGACCTATACTTTTTGGTTTAAGCAATACTTTACATCTTTCTTAGCTCAGCATATAAGTTGTATACTTTTCTTAATTTTTGCAGCCCGGCAGCATTGGAAAGTCGGAGAACGAGAGCAGCTTGAAGGACCTAAAGGAGAGCCTGCTAAATGTGCAGCCAGCTGGCGCACTGGTCAATCTCTGCAAGACATACGACCAGGGCAATGCAGTGGCCCAGTTCATCGAAGCTCTGGTGGACAAGCAACTGAAGCCACCCATGTCACTGACAGCGGCACGTGGACGCGGCAAATCTGCCGCTTTGGGACTCTCCATTGCCGCAGCTGTGGCATTTGGCTATGTCAATGTGTACGTGACATCGCCGCATCCGGAGAACTTGATTACGCTCTTTGAGTTCGTGTTGAAGGGCTTCGATGCGCTGGAGTATCAGGAGCATGCCGATTACACCATCATACGCAGCACCAATGAGGACTACAAGAAGGCCATCATACGCATCAATATAACGCGTAACAGTCGCCAGACTATACAGTATATTGCACCCAATGACACACATCTGTTGAGTGCCGCCGATCTGCTGTTGATCGATGAGGCGGCTGCCATTCCGCTGCCGCTTGTTAAGAAAATGATGGGTCCATATTTGATCTTCATGGCTAGTACAATCAATGGCTACGAGGGCACTGGACGTTCGCTCAGCTTGAAGCTCATTTCGCAGCTGCAAAAGGAGAACAATGCACGTCCGCCGCTCAAGCTGGATGAATCGATTCGTTATCAGTCCAACGATGACATCGAGCGTTGGCTGATCAATCTGCTCTGCCTGGATGCGAGCAGTGTGCCGGCCATTAGCTCCGGTTGTCCGACTCCCGCTGCCTGTGATTTGTATTACATTGATCGCGATGCCTTGTTCTCGTATCACAAGGCAACTGAAGCGTTCCTGCAGCGCCTGGTCTCGATTTATGTGTCTTCGCACTACAAGAACACACCCAACGATCTGCAGATGATGAGCGACGCCCCCGCCCATCATTTGTTCTGTCTGCTTGGACCGATAGAGCGCAAGGATGCACTGCCCGAGATCCTTGTTGTTGTCCAGGTCGCACTCGAGGGTCAAATCTCCTCACAGAGCATTAGCGAGTCAATGGGACGCGGCAAGAAGGCTGCCGGCGATCTGATACCCTGGAATGTGGCCGAACAGTTTGGCGATCGTGACTTCCCCAAGTTGTCCGGTGTGCGAATCGTGCGCGTCGCCACCAATCCCAGTTACCAACGCATGGGCTACGGCAAGCGTGCTATTCAACAGCTCAAGGAATACTATGAACGTCGCCATGTCGATCTGTCGATAGAAGGCGATACGCGCAACAGAGGTGAGTTGACCCCACAAGCACGGTTTGCAGTCCAGCTAAATCGTCCCAATAATCACTTGCCCTTTTCTCTCTTCTTTTTAGCTGGCATTGAGGAAGTGGAGGAGGAGGAGCTCAGTCTGCTCAAGGAGCAGATTCGTCCTCGCGCGCAGATTCCCACACTGCTGCAACGTCTGAAGGAGCGTTCGCCGGAACCCGTTGACTACATTGGCACCTCCTTTGGCCTGACCGGTGAGCTGCTCAAGTTCTGGAAGAACTGTGGCTTTGTCCCCGTCTATCTCAGCCAGAAGTCGAATGAGCTGACCGCCGAGCACAGCTGCATCATGCTGCACACATTGGAGACAAGCGCCACCGTTGACTGGTTGCCATCCTACTATAAGGACTTTCGACGTCGCGTCCTTCGTTTGATGGGCAAAACATTCAGAGAGTTCGACACCAAAGTCTGTCTGTCGTTGCTCAGTAACTCGCCGGTGACGATTCCTGACTGCCCTCAGCTGGACAAGCACATGCTTGACGTGTACTTCCTGCCACACGATCTGCAACGCCTCGAGAGCTATGCTCGCCAACAGTCCGAATTCCGTCTGATTATCGATCTGCTAACAGACATTGCCCAGCTGTATTTCCAGGGCTCAATACAGACACTGAAGCTTGACAATGTGCAGAAGAATATTCTAATGGGATTGGCCATTCAGGGCAAGTCGGTGGATGCCTTGGGCGCGGAGATCAATATGCCGGGCAAACAGGTGCTGGCCAAATTCTATGAAGGCATGAGAAAGTGCTATGATTGCATCCGCAATGTCATCGAGGAACACATCGAAGGTGGTATGCTGCAGGAGGCGGAATTGCCGCGTGGCGAACAGCTGCAACCGATGTCGCTGACCATTGACCAAGAGCTCGAAAGCTCCGCTCAAAAGATAACCAAGAAGCAAAAGAAGGAGCTGAAACGTCTGCTGGACGAGCAGAATGGCGATGCGACAGACGATATCAAGGTTAGCAAACAGGCTAAATTATCGAAAACGCCGCGCAAGGAGCAAAAGGAGGACAACAAAAAAATTCAGGTTAGCGAGCATAAAAAGGCGGCAATGGCGAGATTAGGAATCACCGCCGAGGAATATAAAAAATTTTTTGGATTTAAAAGTGATGCTGAACGTTTGGAAATTCTAAAAAGCAACGAGGCGTACTTTAAGAGGCCAGAAGAGCAACCGTATGTGAGGCCTAGCAAGATAGTACATCCAATATATAGAAACCAGAAGGATTATGAGAAAAAGCTGCAATTACGAATAGCCTTTGCATACAGAGAACGACTTTTAAATAAGTCAAAGGGATATCAGGAAAAACAAATAATTATGTATAATGAAAGTAAGGATTAGCGCAAGATTAACAAGAATCAACACACACTCAAAGAAGAAATCAAGAAGAAGTAACTGAAGAAAGAACCTTTTTTGAAGAATATTGAAGAAAAAAATATAAATTTATCAAGAACCTTGCTGCCGGTTACGTACTAGATCAGTTAGAATCCAGCTATAACAGAAAAATTTAAAGATGAAAGAAGAAAAATATTTGTGAAGAATGCAAGTAAGAATAAGTATAATAGATAAAGAAAGTGTTTATAGCAAAAAAATAAAGTAGTCCAGTAGGGTATTAAGAGAAGGATAGATTGATGCCATGTCATTCTCTCTCTGTCTAGATCGTGTGAAATGCTAATTCTACAATATATTATTTCATCTCTTTTTTTTCACAGAACTCCGCGTCTGTTCTTCGCAAGGAGCAACGGAAAAGTCTTCAAGCCAGCAGCTAATCAAGGATACAGAGAAGAGAGGGTCTTGTAATGTAGTTCTTCTATTTTATTATATAAGATTGTTTTTTCTTTTTATGTAAGTTGCTTAAATATAAAGCAAAAAAAAAGAGAAGCGAATTAAGCGTAAGACTATATTTTGATAGTGTCCTTGTTGGCCTTGGCCGCCGCAGCGGCTGCTCGCCGTTGATCCCGCAAATCCTGAAAACTGACGCCCGGCTCCTTGTGGGAGTTGCGTGGATAGCGTTTCACCTTGGACCGCTTGCGTGAGACAGCCACCGTTGTAGGCAATATGTTGCGCTTCTGCAGCAACTTGAAGCGATCGGTAAGCAGATTGCTCTCGGTCTTCACATTGCGCAGATTGCCGGCCAAGTCCTCGGGCATATTGACATCGACATCGGGCTCCTCGTACTTGTGGCGACCCAAACGCTTGGGCTCGAACTTCTTGCGTTCGGCCTTCAATTTGCGACGTTTCTTCAGCTCATTCAGATCCTCGGCTTCTTCCTTGATCTCGGCACGTATAGATTTGATTCTGGAGAAGGTTGGAAGAGGGGTTATTAACTGTGTCAAATTAAGAGAATGCTTGGTTACCTGATCAGATCAGCAGTCTGTTTCTTAAGCGCCTTCTTCAGCTCGTGTTGACGCTGCAGCTCCTTTTGCTTGAGCTCCTTGTTACGTGCCTGTTTGCTCTTCTTTTTGTTCTCCACGGGAGCATTGACTGTGTGATAAGCAGCTGATGCCTTCTCATCGTCCTCAGCTTCTTCCTCGCCCTCATTCTCCTGAATTCCCTCACTCATCTCAATAAGGCGACGCTTGTCACGCTCCTCGGGCGTGACTTTGCTGAACATGCTGGTTGTGACACGCTTCAGATGCTGCTCCTTCTTGATGACACCCTCCTCGTGCTCCACCACCTGCTGCAGCAGCTCCTGATGTGCCTTCAGCGATGGATTGTAGCTCATGCCCGGATGCGGTGCTTCGAACTTTCTGTGAAAGCCATTCAAATTAACAACAATTATATACAGAGCTGTTAACTTAGCTAAATGGTCAAAAAGCTTACTTGGCCTTGGTGGTGTTGTGATGCAGACTGGAATGAACCTTGACCACCTTGCGTCCCACATTGCCAGCAATATGCACAGCCAGATCACGACTAACCCAACCCTTCTCGTCCTTCAGTCCGGGTATTTGATCACGGAAATCTTCCTCGACCCACAGATTCTTGGCCGTCTTGTTGACCAACTTGCGACCCTCCTTCTCAGCCAGACGCTCATCAAGCTTTTCATAGTAGCGTCCACGATCAGCGTTAGCCTGACGATGACGTCCCTTGGTTGGATTGCGTACCTCCTCCTCGATGTTGCGACCGTTCTTCTTCTGCTTTACATGATTGCTGATTGAAGATTGAGATTATACACCTGTTGTCAACGACTTCTTCACCTTGCTTACCGCTTCACAATCGGATCCTCCACCTTGGATGTGTTCTCTAGAGCTTGCAAGCTGCGCATTGGTTTCAGCGCGTTCATCTTGCGTTTCTGTTTGATGGAGAGCAGCGACAACGCTGGCTTCGCAGTTGAACCTTCAACCACAAACAGTTCATCATCCGCCTTGTCCTTGAACGTGCTGGAAGTCAATAAAAATGTTCATACCCACTTTGTTTACGCATTTCCCTTTAATTCGTGACTTACCCAACGCGCTCCTCAAGACGCTGATCCTCGAGAAACTGTTCGACATCTTGTATGTCTGTTTTGCGCCACGCAGATTTGTTTTTCTTTGAAATGCGCTTCTTTTTAATTGGAGCATCTATTAGCGCAGTCATGGCGCCGCGTTTTTACTTATTTTTTATGAAAAGATCCAAAATTGAAAACAAAATAAAACGCCACCGAATTCAACACGTGCAAACTGTGTGCGTTACACAGCACTGAACAAACTTTTTAACAGCTGTTTAACAGCCGCTCTGCGACCGGCATTAACATTGCCAACTGTTAAGTAGCTGTTATGTTAAATACATTCGCCCAGCAAATAAATACCAGCGCTGTAATCGCAGCATGGAACACTTACAGATATAAATAATGATTTTAAAAAATTATATTTTTGTATTTTCTCTATTGTAAACTGTAATTCTTTTACTCGAAAATGTCTTTCAGCTTGCCGTACACAAAATGTATTAAACAGAAAATATAGAGTGGCGGAGGTTTTAAAAATACTATTATATACCATGCATCTGTATACTTGTAAATAACATTACATTTAAAATACTGCTACAAAAATACCACAAATGTGACGCTTGCCTCGCTCGCATTCAGTAGTTTTCTTATCTATTTCGCGCGGGGGTGTGTATTTTATGTGTGTTTATGTTTTTTTTGCTAGCAACAGACGCATAATCTCTTTTTAAGGCGGCAAGTTTGAAGAGAGCGGCCACAAGTTTGCCTTTCGTCAATTGAGTTACGCTCGCAAAGAGAGTGTCGCATAAGTTTGTTTGGACCACGTCGCTCAATCGCCGGTAAATTGATCTTATCGCAGATTCAACAAAAACAAAACAGTTATAGTAGGTAAGTGTTTGTATATCTCTCTCTATCTCTCTGCCACTCTCTCTGTGTGTGCTGCGTTGTCTGACGTGTACCAAACAAATGAATGAGCACAAATAGTTTTTGTTTTGCAAAATATTCATTTTATTGACGGCACAACAGCAACAGCAACAGCTTATCACAGTATCAAGTGTATTATTGAGCCACTTGAGGCGGTGAGTCGGGCGCACGTATTTATAAAACTCGTTTGAATCGCAGGCAATCAGCACAGTAGGAAAGTAGTAGCCAAGATGAGCACACCGACGTTCGACGACATCTCCGCCAAGTTCACAGAGGCAACCCTCGATGAGATCATTCAGAATGCCGGCGGCACCAAGCACACCTCCTACAAGTTTGGCGAGGGCGGCAAGAAGGGCGACTCCTATCTGAGTCGCGTCTTTCGCATCTGTGTGTACGGCATCAAGGAGCCCGAGGGCGAGCAGCTGGAGGTCAATGTGATCGTCAAGGGCATGCCAGCGAACCTGCACCGCCGTCGCCTTTTCCGTTCCGTCGACTTTTTCCGCAACGAAATCGATTTCTACACCAAGGTCATTCCCGCTGTGGAAGCCTTTCAGAAGTCACGTCAGCCGCTGCCCAAGAATCCCTTCGTCGAGTATCCCAAGTGCCTGGCATCTGTCTGCGACGGTGTCAACGATTTCGTTGCTCTCGAAGATGTGGGATTCCGTGGCTATCGGGCGCCTAATCGGTGAGTACTCGAAAACTACATAAATAATCCTCTTGGATGGGTCACTTTGTCTTTTAGCTTTTATGTACTGTATTTTTTGTTTTGTGCAAATTTGACAGTCAGATATTATTGTACTTTATTATTATTTGGAATAACGATCTCAGAGATTACAACAGCTAGGTTTACAATATTTTGTGTCTTAGTTTTGGATGCCACGCCCCTTTCGCTCCTTTTGCTAGTTCAATATTTATTGAAGTAAATTTATGACAGCTTGTAAAGTTCATAATAAAATAATTATGAATCTTTTGGAAAAATATTATACTCTATAGTTAAAAGTATAATATTCTGTGTTCTAATATTGGTAGAAATTATAATTAGAAATCTTGTTCTGAATTGGGACATTGCTTCCTCATATACTATGATTTTATTTTTTATTTGATTACCAATATTAAATATTACATCTAAAAAAAATCATTACACATAACATAATCAAGGGTTATTAGGAAGTGCGTGATTGTACTTTAGACTTTAATCTTAGTAAAATCTTAAGATATTAGGTTTAACTCTGATTCTAGTTAGTGAGACTTAGATAAGCTTGGTTAAAGATATGGAAAATTTACAATATTTGAGAAATATTTAAACCAATATAAGTGATTTTCTTTTGTGTTTATTATTATCATGATTTAATAAACCTTTTTTCTAATACCGATATGGTAGCTAAGTAGTAGTTGCTAGTTTTGTAATGAGTATTTTTTCTTGTTATTATGTTATAAATATTAAAACTGCAAATCTACAATTGTTACTTGACATTGATAGCATGAACTACATTGCCCTGGAGGATGCACTGCTGACCATGCGCACACTGGGACGCTATCATGGTGTTGCCCTCGCCTTCCATGCCCTGGACCCAGAGAACTTTGAGAAAGCAGCCAGCTCACTGCAGGAGACCTACTACGGTGAACATACCCGTGAGTGGTACACGGGATTCCTGAAACTGGCGCTGAAGGTCGCAAGCGATGCGGTTGAGAAGACGCTCCCCAATACCAAGTACGAGACGTTGGCCAACAATTTTCTGCAACCGCAGCTCTTCGATGACATGATCAATCTGGTGAGCACGCGCTCGAAGTTGAGTGTCTTTGGGCATGGCGATTGCTGGACTCCCAATTTCCTCACACACTACAGCGAGGCGGGCAAGCCGGAGAAGATCATTATCATTGACTATCAGCTGGCACGTTGCTCATCGCTGGCCCTGGACATTAGTTTCTTTATCTACTCGTGCACCAGTCAGGAGCTGCGCGAGCAGCACTACGATGAACTGTTGCGAGCGTATTTGGAGAGCGCACAGTCGCTGATCACGGATCTGGGCGGCGATGCTGAGGCTGTGATTTCGTGGGATTCGCTGCAGGAGGAGCTGAAGCAGTTTGGTCGCTTTGGCTGCGGCATGGGCATCGAATCGCTGCCAATGTCGTTGATTGAGGACGATGAGGTGGCCGACCTAGATGGCATTGTCGAGAATGCTGTGCTCACCGATGTCTGGGACATCAAGCCCTTCGAACAGCCCGCCAAGCAACAGCGCATTGCTGAGATCTTCAAGCATGCCATCGATCAGGGTTATATTAAGTAATTCGCCAACTCATTTCACATTATCACGGCCTGTGCCAAGACAATAGCCATTGAAATGATCAATTTCGGAGTATCGCATGTCGATAACTTCTTTGTGAACAAATATCAAACACTCGCCACCACTACAAACTATATAGTACTCTAATGGTATTACGACTAAGATGCATACTCGCGCAATAGAATAAAATATTAAGACACCACAATGAAAGCTTGCAAAGCTTCGTCTATATTGATTCACACTCTATCGATCAACGCACATCCGATAACACACAATCGAGCGGAGAATTCAAATTCAAATTATTACTTCACACATCGTTTTAGCTACATGCTGACATCACTTATATCTTTAATATTTCGAAAATGTCTTGAATCGCTTCCAAATGGAGAGCGCCTAAAAGTATGCAACATATTTCAATCCGCCCAATTTCGAAAATGGTTCATGCTTAAAATGTTTCAAATGCTTTTCTAGATCGATCGATTATTGATCATTACATTTACATTATTTAAGAAATGTAGAACATTTCACTCAGATTCTTCAAAAATACTTTGGAGAAAGTCATAGAGAGGGCAAAGGCATAGATAGAGGGAGACAGAAAGAGAGAGACTGTGATCGCAGTGAAATTTTTAAGAGTCAATCCACCCCCAGTACTTTTCGACCCTCTCTTTTCATTCTCTCTCTCTCTGAATTTTGAAAGCAGTGTTGACATAGTACAAAAAAAAGCTAACTCAAGAAAACATCAATAATCATCATGAAACATTAAAATATTATAAAACTAAATATTTTCAAAAAGTTTGTTCATGTTCGTCAATAAATAAATAAGTCAATTATTATCTCAGTTAAACTTATTACCATATTATTTATATTTGTGTAAGCCATGAGTCGCATACAAAATAAATTTACAATATACAAAACTGGAAACGTTGGAAAGTGACTGTATTTTGAATTTCTGAAGTTATACGTTTTTAAAATTTTCTTTAAATCCTTACTTTAGTGAAATTACTTTAAGTTCCGAAAATTTAAAATATATTTTCATCTGTCTACAATATAAAAGAATTTTTTTTTAAAAAATAAAAGAAATAATAATACATAATATAAAAAGATAATAAATTACACGGCTAAAAAAAGTGAAGGTGAAAATGTAGCCCACTATTAGCGGCTAAAACAAAAGGCTAGTTCTAGCGGAAAATTTCCAGCGTGGGCAACACTGTCGTGCGGTGAACGGCGTCGCTTAAACACGAGCATCGCTGGCGTTGCATGCCTCAGTCTCTCCACGCACGCGACGAGCTGCGGATCATCGCTGCGATCGTCGTTCGTCTCAAAGTGGTTCTCAACTACAAATACACTACAACTACAACTACAATATTAGCATAAAAAAGAAGCGTATTTAATATTTCGTATTTTAACTACTCCGAAAAATTTACAAATTACAAATATTTTTTTTTTTTTGATTTTTTATCATTTTTTGTTTGTTTGGTCAAAAATGTTGTACAAAAAGTAAAAAATAAATCATAACAAAACACGCATGTGGAAAAAAGGCGACGGCACTTGAAACGATGCCATTGCCATATATACAAATACAGATATATATACGATTATATACGAGTAGTTCTACATCGAATGTGAATGCGTTAGATTAGTGTGAGTCGCGAGTGCTATAAGTTCTCAAATATATATTTTTTTTGTTGTGGATGCACTACATCAAATAAAATTCGTAAAAAATCAAGAGAGAGAAAAAGAGTAATAATAATAATAGAAGCCAAAAAGGAAAAGTGTCGAAACGAAATGCAAATGCAACACATTGTGAGTGCTAAATTACTGATCGATTGTTTTGAGTGTGATTGATCGATTGTTTGATTGATGCGAGCAACGAGAGCTAAAGAGATGTACGAAACAAGCAATTAAGAAATCAACGCAAACAAAAAATAAAAAAGAAACAAGAAATAACATAATCAAAATAAGATAAACGAGCGACAAATCAAGGAAAACACGACAAAAAACAACAAAAACAAAGTGAGTGATGTTCATATATAGTAGTATATATATATATATAGTATATAGCATATGTATGTAGTATTTAGTAGGGTAGTCGGCAGATCATGATCATATATTACTATAGAAGCATGCATAACAGCGACTACAGACAACAGATGACAGACCGGACCGTACCGGACAGACGAAGCGATCGTGGATCGCGGTTTTGCGGATTGCGGCTTGCGGATCGTGGACCGTGGATCGTACTCATAAGCTTGCTACGGTTATGGTTATGGTTATGGTTATGCCCGGTTTCGGAAGCAGCCCGCCAGTTTGTCAGTTTGCATTTCGCGATCATCACGATGATGCTGATGATAATGACGATGCTGCTGCTCGTCTCTCTCGCTCTTTCTCTTTGACTCTCTCTCACTCTGATGTCTCATTGCCGGTCTCGCTTTAGTGTGTATGTTTTTTATTATTTTCATTTTTTTTTGTTGTTGTTGTTGTTGATCACAGGCAAAAAACAGCGGGAGAATCGAGAGGCGGCGGCGGAGGCTTCGGCCTGAGGCTGCGGCTGCGATTGTGGCTGGGGCTGGGGCTGGGTCTGCAGCCGAAATGGAATGGAATTAAATTAAATCAAATGATAAAAAATATAAATCGAGTGTAGAAACAGTGGCAGCCCTCTGTGCCAGCAGTTAAAGCTCAGCGAGGAGGAGAACACACACAACAACAAGAAATACACTCACACAAAAACAAAACACAAAATGCACAAAACCAAAATGAGAATTGAAATCGGAATCAGAATCACAATCACAATCAGAACCAGAATCAGAATCACAAACTGAAACTGAATGAGAAACCCCAACAGAGTCCCCGAGCAGAACAACACACACAACACAGAGCTAAACTGACTAACACAACTCGTACCAAACTGACTGGCAAACTGACAAACTGACAAGCTGATGCCATGATGGACTGACATTAGGGGGCACACACACACACATCTACATACACACAACTAATGGATATGCTCTCCCATTCCCATTCCCATTTCCATTCCCATTTCGTATATTAACCGTGCACACATGCCACAAAAGAACGCTGCAAAGAACGGAAGGAAAAAAAAAAGGGCCAAAGGGTAAACACTGCAGCGGCGAGTCGCGAGTCGCAACTTCCAAGCGGCACTTGTTACTCCTGCTGCTGCTGTTGATGCTGTTGATGCTGCTGCAACCGGTTGCCATCCATAAATAAATAGAGAAATACATTGAACTCGCGCGTTTGCCATTACATTTGCTTACATAATGAGATTCCCCTCCATTTCGAAATGTCAAAAATCTGTCTGTCTGTCTCCTCTAGTAAAAATAAGTTGCTTGCCCTCGAATCTCGAATCTGCTGCCTTTCGCTCTTAACTGTAGCTGTATCTGTATCTGTATCTGTAAAAGTATTTGTTGTTGTATACGTATAGAATATAGAAGTATCTGCTGTATTCATATGTATCTTCATCTCTTATTCTAGCTGTATCTGCATTTGTTTCTTTTAGACAGACATTAATTGTACACGTGTCTTGGCCAAAACAACAATCGCCAATCGATCGACTGCCATTTGGCATTTGTCAAAAATGTGCCAAAAAAAACACACACACACACACACATACTAACATCACACCTCTCCATATATGTACTGTTCCGATCTGTTGTTTGTTTTGGCCAGAGATTTGCGCAGCGTTCGCCGCACTCATTTATTTTATACCCTCGACTTTTGGCCAATTTTTGGATTTTGCGCATTCCCATTTGCAACTTTACCCAAAAAGTTGTTTTCTTTGCACTTTTTTTTTGATTGTCGATCAGCAGCTTCTAAAGTTTTATCTTATTTCCCCAATTTACAGGTCATCTGTTAGTCGTGCATTCACGGCCAACGCAGTTTGACTTATTTATCTTTACTGATTCGCAATTTTTGATAAATGATTTGCAATTTCTATGGGGAATTTCTGTTTTTTATGTTTGTTTTATACAAACAAAAGCTATTCAAACAGTTGTTATATAGAGAATTGGCATTCGCGGTATTCCGCAGAAAATAAAGTAAAACAAAACATCTGTTAAAATAAAATAGAAATACATTTGCAAATAGTTGCGCGGAATTGAAAAGTACACTCACATTTTAGCCAGTTTATAAATTCCTTTTAATGTGAATACTCTATACTCAATAATTGTATAATATATAACATATGCACCATCACTTTTACTATAGAAAAAAATATTTTCAGCTCATGAATTTTTGCTTAGCTTTTGCTATTTATTAAGTTCGTTTTCTTATTAATCCAATTTTTCGTTTACAACATTAATGCAAGTATTATTATGGTATTTATTATTAGTTTTGATTCTAATATTTCATTTCAATGTGTTTTGCAAGTTTCATTCAAATTCTTTGCCACAAGGCTTAAGCAGAAAAAAACTGTCAAATTGCCATATGGCGACACTTTAAAGATTACTGAGTATCTTTGTTCGATTATTGCATTATTTGTTTTATTTTTATACCAGCTACCCATAGTGTAGAAGGGTATATAAAATATAGGGGTATTATGAAATATATGTAACAGGTAGAAGGAGGCATCTCCGATCCTATAAAGTATATATAGTATATTCTTGATCAGCATCAACATCCGATACAATATAGTCATGTCCGACTTAGAAATTTAAGAAATAGTTTTATATGAGAAAAAAGTCTGGTCTAAGTTGCATTGACGGACAATTTGGTATATTTTGCACTCTATAGTATATCTTGAATGTAGTACTATATAAACATACTAAATATAACATTCGGGTTATCTTTTAGTATTTTTATGGTACATCAATTTAGTATATTCTGCACTTTATGGTATATTTCGATCGCATCAATATATCAATATACCAAATATAAGCCTTGGTATATTTTTAGTATTTTTGCCAGTATATTAATCTTCTATATTTTAAACTCTATGGTATATTTAGAACTGAAAACTATATCAGAATACCAAATGTAACTTTAGGTATTTTTGGGATGTATCTTAAACTGACACCGCACTGTTTTGGTTTTATTCACAATTCGTAGCAGGTATCTCAAAGTCGAGCACACTCGACTGTAGCTTTCTTACTTGTTTTTTACACTACGATTTCGCAAGCACACTTCAAGATGCACACACACACACACACACACACACTCCATACACGCAAACAGAGAAAGAGAGAGACAGAGATATTTAGACAAATGCGAGACAGCTAACTGAAAAGCTCTAAACAATTCTACTAAATTGTTGTTGAAATGCCGCTGATCAGTCAGCGTTGTTCTTGTTGCTGTTGCTGTTGCTCATGGCGCATTTCATTAAATCGTTGCTGTTTGCTCATGGAAACGTTTTAATGGTTTGTCGCGCTTGGAATTTACACAACAATGAGAAGAGAAACAACAACAACAGCAAACACAAAAAACAAAAGCAAAAAAAAAAGCGCCAAGTAATACTAATAAACAACAAAAACAATCATAAAAAATGCTGTGAGCATTCAGTTGACATTTTAATAAATGCCACTGACGAGCGCGGTCTGTTGCTCTTTTTTTTTATACTTTTTTTTGTGTTTTTCTTTTTTTTTTGCTGTCGTTGCCACAAGGAGAAATTCCGCCTCCTCTCTTATTTTATTTTTTTTTGTTTGGTTTGCTGCTGTTTCGATGTTCTTCAAAATTGTTGTCCAAATTTAAATCCGTCCAACCAAAGAACCAAAAAAAAAAAAAATTCCAATACGAATTCTCATGGTATTTTTGCATTAAGTTTTGCGCAATTGTTTTTAAAAATACATTTCTCAACAACGACTTCGTGGCATCGAACAGATGCCCACAGTCAGCCCAAAACAACAACAAAATAAAAGCTTTCGCCTTTCCCCACTGTTGTTGTTGTTCGAGTGTTCGAGTATTTGTGGAAATGTTCTTTGAGGAATGTGATGGATGTATGGACAGATGGACGGCTGGACGGCTGGATGAATGGTGTACTTGACCGTTTGTTTTCAAGGCTGCCACTTGCAAAATTCAATATTATTGATTTGTCTTTATCGATGCAGCTGCTGGCAAAGAATTTACTAAGGAAAAAAGTTATAATTTCGAATTTGCCATCTACATAATGTTTATTTAATATTCATTTATTTTTGATCGATTTCCAATCATTTTGTTAGGTATTCTACAAATAAATTGGCACATCAAGGCATATATTCGCCAGATGTGAGCATACACGATATCTGTATATATATATAGTATATGGAATAGATAATGCAATTTCATTTGTTGCACTCTGTAATGCATTTGCATCTGAGGTCCAGTTAAGAGAGCAAAGGCAGGCCGCCACTTTGGCTGTCCGTTTCACCGTCCGTCCGTCCGTCCGTCTGTCTGTCTGTCCGTCTTTCCGTCTGTCTGTCTGTCTGCTAGGCAGGCTCAGGCTGAGTGACCCATTTTGAGGACTGGTACGCTGTTTCAGTTTCAATTAGCAGCGAACTGAAAATGCAACATGATTTAAATTGCTGTCGCTGTCAGTTGTCAGACAAGAGCGATAACAACAACAACAGCGGCAACGACAACAACAGCAACAGCAGCAGCAACAAAGACAACGACAACGACAGCGACAAGGCGCAGCACGCCTCAGACGCACCAAAATGTATCTTATAGATACATGTTGCTGACATAATAATCTCAGCACACACACACAATGCCTCATCACTTGTTGTTGTTGTTGTTGTTGCTGTGGCTGCTGTTGCTGTTGCTGCCTCAATGTCTCTGCAGTTGTCGCCAGCCTAGGCCTATGCCTATCACCTCTCCTCCTCACCTTCAGATATCTATATTTGGGATATTTGGGGAGTCTTGCTAGATCAGTCAGTGCGCTAAAAATATGCTACACTTGATTTTATACTTATTCCTGTTGTCGCCGTCGCTGTTGTCGTTGTTGTTTCTTCTTCTTGCTGTTGCTGATTATTCACTTTGAATTTGCTGGCCAAGATCAGGAGCAATTTGCAAGAGACTGCCACATCTAGAGAGAGAAAAAGAGAGAGAGAGAGAGAGATAATGAGACTAGTGCCAGGTCAGGGACATTGCTAAGTAGTTAGGCTTGTTGCCAGCACCAAATAAGAACATGAAAGTGGCAAGAAATTAATATATGCAATTATGTGTATAGTGTATGAAGCAAATAAAAAGATATACTAAAGTTGGAAATATTTTAGTACAAACAAGTACGAAAGCTACAGTCGAGTGTGCTCTACTGTGAGAAACCCGTTTCCCATTTTGAATAAAAGCAAAACAGCGCGGTATTATACTTAAAGTATACCAAATTAATATACGGCAAAGTATTAGAAACATATATCAAAGGCTATATTCGGTATATTCATATTGATATTATATTAAAAATATTCCAAATAGTACAAAATAAACCAGATTATCAGATAATGCAACTAAGACATCATACTAAAGATTTTCTTAATAAATTTTACATTACTATATAATTATGTTACTTGCTGCCAGAATAAAAGTATTTATTGATCATACATATATGTATTTAACATCGAAATATTTGACTTTAAAGAAAATATGATATAATTATTGGTGCATAATTATTTGATTTAATAATAATATATTTAGAATATCTTGAGTATTATAGAAATATTTTACTATTAAAGAAAATTATACTTTTTTTTTGGTTCAGCATATTTTTCCAATAATATAATGTGCTTCGAATATCTCTAGTATTATTCAAATACTTCACTATAACAAATAACAAATCATAGCATAATCTGATCTATAGAAATTGTTTGTATTGGCAATTTTATTGAATTGAACATAATATAAATTCTTGTCAAAGTAATATAATGATATCATAATTTGAGAAGTATATTAATATATTTTTTACAAATATTTGTGCTTAATTTCATGTTTAATTATATCATCATTTCTAACAAAAAAAATATAAATGTCTTACATTATCAGCTATCATTATAAGTGCTTGAATTTCAAGATTTGGATTCTTCGCTTCGCCACGTTAAGTGGAAGATTGTTTTTGTTTTGTGGATTTATAGAAATCGGAGATAAAGTCACGTCAAGTGGGACGCCGACAGATGTGATTTATGTGTGCTATGTTTTTGATATTTCTGCTGTTAATTGTTGCGACATGGCGGCTGATTGACCAACTGACAGAAAGGAGAAAGAATGAGAGAAAGAGGGAGAGAGCGGATGAGAGGCATGGCGCGGGGCCAATAAATAATGAAGACGACGCAAATTGGCGCATTTGTTAAGTTGGTCAAACATCAAAGCGAGGCAAATAGATACGACTTCTATCTAATAGATACATTTCTGGCCATTTGTTGAACACACATCGATAGAAAGATAGAAAGAGACAACGAAACAAACGTAGACCGGAACCACTTGACGGTTTAAGTTAATCATCATTCAATTAACGTTTGAAATGCGTTTTTAATAGTCGCTGGGCGTGGCAAACCGGCTGCGGATTAGGGCCAAACAAATAGATACTTGTAGTGAAGATACAATTGTAGTGAATCGATTTGAGGCGGATAGGAAGTGCCAATGCCTTTTACAGGTCAATTTCCGATATGAAATTCATTAGAAATTGAATTTGTTGAGCTGGTTGGTTCAAAAGTGCACCTAATGAGGCAATGCCCCTGATCCCATCCCCCCCCCTCCCCCGTCGCTCACCCAAGCAACACTTCGGTTCCACTTTGATCACTTTGCTGCGGCGATCTGCAGTCGCCTTTTCATTCAATTGATTGATTTGTTTTTGCAGCACTTTATTATCTCGATCGATCGTTGCCCCCTCTCTCTCTCTCTCTCTCTCTTCCTCTCTCTTTTTATCTTCATCACTCTGTCTCACTCTTTTCACTTGTTATCCACAGCATAAGCTCGCATAACTACAAAAGTATCTGCATACTCATGACCCTTTGCAAGTGAGCGCGCTTCCCTATTCCCTCTGCTTCCTCTTCTCCCTCCCTCGCCCCGCGGCCCCCTCACTGATCAATGAGCACTGTCCACAACTTGTCGCTGGTCGCTTGTCGGTTGCTTCGGTTCGGTTTACGGTGCCGGTGGCCAAGCGGCGAGTAATGGTTGATTTTAATTAAATATATCTTCTTCCTGTTGCTGTTTCCATTATATTCGTGTCGTTTCGTTTCGAATCGTTTTGTTTCGCTTCGTTTTATGCTTTCGTCTCAATGTTGCTGTTGTCATTGCTCGATGTGTGGTTGCTAAACCCAAAGCCCAAACCCCAAACCTCAAGCATAAGCCCGCTTAACCACCGCCCATAAAATTCGCTCTTCCCTATCCCAATTTTTGTTTTTTTCTATTTCGCTGCGGGTTTCATGCAGTCACTTTTCATTAGTTTCTCTGATAATGGCATAGTTTTGAAATCTATAATACATTTGCATGTGAATAATATAAACAACATTTTGATGTAAAGTCAGCTTCTATAATAATATCGATTTCAAAATTATCTTGAAGTTTAGTAATATTCAATTTAAGCACAAATCGCGAAGATGAATTTAATATATTTTCCGTATTTAATGTTTTTTTAATAAATTCATATTTTGAAAATATCATTTTATAAGTTCTTGAATTTCTATTTTTACATTTCTGTATCAACTTTGAGAAGCATTTTTTGATTTGAAATCTATTTCTGTTGATTCATTGCTGAAAATATGTCATTCGATTGCTAAATCTATTCAGTCTTGGAATTTGATTTTCCTCATTTCTAAATCTTATTGATAAGAAGTTCTTGAATTTCTATTTATATATTTCTACATATAGGAACTTTGCCATCTATTTATGTTGGCTCATTTCTTCGATTGCCATTCGATTGCTAAATGCAAAAGTCAGACTTGAGTTTGAACTCTTCAGAGTTGCGCCTTTTAACGAGGTGTGCTTGGGTTTGATTAGCTTCCCTTGGCCTTACCCAGCGAACAACGGAAGTGAAGCTATGAAGCTATAGCTCCTCTTCCCCTTCACCCTCCTCCTCACTTCTCTTATGCTTACTCCATTGACTGACAGTCGCTGCATAAATAATAATTGTATGCCATTTATAATAGTTTCGTTGTTGTTGCAAAGGAATTGCGACTGCAGTCGAAGCAATGAACCGAGCAGAGTCAAGAGAGAGAGAGAGAGAGAGAGAGAGAGAGAGCGGTGAGAGGGAGTGGGAGTGCTTGAGAGGAAGAGAGAGAGGAGAGATTGGGGAGTGTGCGAATTGTCTAAGCACCCCGTTGACATTAAAGTTGATTGCAAACTGTACGCATTTATGATCATGCTGCTGCTGCTGCTGCTGTTAGTTAATGATGATGATCATCGTAATGATGATGATGATGGCGTCGCATTATCATCATTATGAACATCATTGGCTGCCGGTCTGTCGGTTTATTAGTTTGCCTTTGCGCGCGTTTTTATGGGAGATAATGCATTCGCTTTTCACTCTCCCTCTCTCTCTCTCTCTCTCTCCCTCTCCCTCTCCCGCTCTCTCTTTCTCCTCGCTAACTATCTGGCAGCTCGTTGAGCTTGTCGCTCCCCGCTGTGCTGCCATTTTCCATTAGTTTGAAACTCTATTTCAATGAAACTGAGAAACACAAGCGCCGAGATTCCCTAGAGATTTCCATGATGAATGTGTGAAAAACTCGCCAAGCTGCGCCTGGGAAAATGCCAAATAAAAAGCGCAAGAATTCGCAAAAAAAAAGAGTAAACTTAGTTTATATATGGACAACCTATAAATGCATATATTGGTAAATATTAATTGAGTTAAATAGTCAAATAAATTTAAAACTAGTTTTCTCTTTTTTTTATTTACTTCACGAACGTTTTCTTTAAAGTGCTGCTCTTTTATTTATTTAATGCACATTTCTTTTTATGTATTGAATACGTTTTTTTGTTGAATTCATTTGAATGAATTTTGGGTTTTAGTTGCCTTGGCTGACAATCTGATATATTTGGCACTCTATTTTGTTTGAAGTACAATATCAATATACCAAATATAGCATTTGATATATATTCAGTATTTTTTGGGATATTTTAAAATTAATAATACGACTGTCGCTTTCTTACTTGTTATGTTTAAAGTACAATTCATTTGTATTACTTTGATAAAATTAACAAAAGTTGTATTATTGATTTATTTTTTAACATAAATTTTATATTATACATTTCTAATTATTAAATGCATGCTTGTTTTTATGCATTTAGTTCGTTTTAAGTATATTTTACTTTATGTTTAATTAATTTATATGATTTTTTTGCTTCTTTGCAGCAGCAATGCAGCCAGGCGCAGCAGCAGCAACAGTAACAAGAACGAACAAAACAACGAGTAGAAGTAGCAACAGCAACAGCAACAGCAACAACTTAACATTAGCCATAATGAATAGAACAACAAGAACAACAAATTTTCACAAACGTCGTCGAAGGCGGCAGCGCAGCAGCAGCAGCAACAGCAGCACAACAGCAACCACAACGCGAGCTAGAACAAGAAGAACAACAACAGCAGAATCAAGAACAACAACAAAGTCTAGGAGATATAGTTACCCAAATCTGAGCAGAACTGGCGCCTATTTGACGCTGCTGCTTCTAACCACAACATGTTCCTTGTGCGCTTCCGCATCTGAGACGGGCGCCATCACCACCAACAGCAACAGCCACAGCAACAGCCACAGCAATAGCAACAGCAACAATAATAGCGACAACAGCAACTCAATTGTTGCCGCTTCAAGTGGAGCGACATTCATGTTGCCCGCTTCGCCTTGTGCGCCACAACATTGGTGGGATCAGCAGCATGATAGGTGCACGCCATGCACCAGCTGCCAGGGCGAGATGATTCCATTGCGTCCCTGCCAGCTGCACATCGATACCGTTTGTGGTTCCATCTACGACCTGAAACTCGATTGGGTTGTGCTCGCCAAGACGGAGCGCAACTGGAAAGAGGTGCGTCTCAATTGCAACTCTTTCTCCTCAAGCCAATATTCCAATTAATCTCTCTTTCGTCTCTTTCGCTTTTGCAGCGCCGAAAGTCCTCGGAGTATGAGCATTTCGATCAGGCATCGCCGCTGCAGCATTTGTCGCATGAACAGCTGCAGCAACTGCATGAGGAGGCTGCCGCCGCTTTACCGCTCGACTGGCAGACCGCTGCCCTCTTCATAGCGGTGCTCGCCTGTCTGCTCTTCTTCTCGGTCGCCGCCTGCATTCTCATCCATCACATGCGCCAATGGCGTCGCATGGAGCGTCGTCTGGATCAAGGTGAGTTCCATACTTTATTACTAATGAATATTGAATTAAAATCACAAGATATAACAAGATTAGATATACAATTTTGTACCAGCTCTTCAAAATATTCACATAAATATTTTCATTTAGCTGACTGACTGATTTACTATTTAAATTATCAAAGTACAGTTCAAAAAGTAAGAGCTAGGAGGCTAAAATTTGTTACACAGCATAGTTAGCGTAATTTCATCGTGTAATACGGCTACAATAAGAAAAGCACTAAGTTTAAATCAAATCACTGACAGATTCATTAATTCTATTATCAGAGTTTAAAAAGTAAGAGCTAGGAGGCTGCAAGTTTAACACAACACAATTGAGGCAATTTCAGCGTGCAATAAAGCAGCAAAAAGAAAAGCTATCAAAACTATGTTTAAATCAAAATACTGACAGATTCACTAGTATTATTTTCAGAGTTCAAAAAGTAAGAGCTAGGAGGCTAAAATTTGTTACACAGCATAGTTAGCGTAATTTCATTGTGCAATAAGGCTACAATAAGAAAAGCAATCCACACTAAGTTTAAATCAAAACACTGACAGATTCATTAATTCTATTATCAGAGTTTAAAAAGTAAGAGCTAGGAGGCTGCAAGTTTAACACAACACAATTTAGGCAATTGCAGCGTGCAATAAGGCTGCAATAAGAAAAGCGATCAAAACTAAGTTCAAATCAAAATACTGACAGATTCACTAACATTATTATCAGAGTTCAAAAAGTAAGAGCTAGGAGGCTGCAATTTTAACACAACACAATTTAGGCAATTTCAGCTGCAATTAGAAAATTGATCAAAGACAAACTTAAATCAAAATGTAATGTAAATTTTGTTATACTGAAAGTTTCACTAACTGTATTATAGGAAATTAAAAAGTAAGAGCTAGGCGGCTGGAATCTGTACACAGCAGAGTGTACAGGCTTTTTCCTAATAACCACTGCAACAAAAGGTATGACGTAACTTTAAACAGAGTTTTTTCGGTTTTCATTTTATTGAGTGAAGAATCTGTACAGCAAATTTAAAGTACCTTAACATCACGGGAGTATCAAATATATAAAAATAAACCAAACCTCAACACAAATATGAGGATTACATACACATGTATCAGCGTTATTGGCATCTAATTGTTTTGGCAAAGCCTTGCCGTTTAAGACGCCTTAATGGTCTCGCTGGAAGTAACTTCCTGGCTAGTAGGCTGCGGTGTCTTCTAAGTTTATCGCTATAGCGGCTTGTGTGTCTCCCAATCTGCTCTTCCACAGTATGTAGCTTCAAGTCTCTATGAAGCGTTGTGCCACGCACGAACCAGGGACAGTCTGTTATGTTTCGTAGTATCCGATTCTGCAAGACCTGAATTCGTTTATAGTTGGATTTGGCTGCGATCCCGCAGATCTGAATGCCATAAAGCCAAATTGGCTGGATGCATTTAAACAGAGTACTATTTAAATTAAAGTGGACTCATTTAAGATCGTCTGAAAATGAGATTAAATAATAATTGTGTGGGTAGTTATTGACAACCGAACGAGTATCGGACTCAACCAATAATCTCAGGGAATAACATATTCAAAGACGGGCCGGAAAGAGTAAAAAATTCATCAGCTGTCGGTGGCTGCGTTCTCACAGTGAGTAATGCGGTGGCAGTGTTGAAGTGGTTGAAGCTCCTAACTGGGGCGATAGTTTCGACTTTCACACGCCTCGACCATGGCCTCGACATGAAGGCACCTTTAACCCGTCGCCAAGCAGCTGCTGTTGCTGCTGCTTTGAATGCGTGGCACGTTGCAGCAGCGCGTTGCATTGCCAAAGGTTGCAGTATAAGTCGCTTGGTTGCTTGGCTGCTTAGCATGCCCGGCATGTTGGTGGCGTGTTATTTGATTTCTCGTAGAAAGCTGAGAGCTGAACAACCTGCAGCAAGGGGCCCTAAAACGTGGCATGCAGTGGCATGGCATTGGCCTGGACGACTCGTACATATTTATAAGGCCCGACAGACGGGCCAAGAACACGACACTTTGATGTATGGGAGCTCCGACAATCGCCAGCGGCATCTTATTGCATTTTACCCGAAAGACAGAAACTCCTTCGAGGCAAAAGACGCGCGTCCCTTTTTGCGCCAAAGTCAAAGATTTCCAATGAATGGCATCTCTCTCTCTCTCTCTCTCTCTCTCTCTCTCTCTCTCTCTCTTGCTCATCAGCTGCATATTAATGAGGTGGCCCAACATGAGCTGCGCCTGCGCCAAAGTAGAACGAAACGTCCAAATATTTGGCGCATGTGCGTCCGTGACGTCGACTTGTCGCCTGACAATCTCGACGCGTTTTGCATACATCGCTGGATTCAGCAACAACAACAACACGTTGTTATTCTTATTAATATTTTTCGCAAGTTGTTATTTTTTTCATTTACGTTTGCCGTTCATGTTCAATCTGACCGCAACATGCGCTCCATAAAGCAACCGCAACCGCAAGCCAAAGCAAAGCAGCAAAAAAGGCTCGATTCACTTGTTAGGTGGCTAAAATCAGGCAAAACTTTTATGGCATCAATACCAAAAATAAATCATCTAAATCGCTTACAACATACGCTGAATATTTTACACTTCAAATTGCGATTCAATTGGTATGAAAATCAGTTGAAATTAAGAATATCATTTAAATACAAATTCGATTTCAAGCGACAAAAATAAATAAATCATAAATTTAGATTTTAGTTGTATTAGGTAGTTGAACTAGTACAACAATAAAGTACCATAACAACACATTTTAGGGAAAACCTCACACTCATATCATATCATAAAGTAATGACAATTCTTCAAGCTCAAATGCTTATATACATATTTCAAATGTCCCTTGATATCCCACTTCTATTTAAACTAAATACCTCGAATAAATGCCGAAAAATTCAACGAAAACTTAACGCGACCTTGGAGAGTTTCAAACATTTTGGCAGATACTCGTATCCCAAGAATATCTTTTGAAATATCTTTTTCAAGAGGGAGATGAAGCGGCATATGCTCCTGTCCTTGACAATGATACTGCTTGGATGTTTTGCTTGCTGCCAAAGCAATTGGAATCATTCCCAAGACGGCACAAAACATTAAGCATTCACATAGAGCAAGAGAGGGAGAGAGAGAGGTAGAGAGAGAGAGCCATATGTAGAGCCCCCTTAAATGTCATAATATAAAGCAGCATATAAGAAAGACGCAACTTAAATGAGGCATGCAACGCGGCCGCACACAACTTTCAATCTTTAGTGTCTCCATTCCCCCCTCAACACACTTTGCTTTTGACTTTTCCAACGATTGAAGTTCGCTTCTGACGGATTTATTTACACGTTTTACGATCCAGCGACTTCATAAAGTGGGCTGGCACATCACATTTTATTGAATTCTCCCCACAACGAAAAACCTTTCTAGTAGCTCCCCAAACTGTGTTTATTTATGATCGACAAACGTGCAATTTAAAGACTTGAATATATATTTCAGAAATTATCGAATTAAATGCATTTGTTGCGTTTTATGAGCATTTTTTAAGTGCCTTAATGCTATTACAACGTGTTAAGGAAAATCACGAATTATAGTAAAAATAATTCAAAATATTATATTTATTTAGTATTTCAATTTAAATATCTGTAAATTCAATCAGCTAAAATATTTTTGTATTTTATTCCATTAAGCTGTTGCTTTGTAAAAGATTTTTTGAGTTCTAAATTTCAAATCATTCTTCATTAATTCAGTCACAATATGACTATTTACTACTTCAATTCTTTATTGAAATATCTTTTATAATATTTCAATATAGGTTTCTTATAACCATTATTAATATATTCCAAAATATTTACTTTACATTTAAATAGTAATATCTGAGAATTCAATTCTATAGTGTTACAGTGTTATATTCTATAATATTCTATTCTATTTTTAATTCAACATTTGCAATTTTTTCTTTCAATCTAAAATAAAAAATTTTCTCGAAACAAGATTTAAATATTAAAAAAACTGTTTTTAATCATTAGATGCAAATTTAGCATAAAAATCTTGATTTTACTAATAGATTTTTTCAACGTAATAAACTTTTTTTAAGTTGTTATTTTTTAAGATCGAAAAAATCTTAAATCAAGTTTTGCAATCACTTTTCAAATTGGATTTTCTTCTCTCTGTGTATTAATCTGCTGATTTGTAAAGCATTTCTGAATACTCAATTTGATATCATTCTTTATAAATTACAATTTCAGTTTATTTATTCGAATATTTCAAAAGTGATTTTAATTTTCAATGAAAATAAGACAATCGAGAATGATTTATCATCGATAGCTTATGCAGTTTAAGTTTTGCTGTCAAAAGCTTTGAGATTTCAACGAGATTCAATTGATTCTCAGCTCGTCTAATCTAATCTCTTTCTATTTTGGTTGCCCCATGTTGCTTAAGGCGCAACAGCAATAACTGAAGGCGAGGAAAAATAATAATAACAACAACATTGGTTAACAGCGTGTGTGCATTTTCCACGCGCTTTTCGCGCCTTTCCACCCACGACGCAACGTTGCACAGATAGGGAGGAGGAGATAGGAGGAAGAGGGAAGAGGGAACTGTGTGGCTGTTGTCTGTGTGTTGAAATTTATGCGTTGCTTTGATAGGTTCCCGTGTTGTTTTCCTTGTAATCATAATTCAACGCGTGTCGACGTCGACAGCGGCGTCGACGTTGACGTTGACAGCGACAGCGACGTTGGCAGCATTGTCGTCCCACGCAGCGATCAGTGAAAAAGTGAGAGAGAGAGAAGAGCTCCATGTCCAGTGTGAAGAATTTATGTGAAGACCCGCCAACGAAATGAAAATAGAGAAGCCAACATGAGAAATGGGACAGGCAGACAACGCCGCTGCAACAACACTTGCCTCTTGCCACTTGCCACAAACGAGTCGTGGCGTGGGGAGGGGGGGAAGCGACGTCGATCAGCAATGCGAGAGATGCGAGCTAACACAAAAAAAATCCTCGGGTCCGGAAGCAGCTCTTTTGTCCAGGTAAACGCGACACGTGCAACGGAAGAGACTCTCTCAATCAGTGTCTCGCTGTAAGTGTGTGTGTGTGTGTGTGAGTGTGTCTGCTGTGGCATGCAACGTGTCTAGCTCAAGGACAAGCGGATGTTTGCAGACCGCAGCGTTTGGAATCACTTCCGTGGGCATGTAATGATATTCCGAAATCATGTCACACAACCCAACGAAATGCAATAAAACAAACGAAGGAACGAACGGAGGGCAAGAAGTGGCAAGCAGCGACGGCGACGGCGACTGCGAGTGCTGTGGTGCCACAAAGAGTTGATGATGCAGCGTTTTATGTAACAGTTTCCCAACCAAAGAGACTAGATCACAACCCCGTGATGAAAAGCGGAAAAACAGTGTCAACTCTTATGGAAAATCGAGCAGCAATTGCTGCTGCTTGGTTACGGGGGCATGCCACATGCCACACGCCACACGCTGTAGCATGTACGACACATGGCTTCCGCCACCGTCTATAAATAGTTGGCGAATTCGATTTTCGATTTTTCAACCCATAGTTGATGATTAAATATTGGACCAGCTGCTGCTGCTGCTGCTGCTGATGTTGTACAGGAAGTTGTTGCTGCCACACACACACACACACATAGGCAGTGAAAAGGTGTGACTGGGGCGTATTCAAGCGCTCAATTGACAATTGCCCCATCTGCAGCGCATTTCCCTTTTCGCCTTTTGCCTTTTGCCTTGCGCATTTTCCTCTGTTTGGCACGCGCTTATGGCTTTCTTCAACTTGGAAATATGCGTGTTGCAGGCAACTGCGATAAATTTGCCTCGTCGTCGTGGCAGCTAAGCAAATGCAACAGATCTGCGCCACTCGCAGAAATGTTACAGAGGGGATCTCTTCCCTCTCTGTCAGCCTTTTTACGGCTTCTCCAAAAATAGCAGCTGCATAAGTTTCGCCAGCTTTTATTTAGCAACGAGTGATGTGAGGATGCGAAGGCGGAGACGGAGACGGACACGGAGGCAGAGGAGGAGGTGACCAAGAGTTGTGTGTGGAGTTGCGGGGAAGCCCCCGTCGCGTGGCATTGCAAACAAACTTGCAATTTTGCGTATATTTAATGTGGCACATGCCCCAAACTGCCAAGAAAGAAAAAAAAAAGAAATATAACAAGAAGGGTAGACACACAGAGACACAGCGAGTGCCACAAACAGTGGACGGAGGAAGAGATGTGGCAAGGCAACTTAACCAGAAGCAACCGACAGATAAAGCACGCAAATAACGCTAAACTCCACTTCAAGTCCAGATATAGAAGAAAGCCAGAAAACTAAAAAGAAAAGAGTTGCAGATAGAGAAAATAAAATGTATTGAAAAGAAGTCGAAAGTTTATCGGGGCTCCAGGTTTGTGAAAAGTAATAACAAAATAGTAAAAGCAATATGGAAATTATCAAAAAATATATATTATGTTTAATAATATATTATTCTCAGCATTCAATATGACCAAATCCTTGAAAGAAATTGAATTATTAAGTCAACTTTGAGAAAAATTTAACAATTTTTTTATTTTTCCTAAGAGGCATTTTTATACCCTCTAATGATTTTAAAACTTTTTGCCTGCAGGAAATGCAGAAAATTTAGCAGAAGGAGGCATCTCCGACACTATAAAGATTATATATATTTTTGATCAGATAAAAATTGTGGCAGCTATTTAAGAAATACTTTTGTATGACAAAAATCGCCTACTGCAATCGGATCTCAGTTGTTTTGACTGACAATCTGGTATATTTTGCTCTGTTGTACTATGTCAATATACCGAAGCAATATACTATAGTATTTTTATGGTACATTTTCGGTATTTTTGTTACCCTTTAAATGGTTAACGAGTATCTCTTAGTTTGTTGAAAAATAGCTTTTATAAGTATAGCCAAATTTCGAGAAATGTAAGAACATCTTAAACACTGAACCTTCATGTAGAAAATACAGGCAAACCCTCAAAATAAATTGCATACTTAAGTCAGCTATTAGAAAAGAGATGCAAAGAGTTCGGAAAGTGCGTTGTAGATATTTCATCTGTAGCTGTTACTTTCTGCTAATTTATCTGCGTTGCTTCATCTTCTGTATCTTGTACTTATTTTTCATGTATCGATTAAGATCAAATGAATGCAAAATGCACTAAAATGTTATTACAGCGAGTAAAGGAAAGTGAATGGGTTTTCTCTTTTCTTTTCACTTTCTTTATATGATCGCATGGGAATCTTTCCACACAATTGCGTTTCGTTTTAGAGATCACTTGAAGCACATGATCTGTTAAAATTGTTTCAGCCTTGCGGTAGATACATTCCCTCCCCCCGCCTCCCCCTTTCTCCACCATCCACTTCCATTCCGTTGAGCTCCATTTGTGTGTTGAATCTTTGTGCTGCTTTCAATTTTTGCTGTTTTCACTAATCAGTTTGCTAGAATCTTCTTGGCATACGATTTCCATGGAAAAATTTCCAAACTGTTCCAAACAAACATACGTACATACATCTATACAAAGGCACCTTTGTGTGTGTGTGAGTGTGTGTATAGAGAAAGAGTCTCATCCACATGTACTTAGATTTTCATCTTTGGGCGCATTGAACATTTTGAAACTAATTGAACTGCGCAAATTTCGAAAATTGTGTTTTGTTTTTCCCATAATCGCCCCTTCTGCCCGTTCCCCGTTCTCCATCGTTTTTCTTCTGCTTTTTCTCACAAATTTGTACAACGTAGCTGCTGCCATCATTTTTGTTGTTGTTCTTGTTGTTGTGTGAAAATTCGCTGGGATTGTTTATAATAAAAAGCAAAGAACCGATCGCAACCGTCGCGTCTGTTGGGCAATGGAACTTAATTTTCATTTTGATTTTTTTCCTTCGTTTTTCTTGACGTGTTTTTCTCTCTCTCTCTCTCGCTTTTTGTTGACTTCAGTTTAAAAATAAATGATAAATTATCTACTGGCTGCTGTTTGCTGTCTAGTGTCTGCCACGCCCAGCCAGCGTTTACGCCCACTCGAGCATGTTTACAAGTCGGAAATGCGCTCCTCCGCCCCCGATCCCGATCCCAAAGCCAATCCCCAACTGACCCCCTTTCGATTTCCTGTGCCAATCTGACAGCGCAAATAAAAAGAAAACAAAACCAAACAAAGCAAAATGTATAAAAATATAATAAATATTTTTCGCCGCGTTATAGACGTGTTTATGAAGGCCATAACATTATTTTATGTACTATGTGGCAAATATATAGTACTATAGTACTTGCAGTTCACTCGATATCGCATTTGAATCGAAATGGGAATCTATTTTCATACGTTTTTACCTTGCATTACATTGATTGATAATGCTTTTTTAATGGCCAAACTGATTTAATGTCTCATCTGCTGCAAACTATTTGAATTCAATTATTTCCGTGCCGTTATAAATACCATAAATCGCCGTTCGAATTGAATTTACGATCTTCTCTATTGAAGAGATATAAAATGATCGCTGTTTGTGCACTGAATATTAACTTTCATTTTTTACTACATTTTATTTTACGAGTTTTGTAATTTATTGTGGGAATAAAAATGTTGTATTAATTGCAAGTGGTTGATGCTGATTTATTTTGCTTGAAATTTATCAAAAATTTAATATTGTAAAAGTAGTTTAAAAAACGTTTATTGATTGCTTAATCAACTATTATAAATAGTTTAACTTTAATGGCAAATAGCTAATTCTGAGCAAAACTTTATCAGTGAATAAACAATTCTAGTGTGAATTTAAAGATAGTTGGATTGATTAAAAGCATATTCTGAGAACAATTAATTCTATCGCCATATTCTCACTCTAAGAACAATTTAATTTGTCTCAGCTATCAGCAAATGATTTAATGTAGCAATTTATTCTTAGTAGCTTCGCTTCACAATCTGCTATATGTTGTATTTTGAGTTTAGTACTAAACCAATATACCTTGCGGTATATAAATTTAGTATATTTGAAAGTCTCAGCCATCATCCAGTTATTGGTCTTTAGTATAGGAAAAGTATTCGAAAACAATTTCCATATGTTCTTAAGTATTTTAGTATTATATTTCATATTCACTTTACGCATTTGAAATTGACACTTTTCTTGTCATTCTCTTTCATTACATATATTATTCTTAAAACATCGATTAATTGATTGAGTAATAGAGCATTCTTAGAACAAGTTAATATACATTTTAGTGATTCACTATTCAGTTTTTACTCATTTGAAAACAATTTCTATACATATGTTCTTAAGTACTTTAGTATTTCATTTCCACTGTACAGATTTTGAATCGACACTTTTCTTGTCATTCTCTTTCATTAAACACATCGATTAATTGATTGACTAAAAGAGCATTCATAGAACAAGTTAATCTAAATTTTAGTGATTCACTATTCAGTTTTTACTCATTTGAAAACAATTTCTATACATATGTTCTTAAGTACTTTAGTATTTCATTTCCACTGTACAGATTTTGAATTGACACTTTTCTTGTCATTCTCTTTCATTACATATATTAGTCTAAAAACATTGATTAATTGATTGATTAATAGAGCATTCTTAAAACAAGTTAATATATATATACATAAGTGGTTCACTATTCAGTTTTTACTTATTTGAAAACAATTTCTATAAGTTCCATGTTCTTAAGTACTTTAGTATTTCATTTCCACTTTAGACATTTTGAATCGACATTTTTCTTGTCATTCTCTTTCATTAAACACATCGATTAATTGATTGACTAAAAGAGCATTCTTAGAACAAGTTAATTTACATTTTAGTGATTCACTATTCATTTTTTACTCATTTGAAAACAATTTCCATATGTTCTTAAGTACTTTATTATTTCATTTCGATTTCATACATTTTTAATTGACAATTTGCTCGTTGTTTTTTTCCATTAAAAATATTAGTTTTGAAACAACGATTAAATGTTTGATTAATAGAATATTCTTAGAACAAGTTAATCTACATATCACAAGTCTCAGTCACCAAATAGTGATTCACTTTTCAGTTTCAGTTTATATTCATTCGAAAACAGTTTCCATATGTTCTTAAGTACTTTTCTGACATTTTTTGGCATTTTTAATTGAGAATTTTCTTGTTGTTTTACTTGCAGATGTGGAAGAGTTGTCCACGAAGCTGATGGCCAAGCTGGCGGAGGTGCAGAGCCTGGACGGTGGCACCTTCTTCATAGGCAATGCGGATGCGCTTCGTGGTCTGCCCGCCTCGGCAGTGACGGCGGCGTCGGCTGCGGCGTCGGCAGCGCAGTCGGGCATCTTTCAGCCACAACATGTGCTGTTGCCTGGTAAGTGTGTCAAAGGTCAAGCCACTTGAGATCGAACAAACGAACGATCGATCGATTGGTCATACTTCTTGCTACGTGTCGCTGCGGGGGTGGGGCAAGCAAATGTTGCACAGCGTCATCGCTGCGGGATAACGAAAGAAAGATTTCTTTCTTTCTCTTTCTCTTTGTGCGATGTCGTTGCTTTAGCATTGTACGTTGTTGTTTTTCTTTTTACTGCTGCTGCTGCTGTTTTTTTATGGTATTTGGCCAAGGCGTTTGCTAATTTGCATTTAAATTGACCATTGAGCCCGTGGGCGGCGGCCTCTTGGCGGCGACAATAGCCGTTTAATGGGCCCATATTCAACATTGAACATTCAGCATTCAGAAGCCAACAGCAAACATATTGAAGATTCAACAACGAACAGCAAACAGTCAACATCCAAAAGGCATCGCAATGCGATCGCAATTGATTCCATGGCAAATGCAAATGAGAACGCGAACGTTCAGAATTTTAAATATTATGTGGGGGCCTACGACTGTCACTCCGTTTTGACAGCGTCGCTTGTGGCCTGCAGCTCAAAATACACAAAAAGCATAACTCACCTTCCTCTCTCTCTCTTCTCTCTTCTCCTACGTTATAGTGAAGAAGCATGCCAAGCATCAGGAGCGTCGCATACTGAAGACTTTGCAGCCGGGCAACGTTTACATCGAGGAGAACAACGCTGTTGGCATTGGGTTGATGCCAAACTTCAAGGGCTGAGGGATCTGTTTCGTTTTGCGTAAACTACTTAACTGCGAGTAGAGATGGAGAAGCACACACACCAACACACACACCCACACAACAAACATTTGTACAAAGAAGCTGCAA
The DNA here is from genome assembly GCF_009650485.2 of Drosophila albomicans. Lineage (NCBI taxonomy): Eukaryota > Metazoa > Arthropoda > Insecta > Diptera > Drosophilidae > Drosophila > Drosophila albomicans. Next base: position 4,499,253 of record NC_047627.2, on the reverse strand, counting down.
CTAGAAAAGCAACTGGAGAGCAAATCTGAGGATCAAACACTCAATACGACGACGATTATCGACTACACACATACACACACACACACACACACACACATACACATACATATATGAATATAAATGTTTCGTCTAATAATTAAATATAATTTAAATGTTATGTTGACTTGTTTGTAAATGCAAAATGCAAAGCAATTAATATAAATTGCGTTGCTCTTCGATTGTGGCAATTCAATTCACATTTGCCACGCAAATTGTTTTTTGTTTGCCACATTGATCGCAACACTTTTTTTTAATTCTAATTCTAAATACGAAATTGGCAGATCGTTTTTTGTATATACTTACTTATAAAGAAACGAAGATAAGTGATTTTTTTTTTTTTTTTTTTTTTTTTTGTTTAATGTGTGTGAAGAAAGTGAAAGGGAGAGTTGCATGAATGGGCATTATAATAATAATAATAAAACAAATTTGGAGAATCCCCAAAATATGATTAACAAATTTCTACTTAATGTAAATATTAAGGCGAGCGACGAACTACGAAGATGAAGATGAAGAGAGGATGAAGAAGAGAAGTGGCACCAAGTGGAACCAGGCAATATCGGCAGCATATCAGCAAACTATATCGTTATTATATAGTCGGGCGGGCATATTGTATATCAGAAGAAAAAAAAAACACACACACACACATAAAAATCGTTTCATCGAGAAAAAATAAAGAAAACTAAATGAAAAAAAACACATACCATACACACCCAAAATGCACATATACGATTAAAAACACTATATAACAATTAAAGAAGAAAAATGTATCTAACGATACCCAATATTAAGAGTACTCTATAAATATTTTAATTAATTATTTAACGATCGCTTCGTTTACGCATAATTTTTTTTAATTATTTGTAATTATTAACTATTTGTTCTTGGCGCGAAAATCAATTGCGAAAAATATTCAATATGCTATAAAATATTAAATATTTCACAAACAGCAAACAGCAAACAGTAATAATAATAATAATAACAACAGCAATTGAATCGCAAGCGAATTAATAAACATTAACAAAAACAAATAACGACAATGTATAGAGAAATAGAGAGAAAGAGAGAGAGAGAACGAGAAAATCGAAATAAAAATGTAAAATGTTCAGTTCAAGAAATGAATGAAAGAAAGAGAACAAAAAAAGAGTAAAATGTTTATGTTTTAAGTGCTATAAGTGTGCAACAATAAAAAGTTTTATGAATTAATTCACTTGTTTCAACTTAATTTCAAATCTCAATTGTTTTTCTTTCCTTTTCTGCTTTTTGTGTATATTAATTCTATTTTTCCTTGCAGCATATACAATGTGTGAATTGAAGGCTTTCAATTGATTTCCTGCCCGGGAGAGAACTAGATGTGGGGAAGGGAGAAGGGTAAGGGGATGAAGAATCGACCCTGAACGTTGGCAATTGAGTCTGCCGCGATGAAATATAGTATAGTACAATTTATACCCGCTACTTATAGGGTAGAAGGGTATCAAAACTTTGCATCTCCGACCTTATTAAAAACTGGAGAAATGTCGACCTACTTCGGGTCTTACTTGCGTTGTTTAATAATCTTATATATTTTGTATGTTTAATTTTAAAATATACCAAATACTAAGAGTAAAAATACTAAGAGTAAACCAAGTGATATACTACATATATGGTTTAAATATAGTTATATATCAATATACCAAATATAGCATTTGGTATATTTTCAGAATTCAGTATATTTTCAAATATAATACCGCACTGTTTTGTTATTAATGATTTTAAAATATACCAAATCAATAACAAATATAGCATTTGGTATATTTTCAGAACTCAGTATATTTTCAAAAATAATACCGCACTGTTTTGCTATTAATGATTTTAAAATATACCAAATCAATATACCGCAAAAATACTAAGAATATACCTAGTGACATATATATGTTTTGAATATAGTTATTTATAAATATACCAAATATAGCATTTGGTATATTTTAAGAATTCAGTATATTTTCAAATATAATACCGCACTGTTTTGTTATTAATGATTATAAAATATAACAAATCAATATACCGCAAAAATACTAAGAATATACCTATTGACATATATATGTTTTGAATATAGTTATATATAAATATACCAAATATAGCATTCGGTATATTTTCAAATATAATACCGCATTGTTTTGTTAATATTGATTTTAAAATATACCAAATCAATATACCGCAAAAATACTAAGAATATACCTACTGACATATATATGTTTTGAATATAGTTATATATAAATATACCAAATATAGCATTTGGTATATTTTCAGAATTCAGTATGTTTTCAAAAATAATACCTCACTGTTCTGTTTTTAATGAAAATGGGTATCTCACAGTTCAGCACACTCGACTGTAGCTTTCTTACTTGTTATTACATATTAGCTCTTCATGGCGATCGAAACGCGAAATGTGTCGAATGTGTTTGATATTATTATTGAACAATTTATGATCAGCCAAAAGCTGACGATTGACCTCTGACGGCAAATGCCATAAACTCTGAGACGATACACGAGGATGATCTCAATCAAATAGGAGCCGACGAACTGTGGTAAACAAGCTTTCATTAACATATTAAATCAACAGATGTTGGCCTATTATGATCCACCAGATTCCACTCAACTTGACTTCCTGCTGAAGATGCTTTGTTAAAAGATGTGCTCTAATTTCAATGCAAGTTTTGAATGAAGTTTTTAAAAACTGAATTCAACAATAATTTAAATGAAAACCTAACTTTGTGCAAAAATTCAATCAGTATACAAATTCTTTAATATATTCTCTCTGATGATTGATGTTAGATGGGAATTCCCAATGGAATTTAGCATCACCACCCACTCTAATGTCTTGGTCCGCCGCCTAGTTAAGCCCACACACCCAATATGAAAGGCATACCTACAAATTTTTGGCTATCACTTTTTTACACTTTCCAATTTACAGCAGCAGCTTACTTTATCAACATATTGCAGTTCTGTTCAACTGTTGAGTAACCGTTGGCTAAATGCACTCTAAGCAAGCTTGGATTTGTTTATGAAGCTCTGCTACGTGACCATGCCCACTTAGTCAATCCGCCTTCACTAATATGTCGGTCCGCCGCCTAGTCAAACACACACACATGCATTTGCCCGACATAAACTGAAATTTTTGGCATGCCATTTTCAGACTTGATCGTTTGCCAGGCAACACGTTGACGTTGTGCTCAACGGTTGCGCAGCAGTTCAATGAAATCATATGTGTGCAAATATAAACTTGTAAAGCTCTTCTTAATGACCACGCTTCAATTTTTGTACGCATCGATTGTCAACTCATTAATTTCTTCTGTTGATGTTTTACTTTTCTAAGTATTTAATAAGTATTACTTGTATTAAATTGCCTTGCTAAATTACAATTATTATTGTTATTATTATTATTTTATGAAAATAAGAAATACAATTTCGTATCATTCAATCAGATAAGCCAAAGCGTCTAAGGCCTTCATACTATAGATGACAATTAAAATCAGATCATTCGGAGAAAGCATAGCAGTTAGTATTATAAAAACTATAGTACTCATTAATATACTTCTGAATTGTATTTAATATAGTTGCAATTTTTGTTGCCAGCAATGTGATCGAGCTACTTGACAATCAATCACGTTTGGCACCACAAAGTCTGTCAGCAACTCAAGCTGTTGCCAATCTGCATCTCAGTATCTTTCTTGCGCAGCTGTATCTAATAAGTTGCAAAATGCAAATGTTGCATACGAATATGTTTTCAACTAAGTGTGTGTGTATGTGGGGGTAGGAGTGGGAACGGACACGGCAGGAAACGTCTTTCAATGGAAATGAAAACGAAAATGGAAATGGGCAGAGCCCATGATCACGACACTGTAGAGTCGATAGTCTAGCCTAGAGTCTAGAGTCTAGAGCGTTAAGTTCCCCCCTCGACAATGTTGCGCTGTTGGGTGCATTTAATAAATTTGCATTTTGGACATTTGCATTGCACATTTTCGCATTTGCATTTGACGATTAACATTGAAAATGGCAAAAAGCAAATCGAATGCTATTGGATTTATTAATGTTGCTGTGCAGTTATACAATTAAATGTTTGTAAAAGCAACATTATTGCTGTTGGCACATCAAAGTGCGCGTTTAACTATTTTTTTTTTCGCTTTTTGCTTTTTCGCTTTTGGCCAAGCTGAAATAAAATGGCGACGCGCCGACTGAAAAACGCGCAAACATTTCTAATGAAAATCCCAACTACAGCAACAAGCACGATCGATATCCATTGGCTATTCCATGCACGAGCCAAGAGACTTTCTTGTTTGTTGCTGTTGCTGCTTTACTCGTAGGTTGGCCAATACTGTGCTGCCTCTAGCCATGTCTTGACTGGCCAACAGAAATTAATTAGCTGCGACGTGGCATAAATTAGCCAAAAACACAAACACAACCAAATACGCAACGCTTCATAGTCGTCGTAAAAACCAATCGGATTGTATTGGATCGATTGCTTCGATCGAGCGATCGATCGATCGATTGATGAAAGAAGACCCAAGCTATGGCATACTCGTATGAATATTGACTTACACAATCTATTGTTAGTTGACGTCCTTCTGATAACTTATTACTTATACTACCTATTTTCTTTTGCTGTCGCATTATTGAATCAAAAATGTCTCGCACTTAATTTGTTGACAAATTTATGAACGTACTTGAATTTATGTATTTATTATTTATATTTATTTTTCATAAAAAAGCAGGTGAAACTGGAGATTGTCGTAGTCATTAGGTTTCTGAATTCAAGTTTGCTTTCGTCTAATTGTTTTTTAGATTTATTATATTTTTATTTTAAAATTATTTATTATTTTTAAATAGCATATTGTATTATAGTTAAAATTTGCATTTGTCCAATTGTTTTTTCGTTTTTTTTTTTTTAATTTGTATTTGCCAATTGCTCATAAAATTTTTTAAGTTAAAAAAATAACATGTAAAGGAATTTAAGGGATTGTTGTCAGCTCATTCTTTGGCAAAATAAGTTTTAAATCCTAACGACAAATTATCATTTATTTATTTTTTAACATAGTTCCAAAATCGATTTCAAAATATTGCATATATTTTCTAATGGTAAAAATATTTGAACAATTTCTTTGAATTCATCCCAAAAATCTATTAATTCTCGACTATCATAAATTGATTATTCATTCATATATTTGCTTTTAAAGTCGATTTACAAATATTGCATATTTCTTTTGAATAATAATCAAATAAAATAATTTAAAAATGTAAGAGTTGATTTTAAATACTTTTTTTAAGTATCTTTTGTTTGTCATTCCAAATATTTCTTCATTTTCGACCACCATAAATTCTAGATTTATTTTTAAAGTCGATTTCCAAATATTGCATATTTCTTACTAATATTACATAAATAATTGAAAAATTTAAGAGTTTATTTTGAACCCTTTTGAATACGATTTCTTTGTAGTTTCAATCGCATGTCATTTCAAATATCTCTACATTACCAGGCATTGTTTGGTGTTCCCCAAAAACACGTTGTCCTCGGTCCAGATGCTGGTTGAAGGTGCTGCAAGGATGCCAACTGGCGAGTTGAATGTGCAGCCTGAAACTTGCAACGTGTTCCGCTGTTGAGCTATTGTGGCACATGCCAAACTCACTTAAGAGTATTTTTAACATGCGACATGGAGGCGGCATTGCATTGTCACAGCTGCCACAAGAGATGAGAGAGAGGCTGCAACAGCAACAGCAACAGCAACAACAAGAGGCAAGAGCAACATGCAACTGCAACAGATCAGCGGCAGTTGCACTTGAAACTGATAAGGCGTGGAGCATATAAAAAACGAAAGCGGAAGGAAGTGAACATTATGGAAATACTAGAAGCACTTGAAGAGCCACAGCAGCTGTGCGATTGAGAAGTAAAACAGTGGATGTGGGGAAGGGGAAGGGGATGGGGAAGGGGAATGGGAGAAGGGCGAAAGGAGAGCGCGGTAAACTGTTTGAGGGCGTTGCCATAAATCCACTTTGTGTCGACTATACTTGTAGTTGTGTTTTGTTGTTAAATAATATTATTGTTGTTGCTGTTGTTGTGAGACGTGATTGCCAATTGATCGATGAATCAAAAATAGCGCCACGAACGCGACTATTGAATGAAATCGCAGATGGCATCAAAGTGTTTTTTGGCGAGCGTGGGCGAGCGTGTGTGGAAGGCGTGGCACGGGCCAGAGGAAGTGGCCAGGGGAGGTGAGAAGGGGGTGGCACTTGTAGCAAGCATCGCATCGAATTTCATTCACAAACGTTGATAGCCATTGGAATGCGCAAAGTGTCCACATTTGGGGTCTGCCAATTAGCCTGGTGTGTGTGTGTGTGTGTGTGTGTGCTTGTGGCTCGGAGCTCCAAAATTGGTGGCCAACAGCGTTTGATACACTTTGCTTAACGCTTATTTTGGCCTTACGATTTTTGGACCTTTGCGTTTCCGTTGGCCGAGAAATGCGAACCACGAAGCGATCAACAACAACAGCAAAGAGCTTTGCGACGTGGCGGAAATGCGAAAATTGCAAAACAAGCCACGAGTTTCTTTTATTTTCATTTCGATTCGTTTGTTTAAATCATTGAGGTCCAATCGGTCCGGCAATATCAACAGACCAGCAATAATTTCAGCATTTGTTTAAACAATTCGATAGCCAGATGCGTCGGAAGTGCATTCTCACATGTGTGAGAAACATCCCGAAGCGGATGCTGTTCCCCACCCGGGAAATGATTAACGCCAGCTTCCTCTGGTCAACCCTTGTTCCTTGTCTAGCGTGGCGCATGGCCTTGTTTTCTCACTCATTAAAAACACATTTCCCACGTTTCTCACATTTGTGGAAGCCGAAACGGAAGTTATAACCATATTAAAGTCTGCCAAAAAATAAAAACTAATGATCATACATTTATAATTTTATTAGTATTGCACTCGCAAAGTACTTGATCAAAAAAACCTATTAATTTAACAAAGTTAATATAAAATAATTGCGAATAGCTTAATCTTATTTTAGCGATATCAATATTCATTTAAACTACATCATAATATACTCGCTCGTTTTGTAATAAACATTTTTTTAATTATTTTTCTGTTTAATATTCAAAAGGTCGTTACATTTATTGTTATTGTCCATAATTCGTTTATTGTTTCCGCTTAGCTGTGTTTAAAACCTCAGAACCAAAATGTTTTGTTCGAAATTCGAAATCAAGCATTGACAGCGAGGTTTATTCCTTGGCTAGCGGTGAAAGCAACTATCGATGCCAAGAACAAACACAGCCGAGACACAAACTCAACGCAGCGAGCACAACAACCACGCATGGGTAAATCACTAATCATACAATACATAATTCAGTTTTTAATGAATGGGATGAAGCATCTATGTATTGTATGGTTAGTGGGGTAAATAAGGCAAAATTTGTTCAGAGAGAAAATAATAATAATGCACAATGAATTCAACAATTTTTTAATTTAATTTCTTTATTAAGTATTGAACCAGTTCAGCAAAAAGAAAAGAGTATTATAACAACATAGGAAAAAAACTTATTTGGACCAAACCTCATATTCATTTGAGGAGTTCATGTGAAGTTCACGTTTGGGTGAACGTTTTGGCGAAACCTTGATGCTTTAAGCGCCTTAGGGGTCTAGCTGGTAGGAGTCTCCAATCGAGTCTGCTTCGATGTGTCTATGTCTGCCAATTTGCTCCTCTACAGAGTGTATTTTCAGATCCCGGTGTAAGGTGGATCCTCTCACAGTTTGTTATTTTCCGTAACACCAGATTCTGCAGTAATTGGATGAGTTTGTAGTTCGATTTAGCAGCAATCCCCCAAATCTGCATTTCATATAGCCAAGCTGGAGCTATACAATGTGCTCGAAGAGACATTTTGCTTCTTTTGTTAAGCAGCCAGCGCAATTTCTGTAACATTTGGCCACACTTCTTAGTGATAGCTAATGCATTTACCAATTTAAATCAATATTCAGAGAAATCTTCAATTTTTTTTGGTAACAATAAAAAATAATTGACATCAGAGCATTGAACTTAAATTTCGCTTATTATATTCATTTGCCCAAAACATATGAGATTGTTCCTTAAAATATTTATTTGTTGGTTCCCTTTTATAATGGCACCTGTTGTCATTAAGCAGCCTATCTATAATATGAGAGTGGTGTTGAAATTAGCGCGATTTCCGCCGCAAGTTCTTGGGCAAACAAATACTTGCCACAAACTATGGGCGAGGCAACAATGGAAATGATGGCGACCAACTTGCTAAATCACCGAAATCCGCTTCTTTAGCATCTTAACGGCCAATTTGGCGTGGCGCAACAACAGAAACAATGGATGCTCAAAGCAAAAGGCAACAACATTGTGAGAGACAAAGGCAAAGATTATAATAAAAGATAATAAAACAAACGAAATGTCAAGATATCCCCTTAGGATTTTGTTTTTGGCCCTGCAGCCTTGGCCCCATGTCCCGTGCTGCGTGCCACATTCTGTGGCACTCAACGCGCAATGCTAAATAAAAACACTTTGGGGAACAATAGACGAAACCATTGCACCACTGACACTCCTATAGCTGTCACCCAGCTCCCACTTCACACCATTTCCCTGTGCTGCTTTGCCAGCTTCTCCTAGCTAGGCAAAAACTTTTGCGACACCTCTCGCTGTCCCCTGAGAACTTTTGCTGCTGCATATCGAAGGAGGGGAGGGCGAAGCAGACGGACGGGCGGATCCAAAGTGTTTGTCATTCTTTTGTAATTTAGCGACCCCACGCGACAACCTCTCCAGCCCAAGCGATGGCTTCATTATCTCCTTGCCAGCTCCCTAACCCATTGTCTATAGCTGTTGCCTCGCTAACATCCTCCCACCCCGCTGTCAAGGGGTGCTTGTTTAATTTCGCGTACCGCAACGCACAATTACACCAAAGAAGACAACGGCCAGGTGAATTGTTGTCCACCTGAGCAGCGGAATGTTGCTCGAGGGGCTGCAATTATGAGACAGAGAAAGACGGCTAGAAATACAAAGGCATCTAAAGTAGATTGTGAAGAGGGTACAGAAGGAGTTAAAGAGTGATATATGTATGAAGGCTAAGAAGAAGAACTTTACAGACAGATAGAGGAGCATACAACGAACGAAAAGAGTGTTTTATTATTTTATATATTTTCATATATACAATGAATAGCAGGAAATATTCGAATCTTTTCTTTTATTTTACTTACGTTGAAATCAATATATTCTATTAAGTTGGCCCAGAGATTGAATCTGATAGTTCAAGATAAGAACTTTTACTTTTGTAAAACAATGTAAACAAGTAAGAAAACTACAGTCGAGTGTGGTCGACTATGAGATACCCGCTTTCCAGTTTGAATAAAAGCAAAACAGTGCGGTGTTATTCTTAAAATATACCAAATTAATAGTCACAAAAATACTAAGATACACCGAAGGCTATATTTGGTATATTGTTATTCATTCAAAATTTACCATAGAGTAATTAACATTTCAGATTGTCAGCCAAAGCTTATGTACATATGTAGGTGTTCATATGGAGGGATAGTCAGACAGACAGATATGTTGATTAGGGCGGGTCAATTTGTTCCTGTCCAAAAAATCCTGAAAATCGTCCCCCATAATCGGAATCTACGAAGAATTCTAAGAAAATTTCACCATGAAACCATGTGTCTAAAATGAATTCCTAGTCCGCGCCGTGAAGCTTAAAGATTGCACTATGAGGTACATAAGGTATTTAAGGCATTTTAATGTATTTAAAAAAAAAATACGCATTTTCCAATTATGTTGGAGTCAATTCTGATTCATTTTTTTACAACAAATTTTATAATTTTTTTTTTAAATTTATTTAACTTATAATTTTTTTTTAATTCAACAAAATGAGCCAGACTAGCCATGCACTGAGCCTCATATAAGAAAGTAGGAGCAATGCCTCTGTAACTTTTTAACGAAGTAAGGTATCGGTCTGAAAATTGAAATATATATTCAAAGGCATTTTAAGCAACTAAATAAAAGTAGGCGTGGCATGATAAAAGGCGGAATTTAATTTTATTTTTTATTATAAAGTTTGTTTGCTTTCCAACAAGTAGGTAATTTTTGCATTTTGTTGACTTGGAATATAATGTCATCTTATTAGAATCTCAAGTCTTTCTTTGACTCGATTTGAGGAACTTTGGAACGACTTTCTAAAGTCAGCATCTCGATTCTGTGGCATAACTCGCGTTAGACATGTGTTAACAACTGCACACATCGTTCGGTGCCCTGAATGTGCGATGGAATTGCTGGATCGGTGGTATTTCAGCAGAATTTATGTATTCCAGCAAGTGATCGTGTGAGATGTTTGCAGTAAATGGAGGTTCAAACAAGATGTCGTCATTATCCAAGTCAACTAAATGCATATAATCGGTGCAATCGAAATTAATGCGATTCTTTTATAAGATTTAAGTTTAGTTGGGTCATATAATTTCTCGCGATAATACAAAATGTTATTAATTGCACTTTCGCGAACTGTTTTTCTTTCATCGAAAAGCATTTTTAACAAAATATTTTCTGTATGGGCAAAGAATGCATTGTTTTGGATTGTTTTGTTTACAATTTCTCTTAGATTTTGTGGTAAAAATTGCGTTGATTGAATAAAATTAAATAAAAGCTTACTGCCATATACCACCGAATTAAAATATTTTACATTAAAATACATCAGTATATAAACTTTCATAATGACAAGTTTTACCGCAAAATTAATTATCATTTAAATAAACTGTTATAAGAGAAACGCAAAAAAGCTTCACGAAAGCTTTAATATTATTATATTTCTAAAGCTTATATTTACAAAAGCTTCTTAATGTAATAATATATTTCTTTGCAAGCAAACAAACTTTATAATAAAAAATAAAATTAAATTCCGCCTTTTATCATGCCACGCCTACTTTTATTTAGTTGCTTAAAATGCCTTTGAATATATATTTCAATTTTCAGACCGATACCTTACTTCGTTAAAAAGTTACAGAGGCATTGCTCCTACTTTCTTATATGAGGCTCAGTGCATGGCTAGTCTGGCTCATTTTGTTGAATTAAAAAAAAATTATAAGTTAAATAAATTTAAAAAAAAAATTATAAAATTTGTTGTTAAAAAATGAATCAGAATTGACTCCAACATAATTGGAAAATGCGTATTTTTTTTTAAATACATTAAAATGCCTTAAATACCTTATGTACCTCATAGTGCAATCTTTAAGCTTCACGGCGCGGACTAGGAATTCATTTTAGACACATGGTTTCATGGTGAAATTTTCTTAGAATTCTTCGTAGATTCCGATTATGGGGGACGATTTTTGCGAAAAAAAATTGACCCGCCCTAATGTTGATGCTTATCAAGTACACATATATTTACTCTATAGGGTCAGAGAGGCTTCCTTCTGCTTGTTGCATACATTACCTGGAATTTATAGTAGCCTTCTACCCTATGGGTAGCCGGTATAATATACATATATATATAGTTGAGTTAAAGAGAGCTACGAAAGAAAAGCATATAAAATTATCTTGAAAAAACAATAATTCAAATTTTAAATATAAATATTAATATTAATCAATTAGGATTGGAACTTAGTAGGCATATTAGAATTTGATAACTCCTGTCAGAGATTTGAATTAAAATTTTTTGTTACAATCGGCTAGTAACACATTGCATAGTAACTTCAAATCCTTTAATAAATTTTTCAAAACAAAGTTCTTCAGAAAAGAAAACTCATTGAACCTTGAGCTTGTACTTTAAGAGTAATTCTCTACTTGGACTAGACGAAACTCAAATAAGTGGAGGAAGTCAAGCTTTAATTGGAACAACTGTTTGGTAAGTGAATCGAATAGAAGTATTTTTGTGATTAAGCCAAATATAGAAAAGAATCCTAGTTATAAATGTAAGTTACTCTCTTTCGCATAGTTTTAGTAATTTGTAGACAGCTGTTTAGTTCAAGAAGTGGAAACTTCAATTTGAAATACTGCTTTAAATTGGCAACGTTTAATTAAACTTTGTGCAATGTCCAAGTTTGGGATTTGGGAATCGGATAAAATGGGCAACGCTAAGTGCTTAGGCTTCATTAGCTGCGTTTTTCTGCGGGCTGCGTTTTCGATTTCCATCTGAACCGAACCGCATCGAACCGAACCAAACCAAACCGGAGTGGAGCGAAAAGCAATAGCCTTGGATGGCCGGCCATTGGGCAACCGGAACCCGGGGAATGTGAATGTTTGAACGGTGTTGATTTTCACACAACACAGCGTGAAATTAGAAATCAACAACATGTCCTTTCACTAACAGATTCAGCAAGTTGCAAGAGTGTGTGTGGGTGTCAGAGGGGGGTAAGGGATAAAAGAAGGCGTGGTATAGGCTTCAGGTGTCGCTGGACAAATCAGTTTTGGCTGCAACTGCTGCTGATGCTGTTGCTGCACTCTGCGGTCAACGTCTGCCGTTGACAGACCAAATTAAAATGTCCTGACGTCATGTCCTTCTATCTAGCTGACAGTCTGTGTCTGCCCCTCTCTCCACTTATCTCACTCTGTGTGTGTGTGCTTCAGTTAATGACCAATTTGCCAGGCTCTCATCACTCCCACTCAACCGGTCGGTGTGGCAATCGCAACGCAGTCAACAGCCAAAACACAGCCAGCAGCTGTCGCAATTCGCGTTTTTCGGATTTTGGTAACAACATCGCATTCATCAGACTCCCGATTCTCAACTCCCCATCTTCCCTGGTGCCCTGATGTCCTGACTCCCTGACTCCCTGACTTCCATTCCAACTCGCGACTCGACATATTTTGTGCGATAAATCTTAAAGTTACGAAAATTGGCAAGCAAACAAAATGCGGGCCAGATAAGCACAAACAAGACAAACAACAAACAGTCAACAAACAAAAACAGCAACAACAACAACAACAAAAGCAACAGCAATCGCTTCAAGAATTACAACATGTCGCATTTTGTACGAAATTTGAATAAATTTGGATGTTCGTGAGTCGCTGCCGCTAAAAAGTTAGCTCTCAGCTACAATTAACTTTTAAGTATGGCATTTTACAGATACCGCAGATATTGTTGAGATATATGTACTTACATAAGTACACCACGCATAGCCACCCAACCACCCCTTGCTACCCACCCCCTCTCACGCAAGCGGCATGGAAAATAATTTCATGCAATTTATCATGTCAGCAGAGACAGAGTCAAACACAGCGAACCACAAAAACCACCGCCAATTGGCAGTACAGCGAATTTTGTATACTCTACAAATAGTTTAAGAGCAGAATTACCATTTCAGAGAGAGAGAGATAAACAGTTCAGAGGGCTGGTTGAATTATACATTTGAGCTAATATTACAATTACTAAATGTTCACAATTTTTATACCCGCTACTCATATTGTAGAAATTTATGTAACAGGTAGAATAAGACATCTCCGACCCAATAAAGTATTTACATATTTTTAATCAGCCGAGACGATATAGTCATGTCTGTCTGTCTGTCTGTCAGTCCGTCTGTCTGTCCATATGAACACCTATCTCTCAAATACTATAAAAAATAGAGATTTGTTATTGTACGCAGATCAAGTTTGTTTAAAATTTTGATTTTGCTGACATTCGGGTTTATTTTGACATATTTCGAAAATAGTATTATATACTTTAATTCAAAATGGTAAGCGGGTATTTCATAGTCGAGCACATTGGGCTGTAGCTTTTTTACTTGTTTTAAACATATTACATTTAAAATTTTGAAAATTATATGCGAGTTTGTCTTTATATTTTAAATTCTGCATTCAATGATTTTAATTTTTATATAGTACTTTGTATTTACAATATGTTTGGACATAAGAAGGAATTTTACATAAATGTGTGCATTGGATATAAATTTAAAATATTAAAATATGAGCCATATAAATTTAATTAAAATTTCCCTTCAATTGAATTATTTCACATTGTATTGTAATGTTTAAATATTACAATGACAAGTTTAGAGCTTTGCGATAAAATTTATTGAATTTATTTAAATCACGTTAGGTAAATGTAAAAAGGGCTGAAAAATAATAAATAGAAGCGCTGAAAAATAATTTAGAAACAGAATTTGGAATTATTAACATCTATGATTAACTGGACAACAAAAGCAATCACAAAGCGAACGTACTTCACTTGCGGGGGGCGGTGGTCAGAGTGTGTTCACCAACAAAAGTGCGTGCGATTTCCGCTTCCGCTTTTTGGCATCCATAACGAATTTTTGCATAAATAGAAAGCTCACTTCGTGGTTGCTTCTATTAAGGCAGTTGTTCTTGTTGTTCTTGTTGTTGTTGTTAATAGCCAACCATTTATCTTGCTTAATGAAATTTGCGAAAAATCAAATGTAGAGCGCAGCATGTTGAACCATTTCTGGCCTTTATTAGCCGCCTGCAAAAGCAAGGGCTGCTCCATATCCATCTCCATCTCCGTCTCCATCATCAACAACAGCGTCACGTGGCACTGAACAGTAACAAAAATTGGCATTTTCTTTAGTCCAGCCAACTCAAATGCGATGTCTTTTGTCTCCTGCTTCTCTGCCTCTGCCTCTGCTTCCTTGTCGTTCATGACTCGCGCGCGTCACGTGCGCAATTAAATTGACGCATTCTTGACGGATTCGTTTGAGGTTCTTCGTGTCCGATGGCCTGAGCCCATTCCTCTGACTTTTTGTTAAATAGCAACCGGGGAATTGTCAGCACCATTTCAGTTGCTTCCCAATTCCCCCCCTCGATGTGAAACAAGTCGCGTTGACATCATTAATCATGCAAACATTTCATTCTTGTTACTTTTGTTACGCTGCAAACTCTTCAAAATGCTGTTTCCCATTGTGGTTCCCTTTTCCTTCCCTCAACTTGCTGGCCAATTGAGCACAGCTCTACGCTGCCAAAGATACAAATCTGCATTCTATATACGCATCGGTCATGGCACCAAGGAAGATTCACTGAGCCATTGACTAGACTTTGCCACAAAATAGTGTAGCAAAAAGTAATTCAACTTAGTATCAATACATGTAGGTCTCGATTCTAATTTTTAACATATTGAAAGTAAAATTTCAGGACTGTCATACTAATTATGATTTAATTTTATTAAAACTTAAAAGTGCTTTTTTCTCGCTGTCTCATCGACTAACAACATGTGGCTTTTTAGCTCATCATAGTTAAAGTGTATTGTTTTGCCTGTAATGCCTTGAGGATCTGCACAACTGTTGAGTAGCAGTTGATCAAAAGCTGCTGAAGCTCTTCTGCCTGATAACGCCCACTTTGCCCCTTCGTCTACACTTAAAATATATCTTGGTCCGCCGTCTAGTCGAACCCACACACACACACACACACATTATGACACTCATATATACAAATTTTTGGCAATCACTTTTTTACACTTTCCAATTTACAACAGCTTACTTTATCAACATATTGCAGTTCTGTTCAACTGTTGAGTAACCGTTGGCTAAATGCACTCTAAGCAAGCTTGGAATTTTTCATGAAGCTCTGCTACGTGACCATGCCCACTTAGTCAATCCGCCTTTACTAATTTGTCGGTCCGCCGCCTAGTCAGACATACTCACACAATATTATCGACATACTTACAAATTTTTGGCATCGACTTTTTTAGTCACATACATAAATCAACTACCTACAGCTTCCTTAGACAATGAATTGCAATGTCTTTGAGTTCTGCACAACTGTTAAGCAACTGTTGAGTAAAAGTACCTTAAGTAAGCTAGCCACTCATTGTGAAGTTTTCCTGTTTGACCACGCCCACTTAGCTCATCTGCCCACTCAAATATCTCGGTCCACCGCCTAGTCAAACACACACACATGCATTTGCCCGACATAAACTGAAATTTTTGGCATGCCATTTTCAGACTCGATCGTTTTACACGCAACACGTTGAGGATCTGCACAACTGTTGAGTAGCAGCTGATTGAAGCCATACACATGCACACATATATTCGTGCACATCGAAGCTTAGCAATCTTTGTAAAGTTCTTTTTCTCTTTGCTGAAATCTTCGTTTCTTGCTGACTGAAGCACAATGACATGCAAATTTTGTACACATTTTTGGCCACGATTTATTCACGCTTCAGCTGAAACGATTACGAAATCGTTACTAATAGTTTATTCCGTTCAGTTATGCTTATATTATGCATGCATAATATCTTAAATGCTTGGACTACTCTGAATAAATATAATTAATTTAATTTATGTCTTCAAGTCGTTGCAGTTTTTCTCTTCTTTAATATTGATTTCTATTATTTAAAGATTTTCCATTTTAACTAGATTTTATTCTTAAAATTGTGATATGCTTTGCTTTGCTATGTTTTATGTGCTCTATAATATATTTTATTACAAATGAACCAAATATTAATACCAATACCAACTAAATTAAAAAAAATTACTTTTCTCATACAAAATTAAAAAGCTTTAGTGCGTTTTTCTAATGGCCAAGAAAATTGTCCATAATTTTGAATAACTTTAAGAAATTGTTTGATTTTTTTTAATTTTTGTTAAATTTATATAATATTTTCAATATTATATTTAAAGTATAATTTAATACAAAATGTTTTTGCACATCAACTTCATTTCAATCCTCATAAAAACAACAAATATTAAACAAACCAAGACCAGCATTTTATGAATAAAGTTATCCATTTTTACTATAATTAAACTCGACTTTATTCTAGAAACATATTTTTATACCCGCTACCCATAGGGTAGAAGGGTATTATAACTTTGTGCCGGCAGGAAATGTATGTAACAGGTAGAACGAGGCATCTCCGACCCTATAAAGTATATATATTCTTGATCAGCGTCAACAGCCGAGACGATATATCCATGTCCGTCTGTCCGTCTGTCTGTCTGTGTGTCTGTGTGTCTGTCCGTCCGTCCGTATGAACACCTAGATCTCAGAGACTATAAGCGATAGAGCTATAATTTTTTTTCGACAGCATTTGTTATGTTTGCACGCAGATCAAGTTTATTTCAAATTTTTGCCACGCCCACTTCCGCCCCCGTAAATCAAAAAAATCGAATAACAAGCGTAATTTTAAAGTTAGAGTTGCGAATTTTGGTATATACAATAATTACTATAGTAGTTTTGATTCCTGAAAATTTAGTTGCGATCAGATAAAAATTGTGGAAGTTATTAAAGAAATACTTTTGTATGGGCAAAAACGCCTACTTACTAGGGCTCTTAGTTGCTTTGGCCGACAATCTGGTACATTGTGCCGTCTATGGTATATTTTGAATGATGTGCTGTATCGATATACCAAACATACCATTTGGTATATTTTTAGTATTTTTTTAGTATTTTCGGTATATTTTGAAAATAATACCAATATTTTGCCCTTATTAAAATTGGGTAGCGGGTATCTCACAGTCGAGCACACTCGACTGTAACTTTCTTACTTGTTTTTCTACTATCTGGATAGAGTTGCTTTACTTTTTATTGAAATTTGTTTCAGAGTTTATTTTTGCAGTTGCCACATGATTCACTGATCATTGTTAGTTGGCATTGGTGAGGAAATCCCCTTTGTGAGTGCAACCGTAACTAAACATTTGGATTAGGCGGCGGTGACCTCTGACCTCTCTTTCTCTGTGTGGTAGGCACGACTGCGGATTGCCGACTGGCGGTTAACGAAACGTTGAAGGGGGGGGAGAGAGGAAGCAGGAGTTAGCCACAAAAACGCAGAAACCGCTAAACAGTCAGCGGCGCCAAATGCAAACAGTTGAAATGCCATTTGCACAGCCAGATTGAGAGGGTTGAGGAGGGGAGAGAGAGTTTAGGCGAGACGCGGGAGAAATGAAATCAGTATGTTGGCTAAATAAATTTCATGGCAAAGCGTAAAAGGGCAATCCTGTGGGATTGTTGCATTCGCTCCTCTGGCCACGATTCCGCAATTGGCAATCGACGCCGCAAATCGCATTTTAAGCCTCGCGTGCGATTAGTTTAATTGCCATTGCAGTGACAGAGGCGGAGGCATAGAAAAAGAGAACAGAGAGAGAGAGGGAGACGCAACAGGACAATGCAACATTTGCATAGCTGCGGCCGGCAAAACGGTTGCGCGCTCCCTTAATGCGAAAATAAGGATTAACCAATGAAATTTATAAATGCGCCAGCGCCCAGCCAAAAGCTCCAACTGCATTCAGTAGCCAGCATCCAGAAGCCAGCAGCCTGCATCCTTCCTCCTGCTGTGTCCTGCTGTGTCCTCTGTGCACGCGCGTAAATTGAGTGCATAAATTGGCCGCATCTCCAGCTCTCTGGTTGTGTCGCATCGCCCGACAGGGCAATCTATTTTGGATTAAATCAAATCGAAATAAACGATTTTTAATGGCCAGCACGCAGAGTCCTGCTCTGCTCCTTGTGTTGGCTGCTCTCTCGGGTCTGGCCACAGTGGCAAAAACGAGGTCATTAATTATTTCTTCAAAAGCAAAAGATAAGCCTGACCAGGCAGTCGACCGTCCAACCCTGGCCTGCAAATTAACCCCCAGGCCATTCACTCGCATCCTTTTTGGCGTTTTGTGTCATTAGCTTAAAAACCCCGAAACCGTAACGCAAAAGGACAATGGTCAGCTGAACAGGACAACAAAACCCTCCACACACACACAC
The DNA here is from genome assembly GCF_009650485.2 of Drosophila albomicans. Classification (NCBI taxonomy): domain Eukaryota; kingdom Metazoa; phylum Arthropoda; class Insecta; order Diptera; family Drosophilidae; genus Drosophila; species Drosophila albomicans. The sequence goes on along the minus strand of NC_047627.2, from coordinate 4,480,555 downwards.
ACAACTGTGTGTGTGCGTGCAACTGTTGTTTGTGGCACCAGCAGCAGCAGCAGAGTTGACGTCGACGGCGACGGCGGCCGCATGTGCCACAAAGATTAATTAATCTTTAAGGACTCATTTCGTGTCCTGTTTTTGTGCCTGCCAGCTTCTCACTCATTAGGCATTTCGGCATTTAGACATTTGCATGTGCAGCCGACACCAAAATGAATTTATTGCCCCAAAAGTCCGGCAGCAATTTCAGAGACCCAGAGCCAAAGAGTCCTCTGCCTCTGCCCCCCCTCAAGGTCCCCAAACTGGACGCTGACTAACAGCTTCTGGCATATAGCCGACATCAACTGTGACCTCAAGCCTTTATCTTCTGTCCTTTCCACTCCTTCTTCGCATTCTATGAATGTAATAATAACCTCAACATTCAGACTATTCCTTAAGACGTAGTTTACTTGAATAAAATTGACAGCATTTCAGTTTAATTATATTATTAAAAAAGAAAAGAATAAATTATTATTATTTTACTTTTTAAGATAATGTTGGAATATCTCTATTGATAACATTAGTATATGATTTATAGGAATGAGAATGACTACGACTTCCTATTTCCTTATTGATCTTGATCTCAATATGAATGAGGTTCGATGCTGCGATTGAAAATAATTAAATACTGAAAATTAAATATTAAACGAAACATTAATTTCTTCCTATTTGAGAATATGAAGATCAACAGTCAGATCAAAACCATTCACAATTTTGCCACTTTATTACTCTTAATTTAGTTATATTTATTGGATGCCAGTTTAACTTATTTCTATTAAATTTATTGCAGTATTTGCAGTATTTAAATTTAATTTTTTTAATTTCAACTTTAACTTTAAAAAATGTTTCTTTTTACATATAGCAAATTTACTATTATTTATTAATGTTATTTTCAAATGCTGCGTTCAAAAATTTTCCGAGTTGCGAATTGAATTTTCTTTTGCAAATCAAGTTAATCCTTCTATTTTTCTTCGCGTCGCGTCTGCTTGTAACCTCACTTATTTGTCTTAAAATAGTTTTTTGTTTTCGATTGGATTTTCTTTTAAGACTAGCCGCAAGTATTTGTCAGGCTTTCATTTGCAGTCTATCCATTTCATTTGGGCGCCCGTCAGGCATTTATTTTGATTACCAATTGACATTCATTTCAATTTGTTGGTTTCTTATCATAAGCCGCATCGTCATCCACATCCACATCCACATCGTCATCATCAGAGGTGGAGCAAGCAAGATTCCCCTGACCCAACAAATGACCAGCAAAGCTTTTCACCACTTCGTATATAGATAGATATTAAACTAAGCCCACGTCCAGAGGCGAAAGGCAGGGCAAAAGATTTCGTTAGATTTCTCTGTGGCATTCTCACCGCTGTCTTTACCTCTGATGTGGCATCAACCAAAATGGCACCATAACAACAGAGGCATGCCTTAAATATCTGCAGCTTTCCCTCTGCCGCCCCTCTTAACTTATCTCAGTTTAAGCCAAAAATGTTTGTCAAAGTTTTGTCGCTTGTTTCATGTATAAAATATTTACAGCTGATTATTTGCGCAGGTTAATGTGAATGTGAATGTGAATGTGTCTGAGTGTGAGTGTGAGCTGAAAAGTTATCCTTGTTATCCTTTGATGCCACGACTGCGCCATCGACTGCGTTTACTCTTAATTTATTAGCTCGCATACGTGAATTATTGTCGTCTAGAGTTTTCCACTTTCCACTCGCTCTGACATTGATTGGCATCTGGGAATTCCCTTCCCTTTCCTTTTCCTCTAGCGGCAAATGCGACCTCGAATGCCAGCTGAGAATATCTCTTTCGATTAATTTAACTAATTTTAGCAAATATTTTGTGTGGCATATTTCCAAAAACTACATTAGACGTTATTAAATATTCAGTTTTTAGTGCATAATTAAATATATTATAATTGTTAGTATAAAATAAGTAATGAATATAAGATATGATTCCAATATGCAAAGTTTGAAAACTAAAACAATTATAATAAATCTAGAATAATAATATGTTTGGCGAATAAAATCTGAAGTCTACTATATATTAGGTAAACCTGCCCTTAGACTAATAAATAAATAAAAATGCTCGTAGTCTAATAAATAATATATTGTATATAATAACAAATATAACTAAAATGGACTAAAGCCAAGTGGAAGTGATTATTAAAAATGTCACAAAACACAAAAATAATTCTTAAAAACTTGTATTCTTCAAGCATAATTTGATAAATTATAATCTTTGCACCGATGGAAAACAACTAACTAACTTAAAATGCCAATAGAAAAGGAAAAAAAAGTAGTTCAATCCATCAATGCAATAAATGTTTCACTTCATTAAAAATATTGATATATTGTATCTGATCTCAGTTGGCTGAATTTAAATTTCATATGTGTTCATGTGTTTAGAATAAAATAAAATAATTTCAAGATAAAATATACAAAAGAAAAGAGTTAGTAACAAAGCAAGAAAGTGGAAGCCAAAAAGAGTTTGTCAGGTGAGTGAGAAAAATCTTTCGGCCATGCTCTATAATGATTACTGATAGTCCTTAAGCTTTTGCTTCTGAGCACCGTTTGTTTCCTTTCCTCGCTTCCTGTCGCATTTTTATGTGCAAAGTTTGGGCATAAAATGCGAGAAGCTTAAGGATAATAGAGCTCAAGGTGGGAGGGTGGCAGCACAGTTCTGTGCATAAGAAAAGGAGTTGCGTTTGAAATGATTAATGATGTGTGTGTGGCATAGATGTTAACGCCTCAACACACACACTAACACATACGCATACACGCACACATTCTCACACACGCTCGCTGGTAAATCGTAGCTTGTCGCGACAGATGTTGTTATAAATAAAAAGCGGCAAGCGGAAGGACTCGACGCTCTGGCAGGCAACATGTAAATAAACATAGACACACACACACTCACACATACATAGCAAAGCCACTGCTGATTTATAAGTGTGTGTGTGAGTCCTTGGAGTGAGTCTGTTCAGGGCACATTAACGTCAAATCAGCCGCATAAATTGCGTAAAACGCTCAATTTATTAAACGAAGCATAATTTTCTCTTTTTTTTCTTGTTGCTGTTATTTCGCATTGTGGCTGGCGTGGGCGTGGCCACGGGGCGTATGCGCGACAAGTGTATTTGCCAGTTAATAAATGTCACACAGTTCTGCGCTGCCAAAATTGCCAATTGTGTATGCATTGGCTCTCATTGCATATTTAAGTAAACGCCTCAATTGTCAGCGAATCCTTTGCGCCTCTGCTTCTCATTCTAAAATCACGGCAACAACTAGCGAACTGGCAACAGCAACAACAACTCTGCTCGCTGGCAACTGGCAATTGACATTTGACATTTGGCAATTGCTTGGAACGTCGTCATCAATCGATTTGATTATCTGGCCAGTCTGTAGTCAGGCTGACAGTGTTGTACAGATACACACATACATACATATATACAACGAGGACTCCCCTCCATTTGCCGCAACTCAAAAAGGACTCATAAAAATTTTAAAAACGCTTTCGGGTGCGAGGTTTTTGATTGTGATTGAGACAAGTGCTGACTTCGTCGACTTGGCAAATACACAATGAAAGTTTGCTGCCTTAGCAACCAGTAAACGAAAATGTATCTCTTGGATATTCATGTGAGACCAACAAATGGTTGGGAAAATGAAGAAATGAATCAAAACAATTGAGAGAAATATATTGATTGATAAATAGATTTAAATAAATGCAACACAATGTAACAACTTCAAAATATAGTATGTAACGTATTTATGTTACAAAGAGCAAAAACTTTGTCAATCTAGATATCTCAATATATAATTTTATTACAGTTTTTATTATCATTGTATCATTTTTGTTAGCTTCAACATTGTATTACAAAATGTCCAAAGATATTTACACGAGTAAAAACAAAAAATGATTAGGGCAATTTCACTATTTGAACAGATTAACATAGCAAAAACACAATAATATACAATCATTAAATTCTAAAATATAGGCTTGCGATTAGAAATTTGGTTTTATATTTTTGTAATCATTTTTAATTTATTTTATCAAAGTATATCTATACTTTTACTCGATGTTCGACTTTAGCTTGTTCCTTAAATATTTTTATATTTATATTTTAGTCTTATATTCATTGCTTATTTTTGCTTCCAAGTCTCTCTAAATGTTTTATTCATAGAGCATTGGACATTTTTATTATAGTTTTCTTCTTATTTTTATTTAATTTATTGTAAGATATTTCTATACTTTAATTATAGTCGATTTTCGACCTTAGCTTGCTCATTTAATATATTCCACTTAATATTTTAATCTTAAATTCAGTCTCTCTTAATATTTCTTCATAGAGCATTGCTTGTTCGCATATGATCTTTATGCAGATTTCTTTAGACTGTTTCGCGCATTGTTTTGCAATTGCACCGTGGACGTGCTGAGGCTTCCCCTCTCACTTCAGCTCTGCATGTGTGTGTGTGTGTAGGTGTCAAGGGTATTGTCCTTGGCAAGGCAATCTCTTCATCCTGCCAATGTAGCAGGCCAGTCGCCGTCTCACGAACATGAGCGCTCGTTAAACGGATGAGTTAAAAGTCAAAAGCCCTAAAGGATTTTATTTGAATTGCGGTCTGCGCCACCGTTCGACGTTTGCCAGCGCCATCATCGCCCGCCTCCTCCTCCTTCTTCTTCTTCTTCTTCTTCTTCACTTCACCCTTCTCTGAACAACGTCAGCTAGTCAGCATCAATGGCATAGCCTTGTCCTTGTGTGGAGCCAACCCTCCCCCCACATCATCAACATCAACATCAGCACAAAGCAAGGACCGTGTTGTGTGTGCCATGTTTTATTTAAAGTTTATCTTCACTGCCTTTTTTCCACTTCCTCAGACACTTGCCGCTAATTTCGCGCCAAGGCTGCGGCAAAAAATATGCACAGCATAAAATGTGGAAAAATATTTTGGCGCAAGACACAAACTCAGCTGAACAAAAAAAAAAAAAAAATCAAAACCCTTTCTGTTTTATTTTTATACCCACTACTCATGGGATAGAAGGGTATTATGACTTTGTGCCTGCAGGAAATGTATGTAAAACACAAAATAAGTATATATATATTCCTGATGAGCGGCAACAGTCAAGATTATAACATATAGCCATGTCTGTCTGTCTGACTGTCCGTTCCTATGACCACCTCTCAGAGGTAGACTTATAATTTTACTTGACAGCACTTGTTCTTTTTCCACCCAGATCAAGGTTCTTTCAAATTTTTGTTACATACAGTAATAACTAATCATTAATACTAGATTCTTATACCAAATTTAGCTTTCGGTATATTTTAGTAGTAATATACCGCAAAAAAGTATATTAATTTTGGTATATTCTAAAAATAATACCGCGTGGTTTTGCTTTTATTAAAAATGGATAGCGGGTATCTGATAGTTGAGCACACTCGACTATTCCTTTCGTACTTTTTTTTACGCCTTTGTTGTATTCGTCGGCACGTCGCATTTCAAAGCCGTGTTGAAAAATATTTGAAATAATTGCAAAAATGTTTTTTTTTTTTTGCTCGTTTTCGTTAACCCGAGTGTGAGATTTTTGTTGTGCGTAGCATTTTGGCTGCGTCTTATAAAACAGATCAGACATTGGCTATAAGGCTTAGACTGAGTTATGCCGAGCACGTTTGCCTGCTGTCGAAAGCCCTTTTAACTGGAACAAACACGTCTCACACAACAGGCCCGACTGCTGAGGGGAAGAAGCCTTTGTAATCTAGCTTGAACCGACTGAGAATATTCCTCAACCTTTAGCGTATCAAATATTTGTAGATCATTCACCGAGTTCTTTCCAAGTTCAATAAAAGTTAGTGCGATTTTTAAATTGTGCTATAAAGTAGCAAGTGGCCGGTTGGATTTAGAAGTGAAAGTTAGTAACAAGAGTTGGGCAATTAATAGCAAATTATTACTCGTCATAACACATCAAGGTATTCTTGAACTCCAGAGGGCTGAAATATTTGTAGATCAATCACCGAGTTGATTCCAGTTCGAGTGGAGTGTGAACCTTAGAGGTTAGCTGAAACTAACGAGTGACGAGGTTAGAGATTAAAATGAACTTCATCGAGTCGAATATTGTTAGATCCTTCACCTTTTGTTTAATATAAGCCATAAAGTAGCGAGTTAGGTTTAGAATAAAAGTGAAAGTTAGTAACAAGAGTTGGGCAATTAATAGCGAATTATTCCTCGTTTCAACTGATCATGGTATCCTTCAACTCCAGTGGTTAAAAATATTTGAAGATTATTATTATATGACGAATTGAAAACTACGAGTCTAGATAGCCAATCCTTATTAGAGAGTTGTGTTTAAAATTAGAATGCACTAATGAGAGTAACACGAAATGCTAGGAATGATCGAGTTACGAAAATAGTCTTGAATGAACTATGTGTTATGTCACAAGCTTAATTTTTGCTATTCATAATTGTTTTGCGGGGGTGGCGTCGATCCCATAAGAAAAACTCATTTGTCGAAAATGCACTTTTATTTGGAATAGTTGTCTAAGAGAAAGTGGGTGGCAAAAATCATTGGGGGCTATTTATGATTAGGTCTTTAAATTTCTATTGCGACAGTTTCCACAAGAAACAAGTAAGAAAGCTACAGTCGAGTGTACTCGACTGTGAGATACCCGCAACCCATTTTGAATAAAAGAAATATATTTTGAGGAATTTTCTCAAAATATACCAAATATACTGCAAAAATACTAAAAAATATACCGAATGGTATATTTGGTATATCGACATAGTACCGTATTCAAAATATACCATAGACGGCACAATATACCAGATTGTCAGCCAAAGCAACTAAGACCCCTAGTAAGTAGGCGTTTTTGCCCATACAAAAGTATTTCTTTAATAACTTTGACAATTTTTATCTGATCGCAACCAAATTTTCAGAAATCATAAATACTATAGTTACTATAATTACGCTTGTTATTCGATTTTTTTGATTTGCGGGGGCGGAAGTGGGCGTGGCAAAAATTTGAAACAAACTTGATCTGCGTGCAAACATAACAAATGCTGTCGAAAAAAAATATATATATATATATTATAGCTCTATCTCTTATAGTCTCTGAGATCCAGTGTTTCATACGGACAGACGGACAGACGGACAGACACACAGACGGACAGACGGACATGGCTATATCGTCTCGGCTGTTGACGCTGATCAAGAATATATATACTTTATATGGTCGGAGATGCCTCCTTCTACCTGTTACATACATTTCCTGTCGGCACAAAGTTATAATACCCTTCTACCCTATGGGTAGCGGGTATAAAAACACCAATTCAAAGGTGATGTATTTATAATACCTTATTGTATCTTATTAATTATTAATCTTATTAAATACATACCATATGTACACACACACATCACTTTTGGCATTTTAACAAACGCTTTATTTAATTTCACAACTCCAAACAATTAGTGGTAACACTTCAGCCAAACAAATCTATATTTGATAACACTATCAATTAGAAATAAATTCACGATCATATGAAATGCACATAACCATCGGAAAAAAAATGAACAAGCTGCGATATTTTCATGCATTTATGTCGCAAATACATTTAAAACTAGAATATGCTAGATGAATTTTAAAATAAGCTATATTTCAAGCTATAAGTTAGATGCATATTTAACAAGCTTTTCCACTTTCAAAAATGCTAGAACTAGCTTATAATAAGCCAAACTGGCAGCACTGAAAGTGGGCAGGGTGATCAGCACGAGGAGAAGCTCGATCAGTGTGACTGTGTGTGTTAAAAGGTCACACGGACAATATACCAACTTTGTCGCTTTCGATAACCATTCGATATGTGGACCGCGACTACACTGTCAGCTGGTTATTACTAGAGCTGAAAAACAATCGATGTTTGGGACCATCGATGTTTTTGAGAGTTAACATCGCTGTGATCAGTTACCAATACAGCGGCATTTAGAAACAACACTGCTCACAAAGTTGTCCATTTTCAACGTTATCCTCAATTCACAGATATAATAAAAACACACGATAGTGGCGAAAGAACAATCGATGTTTAGAAAATTTCAAAAACATCGATAGTATCGATAGTGCCATCGATTGTTTTCCAGCTCTAGTTAGCGCGGTCATATCTGCCATCAACAATAGCTTCATAACAAATAAAGCATTGAAAGTGGTGAGTATATATTGAAAATACTCGTTAGAGAGTTGTTTTAACATTAGTTATGGAGTTAAGATTGTCATGCTAAGAGAAGGAATAATAATAGGTTCTAAAAATTGAATTGAATTTTGATTTACAGCTTTTCTGATTGAAGGAACTAAAGAAGTTTTTCCACCATTCTTCGCATTCATGTAAGTACTTGCCATGATTGATTTGCTCACACTTATAATTCAGCTGCTCATTAATTTCAGCATGAGCGATCCTTCGATTGGCTCCTCGTCCCCAAACTGGGCAACTCTAATCAAGAATAGCAATGAGTCGGACATAGGTAAGCAGGCAATACAATTAGTTCGCTACGTCACAACATTTTCTCATCTTCAGAGCTGGCAGACTTTGTGAATCCAGTAGGTACAAATGACTTGGATGTGCCTTTTGAGTTAGCTCAGACATTTCCGCTCCTCATGGGCATTGGAAGTGCGGATCCCACCGGCGGTGGCCAGATGTCGCCCTATGCTCCCGTCTTTCATCCAATGGGATCGTATGCATCTCATCTGCTGGCACTCGAGCAAGCGGCCCAAATAAATCCACAGTCGTTGGGGGGGCCATCGTTGCGCGCTCTCGATGGCAATGTCGAACAATTCTTCGATCGTGCCGAATACAATATGTACGCTAACAACGAGACCAACAACGAGCAACAACAGCAGAAGATGTCGCAAGAAGGCAACGGCGGCGGTGGCGAGTCACGTGCATTTCTAGAACAATTGGAATTGCTGCCGGATGCAAATATTTTGCAGCGTGATTTTTGGCGTGGCACCGGACAAGAGGCCGCAATACGCGCTGCATCACAATGCTGGCCGGGACGCGAATGCTTTCGCGATCTCAATCAGCTGATTGCAGCGGTGGCATCTCAAGTAGAAACGGCAGGAGGAAGTCAACAAGCTGCTGCTCCAGAAATAGACAATGACACAAAGTCGACGGCAGCAGCAGATGAAGAGAAGCCGGCAGAGACCGCGCAGCTGGACAAAGAAGCTTGCAACGAGATGAAATTCGCTGAGCAACAATCGAAATCGCCGCCGCCACCGCCGCAGCGTGAATGGTGGCGTGCTGCCACGTTTCAGCCACAACAGGAGGCAACCTCGTCCGGCTGGAAGCCGTATTCCTATGGCCGACTGAACCCAGATGCAGAGACAAAAACAAACGACAAATCCTGCGATGATGCCACAAATGGAACAGCTGGAAATTCACCCAACGCAGAGTTTCCCAGCTTCGAAGACTTTGCCAAGCAGGTGAGCGACTGCAGCTTGTCCAGTTCGGAGTATTTGTCCACGCTGCGCAATCTCATGATACGCGCCCACAATCTGATGTTGCCGCTGCTGCGCGGTCGCTTCGCCAACATGTCCCAGGTGCAGATGGCCGCCTATACGTCGGCCATACTCGAGGTGACGCCACTGCATCCGAGTATCTTTCTGCCTGCGGTAAGTGTGTGAGTTTTTGTTGATTCGATGTTCTTCTGTTGAAGCTGCACTTGTTTAGCATTTGTCGCATCCAGTGACAGCCAGTGCCGGGCTCTTTTCGCCTCACCGTCCACACGGTTTCACACACCCGGATCTGGCTCATCTGCAAGTAAGTGTCAATCTCTCTCTCTCTTTCTCAATCTCTTTCTGTTGTCTCGTCTCACTTTGTTGCTTGCCCTTAGCAGCCGCGACCTGTGCTCGTCAATGTGGGCACACAGACGGACTATCACTGCTGGTGCATGCACATCAGCATGTTTCCACCGCCGCCGTTGCACATGCCACCGGCTCCACCACAGTCGCAGGCTCCGCTGCAGCCACCGTCGCGTATCCAGTCGAGTGCGGCAGCTTACTATGGCGGATCAAGTGGCGCACGCATGATGGCACCTTGCCTCACATCTCCAGTCAGTTTCTGGGCACATCGACCCATGGGTGAGTACAGAGTATAATATGTTAATAATAGATTTGTGATGATGACTTATACACTGAAAAAGAAGTTCTTAAAGCAAGATTTAATGTTCGAAAACACATCTTGATTTCATGAACATTTCATATGCACAGACCCAAGTTTTTATATGACCAAAAATCTTATCATAAGATCACAAAAATATTAAATTATAATTTGTTTTTTTTTTTTTTTAAATGTTCTTCTAAATGTTTGCTAATCACTTTATCATCTATCACCAATAACGGAATCTCTTCTTTTAGACTTCAATGAAGAAGCGTTTAACTGAACTTTATAATAAATTCGATAAATTACAGTATTGTGTAACCTCGTATTTTGGGTCTTATTTTGAGAATCCTGGCATTTTTCAGGTTAATTTTCCTACTTAATTTGTTCTTAAAGTGATCTTATTTTAATAACACAATTTTTAGGACCAATATTCTTGATTTTAGTAGGTAGGTGAGTATTGTGTTTGGCTGCCGGCTGTCATTAACTTAGCCATTAACTATTTATCAGTGACTATCAAAGATAAAGCTCTTAAGTTAATTCTACTCTTTAATATGCTACTATATTGTTTGAATTAACATTAGCATTATTATCAATTATTTAAGAATGTCTTTCTGTATTATGAAAAATAGTTTGTTTTAATTATATTTTTGCTTGGATTCTTATACCGAATTCATTTATCAATCATTTATATTCAGATGACATTTCTTAGACTGAAAATAAGTCTGTTTCTTATTTAGTTGCCAACTTTTTTCAATATGTTTTTTAATGTTTTCGAATTATGTACTATAAATTGTTAGCAAATATTTAAGGACTTGCTTCTTAGATTTAAAATTAGGTGCAGCTGCGTATTCGCAACAAATTTTTTAATGCTAATTGACTTTTAATTATTAGTTTCTTTCATTGCTTTTCTCACTAATTCACTTGCCTCTTTTCTCAGTGGCATCGCCATCGAATCGCGTGATCGTGAAGCAGGTGAACAACATCTTTCTGCAGCCCACGGGCCCGGTGATGCCCATGATGCCGATGATGCACTTTTCGGTGCCACCGAATGGCGGACATGCTAGCGATATGCCATTTGTGGTCTACGACATTAACGATAATTATCCGGGCGCTGCTGCGAGCATGGCCCAGATGATGCCGAATGTGATGAACAATATGCACTTTATGCCACCGGATGCAATGCCACCAACTGGCATTGTCATTCCCCCCATGACCGTGTCGATGCGCACTTTTAAGCCTATGCACGAGACTTTCGCATCCTTTGAGGCGCCCGAGGAGAGCGATTTGAACGAAGAGCTTGCGGATGCGAACTCTGGAAGCGATGCGACGCTTGTGCCCAAGCAGTGCGCAGAGAAAGACAATCGAATAGGAACAAGTCGCAATGCCTACGAGTTTCCTGTTGAAGCCGATGAGGAGGAGCTGATCAAAAGCGAAACCTTCACCAACAGCAATACGACTCTCACAGAGACTGACCTTAATCGTGAGCCAAATGCAAATGTTCAGATCGACATGCTGTCTTCAAAACCTAAGGTGAATGGATCGAAGGCATGCAAGTTATTTTAATAATGGACTTTTTCGGATGGGCATTTTCATCATAGTGATACGATGTTCACCTTTCATATACTTAATATTGAATGAATATTAGAACAGCTTGCCAAGTTTGCTGAATTATTTTAACAAATGAATCACTCTGAATAATAATATAGAAGTTAAAAAATATTCACTGAATCCACTTAATTTTCCTACACAAACATTCTTTGACCAATAATGAACTTTTTCACATACAATTGATTACAAATTAATAATTTTAATTTTATTTAATCATTTAAAGACATAGTATAAAACTATGTTTCAAGCTTTCATTGGCATTACTCGATAAATCTTGAAATAAATTCTAATTTCAAATTATAATAAACTAAAGTTTTTATTTTGTAATACTAATAAAAAGTACATTATATTTTCTTTTCTTTTAATATTTTCATTTATAGCAACATCATCTAGCTTCAATTTTCAGATGTTGTCCAATACTAACCACCCGAAATTGAAGACTGTCTGAAGTCACCCCATTTTACTGAAAGGACACAACATTCCGTATTCCACATTTCACATTCCGCATTTTGTATTCCCATTTCTCACTACCCATTTTCCATTTCCCATTTGGCATATTCTATATCATTTCATATTCATATAACGATGTGTAAATTTCAAATCGCTGCATTAAGTTTACGTTTTGAACATTTACGCGAAGCGAAAGGAAAAAGCCGTAACAAAAGTTGTTGGCCCAAGTGCCCAGAGCTCAGTGTGCTGTTCTTTACTACACGACGCCGTGTAGCATGCTCAAGTGGCATGGCAAGGTACTTACCACGAGCGAGGGATGAGGCGGGAGGAAGGGAAGGAATGCCATGGAGCATTCGCCTGAACCCTTTGAACTCCGTGTGCGCCGTGTGCGTTGCAATGCAAAGTTAAACGCCTTCGAGCTGAAATAATCGGGCTAATCTTTTACGCTGCTTGCATTTTAAAGCGCTCAATTTATTTTTGTATTTTATTTTTTTTGTATGCTTTGTTTCTTTTTTACTCGCGCCGAAGAAGGAGTCTACGGGGACAGGAGTCAGGATTTAGCCGGTCTGCATTTCGCATGCATGCCTGCGTTTTTGTTTTCCACCCATGTGTGAGTGCGCTGTGCTTTTTCTTTAAATGTAATTAAATGCGTCGCCCCAAAAGGTAAATAACAAAATATTTATTTGTTTGCACTGCAGAGCAAATAAAAATTGCATTTTAATCAGTTAAAATCAGTGAAGCTCATTTAATGCACGCAAATGGCACAAACAAAGCGACTATAAAAAAAAAGTTGCATACTTATTGGGGCAAAAGTTAGATGAAAAATAGGATTGAATGTAATTGTGTTATTTATTAATTAATTTTATATGAGTTTATATATGTTTTTAAATAATTCAATTTATTTAAGATTTATAGTATTGCTATGGAATTAGTATTCTGCTTTGTTCAATTACAATCGGAAGATATATACTTAGTAATATAGTATAAATATACAAAAGAACTTACATAGTAGAAAAATATATTTGAAAGTAATTATTTTGATTTTTAGATGTTTATTTATTTTAATTAAATTTCAATTTTGCATCGTCAACTATATGCTCAAATTGACAAATCATAAATATTATTTGATTTTATGCCATTAACTCAAATCACTTGTAATAAAGCTTCACTGTCATTTAATTGCTTTTTATTTTACTGCAACAGCTATATTTATTCTTTTGTTTCTCTGCTTTATTGTAACTTTTTCGTGCTTACAATTTATTTATATTTTTATTGCGGGTTATAGTTTGACCAGAAAATTAACGCCTGCATGACCAAAAGAGCAAAAAAAAAGACAAAAACGACAAAAAAAAAAAAAAAAAAAAAAATGCAACCGCATCGCTACATTTTTAATCTACAATTAACCACAGCTGTGCGTCCCTGTCTGCTGCAATCACAGACGCAGAGATTCGAACGCTTGTGCTGGGACCAATATCAATATTGATTCTATTAATTATAAAAACATTAAGTGCCAGCCAACAAATGTAATTAAACGCATTAAACAATTGCCAATGCCAATGCGCGACTGCAACTGCAAATAGTCCCCCCCCGACACTCTCCCCTCTTCTCCTCTCGCACATTAAGCTTGATCCGGATGGAGGTTCAGGTTCAGATTCGGTTTCGGGTTCGGGTTCACGTTGAGGTTCAGGTCGTGTTGCTGGTCAGGATTCGGACAACGTTGCTGATGTGCGGCGATAAGCACGTTTTCAATTCACATTGCAGGTGGATGGATGGAGGGAGGGAGCGGGGGAGGCTGGCAGGTGCAGCATTTTGGGGCATGCAACATGGGCAAGGGATTGTCGCACATTAATGACGAAATTATTGTTTCAATTGCTTTCAACTGTTGTCAATGCAAATTTTATGCAAATATTTTTCGGCTCCGGCTCTGCGCGACTCTTAAATGCCATTATGGCCAATAAGTCAATAATTATTGCACCACACACACACACACACACACGCACGCACACAGAGTCATCATGGCTGCTGCTACTGCTGCTGTTTGCTATTCCCTCGTACTCACTCACACCTTGTGTGCAGCGTGACCAATTCCCAAATAGGCGTTAATTACTTTTATCTGCACATTGTCACACTACAACAACGAGAGAATAAACACAATAAAATGGTCAACAATCGCACAACAACAGCAACAACAACAACTTATGTATCGCATATTTACTCGCTGTTGGCCACAATTTATTTATTATTAATTATTATTATTATTATTAGAGTGGCATTTTGCTTTGCGCGCTGCGCATAAATCAATTTCTCGATTGTTTTGCTAAATATTTCGAGCATTTGTTTGCTTTTGTCTACCCCGACAGTAAACGCACAAAGTTGGGGTATAAACATTCAACTATTTAGCTTAGTTTTTATTATATTTGATATAATACTTCGTTTAGAATTAAATTGATAATTGCGCATTTATACTATATATTAGTTAAAAGTATATTCAGATCGAACAACTCAAATTTGTTTGAAAATTCCTGAAGTATTTATCCAGATTTTAAATAAACAATAAGTGATGCCAATTTTAAAATAATGATGTAAAGCAAACAATACAAGCGAAATTGAATGAACCCTAGCGTTTAAATTGAAAGTTAGTAAACAAATAAAATATATGACTATTATGATCTAAAGTTTATGCTAACTTCTTTTAAAGATTGTTCTTGTAAGTTTTTGAATTTTAATTTATTAGTAAAGCAAACAGTGAACGAACAATTGAATTAAACCTAACTTTTAAATTCTGAAAATGATGTACAAAATGTAAATTAAATCCAAAAACGATTTAAATTTTTAAACTAACTTCTAATTTACCTTGCTCTGTTTTTGCTTGTTTTAAATACAAGTATATGTACGTAGTTGTTATAAGTTCCTTCTCTTCACACACATGAATATGTTTGATTACGTTTGTAATCTCAGCATAAATTGCGCATCTTCAACGGTCAACACGTTAGTTTTTCTACTTGCTAATTTGAATGTTCAAACATTTTGCGGCTGAGTAAAAGTGCTGGAGATGTTGCCACAGGCATGGCGTGGCATGCCACTTGCCACTTGCCACTCGCTCCCCAGGTCTCGTCGTATAATATAATTAATGCTATGAATTACTTGAGCTCCGTGCTAAGCCAAAACTGACCGCGCACACAAACAACCAAAAGCAATCCCAGAGTCCTCGAGAGTGTGTGTGGCAGCCAAATGGGGACACAGCAGGGTCAACTTGTTGTTGTTGTTGTTGGTATTGGTGTTGGTGTTGGGGATATTCCAACACGTTGCTGCTTGGTCAGCCACATGCACTTAATTGCTTTATGAGGCGCTCAGTCGCTTGTTATGGACTTCAATTTGATTTCGCGCGAGTGGCAAGCAGGAGCAACATGGGGCAAGCTGCTCTGCTCTGTGTGTGTGTGTGTGTGTGTGTATGGGGAATAAATGAGACATTGGGGATCAATTATTTTGTCGGCGCATTGCCGCAGGGCAGGACGTTGAACCAGCCACAACACATACCATTGCTTGGCTGATCCGCCTTCTCAGCTGATGCGAAACTTTAATCAGCCTGATGGCAACATCATCATCATCATCATCAGCAGCAGTCACGTTGCAAGCGCTCATATTTTTTATGCCACTTTACTGCACTTTCGCCAAGGTGCGAACAACTCCAAACACACAAATCGAAAACTTTTCAGCCGCCGTTGCAAGTGCAACTTCCAAATGGCTTTTACTTCCAGCTCTTCTTTTCTGCTTCACGCTTGTTTTTATACCTGCTACCCATTGGATAGAAGGGTATTATAACTTTGTGACGGCAGGAAATGAATGTAACAGGCAGAAGAAGGCATCAATGACCCTATAAAGTATATATATTCTTAATCAGGGTCAACCGACAAGACGATATGTCATGTCTGTCTGTCTGTCTGTTCATTCGTATGAACACCTAGACCACAGAGTCTATAAGAGATAGGAATATAATGCCGTGGTATATAGAATAATAAGAGTATTATTTATGCTTTCTAAAAATTTGATTCAGATCACATAAAAATTGTATAGATTATATAAGAAATATTTTTGTATGAGCAAAAATGCCTACTTATTAAGGGTTTAAGTTGCTTTGGCTAACAGTCCGGTATATTTTGTAGTTCTATATAAATATGCCAAATATAGTATAACCATTAGTATATATGTATTTTTGCGGTGTATTAATTAGGTACATTGTATGAATATTACCACATTGTTTTACTTTTATTTAAAATAGCCATCGATATATTTTAGAATGTTTGCGGTATTTTAATATGACATATTATATACTACTTTGGTATATCTTAGTATTTTTCCGGTATTTAATTTGCTATATTATAATAATAACACTGGAAAGTTTTGTTTCTTTTTTCCAAAATAGCCCTCGGTATATTTTAGTAATTTTACGATATATAAATTTGGTAAAATAATAGCGCATTGTTTTGATTCTATTAAAAATGGGTAACGGATATCTTGCAGTCGAGCACACTCGACTGTAGCTTTCATCCTTGTTTTCTTGCAGAGTAGCTGCCATGACAATGTATTTTTCATATATTTGAAATGAAACTATTTTGCTTGGAATGCCCTTTTTTTATTAGAGGTATGAGGAGGCTACTTAATAGCCATGGCAATAGATTGAAAGTGCTTTGCCAGTGACTGACCAGTGGCCAAGGGGACAACATCAGAGGCAATAATTCAGCATACTTGCAATATTACAATTTTTGCACATCATTTCATTTTGATTTGAGGTAATCATGTGCCTTTTTATTTCATCTTATCTTTCGCCATGGCAACGGCATTTTAAGTAACTCAACTTAAAGTGTGAAAATTGCTCCGAGCTGTATGTGTGTGTATGTGTGTGTGTGTGTATATTTTTCTGTTGTTAGTTGTATGTAAATTTCCATTGGCGTCGCTTGCAATTATAAACTGAATGTGAATACATGGTATTTCCATTTTTGGCACTTAAGTCAGCCAAAGTCAATTATAATCAACGCCTGGACGACTTTTCTCCCCACTCTCCACGCTCTCCTCAAAACTCTCCAACTCTGCTACGCTTTTAAGACAATTGTGTGAGTGTCTCTCAAGCAGCTGCCGTCACGCAAAAAGGATTAAAAAGCATTCACATGCTCACATCCTTGCAGATAACCGAAAACACCCTGCCCCTTCCCCTTCCCCCTCCCCTTGCAACCCCTTCATAACGTATGCGTCTGTATGTGTGAGTGTGCGTTAACTTATGCAAAAGTGTTTTAAGACTTTCGCCTGATTGGCAGCACTTTAGCCGTGCAAGTTGGCAACTCAAGCTGCTGGATAAAGCCAAAGATATTCTCGCCGCCGTCGGCAATTCGTAAGGTAAACAGCGTAGCATATGAGCTTCATTCCATATAATGTTTAATGTGTGCTGCATATATCATAATAATAATCATAGTTGCTCAGCATTTACATACAGAAGACGACTCTATCAGATTAAATTGTATATCGTGTGAATCATATGGGTTCTTAATGGAATTGAACAATAAGAAGCTAGCAAGAATTTAAAGTGTTTTCTGATTTTTGCTTCGCCTAATAACGAAATTTTCCATCCGTTGGACTCTGAAATTAATCCTTTTTTGTAAAGATTATTTATAAATGTCGCACTTAAATATAATATATAATGCAACAATGATTGAGACAAAGTAAAATATGAATATAAAGCTTATTTGTGACTTTTATTTTAATTGCTGGAAACTAAATTTACTTTCAAACTCATCTCATATTGTTAAGTCATGAATAAATAGCGTTTAAAATACTTTAAAAATGCTAAGGTGATAAATAAAGTCTTGTGTTTTTGATAAACCATATATTGGGAATCATTTGAATTGTCGCTGAAATAAATAATAAAAAATACTCAGAAAAAAATATGCTAAAATTAAGAATAAAATTTTGAATCAAGAATCTTTGATATCAAAATTGAACGAAGAAGATTTATTCTTCAATAAAAATCACAGTTGTAGAATACTCCATCTTGAAATTTAAGATTATAATTTTGTTTCAGGAATGAAATAATCTCAAAATTGTATCCAGAAGGCAATATCTTAAATCTACATTAAACGTTATTTACGTTGTTTAAATTTGTATAATCTAAGAGTTACAATTATTACTTACCCTTTTTTATATATCAACCGATTAGAGTTTAAAGAACCCGGGATCAACGACCACACGGCAAAATGATTTGCGGAAACTCTGCTTAATGAGGTAACAGCAACAATACCTGAATCTAGGTGCTAATTTTAGAGAGATTGAATTATAATATTCGCACTTCCATGATGTACAATTTTTGTTCTAAGAAACAAGAACAAAATTGTTGAATTTAGGAGCTTTTCGAACTTTAAGATCGAGATTTTTCTTTAATCTTTAAACGATGATTAAAGAACGAAATCTTGATTTAAGATATTTCTCAACGTAAAGCATTTTATTTTTAAAATCGTAATTGCTTAAATCAAGAATCGTAATCTACTTTTCAATCTAGATTTTTTTCTTTCATTGTAGGATTTCAAAGACAGAGGGGCACATAAAATGAATACTCTGAATAATCTGTTCTCATCTATAAATACAGCGACAGATTTTCAATGAGCCGAAGTTAATGACTAACTTCCATGCTTAACAGCAAATGAGCAACGAACGAGTAATTAAGCTATCTTTAAGTGAAGATTTTCTTATTACCTCCAGTCACAGATATGAGAGCGCTTGCTGACTGCCAGTTTCAGATGGCTCGCATTCATAATAATTTTGGCATATGAAATGGTGGCCAAGTGGGGGGTGGGGGGCCGGCAGACTCGTTACTCGCATTTGTGGCGAAAAATGGGCCAACAATTTGCAGCCTCAATTACAATGCCAGCAAAAATGGGGAGGGGTCGAGGGGAGACAGCCGCAGTTGCCTGATTCTGAGTGGCCACAAAACTTAATTGCTTTACTCTCGGCCAAAAAACAACTGTCGGATTCTTAATGCCACACTCGACACACACACACACACACACACACACACACACATGCATTCGTGCAACTTGGGGGCCATTTGAGTAACTGAGTTCTTATCGCGGCGTACCCAAAAAACCGTCAACAGCGTCGACTGTCGACTTGCCTCTCCAGTTGCAACTGCTTTTTCTCTGATTCCGATTCCGATTCGCATTCAGCATCAGCAGCAGCAGCAGCTTCAGCTACAGTCTCTGTTTCTGCAACGCAAATTATATGCAAACGAGCTTAATATCCGGCCAAACAGACGCACACTCACTCACAGGTCGCTCTTCACTTCATACTTTCTTTTCCATTCTGCCATAACTCCCTGCACATTTGTCTTGCACAATTCACAGGGACGCAACTTACTTGGAACTTACTCGAAAGTGAGCTCAATCTGAATAATACCTGAACTGGTTCTTTTTTAGGAAATAATTTAGTTCACAAAACACTTTTAGGTTTCAGTCGATTAAGTCTTCAAGAATGAATTTAATATTAATGATAGAGCTATGTTTATATTGTATTTGTTTAAAATATTTTATACTATAAATCTACATTTGATTTAAGCTACAATTAAACTTATTTTTACAAAGATTATTTTAGCTTCGAAATCAGCTTCGAAATATTAGAAAGCAACTTTTTTAGTACTTTCAAAACTATGTTTATGCTAAGGTGCATAAAATTTTTACAAAAGAATATTTAAACTCGAAAATAAGCTTCTTTTTGTTGTTGTTCTTTATTTTAATTTGAAAAGTCGGAACTAGTTCAAGCTAGTTCCTAAGTTCGCAGCTTAGCTTTGCCAAATTGTAGTTTATTTGACTGAATGCCATTTGGCAAATTCATTTCAAGTTTTAGCACAAATAACTCAGCTCTTGCCACTGCAACTTTGAATGTGCCACATGATGTGGCGCTGGTTGTGCGTGTGTTTCTCTGTGTATGTGTGTGTGTGTGCGGCAAACCGCCGCCTGATAATTTCTCTGCACTCGACTGATAACAACATTTAATTTAATGCCCGAGGTCAGCAATATTCCATTTATTATTGGATTAAATTCGGCAGCAAAGTTTTTGCCCGGCTGCCGCCCCCGTTTTGGAGCCACACAGTGTACTGTGTGTGGCAAGCAGAGGCGGAGGGCAGAGGCAGAGGCAGGACGAGACTCGTTGTCCACTATCTGAAGCTGGGATAAGCGACGCAGTCTGTCCGCGTCCACCGCTTGTCCCTTTTTTGTCCGGCATATAAATTGTGTGCATGGCTTTTTTACAACTTGTTCTTGTCCTTGTTGTAGTTGTTGCCGTTGCATACATATTTTTATGCGCCACGCCTACAGCTCAAAGAGAGGCGCACTTGTCGCACTTGTCGTCGTCGTCATCGCTGAGGCAGAGGCTGAGGCCAGGACGAGGTCCTGTTGCTGCTGTTGCTGCTGCTGCTGTGACTAGACGACAGGAAATGTATTTCACATTTTTTATGTGTCGCTTTTTTCTGCGTGCCCATGAAATTTGCATGAGCACGACTGGCAAGGATCTGCCCAGGCATAGCACATCATTCCAGCCTGCCTTACAGACAAGGCGTACAGAAAGTGAAGGGGAAGTAACAAGAGGAACAGCGGGCGGCGGACAAAATGCCCATAAGGGATTAGCTGCAAATCGCAGGCGACGTCGCTGGACATTTGCCTTTTTTGTTGTCTGCTGTTGCTGCTGCTGTCACCGTTTCGTCCTGTTCGTCCTGTCGGAATTTGTTGCAAAACTCATTTAAGCCAAGTTATGCGCAGTATGTAAATTGTTTTGGCCGCACAGATTTCAACTGTTGTTGTTTGGTTGTTTTTTATTTCTTGTTGTGTGTTATTTTTAAATGAAACTTAATTGTTTTAGATGCAAAGTCATCATCATCAGCAGCCAGGCAGCTGCAACGGCGTGTGGCAACTGGGGCAAGATTGAAGGGGACAGTGGCGGGGAGAGTGAAAACAAACAAATGTGGCGGAAGGAAGTATCTCACTCGAATCTCAGTCAGCCATGAAGCGCGCAGAGACACAGACAGACACACAGATACAACACACACACACGCGCACACACATGACATGAATTTATGCATGAAATTGTCGACGCCCGCGTCCTGTGCTCGCCATCCATCCATCCATCCATCCATTCATGCCTGTGGCCTATCGAAAGGAAATTGAAACAAAACCTCATTGGAAATATACACACACTCACAAACACACACACACACATACTCACACACACTTCCTTGTTGCAGTCAGACAGGCGCACAATTTGGGTTTCCGTGCAAAATATTCTCGCACTCGCCGCAAAACATTTTCGCCAGCTGATAACACGATTGAGTATCCTTCTCTGTGTTATGCGGGTGCCAGGATTCTCTCAACTTCATTTGCAGTCTCATCCCATCTCCACTTTTCTTGTTGTGCCAACAAACTACTCTCAACTTATGAACACTATAGCACAACATCTGATAAAACATCAGCAGCAGCTCAACAATAGTGAAAATGATTTGAATTTTCGTTTTCATACACAAGATGCCAAAAAGGAAATTTCAAGTGTCTACAGTAAGCAACACAATTAAAAGTCAAATTGCAAAGCTTCAACAAAGTCCATTTGGTGTTAATTGAAATTATTAATTATTACTTAATATTGTAGCTATATTATTTTTGTATGAATATAACTTTTTAGCAATAAAAGCATATCACAGAATAAATAATTGATGAGCTTATTAAAAATTAAGTTGTACAATTACAAAGAAAAAGTTCTATAAAAAATGCAAGTAAGAAATCTACAGTGAGCAGTGCAGTATAATTCGCATAATATACCGAATTAATATACCAAAATATACTACAAAATACACTGAAGTTTATATTTGATGTATTGACATAGCACTACATTCCAAATATACCAAAATATACTAGAAAAGTATTTCTTAGATAACTTCTAGCAAACGTTTTTTGAACCTACAGAATATGTATTTATCTGATAAAATATTTTCTTAAACCGAATTAATACGCTTAAAATTCTAAAATTGAATAATTACTCTTTAATATTCGTTTGACTATTATTCGATAAATTAGCAAACACGAATATTTTATTGCATTATCGTGTTTCACATACATATATGTTGCTCTCTATAATGTCATCTCAATTATATTTGCAATTGTCGTGTCATTTGCTTGTTATCTGAAGCAATTGTCGTTTTAATTGAAATAATATAATTATTTAGGCTTGAATCTCTTATATGCATTGGCAGCTTGTTCAATTTGGGCTGCTCTTTTAAAGGTCTCTTCAAGGCGGCACAAGACAAGACAGGGCAAGGCAAAAGGCATTCAATGACGTTGCAGTTTTAATCAAGTTATTTACGGGCCAAGTTTCGAGTTGATTGCAAAATGCAAAGTGCAGCACAAAACACCGTTCGACGTATGGCAAAGGACAACGCATGCCTCAAACCTCAAGTCCATTCATTTCATTGCCATGAACCTGGCAACTTGTGCAACAAATTAGTTACAGTTAACTGCCTTCGACTGAGTTGAGCTCTGTGGCCGAGCAAAGAACCAAAGAGCCCAAAACAAACACCCGCACATCCAAAGTCCATTCAAGCAAATCGCATTAAAGTTCATTTGTTGTGTCAGCTGCACTCACACACATTAATACACACACACACAATATAACAATAGATATTGTATAAAGAACATTGAGCAAATAGACAAGTTTAAACTTTAAATGTAAGATTACTAAGCTAGTGAAGTCCACATGCTCTAAGAAATAGTTTTAGGACATATGTTAAATATATGTTTTTAAAAACATTTGATGGAATTATTTTGCATTTAACTTATTACTTATAGGTATAAAATGAGCAACCATTATATATTATTAGTATAATTTGAAATAAATGAAATGCAATTTGAAATGAAAATAAATGTAACTTCCTTATTATAATATCCAATAAATTGAGTAACTTGTTTTGCAAATTACTTTTGGAATAAATTGAATGATAATTTAAGAAAAAATACAAATTACTATTTTAATTTATCATAAGTACGCATTCAAAATGCGAAATAACGTATAAGTTTAAGAATAGTCTAAATTTAAATTAAAGAAGAACAAAAAAATAGGAATGCAAATAAAATCAAAATGAATGAAGAATAATATAAATCTAAATAAGATTAAAAAAATATAATTAATATAGTTGAAATATGTATTTAAATTAATCGAATAAATATTATCGCATACAGTAAATATTTCTCATTTACTTATCTCCAATCTACAGATAATAATGTAATAAATAATAGTTTAAATTTGATAATAATCTGAATTTAGTCTTAAATAGTTATTCAAACGTATAAAATGTTCTTAAGTATGAAGAATATTTGTTATTTGTTTATCCACCTAATGAAGCTAATTAATAATGTAATAGACTTTATTTAGAATAATATTAGATCGACATCGAATCGTCTAGCTGTCCTACAAACTATGTATGCTCTTCAGATCAATTCTCGCTAACTTTACACTCATTTCTTCCGCTTCGAAGTGGCTACCTTCGGCTAGATGGTTTGGGTATAACTTTTGTTTTGGGGCAACTGCAAAACACATAACTGGCTGCCGTACGTGGTTGACTGATAAAATCAGCAAAACACACACACACACACACACACCGACAAAGACAGCGACTGCGAGAGAGAGAGGGAGAGGGAGAGAGAGAAGGAGGTGAAAGGCAGCCCTTTAGCAGCTGGTAAAGCTCCTTTTTCGCTTTTGGGGGAAACTTCTTAACAAAAGTCTCAAATTTGTTCCAATGCAAAACTGTCGCTTGGCTGGGCGCTTATCAACAATTGCCCAAGTGGAAGCCCAAGAATAGTTTTAAGCTGCTTAACAGCTTCTTCGCCTGCTGCAAACTTACAGTTGGAATATTCCCCAGCCTTCCCCATTCCCCATTCACAGGGACATCGACATCGCCATCGCCATCGCCAACTTGATTTAGTGCTCTCTGACCTTAGTTTAAATATAAACAGCAACAGGAACAGCAACAGCGACGTCTTGTTGTTACCCTTCTTCAAGCGACACAAAAGTTTGCGCGCCCGAGTAAAGACATAAATGGGATTATGATCTTATCACGTGCCCAGCCTCAGTGTCCATACCCTGTGTCCCCCTCCCTCTGTTACTCTGTCCTCAGTCCAAGCAGCCGCTGTTGCTGCAGCAGGCGCAGGCTAGACATATTGGTACATTTAAAACAACCAACAAGAAACTCATCAACAGTGATCGAAGTGCGCATACCCTGTGCTTAGAAATGTAGTTTATAATAATTATTGAAGAGAATTGAAAGTTACGGATAATAAAGTAATGAAGGAGCCTCAATTTATGTGCTCTCTGACTTTGATAAAATAGCTTCATACTATATGTAATCTTTATCAATATCCAATAAGGAGCAATATCATTATTCAACAAGTAAGAAAGAAATAAAATAATGAAAAATATACCTCAAAATTACTAAACTATATCGAACACTATATTTGGTATATTGATATTACTACATTCAAAATATACCAACAAATACAAAATATACCGGATTATTCAGCACTATAATCAAAATATACCAAAGCGTACAAGATATACCAGATTATCAACCTTTGTCTTTTATATTTTAGCAATATTATTTATTGTCACAACAGATAATTTTATAATATAAAATATACCCTTAAAATAATTATTAAGTGTAAGGTTTTAATTGACATATTCAAAAGACGAAGCCTAATATATTTAAATATAAAATATATATATAATATATTTAGTATGAAACAATTAAAAAGGAACACAATATTAAGTATACGTAGTTAATTAAAAAATTCCGTTTGTGTTTTAAGATAAGTTTATAGGAATATTTAAAATAATCATTTATTATTTTTATTGATTTCCAATATATACCAAAAGATATATTTAAATTGATTTTGGAAATCATTAAAATAGTATTCAAATTTCCAGATAAAAACTCCTTTTGTGATTATATTTTGCATACGGGGTATAATAACACCTTCTGTTGGCCAAGTGAAAGGCAGGCACACTGTAACTGGGGAGGGAAAGAGGGAAGGGAAGGGAAGCTGCTTAGACAAACAAGTTTGCGGCGCAGCTTTGTCAAAGATTTATTTCTTGAGGGTAACTGGCAAACTGGCTGGCCAGACCAAAAATTTTAGTTTTGCAACGACTTAATATGGAAAATTTTAAGTGCGAGTCTATTTGTAACAAGAAGACGAAGAAGAAGAATAAGTCGAACTAGAAGCAGAAGGAGAAGGAGAAGCAGAAGAGACGACGTCCGTGGCAAAGTTTTAGCCCGAGCAAAGTATGGGCTGCAATCTTTAATTAAGAGCGGATTAGTTGGACATGGGTTCGATTGGCAGACGCCAGTGTTTGGGTTGCTCTTCCTCCCCCCTCCCCCTCCTCGTTCAGAGTTCAATCTTTGCTCTTTTTTGGTTTTGCTGTGATTTGCATCTGCGGTTAAGCAACCACCAGCCAGTCAGCAGCTGGCTTCATTAGTTTGCGCCCAAAAAACTCTTCCCCTTCCCCCCCATTCTGTGTCTATGTGTGTGTGTGCTACTTTTAACGGCATCTTGTGGCAGACTTTTTGAGTGCTCCATTAAAATTTAATGCGTGTAAGAGATCAGCAGGAGTCGCAACGAGTCTAGTTTCACTTTTCAGATTAGCTGTCAAAAGTTGTTCAATTTAATTTCACGCCGCCTCCCCTTCTCCCTCTCCCCTTGATGGCGCCATCTTAATGTTCGTCTTGCCAATTTTTTTTTTTTTCGTTTTACTTTTTTGACTCTTGTCGATTGCTTCGCGCATCTATCTCTTGACTTTTTAATGGCTTTGGGAAATTGCACGCGCCGTTTACGCGCTCGTTAGACAAGCTTTGAATGTTCAGTGTTCTCAACATTTCAACATCTCAACATCATTATGGTTATTGATAAGACCACGCTCCCCACTCTCAGTCGAACATTATGGACAGAAGGTTAAGTCCTGTGACCGTTGGGAGAGTTTTCTTTTGGTTCTTCGACAGGTTCTGTTTCAGTTTCATCTTTGATGCCGCTCTTGATTTACCTTGACAAACTGCTTGGTTATTAGCTCTATCCACTTGCAGACAGTGTATTTGCTAATTTCGACAAGTTCAATTGGCAATTGAGCTGGAACATTAAGGGGATATTTTAAATGTAGCTAAAAGAATATACTAGTAAGAAAGCTAGAGTCCAGTGTAAAATATTCTAAATTAAAATACCGAACAAATAAATGTAATAAATATACCAGATTCTATTGCATTAGGTGTTTGTTGCTGTACAAAGATATTTCTTAAAGAACTTTGATCTGATCACCATCGAAATTAGCATAAACATAAGTACTGTACGTATTATGGTATGAAGCAAAAATCGCGACTCAAGTTGAAACCCAGCTTTACCCGGAAGAATACGACTGTGTAAAGTTTCCAAAACAATTCACCAAACATGTCCTTGCTTTAACATTTATGTTGCTAATATATATTCAAGTGACTATCCAGCTCTGAATTCAAATATTCAGCCTTCATTAAAATGAACTTGAATTAAGAGAAAACATTTACTTTAAAGTTTTGAGAATAATTTCATTGCTTCTTATTACATTGTTTATATCAAGCAGATGTCATGTGCGAATCCTTTAGGACTTATTAGCTCGTTAGACTCGTTATACTCATGGCAAAGATGCCATTGTCATACTCGTAAACAGACTGCAAAGACTATATAAAGCAATTGGGCAAACCCCAATTATTTGCGTCTACCCAAAAATAAACTAACAATCAGTGAGACGATTCTCTCTCTCTCTCTCTTTTTCTCTCTGGCCGAGCCGGCAATAAAAAATTAATCACAAACCGTCGCAAACTGTGGCCAAAGACCCAAAATGGATATGGCCGGAGTCTAAGCTCATTATCTGTGGGATATAGCTGTTCAGCTAATGTGCTAATGTGCAATTTCGAAAGGTGCTTACGTTGTCAAGTAGTGTGAAGATGAGTTTCCCTTCTCTTCTCTTCTCTTCTCTTCTCTGCTCTCTGTCCATTTCCCCCCCTGTGTGCCTTGCTATTCACGCCAATTGGCCATTTTCTCAATGAATCACAAAACGGACAGCATATGGCACATACTTTGCCACATTCCGCCGTCGAGGTCGAAGTCTAAGACTTCCTCCTGTTGCTGCCTCTTGAACTTGCCGCAGTTCTTTGGTGGCATCCCGTGGCGCTCTCTGGCAACTGCAATTAATTCCCAAGCTTAGAATGAAATCTAATTGCTCGTTAGCGCACAGCGTTGTCCTTCGTCTCAGTCCCACTTTCCCCCCTCTTGGGTCGTTTCTTTGCGCTCTGTTGTCCTCTTTTTTTTTTGCTCCTTTGTTTTTATATTTTGTTAACTGCTGATTACAGCAGTTGTTCAGTTGTTGTTTCCTTTGGCGCTTCCCTCGCCACACACTTCTATTCCCCCTCCGCCTGTCAAGCCTCAATGCATGATATTTATCTTACGTCCAAGTTTTATTTTCTTAATGTTCCGCATACCCTAAGAATAAAACAACAGACATTGGGTCCATTAAAACAAAGCTGCTTTCCTTATTCTTTTTCCTTTTTTATTAAATATAATCATATCTCGAAAGGAAACACTTTTTTCGAATAGAATATTATTTTAATGTTAGGTATTTTATTTCTGTGTATCTTGAAGATTTTTGAGTAGCACTTCTTTAAACAAAGAATGTGAAAGAATTAAAATATTCTTTAAATACATATTTCTGCAGGCAATTAAATTCTTTATGAAGAACTTTATTAAAGAACCAAATCCGAAATAGTTTATTTGATAATTATAACATTTCATACTCCTTAAGAACTTCTCTTTAACTGAACTCCTCTCATTTGAACTTTCTCCGTGAGACTCATAATATCCTGCAGTCGTTCATTTATGGTGCAAATAAATTGTTGTTTGGTTTTTTGTTCTTGCCTTAGCCTGCAGCATTACACAAATGTTTCCCAGCAGGTTTATAAAAAGAAATTAACGGCTCTTTTTCTTACTTTCGCCCCATCCCGAGGGCTGCTGTTGTCCAGCCTCGCCACCTTGGCCCACGGGCAAATCATTTAATGAGCATGTAACTGTAACTGTTACAGTTGCTCTTGACTCGTCTCGATTCGATTCAATGTGCTGACGTGGCCAAAAAGCTGTTGGCCGTGTTTTTTTCCCGTAGTTCTGTCGCGTCATGCGATTGATATAATAGTATATCATTTTCATGGCAATAGTTCGCAATTGTGCTGAGAGGAGGGGAGGCAGCAAGAGGAGTGGGCGTGGCAACTTTCGCAATTGCCAGTTTTAGCCTGTGCGGAGTGCTTTGGGCGAACCGTTTCAAATTAATTGAGTTGTTTTCTCGGCCTGCTTAAATATTTAACTTTGCCATGTCCTTTTGTTTTTGTGGCTCCCTTCCGCAAACTGACTGGCTGACTAGCTGCTCGTCGTGGTTGATCCTTTTGCTGCTTAGTTGCTCACTTGGGACAGCAAACACACACACACGCGCACACCTCTTGCCACATTCACCTGTGCGAAACTTTTGGCATTTTGGTATTTATGGCTCATGTGGCGCTGTTGCATAAATCACTGACAATGTAAACATGCCGCGTTGCCCCCCACTCACAACTGTCTACGTGTGTGTGTGTGTGTGCTGGTCAGGCCAAATGGCCAAAAGTGTTGACCACAATTAATGTTATGAGATAAGTTTATAAAAGCGCACGGCTCGCTGCGCTCAAAGCTTGTCAAGGAGTCCAAGAGGAGTATCCAACTGCCTGCCCCACAGGAGCTATGAGTGTTGTTTTGTATGTGCTTCGAGTTTGCTGTTAATAAAATGCAAGACAGCTGAGTTGAGGGCTGGTTGAGCAAGCGAGCGCCCACTCAACGATGTCCACCCCTCACCCCTCACTCCTCACCCCACACTCGCTCATCGTCAGCGAACTGAACTCTGTCGTTCAACATGCAACGGAAATTAGGTATCGTTTACATGGACGGCGTTTGCTTTTACCTTTGTTTGCCTTAGCACTTTTATCGCCGCATTCACATTCACATTCACTTCGACATTGACATTCACATCCATTATGCACCTTTTCACTCTCGCTCTGACCTTTTCAGTAGCCCTCTGCTCACAAAGGCGCATAATAACTGCTAGATTTGTCAAAATGCTCTTCGTCGTCGTCGTCGTCGTCTGCCATTTTAAACCGGATGTTGCCAAACATTTGCCCAACCACGCTACTTTTTTCCCTCTACATATTTTCTATACATACTTTTTTCTCATTTTCAATTGTATTCATGTCAATTTTTGGTCAGAGCATGGGATCAACCAGCTAATGGACTTGCCTTACATTTGTTGGGTAGCACATAAAATGCGTAGCGCGATTGCCGCTTAGATTGCACGAGTCTTTAATAGATTTGAGAACGCTTGATTTTCTATTAATGGAATTTGGGTTTAAGTGACGGAGTTGCGGCTTCATTTTAAACTTGTCAAACAAATATATAAAATATACTTTACTGACATATTTTCTAAATTTGAAATCATGTTTTTTAGTTAAAACTATAAATAATTGTTCTGGTAAAACATTCGTTAAATGCGTTTTTAAAATGTTCAAACTTATTGTTTTCCCAGCATATTTGTGTAATTTCTGAAAAAAGGCATAGCATGCTTTTAGGGGCAGCTAATTTCCAACATGTCCACTATGGTCCAGGAGACTACTTTTTGTGGCATTTATAAACTAGGTAACATTTTGATGATGATTGAAGCGGTCTTTTTATTTTAACTAAGGAAGGTTCTTTGAATAAATTTGGTAAAGTAGGCGTGTCCACGCCAACGGGAATTATCTTCTTTGTTAATAAAATTTTTTTTTCATATTTTTATACCCGCTACCCATAGGGTAGAAGGGTATTATAACTTTGTGCCGGCAGGAAATGTATGTAACAGGTAGAAGGAGGCATCTCCGACCCTATAAAGTATATATATTCTTGATCAGCGTCAACAGCCGAGACGATATAGCCATGTCCGTCTGTCCGTCTGTGTGTCTGTCCGTCTGTCCGTCTGTCCGTCCGTCCGTATGGAACACTGGATCTCAGAGACTATAAGAGATAGAGCTATATTTTTTTCCACAGCATTTGTTATGTTTGCACGCAGATAAAGTTTATTTCAAATTTTTGCCACGCCCACTTCCGCCCCCGCAAATCAAAAAAATCTAATAACAAGCGTAATTTTAAAGCTAGAGTTCCGAATTTTGGTATATATAATAATTACTATAGTAGTTATGATTTCTGAAAATTGGTTGCGATCAGATAAAAATTGTGGAAGTTATTAAAGAAATACTTTTGTATGGGCAAAAACGCCTACTTACTAGGGGTCTTAGTTGCTTTGGCGGACAATCTGGTATATTGTGCCGTCTATGGTATATTTTGAATACGGTACTATGTCGATATACCAAATATACCATACCAGTATATTCAGTATATTTTGAGAAAATACCGCAAAATATATTTCTTTTATTCAAAATGGGTAGCGGGTATCTCACAGTCGAGTACACTCGACTGTAGCTTTCTTACTTGTTTATATTCATAAAAATGAAAAGTTTGATTAATTTTGACCTTAATTTGAAGTCGTATATAATTAAATATTAACTAATTTTACTTGTGATCATAAAATAGAGTTTTTTGCTGGCTTTAAGAAATTGCTTTTTCACATTGCACTATGGGGCATTTTCCATTTTAGCTGGCATTTAATATTACAAGTAAACCACCAGCTCAAAAAGCTTTTAAAAAATTACAAAATATTAGTATAAGCACATACAATTTGATTAATAATTTACATTTAACATATAGTACAAACATGCGAAATTATTATCCATGACTCTTTTTTTTATTAATAGCTTTCAACATAAATAAATGAATAAAAAAGTTCACTGAAAAACAAGTAAGAAAGTTACAGTCGAGTGTGCTCGACCTTAGATTGGCGCATACATATTTCCTCAATTGACACAATACGTCGCGATATTTTCCAGTGATAGTCATGGTTCAATTTCTAACTGATACAAAATTTGTGTATGGTGGAACTGAGCCATTTGTTAAAATAATATGTGTGAACATAAAATTTTATGAAAAATTTAAATTCTAGACCAGGCATATTGAAAATGTACCAAAATGAAAATAAGTGATCCAATGTACCAACGCATGAAAAATGTACCAGTTTTGGTACATTTGTACCAAAAGTTGCAACCGTGGATGCAACAACTGACTTTACAGCTGTTATGCTCAAAAGATCTGTTAGATATACATGTTTTTGGTATGAGCCATAGCAGTTTGATGTTCTGTTAATGCATTGACATTAACATTTTTCTAATTGGAAGACTTTTCAAAGACGCCTAAATGCCAACTAAAATGGAAAATGCCCCATAGTGCATTGGCTCCAGATTATTAAGGTGTTAAGACACAATGGAAAATAATTTTTTGTTATACATTTACCTATAATTAAAGCATATTCATTGATGATAAGGCAATACATATCTGTAAAATTGAAATGATTACAATTTTCATCATGATCATGCTCAGCAAAACTATAATAAAAATAATTCTAGTCATTCTCCAATGCTAATTGCTGTAAAAAAGCCACCCAAGCAAAACACTTTTAGTGTTACCAGAAAAATGGAATTGGCATTTTCTCCATACTAATATTAAACCGTTACGTTACGAAAATTGCGAGTACACAGTGTTAAGATAAACAAAGAATTTAAACCATGTTATAAATCATATGAAATAATTTTAAAATAAATATATATATATTATTTGTTGTTGGTTATCCGTCAAACTCGTCGCTTGCAAGTTTTACGCCATCGTCTTCGTTTGTTGTTGCTATTCGTTTTTTTTTTTACGGATTTTTTAAACCCTATACAATTAGTTGACATTCAGCGTCATGACAACTCTGGAAGAGCCGTGCGCTGCGAGATTTTAACTGATTTTGAAATTCAAAGCTCGAATGCTGCGTCAAAAGATGAGCACGAGCGCATTTGTATGTGTGTACATATATACGTATGTGTGTTTCTGTTCTTGTCATTGTTTAAGCATCATACAAAAATATGAAAGTGTACATATATACATACATGTATATGTCCACATATATAAATCTAACTCTACTATCAAATTAAACTAGTCTGGCATATAGTCAGTCTCATATTTAATTGTTGGTATGTCAAACAAAAAGCTTCGCATTTTATTTAACGTTTGACTAGTTGTTTGTTGTGTTTAATATGTTTGTTGTATAATAGTTATGGATGTGTATGTGTCTGTGTGTAATTTTTAATACAATGTAGAATTGTATTGGTCTCTTCAGTCTTCTTCCGGTGGTGGTTGTTGTAGCTCCACGCTCAGTTCGTGGGGTTCAAGTAGTTGTCCCCGCTGGCCGACGAGCTTAACCTTCTTTGCCCCTGCCATCATCAACGTGGCGAAGAAATGCTGCGAAATATCGCCACGTGGCTGATTCTCCATCACTTGAGCCAATGTCGCCTGTCCAGAATTTTCTTCGCACACCTGCTGGACAGTCGCATTTAAAGCTTCCATATTCATTGTGCGCTCCTGCACACAGTCCATTTGGGCCTTCAATTCATTGATATCGTTCTCCTCGGAGATTCCGCTGCGAAGACCGGCTTCTTCGATGTCATGTTCTCCGTGCTTATAATTATTCAGATTATCCATTTTCAAATAAAAAATTAAAGAGTGAATAATAGAAGAAAAGAAAACTTGTCACTTCGACGTTCGAAAATTAGAAAAGGAAGATGACAATTAGAGATGGTCGAAAGTTAATTTTATGTCATCAACTAGAGATGAACGAAAGTGTATCGATATTTTGTATTCATATCAGATAACTGAATACTCAATTTCAGTGCTGTAAAGTACAAATTATCTTCGACTTTTTAGAGTGCTCTCTACTACATATTGATGCACTTTAGAGGTGCATCTTTATAATTTGTATTTTTCCGTTATTATTACACACATTATTTCACCAGATGTGTTTTCTATTACTAACTGCTGTGTTCAACAGCTGATTTCGCGAAGGAGGCGCCATATATGCAAATTTTTAGAATGCAACATTGTTGGTCAGTCTGTTTCTTATAGAATGTGATCAAAACCTCAACGATATGTTAAGTTAAAAATGAATTGATGCCACGAAAAGTCATTGCCTAGGACCATAGTGCTATTCATTATGGTCCAGACAACGACTTTTCGTGGCATCAATTCATTTTTTAAAAGTTAACATATTAAAGCGGTTTTGATCACATTCTACACGAAACAGACTGACCAACAATTTTGCATACCAAAAATTTGCATAGATGGCGCCACCTTCGCGAAATCAGCTGTTGAACACAGCGGTTAAAAATAAAAAACACTTGTGGTGAAATATGAAATATTAATAATAATAATGGAAAAATACGAATTATAAAGATGTAATAGTAGAGAGCACTCTAAAAAGTCGAAGATAATTTGTACTTTACAGCACTGAAATTGAGTATTCAGTTATCTGATATGAATACAAAATATCGTTCATCTCTAGTTGATGACATAAAATTAACTTTCGACCATCTCTAATTGTCATCTTTTCTAATTTTCGATCGTCGAAGTGACAAGTTTTCTGTGCTTCTATTATTCACTCTTTACTTTTTTTTTGAAAATGGATAATCTGAATAATTATAAGCTGGACGACTCTTCATCGTCGAGCAATGGAATCTCCGAGGAGAACGATATCAATGAATTGAAGGCCCAAATGGACTCTGTGCAGGAGCGCACAATGAATATGGAAGCTTTAAATGCGACTGTCCAGCAGGTGTGCGAAGAAAATTCTGGACAGGCGACATTGGCTCAAGTGATGGAGAATCAGCCACGTGGCGATATTTCGCAGCATTTCTTCGCCACGTTGATGATGGCAGGGGCAAAGAAGGTTAAGCTCGTCGGCCAGCGGGGACAACTACTTGATCCCCACGAACTGAGCATGGAGCTACAACAACCACCACCGGAAGAAGACTGAAGAGACCAATACAATTCTACATTGTATTAAAAATTACACACAGACACATACACATCCATAACTATTATACAACAAACATATTAAACACAACAAACAACTAGTCAAACGTTGAATAAAATGCGAAGCTTTTTGTTTGACATACCAACAATTAAATATGAGAATGCAACAACTTCTGCCAGACTAGTTTAATTTGATAGTAGAGTTAGATTTATATATGTTGACATATACATGTATGTATATATGTACACTTTCATATTTTTGTATGATGCTTAAACAATGACAAGAACAGAAACACACATACGTATATATGTACACACATACAAATGCGCTTGTGCTCATCTTTTGACGCTGCATTCGAAATTTGAATTTCAAAATCAGTTAAAATCTCGCAGCGCTCGGCTCTTCTAGAGTTGTCATGAATGTCAACTAATTGTACGTTTGTATGTATGTATAAGGTTTAAAAAATCCCTAAAAAAAAAAACGAATAGCAACAACAAACGAAGACGATGGCGTAAAACTTGCAGAGCGACGAGTTTGACGGATAACCAACAACAAATAATATATATATTTATTTTAAAAGTATTTCATATGATTTAGAACATTGTTTAAATTCTTTGTTTATCTAAACACTGTGCACTCGCAATTTTCGTAACGTAACGGTTTAATATTAGTATGGAAAAAATGCCAATTCCATTTTTCTGGTAACACTAAAAGTGTTTTGCTTGGGTGGCCTTTTTACAGCAATTAGCATTGGAGAATGACTAGAATTATTATTATAGTTTTGCTGAGCATGATCATGATGAAAATTGTAATCATTTCAATTTTACAGATATGTATTGCCTTATCATCAATGAATATGCTTTAATTATAGGTAAATGTATAACAAAAAATTATTTTCCATTGTGTCTTAACACCTTAATAAACTGGAGCCAATGCACTATGGGGCATTTTCCATTCAAGTTGGCATTTAGGCGTCTTTGAAAATTGTTCCAATTAGAAAAATGTTAATGTCAATGCATTAACAGAACATCAAACTGTTATGGCTCAAACCAAAAACATGTATATCTAACAGATCTTTTGAGCATAACAGCTGTAAAGTCAGTTGTCACGGTTGCCATTCCAAAAAACAATTTTTTGTACCAAAATTTTGAAAATATGTACCAATTTTAGCAAAAATGTACCACAAATTTTTTCACGAAAGATTTTTTGTATTTCACAAATTGTGATTCACAATATATTATATAACTGTTTACGTAGTGATACCCCTTAGATTGGTGCATACATATTTTCTTAATTGACACAATACGTCGCAAATCGACTGTATGCGATATTTTCCAGTGTTAGTCATGGTTCAATTTCTAACTGATACTAAATTTGTGACTGGTGGAACAGAGCCATTTGTTAAAATAATACAAATGTACCAAAACTGGTACATTTTTCATGCGTTGGTACATTGGATCACTTATTTTATATTTGGTACATTTTCAATATGCCTGGTCTAGAATTTAAATTTTTCATAAAATTTTATGTTCACACAAATGGCTCTGTTCCAAAAATTTTGTATCAGTTAGAAATAGAACCACTAACACTGGAAAATATCGCGACGTATTGTGTCAATTGAGGAAATATGTATGCGCCAATCTAAGGTCTATTACTACGTAAACAGTTATATATTATGAATCACAATTTGTGAAATACAAAAAATCTTTCGTGAAAAAATTTGTGGTACATTTTTGCTAAAGCTGGTACATTTTTTAAAAATTTTAGTACAACAAATTTTTTTGGAATGGCAACCGTGGTTGCATCCGAAAGCACGCGCGCTAAGTTCGCATATTTTTATACCCGCTACCCATAGGGTAGAAGGGTATTATAACTTTGTGCCGGTAGAAAATGTATGTAAATGTGTGAAAATGTATGTATAAAGTATATATTTTCTTGATCAGCATCAACAGCCGAGACGATATAGCCATGTCCGTCTGTCCGTCCGTCCGTATGAAACACTGGATCTCAGAGACTATAAAAGATAGAGCTATAAATTTTTGACAGCATTTGTTATGTTTGCACGCAGATCAAGTTTTGTTTCAAATTTTTGGCCGCCCACTTTCGCCCCCGCAAATCAAAAAAATCGAATAACAAGCGTAATTTTAAAGCTAGAGTATTTTGGTATATACAATAATTAATGTAGTAGTTATGATTCCTGAAAATTTGGTTGCGATCAGATAAAAATTGTCGAAGTTATTAAAAAAATACTTTTGTATGAGCAAAA
Source organism: Drosophila albomicans (assembly GCF_009650485.2). Classification (NCBI taxonomy): domain Eukaryota; kingdom Metazoa; phylum Arthropoda; class Insecta; order Diptera; family Drosophilidae; genus Drosophila; species Drosophila albomicans. The sequence continues at coordinate 4,443,973 of NC_047627.2, read as the reverse complement.
ACGCCTACTTACTAGGGGTCTTAGTTGCTTTGGCCGACAATCTGGTATATTATGCCGTCTATGGTATATTTTGAATGGTGTACTATATCGATATAACAAAAATACCAATTGGTATATTTTTAGTATTTTTGCATTTTCGGTATATTTTGAAAAAAATACCGCAATATTTTGCTTTTATTCAAAGTGGGTAGCGGGTATCTCACAGTCGAGCACACTCAACTGTAACTTTCTTACTTGTTTTTGTAATCTATCTGGTAGATTTTTAAGTATCTTTTATATACTTTTTCATCCTAGTAAGCGTATTTGGAGGATGATTAGAATATATCGTAGCATCAAATGCATTTGTATCTTTGAGATACTTTTGCGCGGCAGTGACTTTTCAACTGCAATTGAAACTTGCAGATACTTATGTAGCTTTAAGATACTTTTATATCTTTATGGATATCAACATATCGTTTGTGTTAAGAATTGAACTGAAGTTGATTTTCTAGCATCAAATGCTTTTGTATCTCACAGATACTTTTGAATCTTTTGCATGACAAAGTGACTTTTTAACTGCAATTCCATCTTGCAGATACTTTTGTATCTTTGAGATACTTTTTTATCTTCCAACAGCTTTTTTTCTATATTGTATCTTGCAGATACTTTTGAATCTTTGAGATACTTTTGTATCTTTGAGATACACTGTTTTTTAACTGCTTTTTTAACTTGCAGATACTTTTGTATCTTTGAGATACTTTTGTATCTTCCAACTGATTTTGCATCATTAGATTTTAATTTAAAAGTATCTCAAAGAAACCAAAGTATCTTGCATCTTGCAAGTATCTTCTATCTCGTATCTTTGTATCTTTGAGATACTTTTGTATCTTCCAACTAAAAAAGGCTGCAACACTTTTGTATCTCAAAGATACAAAAGTATCTGCAAGATGCAATATAGAAAAAACGCTGTTGGCTGATACAAAAGTATCTCAAAGATACAAATTGCAGTTAAAAAAGCAGTTGGACAATACAAAAGTATCTCAAAGATACAAAAGTATCTGCAAGATGATATTGCAGTTAAAAAATCAGTTCTTCCAACTGCTTTTTTTAATTTGCAGATACTTTTGTATCTTTGAGATACTTTTGTATCTTCCAACTGATTTTGCATCATTAGATTTTAATTTAAATTGATTGAAACATATTTCTAAGATCAAAAACATTTGTATCTCGCAGATACTTTTGACAAAGTGTTTTTTCAACTGCTACTGCAATTGCATCTTGCAGATACTTTTGTATCTTTGAGATACTTTTGTATCGTCCAACTGCTTTTTTAACTGCAATAGATACTTTTGTATCTTTGAGATACTTTTGTATCTTCCAACTGCTTTTTTAACTGCAACACTCTCAAAGATACAAAAGTATCTCAAAGATACAAAAGTATCTGCAAGATGCAATATAGAAAAAAAAGCTGTTGGAAGATACAAAAGTATCTCAAAGATACAAAAGTATCTCAAAGTTACAAAAGTATCTCAAAGATACAAAAGTTGCAGTTAAAAAAGCAGTTGGAAGATACAAAAGTATCTCAAAGATACAAAAGTATCTGCAAGATGCAAGATGCAAGATACTTTTGTATCTTTGAGATACTTTTGTATCTTCCAACAGCTTTTTTTCTATATTGCATCTTGCAGATACTTTTGTATGGGCAAAAACGCCTACTTACCATGGGTCTGAGTAGCTTTGGCCGACAATCTGGTACATAGTGCCGTCTATGGTATATTTTGAATGGTGTACTATGTCGATATACCAAACATATCATTTGGTATCATTTGTGTCAATTAAGAAAATATGTATGCACCAATCTAAGGGGTATCACTACGTAAACAGTTATATAATATATTGTGAATCACAATTTGTGAAATACAAAAAATCTTTCGTGAAAAAATTTGTGGTACATTTTTGCTAAAATTGGTACATATTTTCAAAATTTTGGTACAAAAAATTGTTTTTTGGAATGGCAACCGTGACAACTGACTTTACAGCTGTTATGCTCAAAAGATCTGTTAGATATACATGTTTTTGGTTTGAGTCATAACAGTTTGATGTTCTGTTAATGCATTGACATTAACATTTTTCTAATTGGAACAATTTTCAAAGACGCCTAAATGCCAACTTGAATGGAAAATGCCCCATAGTGCATTGGCTCCAGTTTATTAAGATGTTAAGACACAATGGAAAATAATTTTTTGTTATACATTTACCTATAATTAAAGCATATTCATTGATGATAAGGCAATACATATCTGTAAAATTGAAATGATTACAATTTTTAATCATAATCATGTTCAGCAAAACTATAATAAAAATAATTCTAGTCACTCTCCAATGCTAATTGCTGTAAAAAGGCCACCCAAGCAAAACACTTTTAGTGTTACCAGAAAAATGGAATTGGCATTTCCTCCATACTAATATTAAACCGTTACGTTACGAAAATTGCGAGTACACAGTGTTAAGATAAACAAAGAATTTAAACCATGTTATAAATCATATGAAATACTTTTAAAATAAATATATATATATTATTTGTTGTTGGTTATCCGTCAAACTCGTCGCTTGCAAGTTTTACGCCATCGTCTTCGTTTGTTGTTGCTATTTGTTTTTTTTTTTACGGATTTTTTAAACCTTATACATACATACAAACGTACAATTAGTTGACATTCAGCGTCATGACAACTCTGGAAGAGCCGTGCGCTGCGAGATTTTAACTGATTTTGAAATTCAAAGCTCGAATGCTGCGTCAAAAGATGAGCACGAGCGCATTTGTATGTGTGTACATATATACGTATGTGTGTTTCTGTTCTTGTCATTGTTTAAGCATCATACAAAAATATGAAAGTGTACATATATACATACATGTATATGTCAACATATATAAATCTAACTCTACTATCAAATTAAACTAGTCTGGCAGAAGTTGTTGCATTCTCATATTTAATTGTTGGTATGTCAAACAAAAAGCTTCGCATTTTATTCAACGTTTGACTAGTTGTTTGTTGTGTTTAATATGTTTGTTGTATAATAGTTATGGATGTGTATGTGTCTGTGTGTAATTTTTAATACAATGTAGAATTGTATTGGTCTCTTCAGTCTTCTTCCGGTGGTGGTTGTTGTAGCTCCACGCTCAGTTCGTGGGGTTCAAGTAGTTGTCCCCGCTGGCCGACGAGCTTAACCTTCTTTGCCCCTGCCATCATCAACGTGGCGAAGAAATGCTGCGAAATATCGCCACGTGGCTGATTCTCCATCACTTGAGCCAATGTCGCCTGTCCAGAATTTTCTTCGCACACCTGCTGGACAGTCGCATTTAAAGCTTCCATATTCATTGTGCGCTCCTGCACACAGTCCATTTGGGCCTTCAATTCATTGATATCGTTCTCCTCGGAGATTCCGCTGCGAAGACCGGCTTCTTCGATGTCATGTTCTCCATGCTTATAATTATTCAGATTATCCATTTTCAAAAAAAAAAATTAAAGAGTGAATAATAGAAGTAAAGAAAACTTGTCACGTCGACGTTCGGAAATTAGAAAAGGAAGATGACAATTAGAGATGGTCGAAAGTTAATTTTATGTCATCAACTAGAGATGAACGAAAGTGTATCGATATTTTGTATTCATATCAGATAACTGAATACTCAATTTCAGTGCTGTAAAGTACAAATTATCTTCGACTTTTTAGAGTGCTCTCTACTACATATTGATGCACTTTAGAGGTGCATCTTTATAATTCGTATTTTTCCGTTATTATAACACACATTATTTCACCACATGTGTTTTCTATTACTAACTGCTCTGTTTAACAGCTGATTTCGCGAATGTGGCGCCATCTATGCAAATTTTTGGAACATTGTTGGTCAGTCTGTTTCTTGTAGAATGTGATCAAAACCTCAACGATATGTTAACTTTTAAAAAATGAATTGATGACACGAAAATTCGTTGTCTGGACCGTAGTGCATGTCTAGCAAATAGAATACATACATACTAAATAAGTATGTGCATACATATTATATACATAAATACTTCACTCTGCAATTACCCAAAAACATAGCATACTTTTATTTAAATACGTTTGCACTTGCAGTATTTTATGGTCGGTCCAGCCGACCACTTTTCTTGGCATCAATTCATTTTTAAAAGTTAACATATTAAAGTAGTTTTGATCACATTCTACACAAAACAGACTGACCAACAATGTTGCATAAATGGCGCCACCTTCGCGAAATCAGCTGTTGACCACAGCGGTTAAAAATAAAAAACACTTGTGGTGAAATATGAAATATTAATAATAATAATGGAAAAATACGAATTATAAAGATGTAATAGTAGAGACCACTCTAAAAAGTCGAAGATAATTTGCACTTTACAGCACTGAAGTATTCAGTAATCTGATATGAATACATCGCTACACTCTCGTTCATCTCTAGTTGATGACATAAAATTAACTTTCGACCATCTCTAATTGTCATCTTCCTTTTCTAATTTTCGAACGTCGACGTGACAAGTTTTCTGTGCTTCTATTATTCACTCTTTACTTTTTTTTTGAAAATGGATAATCTGAATAATTATAAGCTGGACGACTCTTCATCGTCGAGCAATGGAATCTCCGAGGAGAACGATATCAATGAATTGAAGGTCCAAATGGATTCTGTGCAGGAGCGCACAATGAATATAGAAGCTTTAAATAAGACAGTCCGGCAGGTGTGCGAAGAAAATTCTGGACAGGCGACAATGGCTCAAGTGATGGAGAATCAGCCACGTGGCGATATTTCGCAGCATTTCTTCGCCACGTTGATGATGGCAGGGGCAAAGAAGGTTAAGCTCGTCGGCCAGCGGGGACAACTACTTGAACCCCACGAGCTGAGCGTGGAGCTACAACAACCACCACCGGAAGAAGACTGAAGAGACCTATACAATTCTACATTGTATTAAAAATTACACACAGACACATACACATCCATAACTATTATACAACAAACACATAACACACAACAAACAACTAGTCAAACGTTTAATAAATTGCGAAGCTTTTTGCAAACGTATTTTAATACTTCGACTACTATTCTCTGCACCATTTAATAATTTTGGGCAAATTATGATAGTAAATTGTTGTAGTTGTGTGTGTTGTGTTTTGCTGGCGACTTTAAAATCGCTTGCCGCAAATGCAAATACAAACGCAGGAAAGCCAAAATTCATATGGTATACCAAAAATGTGCCGCCAAATTTGTGGAAACAGCAGTCAAACAACCAACAAAGGCTAGCCAGAAATGTAGATGTGAAATGCTAACAGGTAGCGACAAGGAGAGAGAAGAGCGCATTACAAAACTACATACTCACATAAACAAATAATACTGCCATCATTTTGGATGCCAGATGAAGCTGTCTGCGAGCAAACACACATCGTACTCATCGTATGCTCTCGGTGTGTGTGACTAATGTCATTTTGGCATGCCAAACGCGCACAAACACGCAAAAGTATCAAACGCGAACTACAGCCATATGCTATATGCTAGAGTTGGAGAGGGAAGGGAAGGGAAGGGAAGGGGAACGACGGCAGAAGACATCAACCGACATCAGGCTAAAAATTTACTGGCAAAAATGATACGCTTGCCACGCTTGCCGCTCATTAGAGTAAACTATGAATGAGACGACGAATAGTGAGGGGAGATTGGGAGGGGAGGGGTTAGTTGTCGTACTGCTGGCATATGAAATGCTACCCACTCCTCCCCCGCGCACTACGCTCGTACCTTGGGGAATAAAAGTTTAGCGAGTATATTTACCTTTTGCCAATGATAAAGTAAATGCGATAGGTGAATATGCTCTTATGCCAGCAGCGACAAGGAGTGGGAGATAATGATGATGTGGAATGGAGATGGAGATGCAGATGGAGGGAACTGGGGCTGTGCTCTCCATGTAGGAAATTAATGTTTAAGCTTCACGCAAAAAGTGAGTGGCAAAAGTTTTGCCTGCAGCAAATACACGCAGAGTGAGTGAGAGACAAAGTGAAATGAAAGACAGACATACATTTGATTTAATTATGAGTGGCATTTATAGCAAAGAGCAGCTATCAGTTAGCACACACACATACACACACGTATACACTCGACAAGGTGTTAGTCTGTTGATAATGCAAACAAGACACCAACAGAAGTTAAACAAACAATAAACTAACTGAAGTTTGCATGCTCTATGAAATGAGGAGGAAAAGCTTGTAGATGAAGCTGCTTTCAATTTCTCATCATATTTGAGTTTTTATTATTTCAAATTTTATTAATTTTTATTATACCATAATTTATATGAAATTATATGATAAGCAAGCGTATTCCAAACGTTAACAGTATTTTTTTTAAATTAATAAGTACCTTAACAACACAAATTTTAACAGTATTTTTGTTTTTTAATAAGTACTTTAAAGAGTAAATGAGAATTAAACCAAGAGTCAATACAAAGAATGAGGATTACATAGTATAAGTATAAATATTATAGTTTTACATGTATTATATAGATTATATTATATATATATATTTATTATTAATATTATATTACATTATATGTTCACAAGTATTTGCAATAGAATTATGAATATTGATTTGAGAGCTTTTTTCTAGTCGGTTCCATATTTAGCATTTAATTTTATTTCAAATATATAAAAACTATGTTGTAACTACAAATTTAAATATTTTTTATATTTGGCTATTTCAAATTTTAAATTTCAAGCTAAGTATTTCAAAATAATTCTATCACAAGTATTAGAGTTTCAAATTCGAAACTAAATATTGAATGCATAAACCATATAAAATATTAAAATTAACTTAAGTGATTAATTAAATATTACAAGTTGAAATTATTAACTGCATATTAATTATTAAAATATGTGAATATATACCTCTAAAATAATTAATATGGCACAATTTTTTTATTTCTACCTTTTTAAGTTTGTCATATAAGTTAAGGCTCTCGTAATAAATATTCCAAACACTCATTTTTTATATGTATACAATTTAATTATTTCCTAATGTAATATAATTTGAATTGAAATGTTTTGTTTTTTTTTAGTACTATTTTTTTTGGTATAATATTTTTAAGTTGTGTTATTTGATTTCACAGCTATACACAACATTACTCGTATTTCAATATATTATAATTCTAAATTACAAATTAAGTGTGGAAATTACTTCTTCAACTTTCACAATGTCAGCCTCTTCTGAATATCTTTTGATCAGCAAGCTAAGTCAAAAAGCTGATTGAACCCTTAGCTAGCAGAGCATACAAAGCTAAGATGAGTGCGTGGATATCTGTGACTGCTTGTCAAACTGACACTGACAGTTGCCTAAGTGGCAACTTAATTTCTTAATTGTCAACTCAAAACTTTTATCGTGCACCTGCCAGTTGAGAAGTGGCAATGGCCAAACTCCATCACGCTCCTGCTGTTGTTGTTGTTAGGGCGGCAAGAAAACTATCTGGAAACTAGGGAAAATGACAGAAAACTTGGGTTTGGTTTGACTTGGCTTTTTAGCGGCTTGGCTTGACGCTCTTGTCTCTTGGCCTGCGGTTTGCCTTTGACAGAACTGTATGAGTTGTTTTGGGCTGGCGCATAGTTTACCAAAAAGTTGCCAAGTTAATTTCTAGTCAAATAGAGAAGAACAAGTTGCTGCGCCCCTTTTTGTTGTCGGGTTGACAAACAAAACTCAGAACTGAGAACTGAGAAATAAGAAATGACAAACTGGGAAAGTGACACGCGGCGCGATTCAAGAAAGTTTTCCATTTGAGTTTCAGTTTTGCTGGTTTCAACTACTGAATAATTGAGGGGAAACAGGCGAAACTGCTCAGCATTGGACATGCTTAAGTTCCAGTTGTGCTTAAGAAATAGTCGCTCTATCACTTAAGATCCGCCCTTATCTTCAGCATTCACATTCGCATTCACATTCGAATCCGAATCCGAATTCGTCTTGTGCCTCGTAAAGTTCTCGCCCCATTGCCCGTTTAATGCCTGTATAATTTAACGCCAGTTTAAATTTTAATTGTTTTAATGAAAATGTCGCTTGCGCCTTGTCATTTTCATAAAGTTTTCCACTGTCGCGTCGTGGATTTTACACATTTTAATTGCAAAGCTTCCGCCTCCGTCTCCGTCTCCATCTCCATCTCCGTCTCTGCCTCCGTCCCTCGACCAGCCCATTTTCCAACAATTTGTTACAAATAATTATCATAACCTGATTAACATGAGCTCAGCAAGTGTTTCACTGAGGGGGGTTAAGGGTGGAGATGCGAGGCGGGAGACAGGAGTCTTTTCGGGGGGGGGTTGTACACGGAAATAGTCGGTCGACTTCCATCCCCGCCCCCTTCTGTTGCCTGTCGCGTTGTCTTAATTTGTAAAAGTTTTAAAATGCCGTCGCCGTTCTCCATGTTGCTTATTTTTTATGCATGTTAAGAGCGACAATCTCAGCTCGACACACACTCTCTCACACACACACACGAGCGGGACACACACTCTTAATTATGCCAAGTGCCAAGCGAGTTGCTGTTGTTGCTCTCATTTGTTGTAATTTGGCGGTAGACGCGGCTGCATAATTAGAATTGTAAAAACGTATTTAACATTTTTGTTGATGCCACGCCAGAAGACAGTTGACAACACACAAGCAACGTGGAAGGGGCAAGAAGTGTTGCATAGCTGAAAGTTCATTACATGAAAATAATATACAAAAAATCTTTTATGTATTAATATGAAGAGCAAATGAGGAGGGCATCTAAAGTGCGGCAGTTTAATTTTCACTAGCAATACTAATGTATTGGATATTAACAAGAAAAAAAGGAATGAAGTAAGTTTTAATATCTGCTACCTGCATATGGTATAAGGGTTTAATAACTTTGACCCTCCGACCCTATAGAATATATATATTCTTGATCAACGTCAACAGACGAGACTAAATACCGTCTGATCATGACCGTCTGTCTGTCTGTCCGTACATATAAACGCCTAGATCTCAGAGACAGTAAGAGATACAAATATCCATAGATCAATTTTATTTTTGATGTTTGCCAACGTCCACTTCCGCCCCTCAAAATCGACAAAAATCGAATAACAACCTTAATTTGCTAATGTCCTGATTTTGGGTACATAACATACAATACATACAATGAGGAGGTCAAACACCGCGAACAATCTAAATCATACCCTTAAGACCGCTAACCATGGTTGGTCTAAAATCATGGTGTGGGACCTATAAATATGATCGATGGGATTATAGACCAACAAGTCTTTCAAAAAAATATACCGAGAAACATCATGCTGAAGTATTCGCAGGACGAAATGTCCCCTTAATATGGACTTTTCAGCAGAGCAACGAAACCTAACTGGTCACGGAGTGGTTTGGTTAAGAAAAAACTAATGTAATGCTATGGTCAGCACAGTTCCCGAATCCGATTGGGAACTGATGGGGAACTGCAAGCGTTGTGTTGCCAAGAAATCCCCGACATCTAAGCCACACTTTCGACAAGTTGTGCAGGAGGTATCGGGCCAGAATCCCTGCAAGCGTTGCGAGAACTTGGTGGACTTCATGCCACGTCGCTATGAGGCTCTAAAAGCCAATAAAGGCAATACAATAAATAATAAGGTTGTATTCAACTCGCAATGCAGTAGGATTTAGTTATTTATACGATTTTTTTAAATTTATTAAATTTTTCTTTGGACACTACTTTTCCAAAGATATTCATAAAGCTCCCTCCCAATTTCATTTGTTATTATCCATATTCGCTAAAATTTTGTGTTCGCCAAATTGAAAAAAGTGTTTAATTATTAAAAATTAAATACTTTATGCTGTTATAAGTAAATTGTATCTGAATGTTGTGTTTATAACAGTATTTTTCAATTTTAAGCGCTCAGGTCACTAGCACTGCTATTTCAAAGTTTACAGCTTTACAATAATAACTACAGTACCTGCGATCAAATAAAAACTTTATAAGTTATTTAAGAAATACTTTTGTATGGGGAAAACGCCTACTTACTAGGTGTCTCAGTCGTTTTGGCTGACAACCTGTGGTATATTTTGAATGTAGTAGTATATCAATATACCAAATATAGCCCATGGTATTATTTTGTACGGTATATTAATTTGATATTAAGAAGAATACCGAATTGTTTTGATTTTATTCATTGTCGAGCACATTCAATTTTAGCTTTTTACTTGATTTCAGATAAATTTAAGCTAAATAATTATATATAATTAATTAGCAACTAAGGCAATTAAAATAATAGATTCACAATTTGCAATAAACTTAAAAAATGCAATTCAAATTTATTAAGTATAGACTTAATACATAAATAGGGTATAAGCTCAAATTAATAATAAATAAATACTGGCAATTACAAAATAATAATTATTGACCAAAATTAATTTATTAACTTCTAGAAAACTAGAAAAAATGTTTAAATGAATGTTAAATTAACATATATATATATATATATTAAATATTTTTTTAATATAAAATTATATTTAAGTTTAAGAACTTTTAGTAGCTAAAATTGTTGTCAAGCAAGTTAATAGACATCAAACTAAACACAGTCATCTGTCTTTTTACTAACAGCTGCTCTCCATTTAGTAAATTACTGAAAAGTTAAAAGCTTTAAGTGCTGAAAAGTGAAGCCAACAAACTACCATAAATTCTCGATTTTTGCTGTCTCACTTTCTCCTGTCTATTCCGTGTTTTTTCCCACTTTTTTTTTGCTGTCTCGCTGAATGCGAGCCTTTCCCACAGCTGTCGCCCGCAATTTGCAACAAAATGCGAGGACTTTAAAGCGTCATATTCAGCTGAAGATTGCCACATTCACTCCCACACACACACACACACACACACATCTGCAGATGTGTGGCATGCCCCATCGTCGATAACCAACATCGACATCGACGTCGACTATCGAAGTCATTTAACCAAAAAGCGATTAATCTATAAACACATAAACAACATGCGCTGCGCTCGCCAAAAGCCCCTCAAAAAGAAAAAAAAAAGAAAATAACAAAACACAAAAATAAAAGGATCAACCGACTCGACACTGAAAAATGTGCAAAATCAGTGAGAAAAATCGAAAATCAAGCCATGGTCTCTGGTCTCCTTTTGGTCCTTTGCTTCATTGCCATGGTCATGGCCATGGCCAATGGTCAGTTGCTTGTTTCAAGTTGCCAGTTGCCAGTTGCCAGTTGGTGGCAGAGGCGGTTGCAGAGGCGGTGGCCGATGCGATGCGGCTCAGTTGTGTTGGCATTTTATGCAAATGTTTGGCCTCATGCAGTGTCGGAGCCGATTTCCGGCCATGTGTGACAGTGGCCAATGGCCGGAGGACAGTGGCAAGGGCAATGGCAAATAGCAAGTGGCAATCGACAGCACTGACCAGCAGCATTTTGGGGCCGGGTATCGCTCGCTCGACCGAGCCAGGCAATAAATGTAACTGCCATGCGACGCGTCGCGTCGCTAACAAAAAGACAACAACAACAACGGCACCGAGGCAAACAACAATATGGGAAAAAATATTGACTTACTGCTAGCCGATATTCGATACTCTATTGAAAGATGTAGTTTGATTTACTTGCAAGAAAATATTTATTATTTCTTTATTTTAAAAGTTTAGATATAATTAAACACAAAGGTCTTCTGTTTAGAATATTTATTATACTATTCAATTACATTCGAATTGAATCATTATAAAACTTGCAGCAATAGTTAAACTTAAATACTGTAGAAAAGGTTACACAAGCAAATAAGCTTACTAAAAAGAAGAAGAAATTAGATTATAATATTAATAATAAAGCAAAACTGCTTTTCTAACATCGATATACCAAGACATTTATGAAAAACAGGAACAATTTTAATTGCTATTTTATATAACATATATCACTACACTGGCAGTCACATAACATCGCCAATAACTACATAAACTAAATTTCTATATGATATCATAGCTAATAATATAATTAAATTTAATAAACTTGCAACCAAACTTAAATTATAATATAAATAATGAATGTAATGTAGATATAACATACATTTTTTAAATTTATTGTTATAAATACATTCTTTCTGACACACTTAATTGAATTAATGCCACTATAAAAGTAAAGATAAGCTTGCTTTGATGCGTCAGCTGTCATCTCAATGGCAATGGAACCTTTGCACTTTTCACTTTGATATTTCTTCTGCATTGTGCACTTTGTTGTAGTTGATGCTGCTGTTGCTGCTGCTGTTGTTGTTGTGGCCAGTGACCATTAAACGGTATTTGGCCATTTGCAATTTATGAGCGCCCAACAATGGCTACACATCCGGCCATATTACGCAGCTCGATTCAGATTCTGGAATCGGTGGAATGCCCAAATGAATACAAACATACATACTATAAATATGTATATCGTTTGGTGGGAGGTCTGCTCATCATCATCATCATCATCATCGTCATCGTCATCGTCATCGTCAGTGTCATTCGATGGTCCATGGTCCATTTCATATGCGCGCGATTATTGTTAAATGACTTCGGATAACAACAACAACAACAGCAGCAGCAGCAGCAAAAATCAGAGGAATGCGGCTATTTATGATGCTTGTTGCTGTTGTTGCTGACCAAATGAAGCGTAATGGTCATATTTCTGTATGACAAGCCTTCCCCTCAACCTCAACCTTAACCTCCGCCTCAGCCTTACCACGTTGTCGGTCTGTCGCACACAGTGCCTGCCATTCATACGCTCATACGTTCCATAATGTAAATATTCGTCTGGCTACAAAAAAATGAGGCGAATAACAATAGCATGCACCAAGAGATACCCTGTAAGTAAAACAGAAGTCGCTTAATAAAAAGGGCAAGCTACAAAAACAACACAAAATAAATTAATTTTATGAAAAACATTATTTTGAATATACAAATTTATATTTCTTAATTGATTTACTAAATCTTCTTAATATGTTTATTAATTTCAACTTCTTTTCTTTAAACAAACTTGTAATAAAATCACAAGCTAAGAAACAACACAAAATAAATGTATTTTATATATTGGTGCAAAAAATAAAACATAAGTTAATAAATATTATTTTAATTCTGTAGTCAGTCATTTACAAATAATTATAATTACAAATTCCACAATTCTATTTCTTCATTGATTTACTAAATCGTTCTTACTAATTTTATTATTGTTAGATTCATTTGCAAAATCTTCTTTAATATTTTCAAACTTAAATAAAGAAGATATTCTGTTTTTATTTTTAAATTCATTTGTCATATTTTCTTTATTATATGAAGTAATAAATAGAGGTGAGTTTTTTTTTAGTTTATAATTGCATTATTATTATTTTGTATTATTTTGATTATTTTTAAATGTATATGCTCACCATCTACTGCTGATCGTTGAACTCGTTCTCTCTCGATCTCGTCTGAGTCAGACGGTCTGACTCCCTTGCCAAAGATGCTTTGCATGCATTTTTAATTTACAGGGTATTGCAAACAAGGCGAACAGCTGCTGCAGGCACCACGCACATTCTGCAAATATATTTTTACATATTTTTGTGTGTTTGTTGTTGTCAATGTTGTTTCACGTCGTTTTTTTTAGAATTTATATAAAAATTAATTTAACAAAAATCCGATGGCAGCGCTAAATGCGCCCAAAGGATTTAAGAATCCCAGCGCAACGATTCAAAGAAGCAACGGAAAGGAAAAGCAAGGCAAAAATTCAAATAAACAAGGGAAAAAGCTATAAAAAAAAGAAAAACAAGACAAAGTGCAAGGGAGCAAGTCAAATGCCGGAAATATTTGACCAGCTTTTGGGGTAGGCAAACGGAAATCACAAAATAAGCAAATTGTCTGGCAAAATAAAAATTACTTCCGCAACGCACGGACGCTTCAACTCCATCTCCATCTCCATCTCCAACTTTGACTTCGACTTCGGCTTCGAGCCAAAAGCTTCACGGTCCATGGTCCAAGCGCCATGTTTACCCGCGATTGTCCTTCAAGGACATCAGCCTGCTTACTTGTTGCGCAAAACCAACATGGAAAAACAAGCAAGAAATTAGTGTACAACAACGAGGCTTAAATGCTCTAAGTGATATATAGATAAAACTTTAATATTGTAAAAGAAACATTAATTTATTTAAGAGTTCCAAGAAGTAAAGAATTGTATAGAAATTCAAGATAATTTGTATTGATTTTTAAATTAATTTTTTTTGGTTATATTCGAAATATTTTATTGTAATAATTTTAATATTATTTGCTATATAATAACACAGATTTGAAGCTAACAATTTCACCTTGGCATTATTTATAATACTTTCAAACTGCAATTGATTACTTAATTTTGTATAGAGAATTTATTTGCCCACATTTTTGTCTTGATAACTCATTAATTTTACTAAGACATTCTTTTTTAAATATGTAATTCTTCTTTATGGCGCACTTTTTCCTTCATCAGCCTTACTCTTAACCATAAATCAATCAGTGCTTATATACTATATATTATATATTATGCGACTAGGAAAATGTTATAGCATTGCTGAACTTATTTAAGTACGAATTGAAGGATGCAAAAATAGTAAACCAAACAGAAATTAATATAAATTTCATGGGAATGCGATTCAAACCGAATTTGATTCTTATCGGATTTTAACAAACAACTAATTAAAGAATAAATGTCATTAAGATTTGCATCTAGCAACTCTGCTAATGTTCATCTGGGAACGCTGTCAATAAGTATCGATTGTTCTATACAATCATTTTTGAAGTTGGAATCTCTTTTAAGTTCTGCGCACGAGGTAGCATGCAACTGAATGTAATTATCGATCTTTAACTCTGTGACAGCGGTTCATCTATTGTTCAAGTGTAAAATCAAGCTCAATTTGCAATAAATCGAAGTATTCTAAAAATCGAAAATTAAATGCAGCGAGTATTTTGATTTAATTGTGTAAAATGAAAAGCTTTTGGATATTTGTCTGCGCCACCACAACAACATCAATAAAAACTTTGTTATAAACAAATTATTTCAAGTTTGATTAAAAATTGAAACTACATTTTTATGATCTTGCTTTAATTTTATAAACTAAGACAAATCTTAATTTAAGCTTATCGTAGAAACTAAATTCAATTCGTGAATCCAGTAAAGCCTGGATTTATTTGAATTTTGTTTGCTTGTCAAAAATCATGACTAAGGCACCTTGCACACCTGACTAGCTAAGGCTAGAAAGTAGAGAGAGGGAGGGAGAGAAAAAGAGAGAGGTAGAAGGTGATTCAAATTGGGAGTAAGAAGTATAGACTTCTAGCTTGTGGTTGGTGTGCAGACTCGTATTTAATTATGTCAATCAGAGAGACAGTTTCAGTTTCTCTTTCAGTTGCAGCTTTTGTGCCCCTTTTTTTGAGGACTGATAATGAAACCTTAGCACTGTTGCTTTGATCTAACAAACAAATTGCTGCACACAGGTAAAGCAAGCACATACACACACACACACACACACTCAACTCAACACTCAACACACAAAGTAAATGGTAAATGGTCGTCAACAAATGACAAAAACGCAAACAGCGTTTCCCCGAATCTATGAAAACAAACGCCTCCAATTATGCGATGCTTTGGAGAGAAGCTGGTAATGAAGAGTGAGAGGGAGTTAGAGGGGGAGGGGAAGGGGAAGGGGCGACGACTATTAGCGAGCTGTGTGGAAGCCAACATTCTAATGAGTTGCCTGGCAGCAGCCGCTTTTGGCCATTGAAATGCGAGTGCTGAAATGTTTTGCTTCACTCTGTTATTTTGACGCCTCTCACCGAGCTTTCGAAAAGGGGGCTGACTAGGTGTACTACGTGTATGTGGGTGTGTTGTCTTGTTTTTCTGGTTTATTGGGCTAATTCAATAACCAACAACAGCGCGTCAGGCAGGCGAGCAGAAAATGAAATGAAAATAAAAAAAAAGTGCCAGAAATGATGGCAACAACAAGGACTAAGTTGCCGTTGAGGTTTTTGGGTTTTTGCATTTTTCAGAAGGGGGTTGTGGATTGTGATTGTGTGTACCTAAATAGCAAACACACACATGTGACTGGTTTGCTTTAATGCATGGCAGTTATCTGCCCACAGGATTTCCGTTTTAGATCATCGCACAAAAAACCTACACACTGTGTGTGTGTGTGAAGCTCAAGCTAAAGCTGAAGCTGTGTATGGGGGAAGCTGTGGAGAGAGCGGGCAGGCGGGGTGCAGAGGCATGCTGACAATGTCCTGGCTGGCTGCTGGGAGTGTTGAGACCATTGGCAGTTCGCACTCAATCAGATAACTTTGGGCAAACAGTAGCAGCAACAGCAACAGCAACAGCAAAGGCAACAGCAACTTCAACGACAAAGGAATTCGCCAGCCGCAAGCCACAAATATGATAGGTGTGCATCTCTATATGAGCGTGGGTGTGTGCATGTGTGTGTGTGTGCTCTTATTGCTAACTTGTTTGCCTGCCTTTTAAATACTTCAACAGTTGCTACACAATATTCAAGCAAATCTATTCGATGTGCTTTTTAACCTCAATTTGGGGTACAATATATTGAATTTATTTCGTTTTTGTCAACATTAAAAGTACTTCTCTACTTGTATTTAAATACTCTTGTTTTCAATGTCATAATAGGTTAATTTATTTTATGCACATATATTTTTTTATTTAAATGATCTTTTGAATATGTAATATTTAGCATAACTATTTAATGCATTTGTTTTATTCAATTTAAGTTTCAAGAAAACAAGTTTGAATTTCCTGTGTTTTTAATACCCGCTACCTATAGAGTAGAAGAGTATTTTAACTTTGTGGCTGCAGGAAATGTATATATATTCTTGATCAGCATCTACAGCTGAGACGATGTAGCCATGTCCATCTGTCTGTCTGTCTGTCCGTCTGTCCATCTGTCCGTCTGTCTGTCTGTCTGTCTGTATGTACACCCAGATCTTAGAGACTATAATAAATAATTTACAGCTCCAAAAATTGAGGAAAATCGCATAACAAGCGTAATTATGAAGATGGAACATAAACTAAAAAATTTATTTATTATACTTATTTGGTTGTGATCAAATAAAAATTACAGATGTTATTTAAGAAATACTTTTATATGGGGAAAACGCCAACTTATTACGGGTCTTTGTTTCTTTGTGTGGTATATTTGTAATATACGATAGTAGTATATCAATATACCAAATATAGCACACTCGACCGTAGCTTTCATACTTTTTAATTATTGTAAATTTATTGTAAACGAAAAAAATATTCTATAATCATTTTAATCATACAATTTCGAAAATAAAAATGGTTATGTTTGTTTTTAATTTACAGTAAACAGACTTTCTCCATAGTAAATCGTAAAGTGTTCTTAATTTAAATGTTAAACATAAATAGTTATTTCCGCTATTAATTTCTTTGTAATCGTAATGCGTACTTTAAAATCTATTTCTAATTTTCATTGAACTCCTTTTTAAACACTAATCAGCTAAATATTTCGAATATTTAGAAACTGTTGTTAAATCTGTAGCGAGCTGCAATCGTTTAGCACAGCCGATTTGCCAAAACGGATTCGTAGAGCAACCCCAGCCAGAAATGTTTTGAAATTTTTGCGGCGTCGGGCCGTAAATCAATTCGATAGGCAGCGGCATTGGACGAGGCCATAGCAGAGGCAGAGTCAGAGTCAGAGTCAGAGGCAAAGGACAACCCTCGCTGCTGCCAGCACATACGAGTTTATAACTTTATCTGGCATAACGAGTACATTATCCTGGCACAGGCTGGCACACGTTGCGTCCTCCTGCTCCACCCGCTCCTGCTGCTCTTGTGTCTTGTGTTTTGCGGCATTTAAAAATAACTTTAATGGAAAATTTATCGATCAGACCTCGCCCGAGGGGAGAGGCAGGACTAATGCTGCTCCTGGTGTGGCTGCTTCTGCTGCTGATCCCTGCATTGAGATAAGTAACGCACAAGCACAATGGCAACAACAAAAAGGAGCAGAGCAACAACAAACAACACATCGTGTGTAGGCAGTAAATCGCCTGAAAAGAAATCAACAAGGATATTATGTGCCTTGTCGTTGTCCTTCTGCCAGTCGAGTCGAGTCGAGTCGAGTCGTTTAACCATTTTGCAGGTTGCTCCGTTTTATGCCGAAAACATATTAAGACATTTTAGTGCCGTTTTCACTTCATTAGTTTTGATTTTGATTTTCATTCAAATTTCAAAACCGGACAAAGATACAAATACAAAGATACTCCTAGCAGATGCAGATTCAGCTACAGATACACTTACCGCCACAAATACATTAATTAGAGAGTCGATTTAGTGATATTAATGTTTTAGTTTTGCAAATAAATATTTTTTAAAATAATATATATATTAATAAATATTGAATTATATATATTTTATAACCTAACTTAGGAATATTTCAACCCTAACATATTATATATTTATGTGGGATTGATTTTATGTTAATGATTATTTATTATTTCATAAGTTTAATCCTTAATTATTATTGTATTTAGTTTATTGATTAATTAAATTATTTTAATATATTCGTCGCGGTCGTAGTTAGCACGTTTTGCTTTTCTGGTCGTCGTCACCCAAAGGTATATTCTAAGTATATTCAATCGACTTCCTTCTTAATCGATACTCCTTTCTTCATATCATCGATAGGTGGATAGATTGGCGTTGCCAGACCCATTCCCACATTTATTTGTCCATTTAGGTGCAATTATTGTAAGAGTTCAATAAGATTACAAATTGTCAAGTAATCAGGTAAAATCCAGGCGAATATAAATGAGCAGCAGGCTGAAGTACAGAAAGTCAAATTTTAAGTTCAATATGTTAGCCTAAGAGTCTGCATCATTAAAATGCATACAGTTAATGCATTTTACATTTTTATGTTGCATACTTTTAGCATCACGTGTTTAATTGAAAATCTCTGACCTTCTGATTTTCTGCTAGCTGCTCGCTTATGTTCGCCTGTAATTTAACCTGTTCTTATAACTTTTATTGAAAGAAAAAAGGCTTAAACTGCAAATTGTAGAATAACTTGAAAACTACACGGATGTCCATAATTAGACGCACCAATTGACAGGAGACGCAATGATCCTGAAGAATTTGGTCAAAATATGTTTTTAAAATTTAAAATTTAAAATTGGCACCCAAAAGATTCAACTTTTTATAGCATACATGAAATATCTCGGTCATATCCCACTGCATTTTCAAAGGACGTGTTTCTCTAGGATCGCAGGGACCAACACTATCGATTGGCATCAACACATGATGGGGTCATTTATGAATCCAACATTTGTCCTTAAATGTCCTTCATCACGACGATAGATCTCTCCAAAAAACTTCGTTTGACGCACGACTCTCAAGAATCCCTCAAGATTTATCCACAACACACGCAATATACAAAAAAGTTCTTCGATTTCGTGTCCTCTAAGGATATTCGTGCTTTTAGGTGCACCAATCAGTTTTTCCTTAAAAGAGAAATCCTTGTGCTAAAGGACATCACGATCGTCATTCAAACGACAGAAATACAGAGGATTTTTTTAAATATAGGCCATTTTTCTATACCAAACAACCTCTTGAAAAAATGTCTGTTGAATTTGATAGAAATGTCCTAAAAATCCTTGAGTGTTTTTCGATAGAACTAGTTATCCTGATTAGAAAAATAAATGCTCCGCACAATCATTAAGGATTTAGCCAAAATTTGTGAAAATAAAAATACAAAAAGAATTTTTGAATTTTTGAATTAATTTTTGACGCAAAACAAATTCAATTTCTTTTTGCACAATTTGAGGGTAGTCATATCCTGTGGCATATTCAAAATACTCTATCGATTGGTATCAACAAAATTAAACGTGTCAATTTAAAGTTTATTAACTTGACGCACATTTTAATAAAACTTTTCTGAATTTCTACATGCTGCTGATTTATGTTTGCCTGGTACTTTAAAGAAAAACAAGTAAGAAAGCTACAGTCGAGTGTGCTCGACTGTGAGATACCCGCTACCCATTTTGAATAAAAGCAATATATTTTGCGGTATTATTCTCAAAACATACCAATTATACTACAAAAATACTAAAAATATATTTTGGGGTATTATTATTAAAATATACCGAATATACTAAAAATACTATAAAAATATACCAAATGGTATATTTGGTATATCGATATAGTACCGCATTCAAAATATACCATAGACGGCTCAATATACCAGATTGTCGGCCAAAGCAAATTAGACCCCTAGTAAAAAGGCGTTTTTGCACATACAAAAGTATTTCTTTATCAACTTCGACAATTTTTATCTGATGGCAACCAAATTTTAAGGAATCATAAATACTAGAGTTATTATTGTATATTCCAAAATTCGCAATTCTAGCTTTACAATTACGCTTGTTATTCGATTTTTTTGATTTACGGCGGCGGAAGTGGGCATGGCAAAAATTTGAAACAAACTTGATATGCGTGAAAATATAACAAATGCTGCCGAAAAAAAATTATAGCTCTATCTCTTATAGTCTCTGAGATCTAGGTGTTCATACGGACGGACAGACACACAGACACACAGACGGACAGACGGACATGGCCAGATCGTCTCGGTTGTTGACGCTGATCAAGAATATATATACTTTATAGGGTTGGAGATGCCTCCTTCTACCTGTTACATACATTTCCTGTTGGCACAAAGTTATAATACCCTTCTACCCTATGGGTAGCGGGTATAAAAACATGTGAAATCAGCAAGGCATTTGGCAAATAAGTCTTTGTGACTTGATGGTTTGCAGGATATTTGCTATTTATAAATCGAGTTGTATTGATTATTCATTTGCGATGAGACATCTACATCGAAGTCTCCGAAGTCTGACTAGGATTAACTGAATCTTGTAGAATGAATTTATGTTACTAAGTTAATCTGCGGATGTATTGTACTATTTATCATAAAAGACTCTAAATGTGAAATTATTGGAAAATAAAGAAACATATTTGGAATTAATTCCATAGTGCAGTGGCGTCTGTTTTTGCAATAACAGTACATTAGCTTAATGATTTTGCCAGCGGATGCGGCTTGAGTTAAGTTGAGTTGAGTCGAGTTTGAATGAAGTGCATGGCCAAGGATGTTGACGATGTTACGCAGCACATTTCATAATTCCCGCGCTATGATTAACTGGCTGGCAAAGACGGGGGAAAAGGAACATTGAGCTGCGAGTTTTTCTTTGGCAAAAGTTTTTGCAAGTTGTTGCCGAAGCTGCAGTGACTTCTTCTCTCTATCGCACTCATGATGGCGGTCGCATAATTAAGTAGCTTGGCGGCAGAGAATGAGGGAAGCTAACGCGCTGTTGCGGAAGTGCGAAAGTTATAGAGCTCTCCTTAGATGCCAGCTGGGAATATTGCCTATGAGGAAACCTTAGGCTGTTCTTTAAATCTAAAGGTAGCTGAAAAGAAAGTTGTTAAAGGTAAGTTAGTTAGATCGAAATAGATAAATGTTTATATATTGGATATTACTTTCCGTTCACATAATATTTCATCACCTTCCTTTCCCTCCTTTCTGTTTTCTGCAGCCAGTTTTTATAAGATCCTTTCATATACTGTCTAACAAAGCAACTGGCTGTAGGGACAATGGGAGGACAATGGCTGGACAAAGCACTTAACCTAATAACAAATCGCATTGGCCGTGGCGTGAATGGCCAAAAGCGACGGCAAAACGTTAAGTAAACGCCATTTGGGCGCAAAGTTTTGAAGAACTCGCATAAAAATGACAGACGCAAACAAGCAAGGATGAAGCTGAAACTGTGCAAAATGAGACTCCGCAACTTGGCGACATTGTCTAATTTTGATGAAGACGTTGGCGGCCAAAGTAAACGAACAAGTTGCAACCAAGCAAACCGACAGCAAAAACAAAAACCAAACAAAAAAATTGACAACAAAAAGGGCAACAACAGGAACAACAAAGCAAAAAAAAAAAAAAAAAGAAGTGAAGAGTTGGGGCAAACAAAGATGCAAATCCGCTTAAGTATCCGGCAATGATTGCCCCGCAAAAGACGGCAAAAAAAAAAACAAGAAGGCAGCAGAGAAGAAAAAAGTACGCGCGAACCACTTAAAGTGATCATGAAGGATTCACAGTTTGTAAAATGGAATTTTATGGCTTAGTCAAGGATGGGGCGACAAAGATTTCCTTGCCAGACGCTGGCAAAGTGTACAAATCACACCCCATTACAAAAGAAAAGGAGGCCCGCCAGCGCATGCACTGCGAGAAGAGGAAGGACACAAGGACATTCCACAGCAAGACGACGACGAGGACGAGGCCTTTGAGAAAACGGACGGCGTCAGTTTTTCACAGATTTTGAAGTCGGCTTATCGCGCGACTTCATTTGAATATTGCGCGTTCTTAAGGATGTTATACTAAACATTTTTTTACTCTCCTTCTCTCCTTCTCTCTCTCTCTGTCTTTCTCTGTGGCAGAGCTTAAGATGCGATGTTGCTGTTGCTGCGTCGTGGCCGCTTTGTTTATGCGTTTGTTAATGTTGTAACGGAGATTTTTACGAGTGGAGCTCTCGGCATAATAACAATAATGAAAAGCTATTATGAGCCATGAGGATAAGCTCGAACAAGGGCCGTGAAAAATGGCACGCCCAGTCAACTGAACCAGCAATGGCAGCACAATCGATGGAAAAGCCGAAAAGGGAGAACGAAACATGGCTCGTGTCATTTGGCCATATTAGGCGAATTAGAGCAAACGGGAGAAACGAGTGCGATAACACAGCCTGAGCACACAGCGCAAAACAACAAGAGTAACAATGGAGCCAAAGCCAACAAGAGCGGAGATGGGGGAAACATTTGTACTTTGGGGGACCCAAGGCGACTTCATAATTTGTCTTTATAGCGCTAATGGCAAATTAGGCGACACATTTTGCATTTTGCGCGTTTATTTTCGCATTTCCGGCGTCTTATTGAAAACACAAAGCCGAAAAAATAAAGAAATAAAATCAGTATGCAAAATGAAACTGTTATGAAGCAATGTATTAGAGTTTTGTTACAAAATCGAACCAAGAAGACATTAAACAAATTACGAATACGTATACGTAATATATAATACTATAGACAATGGGGTCAGCCTTAAAAAGCAGTCTAAAGAGAAGACTTCTTAAGCCCTTAGTCTCATTGCAATAAGGCATTGTATTCGTTATTTCAATAAAATAATAATAATTAAAAGCAGACACATTCTGCTATTAAATAAAATAATAATTTCAGATTGTATCTCATTCTGTGTAGAGTGGAGTGTAAGTCTGAGTACATGCTTCCAGATATTGGGTAAGCATAAGAAAGTTATTTGTAAAGTAAATTAACCAAAATTTGATTTGCGTTTCTTCTTTGAATATTTATTAACAAATTCTTATACGAAACATGTTGTAAGTGGCTATTTAAAGAGGCACGTGGCTAGCACCCGTAAGACTTCAAAACGTAAAGTTAAATCAATATAAGTTGTTCTTTATTCAAGATTACAAAACGGAATGAAGATGTTAACACAATAGCATATCATACATGAAAGTGCTTACAGAGAGAGGACTTTTAATAAATTAATATTGCCAGATCGATAATATTCAAACTTGCAAACTAATTGGTCTCATTAAGACATAAAAAGCAAAATCAACTCTCGTTTACTCAGTTATGCTCAATTTAAACTTTTCAACAAACTCTTATATTTAATACTTGGTACAAAGATTATTAGGCCTTTTATTTGATCTGTCATACTTACTACCAAATTTAGAATTATTTCTTTTGTAATAGCTTTCCATTTTTGCTGGACTCGTTGTCACAACTCGTGGTAGCTTGCTGGAACCAATAACGAATACAAATTTTCAATAAGATTGAGATAACGACTTTTCAAATTCTTATTATTTTTGTGTATATTAAAATGATTTGTATATAAAGCACAAACTAAATAAGAAAGATTAAGTTTAAGGTTAAATCGTGCTCTCTACTTGAAGCATCGTCGCAGCATGTGAAATTGTCAAGTGACTATAGCAATACTCATGCTTTCTTTCATTCATCTTTATTGCATATTAAGTAGGTCTCCTGCGTAAGAACCCAAAACTAGAGCTGTGCACAAGTCAGATAGGTAAGTCTCTGAGCATTGTTTTATCATCTGCTTGCTAAGTGCGCGCATAAATAAAATTAACTTCATGGCGTTGCCGTTTCCATTTCCGTTTCCGGTCGCGTCGGCTTGCAGGCACTTCAAGGATTCGAGCAGGTTGCGGAACTGAAGTGCGCATAAAAAGCCACTTGAATGGCATAAGAATCATTTAACAAACAAAAGCAAGAAAAAAAAAAACGGAAAAACAAAACAAGAAATGAAAGAGAAAAACGTTTGGTTTTCATTTTCTTTTTCGTTTGTTGTTCTTGTGCTTGTTGTCAAGAGTGGATTTTGTGGTAATGAGGAACAACAAGGCGGCAAGCAAGCAAGAAACAACAGAAACAAGTGCCAAGCGAAAATAAAAATATCAACAAAAGCCCAAATGAATTAGACAACTTAATTATAAATGAACTCGGCTCGACTCGACTCGACAAAAGGATTTTGTTTTTACTTTCTTTCATTCATTGTTCATTGTCCAAATCAAAAACTCTCTTGACGAAATTTCCGCGCAAAAATTCAGCAGAATTTTACAACGTTTTACTGTTTGCTCACTCATTAGACGGGGGTCTTGAGACGTCAGCGATGAACGACGAAGATGGAGATGGAGTTGGAGACGTCTGCAGACGACTCCAAAAGAACAACAATAAAATTAACAAGTTAAATAGTAGACGAGGAGACGGTGAGCCCACAAATCCAATTACCAATTAAGTATGTACCGAAAATCTCAAGAAATTGTTGACAAACAAGCTCAACTCGATGATATCCTGTAGTTAATAAAAATAAGGACTAACGATAGTAAATAAATAGCCATTTAATATTTAGAAATGAGAAAAGGTAAATTTCTACAGCAATATTTTCGAATATTTTCGTATGCTGTCCTTTTGAGAGGATATAAAGTGAAAATAAAAAACAAACTGATTTAAAAGTAAAGCGACCACTTTTGTCCTTAATTGAATTTCTTCGATTGTTTTCGACGAGACGCTCACAAATGGCATTACAAATGTTTTTCTTTTATTTTACGTCAGATTTAATCAACTTTTAAAATGGAGAAAAGCCTCAACATGACAAGCGGAAGTGGACCCCAATCAAGGACTTGGTTTATTAAATGGACAACAAAACGATGCTTGGACATTGAGAGACACTTGTCTCAGATAACAAATATGAAATTTACTTTTTCCTCATGCCAAATTCGATTTAATTTTTCAATTTTTAATTTGTAGAAATAGAGTTATAAAAATAGCATTACAAAAACTCTTAGACATTGTCCCAGATAAGAACTTTTCCTTAAAACGATTTTATTTTACATCATTTTAATGTATATTTTTGAAAACAAGAAAAATTCGCAATATACTTTAATATTTTATACTGTCTATATCGTTCACTATACACTGTAAGTATTAAATTGGATATAATGACGAAAAGATAGCAAGACAATACGTGAATACAATAAGCGAATAAAATTTAACTAAAAAATATGTTTGGGTATTAAATAAATACTATTAATTAATGCATATTAAAAGGCTTTGATTAGTTTTCAATAGAAGTAAGATGAATGAGGTTGAACACAAAGAGGTTAAGCAGAAGAGAAAACTACTAACTTCATACATTCATATAAGTACTCTTAACGATCAAGCAAAGCAGCAGAAGTTGCAATATTCAATCGGAAATAATTGCTGAAAGTAGCAGAAACATTTGTTAGTTGCTGAAAGTGAAGCAAATGACGTTGCTAAAATAGAAGACGCTAACGTAAAGCAGAATATGATGACAGTTCTGAAGAAGAAGTTGTTACAACTATAGCAGAAGACGTTGATACTTGCTAGAAGCAAAGCGGCAAAAGTCTATCGGAAGAAGTTGCTACTTGAAAAATATAAACAGAGCGATGCTACTTGAAAAAGTCTATCGGAAGAAGTTGCTACTTCAGAAGTATAACGGAAGACGTTGTTACTTGATCAGCGTATAACAGAAGACGCTGCTTTTTGCTAAGTGTATAACAGAACTCGTTGCTGTACTACTAAGAATAGTATAATGGAAGAAGTTGCTACTTGAGTAGTATAACGGAAGAAGATGCTACTTGCTAAGTGTATAACAGAGCACGTTACTTTACTACTAAGAATAGTATAACGGAAGAAGTTGCTACTTAAGTAGTATAACGGAAGCAGATGTTACTTGCGAAGTGTAACGGAAGAAGTTGCTACTTAAAGAGTTTAAGAAAAGACGTTGGTACTAAAAATAGAATAACAGAAGGCTACTTCAGGAGTATAACGGAAGACGCTGCTACTTGCTAAGCGGTTCACAGAACACGTTACTATACTACTAAGAATAGTATAATGGAAGAAGTTGCTACTTGAAAAAGTCTAACGGAAGTAGTTGCTACTTAAAGAGATTAAGAGAAGACGCTGCTACATGCGAATTATAACGGAAGACGTTGGTACTAAAAATAGAATAACAGAAGGCTACTTTAGAAGTATAAGGGAAGACGTTGCTGCTTGAAAAAGTATAAATGAAGACATTACTACTAGAAATCGCAAAGCAGATGCAAAGCAAGCATAGAAAGAGACGCAAAGCAGAAAAACTTGTTATCATTTGCATCTGCGTTGTATTAAATTTCATGTTACTAAAAATATTTATTTCAAACTCAAAAGAGTTAAATTAAAAGTTATTTGCAAATAATTTTGAGCAGAGTTTTTTTTTTAAATATTTACAATTTGCATTTGTTTTGTATTTATAGTTTATATTTTATTGTTTTCCTTAAACTCTAGCAATTGCTTGAATTGAATGATAGAAAATAAAATTTAATTTTTGCAAATAAAACGCAAGAGTTGAAAATTGAAGTTTTAAACTTACACAGTGGAAAAGACAAAGCAAATAGAATAAAATGCAAACGCAAATATTTTGCGAATGCTGTTTGCATTTTACAAATGAAGTGAAATCATTTACTATTTGTCGCAAACCAAATGAAAAACTGCAAAAGCTGCCGAGCAGTGAGAAAAGAGAGGACAATAAAAAAGATGAAAAATAAAAAATAGGAGGACAAAGACCCTCAAAGCGATGTGGCTACGCTATCAAGAGTGCAGCAGAGAAAGTACATAAGTGTAAATACATAAAGCGTGTTATGTGGCGTAGTGTAAACATATACATATGTATGTGCATAATGTACATAATGTAAATACACGTGCATAGCTCAGTTTTGCTTATGTTAGTTCAAAAGAGGTGGAGCCAACGCAGCGCATACAAAATGGCGACGCCCCTACGACAACTCTGCGTTGTTGTTGTTGCTGTTGTTGTTGTTGTTGCTGTTGCTATAGTGGCGGCAGCTTTGGCTTTGGTTGTTGTTGTCATAAAAATCCCTAAAGCGAAAGCGGCGACAAAGCACAGACTATAAATGTAGGAGGAGCTTTTGCACGTGCGAGCGAGAGAGATAGGGAGAGAGAGAGAGAGATAGCAAGCGAGAGGGAAACGCGCGCAAGCGAGAAGAGAGTGAGAGAGCTGGAGGCGAAAAAGAGCGTGAGAGCAAAAGAGTGAGCGAAACTAGCAAACAAAACAGAACAAAACAAAAGTAATGCAATTTAGTTGAAGCTTTTGCTGTTTCTGCTCTTTGTTTTGCTGTTGCTTGAAAACTTATCAAATTGTCAGCTGTGGCAAGTGACATTTGGAGTGCAAGTGAATTGAAAAGTCAGTTGCAAAGCTTTCCGTGTGTGTGTTTGCAACAAAAGGAAATAAAGCAAATAAACACATCGCTTACATGGCCCCAAAAGTGGCGACATGTGTGACGACTTCCCCTTCCATTCCCCACACTTTGCAAAGCGAACTCAAGAACATTCTCACTCAATCTGGCTAGGCAAACCACAAAAACAACAAGAACAGCCTACCTCAAAACAAACTCATCATCATCATCATCATCATCTTTGCACAGCCGTTGCCATTGTCGAGATGAGTCGACAAGGAGCTGCTCGGTGCAGACAGACATTTGTCTTTGCCTGGCAACGATTGTGACTCCCTCTTTCTCTTTCTCCCTCTCTCTCCCCCATCATCTCAATTCATGTTCTGCCAGCTGTAGCTGTGTTGAGAGCTTCAGAAGTTCAGAGTTGGCATCTCGCAAGGCGCAACACGTTGCCCCACAAGACGCTGCGAGCAAGGTGCCAGGCTCTGTCTCTATCCTTTGGCCGTTTCTAGTAAATTACATTTTGTTTATCAACCAACCAAGCAAGCAAGCTAGCAAGCAAGCAACACACACGCATCAAGATTTGCATAAGGATGTGCTTATGATGTGCTCGGATTATGGGCCACAATGGACAAAATAGTTGTTGTGTCCTGCAAGAACGTTTCCCGGTTATCTGCTAGACATCTACATAATATTAAGACAAAGCTCGTTGAGCCGTAAGACGATTTAATCGAGCTGAAATAATAGACTAACACAAACACCACAATCATTCCCCCCACCGTAACACACACACACACACACACACAGAGTGTAAATACACTTACAGTTGAACTTCTCTATTATGAACACATTCTAGTAGTTCACTCATCTCAATGAACTCGCAACTCGAAAATAAATAAAAGTCCACCAAAAGAAATGAGATTTAAGTATGCAGTTTTTTTTTTAGATCAGTTTTGATGGTTGGAATTTTGTTACAAAGTGTAAACTAATTTTTAAATTATCTTTAATTTTTCTATATTTTATTTATTTATTTTACGAATTAACACAATTTGCTGCTCTTGCTAAGGATATAAATTACATTTTGTTTATGTAACTTATTTATTATTAGTTTAAGTTAAATTAACTTACAGTAGCAAACTTAAAAGTTAATGCTTAAGACGAAACACATTGAAGTGAAACACGAATTTCAAAAGCAAAGTGCTAAAAAGAGGAAAGGGCAGTAAAAATTATAAAAAAAAAAAATTATTGAAGTAGAAAGAATGAAATAAGTTAATAGATTAAAAGTGTTATAAGTAATAGAAATATTGTATTCAGCAAAAAAATCTTAAAACTATACTATAAAAATATATACTATATACTATAAAAAAGTAAAAAAAAAAAAATAAAACGGTTTTCAAAAATAATTCACTAAATATTCAAATCGATGGCATTCAGAGAATTTCCATCATTATCTGTTAAAATTCTTTTGAAATGTCATAAATAAAATAAATATAATTTTTTCTTTTAACTATTTAATATTACTCAAGTGTTTTTACACAAAATGGGTTTTGTTGAAAACATGTGTTGCATATGAATTGCAAGTTATAAATCAAAGAATATGAGTTGATTCTTATTTCAATTGAACTATATTTTCTTTTGCCCATATTTTTCATTAATTTTATGCCAAGAAACTACTTACTACTATTGTTTTACTATTACTTTCAGGGCACAAATAGTTTTATTTATTATGAAGAAATTATATTTGTAGTAATTATTTGTCTCTAATTTATGTTTAAACAAGTAAGAAAGCCACACTCGAGTGTGCTCGACTGTGAGATACCTGCTATCTATTTGAAATAAAAGCAAAGTAATGCGGTATTATTCTTAAAATATACCATATCATTATACCACAAAAATATAAAAATATATTGTACCAAAGTCTATAATTGGTATGTTGATTTAGTACTACACTTAAAATATACCATAGAGTACAATATATGCCAGATAAAAGTAGTTCTTAAATAACTTTTACAATTTTTATCACGAATTATAAATATTTTAGTTATTATTGTATAGTAATATCCTTACTCTATGAGTAGCGGGTATAATTGCATACATACAACTAATAAAATTATACTAATTATATATTCCCTTGTTTTCTTATTATTTTATTATATTTTTATATTTTTTCTTGAGTTAAGTTTCGGTTGATATGTCAAAGACATCTTAGCTGTACTTCACCGTAGGCAATTGAAATGATTTCTTTATAAAATTCGGCATGGCATATTGAATTTATGACTTATCTGATTGCTGGCAATTAAAAACTGTCTTCGAAATGTGAATTCAAGACTTTCATTTACTTACCTTTGGCACAGACACACACACAAACACACACACACACATTCGCTTGTATGTGTGTCTAGATTAGTTGAGTATTCAAATACATAGCTGCTTCCTTTCTTTGCTGTGGACTGAGAAGGTTTCGCTTGGCAGCGCTTTAATGCAATCAAAACATTTATAAAGCTTTGGACGCGGCCCGAAAGACAAAAATCGGTGGTTGTTGTTTTAATTAGATTTCCAAGGCTGAGCCCCGGCTGAGGCCCAGCTACAGAAACAGAAACAGGAACCGGAGGACGACTGTCTAAATTGCCACAGCTGTAAGGGGTTAACGCTAACGTTCACGTTAACTCGTTCAAATCGCGAGCTAACCCCCTTCACTGTCGCCCCCCCAACCACGATCCACAGCGTCACCCCAAAAAGCGGCGCCGCACGCGCTAAGCGAGCACAAATTACAAAGCAACGAATTCGAAATGCTCTTGCTGTGGAATAAATAAAGAAAATGCACAGAGTGAAAAGAATCTAAAATAAAAAGAAGATTTTTCAATCTTAAAAACAATCTTGAAATATGATTTTTAGGCTGTAAACATCTTAAATCAAAGTTATTATGCTTAATTTGCATTTGAAGATTAAAATCATCTTATTTTAAGATTAACATCTTGCTTCAAAGTTTTATTTTAGATTGATAAGTATTGTAAATCTTCATTAAAATCTTGGTTTAACCTTCTTTATTAAATTTTCGCATTATACAATATTGATGCAAAATTGTATTCTTGGTTTTAGCACGTTTTTTTTCTGTGTGTGAACTAATTTAAATATAAAATTCGTAAGCTATTAAATTATATTTTAAAGTGTTTTGTTTTCGTATAACATAGTTTGCTTGGTTCTATTATTAAATATGATAATTGAATTATTTATCTCTTATAGAATTATTTATATATATTATAGTTTTACTTGCTTTCAAAATAAATTGATTGTGAATAATCAAAATTTGTTATTTGTCATTGTCATTTGTTAATCTTCCACAAGACTTTATCTAGGTTAGAGTATTTAGCAATAAAATAATCTGGCTTTCAAAATCTGAGCTCTGAAGTGTGTGTGCTCCTGGCGCTGCCAGCGTCGACTTCAGCGTCGCCGTCGCTGCTTAAATTAATGAAGAAATAAAGACGCACGAGATTTACGCGCTTTAGGTGAGTTTGGAGTGCAAGGCAAGGGGAAGCTCGGAGTGGAAGTTGGGAAGGTTTTGGTGCCTTTGGCTTGGCGGAAATATGCACAATTCTCGAAATTCGTGAAATGCCACACAATGACTCCCAGGGGCACGATAAAAATCGAATTAATAAGAGTTCAGCATAAATGAGGCCGGAAAATGTCAAGCAATGGCTTTTTCTTAAAACGAACACAAACACACACCTCTACACGCATTTAACTAAGTATTACATAAATATATGTAAATCCCAAAATACATTATTATTTTTATTGGCATTTTGGCAAGAGCGCGTCTAATTAGCTCGCAGTGGAGTGGAGTGAAGCAGAAAGGGTTGCAAATTACACAAATTCCAAATTCCAATGAGTAGCTCAGCTTGAATCGTAAAAAAAAACTCATTAAATTAGTTGTTGAACGGAGTGAAACACACTTTTGAATAAGCTGTTCATTTATGTTTCAGCACTTTCCGATGTTCTTAGCCTGCAATTTTAAAAAATATTTTAGAAAAATATAAAAAAAAAAATGGATTAAAATTGTTGAACAGATTGAAATTGATTGCTAGATAACTTGGAAATTTTTTGGTTTTAATTTAAATGTTGTTTCGACATCATGTAAAATGAGAGCTGGAGTCTCGCAGGTCAGTGTTATTGGTTCACTCCTTATACACGTTTGATCTTTCCATCCCAATATGAAAGATCCAAGACACTTTTTGCAACCTATGCTGATTACGTTGCCAACTAATATAACTCTCCCAGTCAAGTAGAAGCTGCAAACGGAATCCAAGGACACCTGGATTGCTTGTCTACTTGCTGCTTGGTGGAATCTGATCAATCCAACAAAGACAGTCAACTTGTGCTTTACTCTAACGCTGATGTCAGAAGGCGCGGGAGAAGCGATGCGATAATATTGGGCGAGAACGAGCGATAAGCCACTGCAACCTTTTTCATATGCAATCGCTCGAAAGATGTCAGAGTGAGAGCGAAGCGGGTTGCGAGTTCAAGCGATAAAGCGAGAACAAAGCGAGAAAGCAGTTTGCAACCTGCTTTACGACTGTTTTGTTGCATTCTGTGGATTAATTACCGTTTATTTTCCAACTTTAAACAAGAGCAATGTAGGTCGCTTCTCGCAAAACTCTCACTCTGCCATCTTCTTTGCTCATCGCTTCTTGCGCGCACTCTGACATCAGCTTAAAGATACTGGTTTCCACTACTCCAACAATTTACTTCGAAGGCGTGACCCTGGATTAACCTACCTATGGTATCGTCCTGGACAAAACACTGTTATGTCCCATACTTTAAATCTGTCAACTATAACTGTGAGCAAAGGTTGCAGAAATTGCGCTGGCTGGTTAACAAAAGAATCAACCGTCTTTTGGAGCTAAGAGAGTCGTATATGCACACTGCATTATTCAAATATGGCTATACGGAGTGCAAATTTATGGGATTGCACCTAAATCTAATTACAAGCTCATACAGGTACTATAAAATCATCTGCAAACGGATTGCCCGTGGTACATGAGAGGATCCACATTACATGGTGATCTGAAACTGCATTCTGTAGAGGAAGGAAATGAAAGGATTGGCAGATATACGATCTATAGCGACAAGCTCATAAACCACTGAAGTAAACTCGCTAGGAGACTCTTAGCTGACAGATCACTGAAGCGATTATAGCATCAAGGATTCGCTTAAACGTTTATTCAAGTGTAAGCTATAATAAAAATATCCCTATGAAATATGTCTGAGGTTTGGCCTGAATGAGATTTCCTTAAAATGTGTTGTTATAATACTTTCTTTCTTGTACTTATTCAAATGCTTAAGAAATCTAAATTCAGAACAAATTTAAATGTTAATCTACAGCTAATAAATGTATTTAACACAATCATACCTCTTAAGTTAGTTGACTCATAATTAAAATAAATAAAATAATATACTTTCCTTTAACATAAATATAAATAACTTGAAAATAATGTTAATTTTATTATTTTGTTTATCATTACTCGAACTATGCGTTTGTTGAAATTACAATAATCACAACTCTTCAGATATTTGAATTGTATTTAAAATAAATAAAATATAGTTATTGAAATAATAATTAATTTTGTTATTTCATTTTTCATTATTCGAACTTTGAAATTAGTATTTTATGCTTTTGTTGTCGCCTTATTGCAACTGCCCCGAAAAGTATGCTACAAAAGTAGTTATTGATGTAGTTGAACTTCTAAATGACTGTAATCAGCATTCGAAACGCGTGAGATTATCATTATCGTTATGCTAATGAAGATAAGAATAATTAATACGGCTAGATAGATGAGTTGAGATTTGTGGCACATTCATATGTGGCATGTGCCACAGGTGTTTTGACTAATAACGTGACTGCGTCACAAGCCATTTAAGCCAATGAACACAAATCACACACAAATACACAGACAGACAGACAGTCAGACAGAGAGAGAGAGAGAGAGAGAGAGAGAGAGAGATGAACATGGACACACGCATGGACATACATGTGTGTAAGTAAATGATGACAAATGTCCTTGACAGCATTGCGTTCGGCAGTTGAAACCCTTTCGGGCCGAGCTTTTGGGTCTTGGGTCACATTTTGCGGCAGCTGCAACTAACAACAACGTGCAACAAAACAAATTAGCCAGTTAACAGCAGTAACTACAGAGACAGCGCATTGGCGCAACCAATAAGTCATCGGCAAGTGTTGCACAAATTGTGCTGCTTGTTATTGCTGAGGTTGGAGAAGTTGATTAAGTTTAAGCTGAAGTTTGGCAAACTAAATACAACTGAGGAAACTTAAACTAAACTTAGGTTAATTTAGCAGATCTTAAACGATGTAAACTATACAAAAAAATAAAATATATAATAACGATGAAACAATTAATTTATTTATCTGATTTTAAAAGAAGAAAATTAACAAAAGAAGCTGTCGCAAGATATTTTAGTTATTCTTAGCCAAAACATTTTAGAAAATGTTTTAAAATAAATTAAGGCATACAGAAGTTGTTTCAGTTTAAGCTAAAGTTTGGAAATCTAAATATGTATAACTGAGTATGGCAAACTTAAACTATAAAATATATTTAGCAGTTATTAAAAGATGTATGCTATGGAAAATTAAAATAAAATATTAATTCGCAATTTATTTAAATATCTGATTTCAAAAGATAAAAGTTATCAAAAGAAGCTGACTATTTATTTTCAAACTCCTTCAGATATTCATAGCCAACAAATTTGTCAAAATATTTAAAAATAATTGTATGAAGAAGTTGCTTGATTTGAAGCTGAAGTCTGGCTAAATATAATTGAATATATTTGGCAGCTCTTAAAAAATGTAAATTATCAAAAATTAAAATTTAATATAATGATAAATGAATTCATTTAATTATTGAATTCAAAAGATGAAAATTATCTAAAATAAAAATTTCAAATAATGAATGAATAAACAACTGTTTGAAAATGATATCTGCTATTGAAAGAGCATGCAAAAGTCACCAAAAAATTGGGACGAACAACTTAAGTAGCTTAACGAGCACACAACAAATTCTCTATGATAAAATGTTGTTGTTTATTGTTGCTTGTGTTTGTGTTGGTGTTTGTGTATGTAATTATTCAATTCAATTAATCCCGTTTACGCCTTTCGCTCGGCTGCCACAATAGAAGACCGAATCGTTGTCCAGCAGCCATATCCGTTTCCGTTTTCCGTTCGACACACGCACACGCACTTGATAAGGCTCTCATGTGTGTGTGTGCTGTGTGTATCCTGTTTGTCCTGTTTTTGTCGCTATCTGTGCTTGGAGTCTTGACCAGTTGTGGGTCAGTCGCAATGGCAACAATGCTTTCAACAAGCCTCGAGCAGCAGCTGCCGCAGCGTTGCTACGCCAAAGGCAACGACAACAATCCAAAGTATGCAAAGGGCAACCTAACAATTTCCCTCTCTTTCACTCTCTATCGTAGGCCTTTGTCTCAACTTTGCAAATTCTTTGCATAGTTTGGCGCCGAGTTTTTATGGTCGAAAATCCGAAATCCGAAAATCCTTTTACACAGTTTGCTAGCGACCAGCAAACAGTGCACAAATTTCATTTATTTTTTAATAAAGTTATATTTGTTGTTAGCATTAATCCTTCAGTGCGTCGCTCCCCTCTTCTCTCACTCTCACTCTCAGTCTCTCCGTTTCTATTTGTGTTTGTCCATGTCCAACAATGGCCGCATCCGTTTCCGCTGGAAGGCAAAACAAGCCAAAAAAGCAAAAAACAAAAAAGGGAACAAAATATTTCAAATAGCCGCAAACAAACGTAACGAAAAACAAACGGAAACTGCAAATAGAAATGTTTGGGCAAAACTTTTTCTATGCTCATTTATGAGATATCCTTGCATCCTTTTGCGCTCTGTGTGTGTGTGTGTGTGTGTGTGTGTTTGCTTGCCTTATCATTTCCGTCATAAATTTCATTTCGTTTTTATTTTTCTATTAAAAACTAGCCCCAGCAAACAACAAAGCCAACTGCAGAATGTTACTCGACTTGCAGATGAAAATGCCAAATGCCAACTGCCAAATGGAGTGAGAATTTTTTGGGAAAAGCAAAGGAAAACCATTCGCATTACGAGTATATTTTTGTTGCTCTCGATGCGTGTGTGCCATAAATCAAAAATGTAGCTAAGAAAAAAAATATAAACAAGAAGCGACGACTAGAAAATGCTCTAAAAAGTTAGAGCTAAAAAGTATTCTTAAGAAAGAAAAGTCGAGTGTGCTCGACTGTGAGATACACGCTATCCTTATAGAATATAAGCAAAACAATGAGGTATTCATTTTAAAATATACCAAATAAATATAAGACAAAAATACTAAGTATACTAAATATACCAAAGGCAACATTTGGTATATTGATATAATAGTACTGATAGTAGTAATAGTATTTCAAAATATACCATAGAGTATAAAAAATACCAGATTATAGTAAGTAGGCATATTTATTCCACGACATCTCAAATTTTGTAGTGATCTTAAACGAATTTTCAAATATCATAAATACTACAGTATAAATTTTATATACCAAACATTTTGACTCGAGCTTCAAATTATTGGTATTAATTTTTTAACCATTTCTTAATTTTTAGAATTTAAAGAAAATTTAACAAAAAGTAGAAAAAAAGATAGAAAAACTTTTAAATATAATATCTTAAGCGAATTTTCAAATATCATAAATACTACAGTATAAATGGTATGTCCCAAACATTTTGACTCGAGATTCAAATTATTATTATTAATTTTTTAACCATTTCTTAATTTTTAGAATTTAAAGAAAATTTAACAAAAAGTAGAAAAAAGATAGAAAAACTTTTAAATATAATAAATATTTTTTATACTTTAATTAACTATGCTATCAGAATTTTTTCAATCTATAAAAAATGATGTTCTCATGAAAAATACTTTATTTTTTTGTCGCTCCTAAAATACAGATAGTTTAAAAACTTCATTTGTATTTTGTAAGAAGACACAGTAAAAATAATACAGTATTGTTACAAATTATATTCTATTGTGTAACATAATAGTTGATAAATTCATTATGATTTCTGTGGGAGTACAATAGGAAAACTAAATCGCAATAAAATGAAAATAACGAAAGGCAGCAGTAACTGAATATTTGAGTTGTCTTGGACCAAAACCAGCAGAGTACCAATCCCAATGCAATCTGCCACGTGCTACGTGATCTCGCACACACACACATACTCTCTCACACACATACACACATACATGCATAGATGCAAATGTGACAACATTAGAATTTTCAACAGCCACAAAACTTAGCCCCAAAACTTAAGACAAACCGACAACCGCAATTTTTTATCTTTGCTGCGGTTTCTTTTCTTATTCTTGTTTTTTTTTTTTATGCCAAGTTTTTCGGTATTTTTTTTGTTGTTGCTGAGAGGTTGCGGAGTCGCTTGCGTCGTTTGTCATTATTTAAATTCCTTTTGACAAGGCACGTGAAATCTTCGCTATGAAGTTGTCTCCAGGCACATGTGAGCCACAGCCACAGAGAGGATAAGCATATCATGCATATCTCTCATGCTCTCAACCAAAGGGAGGTCAAAAGGGAACTTGCCACATGTGCGTGACACAATGTTTGCACTGTTCAGATAGCTGCATACATAATGCTCCAGACTTCCAAATTAAATTAAATGACAAACTCAACAGATCACCTTTTTAGCCACTTTATCGCAGGGCCAAACGACAGCTAAATTAATGGTTTCACATATGACAAACAGTGACTAATAGTTAAATAGATGGAACAATGAAATGCCTCAGAGAACCATAAAAAAGTGGAAGGGAGCACCGCGGGAGTGCTTATGCATTGAGCAGGGAAAGTATATTAAGTTGAGCTGTATTAAAAAGATTTTAAGAATGGATAGAGTTGGAGTAATATAATAAATGTTAGCATACTAACTAATTCAACAAGTATGAATGCTACTCATTATTCATATTCGACAAATATACCACAAAAAATACCACAAAAATTCAATATTTGGTATATCGATATTGTACTACATTCAACATATACCATAGAGTACAAAATATACCAGCGAATGTATACCATCGAATACAAAATATACTAGAGAGTCTGTGATCTTGGTGCTCATACATAAATGTGAAATAATATTGCGGAATTTATTGACACTTTTGGTTGTCAATTATTTAGATATTCCTCATGCAAAATGAACAATTTAAACTTTAACTTTTTAACTATTCTATTCTATATTCTATTTACTATATTCTTTAGTCCATTTTCTATATTCTATATTTTAATTTAATTCCATTCGAAGTTCATTACTTTTAAAGAATATTTTAATTCATTTATTTTTATATTCCAAGCAAATACAAAAATTAACAATTCAAATTTTGTTCCATCAGCAGTTGACTTTAACTAAAGAAAAATTTAAAATCAAGTCAAGCAGCAGAGTTAATGATATTCATTTAAGAAACTGACAAAGTTGCCAGGCTGCCGAGCTATCTCGAGGCTCTAGAGACGACATGTAGTCGTTATGGCCATGTCTCATTCAGGCTGCCTTTTGCTGCAGGAGACAAAGTTGCAACATAAAAAAGATAAGAGCCGGTTGTAGCACCCTCCTTGGACTTGTCTAGTTTGCCATGAATATGCAACAATAAAATGCGGCAGAAGGAAAAAATTAAATATGACACTTATCTGGCACACAAACTTCAAACACATTACGCAATCCACAGAGGGGAATGGGAGGGTGACTAAGAGAGTGCGAGAGGGGAGCGGACTGTGTCGTTATACTTTAACTGCGACTGAGATTGAAACATGGTCGCAGACTCAGAATGAGAATGAGATTCTGTGCTGCAGACAATGGCAGGTATCATGAGCGCAATCAGCGGGCTGCGGCAAAGGGAATGGCACGAAATATTCTGAATTGCTGTCATTAAAATGTTGACAAAGGCGCAAAAGGTGTAAATACCCGCTGAGCGACAAGACAGACGCCAAGCCACCAAAAACATACAACAACAACAACAACGAAATAAAGTGAAAATAATAAAAACGAAAAGAGAAACCACTCGACCCACTCGCAATCCCTCCGGACGAGTCAAACATCGCGACGCTGTAACGAGTTTTGTCAATGTGCCGGCCACAAATGTGACCCTCACTATTTGGCAGTGTTTAAAAAACTGCAGTCGAAGTAGCAGAAGTCGCAATATTTTTGCTTTTCACTGCTTCGACTGCGAGCGACTTCTTAAAATGAACAGTCGCTTCTGCTTCTGCTTCTGAAAAAATCGGAAGTCGCAGTCGAAGCAAAAGCAGAAAACGATCGCCGACGAAAAGCGAATCAGCAGCAGCAGACGCCGTGTAAAAAATTTTGATAATGCTTTGCTGCTGCTTTCGCAAAGCAACGCAAGTCGAAGCAGCAGCGACTGCTCGACTTCTGCAAGTCGAAGCAGCAGCAACTGCTCGACTTCTGCAAGTCGAAGCAGCAGCGACTGCTCGACTTCTGCAAGTCGAAGCAGCAGCAACTGCTCGACTTCTGCAAGTCGAAGCAGCAGCAGTCGCTGTTTGAAAATTTTTGATTTTTCTTTGTTGCTGCTTTCGATTCTGCATGTCGCTACATGTCGCAGTCGCGACTACTGTCGCGTCTGAATTTTTCTGCTTATACTGTTTGATTCTTGTGCATCAGTGTCAATTGAATTCGATACAGGAGCTTAATTGTTTAACTATGGCGCAAAGTGATATTTGGATGTATTTTGAAAATAACGTTTATGAAGGCATAGATAGCTTCATGTAAAAAATAAAAAAAAAAAAATTAAAAAATAATAGACTTTCAAATGTAAAAACACATTCATTCAAGATTTTGAAAGTTTATTTTGAATAATATTGTGTTTTATGAAAAAAATTAATTAAAAAAAAAAACAATTCTCAAACTATTTAATTTATCAGAATACAGGATACAACAAAAAACAGCATAAGTAGCAAAGTAAATCTCGACGGTAGTCGCGACTGCTGCTGCTGGCGACTTGCAGAAGTCGAGCAGTTGCTGCTGCTTCGACTTGCAGAAGTCGAGCAGTCGCTGCTGCTTCGACTTGCGTTGCTTTGCGAAAGCAGCAGCAAAGCATTATCAAAATTTTTTACACGGCGTCTGCTGCTGCTGATTCGCTTTTCGTCGGCAATCGTTTTCTGCTTTTGCTTCGACTGCGACTTCTGATTTTTTCAGAAGCAGAAGCAGAAGCAAAATCACATGAAATGAAACTTGCTGCAGTTTTTTAAACACTGCTATTTGGCTCTGAAATACTTGCATTATCAAGCCATTTAGTATATGTAAATACAACAAAGTGTGAGACTACACGAAGCTATAATACTCTATCTTTTTTTCCGTGAAAACTTATTCACTTTATATCGCTTCAATCTCAGGAATATTCATAATTACAAACTTATTATAAATTCAACATAAAAAAAATCTAGGAAAGTTATTGCATCTCTCGATTTAAGAACTTTTCAATCTCGAAACAAAACTTTTTGCATGAACAAATTGTATATCAAGATTTTGTTCTTCAATTATCTTTTTAAGATCAGAAAGCTAACAAATTCAAAAATATTAATTTAAAACGATGTCTTCTTGGTTCAATTATGAGAGTTTTCATTCATTCAATTTCAAGAATGAACTATAAAGAATTTTTGTATAATTTTGAACTTGATTTAAGAATAAACCTACTTGGTTTAATTTTGACAGCATATAATCTTGATTTTAGCACGTATTTTTTTTTTGTTTTATTAAATACTAATTACTTCTCAGCAAAAAATAATTTGATTAATATAATGAATAATATATCGCTTCAGTGACTATCATAAAATACGCATAAAAATGTCGTGAATAATTAAGAAATTTCATTGCCCGAATAAGTAGGCTATATATTTTGTTCTACATTTGATTTTAATGTACATATCTTTTCAATACTCGTCGGAAAAAATATTTATAGAAAAGCAAATTAAATTATTACATAAATTAAATGGTAAAGTTGTTAAATTATAATTATTGTTGCTTTATAATGTATTGTTAACTTGCTAAGCTGTAAAATAACTCGTAAGTAAGCTCAAAATATAATATTTTGTGTATGCATATTAAACAAATTAAAATAAAACTGTTCTTTCCAATTGATTTTATTTTTATTAAATTTATTTTATTTTACCCATTTATTTTAAACCAATTTAATTATAAATTATTTTATCTTAAACTTTTTTCATATTAAACACTTTTACTTTAAATAAAAGCAAGCTTGATTTTATAAAAGTTTTGAAGTTTCTTCGGCTGGAGTCAATGCTTTGAGTAGCATTTTAAAGCAAAATAGAAGCGTCAACAATTGCATAAATTCAAGGGAAGGATGGCTTCTATTTTTTGGTCATTAGGAAATCAAAAGTTGCAGAATTACCTCCAAAAAGAAACCAAATTCAAAGCTGCGACGAGCATTGAAACAAGTGCTCTTATCACAGGGTCGAAATTTCGAGTCATTAGAGAGCAGAAATTGAAGAGTGCGGGCGAAGAGAAAGGGACTGAAGTGCGGCGGGGAGAGAGAGCGAAGGAGAACGATTTCAAGTGCGAGTGTGACCCTTGAAAAACGCCAATCAAGTGACTATGGGTCTACATACATGCGTAATTTGCACGCCAAGTGGTCGACACCTCGCTCACACACACACTCACACACACACAGCCACAGCTTGAGCCCACACACAGTGTGGTAATTAAATTTCGCAGTCGGCCAGCAGTCTGCCACCGGTTCGAGTATCAAAGTGTGAAAAGCATAAAAAGCAACGCATACGCCGTGTGGTCCCAAAAATGTTAAACAATTCACACGACGAGGCTAATTAAGCGCTCGGCTTGCACTTGAGACCCACAAGAGGGTGCTTCAAGTCTATATGTGTGCGTGTGTGTTTGTGATTTTCATATTTTGATAAATTTTATGATGTGCAGCAAGCAGTCCGGCCCAAGCCAAAAACATTTTGAGGCAACAACTCATTAAGCCAACCGGAAATTAACTTAATAATGTGTGTGGAGCTGGCATCTGTCTGACTGTCTATACAGACGTGTGTGTGAGAGTGTGCAAGTGTGTGTGTGTGTGTCTGTGTGTGATACGCATCTTAGTTTTCTAAGACAAACAGCAAATAATGCTCTTGACACTATAAAAGCCTCTTTAGCAGCATATTAAAACAAATATTCAGCCATTAATGTTAAACAAAGTTTTGGTAGAAAAGTAAAAATATTGAAATTCAGATAA
This sequence comes from Drosophila albomicans, assembly GCF_009650485.2. Lineage (NCBI taxonomy): Eukaryota > Metazoa > Arthropoda > Insecta > Diptera > Drosophilidae > Drosophila > Drosophila albomicans. The sequence goes on along the minus strand of NC_047627.2, from coordinate 4,401,873 downwards.
CTTCAAGTTGTATTTAAAGGAGAGAGAATAATATCTAAAGATATTGAAATTGATTGTACCCCTATGATTCTCATATATTTTATTTATATATATTCAATTTCATGATATGTTTTATTCACATACTTTATTTTTCTTAATACAAATTTGTATACTTTGATTTTATATACTTAATGATACATTTACGAAGTTCATAATGAAAAGCTCTTCACACGCAACTGATAAAACGAATAGGGTAGAAGGGTATTATAACTTTGTGACCATATAGTCTATATCCGTCTGTCTGTTGTATTTAAAGGAGAGAGAATAATGTCCGTATGAACAGCTATATATGTATGAGACATTAGAAGACATAGAACTATAATTTTCAACAGCACTTTATATTAATATTAATTTCATTCAATTCAAATATTATTAATTATCTATTATTATTAAATTCAATGTTTCTCATGCATTATTATTAATTCGGAAGTAGAATAAGTATTGAAAAATGTCCTAATACGTTGTCTCTCACATCACAAAATAAACTTACTCTTAACATTTCTTGTTAACTCACACTAAATAACGAACTAAGTGTGCGCTTCCTTGAGTATTATCTAATCATTCGGTCATTTAGCACACACTCAAGAACTCTCACACTCACACACACACACACAGGGGCGCACTTACACACACTTTCGCTCAGTCATTAAGCCCAGCACTACAGAGGATTGACCAGAACATGTAACGACATGTACATGCATGTCTATGCGTGCATATATTTAAAATTAATGACATCATAAATTAGCCTTAATTATTGTAATGAGCCCACAGGCATTAATGAGGCAGCCTTTGAGCACCGCCCACTCTCCTGCCCCTGCTTCAGCTCCCGCTTCAGCTGCTGTTACCTTCTGCGCTTAAGGCTTAGACAATTCAACTTAAAATTTATTAATTTATGACCATGTGTAAAGGACCAATTAGTTGAGGCCGCCAAACGCGTTTTCTAGTTGGCGCGAAATTCGCGTAATTAAATGCACCTGATGACAGCGCCAGGACATAAGGAAGGAGTACACCAACACACACACAAACACACACACAAACACACACACACATAGAAGTGTGTGCATACATTAATCATGCACATAGACATAACAGCTTCATAGATTTGTTTATGGCCTTTTTGAATGCATATTGAGGGTTGATTTCTTCTCCCAGTCTCAAAGGATCTTAGCAGTAAATGAATAATTGTGGGTAGTTAAAATATTAAACAAAAAACAGTAAAGGAGGCTCGAAAATAATTTTACATCAGAAACTTATTGATTCTGAATCAAGTTAAGAAAATGATAAAAAAAAATATATATATAATATAGTATCAGCAATTTCAGATTTTTTTACATAATTAAAGTAGCTGGAAATATTATTATTATATTACTAGACATTTTTAGAATGAGAAATTAATTCAAAGTTTTTAAGATCTTCTACCATTTCATCAACATTAAGAAAACAATAAAGAAAAAAACAATAATATATCAGAAAATATTCATTATGGTTCTACGTAAATATTATATAAATATATATTATATATATATATTATTATATTTGACTTCACAAGCGAAGCGTGAAATTTGAATGTAAAAACCGTTATGTCAAACAACCTAATATAAAATATTTATCGAATGCACCTAAATTGAAGATATTAACTAAAATGTAATGCAAATTTGTTTAAAATATTTATATTACAATATTAGGAAACATGAATAATTAAATTAAATATGCTGGTGTGAATATTACAATAATTGTAGCGATAGAATTAGGAAAGTAAATACACTAAATACATACATCTCGATTAAAAAAAAAAAACAAAATAAAATAAAATAAGTTAAACATATTTAAACAGTTTCAGTGCATACTTTTAAGAATATCAACTTCAAATAAATATAAGATAATAATGAAAATGTAATGCAAATGAAATGAAAATCATAGTATAATATCAGGAAATATTCATAAATTCAGTTGAAGAAAACTTAATATGTTAACGTGAAAGGTAATAAATAATTCAAACAAATACTACTGTTTTAAGAAACAACACGATGCTGAAATCTTATACGAATTGTTTTGTCTATGGTTTTCACAATATTTCTTTCGCATGGCTCTCTTGCTGCTTATCGCTATCAAATTTGTTACCCAAAATGCAGCTCCATAAATTCTCATGCAAATCATTCTAATCGGCAAATTTAATCGGCCGACAAACATCGAGCAACTTGACAGCAAATAAATTACCAGAGCCGGGGGTCAAGAAAAAGTAAATAACGCTGCTCAAAAGGCAATAAATTAAATTTACATCAAATTCGGCAAAAACGACAACGAAAACGAAAAGCGAAAAAAGTACGCGCACAAATAAATAAATAAATGACGGTGAAAAAGGCAAATGACAAGAAATTGTTTTCATTTTGGATTTTGGGCAGTCAGCGAGCCAGCAAAAAGAAGGCAAAATAATCGGCGGAGAGGAAGAGGGGGATTATTAAGTAAACAAACAAACAAACAACAATGAAACCAAGCAAACAAACAGACAGCAAAACAAACACAAGGAACTGCGAACTGCGACTGAGCCTGGCAAGGACTAAAAAGCATAATACCTGTGAGCAGGGGAGGAGGATGTATAAGGGGGAAGGACATAGAACACCCTAATAGCTCGACCCAAAACACTTGCAACGTGAAAATGAAATTTTAATTTTTCTTTTGCCTTTTTTTTTGTGTCCATTTTCATTTACATTTTCTTGCTCTATACAAGATGCGGGACTGTTTGAAGATAGGCATTGGATCCGGATCCGGATGCGGATGTGAATGCGGGGATTACCGCGTTGGCCGAGTGCCGATTATGCACGGTAAATCATTTCGACATTTCCCCGCTCATAAGCACGTAATTTGACTTGATTTTTCTTTCTCATTCTGTGTGTTTTTTTTCCTATTTTTTTGCTGCCGTCGACCATTTGGTTTATTGACTCTCACTGGCCTCAAGTTGACGCCAAGATGCTGCCTCCAGGCAAAAGTGTGCAGCGACATCAAGCTGGGGAGGGGAGGAGGATTGAGGTCTAGGCACGCCCACGACTCCGCACATAATTGCGGTTAATTAAAGCGTGATTTTTTCCGGAGTTTTGATTTTTTTTCATTTTTTATAAGGGGCAAGAAAAATGTGAAATGCCCTACAACATTGAGCTTATGCATTTTGTGAGAAGTGAAAAATTTATTATAATTTATGTATTTTACTTTAGAATTAGCTTAGCGATGAATTTTATTCACTGCGAAGTTGATTTAAAATGATTTTATTATTTTTCAACAATTCAAGCTTATGTATTTTTTAAAATATAATATTTTATTTACTTGGGAAGTAGGAACTTCAAAGATCAACTTGATAGATTTTTTGGCCTGATTAATAGTCTTGTTTAATAAATACTCGGCATTAATAAACATAATAAACAAATATAAATCAATATAGTTTAAAGACATATAAATATTTCTTGATTGATTCTCTTGAATCATTTGATTTTCATTAAATACAATGATTTATTTAATAAATAATCCAATTTAACTTAATATCATCTTCAAAATCAGTAATTTACCATTATTTTGACGTTTTAAGACCAAAGCTTAATTATAATGTAGTGTTATTCTAAAAATATTCCAAAATACCAAAAGCATATTGAAATATACAGAAGAGTATATTATGTATATATTGTCCGAAATATACCAAGGAATTCAAAATACACCAGATTGTTAATAAAGGCAATATAGTATTATGTTAAAAATATACCAAATAAAAAAATACTAAAATACTAAAATATACCTAAGGCTATATTTGATATATTTTTCAAAATCTGTCTTTACAAGATTTTTTTGTAACTGGATTAATTTCAATACTTAATCCAAAATGCAGTATTATTCTCAAAATATACCCACTAAAAATACCGAAAAATTCAAAAATAAACCGATATACTATACTATCAATACAAATATACTATTCAAAATATATGTATATACCATAAAATTCAAAATATACCAGATTCTCAAACAAAGCAACTAAGAACCGACAAGAATTCTATTTAAACGTAGCGTATACATTTAACCTTTCAAGTTTAACTAGTCCGATGGCATTCCGATACCATTATCTATCTGTCTCTTGATGTCTGTTGTTGTATTTTTGTGGTTGTCCACGTGAAAATTTCCGAAATTGATTATTAATGGTGGGCGGTCGGCCACATTTTGTTGGCATTCCGCGCGGCACAAAGAAAGATACTTGAATTATGAAAATGCGTTAAAAAAGCGGAAAAAAGAGCGCAAAGAAATTAATTATGGAAATTACTTGGCCTGTCTAGCGAAGCTGCTGTTGCTTCTCGTAAGCGGCTTGTGGTTTGATTTATTCAAATTTTTTCTTCTCGGCGTTTTTCATTTTTTTTTTTTTTTCTTTTTTTTTTTTGCACTTCTAAAAAGAGGACAAGAGGAAGAGCAGCAAAGAGCGCTGCGCTGTCAAGTGGCTGGCAGGACACTTGGCTATTATTATTATTTTTATTATTATTATTATTATGCGCCCTTTGCCGGCCACTTGGCAAATAACAATTTATTTTCATTAATTTGTGCTTTAACCCCTTGAACGTTAAGGTTTGGCTTCATTAAAAATGCGCTCTGCATGGGCCACATAAAAATTAGGCGGCACGGCAAGTTGATTGCCATTAACATTTTAACCCCTTTTTCTAACGCGTCGCGTCGCATCGCATCGCATCGCATCGCGTTTCCTTTGTAATTATTGCAATCTGTTCGATTTTGGGACGCTATCGTCCGCCTGACCTCCTCTCACTCTCGTTATCCTTTTAACTGGGAAAAACCCGCGACCATTTTGCAATTTAAAAATGCAAATTAATTGCCACATGGCCCAGCACGGAATGAAGTGGATTGTCTGAAAGTGTTATGGCATTATGTCTTGGCCATTAAAGTAAATTGTAAGTGTCATTTTAATACAGAGCAAAAACCCGCTTGGTTACTTCAGTAAAGTAATTTCCATTCAACCAAAAATTGTACACTAGTTTCATTTAGTAATTACACTCAAATCGAATAGCATAAAAATCGAATAATATAATAAATATGACTTGTTTCTTTAGCTGCACAATAATCGCGCCTTTCATAATTGCTTTGCAACCCTGAACGCAAAAAAAAAAACAAAAATGAAATAGCTGCGAAATTTCACAAATTTTCTGGGGTTGGTGCGGTTGGCTGGTTAACTGCTTTCGGGGATGAGTTTCGTTCGTTTTTTTTTTTTTTTTTGTGCCAATATTAAAAGTCATAATTCAATTTTATTGCAAATGTTTCAGGTGCCTTAATCATTTCTAATATCCTGGCTGGCTTCCCAGGACGCCTATTTGAGTCGAAACGAAGAGTCGAAGAGTCGCGACTGCATTGTATCAGACTCGTGTTTCTATGGACTTCCGTTCCACTCATAAATACTAATTTCACAGGCAATAAAGGCGAAACATTTGCCAGGCCAAACATCTCACGTACTTGCTTCCATCCATTACCATTTTGATCGTTTGCCAGACATTTAACAGATAACCGAAGACAGTCGCTTGCTCGCTTGCTATCTTGTGCTCGTCTTGGCACAAAAAAAAAAACAACATTTTTAATGGATTACAACGCGAAATTCTGCAAATGCGAATTTACTTCCAACAGCTGTTTTTCCCATTTGCCATGGAAATTGAATGGGACTTTAGAGCGAGGCCAATTGTTAAACGTCAAGTCCAACAAGTAAGAAAGGTACAGTCGAGTCTGCTTGACTTATGACACCCGCTAACTATTTTCAATAAAACCATATTCTACAAATATACCAAAAATATACTGCTAAAATACTAAAAAATATACCGAAGGCTATATTTGGTATATCTATATTGTTCTACTTATAACAAGTAAGAAAGCTACAGTCGAGTCTGCTTGACTATGAGATACCCGCTAACTATTTTCAATAAAATATACCAAAAATATACTGCTAAAATACTAAAAAAAATATACCGGTTTATCTATATTGCTCTACTTTAAAACAAGTAAGAAAGGTACAGTCGAGTCTTCTCGACTGTGAGATGCCCGCTAACTATTTTCATATTCTACAAATATACCAAAAATATAATGCTAAAATATTTTAAAATATACCGAATGCTATATTCGGTATATATATATTGTTCTTCTTTTAAAATATACCACAGGGAACTTAACATACCAGATTTTAAGCCGAATAACTTCAACAATTTTTATCTGATGGCAACCAAATTTAAATACTTTAGTTATTAAATAATATACATAGTTATTATTGTATGTACCGAGAATGGCGGAAGTGGGCATGGAAAATATTTGAAACATATCTGATCTGCGTGCAAACTTAACAAATGCTGTCGAAATAAATTGTAGATCTTTCTCTTATAGTCTCTAAGATCCAGTGCTTTATACGGACAGACAGACAGACAGACAGACGGACACGACTATATCGTCTCGTCTGTTGTTCTTATCAAGAATATATATATTCTTTATTTGATCAGAGATGCCTTCTTATGTCTGTCACATACATATTCTGCAGCCACAAGGTTATAATACGCTTCTCCCCCACGAGTAGCGAGTATAAAACTAGTTGCAGGCCACTAATTAGCAGGGAACTTAACTCCCCTCTCCACACTCCACACTCACATTCACCCATTTAGCTAGCATTGTACTCAACCCCTCCACAAATTTAGAACCCACATCAGTTGCACTCGGTTGAACGGTTCAAAGGCAAATGCCTCAAGTGCCGGCCTCACAAGCCACAAAATAGCCAATGGTCAGCTAACAGCACAGATAAACAGATAACAAAATGTGTGAATGCCACCGCGAACTATGTATGCTCTACAACAGACAAGGCATGCTTGCTTGACAGCCCGTTATGGATTTCTGTCGATTAAGCATTTTACTTTTGGAATTTAGGTAATTCAGAAAATGTAATTAAACCAGAATTCAACAAATGTTAAAAACTGGCAATATCTTCCCTCGCAAAAATTGACTTATTATCGGAAAACAGTAAAATAAAATATTTAAATTCAATTAAATATAGATATATTATTATAGATATAGTATTATGCTATGGAAATATTTTGCCAACTATATTTTATTAGCTTTCCCATAATCTTATACTTTAGCTTTTACGAGTACTCTAATATTAAAATAGCAAAAAGTTGAATATGGTATGGAAAACTCAAAGTTTTATTTTGTTTATCTATAAATAAAATAAAATATTACTTAATATACGATTATTCAAACTTTTTTATTATCTTATCTAAAAGACTAAAAAATAGAGCGTAGATTCCACGATATAGATGACCATTTAAATTCGATTTTTACTGCTATACAAATTGAATAAATCTTCAAAATTCTATTGTTACTTTCTAGTTAGGTTTAGTCCAAACTTCAACAATATATCAAAATTTCCTTGTTTAATTTGCAATTAGCAGTACTAAAATTTTAAGTTTACTATAAGAGATGCCGAGGTATATTTTTATATACAAAATATCTACATTGAAATTTTAAAATTACGAAATATATTCGTAGTTTAACCAATTTTTATTTATAGTCATTTTTTACGTTTTAGAAATTGAATAAATTTTTCCATTTTTCCATTTACAAATTGAATAAAATTGTACTTTTTAATGCTTTTTAAATTCAATAAATGTTATTTTTCGGTTCCAATTTTTTAATCCTTACAAATTGAATAACATTTTCATTTGTAACGCTTTATAAATGAAATAAAACTTTAAATTTTTCAGTTCAGATTTGTTACTCGAATAAAATTTAAATTTAACTCTTCATAAATTGATTTAATCTTAGCATTGTCCAGTTCAGATTTTCTAATCTTTACAAATTGGAAAAAAAACCTTAACTACTCTATAATAATGATTTAAGCTCAGCCGTAATGTGAAATTTGTTTAATGTAATTTGTAATTAGTGCTTGTATTGTGATTGAGAGAATCAAGTTAATTTCCTAACTAGCTGCATGTGGCAACTTCATTGTGCTGTCCAAAGCAGCATAAACAGCAGCAGCCAAGTTGAGCATGAAGCTAATAATGCTCGATTGCAGTTCGGATTCAGTTAGGGTTAAAGCCAATGCCATTTTGGGGGTGAGTGTGTGAGTGTGACAAGCGCCTGTGTCTGACCGACTCGCTCTCTCTCTCTCTCTCTCTCTATCTGTAGATGTGTATATCTCTGTCTCACTTTGCATTACGGTTCATTGCCTGGCAAGCAACTCCGTCTAATCACTGTCAAATGCAGGCGTCGCTTACGCATTCAAAGCGAAACAAAGGCCAAGGCATTATTATTATTGTGAGGAGGAAGGGATCAAAAGGACTCTGACTCAGACTCAGACTCAAGACAACGGACGCTGGACATTGCAGTGAGGCGAATGTGGTGCTGGCTTGCTTGTTAATTCGATTAATTACAACAATCAGCGGCATGTTTAATGTGCAACCGTCACACAGTTGCACGACGAAGGAGAGGGAGAGAGAGAAGCGAAGGCGAAGCTTAGCAAATTGCCCAATGCTAATGACGTCTTTCTCTTGCTCTCTCTCTCTCTCTCTCTCTCTCTGTGTATGTGTGGCAAACAATCGAAGCATAATGACAATGATAGATTTGCCAATATCTGTCATGTTTATGGGCGAAAACAAAAGGGCCAAGAACAAATACACCCACAACAAAAAAAAAAAAAGGAAGCGGAAGGAGGAAGGAGGAAAAGACAAGGCTGCAGTTACAATATAGAACATAATTGGATATAACATTTATACGCAATCATCGACAGATTGCAAAACGATTAAGCAACCCTCGGCGATGTCAGTTCGAGAGAAAAATGAACTAGAAGAAAGCGAAAAGTAAATCTAATCAGCCGATGGCCCCAAGAAAAACAGCAACCGAAGGTCGCAGTCGCAGGAGTTTTCCCTCCTTTCAAATTCGAACTGGGCAATGCGGGCGTTTCATTCTCTCATTTCGGCATTCAGTCAAGAACTGAAACAGCAACAGCAACAGCAACTGAAACAATCAACTTAATTTGCCGCCCGCTGAAAGCCCTGTGGCAGATAAATTAAGTCATTAGTTGGAGCTGCCACTTTACGAAGGAGGGAAGCAGGGTGAGGGGGGCAGATGGCGAAAGTTTTTCCCCGCGCCAAAGTGGAAAATAAATTGGCGAACGTTTGTTTTGAGATTAACCGCGATTAGAGACTCGGGAGACACGACGGCGAGGGAGGAATGGCAAGTGAATCGTAGCAAATGTTGCCATCATTTGATAAGCTCAAACATAGGCACACAGTTGCCAGAGTCCATCCTCCCCTCCCCTCCCCCACTCCACTTCCCGCTCATGTGTTTGTGTAAACAAATAGCAAATGCGAGAATAATCGTAGGAGATTAAAAAGTTTCATGCGCCGCCCGCACAACGGCAACGGCAACAGCGACCAACAAAAGCGAGTCCTGGATGACGCGAGACAAATGAGTGGCGCACGTGAAGCGTCTGCCTGGCATCTCCTATCCAATCCCACCTACACCCACACCCACACCTACCCCAAATCCCCCTCGACTTACACATTCTAGTTTTTGGCCTGCTAATTTATGGCGCCTGCATACAAATTGGCCTTGGCTTTGCCTTTGTTCTCCTTGTTGTCTTGGCCAACGCTTCTGACTAACTATTCCACAAAACTAACTAAGCATAGTCTATTGTTTCGACTACGTGAATTGCTTGAAGCATTTCTTTAAATTCCTTAGGATTTCAACATTGTATTTCTTTCTATATTTGCAGAATATGTGACAGAAAGAAAAAAGGTGCTTAAGTCAAAAATAAAATCTTGCATCATGATTATCTTTTGTCCAAATTGAACCAAGAAGATAAAGCTCTAAATTCAACATAAAATCTAGATTTCCCAGTCGGAAAATTTCAGATTAAAATCTTGTTTCAAGAAAGGAAAAATCTCAATATTTAACCAAAAAGGCAACATCTTAAATCATGACCACACAACACCAGAAATTAGGTTAAAATTTTTAGGGAAGATAATTTTAACATTTTAACACAGAACAACATTTTTTTCTTTTAAGATGGAAAAGGTCTTAAATCAAAATTTTGCAAATTGTTTCTTTTAAGATCCAAAAAATCTAATATTATGATTTGCAATCTTTTTAATCTAGATTTTTTTGTCTGTGTATTAAAAGTTGTGTCTAGGCTGAACTGCAATAAAACTGTATAAAGAGTGAATAGAAAAACACAAACATATTTTCGTTTAATGATTTGTTATAAATTATGGATATATTTCTAAACATGAAACACATTATTTAATTAATTGGGTGACTCAAAAATAAGTTCTAATATCAAAATTTTGGTCTTATGTAGTACTAAAAATTGTAATCTATAACATCTGAAGAACCTTTGTTAAAAGACCAAGTTCTTATGAGGAAAAAATCTTAAAGATTCGCGACAGCTCGATTTACTGAACGAAACACTGAAGTTAGAAAATAAATTTATAGGAACTTCGATGGATTACAGAATTTTATACCCCAAATCTTATATTATATTTTTGGGCTTATTTTGAGAATTTCTAATTTTTCAGACCTTTTCTAAGTTTGATGAATTTTTTTTTAAAGTGTGCTTATTTTAAGAACACAATTGTTCTTACGAATACTATTGATTTTAGAAATCAGTCTTTTTTTTCAGTGTAAGTTAAATAAACAAATTTGTTCATTTAATTATGATTTAATTCATGAATATTATCTCTTTCAAGATTAATTCATTTCGTGTTGTACAATGAATTATCTTATATCTCATAATATAAATTCCTTCACCAAAATTTACTTTTGCCAATGAGGAGAATTAACAATTCTTATATTAATGTAATTCATTCCATTAAATTTTAATCAAGTTGTATGTATCGTGAAGCAGACAGACAATTTGATAAATTTAAATTCATACGACCGTTAAATTCACATGACTTTCATGAGTATTATAAGTTCAAATATTGTAAGTGCTATGCAACGATTGAATAAAGAGAAAACCTTACAAGCGGAGTTTTGGTGAAATCGGTAAAGGATTGTTGTCGAAGAAGTCAGTTAAATGAGATGAAGAGACACGAGACACAACCCGACTCGCTACTATATCCTATAAAAATAATTCATTATGGAAATAGCCATTGCTTTCATAATACATGAGTATAATTAGTACTACGTAAATTAAAAAAAGCCAATTTCATCATTAAGTGCAAACCAAATGTCATCTTGACACACTTCAATTCACTTTGAATTTTCTGCCATTGACAATTTGCAATTTAAGTGAATTTTTTTATCAGACTATTAATTTAATTTGTATAGAACGGATCGGAACATCAAATGTCGACCGGCTTATGAAATTATATTGCAGACAATAAAGTTGCTAGTGTGGAACACTTTATCGAATATAAAAATTCAATGCGGCTTTTAAATATTAAACAGCCAACAATTAACTATTTTATTGATTGTAATAATTGACTTTTAATAATATAAATTATGTTTTTTTTTTCATTGCAAAATAAAAGTATGTAATACGAAAGTATACAAATAGAACTTTAACTTCTACTACTTCACAACATAAAAATGCGAAATTAATATAGAAATTGGAAGGTGATTTAAAAATGTATTTAATTATTACAATAGCAGCTGCAATAGATTAGACTAAGACACATACACACCCACACTTACATATTTAAATGCACAATTAAGCAAGCTTCGCAATTTTTATGAAGTTCTCCTGCCTGACCACGCCGACTTGGCAGCTTCGACAATCCTAATAACGAGGTCCGCCCCCTAATCATTCACACATACACAATATGATCGACATGACTTCTTCACACTTTTTAACAAAGCAATTACCAGCAACTGTTGAGTAACAGTTGACCACAGTTGCCCTAAAAGTAAGCTTGGCAATCTTTATAAACCTCTGCTACCTGACCACGCCCACTAGTCAGGTTTGCCTCCACAAATATCTCGGTCCGCCGCCTAGTCGAGCCCACACACCCATTATGGCACACATACATACAAATTTTTGGCAATCACTTTTGCACACTTTCCAATAATAACCATCATCTTACTCAACATATGGCAGTATTGTTCAACTGTTGAGTAACCGTTGGCCAAATGCACCTTAAGCAAGCTAAAAATTATTCATGAAGCACTGCCACGTGACCATGCCCACTTAGCTCACCCGCCTTCTCTAATTTGTCGGTCTGCCGCCTAGTCAAACACACACACTAATTATCACCGACATACTCGCAAATTTTTGGCATCGACTTTTTTAGTCCCATTCTTAAATCAACTACCAGCAATGCATTGCAATGTTTTTGAGTTCTGCACAACTGTTTAGAAACAGTTGAGTAAAAGTACTTTAAGCAAACTAGGCAAGCCTCTCCTGCTTGACCACGCCTACTTATCACATCCGCCCACTCAAATATCTTGGTCCGCCGACTAGCCAAACACACACACATGCATTTGCCCGACATAAACCAAAATTTTTGGTATGACATTTTCAGACTGGATCGTTTACTAGGCAACACGTTGAGGTCGTGCTCAACAGTTATGTAGCACTTAATTGGTTAAGCGAACTCCAAGCTTAGCAATATTTGTGCAGCTCTGCTATTTGACCACGCCTACTAAGGCCATTCGCCTACTGTAATATCTTAATTTGCCTTCTAGTCAAGCACACACTCATTCAAATTTCACGCAAACTTAAAGTTTTTTTTGGCATGAAATTTTGTCCTGCCTATGCTGAATACCAAATAATTACCAGCAGCTTACTCTCTCAATGACTTGCAATTCGATGTCTTGTCTTGACTTATTCACTAGTTTCATAATGTAAATGAGGCCATTTCTACATACGTATTACAATTTCATATATGGGTAATTCTCTGGTAAATGTCGCGTGCGAACAGCTTTTCAGTGACAAAAAAAAACATAAACTAAAACGATTTTAAGAATAAGTGAAGGTTATTCTTAAAGCTTTGGATTAGCACTATTTTTAGAGCTAAGATTGATTTTAGGAACTTGTTCTGTTTTACGATAAAATATATAAATTCGTTAATTTTTTGGTTTTGCGTACGAATTTGTTAATTTTTGCAATTATCAGAACAGAAAACAAAACAGAAAAAAAATTCCAAAACAATTCTTAGCTCTAATGAAAGTACTAAACTAGAGCTATAAAAATAACCTTTTCTTATTTTTAAAATTGTATCAGGTTATGTTTTTTTTTGTTACTGTAAAGCTGGTCGCACGCGACATTTACCAGAGAATTACCCATATCTCTTTTAACTGAAATAGCGGACGAAGCTTTGATTCAAACTTGCTAGTGAAAGATCGAATACTTTGTTATTAAATGCATAATCATAATGGGTAAATCTCTGGCATAAAATGTCGCATGCGACACTATTTACAGTAAAAAACATAAAATGAAACTATTTAAAAATAATAACCTTTACTTAACTTTTAAACTATGTCAGTTCCTAATAGGTTTTAAAATCATCAATTATTAGTAGCTATAAGAATCATCTCAAATTCAAAATAAAAACAGTATTGAGTAGAAGAATATTAAAACCATGTGCGTTCAGGAAATGTATATAAGAGGCAGACAGGTATATATGTACATATATTCTTGATCCGTCTGTCCGTCTGTCTATTCGTCGTGTTCATACGAATGACACAGAGACTATACTATGAGATAAAGCTATAATTTTCTTCGACAGCACTTGTTTTATTTGAAATTTTTGTCTCGCCCTCACTGAAGCTAGAGATTTTTACGATATAGATATAGATAGAGACGATAATAATAATTACAGCATTTATGGTTCCTAAAAATGATGTTGCAATCAAAAATACTTTTGTATGAAAAAACGCCTACTTACTAACGATCTTAATTGCTTTGGCTGACAATCTGGTATATTTTGTAATCTGTGGTATATTTTGAATGTAGTTCTAGTCTTCGTTATATTTTAGTAGTTTTGGTATATTATTAAAATAATACCGCACCGTTTTGCTTTCATTGAAAATTGACAGCGGGTATCTCACAGTCTAGCACACTCGACTGGAGCTTTCTTACTTGTTTTCACAAGCGACTTCTTCACCAGAAAATTACCCATATCAAATAGAAAACAAAGATGCAAAACATAATTGCGTTATTTTTTAATATGAATTTAAATCATCCCCACTAAAAATTATTTATTGTGAATAGTACTTATTCAACTCCAGTGATGAATTTAATATATCTTCAATTATGGTAGTGATCGTTGAATTATGTGAATTTAAATAATGCAATAGTGTGTCGCATTATCAAAGACAATAATCAATAGTCTGCTATTATGCTATGTTCTCATTCCATACTCAAAACTCACAAGCAAAAATAAACGAAATTAAATTGGAAACCTTATAGAATATGAATATCGAACAATGGCAATCAAGTCATGGGAACATTCAGGGGTTTCCTTTAGATTCTCTTTTTTGTAGGTTGCAAAAATGCTCGCACTTGTTGGTGAATCCATAATTGACGATATGCTTGTTATATGAGAAGCATATGTGGTGGGAGTGGTGTACAAATTACAATATGGTTAGACATAACTGATTATCTAAATTGCTGCTATTACCTTCGATTGGCAGCAAAGGGAGCATAGCATAAATAAGTGATAGGTGAAATTGTGAAATTGCTGTAAACTGTTCATGCATGCAAAATGCAGAAAGTTTTTAATTAAATCATGGACTACAGCAAACTGCAAATTGCAACTGCAACTTTAGAATGCCAAATGAAGGGGAATATAGACAACTATCCTCACACACATAACATAGTTGGTAATGCAACCCCATTTAGTAAGTTTGTCTGCATCAGATATGGGCAACAAAAGCGCAACTACAACAACGATAATTTAGTTTAGTTGTCAAAGTTTAAGTTGTTGGCGTTGACGATGACGATGGCGACGCCTCCAAACACAGACACACGAACTTAACATAACAGCGCTCTGTTAACTTTAACATTTTACTTGACGCTTTTTTCTTGGCGCCTGCCCAACTGCTCCTTTCTCTCTCTCTTTCTCTTTCTGTCTCTATCTCGCTTTCTCTCTCTCTCTCTCTCTCTCTGTGGTGGTGGTGGTGGCATTTTGGAGCCAACTTACAAGCAATAACAAAAAGTGGGCGTTTACATTTGGCACTCGCTGCTCTCCGCGTTCGCTCTCCTTCAAGACGCCAAGACGACATCGAGACATCGCATCGCAACGCATCTATTTGACATTTGGCCACTCCTACGTCTTTCCCCCCCTCCAACAAATTCCCCCTACATTCGTACATACATACATATGTCAAACGTCTTTTAGTTATGTGCATCAGTTGACATGTGGGTCAGATTTGTGTTGTTGCTCTGATTGCTCTGGTGGGGTTGGTCCTTTGATTGCCAACCTGTCTCCGGGCTCAGCTCTGCTGTGCTCTGTGTGGGGGGGTATCTTCACTTGATTGGCCCTGCCATGATTTGTGTGGGGACTGCGCACATTTATTACAGCTTGTATACAGTTTATTACATTATATAGTCATCACAATCCATTCTAAACTTTTAAGCGTATTCTTAAATTTTCCAATTTATTTCTATATTTAGAGCTCAAGAAAAGAACGAATAAAAATATAAAAATAATATACGTATATAAATCTATTATACTACAAAATCATTACAAATCATTCTTAGTTTGTATGGAATTTTTAGCTATTCGACTTGTTTGCTAACAGCTCAAGAAAAAAATATAGAAACTATATAAATCACAATATAAAACATTTTTTATGCTGATTCACTCACTTATTATAGCTATGAATCGGTAATTTGTACACAAGATAGTTTGAATAACTTGGTAGCAATAACACACCATAATATTCATACTATATATTCTTTTATTTATTTAAATGTTTGAAGTCATAAGAATATTTTACTGGCACGACTGTGAGATACTCGCTACCCATTTTCAATAAAAACATATTCTGAAAATATACCAAAAATAAAAATAAAAATATATATATTTGGGTTACTACATTCAAAATATACCATAAAACACAAAATATGTCAAATTGTCAGCCAAATCAACTAAGACCTAACTACAGTCAGACGAACAGATAAACCTCCTTTAACGAAAAAAAGATTGTTCAAAGATTCAAAGGGTAGGATATAAGAACTACATACACTAATTATGAGTCTTAAATATCTTAAGCGGCTATAGTATAAATAAAATACATTGAAAGATTTCAAAACTGTTTGGAATTCATTTTACGAATCATGCAAATGTAAATCTTGGGTAAATAACTATTATGCATCAACATCAATATTCTCAATTCTGACTATCCTAACAAATGCTTTCATAAAGATCTCTAAAGCTATGGTAGAAAAATTCATTTTCACTAATTTTGTTTTTTATTTCTTGTTAATTATATGTATGTTTTAAAATATCTTTAAATATTTTTACAACCATAGCAAAAAAAAAACACATAATATGCGCTGTAGTTTTAAGCGTCGTATACTTGATATTTGTAAACCCGCTATCCATACGGTAGAAGGGTATTATAACTTTGTGTAACAGGTAGAAGGAGGCATCTCCGACCCTATAAAGTATATATATTCTTGATCAGCGTCAACAGCCGCGACGATTTAGCCATGTCCGTCTGTGTGTCTGTGTGTCTGTCCGTCTGTCCGTCCGTCCGTATGAAACACTGGATCTTAGAGACTATAAGAGATAGAGCTATAATTTTTTTTCGACAACATTTGTTATGATTGCACGCAGATCAAGTTTATTTCAAATTTTTGCCACGCCCACTTCCGCCCCCGCAAATCAAAAAATCGAATAACAAGCGTAATTTTAAAGCGAATTTTGGTATATACATACGATAATTACTATAGTAGTTATGATTGCTTAAAGTTTCGTTGCGATCAGATAAAAATTGTCGAAGTTATTAAAGAAATAGTTTTGTATGGGCAAAAACGCCCACTTACTAAGGGTCGTAATGGCTTTGGCTGACAATCTGGTTTTGCACTTGGTATTTTGGTATATTTTGAGAATATTACCGCAATATTATGCTTTTATTTGAAATGGATAGCGGGTATCTCACAGTCGAGCACACTCGACTGTAGCTTTCTTACTTGTTCATGTTAGCTAAATCGCATAAAATGTTTATTTTAACCATAAATGGAAAATTAATGTTTAAAATATCTTCTTGAATGTTTGACATATTTTTACTACAATTTTTGAATTTATTAAAAAATTGTTTAGTGTAGAAATTGAGAAACATATTTTTCACTTCATTAAAGGATTTTTTTTTAGCTCAAAGTATGAAATCGATTATTGCACTTACATTAAAGTGCACATCTAGAAAACTTTGGTAAAAATAAGTTGTCTTCTCAATTATTGTTATAAGTTACATACTTGTAAATATTGTATATAGAAAATAAAAACACATCCAAAAAATAGTTTTATTTTCTCATTCAAGGCATTTAATGTTTGGTTTTGATTAGCTGAAAGTAAATTTTGGAGCTGAGCTAATTAAACAAATAATTTCGTGAAGAGTTATGCGAGTGTGTGAGAATAGAGAGACAAAGACAAAGATAATGAGAATGAAAATGAGGATGAGAACGAGGATGAGAATGTGAGAATGAGGCAAGTTGAAATTTGAGAACATTCTCGCTTTGAAGTTGCTCGCATTACAAAAGCAAAAGCAAATGCCGTAAGCTTAGACAAAATTTCTAGCTTATGCATATTTTTATCACTCTTCAGCTCTTCAGTTTCTTATTGCATTTGGCGATTGTTGTCAAAGCAAAGTCAAAGCCAAAGGCAAAAAGCTGAAGGCAGAAGGCAGCTAAGTTATGCCGAGTATTTGTGTAATTAAAACATGAAAAGAGTTGTGCGCAAACTCATTTAATTAAGCATGCGGCGGCAGCGCGGAATTTGTCAAGTGTTCTCCCTTCCTCTCCCCTCTCTAGTTCTCTCACTCTCTCTGCCCTGCACCTGGCCAAAAGGGTTCGGGGTTGCGTATTAAGGATTTGACGATTGTGCCACTGAGGAGCGCAGCATGGCAGCCCCATAATCATAATAATTATGGCTTTAATTGCTTGAACAATGCTTTTGTTTATTTTAAATTAAAACGATGGACACTTGACACTGTTGTTCCATCCCTCGACTTGCTTGTTTGTTGGTTTGCTTGTTTATTATTCCTGTTGTTGTTGTTGTTGCCTCTGCACAGGGTTGAGAAGAAGTCACAAATGCAAAGCATGAGTTGTTGTTCTCAACTGACTTTCTGATCTGTAGTTAAAAATGCCAATCTTGCTCAGCATTCAGCATTTGGAGCCACCTCTGGGGCTCATTATATTTTATGTGCACTCGGAGTTTTTTCTTTATTTGGTTTGCTTTAAAAATAAATTTTTTTGTAGTTCTGCAGTATTATGCTTTGTTTTTTGGTTTTGCTATTTAAATTGAAGATTTTACCAGTGATGTATACAATTTAATTAGTTATTAAATATGTGAGCTTAGAACTGAATTCGACAAGATCGAGATAGTAAGTTTAAAACTTCTTTTAATAACGAGTGCACACTTTTTCTTGATTTTTTTTCTGAAAGATTTAAGTGAAATTAATGCAAAATAAGTAAACTCAGAAGTGGACATGATTCAAAATAAAAACAATATCGAAATAGCAATCGAACATTTAACTATTATTTTTATAACTGCTACCCAAAAGTGAGACGGGTATTAGAACTTTGTGCCTGTAGAAAATGTATGTAACAAGTCATCTCCGGCCCTATAAAGTATATATATATTCTTATGCGATCTGATAAAAGAAGCAGTTATTTAAATTAATTCTTTTGTTTGGCAAAAACGCAAGAAATTCTTTTTTGGTATATTTTGCACTCTATAGTAATTGTTCTATGAGGTTATATATCAATATACCAAACATTCGGTATATTTTAGTATTTTGTGGTATATTAAGAATATACCACACTATTTTGCTGTTACACAAAATATATAGCGAGTAATTAACAGTCGAGCATCCTCGAATGTAGATTTTTTAGTTGTTTTACTTTACTTTACCATATTATAAACTTAACATGACAATTCTACCACTGATTTATAAGCAATGTACATAGAATTCAAATAAATAGAAAGCAATAATTTAGTTTTTAAATAGTTTTCTATTATTAAACTTAAATGAAACTAAAACATAAACTTCAAAATCAAGTCCAATCAGAGAATTTTCATTTAATTTAATGTCGCTCAAGATGAGCCAAGAATATCATTTGAAATATGCAAATTTGATGAGTTTTTTGTACGTAAATCTATACTAGGTTCCTATAAATGCTTTTTCTTTAATGTAATGCTTAAATACAGAAAATTTTCCTTCTTATTTCAAATCTTCACTTCTTTATTTCATCACCCGTTTTGCGCAGTGCATTTATTTTGTTGATTTGTTATATTTTTCATAGAATATTTTGTGATTGACACACAGTAAATGAGGCAAGCGTGCGAAATTGAAACATTACTTGTACTTTTATAGATTCTGATGAAAGCGGCGACACAGGACGAAGCAAAGAGAAGCGACGCGACGGGGCCATAAACAAAAGGACATTCTGCTGATAAGCGAAACTGGCACAAAAGACATTTTCATAAGCATTATACTGATTATGACACCAGCATCGAAACAAAAGGCGAGGCACAAACGACGCACACCCCCTTCCCCTCTGCCCCACCGCTGTGTGGACTCATCCCCGAGGCAAACCTCAAGCCAACAGCAGACGCAGAAGCCGCCGCCGCAGCAGCCGCATACAATAAAACAAAAGTGCTGATAAGCAGCCTAAAACTATGCAACGTCAAAGTTGTGTCTCCCTCTGGGAGAGAAGTGTGGTGAAGGGTGAGGCGGGGAAGGGAGGGAAACCACCACATATGCGAGGCAAAATCGAAATCTATAAATGACTTTTATTGTTATGGCCTGCAGCAGCGTCTCGAAGTGAAACCAATAAGACGCCAAAAACTTTGCTATACAAGTAGATGAGATCGCTTATCGAAAAGTTTTGCGGTCGTTTTAGTTGCGCGCATCCGCTCAAAAAGCAGACAAAAGCTCAATAGCTACTTCCAACAACAAGGACGCGTGTTCGCTTTTAAAGTTTCATTAATCAATGGGCCCAAAAATAGTAAGAGAAGCAGAGAGAGAGAGGGAGGTTGGGGTGATAACGTTTTATTATTTCAATTGCAACCAGCTCCCAAAATATGAGGCATCATTTATCAGTCTGTGTCCCTCCGTTGCCTGTCTGCGTGTGGATTTGAAATTGGCAACAACAATGCCGTGATTAATGGCTGTCAAAGCGAAAGAGTCAACAAATGTCAAGCACAACGAGCCAGACAAAACGCCAATTGACAGCAACAGCAACAACAAGAGCAGCTGCAATTGAGTTTAAGTTCGATTCATACACACAAAGAGTATGAATGTTGAAAGCGACATGCCACATGCCACATGCCGCATGCCGCATGCCATATGCATCATCTGTCATACAGCTCAGCTCGGGATAATGTTGACGACTCCCAGCTGAATCGCTGGGTACTTCAAAGTTTAAAAATTTATATTAAAGAGGAATGAAGGTATTAAAAACTTGAACACTAATTTTAAATTAACTTTCTCTATCTTTGCTTCAGAAATGTCAAATGAAATATAAAAAAAATTGAATAAAATACATAATTTTAAGTAGAAAAGAGTAAACTAATCTTTACCCATTATTCAAAGTGTTTCAAGTATAAAGAAATTAAAATTTTCTTTAACAATTCTTAAATCTAACAACGTTATATTCAGCTACTGAGCTTTGCAGTCTTCATATTTCATGTTTAAGTTCTCATATTGTCATTATTTCATATTAAAATACTTAAAGGAAGTTTTGTTATACGTTATATTCACTTAACAGCCACAATTGAAGCTATTAAGCGAAATATTTTTGGCCTAACACTTCATGAATAAGTTGAACTACACAAATTGAGGTAGAATGGCAATAGAATTATTTCGGAAAAGTTGTTCAACACATGAATATTAATAGCAGCTAAAAACAGCTTAACTGGTTAATGCATTTATCCTAAACGACATTAATGCAGTTATACATTTTCCATAAAAATTTGTAATCTTAGATAAGCTTTAGTTTGATATGCTTAATACGTTTAAGTAGAAAAGGTCAAATTAATCTGTACCCATTTTCTTGTTATTCAAATAAAGTGTTTCAAATATAAGAACCATTAAATTTTCTGTTCTTACTTTAACAATTCTTAAATCTAACAACGATAAATTCAGCTACTGAGCCTTGCAGTCTTCATATTTCATATTCAAGTTCTCAAATTATCATTATTTCTTATTTAAATACGAAAAAGAAGTTTTGTTTTACGTTATATTCACTTAACGGCAACAATTGATGCGATTAAACGAAATATCAGTGCCTTACCTCTCATGAATAAGTTGAGCTGTAAGAATTGAGGCAGATTAGCAGTAAAATTATTTCGGGAAAGTTATTCAACACCAGTACTCTAACAATCAGATCAAATTATTGATGCTCTTTTCCTAAACGACATTATTGCAGTTACAAGTAGAACTCTTTTCCAACTGTTTTTCCCATAAATATCATAAAGTTTCTTAACAGCATTTCGTACTCACTAATTATTGCAATCCCTTTCTATAATCCACCTTTACCAAGTGCTTTATTTATTTATTTTATTATTTTATTCACAAAATTAACACATTAACGGCAATAGTTGGGGCTATTAAGCGAGATGTTGGTGCCTAACATCTCATGAATAAATTAAGCTGCAAAAATAGAAGCAGAAGAGTAATAGAATTACATCGAAAAAGTTGTTTTACACAATAATATTGATTAGAGAAAGAAGTACTCTAAAAAGCAGTTCAACTTATTGATGCACTTATCCTAAACGACATTAATGTAGTTCAAAATTAAGATCTCTTCCAATAACAAAAGTCTTCACAGCTTTTGAAGTCACCAACGATTATAATCCCATTCTAAAATCCACCTTCTCGAAGTGGTTTTTGCCACGTTCATTCCCAAAATTAAAAAACTCACAGGAATAGTTGAGGCCACTAAACGACATATTGATGCTCAACATCCGATGAATAAGTTATACTACACAAATTGAAGCAAAATGGCAATAAAATTATTTTGGAGTTATTGTTTAGAACAAGAATATTGATTAGAGAAAGAAGTACTCTAAAAAGCAGCTCAACTTATTGATGCACTTATCCTAAACGACATTAATGTAGTTCAAAATTAAGATCTCTTTCAATAACAAAAGCCTTCACAGCTTTTGAAGTCACCGACGATTATAATCCCATTCTAAAATCCACCTCGAAGTGGTTTTTGCCACATTCATTCCCAAAATCCAATTTCAAAATCCGTTTTGTTTTCAAATGTTTGTTAATTACATTTATTTTTATGTTTGATTGGTTTTTATGTGTTTTTTTTTTGTTGTTGTTGTGTTTTTTGTTTGTTTTGTTTTTGTTCTTCTCTTTGTTGTTTTTATTTTTTTGTCAGTTTTTGATTTTTTTTCTGGTTTTGTTTTGCGTTTATCTAGAATTGATCGCAACACTGCGCATTCTTCTTCTTCTTCATGTTCATGCCATTCTAATCGGTACTATATCATTGTATGCGTATCTTAAATATTTAATATACATATATATATATTTGTATTTATATTTATATTTATATTTAAATATTTACGTTTTGTTTTGATTCTATACGTTGCGCAATAAAAAAAATCTTTGCTTATGCATTTTACATTGATTTAACATACTAGTTATATTTATGATTATAGACGTAGGTTGGTATTTTTATATCATATATCATATATAATGTAATTAATGCATACATCTTGAATAGTTTTCTTTTTCTTTTTATTTTATTTTTTCGTATTTTTTTTTTTTTTTTTTATATATATATATTTTTTGCTTATCCACACTTTGGTTTTTTCTTTTCACTGCTTACAAGATTAAATTTGTTATGCTTTTTTTTTTGTTTATTGGTTTTACACATTAATATTTTTGCTAGTTTATTAATCTTTTTTTTTTGTTTTGTGAAAATTTTTGTATTTTTTGTATTTAATTTAACGCTTAGCTCTTGTAATATTTATAGATTAAATGGAATCGCATGAGTGCTGACATTAAATATGCATATTGAATAATAATAATGATAATAAAAAAAAAAATTGGGTTTATATCATATTAATAAATACATTTATATTGTAACTAGTTTCATTTTTTGTTTTATACACGTATCTTCATTTTTCTTATATAATTCACTTATTTGTTTTCTATTTTACTTTTTTTTTTAATTTTTTCTTGTTTTTTTTTTTACATTTAGTCAAAAAAAATAGAGTTGATGATTTGTTGTTGTTGTTGATGATGATGATCTTTTAGCCTCGCGCACTAATTAAACTTAAATAATAATCAACAATGTGGCTCTAACAGACTTCAAAATGAACGCGAAAATTAATCGTTTATTGTACACATATAGAAAATGATTAAATATAGTTATTTACACATTAACAAAATGCCAATGAATCTGCGTTGCTTACACACTTTACACTTTTACATCTGGCGGCTTTCGATTCCAAATGGTGATAAATTAAAAGCAAACGACACATAAATAAAAGAAACTAAAAATTATAAAAAAAAAACATATATATATAATTGTTTATGTATATTGGTCGGTGGGGATGTTTAACAATTATTACAAAGTTATTTCCGTTTTCTTCGTTTTCGTTTCCGAAATAAACATATTAAATAATAAGTAAAACCATTTGAAAAAGTTACATTTTCTTCTCATGTAAATTTGAATTTTTATGCCGCATTCTTTTTTTTTTTTTTTGGCACTGCTTTGAATTAGATTTGGCACCGCACGCTTCGAGCGTAAAAAATAAAAATTACGAAAAAAAAATGTATATTTATATTTATGTATAGTTTATATAAATGTGTTTATTTATATATCGATTTCGATATACAAAGCGGTGATGCGTGACTTAAAAGATAACAAAAAAAAAAAAAAAAAAAAATTGGTATCTTTAAAATGTAACAATATTTGTTATTTGCATATTAACTAATATTTGTATTTTGTGTTTGTTGCAAGCAAAATATTTACATGTGTTCAAAGTGAGAGAAAAATAAAGTTAAAGTTGCATATTGTCGCTTCCATTGTTAAATGGATTCAATGAACATTGTTTTTTATTTTCGTTTGTGTGTGAGAGAGAACTTATATGCTGTTTATATAGTCGTGTAGCATATAGGATATACATACATAGTAGTAAGTAGTTATAGGTAAGATTTGATGTGTATGTGAGAGAAATGAGAACATATTCAATTATAAACTAAGAAACTTTAACTCAGTCAAAGCGAAACGAACATTTTATGGTTTTACATTTTTAGGCATAACTACACAAACAATCTGAGTACTTCATATATACTATATATATATATTTATATATCGATAAGTCGATAACTATATCGTGGTTGCTTGTCTTGATTCTCGACGGGGGCGATTTAGTTGCGATTGTAAAACTTTCGCTGATAGCGTTTGCAGCCGCTTCCGACGCTGCCACCGCCACCGCCTCCCACTCCACCGACGCCCACGCCCATGCCCACGCCCATTCCCATACCCATGCCCAAGCCCATGAGCTGCTGCTGCTGCTGCTGTTGGTGATGCTGCTGTTGCTGCTGCTGTTGTTGCTGCTGCTGATGATGCAACCCAAAGCCAGCTGAGCCATAAAACTGCTGACCAGCGTTGCCATTCCCATTGCCATTGCCACCGCCACCGCCAACGCTGCTGCTGCTGCTGCTCATGCCCAGGGCTTTATTTTAGCTGGACGCCCCCAGTTGATTCTTCATATGCGCGGCGGCAGCTGCAGCCGCTGCGGCAGCTGCAAACGGTGATCCAACGCCGCCTCCGCCGCCGCCGCCAGTCGGTGTCTGTGGCCCGTTGTTGTTGTTGTGATCGCCCGGAGTGCGCGGACCATTCACCATGCCACCACCGCCTCCGCCATTGACAGCGCCACCGCCGCCCCCGGGACCGCCGCCCAGCAGACCGCCGGCAGCTCCTTGCGCGCCCGCTGCTCCGGTGGGCGAGCCTTGGCCCAGGGAGGAGACGTGACGCTTGAGCATCGGATGATTGGCCATGGAGGCGAACACCAGACGCTCCTCGTAATCGTATTCGCAGAGTATCTTGTTCTCACACAGATAGAAGCGATCGCCAACGCAGAATCTGCAAAGAAGAACACAAAAGTTAGTCAAGTTTTCTGGAAGTCGACAAAGTTTTCTTAATCTTTTAATCTTTCCGTACTTTTATCAAATGAGAAAGCTTGCAATAAAACCACATTCGACAAATATACCAAAAAACATACTAAAATATACCGGATGATTTAATATATCAATATACTACACTCGAAATTGCCATAGTGTACAAAATATACCGAATTTGTATATTAAAGAAGTATTATAATGAAGTATGTGCATTGCCAAGAAACTACAAAGTTTAAGGATACCCCAATATAATCATATAAATATACATATATGTTATAACTAGTTTCATATAAATATTATATATAATATTTATTAAGTGCAATTGAGTGAAATAGCTCTAAATATTCAACTAAGTAAACTTGTATGCTTTTCTGTCTAAACAATTCTAAATATCATTAAAACTATCTTAAATATAAAGTACAACAAAATTTAATAATATCCTAATAAGCTCCGATTTTCTTCCTTAATAATTGCTCATACCATAATGCATAAAATGCTTGCGAGTTAATCAAATACTATGTTGAAGAAAGTTACTATAGCTCTGCTCCCAAATGAACGAAATAAATGATGTGCTAAACAAATGTTTTTTTCGAATGTTCCACAAATTTAAGTGTGACCGTTTTTAGCAACCGTTGTGTGCCTAAATTTGGCACGGAAATTGTAAAAACAAATGGAGTTGAGCGGAGAACAAAGCAATTTCATTTATCAGGGAACAGTTCTTAAGGACGCATTTCAAGTTTACTTTTTAAAGCCAGGCGCCTCGACAAATCTTCATTGATTGATCAATATTCTAAAAAATGAGATAGTTATACAAATGTATTCCTAAATAAAATTTCATATATCAACTTAATCTTTTTAGCTTCATCGCTTTAATATTGTTTATACAAATCTAAAACAAGAACAGATTAAATAAAAAGAGTGCAATCATTAGCCTCTAGCTTTAAATGATGTTGTATTACACAATTGAGCACAATTGCTGTGAAAGAGTTTTTCCAAGTTGGCAGCAAGTTGACGAACGCTGTGGAGCAACAGGAACTGGCAACTGGAAACGATTTTTCCAGATGCTTAAACCAGCGAGCAAAAGCGAAAGGGAGGCGAGTCAAGCCAACAAACAAAGACGTCAATTGACAACAGGTAACTGGCAACTGTTTGAGGCAAACTCCCGAGTTGTCAGAAACAAAAGGAGTCCAGCTGAAGACAAGCTAAAGGACACACAATATACGCTCTGTGGCAGTGGCAAAGGAAGTCAGATAAGCATTTGAAAATGTCGCTGCAATGTCAGGAAATGCTGCACAGAGATCTGGCCAAGCCAAGTCAAAAAAAAAAAAAAAAAAAACCAAAGAGAGAGAAGAGCACAGGAAGAGGAACAGCAGTAGACGGGTTTACTCCCAAGTTCCGCTTCAGTGGAGTGCAGTGCATTCAACCGATTGCAAATGAAGTCGCTTTCGCTCTTCCTCTCCCTATCTCTTCCTCTCTGCCTCTCTTCCACTCTGTGTTTGGCTGCAACTTGAAGCCCTTTGTCAAAATATTTATGTTAGCACCTGTGCAAGGATGACAAGAACGAGCAAACACCCAGAGTGCATCCATCCCACACATGGCAAAAGTTGCGATGCCTCCGCAACAGTTTCCCCAATATGAGCACAGTTCGCATTACAAGGCAAACAAGAAAAAGCGTCGCCAAGAGTTGAAGACAATGCTAGCCGACCTAGAGAATACACTAACTTAATAAATAAAGCTTTTAGTTTCATATTTTTCTACAGTTCATTTGAATAAATATATTGATTAATATTTCTTTTATATTTTCAGTTATGTTTTTACTTGTGTGTTTAATATCTTTAAAGTTGTTTTGCAAATAAATTTTGTTTGAATATTACCTATATACATATATACTGACATACAACATCATTTGTACACCTGATGAAGCTGAAATCTATACTGAAATCTGGTATGTTTTGCGCGTTATGGTATATTTTGAATTAGGGACTACATCACTATACCAAATATAGCATATTTTAGAATTTGTGTGGTATTTTTGATTACAATAAAATATTTTAGAATATTTTAAATGAAGGACTACTTTAATATACCAAATGTAGTCATTGGTTTATTTTAGTATTTTTGCGGGATTTTAATTTAATATATTTTAGAATATTTTGAATGTGACTTATCAATAAAGCCATCGATATATTTTTGGTATTTTGTGGCAATATACCAAATATTGATATCGATATACATATTAGAATGTTTGCGGTATTTTAATTAGTATATTTTTAGTATTTGGTCTACATCCACATCAATATACCAAATATAGACATCGATATATTAGAATGTTTGCGGTATTTTAATTAGTATATTTTTAGTATATGGTATTTTTTGTACTGTAGCTTTTTTACTTGTTTTACTTAATATTTGTAAAGTTATATTTTGCATCAGGTTACATTATTCTATTAACAGTTATATATATACTTTTAAAAACATATATTTTAAGTACCTTACATTATTTTATTAGCAATACTAATCGCTGCTTTAACTTCATCTCCACAATACTAAACTCAATAGAAGTACAAATTTTGAGGCTTAGTCAAAGTAATCTTGCGAAAATATTAAACAAAAAATCCCTATTTATATTTTCCCATTGTCAAAAATGTGGCTCCATAAAAACAGTACAAAAACAAATTAAAATTTCATAGCATACTTTTTTGAGCCTTCGAAAGTATGAATATTCTTTCTTTCTTATCTTTAGATTTATAGAATTTTGTCTTGATTAAATCAGTAATCTGCTAGCAAACAGAAAGACAGCTTAAACTAATCATAAATGAAACACTCGATAAAGCAGTTAAACTTAATAATTAAACTAAATTATTATCTATATCATTTACTTTTTGTTTGCTAGTTGAAAGTCCAGCTTGTTGGCATTGTCGTCATTGCTGACGCCTTTTCTAGTGCAACATCATTTGTGTGTTTGACAAGTACTACATGCTGCCCCATCTGTGGCAGCAAGCGAGCGAAAGAGAGAGAGAGAAGAAAAGTTGGAGTAGGAGGGAGAGAGAAGTGTACCCCAGGGGTGGAGCAGTGTCCGGGGTGGGTGGGGCAGGGGTAAAGCAGCTTACAGCAGACTTACAGCGGATATGAAATTTGGCTTTTGATTTACGTCAACGTTTTTCTTTCTTTCTTTTTCTTCTCGTTGTATTTTTGATTTTTTGGCTGCCAGCAGCGTTGCAGCAGCAAATCGATTGACGGACTGACTACAAATGGGAGTGTGTGTGTGTGTGTGTATGAGGAGGCGTGGCATATTGAGTGTGCCTGCATGTATGTGTGGGTGTGTGTCGTCTACATGAAAAACGCTTTGTTTATCTACCAAAACAACAAAAAATGAGTCGAGTCAACAAAGTATGGACAACGCAAAAAAGCAACAAACAAACTTTTTTGGCATTGAACGCACCTGTGACATGCACACCACATCATCAGACATGTGTGTGTGTGTGTGTATGTGTGTGTGTGTGGAACTCGCACATCCGGGCAGCGAAGACCAACAACAAATTGTCAACAGGAAATACAAAAATTGCAAAAATGGCGCACGTTGTTCTTGTCCCTCTCACTCCTACTCTTTCTCTCTGTCTCTCGCTGTCTCCAGCACAAGATTCGCTGGCAAACTTCGCGCTCCGCTGGCCCTCCACTTCCCCTTCCCCTTCCCATTGCGTTGCTGCCACTCAACTGACGACGACGACGTCATCGATGCTGGCGACAGGAAATTATGCAAACTTTTCACCAACAACATAAAAATAAAAAACGCAGCAACAACAACAAATTTGATGCACTTTACCTCAACAATAAAAAAAAGTAAAAAGTAAATACAAAAAAAAACACAAAAAAGAAAAAAGAAAAACATGCAAAGCGACTTTCAGTGTGTGGCAAGTGAAGGCCCGCATTTTTAATGTGAAATGTGCGACCAAACACACAACACAACAACAATTGCAAAAATCGTTGCAAGAGTTGCCCGCTGGCGATGCGGCCACGCCTCAATGACTTTTTCGGCAATTGAATTAATTTACGTAAAAAATTGATTAGCCTCAACGGGCAACGAACAACGAGTTGTATATTTTTGTCTGTTGCAATGATTGTGACGATTAAAGTTGCTGCAACAAGGAAGGGAGATGTATTTAGCAGGTCACTTTGATAGCGCATTATCACATAGCAGGCAGCTACATCACTCTCATAGCAGCCAGCTTCAGACAGTTGCTTAATAGTCAAGCGATCGACAAGAATAACAAAAAACTGTTCGCAGTCTGTTGAAGTAACAGCATAGCAAAGTGAAATGAAACAAATGAAGTTGAAGAACATTAAGCAGATAGCTTTTATAACTCACAATCACTTTCATAACAGCCAGCTACAGCTTAACAGTAAAGTGATCAGCAATCTATTACCAGTCTGTTAAAATAGCAGATAATCGCAATGGAATACAACAAAATGAGTTAAAGAAAGCATCAATGGAGAGCCCAAACATTTAGCGCGCAACTACTAGAGCGCATGATTACATAGCAGGCAGCTATAACAGTTTCATAGCAGCCAGCTACAGACTTAACAGTCAAGCGATTGGCAAGTTTAACAGAAGTAGCAGCAAAGCGAAGTGAATGAACTTAGAACAATCATCACCGAACAGTAAACAGAACACTATTGTAGCGCATTATCCCATAGCAGGCAGCTAGAACAGTTATATAGCATTCAGCTACAGACTTAACAGTCAAGCGATTGGCAAGTTTAACACAAGTAGCAGCAAAGCGAAGTGAAATAAAATAAATTAAGTTAGAACAAGCATCAACGGACAGTATAAACTTTTAGCAGATCATTATTGTATCGCATTATGACATAGCAGGCAGCTAGAACAGTTTCATAGCATTCAGCTACAGCTTAACAGCCAGAAGATCGGCAAGTTTAGCTCAAAGCAAAGCGAAAAATTAGAATTCTGTGAAATTCGCAACTTTCTGGAAATACAATTGAGAAATATAATAAAATAATGAATAATGAAATTTGAAAATATAGATACAAATATGTTGGTATTGCATTCTGTAAAAATAATAAAAAGCTGTATTATTTTTCTGGATTTTTAATTTATGCAGTAGACGCTACAACTAAATAAACTCTGACCAAAGTAAATTTGAATATTTCACAACTTTTAATTAGCATAAAAAATGAAATTAGTTCTAGCGTGAATTAAAATAATTTACAAAAATTTGAATAAACGCTCGCTATATATATTTCAATTGTTAACTAGTCGCTGCAGTTGCAGCTGCAGCTGCAACACATGCCACAAGAGTTGCCCCAAACTTCGGCCACAGCCCCGCTGCCCGTTGCTGTTACATTTTTAAAGCCAATTTTCGACAATGCCAAACAAAAGCAGCGCATGAAAGGGGAGAGGAGAATGGAAGGGGAAGGGGAACTGCGATTTTTAACAATATGCCAATATGTTTTAACATTTATTTCAATATTTTTTGGTGTATGGCCAATGCCGTGTGGCGGCATTTTTAATATTTAATGCGATTCGTTGTGCAGCATGTGGGGGCATGTGGCATGTGGCACGACTGAGGCGGCATTATTAATGCAAAGGGCACCAAAATGAAAGAAAGCAAGACCAACAGCAAGCCAAAAAAAAACGAGTAAAACTTCATACATATATAAATATATATTGTCCGAGAGAGAACTTTAAAACTCTCCAGAGTGACATTCCAGAAATTGGCCAAATGCAATAAATTTTGGCACAACGCAGAACGAAAAACCAAATGCGCTTCAACTTCGGCTTCGGCAATCGGCAAGTTGCCACTTGATGGCACCCCAAAGGGTTAAGAAGAGATGGAATCAAATATGCCACGGAAATTTATGCGGTTTTCATAGAAATCCAATGGCACTAAAGGGGTTGACTTCACTTCTTTCCCCTCGCTTTCCGTTTTCTACCCTGCTTTCCCACCACCCACCCACTCTCTCTCCCCTTTTGGCGACGACAACCAGCTTGTAAATGATGTCAATTTGTTGTTGTTATTGCTGATGTTTGTGCATAATAATAAAATTCTAAGTGCCATTTCGGCCATGTTTATTGGCCAAAGATTAAAAAGGGATTTCTCGAGGCAAGTGCGTGTGTTCCTAAGTTGTTGTTGTTGTTGTTGCTGTTGATAGCCAAATGGCCCATAAAAAATGCGCAATTGCCTCACATTTAGCATCAGGTATTCGTTAAGAAATCAGTTGCATATTGCACTAAAATTATCAATAGCAATTGCTAACAAACAACTCTTTTAGAACCAGATTTGCAAACTTTCAAATTTAAGATAATAGTTAGTCGGACATTAACTATAAAATTTAATGTTTATAACACCAAGGTAATAATGAATAGGATAGAAAATCACACTTAGCAGCATAATCGATTGACACGTTTTAGCAGGCAGCTTCAAAACTTTCATAACAATCAGCTGCAAACATTTGCTTAAGTGAATGGGAAGCTTAATAGAAAGCTGTTTGTCTGTGATTGTCTTGATCTTGAAGATTATCTTAATAACAACACTATGAAATTATGAAATGTAGTAGCAATGTTTGTTGTGATAAAAGTTGCTGCACTAAACATCAACGGACAGCACAAACTTTTAGCAGACCAAAGTGATAACGCATTATCACATAGCAGACAGCTACAAAACTTTCATAGCAGCCAACTACAAACAGTTGCTTAACAGCGATCGGCAAGCTTAACAGCAAACTGTTAGCGGTCTATTAAAACAGAAGCAAGGTGAAATTAAGAAATTAAACAAAGTGAGCTAGAACAATCCTCAACGGACAGCACAAACGCTTAGTAAGCAGCTATACAAAACTATCATAGCAGTCAGTTACAATTGATGATAAAAGATGTTTAAAAAGCATAATTTTAGATAGCTGATACAAAATAGTAAACTAGAATGAAGACTTCCACTATTATAGCTTAAAAAGCAGTTGATTGTCTATAGCTTAGATCTATGTTATATAACTGTTATAGTAAACTAAAATGAAGACCTCCACTATTATAGCTTAGATCTATGTTATATAGCTGCTATAGTAATCTAGAATGAAGACCTCCACTTAGCTTAGCTTAAATCTATGTTATATAGCTGCTTCAAAAACTCACCTATGATTGCATTGCTGGCACGCAAAGCACTCCAGATGATAGACATTGGTGCGGGCTCGCATCACCATCTCGAAGGCTGGAATGACTTTGCTGCATGCGGCACAGTAGCCCGTGTTGCCAAATAATCTGCACAGAAGAGAAGAATTCAATGCAATTAAGTGCAATTCAATGAATACAAATATACAAATAATGCAAAAATATACCTCAAGTAGTCGCGTTTGCAGAGCATTAGATTGCCCTTGGTGTAGAGCGTGGAGCCGACTTCGCCGAGGCGACAATCACAGCAGCCGCATTTGAGGCAATCCTCGTGCCACAGCATGTCGAGGGCGCGCAACAAATAACGGTCTTGGATGTGCTTGCCACAGCCGGCGCACAGTTGGCTGCCATTGTTGTTGTTGTTGTTGTTGTTCGCCGCCGCAGCGATGCTCTGCACATTGCTGTTGTTGTTATTGTTGTTGTTGGTATTGTTGTTGTTGTTGTTATTGTTGACAACAACATTGCCATTGCTTAGACCATTGTTGTTATTGTTTTGCCCATTGTTGTTGTTCTGCCCGTTGTTGTTCATGTTGCCGGCCGATTGCTGCTGCTGCTGCTGCTGTTGTTGTTGCTGCTGCTGCTGCTGTTGATTGGATGTAAGCCCGACAAGTCCGGGTTCAGTTTTAGTTATATCCATAGTCATCATCTGCAACGTGCGAGAAAGAGAGAGAGATATTAGTTATACTGCTGCTGCTTCTTCTTATTGCAAAGCGTGCTTTATACATTAAGCTGACTGATGCTCTGAAAATAGTCTTCGTAGATCGAAGGCGTTGCTCTTTTCACCCAGTTCCTGTTTAACTCTTTGCGTTTGTTCTCGCTGCAAAAGCGCTTATTGCTATTGCTATTGCTGTTGTTGTTGTTGTTGTTGTGGTCACTGCATGGCAACTCCGAGACTTCAATGCCATCGAACGTTTCATTTGTGAGTATTACGGGCGCAATGAAATGATCCTTGCAACGAAAATCTATGCAATCTATCTCGTGGCCAGTGTATGTATAATCGAAATTAATAGGATAGAACGACATGGCCACAATAAAAAAACGCAAAGCTACACGCTGCTCTCACAAAAACACACAAATATTCGTAAATAAATAGGAAAACGAAAAGCGTCACAACTCAAGTGTTCGACAACGATTTAACATAACGGCATTTAGCAGCTGCCACATGGCAGTGTTGAGCAATGCT
The DNA here is from genome assembly GCF_009650485.2 of Drosophila albomicans. Classification (NCBI taxonomy): domain Eukaryota; kingdom Metazoa; phylum Arthropoda; class Insecta; order Diptera; family Drosophilidae; genus Drosophila; species Drosophila albomicans. The sequence goes on along the minus strand of NC_047627.2, from coordinate 4,368,151 downwards.
ACTAACAGACGGCGGCGCTTTTGCAAATCACATTTTGCCAATGCAATTTTTGTGTAGCATACTTTTGGGTGACGCACTAAAATATGTCAACACACAAATGCACAAGCCAAAAACAGGAGCCATATAAATTAAGCAGTCTCTAGTTATTGAAAATAACTTATAGAACTGCAAATGCTAAAAAAATATGTGTTTTAAAATGATTAAATAGCAAAAAAAAAAAAAAAGAAAAAATTGGATTGAGAAGCGGGCTCGTCCGGGAGTTGAACCCGGGACCTCTCGCACCCGAAGCGAGAATCATACCACTAGACCAACGAGCCGATGTCTGCGTGGCCGCCATAAACACAACCTAAATGCCAGCTGGCAAATATCTCGACTCTCGACCTTGACACGATCTCAACACAAAGAATTTGCAAAGACACAGTTTTAGCTTTGAGCTTTGAGATCGTTGAGCGCTGAGTGTGCGCGTGGGCGTTCTAGGCTTTTGTCTTGGAGTCCTTCCTTGTCATGGCTGTTTTAAGTGACATGCGTTTGACAGCTGGCCTCTTTAGCTCAGTGGTAGAGCACTGGTCTCGTAAACCAGGGGTCGTGAGTTCAAACCTCACAGGAGGCAGATGTACAATTTTTTTGCACTCTTTTTACGTTTTTTTTTTTTTTTTTTTGTGAACATGACGTTGCAATTTGCTGACTGCAGCAGCTCGGTTACGATAACAGTGCAAGGAAGAAAGAGAAAGAGAGAGAGAATGGCAACAACGATTTAAAATAACGAGATTTATGACAAATTGGCATTGGCATGGCATGGCCTGGTGTGGTGTGGCATGCCACAAGCGAGAGAGCCCAAAACAATTGAGGCCAAAAAGCAAAGCGCTAAATACTTAGTTTGTTGCAAATTTTCCCGTTTTTCCCCATGCACAGGGCGAAACCCCAAAAACGCTGCTGGGGCAGTGGTGGCATGTGGCATGTGTCGATGTCGATGTCGATATGTCGCTGTCGCTGTCGATGTTGGTTGTTGGTTGTCTGCGACGTCGTCGTCGTCTATGGGCAAATGCACCGCATTAAGCGGCGCCATGTAGCGCCAACTGTGACCCGATGGCCTTGGGGGCACACATACTGTGGCTGTGGCATGTGGCAAGCGGGAGGGGAAAGAGGCAACTGCTCATGCAGCTGCTGGCAATGACTTTAATTAGACGTCGAGAGTCGCCTGGGCAGCAGTGTCAAAAACTCATCAACTGTTCGACGGCCTGCGGCATGCAACATGCGGCATGCGGCATGAGAGGGCCTCATAAAAATTCAATCAAATCAATTTATGTAAATTTAACGCCGACCAAACCAAACAATCACACTGACCAAGTCAGCTAACAACTTTTTTCGTTGGACAGCGGAGAGAGAGAGAGAGAAGTTGCATGCCACACAGTGCATTGTTATTTAGTTTAGACAAAATGAATTGAATGCTAAACGCCGGCAACGTTTTCATATTCGCATTTCATTTGGCATTTGGCATTTGGCATTGGCCATGCCACATGCAACACAATGCAATTCAATAGCTTCTGTCTGTGTGGCAAGCTCTGCTGGGGCATTGCCACATGCCGCATTTTATCGGCGACAGCGCATTCATTCAGCATTCATAGTTCTCTCTCTCTGTGGGCGGATGGGCGATCTCAATTAATTTATGCATTACATTTTCCCCCCACTTGCGTTTTTCTATTTCCCCCCCTTCCCCCAAAAAATAGCGCTTTTCAATTTGCATGCAATTTTTGAATAGATTTTCCCAGCGATTTGAGCCGACGACGATTTGACTGCATTGTTTCATTCCATTTCATTTGGCGTTCCATTCCGCCATTCCATAGCGATCGCTTTAAGTATGCAAAATACCTCAATTTTTTAATTATTTAATTAGACTGCAAATAATGCTATTAGCGCATCATTAACAACGACTTTCGGATACCCTACACAGAGAGAAACAAATCTAGATTGAACAAAATCTTAAAAAGAATAAACTTGAAGATTTTTAGGTTAAAAAAATTTGAAATCTAGAATTTTATGCTAAAATTGCATTTTAAGATTAAAAACATTTTATTTTAAGATTAAAATCTTTATTCAAGAAAGTTTTATTTGAGATTAAAAAGTAGATTTCAGCTTTGTTGTAAATTTTCAATCTTAATTTTAGAATAAATATTCTTGATTAAAATCTTTCTTCAACATTATTTTATTTGAGATTAAAAAGTCGATTCTAAGATTCTTTGTAAATTTTTAATCTTGATTTCAGAATAAATCTTCTTGATTCAAATCTTTCTTTAATAATATTTTATTCTCGATTAAAAAGTAGATTTTAGGATTCTTTGTAAATTTTCAATCTTGATTTCAGAATAAATCTTCTTGATTAAAATCTTTCTTTAAGAATATTTTATACTTGATTAAAAAGTAGATTTCATATTTTTATACCCGCTACCCATAGGGTAGAAGGGTATTATAACTTTGTGCCGGCAGGAAATGTATGTAACAGGTAGAAGGAGGCATCTCCGACACTATAAAGTATATATATTCTTGATCAGCGTCAACAGCCGAGACGATATAGCCATGTCCGTCTGTCCGTCTGTCCGTCCGTCCGTCTGTCCGTCTGTCCGTATGAACACCTAGATCTCAGAGACTATAAGAGATAGAGCTATAATTTTTATACCCGCTACCCATAGGGTAGAAGGGTATTATAACTTTGTGCCGGCAGGAAATGTATGTAACAGGTAGAAGGAGGCATCTCCGACACTATAAAGTATATATATTCTTGATCAGCGTCAACAGCCGAGACGATATAGCCATGTCCGTCTGTCCGTCTGTCCGTCCGTCCGTCTGTCCGTCTGTCCGTATGAACACCTAGATCTCAGAGACTATAAGAGATAGAGCTATAATTTTTTTTTCGACAGCATTTGTTATGTTTGCACGCAGATCAAGTTTGTTTTAAATTTTTGCCACGCCCACTTCCGCCCCTGCAAATCAAAAAAATCGAATAACCAGCGTAATTTTAAAGCTAGAGTTACGAATTTTAGTATATACAGTAATAACTATAGTAGTTATGATCCCTGAAAATTTGGTTGCGATCAGACAAAAATTGTGGAAGTTATTAAAGAAATACTTTTGTATGGGCAAAAACGCCTACTTACTAGGGGTCTGAGTTGCTTTGGCCGACAATCTGGTATATTGTGCCGATATACCACATATACAATTTGGTATATTTTTAGTATTTTTTGCAGTATATTCGGTATATTTTGAGAATAATACCGCAAAATATATTGCTTTTATTCAAAATGGGTAGAGGGTATCTCACAGTCGAGTACATTCGATTGTAGCTTTCTTACTTGTTTAGTTGATTTTTGGCCTTGATTTAAGAATACACCTTCTTGATTAAAATCTTTCTTCAAGAATACTTTATTCTTGATGAAAAAGTAGATTTTAGGATTCTTTGTAAATTTTCAATCTTGATTTCAGAATAAATCTTCTTGATCTTGATTTTAAAACTTTTTTTGTTTCTGTGTATAAAATACTAATAAATATTATAGAGAGAATTGAATGGCTTTAATATACAATTTTTGAAATTTATTTTGCATAAACTTTTCATTGTTATAACTAATTAAATTCACTTTTAGAATATGTTCATAGTAAATTGAATTTGTTAAATGCCAAGTTGTAAAAATACTATAATTACTTATTGAATAGCGACGCATTTGATAAATAATTGCTGTTAAAACTTTCGTTGAAACTTGCCCACTTTCAGAGCAGTTAAGCCTTTACCAACACTGGCCAAGAGAGGGGGTCAAGGGGAGGGTTAAACGGAAGCGACACCGATACCGAGAGAGGGGCAAACTAATTGTGCGGCTAGTGCGCTCATTACAGCCAATCAATATTCAAATTTCGACTGCGAGTTAAAAGAGCAAGCAACCCCTTTCTCTCTCCCTCTCTCTCTTTCTCTGCCACCCCCAACCCCTAAAGGTTGGCCTGCGGCATTTTCACAGTTTAGTTTGCTAAGCGGATGCCGTCCAGCCCTCTGTGCATCCGACAAAACAAAAGAAAGAAAAAAAAAACAGAATTGTGAGCTTAAGAAGCGTTTGCGTTTGCGTTTCGTAACGTTTTTCGGTTCCGGCTCTATAATTATGCATATGCATGTGGTTAGGGGTTGTCAAAAGAGGTGAAGGGGAAGATGGGGGGGGGGACAACGAGGGGTTTAAACCCTTTTTAACCCCAATTGCGGAAAGAGGGAAAATTACAGGTTTGCACGCAAGTTAACGGAAGTGACTTTGGTTATAAGAAACTGTCGCTTGCTACCCCTACCCCCAACCCCTTACCCCTCTCCCATAGAGTGGGTAAGTAGAACTATTATGGTCTGAAGTAGCGCCTGTAGTCTGAAATTAAGTTGATTTTGTGGTCAGTTATGTTTATGGTTTATTTATTTGGTTTACGACTTGCGACAAGGTTCCACTGCTGCAATTTTGTGTCATGTTTTATGCATCGGGGTTGTGCACCCTCTCGAAGGGTTGGGGGTTAAGGGGTGAGGTTGGAATATGGCAAATGTTGTCGCATGTCGTCATGTGGAGCGCATTTAATGACACTAATTAGTGGCCAAGGCTCATGTGACAAACGCGTTACGGCTATGCCAAGCAGCCCTCGTTTGGCAGCTGCCCCACCACCCCCTCAACCTCCACCCAACCCTTACAACCCCTTGTTGCACAGCTAAATGCTGCATATGCCTGCAACAGCTGCAAATCGGGAGCCCCAACACTCTCTCTCCCTTTCTCTCTCTCTCTCTTTTGAAGTGGCTGGCTGCTGCAGCTTCCGCCCGCTTCAGCCTCCCAACCCTTACCGTACAATTTCTCACCCTTAATTGGTAATTAATTTATTTTGCATAATTTTTCGCGCCGTTCGAAAGCACATTATGTTGCTGACAGCGTTGCACTGCAGTGTTGCCATTTTAGCTCATTTATTGCTAGATCTAGCTATTTTGAAACTGCAAATGCTATTAGCTAGAAATCTAGCGTTTTTTTTTCAAAGCTTCGGCCACTTTTGGAACTTTTTAAAAAGTTACGATAGCTCTTTTACCGATAGGATGTATTTTGAGGTTTACTCACAAAAATTTGCATGATAGTTCGATTCTGTTTATAGTTCATGTGCGAACTTAGTTCGTTCACTCATTAGCTAAATACAAATTGTGAAATTGTGAAACTGTGAAGTTGCAATTTAGTTGCTTTAGTTAATTTGCAACTTTTAAACTTAAAAATGCTATTAGCTACAAATTCAGCAACTTTGTATTTCTCTTTTGGCAATTTTAGCTATTTTACTTAAATCCTTTTTATTATGTATTCCTTTTGTCATTCACTGCAAAAATTGCGATTAACAGTTTGCAATTAAATCGGGGCATGTTTTTAACCAAGTGGTTCGATTATATGAGCTACTTGAGTTCACTGACTTGAAAAGTTAACTGCATTTCAAGTGTAATATTTGTTAACACTTTAACAAAATCATAAAAATACGAAATCCTGTTTTTTTATTTTTAATTTCAAGATTTTATTCTTAAATGAATTAAAAATGTACAAACTTGATGTATAATGTCATTTAAAATATTTAGCAATTTTGTTGGCTATTTTTTGTATAATTTTTAGCAATTTTTTTCTGAAATCCAGCAATTTTTGCTCCAGAGATTCTGGCAACACTGTTGCACTGGCCATAAAAGAGAGTGCAAAGAGAGACAGAGAGAGAGAGAGAGAGAGAGGTAAAGTTGGGGAGGCTGCTCTGGCAAACGCAATTTGTTTATTTTTGGTTTTGGGCTTCGTGCAACTGACGGACACCGCGAAAGGTGTCAAAAAGTGCGAATTAAGTGCGAATAAACGTGCTGAGCGTGCAAAGGCCACGCCCACAGACTGCCTGTCACCTGCCTCCCCCTGCAACACCTGCCCTTTTCTGTCTGTCTGTCTGTCTGAGTTGCGAGTTGCGTAAATTTGCATTGGCGCACAAAAATCACATAAATTAAATTTGCGCACGCAAACGCAACGCGAAAATTGATGCGAAAAATTATGGAAAATAATCAACTGAGCGATCAAAAATTACACACAAAACAAATTCCGTAATTCACACTTTATTCTTTATTCTTTGATGACAATTGTGTCGATGATTTAATAAGAAAAATGTACATTTTTTTATATTTAATAAATTGTCAAGCAACAATTGAGAAATGAAAATAAATAATGAGAAAGAAATAAATAAAAATTAATATGAAAATAAATTCTGAGAAAATATTTCATCTTATTGTCGAATGTTTGAATTTAAATTCTCAGAAAATATTTAGCATGGAATTTTTCAATCATTTTTTGTATTTTGGGAAATTTTTATTTTCATATTTTTGATAATTTTAGAAAGCATGAAATTTTTAAAACATATTTTGTAATTTTGGAATTTTTTATATGTATATTTTTAATAATTTTAGAAAGCTTATAATTTGTAAAACATATTTTGTAATTTTGGAATTTTTTATATGCATATTTTTAATAATTTTAGAAAACATAAAATTTTTAAAACATATTTTGTAATAATGGAAATTTTTATTTACATATTTTTGATCATTTTGTAAGCATAAAATTATAGAATTTATTATTTTTGTAGTCTTTAAAAAAAAATTTATCTTTTAACTTATTTCTGCACTTTCAAATAAATTATTCAGTTTAAAAAACTATTTATTCCTAAGACCTTGGCCAGCTTTAAAATTTAGCTGCAATCTAAAAAGAAGTAAAAAAATAAATAAATAAAAAGAGAGAAAAACACGTGAAAAAGTTCAATTTCAATGTCCTTTGACCATGCAAGGTTTCCGCTCACAAATTAAAAAATAAAAAAAAAATTACAACAAACTTAAGCAAAACAAAAGAGCGGAAAAACGCAACAACAACAACGTACAGGAAAAAGACCAAAAAGAACAAAACAAAAACAAATTACAAGCAACAATGAAGGAATACGAAAAAAAAGTCAAGTGCGCGATATGGAAAATGAAAAACAACCAAAACAAAAAAAAACTAAAAACAATGGCACAATACAATAAAAAAAAATTAACAAGGCACGAAGAAGAAGAAGAAGCAGTAACTGAGAAGACGACAACAACGAACAAAAACAATCAAAATTCATTTTTAATTTTTATGCCATAAAAATGCAAACGAAGACTTTGCACAGAGCAAAGGAGAAGAGACCGAGAGCGAAAGAGACAGAGAGAGTGGTCACCAAAGCAGTGCACGAAACTGTTAGTCAAGTGATAGGTGGAATGGGGTGGGTGTTGAGAAGGAGGGGAGCAAAGGCAAATGGCAAACATGTTGCGCGACAAGGAAAAAGTTAAGACGCCTTCCTGCTCTAACTCCTGCTTTTCCCTCATCACGTTCTACGTCACGTCACGACTGTGATTTTGCCTGGTCCATGTTAAATGTCCTTTGTTATATATAATTTACATTCACACACGCACACACTTGTATGTTTGTGTAAATATTATTTTTATTTTCGCTCTAGTAAATTCGCCTTTTGTTTTTCTGTGCTCTTCAAATAAAGTTTTGCGACACAAAACGAGCTTTTAAGTGGCCCTTCCAGCAATTAAATGGCAACATTTACAATTTTTTATGCCGTCGTCGTCGTCGTTGCTGCTGTTTTAATTATAGCCCAGCAAACGGCGGTGCATGTGCTGCCCTTTCAACTTCGTCCTGTCAACGGCATCTGTGTCACAGCAACAACAACAATACACACATCTTCGTGCAGCTTTCAATATAGCACACTGTACTTAAACTGCCATAAATACCAATCAAAATCAAATGCACGCACACGAAGAGCAGCATCTCATTCCTCTCTCTCTCGCACACTCTCTTTTGCACTCAGCCGATGACTCTGCTAAGGAGCTTTTTTCGGCACTTGACACTGTATGTGCATGTGTATGTGTGTCTATGTGACGTGTCATTCGCAGCAGCAGCAGCAGTTTGCTCTTGCTCTTTCACACTTGATTCTTTTTTGCACATGCATTTTAGACAGCCGACAAATGTGCTCAAATCGTTTTTGAAATGTAATTTACTTGTTAAACATAAAGCGTACAACTGCTGCTGCTGCAGACAATTTTGTCGCCTGCTGTTCGCTGACTGCAGGAGCATTGTGTGTGTGTGTGTAGGGCTTTTGTTTGTCTGTGTAAGTGTCGTGTTTGTGTTTACGCCTGTTTCTAGAGCCATCGAAAGTTTAACGCGTTGTTGCTGTTCTGGTTGTTGTTGTCTCACTCAATCTCAATAACTAGCAGTAAAAAATAAAACGGGGCAAAAATAACAAATGCTGCCATCGACATATCGCCCACCCCCACCATTCGTTCACATTGCTTGTTTGATTTATGCGCATTGTTGTTGTTATTGTTGTTGATACGGTGTTTATTATTGTGTGGCAACATATGGGAGGCAGGGCTTGGGCTCGTATGTATGTAGTTATTGTTGTTATTGTTAATCTATTTGTACAGATTTCTCTCCTCTTCGCCGACTGCGATTCTAAGTGAGATTTATGCTTCCCCCCACTTCGCTGTAGCGTCAGCTACACATTGCGCCAACAGTTTGATTTGTGCGACAATTCACAATAACCTCCTCTCTCCCCACCTCATCACTCTACGCAATCCAGCCACGGATGTCAAGCGATGTACAACACGGCAATGGAATTTTTATTAAGTTGTTTTATGTATTGTGTAGTTTGCCATTTGCTGTTATTTCTTTCTGCTTAAACAATTACGACAAATTGCGCTTTTATGGACTGAGACGAAGAGAGCGCGCTCTAAAGACGCAGCGACGGCTACTTTGACATTAGCGCAGTGACTGCGACCACGACTGCGACTGCGACGTTGCCATTGTTATGTGTGTGCAAAGCCCACTGCGCTAATAAGAGAGGCCAATGCGTACGCAGAGTAGAAGAGAAGAAGAGAAGAGTGCGCGCACACTGTGACTGTGACTACTTCAAATGGAGCTTAATTGCCTCGCACAATGCCAAATGCAGTTGGCCGTCAAGCGGCGTTAATTGGGTGAAAGCATCCATGGAGAGCGCGCGCTCGCCTCGCCTCGCTCTCTTACTCTCTGGGCGACTATTTCGAGTGCAGAATGCATCGGGAGACAGAAGACAGAAAACAGAAAACAGAGACGTGCCAAAGGAGACGCTAAATTTCACGTGCGATGAGCACGTGAATTAAGTTCAATAACCATAAGCATTGCAGGCACAGTGGTGCACACAGCGTGCAACGTGTGAAACAAAATTCGAAATAATTACAAAATCTAATTTCATGAAAGCTAATTATGTCAAGCATTTATTTAATGTTATGCTCTTGCTCTTAATTGATTTTAGCATTTATTTTAGTGTACATTATATTATTTTATTAGAGCATTTGTTTATTTTTAATTGTTTAATTTATTATAATATCACATTTCAATATATTCATTAAAGCATTTTAACAAATGCAAGATTAAGTAAACTAAAAAATTATTTCGTTAATTGATTTAAGCATTTATTTTATTGTGCATATTATTTTATAGAGCATTATTATTCTATATTATTTTGTATATTTTTGATTTTTCTATTTTTTTAAGTAATTTCCTTCGTTTTTAGTATATCATATTAAAATTTCTATTATTTTATTTATTTATTTATTGGTTTTTGATCATGTTTTGTTCACTCTATATATTTTTGTATATTATATTTTGATTTATTGTGTATTTTTTAGAATTAAGTTATTTCTTTATTTCTATATATTATATTATTTTTTACTGTCTTTTAATCATGTTAGCCCATTTCTACCATTCTTTATAATATTTTATATTATAATTTGATTTATTTATTAATATTTTGGAATTAAGTTATTTCTTTTTTTTTCGTATATCATTTTAATATTTACATTATTTAATGTGCATTATTGTTTTTTTTTTTTAATCATGTTAGCCCATGTTATCTATTCTATTTATTTTTGTATATATACTAAATTTTTTTAATTATGTCATTTCTTTATTTTTGTATATTATTTAATGCCCGTAATTGTCTTCTAATCATGTTAGCCCATCTCAAATTAATCTGTACTCGATCACAGCAAATTACTTGCCCCCCTTTTGATTGGTTGTTGCAATATCAGAAAAAGAATTGTAGAAGCAAAATTATAGCTCGCTTCAAATTTGCACGTGCTGGAGATGATCAAAGGGGCATTCACCAAATTGCACATGGAGCGTGTTGATGATCATGAGCAGGCGGCGTGCAACGTACAACGTGCAACGTGCAACGGCAACGCGGTGACTGCATTGCAAACTTGGCTCGCTTATTTTGCGCTAATTAATGTGTTTTCCACAAAATTAGCAATTTACGCGCAAATAGAAATTGCCAGCTTGCCTTAGAAACCAGTTGCAATCGCATTATCCAAACAAAAACAGAATGAAAAAAAAAAACAAACTAAATAAAATAAATACAAAGTCCGGGCGTGCGGCCGGACGCACAATTAATTAAGTTGACGTTGGCAACAACAACAACAGCGACAACAACAACGACATTGGCATGTCCATTGCCATTGCAATCGTCTAAGAATCAATGTAATTAGTGGCTGGAAGAGATGCCAGCCAGTAAGCCAGAGAGCTCCCAGCTGGTGCAGGTGCAGCTAAGAGCTTTGAAAAGCATTTCCTTTTGGTATCACTTATGATTAGGTGGCATGCCGGCAGTTAACCAAGCGATCGACCATCGAGCGAGCGATCGAGAAAGAAGCCAACATCATTTAATTACAGACGCAACGCATTTGGCTGCAACTGAACAGTTGCTGCATCCGTTACCAACTTGGCCAAGTTAATTGAACGTAATTGCCAGCCACTTGAGAGCCAACAGCGCCCCAAGACACAAATGGAGCTACAACAACAACAACAGAAAACTAAATAAATACAACAAAAAAAAAAACAGAAACAGAAAAAAAGAAGTTGCAACTGTAGCTGTAACTTTAGCTGTTTGCCTGCAGACGACTTCGAGACTGTTAACTCAAGTTCCAGCCATAAGCTAGCAGCTAGAGTGTTAAAGCCTAATTGAAACTGTCAAGTGACAGGGATGGCAAGACCGTAACGAAAAACTTATAAAGATAAATACATAAAGACAAGCAGGAAAAACCGATGAGAACGACCAAGAAAAAAATCCAGCAGCAACAACTTAACCTGTCTTTGGATATATGATTATTACTAATGATACCAAATGGGCTTCGAATCGCTTACAAAGATTATAGATTAGACTCTGTGCACGGCGGGAAAAGAAGTGTGAACGCAATCAGAGATGAAATCGTAACTTGACTTTTGTCGACGCACTTTTTGCGATCTTCATTTAAAGATCTCTGATTTTTACCAATGAAATGTTTATAAAAGAAAACGGATCTGTAGTCAAATCAAATGGTAATTTTAAGTAATGTATTTTTAGGGAATTTCCAAATAATCATCTATTAACATTGTTTTGTATTTGATATTAATATTGTTTCCTAAAGTTTTTAACAATGTAATCTTTAAAGTAATTTCAGAAAGATAATAAAAATGTTAATTTTATTAATTATTATTATTATTTTTACGGAATTACCAAATAATCATTTAGTAATATTGTTTGTATTTTATATAAATATAATTTCCCAATACTTTGTAACCATGCACTTTTAGGGAATTTCAAAATAATCTACTAGTAACATTTTCTTGAAGTTTATTTTAATATAGTTTTCTAAAGTTTGGAATATTATAATTCTTACAATATTTTTAAAGAGGCAATAATAATTTTTGTAAACGGAATTACAACAATTTAACAATTTTTTACAGCATTATCATGAAGTCTTGGGACAGTGTAAGGCGAAGACTAATTTTTTTGTTTATGTTGTTGTGTATTCTTAAAATGTTTTTTAAATGCGGGAATTATGCATTTTTACTATATTTTATTTCTTTGAAAAATTTTTATGTTTTAAACATTTTTGTTATTTTTTTCTATTTTTCATAGATTTTGTTGTGCAGTTTTTGCACAGTGTAATCCCTTGAGTATTTTCATGCTGCTAATAAAGCTTTGCTGTTAATTAATTAAAGCAAAGCATTTGAGATAGAGATGGCGAAAGAAAGAAGGAGAGAGAGAGAGAGAAGGTAAGTGAATGAGTTGCAAAGAGGAAAACTGATTGCACGATTCTTGCACTTGAGTTGAACATTCTTGCAACTATTGTTGTTGTTGTTGTTGTTACCATTGTTAATGTTATTGTTGTTGTTGTTGTTGAACTGTGTCAATTGTTGTTTGGCCAACACTTAGGCGCTGCTCGATGTGTACAACATTGATAATAAGAATAAGAATAATAATAATAATGATTTTAATTTGCTGGTTTGAAGACGCAGCAGATAAAGGTTAAAGCAACCACAATGCATACATATGTACATATTTATGTACTTGCATGTGTGTGTGTGTGTACATATTGATACTCTGGCCACACAGGCGAAAAAGAGGCTCAGCAACGACGCTCAACATTACAGTTAATTACATTTGTCGAGCCCTATGGAAATTACGTACACATTTCCAGCTCCCTCTTGTTGGCCCCATGCACATTAAATAACGGTTAACTGCCTGGCATCATTCTCACAATTAACAACAACAGCAGAGCAGAGGACAATGCGCTTGCTCTCTTCTCTCTCTTGACGTCATTAATAACAGAGCAGCCATCGACGACATTGACCACACTGCACACACACACACACACACGCACACGCATGCATCTGAAGTTTGCACTGCACTGCAATTTAAACACACACACACACTCAAAGCTATTTGCATGGCTATTTACATAAGCGATTTTATGCTGTGCCGCCTCAGCAAGTGTCTGTGAGGCGAATTTTTTGTTGAATGTGCGGGCAGCCATATTGCCAAAGGAAGAGAGAATGCAAATGTAAGAGAGAGAGAGAGAGAGAGAGATCATACACACTATGTGTGTGTATTAATCACTGTTGACCGTGTTGATCGCTGGTTAGTTCAGCTAATAATTACACACACAAATACACATAAATATAATCGGCTTGCTCTTTTAAGCGCCGCTTGCCCAAAACTCCACAACACACACACACAAAGGGTGATGAAAGCTTCGCTTAAACTTTCGCTCTCTCTTTCGCAGCCAACGCAGCCGTTGACGTCTCTGCTGCGCTGCTGTCCATTCATTTCTTCTACATAGCTGAGCACGAAACGTTTTATCAGCACGTTTACACCATATTTACTTCATTTTAATAAAATTTCATGCGATTTTAAACGTCGACGCGTCCCGTCTGCAAATGAAAACAACGGCAACGCAGTTATCTGTGCATATATGTGTGTGTGTGTGTGTGTGTGAAAAATGCACAATTGCTCATTCAAATGGAAATTATTTACACATTGGACACTGATTTACTTGATGGCGCTGCAGCAGCAGCAAAAACAACAACAACAAAGCGACAAACTGGTGACTGCCAATGGCAGCCACTTGTCCATGTATTTGTCCATGGCTGTATGCGTGTGTGTGTGTGTGTGCAATGCACTATGGGGAAAATGCCCATTTTGGGGATATTAATTAATAACTTGCAACGCAAGAAAGATTTTTTATATCTACACTTTAAGAATTTTGTTGTTGACATGAGAGATTGTTTATTATAAATTATATTTATTGTCTGTTAATTGATGTTGTATCAATAAAAATTAAGTTTCAATATGCACTCTTTCCTTAATTTATTATACACCTTACAGTCTTATATTTTTATATTATACTTTTAAAAGATAAAATAAATGTATATTAATAACATGACTGAATCGAAAAAATGAAATTTTCTCCATTGTGCAATGGCATGTTTACATGCGTGCGTGTGTGTGTGTGTGTGTGGTTTATGTCGGTTTATTAATATCCTTTCTACTTGGTTATGTTTTATGCGAAATTACTCAAGTGCAACCGACTGTTATTTGCGCCGAGGTTTGTGTTTTGCCCGTCTTCTTTTCTGTTTGTTTTTTTCGTTTGTTGTATTTAATTATCATATGCAAATTGTTTTTCGCCATTACCCAGCAATATTCATTAATTTCATTTCACATGCAGTATTTATTTGGGCATAAAAAGATAGTAAAGTAACAACTACAATTTAATTACGCCATTTACATTCATAATATAACACAACTGCTGTTAAATAACATGCCTCTGCTAATGTTAAAGGTAAACACAGTGTTGCCAACTAACATTTGCATTTAACAGCAAGGCCAATTAACAGCGCACGCTCGCTGTTAATTGGCTTTTTAATTACGAACGTTTTTCATGTTCATCTCTCTCTCTGTGTGTGTGTGGCAATAATTTGAATGCAAAATAAATACATAATGCGCTTCATAAAATCTAAACAAATGGGTAAGTAATGTGAATTGTTGAACAATTTAATTGTTAATTGCATTGCATACAAATTAAGCTTCATCGATTGTTGTTCATAATTAATTGCTGATGTGATGCAAGAGCAAAAAAATAGAAAACACATGTTCATAGCGCAGATCCCGTACAAACATTTAACAAAACGAAAACAAAATGACAATTAATTGAAAGAGACAGAGAGAGAGAGGGATAGTCTGTAAATAGTTTGGCTGTCCTCTCTTTACATTTTACTCTTTGGCTGCAAATCCTGTCAGCGCTCTTCACATTGCAGCGTTCATTACTGCACCCCCTCCTCACACCTTGCACCCACCTGCGTTGTTTTGCCGACAGCTAAACGAAATAAATAAATAATTGGCAATAAAAATACAATTTGCACGATCATATAAGATTTTTGTCGTGTAATTGGCTAACTAACTGACGCATTGATTGGCTGACTGAGTGACTGTCTGACAAACTGACCGCTGGAATGACATTTTATTTTTCTGTTTTTCTTTTTGTTTTTTTTTTTTACATTTGCCAATTTATTATTCTAAGCTCGCTCTCTTTTGTTGGCCACTCTCTTTGGTGTGTTGCATTCTCTTATTTAGACTTTTGTCGTTAATTAAATTTGATTTGCCTTCCGCTATCTGCTTCTCTCTCTCTCTATCCTATTTATGCATGCATTTCTTTTTTTGCTGTTGTCCCCCTTCCCCTCACCCAACACGCTGTTTATTTCATTTGCTGCCTTTATGCTTTTGTTCTCTGTGATATGCGGCTGAGCGACGTTCGCTTAATTGGCAGCCAATTTATTTTATTTGCGCGAAATTGCACCGCAAACAGCAACAAAACAAAACAAAAAAGCAAATACAACAACAACAAAAACTAGGCAACATGTTGCGCTCCCACACGCAGTTCCAATTGCAGTTGGCTGCTGCTGCAGCAGTTTGCTATTTGCTGTTGTTGCCTGCCGGCTGCTTGCCAATTAATACGCCGTTCTAATTTTTATGACATTATTAAGCGGCAGCAGCAGCAGCAACATCTCATGGTCATGATACTCTCTTACTTGCAGTCGCAGTCGCTGTTGCAGTCGCAGTTGGCGTCGTAAGTTGCTCGGCTCGGTTGGCGACATCTTCCCTGCCTTTTATGTGCAGTTTACAAACTTAATTGTCGCAACGACAACAACAACAACGATGACGACGACGGCACAGCATGTTGCTTATGCGAGAGGCGGCAGAGAAGTAAAAGCTTTAAGAGCAAACTTCGTTACTTCGGCAGTGAAGAAAGCACACGATACACAAAGAGAGCGGCTCTTTTCATAAACATTGGTAGCCGCCCTCGCAAGCAACATGAGCGCTTGGCAACATGTTGCTCCCATTTATGTGTGAAGTTTGTGCGCTCTGCACACACGCCCAAGTTCCTCCTCTTTGTCGTTCTCTTCATCGTTCGCTGCTTGTTGCTTGCTTGCTGCTTCTTCGCTGTTCGTTCTTTGTGTCTGCATTCCTTGGCAGCTTCATTAACAATGTTTGTTGTTGTTGCTGCTGCTGTTTCTGTTGCTGCCCTTTTTGCCACATGTCTTTTGTTGTGTTTGCTACTGTGTGTGCCACACACTGCGGCAAGAAGACGAGACGCAAACGCAAACGCAGATGAAGACGAAGGCCGCCGCCTTTCAGTTTTTGCCGTTTGTTTGTTATTGTTGTTGTTGTTGTTGTTGGCTGCCACTTCGTTGGCCACTTGCCACTTGTTGCTGCTGCCGCTGCCGCTGTCGCTGCTGTTTTTATTAATAATTGGCTTCAATGAGTTCCATAATTGTTTTGCTTTTGGACTTTTAATGATCTCGTCGTCGTCGTTGTCGACATTGTTGTTGTTGATGCTGCTGCTGCTGCTGTTTGTTGTTGTTGTTTTAGGCCGAGTCATCATTATGGCATTGTGTGGCAAGCTTGGGGTGACACTTAAATTGCTGCTGCTGCTTTTGCTGTTGCTGTCGCTGTTGCAAACATAAACATCCTCAATAAACGCAGAAAAAAAAAATAAATCAAACTTCCCAAGAAATTTGCCAACTGATTTGCATAAACAAAACGGCACAAGTCCACCATCTTGTGATCCCGCTCTCTTTCACTTCTAGGCTCTCACTGTTTTAGCGTAGGCTTGAACTTAAGCTTAAGAGAGTGCGCCTAAGGCTTCAAGCAACAACAATTGCATGTCGCCTTGTTGTTATTATTTTGTACAAGCAATTAAATGCCTGCTGCGCTGTTGCTGCGCTGCTTCTTCTACTGCAGTGAGTTGCTTTCATTGTTGGGCCTATAGAGTTAAAGAGAGAGAGAGAGAGTGAGCGCTCGCTGTAGCGTCGCGCGTCGCCTGGCGCGTTTTGTGGCGTGTTAATTAACTCAATTACGATTGGACGTCGCTGTCGCTGGCTGCACTTTTTGATAATTATAATATTTATAGCAGTCTTGCCTGCCAGCAGCGCAGGAGCAACAAGGAAAGAAAATTTTCTTTGGCGGCTTGCGTGTGCTGGTGTATGTGTGTGTGTGTGTGTGTGTAATAAAAGCGACAGCGGCTGGAAAAACTCTAATTAAAGCACCAACGACGACAACAACAGCAATAAGTGTGGCCATTTAATTTTATGACATTATCATGTGCAGTTATGTATGTACATATGTGGAGTATACACATGCAATACACACACACACATTCAAGTCATGCATATGTGTGTACGTGTGCGTTTAATGGCATTGCGTGTTGGCGAAAAAGAAAAAAAAGGGTTGCCAACTTGCTGCACTTAATTGCAGCCTAAGTCGCAACTCTTTGCCAAGTTAATCTTGCAGCTTAGCGTCGTAAATTTATGGCTGAAAACCTGAATAGGGGAGGGGGGAAAGCAACCCCACAGCTCAGTCAAGGGTTGTGCCTTGATTTAATTACGGCCAGCAGTGACAGATTTAAGGGAGCATCCAAAGAGAAACCATGAGCAGCATGTGTGAGTGCCGAAAAAAGCCAAGCACACACACACACACTCACACCGAAACACATACAATTTGTCGGGCAGCTAAGCTCTCTGCTCACTCCCTCTTTAAACATTTCACATTTGCACACTCCTCGCTCGCTTTTGTTCCGCTCGCCATCTCTTTTGCACTGCCGACAACTGTCATTTACAATCTGCTCGACTCATCAACGTCAACATCAACATCAACATCAGCAGCAGCATCAACTGGAACAGTTGCTGTCGCTGTCGCTGTCGACGTCTCAGTCGCTGTCGCTGTCGCCGCCGACGCTTGCGTCTCGAGCAACGCTTTAAGTTGTCATGTTTTTGACAGTTTGTTTGCTAAATTGTTTTGTAACATGATTCAGACATGTTTTCATGTGCTCTTGTTTTTACAACAATAGAACGTAACAGTTGACAACAACAACAACATGCAATGCTGCGAAGCGTGCAACATGTTGTCCATTAGCAAAAAAGCAGAACGCGTCTAGTGTAAAAAAAAAGGGGAGTTCGGTAATAGATTCAGTAATGCGTTATGCATATGGCACCAGCACACAGGAGTTGCCAACTATGCTTGAAAAGAGTTGCCAACTCAATGGCAGAGAAGAGATGCAGGAGTTGCCAACAATACTGTAAGGTATTGCCAACTATGCTGCGTAGGAGTTGCCAACTCGATTGGACGAATTGCCAACTACATGGAATATGTGCCTAAGCTTCACTGCAGAGAAGAGACTTGCCAACTATGCTGTGTAAGTGTTACCAACTCAATTGCACCTGCGCAAAAAGCTTTGCTTAAACGAGAAGTTGCCAACTCGAATTTCTCTCTCTGGGAAACCGCAAAGTTAATTGAATGCAACCAGTTGTTGTTTTCCTTTACTTTATTTATCCGATTGACAAATTGAAAAACCAATTGCAACTAATCCAATAGAAGAGGCGAAGAGAGGCGGTGAGAGAGGCAACAACAACAATTCCATGCGGCGAGCCAAACTCATTTCCTCCACAAATTTGCGTCAACTTCCGCTCAGCTCAGTTTGCCGCCGCCACTGACAGCAATTGCTAATTTGCAATGCAAGCGGCGCTGCCTTCCCTCCCACTTGCCACTCCCCCCCGTCTCTCTCTCTCACTCTATTACGTTCGTTGGTAGCCACAGCATGACTCTAAATGCTTGGCGCATAATTTTGTTCGCCTGCTTCTTCGTTTGATTTCGTTCGTTTTTCTCATCGTCATCAGCAGCAACAACAACAACAACAACAACATCATTATTATCTTCATCATTATCTTCGTTTTCGTCTTCGTCTTCTTGACATTTTCGTTTGTTGCTCTGCCAAATGCGAAAAAGTGGCAATTAATTTTGTCACTGTTGCATTTAATGGGCCCACCTCAAGGGTCTCCCCACTTGGCACCACTTTTGTGTGGCAAGCTAGGGAGGAGGAGGAGGAGGAGGAGGAAGCTTGTTGTTCCTCTAATTTGCCAGCATATTCAGCTCGTTGTCAATGTTTAATTAATTTTAATTGAACTTATCAGCAAATGTGACTAATCTGCGTAATTTACAACAACGAAACAACGAAAACAACAAAAATAATAATAATAATGCTATCATTAAATTTATTGCTTGAGCTGTGAACACACAAATTTATAAAACATCTCATAAAATCATAAAGCAAAAAGCAAAAAAAAAAAAAGAACCGACACCTGGTTTTATTATCAGCACCGAAAAACGTCACAGCTAAAAACGCCCCGAAAAAAAAAAAAAAAAAAAAAAAAAAAAAAAAAACGTGAAACGTCAGTGAATAGAAAAACGCCCCCTAAAAACAAGAAATGTAATAGTTCCGAAAATAGTCGAGGGAAAAAAACTGTCAGCGAAGTGATATCAACAGAGATAGTGAGAAACGAACAAAAAAACGCCTCTTAAAGTAGATCGAAAATTCAATTAAACCAAGGCAAAAATTGCATTATTAATGCACATTCTGCAACACAAAATAAATCCTCAAGTCAACCTACACAATTTTTATGAATACACAGGGCATTAAAAGCATTAAGCTGCAGACCTCAGACTTTACTATATAATACAAGTAAATGACAACAACAAAAATGAAAAGAAAACAGAAACTAAGTTGCGGCAATTCTTAAGCCTGTAGAAACCCACGCTGACAGGTTGCTCATAATTTGCGGCTTAATTAGCCTTAAAATATGCACAAGGTTCATTTGTTGGCTGATTAAAATGCCGGCTGGTGTTATATTTGTCGTTGACTTTGGCATAATAAACCGACAAAAAGCTCCGCTGACAAGATAGAACAACACACACACTAAAATGACACGCTGAAAAGTTTGCGCCGTTCTCTGCGATTCTCATCAAAACGATTTATGCGCCTCTCTCTGCGATTCTCACATACTTAAGCTAGGCTTCATCAATACTTTGTGCTTACTTGTAAAACTTGCATTTTGACAGCTTTTAAGCTACGGCAACTTACCTGGAAAGAGATAAAAGAAAAGGAATTGTATTAGTAAACAGCGTAAATTATTGATTCTTAGTACAAAGTTCTTTAGATAAAGAAAGTTTCATTCATGCTTTGCTTCTTTGATATTTCCTTATGTAAACACACACTTATACATACACGTTTGGTATTTAAGTATATACATGTGTATTTCATAATCATTTGGCTCAGTGCCAAGTGCAAGGCGCATTTCATTCACACAGATTTCCAACGCAATTCATTCACAAACGTAAAACTTGCGATCCACCAAAAACCAATCAATCAAAAATGTCACCCAAAAGCAAAACAGAAAAAAAAAACAGCTCAGCTGTCACACGCTTTCTTTCACTCTATCTGTCTCGCTCTCTCTCTACCTCGCAACAATAACACACTACAAAAATACTGTAATTATAAATAAACGCAATTGACCGAAATTTGTGTAAACGTTACGTTTGTCGCCAGCAGCGCTGCTGACGTTGACGTCAACTGCACGCGAGCTAATTGGCATGCTGCTGACTGACACACACACACACACACACAGACGCAAGCAAAGCTCAATCGATCGTCATCGTCCATCTCGCTCTGTCGTAATCGTTTTGCGTTTGCGCGCATTGCCATTTAAATTAGCCGTTTATTCCAAACGAAGTTCAATCATAAAGCGAACAGGCAATTACAGCTATGTGAAGTGCTTTGCGCAGCTATAGCAGAGAGCTTTCTACACTGCACACACATACTTTGAGAGAGCAGTGTTGTGTGCTGCAAAAAGGATTGAATGCAGTTTTGTGCAGTGTTGTGTGCTGCCCACATGAATATCAAAGGAGAGGCCCTGACAGTGTTTTGTGCTGCAACTGCACATATAAAAAGTACTGCACTTTTAAAGTGTTTTGTGCTGCAAAAAGGATTGAATGCAGTTTTGTGCAGTGTTGTGTGCTACACACATGAATATCAAAGGAAACTCGCTGACAGTGTTTTGTGCTGCAAATACACAAATAAAAGGACTGAATATGCATATAAAAAGTACTGCACTTTTAAAGTGTTTTGTGCTGCAAAAAGGATTGAATGCAGTTTTGTGCAGTGTTGTGTGCTGCCCACATGAATATCAAAGGAGAGGCGCTGACAGTGTTTTGTGCTGCAACTGCACATATAACAAGGATTGAATATGCATATAAAAAGTCCTGCACTTTTAAAGTGTTTTGTGCTGCAAAAAAAGGAATCTACGAAAATCACTTGAGTAAAATGAAAGAGCATGCAAGTTTCGATATTCGTTTTAGAGCCGAGCACTGAATGAATTATTTGTAATTAATAATCCGAATGCTGTGTTGTTGTTGCTGTTTGCTGTTATTGTTATTGTTGTGCGCTTAGCATTTTGATTAGTTATGCAAGTCGAGTCGAGTTGAGTCGAGACGAGGCACATTTACATTTAACAAGGCAATAGGAAAATATTTTATTAGTTATAAATCAATTACGAGAAGCGAACGCAACAAACCGAAGCAATTTCAATTAAAATTAAAATAAATAAAAGAATCGTGATTGCCCACGGAGTCGAGTGAGTGAGCGAGATGGAATTTGAGCAAATGTTGAAAAAATATCAACACTAATTAGTTTGTTATTCTATTTAAATGAGGCACATACGTTTGCTAGCGCAGAGGAGAGGAGGGGAGGGGGAGGCAAGGCGAACTCTAGTGACGTTTGTTAAATTTATGAGAGCGCAAATTGTCTCAGCACAGCGCAAAACTAATCGCAACAACAGAAGCAGCAACAAAATATTGTATGTAAATAAATAAATACAATTTAAGTATTATAAATACACTCACAGACACACACACACACACAGTGGTAATAAAAAATAAAATGAAGCGAACGCAACAATAACAAGGAAAGCAATTCAATAATTTAATTGCGCGCTTTGCGCTTTAATTGCATTTGGCTGGCAACAACAATTATTAATTAACAATTAATGCACTTGGTGCACAGCGAATGAACAAACAAACAAACGAAAATGAAAATGAAAAACACGACGACGACGACGTCAAAGCAGACTGCAAATGAAAAGAAAGCCTAAGAAATGAGGAAAGAAAACCAAAAGGCAAAACGAGCGACTAAGGAAAAAAGGCGTTAATTAAAAATATATACATATGTATGTACTAAGAGGCAGGCACAACGATTGCCGACAATTTAATTAAAATATATAGACACACAACAACAAATAACAAAACTAAATTGCAGCGCACGAGGCGTATGAGTAATCCGCAAAAGATTTATTGAACACACGGTGGCTAATTAACAACTTAACAGCGCTGCACTCATGTTATTAACAGCGTGCAAGCTAATAACAGCAGGCATGTTAATAACAGCAGGCATGTTAATAACAGCGTGCATGTTAACAGCGGCCATGTTAAGCAATGCTGTTAAGCTGGCTTAACTCTCTCTCTCACTGTCTCTCTCTCTCTCACTGTCGCACACACCTTCTGCACTTTGCATTGGGTGCGTCAAATGATCTGCAGTTGGGAACGTGTAATTAGCATTGCTTGTCACTTAAAATGGTAAAAACTGTTTGCTGTTTGTTGTCTGTTCGTTCTCAACATGCCATGCTGCCCAATGCTAATTAGAGAGTAGGCAATTGGAGAAAAAGAGGAATAAGAAGAAGAAGCAACAGACTTGACGCCTACGCAGTGCATTTTTTTTTTGGTTGCTCTCTCTTCCCTCTTTTCTTTTGCCTATGATCAAGTGTGCGTGTTTGTTTCTCTGTGTGTGTGTGTGGCCAATGACATGGCCATAAATCTCAAGCAGTCGCCTGCCTCTTCTTTACCCCTGCTTTACTTTTCTTTTATTTCATCTTGTTGTTTTCATAACATAATTAACGAAAATTGAAACAAGCGCAGTTGCATCTGCCTCAGTCGCCTCTCCATTGTTGCCACTGCTGCTTAGCTGGCCGCCCAGTTGGGGATTTGTTGGCCATTGTCGCAGTTGCCCCCCCCTCCCCCCTCTACCACACTCCCATGCTGTTGCTCCTCTTCCCAACTGACTGCCTAGAGTTTTGCTGTGTGTCACTACAGGAATTTTAATGATGACTACTTTTAGACATACACGCCTCTCCATTGCACTTCCCTCCTTCTTCTCCTCCTTCTCCTTCTTCTTTCCACCCCTTGTTCACTGCTTCGCATCTATCTCTTGCTCAGTGCTCTTGCCTGCCTCGAGAATGAAACTATTTTTTTTTTTTTTTGCCACATTTAATCACACTGTGCACTTCAGTTTTTAGCACTCAACTGTCCAAGAAAAGTTTTTATAGCTAGTAATATAAAGTATTAAATTATTATTCTGTGTTTAACAAATTTCAAGTAAATTTAATAAAATACATTAACATATTCAAATAAATCAATTCCAATACATTTTCTAAACCGTTTTTCATTCACGATCACTTTTTTTTATTATATTATCTTATGATAAATGAAGCTAGAATTTACTTTCACATTTTATATTTCAACTGATCAAAAAAGATTAGTTTAAATTGATCAGTAAAGATCAGCTGATGTTTGCTGATCATTTATTTTGACCAAGGCAAAAAAAAAAAACAATATTTTCAATACTTCCTTTTCTTTCTTTTTATATTTTCTTCCAATAGTTTTTTAGTACAAAAAACATATTTCGATTATAATAAAAATATAATCCTTAATATATTTTTCCAAATCGATCGGTTTCTAGGTATATGCTTTTATTTATGTGAGAAAGTTATACAAAATTAATTTTTTTGATTATATTGATATTTGAATAGCTTTTTTACTGTTCATATTACCTTAAAAAATCGCAAGATCTTCATTTTTATACTTTTGTATGGTCAAAAATGTCTCTTTTACGAATCTTAGTTGCTTTGGCTGATAATCTGGTATATTTTGTACTCTCTAGTATATGTTGCGTATAGTACTAGATCAATATACCAAATATAGCACTTGGTATATTTTTTTATTAATATTGTTCCATTAAAAGAATTAATTTGGTATATTTTAAAATAAATACCGCACAGTTTTAGTTTTATTGAAAATGGAAAGCGTGTATTTCACAGTCGAGCACACTCGATTGTAGCTTTCTTACTTGTATTACAAAGTGTCTTTATTTTCTTGGAATAATTTTATATTTTTTATTTTTTAATACTATTTTTTAGCTTTTAATACTATTCAAATTGATTTGAGATCTCATAATTCTATCACAAATTATCTTTATTTTCTTGCATTGTGCTCACTTATTTGATTAGCTTTTTTCGAAGAAAATAAGTTGCAAGCTCATAATTGAATGCTAAACACTTCTCCTTTATCGCCTTAAATGATGACGGATCAGTAAATTCAGTTAATAAACTCTTAACGATTGTTCTAAAGCTCGCCAAGTTCACAGTGGTCATCGTTAACTTATTTTTTTCGTTCTTCATTTCACATGGTCATCAGCATGACTAAACATGAATGATGCTCAAGCATTTCTCAGCAGTCTGTCTGTCTGTCCGTCTGTCCGTCTGCCTGTCTGTCTGTCCGCAATCACATGTTGTGCAGTGTAATGATGAAAATGTGTTAATACGTTGGAAGCTCTTTCTTATCCAGAGGCCCCAAGACGACGACGTCGAGCAAAGGCGACGATCACTTCGGTTTACAACTCAGTTTGCGGCGCGCAAATATTGACTTAATTGTAGTAATGATGCATGTCGAGTGCTATCTCAGTTGTTGTTGTTGTTGCTGTTGTTGCAGCTACTGCTTCTCAAGTTGTACGTGTGGCTACAATAAATGCTAATGACTGCACTAAATGGCCCATTTGCGTTGCATTGTTTGTTCGGCTTTTGGCATTCATTCATTGCAATTATCGAGTCAAGTCGATTCGATTCGATTCGAGTCACTTTAGTTGCAGTTGCAGTTGCAACTTTAGTCGCAACGCAATTCTCTGCTGCTGCTGCTGTCCGACAGTTAGTTGCCAGTTTGCTCGAGTTGTAATTTAAAAAAAAAAAAAATCGAAATCGAAAAAAATAAATAAATAAAAGAAACAAGACAGTCGCCTCGGTTAGCCTGGCTAATTGGCAACTGGGTGCCCCAGTCGATGGCAGTTGAGCTGCCAATCCATGGCCTGCATCGATAATTGGCAAAACATATAAGCCAACTGCTGCCAAAGCGGAGAACAGAGAGCGGGGAGAGGGGAACGGGGAGCAGAGCGAGGAAGCTGGCTAAGGGAGTGGTCCAACTCTCAGTTATCTCGACAATGTGATGAGCCGTTGATGATGATCCATAAACAGATCCCAAGAGCATTCATAGCGCAAATCATAACGAGGGAAACAGCACACAGGCACAGTTAGCACGACTAGCTGAATACCCTGTAGTGTCATATATAGAACAATTTCAGTATAAAGCATTTGAAATTGAAAAGATAGTCTTAATAATTGAGTTCTGATTAGCATTATAAAAAATGCACAATAATACTGAAATTTTCTATTTAATTTAAAATCAGCACGACTAGCTGAATACCCTGTAGTGTCATATATAGAACAAACTCAGAATAAAGCATTTGAAATTGAATAGATAGTCTTAATAATTGAGTTCTGATTAGCATTATAAAAAATGCACAATAATACTGAAATTTTCTATTTAATTTAAAATCAGCACGACTAGCTGAATACCCTGTAGTGCTATGGTCAGGAAATTTTAAGAATATCGAATTTAAACTTAAATTGAAAAGTTGGTGAAATATTTTGAAAATAGAGTTGTGATTAGCATTTAAAAAATTACTGAAATTTTCAATAATTTTCAATTTAATTTCAACACAAATCTGCACGACTACCGAATACCCTGTAGTGCTATGGTCAGGAAATTTTTAGAATATCGATTTTAAACTTAAACTGAAGAGTTGGTAAAATGTTGAGTAAGTAATATTAAAGAAGCTGAAGTCATAAGCATTTTAAAAATTTACAATATTACTGAAATATTCTTCAATCGACAATTTTATTTAAGCGCAAGTCTGCACGACTAGCCAAATACCCTGTTAGAAAGTATTCAGAATTTTACACTTCAACTTCGGTCGGTGAAATATTAAGTTACTAATTACAAAAAATTCTGAATATATCAGCAAAACATTATGAAATTTGTAAAATTTGAAATTTAAATACCCTGCAAGTTAATTCTCATGAAATTTTCAGAATATTGCACATCAAGTTAAATAGAAACGTTGGCAAAACATTAAGAAATTCGTATTTAATAAAAAGTATTTATAAGAATTTGATAAATTTGCAAATTTTACTGTTTGATCTTATAAAATGTATAATTTTTATAATTGAATTTAAATTGCAAATAGAGAGTGTAAAGAAATCATGATTAATGTGGAATAAATTGGCTCAACTATGACATTGTATGCCCCATAGCATGTTTGTTAATAGCCTACTACAATAATAATCTTAATGGGGGCAATATTAAATTTCCACTCATTTGCGGGGCTTATCTAAGTTGAAGAACTACGACACTACGACGGCTAAAAATATAGTTA
Source organism: Drosophila albomicans (assembly GCF_009650485.2). Classification (NCBI taxonomy): domain Eukaryota; kingdom Metazoa; phylum Arthropoda; class Insecta; order Diptera; family Drosophilidae; genus Drosophila; species Drosophila albomicans. The sequence continues at coordinate 4,341,798 of NC_047627.2, read as the reverse complement.
AGCGTGATGACAATGCCAAAACCGAACAGAACAGAACAGAACAGAAAATAACAGAGAAGGTCTTAATACATTTTTCACTTGGCTATGGTTATTTTTATATATGGGCCACAATTGTCCGGGTTTTATGGTTAAGCACTTGATAAGATGTTGTTGTTAGTGGTGTTGTTGATATAGTGTATAAGAGCGACATTCACGTTGCTTATGCACGCGTTATGCTCAGCTCCTGATTTCATTTTCCCCATTCGAAATTCCCGATTCGATTGTTAAACGTTTCGAGGAATTTTGTCCAGAGTGATTAGTAATCGAAGCGAATGAAACGAACAGATTGATTCCATTTAGTTTCCGCTTTTATCGTTAGCCAATGACTTAAGTGTAAATCGATGTAACATGAACAACAACAACAACAACAACAACGGCAACAACAACAACAACGGCAACATGCAACGGCAATCAACAAGCTCGCTGACTCAGTTTGCCATTCTCCTCCGATTTGAATATTATTAACTTCACATACATAAATATATACACATATGTATATATTGTGTCTATCTGTTAATCGCAATCATTTTGTTTGTAAGCATAACAAATCAATCAAATAATTCCAAATCTAAATCGGAATTAAAAATCTAAATCGACTGCGCGTTGGGCTCATCAATTGTTGCACATTATCAAGGGATCAAGGGTACAAGTACGACAGCTGTTAACAGAGCTCTATATATAGACTGAGTCTCAGTCGTCACCACATATATATAGATGGCCCTTTAAATTGCAGTATTAGCTAATATATATTTATTCATAGCATTGATAGCTTGTCGACACTGTTTGGCTATTTGCCTGCCTCTGAGCTGAGCTGAGCTGATTGTGACAATGTCATGACATGCGAACAGCCAACAAACAGTCAACGCAGCCAACTTAATTAGCGTCGTGTATAACAGTTTTTCGAACAGCACGTAACAGTCTAATAACAGTGTTGGAAAATACTGCACAACATCAAATTTATGTCAAAAGCAATGTTGTTAAATTTCAAACGTAAATGTTTGTTTTTAAACAAATTTAAAATACAAATAAATTGTTTTTATATGTAAATGTATTTCATTTGACATAAACAGTCTAATAACAGTGTTGGAAAATACTGCACAACATCAAATTTATGTCATAAGCACAGTTGTTGAATTTCAAACGTAAATGTTTGTTTTTAAACAAATTTAAAATACAAATAAATTGTTTTTATATGTAAATGTATTTCATTTGACATAAACAGTCTAATAACAGTGTTGGAAAATACTGCACAACATCAAATTTATGTCAAAAGCAATGTTCTTGAATTTCAAACGTAAATGTTTGTTTTTAAACAAATTTAAAATACAAATAAATTGTTTTTATATGTAAATGTATTTCATTTGACATAAACAGTCTAATAACAGTGTTGGAAAATACTGCACAACATCAAATTTATGTCATAAGCAATGTTGTTGAATTGTAAACGTAAATGTTTTGAAGATAAATTGTTTTTACATGTAAATTTATTCTATTTAGCATTAACCTTCTAAAACCAGTGTTGGAAAATACTAGACAAAGTCACATTTATGGCAAAAGAAGAGTTTTTTTAAAACTTAAAAAATGAAAACAATTTGGAATATGAATATACATATAAAAACAAATAGTTTTTATATGTAAATGTATTCTATTTTGTTAGTAGCACTTAAAAGTCTAAAAATAGTGTTGTAAAATGCTAGGCAATAAATCAAAGTAATTTAATTTTAGGCGTAAATAATTTTGAATACATTGTAAATAGTTTGTATAACAAATAAATTGTTTTATATAAATAAAAAAAATATAGAATATTCTTGCAGCACGTAAGAGTCTATGAACAGTGTTGGAAAACACTTCGTTTTATAACTATTTAAAAATAGATATATCGAAATATTTTCAAATATTTAAAATAATGTACATATAAGAAATGAATGTATATATAGACATATACCAGTTTAATAACAGTATTGAAAAGAGCATATGGACAGTGTTGGATAATACTTGATTGTATAACTATTTTAAAAAATATATATCGAAATATTTTTAAACATTTAAAAGAATGTATAAGAAATAAATTGATATATAGAAATATAACAGTTCAATAACAGTGTTGGAAAACACGCAACAGTGGTATGTAAATTAGTTAATTTTATATTTAAAATAATGTAAAGCACAAAAAGTTGTTATACAAATAAGGATTTTTCAGTTTATTAACAAATAAATGACTGTATAATTAAGTATGTTATGTTCGATTTCCAGTGTTGAATAACACCGAAAATACATTTTAAAACATCTATAAGAAACTATAACAAATAAATTCGCTTTTATAATATAGTATTTTCTATCTTGTTCATATTATCTTATTTTTCAATTAGGTTTCTGTCTTTCAGTTTTTTTTTCAGCGTTTCCCAAGAAATTCATTAATACGTCTGATGGCGTAAACACGAAAATGTAATTTTAGTTTCTCGAACATTTTCAATTAGTTGTCATCATTTTTCGAAGCTCATTAATTAATGCTCTCGCAATTGTGATTTATCATAGCATTAAGAGTTTACAATATTTGTGCACTTTGTCTTCCTTCACAAAATATATTAATGAGAAACCATATATACATATATCTACTATATATGTATACTTGTATATAAACGAAACTATTTTGTTGGCCATGTCAAGATGGCGACTCAACCAATTAATTATAACTGTTACATAGTTGCATACCCTGTAATCTGTCAGTTGTCATGCGACATTTTGTTCGTTAGACGATTTCCTTCAAGTTTTTCGCTTGCCAAAAAAGAAAACACGAGGAAAAGAGGAAAAAGAAATTGCAACATTTTCCGTTTTAGTTGCTCATTCTAATAAGTTTAATGAGTTGGCAACATTGTAGAGCATTGTTTAAATAGGTTTAATTAAAATACATAAACATTGTTGCCAAACAGCTGGCACAATTGTTGTTGTTGTTGTTCTTGCTGTTGTTGTAATTGTTATTGTTATTGTTGTAATTGTCGTTGTTGCGGTTGCCAGAGCCCAGAAATGGTCTAATTAAAATGATCGGCAACGTGTTGGGCCGCCGCCTTCTTCGACTTTGACGGGTCCAACAAATGAGCTACCAACTAACAGATTAAAACTAAATATACCCTGTAAATTGAAAGCTCAATGAGAGTGACGATTGAGTCAGCTAATTTGATTGAACATTTTAAATAAGAGAATCTTTTGAGTGAAGTTTATTTTGCAATTAAATTTCTGCAATTAAATTGATATTTCTTTTCTTGAATATATATCCTCACTATATATATATTGTACAGTATCTTTTAGTTGATGATTGAGACAGCTAATTTGATTGAACATTTTAAATAAAAGAATCATTTGAGTGAAGTTTATTTTGCAATTCTATTTCTGCACTCAAATTGATCTTTCTTTTTATCTGTCTGCGAATATGAATATATATCTTCACTATATATATTAACTTTATATTGTACAGTATCTTCTAGTTGATGATTGAGACAGCTAATTTGATTGAACATTTTAAATAAAAGAATCAATTGAGTGAAGTTTATTTTGCAATTCAATTTCTGCAATCAAATTGATCTTTCTTTTTATTTGTCTGCGAATATGAATATATATCCTCACTATATATATTAACTTTATATTGTACAGTATTTTCTAGTTGATGATTGAGAAAGCTAATTTGATTGAAAATTTGAAATAAAAGAATCATTTGAGTGAAGTTTATTTTGCAATTCTATTTCTGCAATCAAATTGATCTTTCTTTTTTATCATTGTATGAATATATATCCTCACTATAAATATTAACTTTATGTTGTACAGTATCTTCTAGTTGATCAACGTTTAGCCACGTTTTTTCTTGTCATTGTTGTTGCTGCTGCTTAATTAAAGCAATCAAATTTCGAGAGCAACCGTCGGCGCGTTAAACAATTTGTGCCAATTGTTGTTGCTATTGTTGTTGCTAATTTCGCTATTGTTATTATGATTGTAGTTGCAGTTGCAATTGCAGTTGCATAAAATAAAATTGAATTACGCGCTTGGCTAAATGCATTTTCACTAAATTTCTGTTGGCGATGCATAACAAATAATTTTTGTTGTTTCTTTTTCCTTTTTTTTTGGTTAGTTTTTTTCGTATTCTGTTTTTTTTTTTTTTGCATATTTTACTGCGACTGCAACTGCAACATTAACAACAACAATGGCAACATTTAGGCACTTGCAACAAACACCCACAACACAACAACAGCAATCAAAACAAGGGACTTGCAACGACGATGCGCTTGCCACAGTTGTTTAGTGTTGTTCTTGTTGTTGTTGTTGTTGTTATGCTAATGCGTGTAAAAAACCAATTAAAATTGCTGACTTTTAACTGGCAGCAGTTGCCCCCTTTTTGCCTCTTCTCGTTTTTCCCTTCTGACTTCTGAGCAAATGCAATGCAATTTATTTGCATTTTATTTCATTTCATTTCAGTTCATTCCATTTCATTCGATTCCGTTTCGTTTCGTTCATTTTAGGCGCAATTAATGCGGCGCTAATAAAAAATTGTTAAACTCCCCCGTCTCAAAAAAAAAACACATTTATGGATGCTTTAACAAATTAACCTCAGTGTAAACTATTTGAACAATTTTACTGAAGTAATTAAAACGATATAGTAGATATTGTTAGGTTTATTGCTTTGATATGTATATTAATATAAATCTGTATGGAACCTATCGAACTATCCATTTAAATATCTTATTTAATTTAAGACAATAATGATCAAATTTCCCTTATTATTATTTTATTTCATATTTTCCTTAACTTTTTAAAGATCTTCCTTTTGTTCACATTTATCATCAAGCTTAGTTTCATTAAATTATTCATTGAATTGCGTTTTGTATTTCTATATAGATTTGTTTATCAGATCTTTTTTAATCATATTTAGGATCACAATAAATTGAGAATTATATTTCCCAACTGAACCATCTACATACATTTATCACTTTAACAATGCACTCTAGTCAAATGCCAAATTTCATGGCGATTCTTTAACTATAGCCTGAGTTCAGATAGTGTGTTTATCACTTCAACACTCTAAATCAGCACAAATCTTATGTAAATATCATATTTATAGCCTGATGAGACTATGGATCAAATTTGATCGAGCTAGCTTTGCAGAAAGCTTAGTTACGATAGTCTGTTTTTGTGTAGCTCCTATATTAATCACATTTTGGATCACAATAAACTGAGAATTATAATAATATAATGCCCTCCAGTCATATGCCAAATTTTATGGCGATTCTTTAACTATAGCCTGAGTTCAGATAGTGTGTTTATCACTCCAACACTTTAAATCGGCACTAACCTAATGTGAATATCTTATTTATAGCCCGATGAGACTATACATCAAATTTGATCGAGCTAGCTGTGCAGAAAGCTGAGTTACGATAGTCTGTTTTGTGCAGTTCCTCAATATGTGGGCTGTTTTTCAAGTGTATAGAGACAACAACAAGTAGGCAGGCTGGTAGGCAGAGAGTTGGTCGAAGTCGACGTCAACGTCAACGCCACCGCATTGTTTTCTCAATTATGGAAAGTCAATTAATTCTAATGAGTGTATGTCTGTGTGTGTGTGTGTGTGTGTGTGTGTTGTGTTGTGTGTACGTAAGTTGAATGTAATTTCCATTTTTTGCGCGCTTTGGCAACTTAATTTAATGCGTTGTAACAACAACACGGCAACCGCAACAACAACAACAACAACCACAGCAACAATTGCATCCGCATTGCGTGGCTCCGTTTGTAAAGTTTTTGTTTTTGTTGTGTTCGCTTCTTTTTGCCTTTGTTGTTTTTCTCCATTTTTTGCATAATTGCCTTTTGGCTTTATAATTATTGTTGCATACGCTTTTAATTCGTTAATTAATTACGTTGCACGTTTGGAGTTGCAGTTGCAGTTGCTACCGCGCTGCTGTTGCTGTTGCTTTAATTGTTTGTTCCTTCGCATTGCGCATACGCAACGTTGTCGCCAGTTGCCTAACAGCATTTTAACAGTTGGCAATTACGATAACACAATTGCAAAATGCACATTTCTACTATTATTTATGAATATAAATTAGTGAGTTCACTGATCTCTCGATATTTAAGTAAATAAGACAAAAATTGCGCTTGTTGCGTCATTTTAAAATGCATTTCGTTGGCTTATTTTTTGTATGTTTTATGATTATACTGTAAACAGAAAATAATACGTTAGGAAAACTCACAAAAAATGCAGTTTTAAAATATGTAGATAATTGTATGTAATTTTGGTATGTTTAGAATGTAGTACTATATCGATATACCAAAAATAGAATTCGATATTTCTAAAGTATGTTTTGGTATATTGCTTTAGTATATTTTAAGAATAATATTTAGAGTGTAATATTATTAAGATATACCAAATATGTCATTGGATATTTATTTAGTATTTTCAGTATATTAATTTAGTATATTTTAAGAATATTTATAATGTAGTATTATATAGATATACCAAATATGTATTTCGATATATATTTTTTTTTTTTAGTATTTTTCGGTATATTAATTCGGTATATTTTAAGAATAATATTTAGAATATATTACAATTTCGATATACCAAAAATAGGCCTCAATATAAATTAGTAATTTTTTGGTATATTAATTTGGTATATTTTAAAAACAACATTTAGAATTATCATTATAGTATTCGATATACCTTCGGTAATTTGTAGTATTTTTTGGCATATTTTGAGAACAATATCGCATTGTAGCATCGAGCACACTCGACTGTAACTTTCACACTCGTTTTATGATTCTTATTAACAGTTGCCTCGTATGAAATACAAAATAACACCTTAGAGAAACTTGCGATTGATATTTGAAAGACTGACTTAGAAGACAAAGATTTTAAATAGATAACATCGTATCGTAATTCAAATTGAATTGCATTTGTTGCAAGCTAGCCAAATATTCGAGTGTTAAATGAAGTAGGTAAAAGAGAAAGAGAGAGAAACTCTTGTGTTAATGGTGATAAATCGAGGCAGAGCTTTGAGTATCGTGTTTCGTGTATCGGCGTGTTGAATTTATGAACATGAACATATAGCAGCGAGCAGGCAATGCGGAGGCATTGGAGGCATTGTGGAATTTTAACAAGTTGCAATAACAACAAAGCAGCGCTAATTCCCCAAAGGCAACAGCAACATCGCCAACCAACAGCAACAGCAAGAGCAACAACAATAAGCATCACATTAACAATTTAAATACAACAAGAAACAAAATATAAATGAGAACGATACCACAGAGAAAATAACAACAACAACAACAACGAAAAACTGCGGAAAAAACTAAAAACAAAAATCACAACAACAACAAAATAAAGAAAATGAGAATGAGCAACAAAAACCAAAAACTAAAAAAAAAAAAAAAAAAAAACAAAAAACCTCTCGAATCGCGGACATGCAACAAAATTTGCACTTTTGCCAGGCAGCATACCAAGAACCCGCTTCGAGCTCACAAAAAAATCAGGACAGCTCAAGTGCCAGAGAGGAGCTAAAGAGAAGGTAGAAGTAGAACTCGATCCCGAACCCAAAAGCGGCGCAAAAATCGTTGTTGTTGTTGCTGTTGCTGGCAGCGAGAAGCTCTCTGGAGTTCCTTCTTTTTGGTGTGCTTGGTGCTGCTTCAGAATCCCCGAGAGCTCATTAAAAAATACCAAAATCTTTGTACTGAAAATGTGACAAAATTTTTAAATCACCTTCACTCAGCGCGGCAACGTCGACGACGTCGCTCTTGGACTCCAGACTTGACTCCAAGCGATGCGAAGCGACTTGTCTGGACAGTGTGGCATAGTGCTAAGCACAGTGCGCACAGTGGTGCAAGATAACACATTACTTGCACACAAATCAATCAATGATAAGATCGCAAGAGCAACTCTTCTTCAGTCTGGAAATAATTCCAAGTTTTCTATAATTTTAGTCTGAAGGCATGCTATATAATAGCATGAGAGAGACTAATATCATAAGAGAAATATTTATTACCACTAAATAATAGCCTGAGAGAAATTAATATCATGAGAGAAACTGTTTAGATATTACTACTAACCATATAATATACTATTATATAAATTGTTCGATCATCATAAATTTTGAAACATCTTCCAAATTATTTTGATAAAATAATAAATCTAAAGAAATCCCTCTAAAATTATTCTGATAAATAATTTCTCTAACTTTTAACTTTTTTTCAATTGTGACAAAATTACACAAAAAAAAAAATCCTTTTTAAAAGTTAAAAAATTCTTGGGAACTGAAAATTATTGAGAAATGAAATGAACTTAACTTCTTGTTATTATTAAAAGTTGAGTTTTTTTTAAATAATTTTATTATTAGAAATATAAAATTATGGCTACAAGAAGTTGCGATTTTGAAATATGCTATTAATTTATTTACTATTTCTGATTAATATAAATATTTTTGAAATTTCAGTTGAAATATAAAATTATTATTTTTGAAATCAATTGCAATTTAAATTAGTATTAGATATATAGTTTATTTAAAAGACTATCCATAATAGTAAAATTAAATACTATAATTATTATTATTACTAATAATATTAAATATTATTATTGTTAAAGAAATCCACTTTTCATGAGACTTTTTGGTTTTTAGAAATATTAAATTGTTATTACTATAAATCTAAATTTCTGTTATTAATATATCCTGATAATATGATGTTTAATATTGAAATAATTTGCTTGGATTTCGTAGATAATTTATTTTTATTTTTATTTTTAATTTATGAATTTATATAATTTTATTTATTATTTATTTATCATTTCTATATAATTTGAGGCCGAGACCCGATGAAAGGGTTATCATGGCCATATAATAATAATAATATAATTTTAGTTTATTACAATCGTTTTTGCAGCACTGTGCGCACCGAGCACACGGAATGCGGCAGCCTTGTGAGCTGTGGCAAGCTGCGGTTAAGTTGCAAAGCAGTCGCAGTCGCAGTCGATGTCTCTCAAACAAACAAAAGTGCAAGTGATGCTCATGTACAGCAAAAGAAGACGACGAGACGAGCATGGAGATGGAGATGGAGCTGAGGATGGAGATGAATCCCCAAATGAAACTCAGTCACTAGACCGCCACTTGGACACTGAATCTGAATGTGAATGTGAATGCGAGAGTCTGTTTGGATCGAGAGTCTTCCTTCGTCTTCGTCTCCGATCGAGAGTCATGTTGGGTTGGGCTTCTCAAATTGCAAGTTGAAAGTTTGCGCTTTTGCGCATTTTTTAATGAGGCTCTAATTGACATCTGCATTTATTTGCGACAGCAGCCAAAAACAAAAATGAAAACGAAGACGGAGACGAAGACGGAGACGGAGAAGCGCGAGCGCTCATCGATCACCGGGCAAAAGGAGAAGAAGCATAAAAAAAATATTTTAATTGGCATTTTAACTAAAAGTGTTTAGGCTTTAGTTAAAATTGCTGCAAATCGAAGCATCAAGAGCATTGAGAACTGATGCAAACCACAACAACAGAAAAAAAGATGGCAAATTGAGAATCAAGAATCGAGTATTAAATCGAAACTGGTTTCGAGAGAGCGAAAGAGAGAGAGGAAGAGAGAGAGCGAGCTCGGATATTCAACAAAAGGCAAAACTTGCAACTTTGCGGTACGTTCAACCCAATTAACGCGTTGTGTCGCCAACTTCTTCTCTGGGGATCGGAATAGGGATCGGGATCGGGATTTGGGATCGAATGACATACAATTTGAGAGAGTATGAGGAGGAGATGGCTGTAGGTATTATGCAAAAATGCATATTGCAAATTGATAAGCCACTGATCAGAGATAGCAGAGATGGGAAGGGAAAAGGAAAGGAAGGGAAGGAAAGGGAAGGGAAAGGGAAACAAACTGTCGGCACATAAAGCGAATGTCGCACGCACTGTTTGCCTCATTTACTCAAATTGAAAGCGACAATGTTTAGGGGCAGCTCTTGCTAATGATGATGTTTTGCTCCGATCAGATCGCGATGCTCCACAATCATCATCATCATCCTCAGTGAGAGAGAGAGAGAGAGAGGGGGAGAGGGAGAGGGAGAGAGATCTGCGCCATGGGGACCAAGCGAAGCGTAAACCAAAAACACAGCCAAGCAGCTCAACATACAAAAAAGGGCAACAGCAGAATCAAAGCCTTAAAGAGGAGGAGCGAGGAGCCAGGAGGAGGAGAAGGGACACAAACAGTGTGCGGTACGCACCATGCGGAGGCAGGAGGCCCAAGTCGTTCTTGCTGCCGCTGCCGCCGGGGTAAGCCAATTAAATGTGAGATCGTGTAATTGGCAAATTAATTTCAAACCAATTATAAAGAAAACGACCACAAAAAACAAAAACAAAAACAACGAAGGCAACAAGCAACAACTGAAGACGAAGCTCTTCTCTCTCTCTCTCTGTCTCACTTCCTCTTTGGGGTCTTGAGGTTGCGTTGCAGTTGAAGTTGAAGCTTGGGTCTTGGATCTTGCAACTTGGCTCTCGGCATTCGGCTTTGACTTGCTCGGCTTTTGTCTGCGGTTTCAGGTGCGTGTGCTGCTCCGATAAAAATCTGTGTAAATGAGCCTAGTGAAGGAGAGAGACAGAGGCAGAGACACAGGCAACGAAGGAGCGAGAGAGATAGGTGGAGAGTGGAAAGTGCGCTCAAGAGCGCAAAAGGTGGCAAATAAAAAAACAGAGAAGGAAGCTTTGAATGCACTTGAAAAAAGCTGAAAAACTTCGAGTGTAAAAACATCTAAGAAAAATTGTTACGTAAGAGCGAGCGAAGAAAGGTGGAAAGTAAAGAAAGAGAACGCTACTAAATTTTAGGCAAACAAATAAATTCTAGCCCAATAAACCAATCAAATCTTTGGCTGAAAGCAAAGATAAAAAGTGAGAAAGGGAAAGCCGCCAAATTCTAAAAAATAATGCAAGGAAAACAAGAAACTTCTAGCCTAAAAAAAAGCTCAGCAGAAAGAAGCTTTCTTTGAAAGTACCAAACAGCAATTGGAGGAGAATCTGAAAATTTCTTCAGACTCTGAAGAAAGGAAACTGTTGCAAGAAAAACCTAGAAGAAAGAGGGAAAGTATGTAACTAATGCTGTGAGTGAAAGAAAGACAACTAATGCAAAGGAGACAAAGAGTCTGATTTGTTCTATTGAAGAAAGCTAAATTCCTGAAAGGAAAACATCGCCTGCTAAATTATTGAGAAATCTTTTGGCAGCGCAAGAATAAGAAGTCATATAATCTACATTATTATTATTTTATTGTAATAACGAATACAATTCCTTATTGCAATAAGATGAGTCAGAGCGAATATGATCTTCAGGCTACTTTTTTATATTCATTCAACTTCATGGAAATCTATACACAAATATGAAAACATTTTTCAATTAAATTCTTAAATTTACTTCTTCTCTAATTAAACATTAACAAATAGTAAAATACAATAAGGGCAATGGATGAATATATTTTGAATCTGGTACTATATCAATATACCAAATATAGTCTTTGGTATTTTTGTGGTATATTTTAAAAGTAAAACCGCACTGATTTGTTTTTTTATTCAAAATGTGTAGCGGGTATACCAAATTTAGCATTCGGTATATTTTTGTGGTATATTAATTCGGTATAATTTAAAAATAATACCGCCCTATTTTTCTTTTATTTAATCTATGTAGCGGGTATACCAAATATAGCCTTCGGTATATTTTAGTATTTTTGTGGTATATTAATTTGGTATATTTTAAAAGTAATACCGCACAGTTTTGCTTTTATTCAAAATGGGTTGGTGCTAGCTGTTTTTTTTATTTATTCCTAAAACTTGTCAAATTTCTATGGCGATTATTGTAATAAGGTAAACACATCAAAATAATAAAATTGCTAGTTCCAAACAAATCTCATATAAAGAGTTGGCATTACACAAAGTAAATCCCAAAGAGAGAGAGAGAGAGAGGGAGTGAGAGTGCTAAAAAGAGACGACAAATGGCATATATCCTGAGTAAAGTGTGATTGCTCCTTTGGCGCAACCTTCGCTCGCATTAAATCCACTTCGTTGCGGTTGTAAAAGCAACAACAACAGCAGCAACAACAACAACAACTTGTCATGCCGCATGCCGCATGCAACCCCCGTTTTTGCGTCGTTGTCGTCGTTGACTGTTTGTTTTTAATGAAATTATAATAAAAACACATTATGTGCGAGAGGCCGGGCGCACTTCATTTTTCATTTTGGCGCGACGCATTTCCTTTGACCACCACAGCAATAACAACAGCAACAGCAACGAATCCGGTCTTGCCCCGCAACAGCGTGCAACGTGCAACGTCACAAAAATGCGTTATAAGGCACAAGGATGATGACGACAACGACAACGATGATGATGATCATGATGATGATGATGATGATGATAATAATGGAGCAACGATGACGTTGCCTCTTAATTATTAATAAAGCCAATTGCAACAAGGCAACTTTTGCAACTTGCCGCTCAACACCGAAGCTGAAGCTGAAACTGAGACTGAGGCTGAAGCTGACGTTGATTCTGGCCAAGCCAAAACCAACATGTTAACTTTTTAATTAACGAGTTTTCTTTTTCGATTTCAATTTGCCAGCCAACACACACAACAACACACACACACACACACACACACACGCTGCCCACAGAACTGGCCTGCAGCTCTGATTGCTGTTGTTGTTGTTGTTGCTCGTTTGTTGCTTACTCAGTCCCTGATCCATGGCGTCGAGTCGAGTCGCCCAGTTACCGAGTTACCGTTTCTGCCTGTGCGTGCCACGCTTGCCACATGCCGCATGCCGCTTGCCGCATTGGGCGCAACCTTAGCGCACTTTTATTTTAATTTAATTTAGCTGCAAGAAGTCGTTGCATGCCTCGCTGCACCAAAGCCAAGATCCCGCTCTCCCTCTCTCTCTCTCTCTTTCGCTCGCTCTCTCAACAAGTTTGGCTAGTTGCAAAACTCTTGGGCAATGGCCATTTATTAATAAAATATTTGCAAATTGTTGTCATGTGGCAGCGCCTCTCTCTCTCTCTCTCTCTCTCTCTCATTCTCTCTGACTTGCCACAAGGCTGCAACCAAGTTCTAGTTGACTCCGTCGAGTGTCATAAATTAAAGGATTACTTGCCACAGTCAGGACACCAAGCGGCAGCTGCATGCAGAGCAGTAAACAGCGGAGAACAAACAAGAGAAAGACACCAAGAGTGAGAGAGAGAGAGAGAGGAGAGGGTGAATAAATAGAGGGGAGAGACAGCTCTGCATGCTGCAGCAACGGCTGGCTAAGCAAGTTGTTAGCATTAAAAGGCCGCAGCACAATGTGTGGCAATTACACTCTGCAGCATGGCAGCGATTTAAATACGCTACAACAATCGATCGACAACGTTTCATTTGCAATTGCACTTCATTAATATCAAGTATACGCAGCACTTCAAAATAATCACAGATCAATCACAGCAATCAGCTTTCTAAAGACATTGCTAGCATACTACAACTCGATTGTAGCATTCAGCTTTTGAAACACATCTCAGGAGTTCTTTTCCTTCTCTTAAGACAGTATATTTTAAGATAGTTTATCTCATTAACTTAATTAAATGCAAGTAAATATTATTCAGTTTTCTAAAGAATGTAGCTGTATTATATCATTCAGCTTTTGAAACACATCTCGAGGATTGTTTTCCTTCTCTTATGAGCATCATATTTAAAGTAGTTTATCTCATTAACTTAATTAAATGCAAGTAAATATTATTCAGTTTTCTAAAGAATGTAGCTGAATTATATCATTCAGCTTTTGAAACACATCTCGAGGATTGTTTTCCTTCTCTTATGAGCATCATATTTAAAGTAGTTTATCTCATTAACTTAATTAAATGCAAGTAAATATTATTCAGTTTTCTAAAGAATGTAGCTGAATTATATCATTCAGCTTTTGAAACACATCTCTGGGATTGTATTGTATTATTGTATATGAACAGCATATTTAAAGTAGTTTATCTCATTATTATTATTCACTAAGCTTATCTGTTCAATATTCCATTTCAAATTTTAAGAATTTCATGCAAATATATAATGAGAAACATTCGAAATTGCTTAAACTATTTTTTCTCAATATATTTATTTTGTTTTCAATTTCTTTGGAAATTTTTTCTATTTTTTCCTAATATTATATTTATTTTGTTTTCAATTTCTTTGGAAATTACTGAATCTATTTTTTCCTAATATTGCATTTATATTGTTCTCAACTTTTTGAAACAACTTGTATATAATATTTCTTGTAATATTTTAACCAGTTTTATTTAACGTTAAGATTCTTCTTTTATTATTAAAATGTGCATAATTTCTTTACTTCAATTCTTTTAGAATGTATTATTATTTATTTCTAGAATTTTGAATGCTTACAGTTAAATTTTAGAGTTACAGAGGAAAAAGAATAGTCACATCTTAGGTAGCTCTATATTTAACCGTAAGCATAATACTATAAATAAATATACTTTTAAAAAATGAAAAAGTCTAGGAACATGGTTAACAAGTTTGATATTCTTAACACTTGGAATTTAAAGATCTTTTATTCATTGCTTCCAATTATTTTAATTCTTGTTGACTGAAAGTTCAGTTTCAAGTCAATTACCAAATATTGAAACTGAATATTTCGAGTAATTAAATACATTTTTTTATAGTTCACAACTTCTATAGTTTGTTATATGTTATGCTCTATAAGAAATTGGAACTCGAAAGCCGAGTGCAGTGTTATTAAGCTGACAATCAGAGGAGGCAAGCAGCCTGGCTGAAGTCATTGGAGTCCCTGTTGCGGATGTGAGTGGCAAGTGTGTGTGTGTGTGTGTGTGTGTGTGTGCCTCTTATACATATGTATATGCATGTAGGTGCGTTTTGCCGCTGCCTCGTCTGCCTCTCTCATCTGCCTTGGTGGCTACTGTGTGAGCCGCAAGCCGCGAGTTGCGCGTGCGCGCCCTGCTACCGATAAGATCGTTTGCAGAGAGCGAGAATGGGAGAGAAAAAGAGAGAGAGAGAGAGGGAAGACAGAGACTGAGGCTGAGGATCGGATCGGTAGCAAGGCAATAAGCCATACTAATAGGCTGTTGCTGCCGGGCACAATCGGCGGTTCGCATCAGCGATGTGATGCCGTTGATGTTGAAGGTGCCTCCTTTTTGCAGCCCTCTCCCCGCTGCCTCTCTCTCACAAAACACGGTCTCCGCCTTCGCGCTTACATTTGCCACATTTGTATGAATAATTTAATTATTGTTTAAATGTTAATTAATGCAACGTGAGACGAAACGAGACGCGACTTCAGACGAGACGAGTTGAGTCGAGTTGAGTTGAGTCGATAGCAGGCAACGTTAACTGAGCAAATGCACTTCCATTTCCATTCGCATTCACATTCGCATTTCCACTTCCACTTCACTTCTCTGTTTTGTTTTAGTCTTTCTTGAGTTTTGCACCTCCACCACTTTACACGCTCCAAAAACAAGCGAGACGAGTCTTTATAACTTGACAGACACGCATTTGGCATTAATGGGTTGGTTAACAGACACCAACAACAGCAACTGCTGTGGGAGAAAAGCCAACCACCAACGCACTATGAATGAAAAAAGCAAAAAAACCAAGATACAAATATGTAAATGCGTCAAATTTGCAATTAGATGATAACTGCGATCGCATTGTTGCAACTTGCCACACAAGCTGATAAAAGCGCAACTAATTAAGAGCACTTCTCTCTTTTCCAACTGCTCTCTCATGATATATTGTTGCATGGCACGACACAGCATGTGAATGCGAGCTTTTGACACGCTGCCATGGCCGAGTGCCGTAGCAATGAGCATTAGAAATCTATGGGAATTCCAATGTTGAACAATGCACTAAAGTGCATTAGCTTTTAACGGTAGCACTAGCACTTGAGTGTTGAACAGGAAACTGAACAAGTTGCCATTAATGGAAATCTCTAAATACTTAGAAATTAGTCAAGTTTACAGTACAACACTTTAAACAAATAATGATTTGATAATCACCTGCAATTAATACAGATAAACAAGTGTTGTATAAAAATCTTCAATTCTTTAAGAAATGGTTTTCAACGTACTTTAATTCTAAAGTCTACATTTTGATATTTGATTTGATTTTATTCTAAAATTAACTTCTAGGAATGTTTTTAAATTTGAAAATGTTTATTTTTTAGGTATTTATAATATACAATCTTAATTCAAAGTGTTTCTAATTGGAAACAAATTACGAAATAAAGTTCAAGAATCCTCTATGAATCTTGGAGATATGTTCCCACTACATTTTCTACTGTTATATTCTAGAAGAACACTAAATAAATCGATTTGAAGCAACCTCTATGCAGTATAGAAGGATTTACCGTTATTTGCAATTCTCTAATATGTAATTTTCATTATGTCATTCAATTTCAAACTGACTGCTTGACATTTAAATGATCTGCACTTTGTGGTTGCATTGATCTATAGTTATTCTTTTGGAATTTTCATTGTTGGATTTTATATAACACATATAGTAATGTACACTACAGAGTCATAGATACTTATTTTAGTGTCCCTCTCTCTCTCTCTCTTTCTATCTGTCTCTCTCTTATTTCTGTTGCTGCTATTTTAACGTAAACGCAGCGAAACTTGAAACTCAAGCAATTAACAGAAAAGATTTGCGTTTTGTTGTTGTTGCTGCTGTTGTTGTTGTTGTTCTTGTGGTTATGTCTCGAGTCTCGGAGTCTCTCCGCTCGTTTTCTTCTCGTCTGCCAAATGCAGTGACGACGACGACGACGTTAATTAAAACAAATGGCAAAAATAAACAACAGGCAGCAGCACAGAAACTAAAAGTAAACTAATTAAAAGGATCGCAGCACAAAAGTTTCGACTTACATATGCAGAAAATTGTTGCTTTTTTGTTGGGGGAGCAAAGCACGATGATGACGTTCGAAGACGTTGATGATGATGATGATGAAGACGGCAGGCAAAAGAGGAAGCTCGTTCAGTTATTGTTCTTGGTTGTTGCTCTCGTTTCTCGTTTGTGTCTGTCTTTCTCTCCCTGCAGAAAGGCTTTTCTCTGTGCTTCGTTCTATTTAGCTATTTAGCTATTCTTTCTGTTGCTGCTTTTTATATTTATTTGTTTCTAGTATTTCGCTTGTTTGCGTTGTTTGTTGTACAATTTGCACACAGGAATGTGGATGCTCTTCTACTTCTTCTTCAAGTTGCTTTCCTTTTGTTTTGTTTATGTTGCTGTTCAGTGCTAATTGAGTGCGAATTTTAATAGTCGTACTAAACGCATGAAAATTGTTGCTTCACACACACACACACACAAACACTGACACACACACGCACACGTGCACTGTAGAACAAGGGAAGAGAGAGTGCGACCGAGCGAACGATATGCGCGCGTGATTTACCGTTGATTGAATTAGTACAGATGGCAAGAAGAACACGCCCGCCCAGCAGAAAACGTAGCGAAGATCACTCAACACACGACGCCGACTGCGAATTGAGAGTAAGAGTGAGAGAGCAAGTAACGAGCCGACACCTGCAACAACACACAAATACAAATACACAGACACAGACGCAAACGCACGCGAAACTGAACTCGACTCAATTAGTTAGCTCGTAAATTTGCATATTTCAAATTATTGCTTCACACAAAACGCCAGCGGGGGGTGGTGGGCGTAAAATACACAACCAGCGAAGATCTTTTCGTTGTTGCTTTACTTGTTGTTATTGCTGCTGTTGTTGTTATTACTGTTGTGGCATGTAAACACACACAAGCACACTGCAATCACACATAAATATGTTTGGTGGCCCCAAAAAAAAAAACAAACAATTTCAATAATAAACAAATGAGATTCGCACTTTTGATTTTGCTTGCACACACACGATAAATCGCGTAACGTAATTTTGTTCGTAGCTGTTGTTGTTGCTCTGCTGCTGCTACTTCTGCTGCCTGCGCACACAACACGACCGCCAGCGCCGAAGTTCACTTGACGAATGCGACGAATGCTGGCTGGGCATGAATGAAAACCGAAAAGCAGCAATTGTTTGTTGTTGCTGCTGCTGGCGTTGGCGCTGCTGCTGTTGTTGCTGCTGCTGCTGCTATGTTAGGTGGTTGGGCCAGCCTTGCGCTCTCTTTGCGTGCGTGTGTGCGCTCTCTCACTCACGCTCTCTGTGCAGTTGGCTTATCAGCTGCTTTGACTGAGACCGGCATTTGCTGCTGCTGCTGTTGCTGTTACTTTTGCGAGGGTTGTTTTGGCTCTTGCGCATACATGCAATGTGTTGTGGGTGGGGTTGTGAGAAGGGGGGTATTTTAGTTCGTTGTTTTTTTTTTAATGTTTTTTTTCGCATTTAGCTGTTGGGGCTGCGCTGCCATTGGATGCCCAAGCATTTGGGATTTCACTGGCAGCCGCCTATCGCAGGTGCCGTTTAAATCGAGGGTAGCAGCAGCGCCGTTAACAGAGCTCTGTTAAATCGCACCTGTGCGTAGGCGCGCACTGTTAAGCAGCCGCTGTTAACACAGACAGACAATTCGCATTGTGTGTTGTAGGTGGAGCTTGTGTTTCTTATGTAAACGGAGCAATAGAATTTCCTTTTTTATGTTTTTAATTAAATGACAAACCCTTTTCACAGCACTTTCATCATCACGTTTCTAATGAGTTGACAAAAATATAATTTTTTATATTTGACATGGGGTTGCAAATTATGGTTGTTGTTGTTGTCGTAGTTGGTCATTTATTATTTTGCACCTCGAACTGATTTGATTTCTGTCGGTTAACCGAGCGACTTGACAGACACATTTCACGTTATCTTCTCTGCCAACCCCTTCTTTTGCTACCATAACAAATTTGCGCAAAAAAAAACAAAATGAGTGAGAGAGAGACAGAATAATAATAACACATAATAGAAATACGAATAGCGAAACGACAACCACATAATGAATTGGCTGCATAAATAATAGGCTCAAACTACTTAGGATAAGCGTAGCACACGCACCCAAGACACAGATACTCACACACACGCACACGCACACACACACAAACACACAGATTGCGAAGCAGCGCATCCACCGCAAACCCCTGGGCTGCATCCCCTTGACAGGGGCAAAAACGACGGCGAGTGCGAGTGCTGGCAAAGAGCAGCATTATTCATACATAAAAAGCCAATTAAAAATTTATAATAAACCCCGCGCCAAATGCAACAACCCCAAAAAAAAAAACAAACCAACTCCAGCAACAGCACAACAAAATTAATGTAAGCTATATCAAGCAGTGCGCACAGTGGGACCAACGTTATGTTATAAAAGTAGCTACCTCTCTTTTGATTACGATTTGATTTTAAAAAGATTGATAACTAAAATTCTATATACTAAATACTCGATATTCACTTGTACTTAGCAATTTCAAAACCGAAATAAAAGAGCAATATTGATATATTTATTAAAAAAAAAATTATAACTAAAATAAAATTATCCAAATCCTAAGAAAAGGCGCTGCCTATATTCCGAATTTCATAAAAAAAATAATTTAATATAATAAAATAAAATAAATATACATATCTACTTAAGATGATGATAAAAACTGATACATAAATTTAAACTATTCAAAACTTAAGAAAAGAAGATCCTGACTTTATAATTATGCTAACGTAATTTCCCTTTCTCTTTAAATTGTAAATTTCAAAGAGTAAATAAGAAAAGAATTTTTGTCCAGTCCCGTCTTGTGTAGACACAAGATGCGAAAAGACTTTATCACTTCGTTTTGCCGTATATGCGGAACTGATTATCTACAAGACTCGTCGAGTATAAATTCTTGCCAAAGGGAAATTTAAATTTCCCTCGGCTGCGCTGGCAGAATTTGTACTCGACGTTTCTTGTAGAAAATATGCGGTGCAGCTCTTGCCGAAAATCTGTGCTTAGATTCTAGTGCGTAGTTCGGAATATGCAAAATAAAAATACGCTCAAAAATATATGCAGTAAATAAAATGTTTATTATACTTGAAATTAAATTTATTAAAACTAAAACAATGAGTACTTACAATTATAGTTATGTTCTCTAATTAGTTTAACTTATTACTAAACAATTATATTTATATTCTATTTATTATTTTCTAATTGCCTTGCCTTGGCATTGGCCTTGTAATTTCTATTCTTAAATTTAAACAAGTAAAAAGGTAACAGTCGAGTGTGCTCGACTGTGAAATACCCGCTACCCATTTTTAATAAAGGTAAAATATTGCGGTATTATTTTCAAAATATACCGAAAATACTAAAAATATACCAAATGGTATATTTGGTATATCGATATTGTACCACATTCAAAATATACCATAGACGGCACAATATACCAGATTGTCAGAAAAAACAACTAAGACCCCTAGTAAGTGGTAGCTGGTACATTAAGCAAAATATCAAAATCTCTACTGTGCTTGTGGTTAGTTCCAACAAATATTATATATTTGAGCATTTAATGCTGTTTGATTGCAAGTTATATAGATTAACATAAAAGTGTTAAATTCTTGATCATGATTGCTTTGCAATCTTTGGTTTTGTTCTACGATCAGCTAACTCGGGACTCGGCTCGATAGGAGGCAGGCGTTCAACAAATCGCGATGGAATGCCCAAAGTGATCAACTCTTGGCGATCGCGACCCTTGAGGTCGTTATAGTAGCTGTATGCTTCCCAGGCCAATTCACTTAGCTTCGGCACCGTCAGCCACATCTTGTAGAGTCCCATCACACCGGGTCTCGGAGCCCAATTACCCTTACTCTCAACCCCACCGAAGACGAACAAGCAAGCGTTCCTCATCAGGGCGGCCGGTGAGATGTATGTGGGTAACGGTGTACGGGCGGTGAGAAGATGCGTCCACTTCATGGTGCACAAATTGAGCTTCCATATGTCGGACAGGTAGCTAAAGAATTCCGCCTCCTGGCCGCCACAGATGATGGCTTCAATGTCGCCGTTGGAGCAACGTCGCTGCACACATGCAAACAGCTGACGTGCCCTCGGATAGCCTTCGTTCTCCGCTAGCATGCGGTCATCGGGCTGGGTGTGATGCTCAAGCCAAGTGTGGGTGGTCAGATTGAAGGTGAGAATGTGCTTGAAGTCGTGCAATTGCATATCAATGTCGCCGCCGCCTAGACAATAGATGAACTTGCCATCGGTGATCACTTGGTGGCCAAAGCATCCCTTGGGAAAGTCGAGAAAGAAGAGATTGTTCAGATCACTTTTGTAGAGCACCTGCCACAGCCTCTTGTGGAAATCGTAGCGATGCACGTCGCATACGGGGATTGAGTTCAATGTGCCACCAATCACGTACATAAAATGCTGATGCGACACATATGCTGCACCATAACCTGCCCTCGGCAGAACGCCTTCGTCGGCCCGGAATATCGCATTTGTGCCATCGATAGAGTGCACCACAAAGCCATTTCCGATCCTTGGATTTTCATCGTCGGCAAAGTAGATCAATAGCTCATTTCCGTCGGTGTTCAGAAATGCTTTCATCCTCATGTGTTGGAGCGCGTGCATATTGTGCTTGAAACGCTCATCCAGTTTCCAGCGATTTGTTGCTGGAGTGTAGCTCCAAACCTGATGATGCGATCTCCGATGGACATCGAAACGAGGATAGCTGACAACCGTAAGCAAATTGAAGTTGCGTGCCACCAGATGGAGACGGCCTTGCATCCTGGCATTAAAAATATTGATTTTCGGTTGCCTTGTGAACGGGCATTCGATCAATTGCTGGCACTTAAAGCTGTAACGTGGCCGCTCGCTCTGCGACATGACTGCCCAATTATCATCTAACAAAAAGATTTCGTTCGTGGAATCGCTGTCGCTGTCGCTATCGTTTGAAGCTGGAAGGTTCACAACATCCCGGGGCCCCAGCGTTTGCAAATCCGCTCGTAAGTCAAATCCCAAGAGCATTTCCAACTGCTCATCGTCTGACGACCCTTCCATCGACTTTTTAGTTGATCTAGAATGTTTTAGTCCTTTGAGAAGACATGCTAAGCAAAACAAAGCTCGAGACTCACCATTCAAAGCACGCCGTTTGTGTTATTTTCGGGAACAGAAAAGTTGTCGCCAATAAGTTTATTGAATCACGACAACTACGAACAAAGTGATCGGCTTACTTTGTTCGTAGTTGTCGTTGATTTTGGGGATGCGGAATTAGCAGACGCCAAAACCTTCTTTTCAATTTGCAACTTACAAGCGAAATTAAATGAAACACATTTACAGCACTATTTGGTATATTTTTTTAGTATTTTTGCAGTATATTCGGTATATTTTGAAAATAATACCGTAATATTTAGCTTTTATTCAAAATGGGTAACGGGTACTCCACAGTCAACTTTGAGTTGTTTTCTTCTCTTCTTTATTGTTTCCTTTTTCTTTTTCTTTATTTTTATTGGTTATTTTTTACACCAAGACAGCTTACCATGGCCTCCTCATGAAGCTCTTCGTGCTCCCACTCTGATCGCTGCCGCGATCCACTTCGTATCCCAGAGCCGGTCACTCCGCGTGGGGTTTCCGTGCCTCGCCGGGACACCCCCCACCGGGTGGGTACCCACTGTAGGGTGTGCCGCGGTATCCACGCACTGCGCAAGTGTCCACGGTTTATCCAGCTGACACCAGAGAAGCGGCTCCGGGCAGTACTTGTTAATAAGTAGTGTCCCAACTGCCTGGCTTACCAGCACTCCGGAGGCACTTGCCGCAACGGTGGACGGTGCAGACATTGTGGCGAGGACCACCACATCATGCTGCACATGCGGGAGCCGCGTTCTAAGCGACGAGGGACGACGCAACCAACCGGCACCCTCCAGAGGAGCACAACCCAGGATATCCCATGGCAGCGATTCCGTGGCCGGCATCCGCAGGCCCATTGATCAACGCACCTAGACCCGCCATGACGTTGACGGCACTTCTACAGTGCAAAGGAATGAGCATACTCCCCACTGCAGTGGGAAAATCGTTGTGCTCAAACAGACGCTTGAGCAGAAGTTTTTCAAAGAGTTTTGCGAGGCCAGATATGAGACTGATTTGACTGTATGATGCCACATCGTCTGGGCATTTACCCGGCTTCAGACTCATCGTGATCTCAGCATATTTCCACAATTTGGGGAAATATCCTATGCTCAAAATGGAATTGTAAATATGTAACATAAGTATCAAATTGGAATAGCACCTGATTTGCGTTTTTTTCTTTTGACGCGATGCTTTGGACTAGGCCGTCCTGTTGTACTAGTCTCATCATTTATTTTCAATATTTTTTTAAATAAGTAGTTGGTATTGAAATTTGCATGTTTAACAAATTTTTATTAAATTATAAAATGTTTTATACATACAAAAATTTTATTGAAAAAATTCTTCAGTGAAAGTAAATATTTGAGCAAAATTGAAAATGCGCAAAATGTTAAGGAACTAAGTAATATTGTTTTACAAAATTACTTAAGATTGTTATTTTAATATGGTGTAGAATCTCCGTTTTCTTGTTCGACCAATTTCAAAAGTCGCGGCATTGAGTTCCCCAAGTTTTAAAGCCTGTTTGTGTCTATGGCATCCCATTCTTTAACAATGGCTTTCTTCAAGCCCTTCAATGACTCAAACTGCCTTCCACCTTTGTAGACTTTTGCTGACAGAACGCCAAAAAGGTTCTTAATTGGGTTCAAGTCCGGACTTATTGCTGGCCACTGCAATAGGAGTATATTTTTGTGATTCCAGGAACGACATCGTATACCTCGCAAGATGTATAGGAGCGTTATCCTGTTGAAATACCCAAAGCTGTTGAACTGTTGTCATCGCGCAATGACGATGAGGATTCCTCCAAGGATTCGCTTTCTTCGGTTATCGAGGAGAGCTCTGCCTCAATCGTTGTTAAGGACCAATCAGTCTTCTCTTCTTCTTCTGAAGTAGTTGGCGATATAATATCAACAAATCACCACTGCTCTGGAATTTTTGGTAGAACTTTATCGACATAGCCCTCAATTACTGTTTGACTTGACCGTCGACTGCTGCTAGATCGTCGACATTCTCAGCAAAGTCTGATCGATTTCGAGCCTTGACCATTTTCTTATGACTGTGGTTATGACTCCGGAAAATTTATATTGATGTCAGCATTGAAACCGAAAGATTCTATCAAATTCTTCATATCAATTTTTTAATTATATTCTTTATATTGATCGTCAGCTACACGTGCTTCATTTCGCGCTTCTTTCCTTCTCGTATTGTATACATAAAGTGCTTTTTGAGTTTACTATTAAATGATCGCATAATTTGGGGGAGAATGTTGAGGCGAGCACATTGTAGGCAAGTGTCACACTCTCCGATCTGCCGATCGCAAAGCACTCAATGCTTTTCGCTCACTCACAATGCGCTCACACTTTATCTCAAGCGGTCACTTAACCAACCCCCATTCTGTGCGAAAAAGAAAAAGGAACAACTTGTAATCTACGCCACTACAACAGAAGTTAAGAACAACAACAAATTTAACAAATAAACCAAAAACTTAGTTGAGCTCATTTGAACACTTACTTTTACATTCGCAATTTCTTTTCTCTCTATTAGAAATTTCTAATGTATTAAGACATTTCTCTTACGGTTTAATTGGTAATCAGTTTTTTCTAATAAAAGTAATATATTAAATAAAATAAAAAAACAAGTAAGAAAGTTATTGTCGAGTGTGCTCGACTGTGAGATACCCGCTACCCATATTTAATAAAGGCAAAATATTGCGGTATTATTTTAAAAATATACCAAAATACCAAAAAATACTAAAAATATATCAAATGGTATGTTTGGTATATTGATATAGTACACCATTCAAAATATACCATAGACGGCACAATGTGTCAGATTGTCGACCAAAGCAACTCAGACCCCTAGTAAGTAGGCGTTTTTGCCCATACAAAAGTATTTCTTTAATAACTTCCACAATTTTTATTTGATCGCAACCAAATTTTCAGGAATCATAACTACTATAGTATTTATTGTATATACCAACTCTAGCTTTAAAATTAAACTTGTTATTCGACTTTTTTGATTTGCGGGGGCGGAAGTGGGCGTGGCAAAAATTTGAAACAAACTTGATCTGCGTGCAAACATAACAAATGCTGGCGAAAAAAATTATAGCTCTATCTCTTATAGTCTCTGAGATCCAGTGTTTCATACGGACGGACGGACAGACGGACATGGCTAGATCGTCTCGGCTGTTGACGCTGATCAAGAATATATATACTTTATAGGGTCGGAGATGCCTCCTTCTACCTATTTAATACATGTCCTGCCGGCACAAAGTTATAATACCCTTCTACCCTATGGGTAGCGGGTATAAAAACAAATATAGATGAATTTCTTAAAGTGATTGTTATTTTCAAGGCCGTTGGAAATAAATAATTCAATGATTTCGACATTTGCACCACTGTGCCAAGCGACCTCAAAGTGAAAGCTTGAAAGCATGTGAGAATTGTACACAGGAAGAGAAAGAGGACGAGACATGGATTTGGAATTGGTATTTTTGGGTTGAAAGCGTTCCTTGGTTGATGGGAGAAGAGGACTGAAGGACTGTGAAGGGGGTTGCACACGCATCTAGCGCTAAATTAGATGTAAAATAATGAACATTTCAATTAAAATAATTAATATTATGAAGTGCATGGCCTGCTTGCTCCCTGACAATGGCCAAGGCAGATGAGTTTCAAGATCCTGAGGCTGCTCGAGCTGCAAGTCGAGCCCAGCAGCCACTAAGCACTCAATTAAGCATTTTAATGTTTATGGGACCAGGTTATGTTATGGTGTTGTTGTTCTGTTTGAAGCATGTGCGAGCGAGAGAGAGCGAACGAGATGTGTGTCTCAGTGCCAACGAGGGAGAGAGGGAGAGGGAGAGCGATGAGCCAAGGCTTTTTAATTATAATTAAACATGCGAGCGAGCGAGCAATTGCTCCGGTGGATGAATGGATGGATGAAGCTATGCTAGATGGTACACATACATACATATAAGCATGCTTTTGCTTGGGTTTCGTTGGGTTGGCATAATCACTTAGCCGCGTGCAGCGCAGCATTTAAAATTAATTCTACTCAAGTGCGTTTTGGCCGCCCAAAACACGTGGCACACGTGGAACGAACCCCCGGCTACGAATTTCCCTCTGAATGGGGAGCCAAGAAGAGTCCAAAAAAAAAACAAAACAAAACTTGGCCTGCGATTACCGTTAGCATTTTTGCGAGCGAAACAAATTGCACGCTAATTGCTTATGTTCAATTAAAAGCAAACTCCAAACGAAACAAACCAAAATCATAATGTAACCACGGGGTGCTGAGGAATTTCGACACACTGTGCGCTTTCCCACAAAAAACAGTGTTGCCACACCTTCGTTCACAATAAGATTGTGACACACTCTCTATAAAGAGTGCAATATTTCTAGTTATAACTTAAATATGCAAATTTAAAATTATTTAATTTTATATAAATTAACTATTTGCAAATTAAAAACAAAATTAGTAATTAATACTAAATGAATATTGTAAGAGTTTTATTGAAATGTATAGAAAAATTATTTAATTCTTTAGAAAACAATTTAAAAATGTAAAGTATATAAAACTGAAACTCTTAATTAAAAAATTTATTTTTTTCATGAAATGAAATATGTTGAAAAGATGTTAAATCTTAATGAAATTTATTATTTTACAAATTGATATTTCTTAGATTTTTTAAATGTTTTATATAAAATGTAAAAATAAAATTTAATTTAATGAAAACCTATTCTTTTAAAAATTTAAGAAATTGTATTTTTAGAATGGCAACATTGTTCCTAACGTAATTGTAGCTGCTTCCAGTCACATTTTCCTAACTGTAATCACACAAAAGTCTTACAAAACAGCATAAAATCAGCTAAATTGATGGTACTGACAACAAAATACAAGATGTGCACAACAGCAGAGACTGAGTGAAGAAGAGAAAGAGAGACACACTGTGCGAGCAACAAGGAGAGGACGAGAGAGAGAGAGAGAGAGAGCACAGACAGAAGGACGTTGGCAATGAATGCTTTTTGTTTTGGTTTTGATCCTTTGCGCAAATAATTGCCTAATTGTCTCTGGTCGGGGCTTGTCAGTGGCACGCATCGTTGTTGCCACAACTGCTGTTGCCGATGCTGCATGCAAATGGCAACGCATATTTCTTACACAAATCCATTCTCATCTATTAATTGGCAGCCCTCAGCAGCTGCTGGCCAGAATCGAGAGCATCGCTCCCCTTAACACAATTAAGCGCTTCTGCAAATAAAAAATGAAACCAAGGATGCGGTTCCCACTCTCTCTCTCTCTCTCTATCTCTGTATCTCTGTCTCTCTTTCGGTCTACATAAATATGCAAATGCATTGTGCTCGAGCATTTTTTATTTACCTTTGGGATATCTATTGGTTTCGCTTGGGTCTTGAGTTCACCAGCTAATCTATCTTTTTAATTATCTTTTTTAGAGAATAAAAAAATAAAAGGTGCTACACATTTTTCAACTTTATTAAGTTTTTTTGAAAGTTTCAGATTAGAGAATATAGCTAAAAAAAAAATAAAAATGGCAAAAATATTTAATTTCCAAATGTTAAAAGAAATGTTTACAAAAATTTTTCTTATCTTAAATCTTTAACATCTTGATCTTATTAAATATTCATAATTTATATCTATAAGTTTCTTGAAAGTTTCAGCTTTAGATAATATATAGGTCAAAAATTAAAATAATAATTACAAAAATATTCAATTTAAAAATGTTTAAAAAACGTATAATCTTAATCTTAGTAGGTATGTAAATAATTAAGTTGTTAATTATTGTTAATATAGTTATTAAGAAGAAGATACACAAATAACATTTTATTTAATTCCAAATTAATCATGAACAAAAATTTGTAAAAGTTACGAAATTAAAGAAAGCCAAAGGCAACGCAACTAGCGTTTCTTAAGTTTTTAAACTACCTTAGCTAATACAATAAATACGGAAATAAATAAATTAAAAATAAATGATATAATTTATTTTAATAAATTATATTGAATATTCAATATAATAAACAATAAATACTTATGGAATATTGAATACAAGAAAAGATACACTAAGCAGAAAAAGTCTGCGTACAAACTTAACGCGCAACTTTGATGTTAAATAAAAATAGTTGTATTGAAGATATTGGCTTCATTTTTTTTTTAAATTAACAACATATCTATTATGAAAAAATATAACCAGTCTTCATTTATTTCCATCAGCAACTTTTTTAATTAAAATCAAAAAAACAAAAAATACACCAGTTTTCGAATCAGAAAAAGTCTGCGTACAAACTTAAATTAGTTTAAAAAAAAGCCATTTATTAATAAAATATTACAAAAATTAGTACGATGTAGGATAAATAGGAAGGTTTATTGTGCCAATCAAGCGTTTTGGCATTGATTAAACCAATTTTTGGTGAATTCTGGTGGTATTTCGATCCACTCATCCAAAATTGCTCCCGAGGGAGGAAACCGTTCGTCAAACTGGACCAAAAAGGGAAATCTCAGCGGGAAATTGTCGAATTTGTTTTTAAAACGCATTCTATGATTAAAAAAGTCAAAAAAAATTGGAATCAAACCGGCACAGTTCAATCAAAGCCACATTCTGGTAGGCCTCCAAAGCTGACGATCGAGAAGAGCGGGAGATTTTGATGTCGGTGAGGCGTAATCCTGGGTCAACTGCCGCAAAAATTGGTCAGGACATAAAGGAGAACTATAAGAAGGATTTACATGATAAAACAATCCGAAAAATTTCCGAAAAATTTCCAAAAAGTAGGACTTTCATGCCAGTGTTGCGCGCGGAAGAAGATTCTCATATCACCCGTCAGTAAAGCGAAGCGCTTTGATTTTACAAAAAATACATCCAATAGCCTTTAGCCTTTTTGGAACAAAGTTATTTTCAATTATTGGAGCAATTTGACATAAAAGGGCGAAAATTTGAGTGGCGCAAACCTGGCACAGCCCTTGATGTGCATAACCTTGCGCCAGCAGTTAAGTACGGTGGTGGCAGCGTGAGCAACACAGGCATGAAAGTCCTACTTTTTGGAAATTTTTCGGAAATTTTTCGGATTGTTTTATCATGTAAATCCTTCTTATAGTTCTCCTTTATGTCCTGACCAATTTTTGCGGCAGTTGACCCAGGATTCTCTCCCGCTCTTCTCGATCGGTCAGCTTTGGAGGCCTACCAGAATGTGGCTTTGATTGAACTGTGCCGGTTTGATTCCAATTTTTTTTGACTTTTTTAATCATAGAATGCGTTTTAAAAACAAATTCGACAATTTCCCGCTGAGATTTCCCTTTTTGGTCCAGTTTGACGAACGGTTTCCTCCCTCGGAGCAATTTTGGATGAGTGGATCGAAAATACCACCAGAATTCACCAAAAATTGGTTTAATCAATGCCAAAACGCTTGATTGGCACAATAAACCTTCCTATTTATCCTACCTCGTACTAATTTTTGTAATATATTTTATTAATAAATGGCTTTTTTTTAAACTAATTTAAGTTTGTACGCAGACTTTTTCTGATTCGAAAACTGGTGTATTTTTTGTTTTTTGATTTTAATTAAAAAAGTTGCTGATGGAAATAAATGAAGACTGGTTATATTTTTTCATAATAGATATGTTGTTAATTTAAAAAAAAAAATGAAGCCAATATCTTCAATACAACTATTTTTATTTAACATCAAAGTTGCGCGTTAAGTTTGTACGCAGACTTTTTCTGCTTAGTGTAAATATATCATATAAGTATTTATTACCCAATCAATTAAATTTTAACATTTCCTTCGCATTTTTTTGGCTGCCTTATTTCAAGATGGCTGCCAAGGCGGCCTGCAGCGTCTTATAATTTGCTCATTTGCATTTTTCGCCAGTGTGTACACACGAAATTGCAGAGCAATTAAATTGCTGCGCTTGCAAATTTTTGCATACATGTGTAATCACTTTTCTTTTCGCTTCGTCTTTTTGTGTAGCTCAATTTCGCACGCCGTTGTTATTGTAATTATTATTATAGCTGCTTGTTGTCAACATATTGATTGCCTTTGTGCATAATATGTTAACGAGGGCACAAAAAAATAAAAATAAGGTACATAGCTACCAGGGCTGCTGTACAGCGCTTCTAATTGCGTTGCATTGTGCTGCAAGCAAGAAAGCAACAACAACAACAATGATATCCAATTTCAATACGTAATTTATTAACTGTGACTGTGCAATACGAATTGGCTGCTCTCAATGCACTTTAAAAATTGCCCCTCTGGCCGAAGCTTCCAGTTAACGTTAGCGACTTTTAAGCGGCGCATTTGCCACCCATGATAAATGATAGGGCGACGCCTACGCGCGTCAAGGGTTGTCACCGTCGCCGTTGACGTCGTCGCCGTCGCCGCAGTTACTGTCGCATTTTGCGGTACGCCGCAACGCCGATCAAATGGCCGCGATAAGCGCTGACAACGACACCGGGCAAAAGCCGCCAAGCCAGGCTAAACGTAGCCAAGCTGGGCGAACGTTGGCTGCGGTTGACAGTACAAACGGTTGCAGTCAAAATTAATTAGAATTTTGAAACAGCAGAAAACCACGAAGAAAGTCGCACTTCTACGCGGTCGCAACGAAGTGTGAACACACTAACAAACACACAGTGTTGCCATAAATAATGTTGAAACAGTTTGATTTTTATTTTGAAATATATTCGTAATTTAACTTATTGCTTAGTTCAATATACAAATATATTAATCTTTAAAATATATTAAATTCTTGAAGAAATTTAGAAATTTACATACAATAGTATTTAATTTTCCATTTTAATATACATACATACGTAGTATACATTTTTTTATTATTAAAATTCAACAAATTGTAAATGGCTTTCAACTATGTTAAAATTGTTTTATACTTACATAGTATATCATATAATATAAAATTGTTGAAATTATTAATCAAATTTTCCAATGAAACGCATTTGGCCTACTTGACAACACAGTCAAGAAGCCTTCCATTTCGCAAGGGTGCATGGTTAGCGGTAAATTGAAATCAGTACAAAACAGCAAGCAAGTAAAATAAAAAACGATCATTAATCATCAGGCCAAAAACCAAAAGGGTTGACACGCTCGACACTGCCCGAAGTACAAAAACAAAAAACCGAAACCAAAACAAAACAAAGCGCAATAGCAAAAGCAAAAAAAAAAAGTGAGTGAGGAACGCAACCCAATTGTGTTTCGTGTCATGCCAAGACGGAGACTGCAAGAATTTTATGCAGATCGTTAGATGAATCGTCTTGTAGAATGCTTCTTGCATTGAGTCTGGTGTACGCGCCCTCTTAGCGCAACGCGTAATTTCCCTAACGCCTACTTTTCTCGAACATGTGCAAGAATTTTATGCAGATCGTTAGATGAATCGTCTTGTAGAATGCTTCTTGCATTGAGTCTGGTGTACGCGCCCTCTTAGCGCAACGCGTAATTTCCCTAACGCCTACTTTTCTCGAACATGTGCAATTTTGTGTATCATTTGTCATTTGTTTTGTGAGTGCTGTACAAGAAAGTTGATTTTTTCCTGCGCGTCTTTTATAAAACAATAAGAGGTAAGTTGTTAATATTATTAAACTACTATTCTAATCTGATTTAAATTAAAAAATATATATTTGTATTTGTATTTATATTTACAGTTTTGAGGACCACGAAAGAGCTACGTTGGATGATAAAAATAAAAACTACAAGGCATTGTTCAGGGCGAAGAATATTGAAAACGGCGAAATAAATTAATTTTTTCTTTTAGCTATTATATTATTTAGTTATAAGTAAAACTGTTTAGATAATATTATATATAAATTTAAGTACTCATTGTATTAGTTTTAATAAATTTAATTTCAAGTATAATAAACATTTTATTTACTGCATATATTTTTGAGCGTATTTTTATTTTGCATATTCCGAACTACGCACTAGAATCTAAGC
The DNA here is from genome assembly GCF_009650485.2 of Drosophila albomicans. Taxonomy (NCBI): domain Eukaryota; kingdom Metazoa; phylum Arthropoda; class Insecta; order Diptera; family Drosophilidae; genus Drosophila; species Drosophila albomicans. The sequence continues at coordinate 4,309,792 of NC_047627.2, read as the reverse complement.
ACAGATTTTCGGCAAGAGCTGCACCGCATATTTTCTACAAGAAACGTCGAGTACAAATTCCGCCAGCGCAGCCGAGGGAAATTTAAATTTCCCTTTGGCAAGAATTTATACTCGACGAGTCTTGTAGATAATCAGTTCCGCATATACGGCAAAACGAAGTGAGTAAGTCTTTTCGCATCTTGTGTCTACACATGACGGGACTGGAAGAAAACTTGTATATTGTCTACGAATAAAACACAATCGGGAAGAAGCACAAACGAACGCATGAAGGGTAGCTTGACCGGCGCCAACAACAACAATAACAGCAATAACTCCAACAGCAGCAGCAACAACAACAGTGACGCTGACAGTACTAATAACAGTGAGTATGAAAGCAGTGACGCTAAACAGCATCAAAAAGAACAACAAAAACAGCGACGCTAAACAGCATCAAAAAGAACAACAACAACAGCGAAGCTAACATCAACTACAAGAACAACAAGAGTTATGCCATTAGCAGCAGCGACAGCAACAACAACAACAGCAATAACTCCAACAGCAACAACAACAGTGACGCTGACAGTACTAATAACAGTGAGTATGAAAGCAGTGACGCTAAACAGCATCAAAAAGAACAACAAAAACAGCGACGCTAACAGCATCACAAAGAACAACAACAACAGCGAAGCTAACATCAGCTACAAGAACAACAAGAGTTATGCCATTAGCAGCAGCGACAGCAACAACAACAACAACAGCGTCTGTAACAGCAGTACCAAGAGCAACAACAAAATGCAAAACGCAGTTACCTTTTACTTCAATTCTTTTTATTGTCTATTCTTCGACATTGAGACGATTGCTACGCTTACGCGTTGTTGTCTTCTTCTGCCGCTGCTCCTCTTCCTCATCGGATGATTCTTGCAGCATTGACAAAAACTGCACACTATGATTGTCGACCATATCGCGCAGATCTTCCGCTGTGCGCGTCTCCCTCATTAGTGACGCAATCTTGTATTCGTTCAAGGTCGGATTGTCCAAGAGTTGATGACGCAGCTGCTTGAAGCGTCGCTGAAGAGTGGCATACGACACATTAGCAGCTCCATCTGCTCCAACTAAGGCAGCATCACCTTCGAGCAGATATTGTACGGCCAATTCGAGATTGTTGTTGGCATACGACAACGCTTGACGCGCCTTCTCCTTGGAGTAGCCCATTTCATCCACCAGCGTGTGCAGCGAATCATTTGCATCAGTTTCGATGCTCTCATTGATCGACGACGACATTTCTTTGGCAGCAGTTTCCAGCACTCGCAAGAATATGTTTACAATTCAAGGCACATGGCAGGCAATGACAATTTTTGAGCTAACAGTTGTTTTGGCATGTTAACAGGCTGCTCTGTTAATAACACCGCGATGAAAAAGCTCCATTGCTCCTTAAGCTTATTTAACATTTGCATTTTTATTTCAATTTTACAGCTTAAGAAAATTGAAAATTGAAAGAAAAGCAAATTGTCAGATTCTCAAAAAATACTTATTATCTTAGCTGTTTATCAATTTGTCGATAAGCAAAACCGCAAAACTTCAAAATTAACTGCCAATCGCTGTTAGTTAACAGCGCCATTGGAGCACAACAGCCTCGCAGTCTAACAGCTGACGATCAAAGTGCGTGCGAATTATGAACATTACATTAACATTTGGCACTTTTTCTAATTAAATTAGGTATTTTGTTATCGATAACGACTGAAGCACATCGTAAAAATGTTGTTGTTGTGTTTACCAAAAACTTTGATAACACAAAGTTGGCAACAATTACATTCTCTCACACACACACACAAAGGGAGAGATGAACGGGTTTCAACAGCTGCTGCCCCGCTGTCTACTTTTGGTCTGCTATATTTATGCGTTGCACAATTTTAAATAATCACCCCATTGGGAAATTTCATGGAAAGTCCAACCAAATACACAACAATCGAAAAAACCCTTTCTTTCTCTCTCTTTCTCTCCCTCTCTTAGTTTTGCTTTGCATTACTTTATTATTGTATTTGTTTGTGTGTGTGTGTGTGTGTGTGCACTGATTTATTGCCATTTTCTTAGCTGCCCTGTGTTTATGTGTGTGCGTGTTGTGCTTTTCGGTTAACTCTTTGTTTATTAGAAGCAAAAGCAGCAGCAGCCGAGGGACAAACAAACAAACAAGTGGCCCGTAAAAAGCATTTGCCATACCCTCATCTATCACAATTTCTTTTCTTACATTTTTGGGTTTTAAAACGCATTTTCTCTGCTTTCCTCTCGTAATTGAAGTTTTTAGTTTTCATTAGCCAAAAGTCGACAAGGGACCCAAATGACATACTGCTGCTAAAAGCTCAAGCTTGTATAATTCAAATATCCATAATCATTATAATTTACATTATACATTCATTATAAGAATTTTCTAAAAAAAAAGTCCAGAAATTTACCATTGAAGTGTATCCATTTATTTTATTTACGAAATAATACAAATTGTTTGAAATTTTAATTTTTAACTACATCTAGAATTCCCTTAATTGAAAATTGCAAAAGATTGTAATCTCAAAAAAAAAGACATTAATTATTATTCGCTATTTAAAGTTCACACGCAGTTCGTTTGAAAATTGAAACGTAGTAATTGAACGTAAGCGGCAACGTAAGCCGATACTTTTACGATTTCGATTTTTCGTGCAATTTTAAAACGGATATGAACAACTTTTCAACGAAGAAGCGAAGAAGCATTTTGAAATATGAGCAAAACGTGTGCTGACACATTCGTTTGACGTCGATAGTTATCGCAGCACAAAGCAGAGCAGAGCAGAGCAGCTTTTGCAATTGTTCGATTTCAAACAAATGCCAAAATCACTTAACACACCGTTAACACCCACATTAGTTGTACTTGGCCGCACACACACGCATACACACACATATAATGCGTGTGTGTATGTATGTGACTGGGAAATGCACAGCGTAGCGCTCCACTTACAGTTTCAATTACTTTTGTACCTACCCCCGGCGGCAGCGGCACAAGGAAAGGGATCATAATCGAATTAAATGCATTGCCAAACAGAACTGAAACGAAAAAGTCATTAAAAACGCAAGCAAGCAAAGTCTATAATAACGATTGCACGCAAATTTGTGCACCACATTTTCCCTCTCTCTTCCACACCCATACGTGCCAAAAACTATAGTGCATGAATGGAATTTTTGGCATTCGGGAATGCGAACGCACGTGGCGCGCTGGTCACCCGAGATAAGCAACTGTCGACGCGTGGCTCGGCTGGAAGAGAAGGCTCAACCATCCAGCACAGATGTTGCTGTCTCTTTTGCACGCATTCAGTCAAAAGATAACCATCAAATAGGCATAGCGAACAGAAGAGAGAGACGGCGGCGTTACGTATTTATGACTTGAAATCGGATTGTCAGATTCTTCTTTTCTATTCATTGCGATTATCGTTATTAATATTATTAGTGTTTGCACTAAAGTAACTGACTTCCGCTTCTTTACCCTATTTACTTTTTTTTTTACCAGAGGCGTTGAACTGAGTAATAGAAAATGAAAATAAAAATAGCTGAATAGCACATCTCTTCAAATTGGATATGATTTCGAAGGAACTTTAACAGTCATTGGCTAAAATTGTAATAGAAGCAAAGTGGGTGAAGTTATGAAAAGCTTGAGGAATCAATTTATTTATTTTTATCCTAGAATGATTTGCATTATTACTTTGAGATTCGAAATTTGTATTTAAAAGTTTCTTAAAATTGTTTCACTATTTTTATAGCAATTTGAAATAATTTGTTTTAATAAGATTTTAGCATTAAGATTTTTTTATTTTAAATTGAGTAGATTTATGATTATTAAAACTTTATCTTTATAAATACTTTTTAAATGATATTCTTTTATTTTTCAAAAATATTTACTTATTTGGACATTTTTATTTAAAATTTTCTTAAAATTGTTTATAGCAATTTTGAAGTAATTTTTCTTAATAGGACTTAAGATGATTTAATTTTTCTTAAATTGCTTTGATTTATGAATACTGAAATTTTTGCTTTTTAAATACATTTTAAATTATAAACTTTTATTTTTTCAAAGATTTGCTAATTTATTATTTTGAAATGGAGAATTAAAGTTTTTTTTTGGAAAGTCTTTTTTAGTATGCGCTATAAAATATAGTAAAATTTTTTCCAATGTTGTTATTATTTTTTACAATTACTTAGTTCTTTTAGAGCGCACTATTATATAGTGTGAACAATTTGTATTTTACAGAATTTATTTATCATTTCATCCATATCAAGTTCTTTTAACCAATGTGAAATCATCGTTTTAATGGTCTCTAAATCAAAAGAAATTGTAAACTCTCACACTCACACTCTTCAAGTTCGCAGTTTAACAACTCAGTTTGTTCTCTCTCCACGCGACACACTTGAAATTATGCAAATATGTTGCGGCCACAACCTAGGACAACAACAAAAGCGACAAACAATAATAATTTCACACAAAACTCGACAACCCCAATTCGCATGCACCCCTGTTGCTGTTGCCGGCCCTGGTCCCCAACTCCAGCGTACCACAAACAAATGACCCACACACACACACACACACGCACACATAAATATTCATACAAATTAAGTTTGTTGCATTTCACGAAAAGAAAATTTGGAAAATCAAGCTTAGCAAATCACAAATTTATGTGGCAATCCATCAATGCCACTGCCACAGAGCATACGAAATTTAAACAGAACAGGGAGAATGAGGACAACATGCAGCAGTGCCACTGTTGCAGCAACTGTGTGGCACTGTCACGGCCACGGCCCACTAATCGCTTCCCACGATCGTCGAGCGCACAACGAAAATTTCAATATGTAAAATTGCGCCTTCATTAATCCGTAAATTAGAAGCATTGAATGATATCAGACTCAACTGGCTGCTTGACTGCGTCCCCCTCGCCCCTCTTTCCCTCCTCAATAGCGCAGTGTGTCACCCTTCTCTCTCTCTCTTCATCACTCTGTCCGTCCGTCCGTCTGTCCGTCTGTCTGTCTGGCTGGTGCTGACAAACAAGCCGCGCTTTTGAAGTGCACCCTACGAACAAATCACTGCACACACACAAACACACACACACACACACACACACATGCATTGGGAGTTAAACTGCAGGGCGACGTCAACTATGAAGGGCAATTCCAAACCCAAATCCCAATCCGCTACTCGAACCACCACCGCAGGGCAAAAGAAGCGGCAACTGCACTGCACAGTGGGCGAATACTGCTGCAACCGACACTTGAAACTAAAATGATATTATTCAAAAAATAAAAAATTGGTATTTATATTAATATTAACAAATTCAGCTGTGAATTCTTTTACCAAATGGTAAAATTAAAGAAAAGATTTTTAAATGTTTTTCAAAACATAAATTTAGCTGTGCATTCTTTTATTTATATTTTTATCAATATATTAAGAAATTCAGCTATGCATTATTTTATTATTTGGTAAAATGAAAGACAATAATTTTCTAATTCCATTTCGACCTAAAGCCCAAGCGTCAATTAAAATTCTTTTAAAATTGTAGCCAATAAATACATTTAAAATGTTTTCCATAAATTAAAGATATAGGTGAAATTTTTTTTATTTATATTTCCAAATATTTTTGTATATTCAAAATTCAACTGTGAATCTTTTTATTAATTGGTAAAATTAAAGACAACATTTTTCTAATTTCATATATACTAAAACATCAAGCGACATTTAAGTCTATTGACATTGTTGCCCATAAATATATTTTAAATGTTTTCTAAAAAATAAAAAAAAGTATTACACACAAGATAAAAATATGAAATTTAAAACCAATTCAGCTTCAGTTAAAACAGCATTTTGAACTCCTTCGAGTTAGTGAATAATATATGTATGTACATATATGTATTTTAAATATTTCAAAAACTTACTGAGTTTCCGATTAAATTTTTTACTGTAACGCAATTTTTGTATTTTGAATTTATAATGAAATTCAGCACTACAAATTTTATTTATTTATTTTCCTAAAAATATACAAACTTAACACTAAAGAACAAACACTAACTTAGGAATTTAATTTACTACAAAATACTCAGATACAGATACAATTGAAAATTTAATTTCTCCACTCACATGTCAATAAATAATACATACATAGTTAAGCTTCTAATTCTTTTTAGCTACTAAATGGCGTATTCCTTCATTGATGACGTACATATTTCTTCATTTGCACTTCTTCTATATTTCAAAAAATTTTAAAACTATAGCCCAACAATTTGCTTTCAATATTAATTTTTATAAGCAAATTCATTAAGGTTGATAAAATATTTATTCTTTCAATTCTAGTTGTTTTTTATAACTAAAGGTATTATATAAAGTACTATACCAATATACCAAATATAACCTTCGTTATAATTTAGTATTTTGCGGTATATTAATTTGGCATATTTTAAGATTAAAACCACACTGTTTTGTTATCATTCACTCGACAGTAGCTTTCCTACTTGCTGTCATTTATATTTTCTTACACTATAATTTGTATTCCGTTTAATAACATGTGTACCACGGTGCAGTGTAATGTCAGTGACATGTCAACGACAAAGACAACAAGCACAACGAAGGATGACACAAGGGCAACAGCAGCAGCAGCAACAACAACAACAACGACAAAATGTTGGACACTCGCAACGAAAGCAAACGAAACGAAATGAAATAAAATTAAATGAAATTTATATTAAAACTGTATTAGCCAGTGTGCTGGCTGGCTGCCTGACTGGCTGTCAAAATCAGAAACGCATCCTGGGTTAGGTCATTTGAATGTGGCAGCATACGCTCTTTCCTTTCCCTTTCCCTTTCCCCTTCCCTGCCCTTCCCTGCTCTACCCCCTTTTTGTGCTCCGCAGTCAAATTGCACGCACTGAAGCATGAAAAATGCGGCGACCACAGGAGCAGCATCGATGGCAATGGCAATGGCAGCATCATCATCATCATCATCATCATCAGTTGGACGAGCCGTCATCAGTGGCAGGGACGCAGACGCAGGACTCAATTCGAGTGTAAAAACGTTGCGAGGAGCTGCCGCGGAGTCCGTTTGACATTTTCGTGTGCATAATTAAATTACGCAACGAACAGAGGCAGGGGAATGAACAGCAACAGCAGCAGCGACAAAAAGGGGACACATTACATTGCTACAGATTTAGAACCATTAGCAGAAATCGAAATCGAAAGAGAAAAATAACCAAATCCAAATACAAATATGTACAAATTATAAGCATCCGATGAATCTCCTCTAATGGGGATACTACAGAATATATAGCCCAAAAAGATTAAGATAAACACAAGAGTAAAATTCTAAAAAAAAAAATTATATAAAAATCACAAATATGAAAAATTGTTTAAGTTTAATAATAATTTATTCAAATAGAGAAACTAAAAAACAAAAACAAATAACAAGAATTATGAAATATCGTATCGATATTTTTACATTTTACCAATAAAATAGGTAATCTAATCATTTTTTCCGCATCCGCTAAGAATCAATTAACTTGTATAGTGAACTTTATACAGAATTCTAACAAAGAATTCGAATAGGCGTCCTAATAAAAGAATTTGGATGTATTTTATATTACACATTTTTTTTTGTGATCTAGTAATTTTACAACAAAATCATACACATTAAGAATCAGTCAACTTTTATAGTTAGTTGCAGCTGCATTCGATTCAAAGCAAGTTTTAATATATTATAAGGGCTAAACGAAAATTCCCGTCGTGGAATTTGGATTTGTATATAAGAGTTATCATAAAATATTTCGTTTTTTTCTGTTACAATTTTTGTTCACAAAAAGTTTTAATCTTCAACAAAAACTAACTTACTACAAAATCTAAAAGTTTTCATCAAGTTTTTCTTTTACCAAATATGATTAAGTTTTTAAACAATCAAATACTAGATGAGTTGGATAAATGTTTCAATCGTTGGCGATTTTAATGCGTCACCAAATGGCGGCATCCATTCATATTTATAGGCCAACAACCTCGTGACAAACTCGAGAATAGCGTTTACAAAAATGCAGAAAAATCAACTACGAGGGCTGCTATTTGAGTTTCTGGCCTAGGTCACTTCTAGCCATATTATGACCAATTGGCTATTTCCCAAAGAAAGTTTGGACTTTTATCGATAAAAGCTCCATACAACTTTTTCATACGCGACCACGTTTGATATCGATAAACGATTAATCAAAAACTTACCTCGGCAGAAAAATCGAATTTACTCGTGAACACTTTCGAGCAATAATTTTTCACAACTTTCGACTTGGATTATTACGACAAGAGTGCACCGATGAACTTAAATCTTTATAAGGCGATGAAGTGCCATCCTATAGCCCTGTGAAAAACTGGTTTAATGGATTCTATCGTGGCCGATGCTCGCTGGAAGACGAAGGTTGTGAAGGTCGTTCAAAAACAGACGTTGTGCCAGAAAACATTGATGCCGTGCGTGAACTGATAATGCTAGATCGTCATGTGACATATCGTGAGATAGAGGCATCCTTTGACATTTCTTCCACCCGAATACATTCGATATTGCATAAACACCTGGTCGTAAAAAAGGATTGTTCTCGTTGGATTCCGCACAATTTGACAATTGCTCAAAAAAAGGCTTGTGTGGATTGGTTCAAAGAAATTTGGAAAAAATACATTCCCTGTGCTTCAAAAGACATTTATAAGATCGTCACGAATCATGAACCTATGGTTATGAGCCCAAAACAAAACAGCACTTTAAGGAAAAAAGGCGTGGTCATCGATTTTCGATGCCAGATGATGCTGTTAAAGCGTTCAAAAACCATGTTTTGGAGGTGCCTCAATCATAGTGGAAAAGTGCTTCGACAATTAGTTTGAGCGCATTCAAAAGTACATAATCTTGCTGGAGAATACTGTGACAAACAATAAATGCATTTTTTTTGTTAATATTCGCATTTTCATTATTAGGCCAGAAATATAAATAGCAGCTCTCGTATTTACAAAGATGTAGAATAATCAACAAAAAGCGAAGATGCGATCGAAAATCAAAAGCTAACGATTATGCCAAAGATGAACCGATACAGCACTTGTGGAAATCGAATGCATAGGTCATAACAAACGTCCATTTGTGATGCAAGTGATAATAAATCCAATGAAGGAGCAATAACAATATCGACTTATCGATCATGTGGAGTTCGTTCATTCGTTTGACTCAAATTTTGGAATCTCGAGCAATGAATTTTTTGCCAAATGGGCTGAAACTTTCACCACAATCAATTGGAGTTTGAGGTCAGATCAACCTGTGGTTGAGAATGGGAAATTTTTGGTGATAGGTCAAATGTGTGATCCATCTTTTCAGTGTTTTAACCATATGGCCAGCATTTCCGTAAAACATTGGCAGCACTTGCTGCCTACTTTGACCGTTTCACGAAATTCGAACACAGTCACAGAGAACGAACCGAAGTAACATATTTTAGTTATATACATAATTCAGTAATCACATAAATATATAGTCGATGCAAATAAAACAATTTCAAATAAAGTTTTAATTTACTTATTATCACGTTCTATTTTGACTTTATTGGCAGCATTGTTTTATGAGCGATTGGCAGCACTTGCTGAGTACTTTGACCGTTTCACGAAATTCGAAACACAATCACAGTGAATGAACTAATGTAATATTTTTTACTTAAATAAATAATTAAGATACTACATAAATATATAGTCGATGCAATTAACACAACTATAAGTAAATATTTAAATTACTTATCATAGTATTTTAACTTTATTGGCAGCACTGCTCCATGAGCCATTGGCAGCACTTGCTGAGTACGAAATTCGAAACAGGATCACAGAGAATGAACTAAAGTAACATATTTCAGTAAGTGCTTAGTCGATATTTAATTGCATTATTACATTGTATTTTGAATTTATTGGCAGCACTGTTTTATGAGTTTTTGGCAGCACTTGCCCAATACTTTGAGTGATCAACGATCAACAGGGGAAACAAGTTATGAATTGCGTTTTGGTAAGGCATAAAGAATATGAAATACCCATCATAATATTATATTATTTCTTTTAGTATTGTCTTCAAAAGTCTTTACTTATTGTATACATTAATCTGCACTTACCTTAAAGCCAGCTGAGGTTGTTGCCGCGGGATTAAGCTCGATATTAATGTTGTTGGGCTCCATGATGAGGCCCAAACTCTGCAGATTGCACGCCTGCGGCAGTTGCATCGTCGGCGATGGCACCTTAAGCACCGCAACCGTGCAATCTATGCTGCTGGCGGTCACCGTTGCCGTAGCTGGCAATGTTTCCGGCATTTTGTGGCCCTTCTCCTTGTTGTGCTCGTTGATCCTTATACTGCTCAATGCCTCCCGGCAAGCGCTGCAACGAATTCAACAAAAGCAACGTACAAACTTGAAATTTATATGCACACTCATATATATTTTGTTCGTTATTTGCAATAATTTCGTAACCCATGGCCAAGTAAAAATGCATTCAACATAATCTTAAGAACGCAATGTGTTTCGCTTCTTTTATAATTCTCAACATTTTTGCTTGTTTTTCGTTTAAATGCGTTTTGCGTTTGCAGTTTATTTTTAGTCTCCAGTTTTGGTATAAGTTGTCTATAACTTATTCCTAGTTTTCATATAATAATAGTAGCACATGGTGTCGATGATAGCAAAATACAAATCGAACAAAATTATTACAAAATAAAAAAAAATAAAAAAAAAACACTATTAAATTAGACACGTCAAATTCATCATTGTGTAGTTTCATAATATCCAGACGAATGCGCGCGACTTCACATATTTGTGTCTGTCTATGCCTTGAGACGACTGCGAATCTCGTTGGCCAACTCGGCCAATGGAACCGTCGACTCCTGCCGCGTGCTCACTTCACGCAGCTTGACCACACCTTGGGCCAGCTCGGCATCGCCCAAGACAATCGCCAGCGGTATTTGATGCTCCTCGCAGTGCTGCAGTTGCGCCAACAGCTTGGGATTCAGCTTATACGAATGCTCCGCCTGGAAGAAATCGCAATAACTTGTGCTTTCAGTAATCTCTTATTGAAACTCTGTGACAGCAAATGGAAACGTACCTTGATGCCAGCATCCCAGAGCTGATTGAGCACACGCAGCCGCTGCTCGTGTAGTCCCTTGTGGGCAGAGGCGACAAACACCTCGACATCGTTGGTGCGTAGCTTGACATTGCTGGCGGCGAATTTTGCCTCCAAGACGGCAAAGATGCGCTCCACGCCAATGGAGACGCCCACACAGGGCACCGCCTTGCCTCGTGGATCGAACATGCCAACCAAATTATCATAACGTCCGCCACCGGCAACGGATCCAACGGTCCCACTGCCTTGATCAGCAGCCACTGGTTTGCCATTCTCCAGCACTGGCGATGCCTTCACTGGCGAACCAACAGCTCCAGGTTCAGCCTTAAGTACGCCCTCGTAGATGACGCCCGTGTAGTAGTCGAGGCCGCGAGCCAAACTCAAATCGAAGCTGACGCGTGACTCCAGATTGAACAGTCCACAATAGTTGAGCAGTAGCTGCATGCCTTCGAGGCCTTTGACAGCATTCGGCACCGCCTTGAGCTTGGCATCGGCGAGCAGCTGTTCGACGAGCTCCTTGCCACCGCTGAGACGCACATATTCGCCAATCTTGTCGGCCACAGCGCCATCCAGACCCTTCTCGTCCACCATCTCCTTGCGCACCTCCTCCCAGGGTGACTGCAGAAAGAAAAATCATTACTTTTAAGACAAGAGAAAGAAAATGCAAAGTTTGTTACCTTATCCAACTTGTCGACTGCTGAGCAGATGGCGCGAAAATCTTTTGCTGGCACGCCGCATGCCTCAAACATGCCATCCAAAAGCTGGCGATGATTGAGCTTAATCACATAGTCACCAATATCGAGCGTGTCGAGCACTTCGGCCACGATCTTCACGCACTCGGCATCCGCCAGCATGGGATCATAGGTGCCGGCAATATCGAAATCACATTGATAGAACTCACGATAGCGACCACGCGTCATCGCTGGATTATCACGGCGATAGACCTTGGCAATGTGATAGCGTTTAATGCTGGAGATCTTGTTCATGGCCAGATAGCGAGCCAGGGGAACGGTAAGATCGTAACGCATCGATAGGATTTCGCCACCCTGATCTTTCAGATCGTAAATCAGTTTCGAGTCCTCGCCATATTTGCCGGTTAGCACCTCCTGTAACAAGTAATCGAAAATGTAATGTAATCGATTATCCGATATCCGACTTTACCTTGAGTTCAAAGACAGGCGTATCGATGGCTTCGCCGCCGTGACGCTTGAAGACTTGAATGATCTTGTCGAGAACACCTTGGCGCAACGTCATCTGCTGTGGCGCATAGTCACGGGTACCCTTGGGCGTTTTGAGCGTAAACTTTTGGTTCGTTGGCGCCGCATCGCCGCCAAGTTTGGCCTTTAAGGCCAACAGACGTGAGACCTCCTCATCGATCTGCAATAAAAAATTGGGAGACACCAGAAATTGTGATTGGTTTTGTTAACTTTTTTGCCAAATGGATTTTATAGTGCACTTATATGCTAACCTTATTCATTTGTTGTTGTTGTTGTTGTTCTTGTAATAGTTGTTGTTGTTGTTGCTGTTGTGCTTTGACTTGTTGTCCAACGGTTGTTGAGAACGCACGCTCGACGCTAGATGGCGCCAGCGGCTGCTGCCGGCGAACAGGATTCGAGCAATGGCACTGAAACGCAGCACTACAGCGCCACTGGCGGCCAATTGAACGCAACATTTTCGATATCGAATAAAAAATTCTTTGGCAACAACTTTCAAAAAATTTTGTTTTTTTTATTTCTTTTTGCAATTTGCTCTTTTTAAACCTAATAAACAACAACAACAATAAAAAAAACCGATTAAAGTTGATCTATATATTTTGTTTCTGTGCATTTAACGCTTTCATAAGTGTTTATTCAACTTTTTGCGATTTTGAAACTAATTAACATTAGTTACGAAACAAGTGAAATTGTTAAATGTACAAAAACCAATGTGTGTGTGTGTATGTGTGTGTAAGTGCAGTGTGAGTGTGCGTGTATGCAAAATAAAAGCCAATCAAATACAAAGAAAATACTACAAAAATAATAAAAGCGCTCTAATATTTTAAAAGAAAAATGGCGAACAAATTGTTGCGTTCAATTGACCGGCTGCATTTTTTCCCCGATTTAGTTTTTGTCGATTTGTTGCGCTTGTTTATATGACACTTGACACTTAAACATTTTTGAAAACACTGAAACGGGAAACGCGGTGGAAAAAAGCAAGACGCGACGACCTTGCCACCACTTGTGGCAAGTTCAAGGACATCTCACACTGCTTCCTAGCCTCTAGCCTAAGCCTATGCCTGCGAACTAGTTCCGAACTAGTTTCAAATGCACTAGTTCGCATCACTGTAATTTATTCAAAGCATATACCAAAATAACTAAAATAAATGGTGTCTCTGCAAATATTTAAGCATATGATTCATTCATTGTGTAGCTCTGATTTTGTTAAACAATAATTAAGAAAAGAAACCCGTTTTGGATTATCGATACACATCGATAGGTTTGCAACTGTTGTCAAGGCGCAACAACAGCTGATTTGAACGCGCTCTTGAATGCAATGAACGCATTAAATATACAATTTATTCGAACAATTCGGCTTAAATGTTGCTTACATACACACACACACACACACACACAAACACAGAGAGATGGAATAGCGTCGTCAGTTGGTTGCAAAGCCGGTTTCAGCAACAGCAACAGCAATAGAGCTATGCCTCTTGCTTGGCCAGTCAGTCGGTCATGAGCACAGCAACAACAACCAACAACAATCAAACAACGACCATTTAAAAAGGGGCAAAAACAACGGAGTTTGCAGAGATAGAGATAGAGATGGAAGTGGAGAGGTGAGGTGAGTGAGTAAACAGGCATTGACAGCAGAAAAAAATTAAAGCTTTGACTGCAATAGACCCTTTACTTTGTGTTGGTTAAAGTTTTGGGTAAGTACTGACTCTAATAGACCCTACATTATATGTTGGTTTGAAGGTCTTTAGTAAATGTCTTTAATAAATGTAAATTTAATACACTCTAAGATACTTTGTTTTAATTATTGTTCCAATGAAATTCAAGAAAAATATATGATAAAAAGTAATAACGCTCTTGGGAAGGAATTTAAGGAGAAAAGTGCAAGGTTTCAAGCGCCTGGCTAATTTGTGTCTTAAAAGCTTCCCTGGATATCCTCTACGATTAAGGAGCCATCCTTATAAAATTTGTAGAATGCATCATTCTTTAGTCACTTGCTAAATTACAAACTTATATATATCAAATATACATTTTTTTATTATTGAAATGAAAAAAATAGAAATATTTTAAAATAAACTTGTGCACATGAAGTTTAATGTCTCTATAATTTATAGTTGCTAATATCTAGATGTTAAAGACAAAATTAATACTTCTTTTGATATTGATTCAGAATATATATGCTTAATGGTCATCCACAAGTTTAATAGACTCTTTTTCACATCTTTTAAAAGTGAAGGGTACAAAAAAAGCTCTTTGTGATTTATGTGTGTTTAAAGTTCCAACTGACGACTTGACTCGACTGACGGAGACAAAAAAAAAAAAACTTTGATTTGCAGAGCGTATAAATATTACAAGAGCAACAGAGACAGCAACAACAACAGCAGCGCTTGAATGTGAAAGTTCTCTTGTTGTTGTTGTTGTTGCCAATTAAGCTCTCCATTATGTGCATGCAATCTAATTACAGAGCTAAGAAAGAGAGAGATAGACAGAGACAGAGAGAGGAGTTACTCTAATGTAAAATTCAATAATGAACCTGCCAACGCAGCAGCGAAGAGCGAAGAAGAGAGCGGGAAACGCAAAACGAATGTGTCATGTTGCGTGCTTTGGGATTCTGTGTTATTGTTGTTTTTTTTTTTACAAATACGGATTACGTACATACATAAAATACCAAATACATAAAGTGTGGCTGGCTGATGAAATACATACTTTAAATTGCGAATGTGCAACAGGATTTTTTTTTGGGGGTTAAGAGAAAAGCATTGCACACACACACATACACACGCTTACGTATTGAAATGCATGTGTATGCAAATATAAACTTTTGGATAATTGCATTTATTAGGTGTGTATGTTGAAGCGCTGTTGTTTCGCATGCATAGATGTGTGTGCTTGTATGTATGATGTACCCATTGCGTGTGCAGGTGTATGTGTGAGTTTGTACTGACCTTCTCTTTAGACTCCTTCGATGCTTTCAGCTGACGCACGAGATCGCCTTGTAATTTAATTTGCTCCAAAATCTGTTCACGCGTATCACTCATATTCCAATAGCCACAGCACTAACTTATAATAAAACAGTAACACTCACACTCTACACAACAATTGGACTCAATTGCAAATATGTAATCGCAAGCTTTTTGTTACCTTCCCGCGGTTTGCAATTTTACTTTATTGTTGGCTGCCAAAAAAAAATGCACGCGGCCAGCGTAAATAAGCTGAATGCCAGCGTGACCGCAATCTTTTTTCTACAAAATGCACTATTTAATGTCACAAAATTTAACACTACATTTGGTTTAGTAATGCATTTCTAGCTATGTTTGCGATGCAAAAAAAAAATCTTAAAGTTAACAATTAAAAATACATCGCAAAAGCAGTTGAAACATAAGATTTCAAGAAGTTTTTAATATACCAAAAATATGTAATATACCAAACACTTTGCTGAACGCAAAAAAGAGCAACGTAATGATACACGTTGACAACAGCATTAATTGCTAGCCATACATAAGAATTTAATTTGAAAGGCTTGTGCCTTTATTTTCTAATTAATTATAGCAGAATTGCTGATTGAATAATAATTCATTTATTTGAAGTAGGTTAGTTTGCTTTGCTTTGGGCATTCAAGAGCAGCATTGCAGCAAACGCTGCGAGCAGCGCCACCTATGTGTTTTAGTAGGAACTCGCATTACTAATTCAACGTTGCTCAACACTGAAAAAGTTAGGTTTTCTTTTTCAAATGAAAATTGAAATATGCGTTGCATTTGCAATCACATAGTTTATACTTAACGTATTGTGAAAGTAGTACAAACTAAACGAAATTTTTACAAAATATTAACTTTTATTTAATGAACTTTACTGACCACAAAGTGCACTCAAATATCCATAATTACTCGAAAATGAAACAAAACAACAAAATGACAATGCAACAGCAGCGTGATAACATTAAATTGCCAACATTTGACAAAGACAACGATAACGATGCCGATGGCGATAGCAAAGTGAGCTTGCGCAAAGGTATCGAACGTAAGCTGAAATACCTATCGGAATCAAATCGCTTCACGTCAAGCGCCACACGCGCCATTCGACGTCGCGGTCAACGCAGCAGCGACGATGGCGGCAGCATTGGCGCCGGATTTAATCGCGGACGCAAGGCGTTGATGCTTGACAAGCATTCGTCCGAGATGAAGCTAAAAGAGGTGGAGACAAAACTGCCACGCCTTAAAGTGCCAACCATACCAAGTGAGTAAAAATATTGTAGGGAACAATTTTCAGGACTTTATACCCCCTGAAAAAGGGCACTATAACTATTTTTGGCAACTCTCTTGCAATTCGCAAGCAGATGAAATTTATTTTATAATTAAGGCTTATAGAATCAAAACCGCAATTTTAGATCTTGAATCCTTAATTTCGGTTTACGCTTATATACAAACAACATTTTTCATTTAAGAGCTCTTATATTTAACAGCTTTTATATTTAACAGCTCTGTTAAGCCCACACTCTTAACATATCACTGTAATGTATATGTTAATGTAGAAGTTCTGACGCAATTATAGTAAATACTTGTTTCTTTTTTTTGTAGATTTTGTGCAGTCTCCTCGTCGCAACGGTTTGTCGCCACGCGATTTTCTCGCCGAGAACGATGAAGACGACGCCGATGATGAGGAGACCACGCTGCGTGGCGCACTTCAGGATGAGTTCGAGAAGCATCTGGCGATGGGCGGTCACGGGATCAATCGTCGCAATCGCAGCCACATGAGCATCAAGCATATGCACAAGCCCACCTACAGCTGCAGCTCGTGTGGCGCTCGTTTCCACATCAAATCACTGCTCGGCGCCCATCGACGCACTCACGATGATGATTTTAAGGTGCGTTTTCGTGCTCGTCGACCACGCGATAGCAACACTGCAATTTCACCGCCGCCAGCGAGGGCTGCATCCAAACAGTGTAAATTCTGTGATCGCTACTTTGACTTGGAGCGTGCGTTGCACATACATCAGTTGTGCCACTGCAATAAGATAACACCGCAGCAGCGACGCAAACTTGGCTACACTGATCTGGCGCACGAAAAGAAGAATGCGCCGTTGCCAAACTTCCAGCGCATGCCGCGTGGCTCGCTGCCCGAGCATACAACACCCGATCCAAATATGCCGTATGTGGCCTTGGGTCCAGCGGCGCTCAAAATGATCGAACAGGAGCAGCAGATGAAGTCGAAGCGACGTTCGATGAAATATACCGTTAAGGTAGCGGGACCCATGGGACGTTGGCGTTGAGACTATCGAAAGAAAACTCACCAAAAAAAAAAACAAAAAGAAAATAATGCACTTTGCAGTCTGGGGGAGATATTTTAATATTGTTGGCGTTAAAAGTGAACATACGATGAATTACATTTCCTTTCTTTTTAGAATCTGACAAAAATTAAAGTCAAAATTTTAGTGATTTAACAGCAATTGATGCAATTTGTTTAATTATTTGCAAAAGTATTCAAGCTTAGCCTAAGTTTGGGGCTCATAATTTCACAGCTGTTTATTAAGCTCGCGGCAAGCTTCTCTTTACCCTCACACACACACACATATTCTTACTCACTCACACACACACACACACATAGATTTTGCTTAGTTTGCAGCTTTTTATCGTCAAAGTTAGTTTCGTTTTGCTGCTCAGTGCGCGCAGCTCATATTTTTATTTTTCGCTCTTTCTCACTCTCTCTCGCTCTTCCACTGTGCGTGAATTTGCCAACAACAGACTCTGACGTATTCGATAAAGAACAGTTAGTTAGTCAAATAAAATGCACACACATATATTTCTACGCTAGTATAACAACAACCACAATAGAAACAACAACAAATCCAATACAGTGGAATCGAAACAAAGTTGTAATGCGGCGTCGCCTGCTTCCCAACGACATCAGTCGAAGTCAGACGCGGCAGGTGCTCGGTTAACTGTTTCTATTTTGCCCAACAAACAACACACACAGTGCCTGAGAATTCGCGATCATCGTCATCAGCATCATAATAATATAAAAAGTTTATTTTTTTTGTTTTATTAATTCGTTTTTAATAAGCCACCAAGCCAGCTGCTTCGATTATTGTTATTGTTATATACGTTTTTTTTTTTATTGTGCATAGTTTTGCATAAATACCTTGAAGTTAACGTTGAAACATATTTTTAAAATACTGTTTTTATTGTGTACTCGAACCTCGCTCAATGTTCAGACGTGATAGTTTTCATTAATTGAATTGTACTGTATTATTATTATTATTTCGTGAATCGCTTCGAATCGAAAGGTGTCAAAATGAGGTAAGTGTTGAGAGAGAATTCTTCGATCTATGCAAAAAAAAAAAAAAAAACTTATTGTATCTTGAGCGGCATCTATTATTGATCTGGCCAAGTGCAACAGTGAGCGCTAGAAGAGTTCGCTAAAAGCGTTAGTTTTATTAAAACAATTTCTTTAAATATTTACATTTTTAAATTTATTTTTTTATTAATATGTACTTAATTTCTTTGCATATCTAAAAATACCATTAATAACTCTATTAAGTGCAATTTTTACGATATTTGCAACGCTTCGTTTTGTATAACTGCAAATTATTTCTGCTTATTAAAGCATTTTTTTTTTGTATTTGTTTTTTTCGCTGGGTTGTTTGATGTATCTGGCATGTTAGTAAGGGGTTGTGAAACTAAAATGCTTTATCGCCGAATTTCGTACGATAAATTGAGAAGCAAGAATAACACGCTGAAGATGAAAACAAAAAACAAAACAGGTAAAATAGACGTTGTACCTGAGAGAAACACGAACAATCATAGGAATGTTGCGATTGTATACCCTGTAATTTAGCACACCAAGAGTGGGTAGTCAACTGATGACACATTCAACTTCTTAGAAATTTTTTTGTACTGTTCTGTGGTTAGTCAATGTAAATAGAATTACATTCTTTGTGGTTGAAGTGATGATTAAACTCCATTATCTGTAGTATAGGGTATATTTATAGCCTATTACTTGTTCGTACTAATTATAACGTACATGTCATTAAAGGAAATTACATTTCCACCGCATGTTATCAGAGGAACCAGGAAAAGGAGTAATTATAGTTGCCCCACAAACGATTCCTAACTTTGAGTCTTTTGTTTTCTCTGATTATTTTATTGTTTTGCCCCTCGCTGTAGTGTTGTTTGTGTTTTTATCAACTCGCAGCTGTCGAAACCTGTTGAATTAAGCAATTTTACAGTCCAAATTGTCGCGGTTAATTGGCCAGTATAAGATACATACTCACTAACACCCGCCATATCTCTGAATGAGGTACAAACCGAGAACCGAGAACCGAGAATTTACGATACTCGTGTGTGCTTTGAAAATATTTGCAGAAAGCGGATTATTATGCCGCTTAGCGGGTGCCATTTATGGATATACTCATATACAAAGTATAAGTACTTTATAGAAATACCGAATAGCCCGAGATAAGATTAAGATCAGCAATGCTAAGTTATTATATGTATCGTTAAGAATTAAGAATTTAACGTTTTACAACGGGATCGTAAAAACTTTGACCAGATGCGATAAGTAGATCCATAATATTTGTCATAAATAATTATTGCATCGCGAAATACTTTTTTTTTCACTTTTGCAGGAAATTTAAGAATTTTTTTTTAATGAATGCCTTAATCAGCGAACAATAATGCGAATGAAATTATAGAGCAATTAAATTTTTTGGATTTGAAATACAATACGGTTCAATAATTATCAAACGTGTCATTAAACGAGTATCGTATTATTATTCTGCTTTTATTATTCACAATAAATAATCTTTTTTTCGCTCGCTCTCTCTCGCACCCGAAAACAACAACAAAACTAGTAATGCAAAAGCAAAGCAAAATAAATAATAACAAATACAACAAAGAAAAAAAACCTGTCAGCAATAATTATTTGCCTGAAAGCCCACACATATTGGAAGAGTTTCTGGACGTGCTGATCCGCATTAAATCTATTTGTTTTTTATCGACTACCTGAAATTGAAATTTTTGTTCAAATATTTCCCTTTGTATTGATTTGTTGATTCATAAATTTTTCTTTGAAATTTATTGTATTTTTGCAAAAGTAAAGGGTATAAAATATGTGTCTAAAATCACGCCTCTGAAAGATTTGTTGCTACTTAAATTTATTACAAGTTTGATCTGAATGAATTTTATATTATAATGAATACTTCAATTTATAGTATGTTATTATTCCAAAATTTAATAAAAATAAAATTGTTTATTTAGTAGATTTATGTTGTATTAAATTTAGCATTTCACATAATATAAATTAATGCTTTAAATTATGTTGAATATTCCAAAATTTTAGTTTGTTTAATTTATATTGTATTAAATTTTCCAATTTATATAATATAAATGGATAAATTAATGCTTTAATTTATGTTGAATATTTCTAGATATGTTTGAAATGTAGATAAAAGAAAATAGGTTATTCATCAGAATTTGTCTGTATTGATTTTCCACTTCATCAAAGATTTCTATTCAAGAGCTTTTCTAGTACACTTTAATTGAATGTCAAGGGCAAATAAAAAGCAACAATGAATTGCGAATACTGTAAAGTTACAGCACTAAACACTAAACAGTTGCATTTACCTTTTCAACCGGTTGCGTTTACAATATTCTATACTATAGAGCACTCTACTACAATATACGAATATATTGGCAATTGGTTAAGTCGGTGACGTCGAGAAGTTGCCAACTTATCTTTATGACAACATTTAACATTTCAAAGAAAAGTAAAATATTAACGATAATTAACGCTAATTGCGTACTAAGTATTTGACAACAAAAAAACCTATAAAAAACAGACGTCTAACAATTTATATTTATTTGTGAATCGTATAACCAGAGAATATTGTATATTATGTATTTATGTTAGATCTGATACCAGCTTTATTTGAATGCTACATAAAAGTCTTTTGACATTTTCGATTGTCGTTTTCAAATTTAAACAGTCGTAAAAGAATAACACTTGATTCTCCGAAATACTTTTAATAGAAATCCATTTTTAAATTTTCGTATAATTATTGGAGAGTAGCATTAGCATCGGGCAATCGAGTTTATTGACGCAAAGATAACGTAATTAATTGGGAATTCTCAAGTGATTTCTCAATTAGTGGAATTTAAATTCGCCTCATTTGTTCTGATACAGTTAGCTAGCGATAAAATCGAAGTACTTAATGGGCAGTAGTAACTTTATATACATATATTTACGTAACAAAGGTGCTGCCGATTAGATCATAATAGTTTTTTGTAAGGCCTATTTCACGTGTCGCTGCTACACAGGAGCCGCTTAAGATAAGGAATATCTTAAAATGTATGTGAGCATAATTGCATAAATAAACTCAAATATAGCACTAAATAGTTTTGACCGGATGTTGAAAGCTACCGAAATGCAAAATGGTCATAAAAACTTTTATGATGTTGGAATATCGTATCGTCTATCGTATCGCAAGCGATCAAAGTTCAGCATAAATAACCCATTGCGATAGTCCTTCATTCATGGATAACCTTCTGAAGGCTTCAATGAATGATTTCAATGAACGGGCGGCGAAAGTTACTGAAGTTTGAAAAGTCATAAAACCTTAACAATGTGGGAATATCGTATCGTCTATCGTATAATCCATTGATATAGCTCTGATATAGCTCTTCGTTAATGGCTAAATTTCAGAAGGTTTCAATGAATTATTTTAATGAAAGTACGTCGAAAGGTAATAAAACTGAGAATATCGTAGCGTTTCTAGTATCGTATCGTCGGTGAGCAAAGTTCACTTAAATAAGCCATTACTATTGTTCCATATATTTCAATGAACGGGTGTCGATAGCGACTGAAGTTCGAAAAGTCATAAAACCTTAACAATGTGGGAATATCGTATCGTCTATCGTATAAGCCATTGATAAAGCTCTGATATAGCTCTTCATTAATGGCTAAATTTCAGACGGTTTCAATGAATGATTTTAATGAACGGGCGGCATAAGGTAATAAAACTGGGAATATCGTAGCGTCTCTGGTATCGTATCGTAGGTAGGCAAAGCTCACTTAAATAAGCCATTACTATTGTTCCATATATTTTTTAATGAATGTGTGTCTATAGCTACTGAAATACGGAAAGTCATAAAATCTTAACAATGTGAGAATATCGTATCGTCTATCGTATAAGCCATTGATAAAGCTCTGATATAGCTCTTCATTAATGGCTAAATTTCAGAAGGTTTCAATGAATGATTTTAATGAACGGGCGGCAAAAGTTACTGAAATACGAAAAGTCATAAAATATTAACAATGTGGAAATATCGTATCGTCTATCGTATCGCTGGCGACCAAAGTTCGAATTAACAATCCATTACTAAAGTTCTCCATTAATGCCTAACCTTCTGAAGGCTTCAATGAATGATTTCAATGAACGGGAGGCGAAAAGTAATACAATTCGGAATATCGTAGCGACTCTGGTATCGTATCGTAAGTGAGATGAAACTCACATAAGTAAACCATTACTATAGTTCTATATATGGAGGTAGGTAAATTTCTAAAGGAATGAATGAAATGATTCTATGAATGGATAACGAAAGTTACTGAAATGAAAAAGTTGTAAAACTTCAATAATGTGGGAATATCGTAACGTTCTATGGTAAAACTCGACTCTGGTATCGTATCGTACCAGTATAGGTTTATATATAGGTGAATTTCTACAAGTTTTCAATGAAAGACTTCAATGAACGGATGTCGAAAGCCACTGAAATACCAAAGAGTCGTAAATCTTCAGTGATGTGGGAATATCGTATCGTCCTAACGTAAAAACCGCCTCTGGTATCGTGCCGTAGGTGGGGCAAAGCTCACATAAATAAGCCATTATCGTAGTTATTAATGGATTAAGTCGCATTTACGACCTACGTGACGATAGAGGATGAATTGCAGAAAATATCGTGCAAAATTTAATCTGCAGACTAGATCAAGTTTTGCACCACGAATAGGTCAGACAATGACTGGGCATTAATCGAGAAACCACTAGAAAGTAAACACTTAAACCCAATTACGGTGGCTCTTCACACAAAAATGCCTTCACATATGAGTCGCGTGCTTCACATTTTGCACCTTCGTCGCCCCTTCGACCGCGCAACGACGACGCTGACGAACAAATCGGCGCTAATAATAATAATACAAAATTGCTTGTTAATGGAGCTTGTCGAGTTTTACGATCCACAATTCGCATCTTTATGAACGACATTATCTGAAACGAAACGCAGCGAAACGAACAAAAAAAAGAATTATTATCTGACAAAAAAATACGAACGTAGTACTACTGATAAGTTCTTATATTATTGCCTGCTTGGACTTGGATGTGCGCGGGGTCTTGAAAGACCGACCGACCGACCAAAAGACCCAGCCAGACCCCATATTAAAGTTGCTAGACGTAGATATTTGTTGTTATTGTTTGCTTTTGAAAATGTCATGGTACTTGAGAAAGGTCTCTAATTTTAGCTGACTTTCGGATTGTCATTGTCATCGAAATATTATCTTAAAAGTGACTTTTCAATTAACGATTCTCGACTATATATTATCCCAATATGCACATAGAACACGTACATATGTTATCTGATTTGTGTCTCTTGTAACTATCTCTCTCCCTCATGCTCATGCTCTTCAAGGTCTGCAATGAGTTGTAGTTTTTTCTGGTTTTTTTTTTTTTGTCATTTAGAGCACATGATGTGGGCTGCTGATATCCTTATTGTACACTGCATTTCTAAGCCATTTAATCTGTAACGCTTGTCATTATATAATCTGAACACCTGTCTAGCCGTGACGTGACTAATGTCTTTAGGCAAATTTACTGCACGTGCAGCGTAAAAAAACCTCAAGCGAACAGAAAAACCAAAATGTATGAGGTGGAGGAGATGATGTTGTTGACGTCGTCTACGGAAATTGGAAATAAACTAAAAGAGAATATGACAATTAAGAACTTGACAACATTACATTACGATACACAGAATGTGAAATACAAATTGTGCTATGATAAATAAAGATTTGTCATTTAAGAGCTTTACAATTTAAAGTGAGATTTACAATATTTTTTTTTTGTAAATATTATTTTCTTTATTGACTATTTATTATTTTAGAAATCAAATCGAATATCATTTTTTGCATTTACTATATAAGAAGTATGAAATTAAATATAGTGCGATCAAAAATAAAGATTTATCATTTAAGAGCTTTACAATTTAAAATGAGATTTTTTTTTAAATATATTTTTTTCAAATATAGTGCGATTAAAAATAAAGATTTATCATTTGGATATTTACAATTTAAAATGAGATTTCCATTTTTTTGCTGTCAATATAACCTGCTGCAATCATTAGGAATAATTTTACAAAACAATTAGCGATTTTAAAAATATCACTAAATATTACATGCTACATTCAAATTAATTCTTTACAATTTAAAGTGAGATTTATCATTTTATTTTTGTAAATATTAATTTCTGAACTCAATATTTAAATATTGAATATTTTAAATGAATGAGACCTTTTTAAAATCTGTAAAATCCTATTACCTATTTAATTCTTAAAGAATTTTATAAAGATTTTTAGCATTTTTCCTAAAAATTACTTTTTGCATTCAATATTTAATTCTTTTCAAAACTAAATAGATGTTTTAAAATTTTTTTTAAATAAAAACGAGAAATTTTTAGCGTTTACTATTAAATTATATTCAATTTATATCGTTTCTAGATAAAGCGAACAAAAAAAAAACAATTATTTCTGCATTGACTCTACAATACAATTTTAGAAACATTTTTCTAAATATTCTCTTTTATAAAAAAAAATATAGACTTTTCGAAATTTTTCAATATATTTTTTACAAATTTAAATAAAATGTCAGAAATTTTACCAAACATAACTTTTTTTATAAAAGGTGTTTTCCATTTAGCATTAATTGTTTTTAAAATTAAATATAAATATTTTAGTAATTTTATAAAATATTTTTTAAACATAAAATACAATTTTTTAGAAATAGAAAGATTTTGCTATTCATTAATAATTCTGAAAAGTTTTTTCCATTTACTATTTAATTAACAAAAAAATTAAATACAAATTTTCGAAATAAAATTTACAAAAAATGTATTTCGAATTTCTACTAAGCATTGCAATCACTTTAAATTTTCTCCATTCACTATGTGTAATGTCAATACCAATGACAACAATGACACGACTTGATATTGAAATTCCGGAATCACCGAATCAGTTGAATCAGCTTTCAAAAAAAAAGTACACATTGAATAAAAATAGAAAAAGTTGAATTGTTAAAGTAGTTTTAAGTTGTTTCGTTTATTGAGTCTAGTTTTGTTGTGTTTTTTTTTTGTTCACCTCCATCCATTAAAAAAAAGAAGGGTATACACTGTGAGTGTGCCAAGCTGCTCCAACTGTGTACACAATAATAATAAACAACAATAACAACAACAACAGCAAAGAAAAAAATAAATACAATCAATCAAAATGGAAACAGAAATCGCTTAATCAGAAGCGATTATCGAATCATCAGCTGTACATCGAATTGGCCACTCAATAATAAAATCGCTGCTCAAGCACTTGGAGAGCCTCCACTTGAGAGCTCACCGAGTTGGCCAATCTGATTATGGCCCGATAATGATACAACGTAACTAATAATAATAATATTATTATTATTGTGTGTATTCTTTACAGATTCATACTAAGCAAGAAGTTCGTTATATGGCTGGTGATTGCCGCCCTAATGGTCACGGGTTTGACACTGGGCCTCGTCTTTGGTTTAAGATCGCGTGAGACGCGATACATCACTGGCGCCGTCGTCTCCAATGGCATCGGTTGTGCCGAGGTCGGTGGCACTATGCTCAAGGATGGCGGCTCCGCTGTGGATGCTGCGATTGCCACGCTCCTCTGCGAGGGCATCATGTTGCCCCATTCGATGGGCATTGGCGGCGGTTTTGTGGCCACGATTTACACGCGACGCACTCGGAAAGTGGAGACGGTGATTGCCCGCGAATCGGCGCCAGCTGCAGCCCACAAGGAGATGTTTGTGGGTCAGGAGTCGGTGACGGGTGCCACGGCGGGCGCTGTGCCCGGCGAGATTCTTGGCTATTGGGAGATGCATCAGAAGTACGGACGTCTGCCGTGGAAGAATCTCTTTCAGCCATCGATAAAATTGGCACGCGAAGGACATGTGGTGTCGCGTTATTTGGCCGCTGCGATTAAATCGAGACTCACCCAAATCCAAAATGATCCGGGACTATCGCAAATGTTCCTCAACGAGCAGGGCGAGCCCTATGAGGAGCATGATTATATGAAGCGCACCTCCTTGGCCAATACGCTCGAGCGTATTGCCAACAATGGAGCTGGCGAGATTTACGATGGCGGCGAGACGGGCGTCAAGTTTGTCGAGGATATTCAGAAACTGGGTGGTATTATCACTGTGGATGATCTTAAGAACTTTAAGTGAGTAACTGATGCGAAAAATCGCACTTATATTGAAAGCACATTAAAAGAAGCTTAAAACTATGTAGTTTGCACATAAACATCGTCTTGCTTAAAATTTCGTCTATGTATTTAAGCGGCTTTATTTTGAAAGCACATTAGAGGAAGCTTAAAGCTCATTTACTCCCTCTTAAGTTGCTTGCCAATTAATCAAAGAATAATAGCTGCTTTAATTTCAAAGCACATTAAAAGAAGCATTAGCTTGCTTACTCTCTTTTGATTTGGTTACAAATTCTTCGACGATTAAAAGCTGATTTTTCATTTGCTTACACATTCTTCGAAGACTAAGGGCTGTTTTATTTTGAAAGCACGTATAAATAAGCTTAAAGCTCGTTTACACATTAACTCCGACGTGCTTAAAATTGCGTCGAAGTCTTTAAGCGGCTTTATTTTGAAAGCACATTAAACGAAGCTTAAAGCTCATTTACTCCCTTTTAAGTTGCTTCAACACCGTCTTGCTTAAAATTTCGTCTATGTATTTAAGAGACTTAGAACTTAAAGTTCATTTACTTATAAACTCTTTAATTACTTACAAATTCTTCGAAGACTACAAGCTGTATTGTTATGAAAGCACATTAAAAGAAGCTTTGCAGATTAAAGCTCATTTGTCCGTAGACTCTCTCCTGCTTACAAATTCTTCGAAGTCTTTAAGCTGCTTCGCTTTCAACTACTTTCTAAGCTCAGCAAGTACTCCAGAAAAGCTTTAGGCTTCGTTAAAAGTATTTAAAAGCGTACAGCTACTTTGTAAAGCTTACAACTGCTTTGTAAATCTTTAAGCTTATTTAAGCGAAAGCTTTAATTGGCTTTATTTTTAACTACTTTATTAGCATTTTAACAAATCACCTTGAATCAGTTTACAAGAATTCTGGTTAGTTCTTTATAACGGATATAGTCTGTAGTTGCATAATACGATTAGTAATCCTCATCGTTGTCGCTTCCTGTTCACCACTTACCAAGTACCATAAACGAATATAGAATGTATATTTGATTTATCGCTTACAGAGTGCGCTGGGAAAGCGATGGTCATATCTCGGCCAATGTAACGGGTGGCTTCACGCTCTACACGACGCCTCTGCCCTCGAGTGGTCCCGTCCTGGCCTTCATACTGAATGTGATGAGCGAATTGTATGCGAGTGACGAAGCCGTCTATTGGCAGCGTGCGGTGGAGACCTTCAAGCATGCTTACGGTCAGCGAACCAATCTGGGTGACTATGAGAACGATCCGGAGTATGGTCAGAGCATTAAGGAGCAGCTGGAGAAGATCCTTGGCGATGAGTTGGCCACGAGTGTGCGACAATTGATCAAGGATGATACAACGTCACAGGATTATTTGCATTACGGTGCAAATTTCACTGTTGAGCCCGATCATGGCACAGCGCATATGAATGTGCTGGCTGCCAATGGTGATGCCGTATCGATAACGAGCACAATTAACACATAGTAAGTCTATCGATCAGTGCTTATCGATAACAAGTTGTAAACTGAAATATCTTCCTGACAGCTTTGGATCCAAGGTGGCATCACCACAAACGGGAATTATCTTGAACGATGAGATGGACGATTTCTCCACGCCAGGCGTCATCAACGGCTTTGGTGTGCCAGCGTCGCCCGCGAATTACATTTATCCACATAAGCGTCCCATGTCTTCGATGAATCCTTGCATCATTGTCGATGCCAATGGCGATGTGCGTCTACTTGTCGGTGCTGCTGGCGGCACCAAGATCACAACGAGTGTGGCAGCGGTAATTATTTCATTTCTTTTAGAATTTCCATCTGCAGCAAACTGCATTTGTTTCAATTTGATGCCCAACTTCACATTTTTCCATTTTGAGTCGCAACTGCAGCCAACTTCACTTCGATTATTAATCGATAACATTGGGTTGTTTACTTTAGGTAATAATGAAGTATCTCATACGCCACGAGGGCATGAACCGGGCAGTCAATGATGGTCGGCTGCATCATCAGTTGATACCGATGGTGGTCGACTATGAGGAAGATGTCAGTGAGGAGATTATCGAATATCTGAGAAAGGTCGGACACGTGATGACCGATAATCCCGGCGATGGTGGATTTGCGGCTGTGACCGCAATTGGTGCGCTCAATGAGCCGGAGCCATTCTTTGATCGCCGTCGAGTTGGCAGCGTTCTCACCGTAACGGCGACAAACAAAATGCAGCATTAGTGCGTTGATGTCGCTAACAGAAGCGTTCGAATGGGCATATATGTATGATTGTACATACATATATACAATATATATATGCTGAATGGCCCGATTGGCGATTTGCCATTTTATTTATTGAACTATAATTCTAGTATATAAAACATGTATAGTTAACGCGACCTGTAAATATGTTAACTGGGAACTGTACACATGTATACATACACCCCTTCCCACCCCACATATATAATTATTAATTGTAAAATTTTGTAATGTATAAAAATGATGTAAATAAATAAATGTTAATTCTCGAATCTCGCAACGTCTGTGCTCATCTGCTGCACAAACAGAATCGAATTGCGCCCACATTTCAAAATAAACAACGTATTGCGTAAGGTTTGACGTAGCGCAAACAAATACAGAAATACGCAACGTAAGCAAAAGCAAAAAATACTAAAATCAGAAGATTTTGTGTATTGATTTTAGCTACCGCTGTGGACAACAGATGGCGCATGTGTGTATGTGTAGAAAAACGTTATACGCGTGGCAAGCACTAGAGGGTGAGATGGAATAAAATACTATTTTCATTTAACACAAGCGATATTAAAAAAAAGTGTCTTTGTTAAGAACAGCTAAAATGTAATTTTTAAAATATTAAATAGTTCGTAATAATGCATGTATTATGTGGTTGCTACAAATAATTAATATATCGATTATGGACTTATCGATTCTTTGTCCCTTTGTGTGCATTAAATATCGATGTTAAATTTGGTATATTCCATCGACGTATATTTCAGTAATATTGCTTGTGGTCACACACCGACAAATAAAACAGTGTTTACCACATATAAGTACGCATTTCTTTTCTAATAAATGAATTTCTTATATTATTAACTGTAAGAAAGCATCGATGCTCGGCATATAAAAATCGATGTTTTAACAATTTTTTAAAACATCGATGCATCGACTTTGCCATCGATGTTTCGCCACCTCTACTTGGTTGTTTTCTTTTTGTTTACGTTTACACCGCAAACTGTATTTATTGTGTGCATTACAAGTGCAGACGTTGCGCGCATCGCTGGCATCGTTGGCCAGTTGTTGTTATTGTGTGCTACAGTGTAAACGCGAAAGCTCGTCTAAAATTCGCATTGAACCCGAATGACATTTAACAAAACAAGAAGTAACAGAAAAAAAGGTGTTACTTATTTAGCCGCTAGTACGCTTATACGTTCATTTCTCATTATCGACGATTGCCTTTTGATCGTCGCTTTCGCAGCGGCGGCTTCGGCACCTTACTCACCTGGTTCTACATACTTCTCACGCATACAAACAAACGTGGCCGCATACACTCGCACACACACACGCACGCACACTAATAGTCACTTACTTTCAGATTCACACACAAAAAGAATCTCACACAACACATCGACAGCAATTCGTGCATTGACATTAACATCACATCGAGAGCAGCCGAAAAAAGCAAAGCAAGAAAGAAGGCAACAAAAAAATTAGAAATTCCTCAGTAACTGCTGAGCGGCGGTTTGACTAATTCGATAGATAAATATTATATTGTTTGCTGGGCAGTCACTGCCACAGTTACATTGTATCGCTGCGACGCCGACGTCGTCGTCGACACGTCAACAGTATTGAACTTGGCATCGAATTGTTTGTAAGCAAAGCCGCTATTTAAGAATCAAAATTAAGAAAGATGCGTGTGAGCAACATACGCAGCGGACGGATTTGCCGCCTTGTGCTTTGTCTGCTGGTCATCTTGCCGCTGCTCTATCTGCTGGCCAACTGGAGTGACCATCACAAGCGTGTTCAGGAGGCGTATCACATGCGCTTCGGCGGTCCCAAATTCAGTCATCAGCGTCTCGAGAATCGGCCACGTGAACAGCCCAAGTTGGTGGAAGGTAAGTGCAACACACACACTAACACACACACACACACACACATACATACATAGGGCCAGTGAATTTTCTTGCTGCTCGTCTTCAGTTGGAAGTTTAAACAGCTGTCGCTGCACTTGCATTTGACTGTTCTACTTTGGCTATCTGGCAAATACACTCGTTACAGTAGACACTCGCTGAGCAGAACCACTTAGTATTCAAAGCAATTATAATTCTATCTGTATCTTCAGATATCTGAATGAACTTGCTGCTCAGAAAGAAATATATAATATTGATAATGCCTATCGAAAAGATTTGTTTAGCAACCACTTTAATTAAAAGATAATTATATTCAGTCTTTTTTTTAATTATAATATTGATAAGATTATACAATTTGATCGAAACTCATGGAAAAATGTTAGTTTTTTTAATGTCGCGAAATTATTGCTAATTATAATTAAGAGTTGGTTTCTAAAATTGAACACTTACTATTTTTGGGAATAGTAAGTTTAGATAAAATGCGATGAAATTGTTGAAGGTAAATTTAAGAGTTTTTAAATAATTAATATACATATCTAGTGCTATAATTATTTTACTTCTTCAAGAACTTCCAAAAATTAATGTTTTAAAAATTAGAATAGTCTTGCAATCGCATCTTATTTAAACTTACCATTTAAAACTATTTCTTTCTTGAACTTTTTCATTCTTAAGCTGATTCTAATTTCTAAAAAATTTCAATCACAGAAAAATTATTTGAAAATAATTATACAATGGACTTTACTTTTATGTAACATATAACTTGTAATATAGAAATTTATTTTCTCAAATTACAATCGAATTGAAATGAATTCTAATTTGGTTCTATTTTGCTTACAGGTCTGGGTAACTTTGAGCCCAAGGATCTGAAGCCACGCACGGGTCCAGGAGAGAATGGCGATGCTCACACGCTGTCGCCGGACAAGAAGAATGTGGCGGATGCCTCAGAGATGGAGTATGGCATGAATATTGCCTGCTCCGATGAGATATCGATGCATCGTGCTGTGCGCGATACGCGTCTCGAGGAGTGCAAGCATTGGGATTATCCATATGATTTGCCCACAACAAGTGTGATTATTGTATTCCATAATGAGGGCTTCTCGGTGTTGATGCGCACCGTGCATTCGGTTATTGATCGTTCGCCCAAGCATGTGCTGCATGAAATCATTTTGGTCGATGACTTCTCCGATAAGGAGAATCTACGCACTAAACTGGACGATTACGTTGTGCAGTTCAATGGCCTGGTCAAGATCATACGCAACAAGGAGCGCGAGGGTCTCATTCGAACACGTTCCCGAGGTGCCATGGAGGCGACAGGTGAGTCAAACGTTACCATTAAATAAAATTATATATGTCTTTTATACGGTGAATTATTATCGTCATTTTTGTATTCATAGAAATATTTAGTTATCACTAAACTTCCTTATTTTCGAAGAAGTAATCGATTTATGGTTCACATCTAGTACAAGGTCTTTTAAGGAGGATATAGTTTAAAAGGAATTAGATACGATATTACCAAAGAATCGTTTTTTTATTTTTAAGTTACATCTAATTTTGACTTTTCATAGTCACAAAAGTAGTTAAAGCGAGTCGAACACAGAAACTAATTAGTTAAATAATAAAGAAGTAATCATTTGATGGTTCATAACTTGTTCAAGATCTTTTAAACATGATATAGTTTAAAACGGGATTAGATATCCTTGAAGAATGGATCATAATTTCATAGTCAAAGAAATAGTTAATGCGAGTTGAGCACTGAAACGAAACATATCTTTTAAAGATGATATTATTTAAAAGGGATTAGATACGATATCCTAAAACAAGCGTTTTTTTTTTAAATTAAATTTAAAATACAACTAAATTTTAATAATTTCATAGTCACAAAAATAGTTAAATCGAGTCGAACACTTCAACTAAATAGTTAAATAATAATAATAGTTTTTAAATGAATTTCCAATTTATTTTGAATTTTCACAAGTGCACAAGAGTTGACTTTCTCTTTGTAACATACTTCCCAAGCTGTATACTCATATTGTGTTTTCCCTTCCCAGGCGAGGTCATTGTCTTCCTCGATGCGCATTGCGAGGTGAATCTGAATTGGCTGCCACCGCTGCTGGCGCCCATCTATCGGGATCGCACAGTGATGACGGTGCCCATCATCGATGGCATCGATCACAAGTCCTTCGAGTATCGTCCCGTCTATGGCAGTGACAATCATTTCCGCGGCATCTTCGAGTGGGGAATGCTGTACAAGGAGAACGAGGTGCCGCGCAGGGAGCAGCGTCGTCGCGCCCACAACTCGGAACCCTATCGTAGTCCCACACACGCCGGCGGACTGTTTGCCATCAATCGCGAATACTTCCTCGAGCTGGGAGCCTACGATCCCGGTCTGCTGGTCTGGGGTGGCGAGAACTTTGAGCTGAGCTTCAAGATTTGGCAATGTGGAGGTAGCATCGAATGGGTGCCCTGCTCCCGTGTGGGTCACGTCTATCGTGGCTTTATGCCGTACAATTTTGGAAAGCTGGCGAGCAAGAAGAAGGGTCCATTGATCACGATCAACTACAAGCGTGTGATTGAGACCTGGTTCGATGATACACACAAGGAATTCTTTTACACACGCGAGCCACTCGCTCGCTTCTTGGACATGGGCGATATCAGTGAACAGCTGGCGCTGAAGAAGCGTCTCAATTGCAAATCCTTTCAATGGTTTATGGATAACATTGCCTACGATGTCGTCGATAAGTTCCCAGCGCTGCCCGCTAACTTGCATTGGGGTGAACTGCGTTCCGTGGCCTCCGATGGCTGCCTCGACTCGATGGGACATCAGCCGCCAGCGATTATGGGTCTCTCCTATTGTCATGGCGGTGGCAACAATCAGCTGGTGCGTTTGAATGCCGTTGGCCAGCTGGGCGTCGGCGAACGTTGTGTGGAAGCGGATCGTCAGGGCATTAAGTTGGCCGTCTGTCGATTGGGCACTGTGGATGGACCCTGGAGCTACAATGAGCATACCAAACATCTGTTGCATCGTGTGCACAAAAAGTGCATGGCATTGCATCCGACGACGCAACAATTGTCGCTGGGACAATGCGATGTCAACGATGGCTATCAGAAGTGGCTCTTCAAGGAGATACGTCCTCATTGGTAGAGCAGCATCTGAAATGATGTTGATGATGAGATCCCAGCCAGGCGTTAAAGCAATATCTACACAAAAAGAAGGGTTTCAAAAGCAAACGTGCACCGGGGGATTGTGATGTTGATGATGATGATGATGATAATCGGGGGGTCGGGGGAATTTCGTAAGCGTGATGGAGTGGGAGAGGGAGGGAGGGAGCGAGCGATGATGATTGTGGGTGGGGAGAGAGGCGCCGTTTTTTAGACAAAAGGAATTTAGTGAAAATGAAAACAAATGGAATTGTTGTTGGTTTTATAACGTACATACATACGAATACGATACTTACATACATTCATATACATACATATATACATACATTTATTTTATATCGCACGACTCGAGAGTTATTTAACCAAAACGAAAACGGAATCGGGGATAGGAATGGGAATCGGAATCGGGCCTAGGAATCGGTTTAGAGGTATAGTTGATTAATTGTGAAGAATTGTGATTTCCAGCAGATATTAAAATCGAATTCAAGAACAAATTCGTTACGCTCATTTAGGTGTCAACAAAATTGTGGTGATAATTGGAATTCTATTAAAACAGAACAAAAACCGAACAGAAACACAAATGATAATTATAAAAGCTAAGCTAATGTGTTCCATAATATCTTTATTCAGTAGAATCAACTTTTTTTTTGTGCTTATCGTATTAGCATATATGTAATTGTATTGTATATAATTAGCTAAACCGATTTCCCAGATTAACCCATTGTGTAAACATAAAAATTGTGTGCGTGTGAGCGAGTGAGAAAACGATGCACGAGAGTGAGCGAGATGGCGCATGTGGCGCTGCTGTGTGTTAGAGCGAAACAGCAAATCGTGTGTGCAATATATACATAATACATATGTTAATGTATCGATATCGAACGAACGAACGAGATCGGGAACGAGAACGAGAATGTATATGCCTTTTGCTTTAGCCTTGCCAGGACTAAATTTTCCATATGAATATCAGTAATCGACTACAACTATTTTTGTGTAATATTATTACTACTACTACTTACAAAACAAATATATATGTATCTCCTATCTACATTACTCTGTAAAAACAAAACCTTATCGATATATGCCTATTTATATGTTATGCATTAATTAATACCTTTGTTTAATCTATAAGTTTCACTGCTGCCACATTCCAACAAGACTATAAAGCTCTACTTTATACGATGACTATTTGCCAAATCTTTATCTTTCTTATTTTATTTTTAATTTTTTGTATTTTGTATTTGTTGTGTTGCCTTGTTTTTGAATCAATTTCGATTTTTGAAGCAAGTCGCATTTAGTTTGTGTATGTACATAAATATATTGCAATCATATTCGAGTTGATTTGTGACGATTGAATTGATTTGTCGCTCCGAAACTCAAATTGAACAGCACACGCAGTGGCGTAATTGTATTAATTCATCTTATAGACGTGCAAGTACATATATATGTATAAATATATACAATATATATTATATATAGCGTACGCAAATCGATATACATATTAAAATATTTACATTCAAGTGTAACTCTAGAGTTATAAGTCTGAATAATGATTAGAAATAAACAAGTTTTCTAAACACTATGCAAATTTGGATTTTATGTCAATTTATGAGTATGTGTGGATGATTGATTATAGATTAAGATATATTCAGATAGAAAATTGAAGATTGCTTTGATAATATGACAGAGAAATATGACGTAATATAAAAAGGAAAAGTTGAGTGGATGAAACCTGTTTATAATTTTTGAATAAAAGCAATGCAGTGCGGAATTTTTTTTTTTAAATATACCAAATAATATAACACAAAGAAACTGAAATATACCGAATGTCATATTTGGTATATCGATAAAGTACTACATTCAAAATATACCATAGCGATCAAAATATACCATATTGCAGTAGTTTGGACATAAAAAAGTCTTTCTTAAATAACTTTAACCATTTTTATCTGTAGCAATCAAATTCTATTACTATTCTCTGTCTAGCTTCAAATTTACGCATATCATTCAATTTTTGTCAATTTGCGAAAGCGGAAGAGGGCGTGGCGAAATTAGAAACAAATTTTATCTGCAAACATAACAAATTCTGTCGAATTTTATAGCTTCATCTCTTATAGAGTCTGAGATCTAGATATTCATACAAACAGACAGACAAAACAGACACGACAGACGGGCAGACAGACGGACGGACAGACAGACGGACAGACAAGACAGTGCGGTATTATTGTTAAAATATACCGAATAAATACCGCAAATCATCTGAAATATACCGAAGGCCATATTTGGTATATTTACAAAGTTCTACCCATTTTGAATATAAGAGCGTAGTATTATTGTTAAAATGTACCAAATTAATATACCACAAAAATAATAATATACCAAAGGCTATATTTGCTATGTTGATATAGCTATACATTCAAAAAATACCATAGACTCCAAAATTTAACAAATTGTCAGCCAAAGTAAACTAAAAACGGATTCCAGTAGGCCTAATTTCCTATACAAAGTATTTCTTATATAAATTATAAGTTTTTATTCGTTTATTCTACGTTTTTTATTTTCAGGAATTATGAAAACTATAGTTATTATTGTCTGTACCGAAATTGTAGGTTTAACAATACGCTTTCTCGATTCGATTCCATTTTTACAGATTTGCGGGGCGGAAGTGGACGTGAAAAGAATTTAATACAAACTTGATCTACGTGCAAGCAAAACAAGTGCTGCCGAAAAACAATTATATCTCTATCTTTTATTGTCTGTGAGATCTAGGGGTGCAAACAGACCTCTTTCTGGGGTCGAACACGACAGAAAAGATAGACAAGACGAACAAGACAGACGGACGGACAGACGGACAGAACGGACGGACGGACAGAACGGACGGACGGACAAAACAAACGAGTAGACAGGACGTACGGACATGCAGCACTTGTCGAGTGTGCTCGACTGTGAGATACTCGCTACTCATTTTGAATAAAAGCAAAGTATTGCGGTATAATTTTCAAAATATGCCGAAAATACTACAAAATACTTAAAATATCGATATAGTACCACATTCAAAATGTACCAGATTGTCGGCCAAAGCAGCTAAGACCATACAAAAGTATTTCTTTAATAACTTTGACAATTTTTATCTGATCGCAACAAAATTTTCAGGAATCACAGCTACTACAGTAATTATTGTATATATAAATTCGCAGCTCTAGCTTAAAATACTTAATTAAGACGCATACTTTCATAAGACGCAATGTAATTCTATATTCGCGATCGAATAAATCACAGCGGCAGCGAATAAATCGCAGGGGAAGCGAATAAATCGCGAGGGCAGCGAATAAATCGCAGAGGAAGCGAATAAATCGCGAGGGCAGCGGAAGCGAATAGAACTGACGGACAGACAGACGGACGAAAGACACGACGGGCAGACAGACAGACAGACGGACAGACAGACGGACGGACAGACAGACACGACGGACAGACAGACAGACCGACAGACAGACTGTGTTACAAGACTAAACAAGACTGTTTTATACGGTCAGAGGATTATATTCTTGAATAGCCTTATTTAATATAGTTTAAAAATCTATTATTTATTTCATTTCTTTCTTCTGTGTTATGTAGGGCATTACCAAGTACGCAAATGCCGAACTCTTGTATCCGCTTGCACCATCCTGTGCAATGTGCAGATGTGCAGTTAATTAACTGCAGTCTGACTCACACAATTGATGTGAATTGAACAATAATAATATATACTACATATAGAATGTATGTATATTTACGGCCTTATCATTGACCCTTGTCTAATCTTGATTGACTAATTTGTTCGCAATCAAAGCTGGCGATGACGCCACTTCAAGGTGTCCAGTTCCAGGGAAGTCCTCAAGCCAACCAATTTCACAGACGCCGCTGTCCCGATAGAGTTCTGCTGAAATGTCTTAAAATAGAATCCCCACATATACACTAATAAAATAAATTATATATTTTTGTATGTGCAGATATGTCACACAGAAGAATCATATAATATTATAGCGTGGGCCTATCTCCAAATTAGTTAAATGCTACCGTGCCACAAAACTGTCTATCAAATTGTCAGGTGCTGTTTACGTTGTTTTTTTTTTTGGTTTGTTTGTTTTTGTTTTTATGATTCTGCGCCTATTTATCAGGGCAGAGAAGACGCGTATCATAACAAAAGCAAAAAGCCCACAGCTTGCTACATGTTTATGTTACCCACTCTGATTAGAACCCAATTGTTCAATTTAATTGAGTCATATGGGCTTGGCATCATAGCTGTAGGTATTATCAGCGGGTCATGTACCATGGTTATGAAGTTTGCTTGCGGAAAAACCACTCGAAATGGGGAAATGGCTCATTTAGTTCACTATGAGAATAATCTAGAAAGCAGCTAGGATTTTTGTGTTTCATTTATAAAGTCTTTGAAGATAGTTTTAATAAAGAAACACTTTCAATTGAAGTCAAACTATCTTTACTACATATTATATAACATGACTTTCTTATTTTGTGAATTTGAATTCTTTATGAAGTTTGCTTATTTTCCAGTTAGTTACTGCGAGAAAAATTTAGGAAGTAGCTAGGATTTTTGTGTTTAATCTTTATAGTCTTTAAAGTTAGTTTGAATTTTTAACTGAATTCAAACTTTGTTTACTACTAATATTTTGAATTTTTGAATTTCAATTCTTAAAGAAGGTTGTTAATAGAATAATCTAGAAAGAAGTTAGGATTTATTAATTTAATTTGTATAGTCCTTAAATTTAGTTTTAATCAAGAAACACTTTCAATTGAATTCAAACTTTGTTTACTACATATAACACTAACTTGATTTATTTATGAAGTTTGCTTGTTTTGCAGTTAGTTA
Organism: Drosophila albomicans; assembly: GCF_009650485.2. NCBI lineage: Eukaryota > Metazoa > Arthropoda > Insecta > Diptera > Drosophilidae > Drosophila > Drosophila albomicans. Next base: position 4,270,809 of record NC_047627.2, on the reverse strand, counting down.
ACTACGAGAATAATTTAGAAAGGATTTAGGATTAGTTAGTTTTAGTTTTATTTATAAGAAACACTTTCAACTGCATTCAATCTTTGCTTACTACTAATAAATTGACCTTCTTATTTTATGAATTCAAATTCTTAAAGAAGATTGTTAATAGAATAATCTAGAAAGCAGTTAGGATTTTTAAATTTAATTTTTATAGAATTAAAAGTTAGTTTCAATTAAAAGACACTTTTAACTGAATTCAAATTTTATTTACTACAAATATCTTGACTTTCTTATACTACGAATTTCGAATTCTTTTAAAATTTGTTTGCTTTTCAGTTAGTTAACTTTTAACTGAATTCTGACTTTATTTGCTGCAAATATTTTGACTTCCTTACTCTACGAATTTGAATTCTTTATAAATTGCACAATTTTATAGTAGTTTTTTAATTTTGAATTGAATGAAAGTAGGTGTCAACAACATGTGTTTAATTAGTTTAATTGTTAGAGTATTCAGATATCGTTGACTCATTGCTGAAGTAGTTCTTGTTGTTGGATTAAACGTTGTCAGTGGAAATTGTCAATTGGTGTGATAAGAGCGACGACGGTAGATTCTCGATGCGAACCGGAACCGGGGTGAAGTGCGGCGCAAAAGCAAAAACAAAAGCAAAAATCAAATCAAAGGGTTTCATTTAGTCGCCAATACTATATATAATAAACAGTTGGCACCCAATTGGTTCATTCAGCGCTCTCTACTCGTCGCAGTTGGAACGTGATAAAAGTGAAAAAAAAAAACAAAACATTAAACGGAATATCCTTTGGAATATAAATATATAGTAATAAACAAATAAAAATGTGCAAATTGAGCTTGTGTCTGTTGGTTGCCATCTTTGGCTTTCTGATCGCTGGCAGCTTGGCCGGTGTTAATCGTGATTCCTATGTGCATCGTGACATTATTGTGGTCAAGGATGTGCGTGACTTTGCCGCCAAGCATCCGGGTCTCAAATTGCAGCGTATGGATCGTCAACCTGTCTCGGCTCGTGCTGCTGCTGCACAATCGGTGCGTTACACACTCGGAGCACGTATCACAGGTAAGAAGACTCGATGCTTCTTGATAGTTAAGGAGAATTATCGCTGCGCTTAAAAGTAGGCAACGATTTTTGTTCGCTTCGCATGATAATTTCACCACACTTTTTTGTTGCATACTTTTAGATGACAGATTGGTTGCCCAGAACGCCGATGTTTTCAACTATGCGTCGAGCAACGATGTCAGTCTTCAGGTGACTTACCCCGAAACGGGCACCGGTGCCATTGTCACCTACGTTGAGATCGTCTGCACCCAGGACAACAATGAGGGCAATGCCTTTGTGATTGCCGGCGGCATTGGACAGCGTTTCATCTCCATACTGATTGAGGCCAAGCAGACGAATTCGTTTGCTTATCAGGCTTTGTACTATGGCGTCGATTAGAAAACTATTCGCCGTAATCAATCTTGAATTTATGTTTTTCTTTGATTTAATATATATGTATGTATATACTCGTATTGTTTTTTTTTTTTTTTTTTGCTTCTTTTGATTGTTGTGATAGCCATTAAATGATTTGATTGTAGAAAAAAGGAACAACTATCAAGTGGTCTGTGTACTTATAAATGATATATGTACTATCCATAAATATAGTAAGTAAGCAAGCAAAGAGGTCTCGTTAATCGAGGGGCGGGCATTCGTAAATCTGTGTTCACTGACAAAATACATAAATCGATATTTGCTCACGCGCTTCCCACTTCAACACGAATACGAAACCGCAGCGAATTCATAAATAAGTGCTAAGCTCTTTGGGATATTCCGAATGGGAGATTACTCAATGGTCTCTGACATTATCAGGCGCCATCATCATTAGTGGAACTTTTTCAGCACTCACGCGACTTTCGACGCTTTTGCATGTTTTGCGTCAACAAACAACAAACAAGCTATAAATGAGATGCACGACGCATATTTGCTAGAATTTTTCGAAAGGGGAACACCTCTTAAAAATTGACTCATCAACATCGCAAAATGTTACCTAGATATAAAACATTGCTGGGAAGTTTTTGCAAAGAATATCATTTGAAAGATTCCAGACACTTTTTCTTTAGACGCACTTGAAACTTCTTATCTTAGATCATCTGACGAATAAAGGTAATAAATATTGACAGGTAAAAGTACTGTTAAGCTGATTATTGCGACGGTATTTCTATTTGCGACCAAATTGTTATATATTGCTCTTGATCCTTTTATGTACAACAACAAAAATCGAATGTTTGCAGTGTGATCGCAGGTGGAGCTAAAGAATTTAATGAATCGCGCTAAAGATCGACAGCCCTAGCTTTCTTATATTGAAAGCTATTTATTACCGATAAGCCGAGAAAGAGTGAGAGCTCTCTTTATGCTGAGTCGGACTGACTAGTCGACACCCTAATTCACCTTACCACCTTTTAACCCATCTACAAAAATGCAAATGTGAATTTCTCTTGCAATATATATTTAAATTTCGAAATATTTATTTATATGTTATTTAATGAAAGATAAGCAAAGAAGAAGAACTGAAATACGTCAAACTGATTATGGTATGGACATAGGGTATTTATGGTAGAAAGAACTCTTCAAAAGATATCAGTCAGGGCAAGTAAAATGTCGGTTGGCAGCCATTCCTCTTGATTTTCTATTTAAAAAGTGCTCATTTTCTAGATTGTTTGCTTTTGTGCGCAATTATGTACATAATATATATTCAGTATATATACGTAGAGAAGTAAGTCAAGTATCAAGGTTAAGATTGCAAAATAAAATAAAATCTATAAACACGCGCCTTGAGCAATTTAAACGCAAATCACATTCCTTCCAAGCACTACAAACGCATTGATAATGGGGCAATATTTCATGTGGAATCCCAATAAATCTCTCAATAGTAAACAAATTGAATAATAGAAACAAAAACTGCATGAAATGCTCTATTTAAATGTAATCATAAATTAAACACTCATGAATCACTGCTCACTACAATCTATGATCATAATTCTTTCCTGTTTGTGGCATTTGCCAAAACTTTAACTCTATGTGTAATGCTGATGAATAACATTTTAGAGTTATTTTATACATTTGTAAGGAACTATGGTACTTCTGATACTCAATTGTTATTGCATAAAAAGAACTTTTCATCACGTGACAATTCATGTTATTTGTTTTTATGATATTTTTGGTTATTGCTGCAATTAAATTACAATCTCAATTGCGCTTGCAGACTTGCGGAAATTCGAAAAAACATCTTTGCAAAACGGATAAACTTATCGATATCAAGCGCACAACAGCGTGCACACGCCAAGATAAGAACTAAATGAAATTGTTTTGTTTTTATACCCGCTACCCATAAGGTAGGAAGGTTTTATAACATTGTGAATGCAGGAAATGTTTGTAAAACGCATAAGGAGTCATCTCCGACTACATAAACATATATTCTTGATCAGCGCTCATCAGCCGAGGCGATATAGCCATGTCCGTCTGTCCGTCTGTCTGTCCATATGAACATCTAGATCTCGGAGACTCTAAAATATAGGGGTATAATTCTTTTTCAACAGCAGTAGTTACGTTTTAACTCAGACTCTTGGTACAGACAATAAAAGCTATAATTTTTATGATTCCTGATTGCGATTGGATAAAAATTGTAGAAATTTTAGAAGAAATATTTTTACATAGCAAAAAAAAATTTATTGCAATAGGATTTTTGTTAGTTTGGCTGACAATCTGGTATATTTTGCACTCTATAGTATATTCAGAATATATATATATTATTAGTATTTGTATGTTATATTAATTTGGTACATTTTAACAATAATACTGCGCTCTTCTATTTAAAATGGGTAGAACTTCATAAATATACCAAATATGTCCTTCGGTATATTTCAGTTGATTTGCGGTATTTTATTTGGTATATTTTAAGAATAATACCGCACTGTTTTGCTTTTATTCGAAATGGGTACCTGGTATCCCACAGTCGATAATGCTCGATTTGTTTTTTTTTTGTGGTGGGAAATTTTTATTGTGAAATTAGCAGGCAATAAAAAAATGATTCAGCACAGAGAAATGACTTGTGTTTCTGTGTACCAAAAGAAATTGGGAAAGTACAATTGGAAAACTGAAATAAAAAACAATATTGAATCTATATGTGTGAACAGCGGTGTGAATAGACAATGATATTGGGCATTGCATTGACGTGCATTACGATACAATGTGAGGTAAATATAGTACTACGTATACTACGTATAGTATAGTTATAGTATAGTAGTTGGGTATTATTATTACATTTTGTTATCAATAAGAAAGAGCATCGTGAATTACGCACAAAGTTGGGCAAACAATGTGAAGTGGGAACCGAGTTGAGTCCACAGCGAGAGACGGAAATAAAAGGCCCGTCTCAAGTACTTGAGAATCTCTTACGGAGGTGAATCAAATCAAAATCAAAATGAAGATGAAATTTGTTATGATCATTTGGTATCACATGCTTTTCTGATCAGGTGAATTGATCGATAAATTGATCAACAAATAGTTCTCTTGTTGAGGGTGTTTTTTATGCTTTTTGTGGGACACGCGAGTTCAAATTGATCGATTGGTTGGTAATTGGCAATTGGCAATTGGTAATTGGCAATTGTGGGTACTTTTATAGGCAGATTAATTGGTTGCTTGGCATTAGGCCATGTCTAAAACGGTTTCGCTCAAGTGCTTTATTTATAGAAACTGAGCGAATTATTGCCAATTAACGCGATCCAAAAACAACAAATAAAATAAAGAAGACGGAAAACCAATGAACAACAGTTAATACAAGCTACAGAAGCAACAGCACAATAACCATCACCATTATCATAGACCCCAAAGCGAGGGTTTCCATTAATATATCTGGAATTGGAGCTATTAAGAATGATTTCGATTTTATTAGTTATAGTTTAGGTTATAGTTTTCTATTGGGAAAATTCAACGATTAAGTTGGCAAAAGATTTTTGAGCATAGATTTGGAAACAGGTTTTTTCTTGAATGAATTAAAAACAAAATATAAAATTTATATTTTTTATTTTGATTGATTGATTTTTTCATTTAATAATACAAACAGGAGCAATACTTTGTGAAGGTAGATTTTGACTATTACAAACTAGAAAAATATGGTTTGAAAAAAGATTTATGAATAATTTTTCAACTTACTTTTAAATAATAATAATGGTTAATATTGATTTTAATATAGAATTTTCTATTGTTAAAAAAAGAGCAAAATTACGATTTATGTGTAATTTGTAACTATTTCAATGAAATAAGATAAATCGTTTCAATTTAGAAAACAATGTAAATGTTGAATTTGAAATTTTGTGAAAGTTTGTAGAACACAAATTGAAATGGATCTCTAAATTAAATTAAATAAATTGCTACATTGTTAAAGTTGATTTGGAAATTTACTTTTTCTTGACTGTTTTAAAAAAGACAAAATATATACAAAATTCAAATTTTTTGAAGTTTTCTGTATGTCTAACGTAAATATATCCTGTAAGTAGTTTGTATCATAAAAGCAGAAATCATTATTTTAAAGTATTTTTTTTTTTATATATTTTCTTAAATTCAAATAACATTTTTTTGTATTTTTTAAACATATTTGTGTCTTTTAATAATTTATTTTTAATATATATATTTTCTTAATTACATCTGAGCATTCTATGCGTAGTGCGAATAGATGTGGACCAAGGCTAAAAACATAAACGGTGACCCTCGTTGGAGTTATAAGACCCATGGCGGCTTATCGTTCAGTTCTTACCTCGAGTTGCTCTTATCTAACGCTGACCGCCGATAAGAGCGTGGCGCGTATAAAAGCCATCGGCAGTGGCAGGCGATGCACAAAACAGTCGCCAAATTGATTGCACACAGCGCGGAACCTAAGCTCTCTCATATTTCGATCTTTACTCCGATTCGTAATACGTTCGTTCGTTCGTTCGTTCTTTTATTGGAGATTGACGATAAATTAAAGACATTTCATGTAGTTGTTGCGTGCGTGCGTGAAGCATCAACTACACAGAAATAAACTATAAACTATATCTACACTTCTTTGGAGGTTTTATTTTTGTTGAGAATGTTGCAAGTGTTGCTGCCATTGTTGCTGCTGAGCGCCAGCTCAATTGCTGCCCCATCGCTGCAGTCAGTGCAGTCAGTGCAGTCCGTGCAGACGACGGCGCAGTCAACAGCACAGCAGCGAGCGAGTGATTTATATTACACACCGATCACATCGGTGACGGATGAGACGCGTTACACGACAAAGAATCCCGATGTTGAGCTGGTGGCACTGAACAAGGTGAAGCACAGCAAGGGCAATCTTGTCTTCAGTTCGGGTCAACGCATCTCGGGTAAGTGATGAATTCGCCACTTCCCAATTCCGCAACACATTCACTAACATTTTGAAAATTTACTTTGCGATTCTTAGGCGATAAATTGCTGGTGAATAACTATGCCGATGAGAGTTTCACGACTGCTGTCAATGTTGAGGTCGAGATGCGTTATCCTTCGGCAACGGGAACGGGCAGCACTTTGACCTGCATTGAGATCTATGTGGATTCGTCGGCCAACGATGCGGATGCGTATTTTACGGAAGGCAGCATTGGCAAGACGGCGGCAGCAATACTCTTGACATCGGATCAGACACGCACTTTTTCGTACGAGGCCTATTTCTATGGTTACTAGGCTTAGTCGAGTGCACACACTTCTGCAATGCAATGCGAAGAAGCAAAATAAAACAGCATCATCAACTTTGGAACTGAACTGTGATCGCCATCGTCTCGCCATCCACATATATAATCATATATATCCACCCCTTATCGCCCGCGCCCGCCCCTCTGCTCTCCACCCCCTTTGCCCACTCAATAGAAGTATTATAGTGCTAATATCTTAAATTAAAAACAAACAAAAGAAAGAAACAAAAAAAAAAAACAAAAAAAGAAAATGAAAGCAATTTTCTCGGTTTGGAATACATTCGAAATTTGTTCATATTCAGTTTTCTTTCTTCACATTTCTGGCTTATCACACACACAGAACACACACACACACAAACACACTATCGCGCAAATGTTTCGATTACTTCCTTTCAGATGCTAGCTAATTGAAATAGTCGTATACACAACTCTTTCTCCCCAGACTCTTGATTCGCATTCACACATTCACTCGCTTTGCACGCTGCAGTTACACGAATTGCCCTCAATCTATCATATGATCTAATACCTTCGATAAGGTGGCGCGTGTCAGTAGCAACTAGGCGTTGACAACTAACTGATTAATACTACTACTACCACCAGTCCAAAGACCCCACACAAGCAATTTACTGAAAACAACGTTAGCTGCTGTCCAGAATTAGTATTTAGCTACATTTCGCGGAATGAGACATCAATAGCTGGCCATCGCATTCTAATCCGTTGAGCAGCTCTGCGATTTTGCTATCATATCGCCGCTAGCAACTTGACAACACTCAAAAGTTAATCAAATGATTTGAATCATTTTGCTGTGTTTACGATTTCGATTTTGGGCAGATTAATATGAAATGTCTGCTCACAAGTACAAAGGAAACGGAAATGAAACTATGAGTACACAATAAATACATAAAATAATTAAGTACTCATATTTTATGAAAACTTTAAGTTTACTCGTATGTAGTATATAAACCACTTTAAGCAGTATTCATGATCAAATTGTGAGTTTATATGTCTTAAGAGTTTAAGCTCAAACAAGTAAGAAGGCTACAGTCGAGTGTACTCGACTGTGAGATACTCGCTATAATATATTTTGCGGTATTTTTCTCAAAATATACCGAATATACTGCAAAATTACTAAAAATATACCAAATGGTATATTTGGTATATTGATATAGTACCGCATTCAAAATTTACCATAGGCGGCACAATATACCAGATTGTCACCCAAAGCAACTCAGACCCCTAGTAAGTAGGCGTTTTTGCACATACAAAAGTATTTCTTTAATACTTGTAACTTCGACAATTTATATCTGATCGCAACCAAATTTCAATCAGGAATCATAACTACTATAGTAGTTATTGTATATACCAAAATTCGCAACTCTAGCTTTAAAATTACGCTTGTTTCGATTTTTTGATTTGCGGGAGCGGAAGTGGGCGTGACAAAAATTTGAAACAAACTTAATCTGCGTGCAAACATAACAAATGCTGTCGAAAAAAAATTACAGCTGTATCTCTTATAGTCTCTGAGATCCAGTGTTTCATACGGACGGACGGACAGACTGACAGACGGACGGACGGACATGGCTAGATCGTCTCGGCTGTTGACGCTGATCAAGAATATATATACTTTATAGGGTCGGAGATGCCTCCTTCTACCTGTTACATACATTTCCTGCCGGCACAAAGTTATAATACCCTTCTACCCTATGGGTAGCGGGTATAAAAACTTAGGCACATAAAACATACTAGTAAAGAGCGTAAAGAGATAGTTATATATATTGTTTAAGGCAGCTTGAGTTTTTAAAATACATATAAAGGCCTTGGCCTTTCTCAACTGATCCTCAGCTGGCCCAATACCTCCGACTGCAGTTATTAAATCTGGCAATGAAAAGGATTAAACAAGTTTTAATAGATTGAAGTGGATAATGGTTATTAAATAATTATCTTTCAAGATACGTACCAATCATAATATCAAAGACATTGTCTTCTTTTTTTAGGGCCGCTTTCCCCTAAACGCCATCCTCATTAACCACTTGATTGGCTTGTCACTCTAGTAAGTACCCATGTAGTGATCGGCGGGGTAAGCACTTACCCGTGGCCAATCGCCACCTCCATTTCTGCAGGGTAGCTATCGAAGAGGAGCAGAACTATTTCAATGATTTGGAACAAGAAATCGTCTCAACTCTGTGTGAAGACGAAGACCATCAGAATGATGATAGCTACGAACAAGCTCTCATAGATGAGTCAGAACTACATTTTTTAGGATAAACAGTTGTTCACTACCATACTTCCAGGGTAGGGTGAAGAACAGAGAAGCTTATAAATTTTTAATAGGCACTGGATCAAATAAAAACTACATTCAAGCAACAACAGTTCCCAATCCCAAACATATAGAGAAACCATTTTTTGTCAGCTCCGTCAGAGGGCAAACCAAAAAACGCAACAAATTGACTTACATTTATTCGGATTAAGAGAGACACCCATCCGATTCCGTATATTGCTCATGCCCAAAGCTTTCCATAGTATATTAGGAAACGTTACGATGAAAAAGTTAAATGCTATTATAGATGGGAAAAATTACACCCTTTTAATAAGTGGCAATAAGAAGATCAAGATACATCAGTTGCCAGCCGAATCAGTTATTAAGTTACAATTACGTACCGAACATATGACAAACGAATAGAAAAACGCAATTGTTCGCAGAACATAAAAATCTTTTTGCAGAACCACAACAGAAGCTCACTTACACAACTAGAGTCGTAGGTGAGATCCGCATCAACTCCGATCTACCAGTTTATTCAAAACACTATCCAAGCCCCAGCTCGTTGAAGCAAATTGTAGAAAAGCAAATACAAGAACTTCTAGATGATGGTTTCATCCGACCCTCACGGTCACCCTATAATGCAAAAACACAATGCATCCGGTCAGAAAAAATACAGAATTGTTATCGACTATAGAAAGCTGAACGAAGACACCATATCAGACAGATATCCCATACCCGAAATAGGAGAAACCAAACCTGAAAAGTGGATTTTATCAAGATCCATTATAAAAATCTGACATAGAAAAAACGGCACCTTAAATGGTGGGAAATATGAATTTACAAGACTACCATTCGGTCTTAAAAACTCCCCTTCTATTTTCCAAAAGGCCCTATACGATATCCTCATTGAAACGCTGGAAAAGTTTTTTAGAAGAATTTAATTACGAATTTAAGTACAAGCCTGGGACCACTAATGTTGACGCAGATGCACTTTCCAGAACACCTACTAGGCAACAAATAAATAGCACTAGCGCAACATGCCATAGCAGTGACAGTTCAAGACATACCCTTATACCAACTATAGAAACACCCAAAACCGATTTTCGAAATCAACTCCTTCTACTTATTGATGACCAATCAAGTTACAATTTTGAAATTCCATTTCCGTTTTATCATAGACATGTTATTAAACAGAAGTGTTACAACGAAAAAGAAGTTATCGAAAAAAACGACTAGACCCCAAGATTATAAATGGTTTGCTAACACTCGAAAGAATTATGGGAAAAATACAAAACATCTATCCCATACATTTTAGCGCATACAAAATAAGGTATACGCAAATGCATGTGGAAGATATAAAAAAATGTTAGTAAGCAACAAGATCTTATCTCAAAAGAACATAGAAGAGCGCATAGGCAAGCATCAGAAAACAAAGCTCAACTCTTAAGCAAATACTTTTCCCCCGAAATGACTAAAAAGGTTAAAGCTATTGTGTCCGTATGCCTGACGTGCAAGGAGTCAAAGTATGACCGACATCCACCACAGGCATTGATCCGAGAAACACCAATCCCAGGGTATCCAGGAGAAATTGTCCACATTGACTTGTACCTTACACAAAATCGCGTCACACTAACAAGTATCGACAAATTTTCAAAATATGCCCAAACCAGGATAGTGAGTTCTAAAGGATCAGAAGACTTAAAATTCCCTCTGCGAGAATTATTGATTGCATTTGGAATCCCAAAGCAGATAATTATTGATAATGAGAGAGCCTTAAGAGAGAGAGAGAGTTCAGCTTCCATAAAATCTCTACTCAAAGATCAAATGGGAATTTCCGTTTTCCCAACACCTCCATACAACTCTACTACCAACGGCCAAATAGAACGTTTTCACTCCTCATAGAAAATCCAGAAATGCAATTGGGAGACTTATTGTATAAATCAGTACAGGAATATAACAACTCTATCCATTCTACAACAGGGAAAAAACCGATTAACATATTCTTCGGATTAACGCGATTAACCGATTCGAACCAAATAGAAACTGAACGGAAAAAGATTGAAGAAAAGATAAGAGACAAGCAAACGACCGACCTAGAATATCATAATGCAACTAAAAAAGGTGCAAAAGACTACAAGGTTAGCGAAGTGGTTTATGTTCGAGTAGATAAAAGAATAGGTTCCAAAATAACTCCCTGTTTTAAACCTGAAATTGTAGCAGCAAACCAAAAATCCACTATTAAAACCAAATTAGGAAGAACAATACAAAAATAATTTAAAATCTTAAAATTTCAATTTTTCAGAACCTTTATTCCAAGCAGTCTAGGAGAAGTCACTGTTTTGGATTATGCAAACTCCCAAATGGTTTCCATCAACATGGGACTCGCCGCTGAAGAAAATAGCACCTTTAAGATTATCCATGTCATAGATTTAGAGGCTTATGAGACTACTTTGCTAGGGGAATCCATTGAAAATATATCAAATACGAATCCGATCTATCCGTTTCGTAATTATGAATTAGCACAAATGAAAAGCGATCTGTCTAAATGGTTCGCATGGAAATGGTTAAAAATGAAGTACCTGACCCAAGATCACCAAGATTAGGAAGTAATAATCAAGAAAATTAATGAACAGCTGGAAAACAATAATCGTCAAGTCGTTATAAATATAATCACAAGTCAAAGAATAAACGAGCTTACTGAAATCACGAATGCAATAGTGAAATTCACTTAAGAAAGCAATGAAGTAAAAATGGAAAAAAACCATACTAAAGTACGAAATGCAATTATTAAAAGAAGAAATCAGAAATATTGTTCATTCAATTAGTTGGGCTAAGACCGATATCGTTAATCCAGTTATTTTAACTAAACATGAACTAGTGGCAATAGAACTACATAATTCTAGAAAATAAGAAATTACATTTCGTCAACTTAGAAGAAATGCTTGAATTTGCTAATATCAAAATAGCCTCAAATGGAATTAACTAGCAAAGAGAATTGTAACAAAATCCGCAATGACGAAACTTTTTTTGTGGCCAATGAGATAATAAGCACTTAACCTTCTTTTACTTCATCTTATATCAGAAGCTAACATTATAGATGAAGGAACTGAATATAAACAATACCCAGAAGATTAACTTCATCAACAATGGTAACACAGTTCTAACAGCAACAAACTTTTCGCTGATAATTTTGATAGTGGCGGCCGCAATCGTAATCGTAAAGTACTCTAAGTCCAGAAGTACAACCTCAGTGATGAAATCAAGCTACCTAGTACAACGTCAACACACATTCGAGGACGATCCCGTCTTAAAGGGGGAAGAGTTAACAACCAACGTGATTCTCGGTCAAATTCCCGGCCCGTTTCCACATTTCAACTCCACGTGCCGCAACGTCAGCGGTTCTACACGCACAGAAATTCAACCAATGCCCACATGCAATCAGGTCGATGCACCATCCAGACGAAATCCGAGACAGTTGCACAGTAAAAAGTGTTTCTTTAATGACTTCCACAATTTTTATTCATTTATTTAAAGGTTAGCTATAATTAAAATTAATACTAACGCTATTGATAAAGCAATGGCAGACCAAAATTCGCAGCTCTAGCTTTAAAACAAGTAAGAAAGTTACAGTCGAGTGTACTCGACTGTGAGATACCCGCTACCCATTTTGAATAAAATAGATATATTTTGCGGTATTTTTCTCAAAATATACCGAATATACTGCAAAAATACTAAAATATACCAAATGATATATTTGGTATATCGATATAGTACCTCATTCAAAATATACCATAGACGGCAAAATATACCAGATTGTCATTCAAAGCAACTTGGACCTCTAGTAAGTAGGCGTATTTGCCGATACAAAAGTATTTCTTTAAGTAACTTCGACAATTTTTATCTGATCGCAACCAAATCATAACTACTATAGTAATTATTATACACACCAAAAGTCGCAGCTCTAGCTTTAAAATTACGTTTGTTATTCGATTTTTTTGATGCCTCCTTCTACCTGTTACATACATTTCCTGCCGGAACAAAATTATAATACCCTTCTAGCCTATGAGAAGCGGGTATAAAAACCTTCAAACCGACAACAACACATCTTTTTAAAAAGTAAATCAACTAAAAATTTAATTCATATGTCAAACGCCAGCCATAAATTAATTCTACTTTTAATATGTTTTTGAATATATTCTACAATTATGTAGATTAAAATATTTTTTAGGGTTTCGCTAAAATCGGTGTTTCAACACTTCGCATTCGATATCTACACGCCTTCGCCGTCCATAGTTGAAACAACGACATTTATTTTATCGTCACCAACGTCACAACATTTGGCTTACTCTGGGCTCACATAAATTTTGTACTTGCTTCTATTTCAATTTTCTGATTAATTGCAATGAATTCGGATTATTAAAGAAATATGCGGGAATTTCGCAAACGATTACAGCTCAGAATTTTTTTTTTTAATTTGACACTTCCAGAGATTAAAAGTGCAATACATAACATATATGTATATACACAAGAGAAAATTTACGCTCTAAAAGCTAAAACACTAATCCTAAGATTGTAAATATTTATATTTTAATTTTTTAAAAAGTTCTTGAAACAAGGTTTTAAAATGCCGATTAATAATCTTGTTTTGTAATCGAATTTTATAATTAAAATAAAAACATCTTAAAATAAGAATTTTCTTAAATTTAAATCTAAAAATTGTTCATCGGTTGCAGCTTCTTTGAGTTCAATTATAGTCTATCTAATAGTCAATCTAAAAACAAAAAAGTAATATGAAATGAAGAAGAAGAATTTTTTCTGGGCTCAATTTTGGTTATGTGTTGATTAAACATTGTTACTATTAATTTTAAAATTTATTTTTCTTAGTGTATATATATTTATATTTATGTATATGAGTTTATCGATAAGGCTGAGAATGTAAACATGTGGTAGAGAAGAGCCCAGTAAAGTCGAGTGGAAATCCAGATTCAGTTGCGTTGAGAACATTCAACTGAAACATCATGATTGTCATTCGCTTATTTGGAGTTATATTCACCCTCACGTTGGTGATGGCAGTGCCAAAACCATTGGATGAACCCAAACACAAAGGTGCGTTCAATTAAATGGAATAATACATCAACAAAAATATGTATATATAAATGATTGCAATTAGAGTTTGATACTTGCGGCGGTGACGGAGAATTTCCATTGGGCGTGTGTCGCTACCCTGAGAATTGTTGCACAATTGAAGAGTATCTCATGCAGAGAAATATCGGCTACAATGACGTTCCTTCTTGTGGCTTTAACAGTCCGTTTAAAGGTAAAATGATTTGCTGCCCCAAAACTGATACACAAAGAACGACTTCAGGTCCATCAATATTCCGGTAAGTTAAAATGAATCAAAGAGAGAGTCATTCCATAATTTGATCAATTTCATGCAGCTTCACTGGAACTCATCTGGTTACTATGCGATACTTCAAAAACGAGGAAATGGATGATTATGTGTACCGTTGTACGGGTGTTTTACTGTCCTCGTCGCATGTTCTAGCGTCGAAACAATGCGCTGGAGAGGAGGGAGAGGAACTTCTTAGACCCAGCAGAGTAAAGTTGGGATCCCAAGATGCAGGAAGAGTAGACGATAAAGCAGATATAAAAAAGGATATTAAGGTAAGCTGCTAAGTGCAACTAAATATAATATTGATATTTTTGATTTTCACATTTCTGCATAGAAACTCACGAGTTACAAAAATGATTTGGTGCTCATCAAGTTGAGAACAACACTTAACACAACACAGCTGATGGGAAATGTCAGCATAGCGAAACTCTGTCATCCAGATGATCTGAAGGGGTACCCGAACTTCTTTGCTGCCGGTTACTCATACAGTACGGTAAAAAGTACGAATTTTTATTGGTAAATCTATCTATGTACTATTTATATCATATTGACTTGCTACAGACGAAAGCTGCACAAAATTCACGATGCAATTGCAAAACCTTAATCTCAAAGAATGCAACAATGTGAAGGTGACGCGTCAAATCGAAGATTTGGCAACGGATCAGTCACATTTCTGCCTTCGCCCGTTACTTACATGGGAGAGGAAGAATGAGTGCTCAAAGTGTTTGACCGCGACATCCAGCGTTCTTCATGTGCAGCGTACGAATGGTAGTCAGTGTGTGGCGGGCATTGCCACGCCCACAAGCAATGAATGCATCGAGGAGGACAGTCCATTGTACTTCACCAATATCCTGACAAATTCAGTCAACGATTTCTTTAATGACGTCATTATAGAATAGAGTAATTACATAAGACGAATGTGGATGATAAAATAATAATAATAAAGAAGATAAGAACAGCAACAAAATATTGAAACGCCAACTTAAGAAGTCAAAAGTTGATATTTACAATAAAAACATAATTGTTTTTATAATTTAATTCTTAATATTTCTTTTTTCATTCATATTTTATTATATATTAAAATGCAAAATTTGTTTTTTATATATTTCGAAATATCTATCAAGTAAGTTCATTTGTGTTTGCATTTATAACGCAATTTGTATACCCGCTATTCGTATGGTAGATGTGTATTATAAGTATGTGTCTCCAGGAAATATATGAACATTTAAAAATTTGCTTTGCGATTCTTAGGTGATAAATTGCTGGTGAATAACTATGTCGATGAGAGTTACACGAACTGCCCTCAATCTATCATATGATCTAATACCTTCGATAAGGTGGCGCGTGTCAGTAGCAACTAGGCGTTGACAACTAACTGATTAATACTACCACTACCACCAACCCAAAGACCCCCACAAGCAATTTACTGAAAACAACGTTAGCTGCTGTCCAGAAATAGACTTTAGCTACATTTCGCGGAATGAGACATCAATAGCTGGCCATCGCACTCTAATCCGTTGAGCAGCTCAGCGATTTTGCTTTATATCGCCGCTAGCAACTTGACAACACTCAAAAGTTAATCAAATGATTTGAATCATTTTGCTGTGTTTACGATTTCGATTTTGGGGAGATTAATATGAAATGTCTGCTCACAAGTACAAAGGAAACGGAAATGAAACTATGAGTACACAATAAATACATAAAATAATTAAGTACTCATATTTAATGAAAACCTTAAGCTTACTCGTATGTAGTATATAAACCACTTTAAGCAGTATTCATGATCAAATTGTGAGTTTATATGTCTTAAAAGTTTGAACTCAAACAAGTGAGAAAGCTACAGTCGAGTGTGCTCGACTGTGAGATACCCGCTACCCATTTTGAATAAAAGAAATATATTTTGCGGTATTTTTCTCAAAATATACCGAATATACTTCAAAATTACTAAAAATATACCAAATGGTATATTTGGTATATTGATATAGTACCGCATTCAAAATATACCATAGGCGGCACAATATACCAGATTGTCACCCAAAGCAACTCAGACCCCTCGAAAGTAGGCGTATTTGCCGATACAAAAGTATTTCTTTAATAACTTCGACAATTTATATCTGATCGCAACCAAATTTCAATCAGGAATAATAACTACTATAGTAGTTATTGTATATACCAAAATTCGCAACTCTAGCATTAAATTTACGCTTGTTTCGATTTTTTTGATTTGCGGGGGCGGAAGTGGGCGTGGCAAAAATTTGAAACAAACTGTATCTCTTATAGTCTCTGAGATCCAGTGTTTCATACGGACGGACGGACAGGCGGACATGGCTAGATCGCCTCGGCTGTTGACGCTGATCAAGAATATATATACTTTATAGGGTCGGAGATGCCTCGTTCTACCTGTTACATACATTTCCTGCCGGCACAAAGTTATAATACCCTTCTACCCTTCTATGGGTAGCGGGTATAAAAACTTAAGCACATAAAACGTACTAGTAAAATACGTAAAGAGATAGTTTATATATACATGTATTATTTTTTGTGGAAAACCGAAAACACGGTAAACTTGTTTTTCTTTTTATTTTTTTTTTTGTTATTTCTTTAATTCAAAAAGTTGAAGCCTATCGATTTTTACCTTTATAAAAAGTAAGATAAGATGGGTTGATGGTAATAATCTTATAATCGATTCTAGGGAAAAAGTCGATGCCAAAAATATACCTAAATGTGTGGCGTATTCTCTCGCCTTTAGGAAAACGATGGACAAATAAAGTGAATAAAAGGCAACGAAAACAATGATAGAGTAAGATAGATTAAGTGCCAGGGAAGCTTGTTTAATTAAAATGGATAGAAATCTAGAGCCAACCAAAAAAACAGACACGAAAGTTATATATAAACCTGATCTATGTTTGGATATAACATAGCTACAAAAATGGTTACAAAAAATAAGACAGAAAGAAAGCAAAAGTGGGTTTAAAACTAAATGCTAAGCAATATAATTATTAAGTCATCTATTGATGAAACAAAATAACGAATTGATTGAAAGGCAAAGTAACTTCATAAAGATTTGCAAGCTTGCCTTTCGTCAACCGTTGCTAAACAGTTGTTAAGAGTTGCAACATGTTGGGTGAGTAAACTTCTGGTAATCCATTTAATGAAAAATTTGTGTGAATCTGTGTAAGTGGGCGTGGTCAGACAGGGGACCTTCATAAAGATTGCTAGGCTTAGATTTGCATGAATGAATGCATGTGTGTGGCTCAAACCAAGTGCTGCGCAACAGTTGCGCAGATCCTCAACGTGTTGCCTGGTAAACGAAAATGGTGAAAAAGTTAATGCCAAAAATGTGTGTGTATGTCTGCCAAATGCATTTATGTGTGTTTGACTAGGCGGCGGGCTGAGATATTAATGAAGGCAGATGGGCTAAGTGGGCGTGATCGGTCAGGGTAGCTTCATGAAGATTTTTTGCTTCTTTTAATCAACTGTTGTTAAACAGTTGTGAATATTACTAAACAGTTGTGCAGAAAGTGAAGACATTGCAGAGGAAGCTGCTGTTAGTTGATTTAAGCAAGTCACTGAAAAAGTCATTGCCAAAAATTTGTCAGTATGTCGGTCATATTGTGTGTGTGTGTGTGTGTTTGACAAGGTAGCGGACCAAGAAATTAGAGTAGGCGGATGGGCTAAGTAGGCGTGGTCAAGCAGGAGAGCTTCATAAATAACGCTTTGCTTGCGTAGGTTACTTTTTATCAACTGTTACTCAACAGTTGTGAAGAAGTGCAACATGTTGGAAAAGTAAGCTGCTGGTAATGCATTCAATGGAAAGTCTGAAAAAATCAATGCCAAAAAATGAGATATTAGAGTGGGCGGATACATTCAGTGGGCGTGGCCAATCAGGAGAGCTGCATTAAGATTGTCCAGATTGTGTGCATATGTGTGTGTGTATATGTGCTTCGATGATAAAGAACTTTGTACGTTTGTATTATGAGAAAATTAGGATACATTTGACATTTGCGGTTGCTTATTAAGTAACTTGCCTATTTATACTCGCTACTCACAAGGTAAAAGGGAATGTATGTTACAGGCAGAAAAGTCATTTCCGAACCGATAAAGACATATATATTCTTGATCAACGTCAACAGCCGTGACGATATACCCATGTCCGTCTGTCTGTGTGAACAACTAGATCTCAAAGACTGTAAGAGATAGACTTATACATTTTTTACGACAGCATTAGTTTCAAGCATTGCTATGCCCACTTCCACTTAAATCGAATAAAACGTAGAATCTAGAGTCGCGAATTTCGGTACATACAATAATAACTGCAGTATTTGTGATTCCTGAAAATTCTGATGCGATCGGACAAAAAATTGTGTATAAATTCTTGATTAGCGTCAACAGACGAGACGATCTAGCCATGTCCGTCTGTGTCTGTCAGTCTGTCCGTCCGTCCGTATGAAACACTGGATCTCAGAGACTATAAGAGATATAGCTATAATTTTTTTTCGACAGCATTTGTTATGTTTTTTTTATTAAAAATGGATAGCGGGTATCTCACAGTCGAGCACACTCGACTGTAGCTTTCCTACTTGTTTAAATGTACTATTATATAAAAATACCAATTATAGTCTATGGCATATTTTTGTATTTTTGCGTTATGTTAATTTGGTCTATTTTAAGAATAATACCTCACTCCTTTGATCTTATTTAAAATACAACGTTGCGGGTATCTCACAGTTGAGCACACTCGCCTACAGCTTTCTTACTTGTTTTATATGTAGGTTTTTCTTAGGGCGCATTTGAAGTTTATGTGCAAATTGAATTTATTTGTAATAGTCCTACTAACATACATTGTTATAATAAATGAAAGGAAGTGTTATTTATTAAATAAATTAATTATTTATTATGATTGGCAATCAACAATATTTTGAAATCAAATAAAAATATTCGAAAAGCGTAATTTAGAATATTGTATACAGCTACTTTAACAGGTTTGAGAAGCCACGCGACAAATACTAAACATACATATGTGCAGAGCTGATTGACTGCAAAATTGTTATTACCAACAACTACATGCTCTATGTAATCGATAAAGCATGTCCGATTTTTATACCCGCTACCCATAGGGTAGAAGGGTATTATAACTTTGTGCCGGCAGGAAATGTATGTAACAGGTAGAACGAGGCATCTCCGACCCTAAAAAGTATATATATTCTTGATTAGCGTCAACAGCCGAGACGATTTAGCCATGTCCGTCTGTGTGTCTGTGTGTCTGTCCGTCTGTCCGTACGAAACACTGGATCTCAGAGACTATAAGAGATAGAGCTATAATTTTGTTTCGACAGCATTTGTTATGTTTGCACGCAGATCAAGTTTGTTTCAAATTTTAGCCACGCCCTCTTCCGCCCCCGCAAATCAAAAAAATTGATTAACAAGAGTAATTTTAATGCTGGAGTTGCGAATTTTTGTTTATACAATAACTAGTATAGTAGCTATGATTCCTGAAAATTTGGTTACGCCTACTTACTAGGGGTCTGAGTTGCTTTGGCCGACAATCTGGCACATTGTGTCGTCTATGGTATATTTTGAATGGTGTACTACATCGATATACCAAACATACCATTTGGTATATTTTTAGTATTTTTTAGTATTTTGGTATATTTTGAAAATGATACCGCAATATTTTGCCTTTATTAAAAATGGGTAGCGGGTATATCACAGTCGAGCACACTCGACTGTAACTTTCTTACTTGTTTGTGTTCGCTTTAAGCTTAACAGTCATGCCCTACTTTTATAACTTTGTTATTATGGGCATGTGGTCTGCATATGTCAAACGCCAGCAAAGCGATAAATGAATTATATTTTTAATATGTTTTTGAATGTATTCAATTATGTAGATTGAAATATATTTTAGGGTTTCGCTGAAATCAGTGTTTCAACACTTCGCATTCGATATCAGCAAAATATTATATACACGCCTTCGGCGTCCATAGTTGAAACAACGACATTTATTTTATCGTCACCAACGTCACAACATTTGGCTTACTCTGGGCTCACATAAATTTTGTACTTGCTTCTATTTCAATTTTCTGATTAATTCCAATGAATTTGTATTATTAAAGGAATATGCGAAAATTTCGCAAACGATTACAGCTCAGAAATTATTTTTCTTAGTGTATATATGTACATATATTTATGTTTTTGAGTCTAGCGATAAGGTTGAGAATGTTAACATATGGTAGAGAAGAGCGCAGTAAAGTCGAGTGGAAATCCAGATTCAGTTGCGTTCAATCCACAAACGTAGCACATACAGATTGAGAACATTCAACTGAAACATCATGATTGCCATTCGCTTATTTGCATTTATATTCACCCTCACGTTGGTGATGGCAGTGCCAAAACCATTGGAAAAACCCAAACACAAAGGTGCGTTCAATTAAATGGAATAATACATCAACAAAAATATGTATATATAAATGATTGCAATTAGAGTTTGATACTTGCGGCGGTGACGGAGAATTTCCATTGGGCGTGTGTCGCTACCCTGAGAATTGTTGCACAATTGAAGAGTATCTCATGCAGAAAAATATCGGCTACAATGACGTGCCTTCTTGTGGCTTTAACAGTCCGTTTAAGGGTAAAATGATTTGCTGCCCCAAAACTGATACACAAAGAACGACTTCAGGTCCACCAATATTCCGGTAAGTTAAAATGAATCAAAGAGTTTGAGAATCATTCCATAATTTGATCAATTTCATGCAGCTTCACTGGAACTCATCTGGTTACTATGCGATATTTCAAAAACGAGGAAATGGATGATTATGCGTACCGTTGTACGGGTGTTTTACTGTCCTCGTCGCATGTTCTAGCGTCGAAACAATGCGCTGGAGAGGAGGGAGAGGAGCTAATTAGACCCAGTAGAGTAAAGTTGGGATCCCAAGATGCAGGAAGAGTAGACGATAAAGCAGATATAAAAAAGGATATTAAGGTAAGCTGCTAAGTGCAACTAAATATAATATTGATATTTTTGATTTTCACATTTCTGCATAGAAACTCACGAGTTACAAAAATGATTTGGTGCTCATCAAGTTGAGAACAACACTTAACACAACACAGCTGATGGGAAATGTCAGCATAGCGAAACTCTGTCATCCAGATGATCTGAAGGGGTACCCGAACTTCTTTGCTGCCGGTTACTCATACAGTACGGAAAAAAGTACGACTTTTTATTGGTAAATCTATCTATGTACCATTTATATCATATTGACTTGCTACAGACGAAAGCTGCACAAAATTCACGATGCAATTGCAAAACCTTAATCTCAAAGAATGCAACAATGTGAAGGTGACGCGGCAAATCGAAGATTTGACAACGGATCAGTCACATTTCTGCCTTCGCCCGTTACTTACATTGGAGAGGAAGAATGAGTGCTCAAAGTGTTTGACCGCGACATCCAGCGTTCTTCATGTGGAGCGTATGGATGGCAGTCAGTGTGTGGCGGGCATTGCCACGCCCACAAACAATGAATGCATCGAGAAGGACAGTCCATTGTACTTCACCAATATCCTGACAAATTCAGTCAACGATTTCCTTAATCGCGAATAGAGTAATCTCATAAGACAAATGTGGATGATTTTTGTAAGGTCTATTAAATCTATTAAAAGAAAGTATAATAAACCCACATATGTATAAATATTGTGTTTAGCTTGAGTTGCAATATCTGAATAGCTTATACGAATGACAAATTAAGTTGAAAATTAATTTATCAATGGAAACGTCTTGAGACTCAGACTCAGAGATATTATTATACCCGCTACCCATAGGGTAGAAGGGTATTATAACTTTGTGCCGGCAGGAAATGTATGTAACAGGTAGAAGGAGGCATCTCCGACCCTATAAAGTATACATATTCTTGATCAGCGTCAACAGCCGAGAAGATCTAGCCATGTCCGTCTGTCCGTATGAACACCTAGATCTCAGAGACTATAAGAGATAGAGCTATAATTTTGTTTCGACAGCATTTGTTATGTTTGCACGCAGATCAAGTTTGTTTAAAATTTTTGCCACGCCCACTTCCGCCCCCGCAAATCAAAAAAATCGAATAACAAGCGTAATTTTAAAGCTAGAGTTGCGAATTTTGGTATATATAATAATAACTATAGTAGTTATGATTTCTGAAAATTTGGTTGCGATCAGATAAAAATTGTCGAAGTTATTAAAGAAATACTTTTGTATCGGCAAATACGCCTACTTTCGAGGGGTCTGAGTTGCTTTGGGTGACAATCTGGTATATTGAGCCGTCTATGGTATATTTTGAATGCGGTACTTTATCGATATACCACACATACCATTCGGTATATTTTTAGTATTTTTGCAGTATATTTGGTATATTTTGAGAATAATACCGCAAAATATATTGCTTTTATTCAAAATGGGTAGCGGGTATCTCACAGTCGAGTACACTCGACTGTAGCTTTCTTACTTGTTAAATAATATATTAAATTATATTATAGTGTCTGAATAAAATATTATATATATAAACAAGTAAGAAAGCTACAGTCGAGTGGGCTCGACTGTGAGATACCCGCTACCCATTTTGAATAAAAGCAATATATTTTGCGGTATTATTCTCAAAACATACCAATTATACTACAAAAATACTAAAAATATATTTTGGGGTATTATTATTAAAATATACCAAATATATTAAAAATACTAAAAAATATACCAAATGATATATTTTGTAAACCGAGTGCCGCATTCAAAATATACCATAGACAGCACAATATACCAGATTGTCGGTCAAAGCAAATTAGTAAGTAGGCGTTTTTGCCCATACAAAAGTATTTCTTTAATAACTTCGACAATTTTAATCTGATCGCAACCAAATTTTGAGGAATCATAAATACTATAGTTATTATTGTATACACCAAAATTCGCAATTCTAGCTTTAAAATTACGCTTGTTATTCGATTTTTTTGATTTGCGGGGGCGGAAGTGGGCGTGGCAAAAATTTTAAACAAACTTGATCTGCGTGCAAACATAACAAATGCTGTCGAAAATTATAGCTCTATCTCTTATAGTCTCTGAGATCTAGGTGTTCATACGGACGGACGGACAGACGGACAGACACACAGACACACAGACGGACAGACGGACAGACGGACATGGCTAGATCGTCTCGGCTGTTGACGCTGATCAAGAATATATATACTTTATAGGGTCGGAGATGCCTCCTTCTACCTGTTACATACATTTCCTGCCGGCACAAAGTTATAATACCCTTCTACCCTATGGGTAGCGGGTATAAAAACAAGTCAAAAAGCTACATTGGAGTGTGCTCGACTGTGGGATACCAGCTACCCATTTTGAATAAAAGCAAAATATTACGGTATTATTTTCAAAATATACCGAAAATACTAAAAGTATTTAAAATGGTATATTTGGTATATCGATATAGTGTCGCATTCAAAATATACCAGATTGTCGGCCAAAGCAACTAGAAAACCTAGTAAGTAGGCGTTTTTGCCCACACAAAAGTGTTTCCTTAATAACTTCAACAAATTTTATCTGAACGCAACCAAATTTTCTGGAATCATAAATATGTTACTATCGTTATTATTGTGTACCCATAGGGTAGAATGGTATTATAACTTTGTGCCGGCAGGAAATGTATGTAACAGGAGGCATCTCCTATAAAGTATATATATTCTTGATCAGCATCAACAGCCGAGAAGATCTAGCCATGTCCGTCTGTCCGTATAAACATCTAGATCTCAGAGATTATAAGAGAAAGAGTTATAATCTTTTTTCGACAGCATTTGTTAGGTTTGCATGCAGATCAAGTTTGTTTCAAATTTTTGCCACGCCCACTTCCGCCCCGTAAATCAAAAAATCTAATAACAAGCGTAATTTTAAAGCTAGAATTTTGGTATATACAATAATAACGGTCGATCGAATAAAAATTGTATAGGTTATTTTAAAAAAACTTTTGTATGGGCAAAAGCGCATACCTACTAGGTGCCTTCGTTGCTTTGGTATGTTTTGGACCCTATGGTATGTTTTGAGTGTAGTACTATATTAATATATCAAATATAGCCTATGGTATATTAATTTGGTATATTTGTAAATCCATACCGCATTGTTTTGTTTTTACTTAAAATGGGAAGCGGGTATCTCACAGTCAAGCACACTCAAATATAGCTTTCCTACATGTTCTCTCTGTGTAGTATATAAAACAAGAGCGATAAGGCTGAACAAATATGTTATATGTATCGAAGAAAGCCTGATTGAGCAAAGTCGCGCTGAGTAGCTTTGTTGAGTAACAACTCAGATTATAATGTCGATCTTTTCAGTCTCTCGCTGTTGTTTGGATGAGTGCAACATAGACATTATGTTTTTCATCAGCAAACTTCTTTTTATATATGCACTTATACAGCTGATTGCCAAGCCATCAACAGCTAGGAAAAGATATCAAGGTCAGTTAATTCGGTTGTTTCTTCAAGCTGAATGTAGATCGTAAATTAAATTTGTGATCAGAGAACGATATTTGCGGTGGTCTCAACGGATTTCCTACTGGAACTTGTCAACTGGCCACAAAATGCACAACACTGAAGACATATTACGAGAAAAACTGGATTCATCCACTGAACGTGCCCAGTTGTGGCTTCAAGAGACCCTTTGGCAGGGCAATGCTCTGCTGTCCCAAACCTTTTGAAAACCTAACAGAGGGTGAATCATACAAGTGAGTCTACAACAATTTGTGAGTGTGAGAGAGTGTTCCATAATTTTGTCATTCTCATGCAGCTTCACTGGAACTCATCTGGTTACTATGCGATACTACAAAAACGAGGATAGGGATGATTATGCGTACCGTTGTACGGGTGTTTTACTGTCCTCGTCGCATATTCTAGCGTCGAAGCAATGCGATGCAGAGAACGACGAGGATTTACCCAGCAGAGTAAAGCTGGGATCCCAAGATGCAAGAGTAAACGATGAGTCAGATATTAAAATCGCTGTTAAGGTAAGCTGCTAAGTGCAACTAAATGTAGTATTGATATTTTTGAGTTAGACATTTCTGCACAGCAACCCACGAGATACAAAAATGATTTGGTGCTCATCGAGTTGAGAAAGACACTTAACACAACACAGCCGATGGGAAATGTCAGCATAGCGAAACTCTGTCATCCAGATGATCTGAAGGGTCACCCGAACTTCTTTGCTGCCGGTTACTCATACAGTACGGAAGAAAGTACGAATTTTTACTGGTATATCTATTTATAAACCATTTATATCATATTGACTTGCTACAGACGAAAGCTGCACCAAATTCACGATGCAATTGCGAAACCTTAATCTCACCGAATGCAACAATGTGAAGGTGACGCGTCAAATCGAAGATTTGGCAACGGATCAGTCACATTTCTGCCTTCGCCCGTTACCCATATACAAGGAGGGCGAAGAGTGCTCAAAGTGTTTGACCGCGACATCCAGCGTTCTTCATGTGCAGCGTACGAATGGTAGTCAGTGTGTGGCGGGCATTGCCACGCCCACAAACAATGAATGCATCCAGGAGGACAGTCCATTGTACTTCACCAATATCCTGACAAATTCAGTCAGCGATTTCTTTAATGACGTCATTTGCGAATAGAGTAATTACATGAAACGAATTTGGATGATAAAATAATAACTTTCGTATAAATATGGTTTTTAGCTTGAGCTGCAATATCTGAAAAGCTTATACGAATGACTACTTGAGTTAAAAACTAATTTATTAATGGAAACGACTTGAGACTCAGACTCTTAGATATTTTTAAATAATGTAATAAATTGTATTATAGTTTCTGAATATTATATATATGTATATATAAAAAATAATTAGTAATACAAATAGACCACTTAAATATGTAGTCCTGAATTAAGAATTTCTTCTAGATTCAATTTTAACATGGTTTCGTGTTGATTCGACTATGTTATCTTTATGTGAAAACCTATTTTTCTCAGTGTATATATATTTGTATATTTGTATGTTAAATAAAGAAGATAAGAACAGCAACAAAATATTGAATCGCCAATTTAAGAAGTCAAATGTTGATATCCAAGTAAAAACATAATTGTTATTATAATTTAATTCCTAATATTTCTTTTTTATACCCGCTACCCATAGGGTAGAAGGGTATTATAACTTTGTGCCGGCAGGAAATGTATGTAACAGGTAGAACAAGGCATCTCCGGCCCTATAAAGTATATATATTCTTGATCAGCGTCAACAGCCGAGACGATTTAGCCATGTCCTTCTGTCCGTCTGTCCGTCCGTCCGTATGAAACACTGGATCTCAGAGACTATAAGAGATAGAGCTATAATTTTTTCGACAGCATTTGTTATGTTTGCACGCAGATCAAGTTTCAAATTTTTGCCACGCCCACTTCCGCCCCCGCAAATAAAAAAATTCTAATAACAAGCGTAATTTTAAAGCTAGAGTTACGAATTTTGGTATATACAATAATAACAATACTAGTTATAATTCCTATAAATTTGGTTGCGATCAGATAAAAATTGTGGAAGTTATTAAAGAAATACTTTTGTATGTGCAAAAACGCCTTCTTACTGGGGGTCTGAGTTGCTTTATCCGACAATTTGGTATATTGTGCCATCTATGGTATATTTTGAATGGTGTACTACCCATTTTGAATAAAAGCAATATATTTTGCGGTATTATTCTCAAAATATACCAAATATACTGCAAAAATACTAAAAATATACCGAATGGTATATGTGGTATATCGATAAAGTACCGCATTCAAAATATACCATAGACGGCTCAATATACCAGATTGTCAGCCAAAGTAACTAAGACCCCTTGTAAGTAGGCGTTTTTGCCCATACAAAAGTATTTCTTTAATAACTTCGACAATTTTTATCTGATCGTAACCAAATTTTCAGAAATCATAACTACTATAGTTATTATTATATATACCAAAATTCGCAACTCTAGCTTTAAAATTACGCTTGTTATTCGATTTTTTTGATTTGCGGGCGGAAGTGGGCGTGGCAAAAAATTTTAAACAAACTTGATCTGCGTGCAAACATAACAAATGCTGTCGAAACAAAATTATAGCTCTATCTCTTATAGTCTCTGAGATCTAGGTGTTCATACGGACAGACGAACGGACACACAGACGGACAGACACACAGACGGACAGACGGACATGGCAAGATCGTCTCGGCTGTTGACGCTGATCAAGAATATATATACTTTATAGGGTCGGAGATGCCTCGTTCTACCTGTTACATACATTTCCTGCCGGCACAAAGTTATAATACCCTTCTACCCTATGGGTAGCGGGTATAAATATACCAAATGACGTATTTGGTATATCGATGTAGTACAACATTCAAAAAATACCATAGACAGCACAATATACCAGATTGTCGGCTAAAGCAACTAAGACCCCTAGTAATTAGGCGTTTTTGCCCATACAAAAGTATTTCTTTAATAACTTCTACAATTTTTATCTGTTCGCAATTATATTTTGAGGAGTCATAAATACCATTGTTATTAGCTATAGCTTTAAAATTATGCTTGTTTTTCGATTTGCGGGGGCGGAAGTGGGCGTGGCAAAAATTTGAAACAAAATTTATCTGCGTGCAAACATAACAAATGCTGTCGAAAAAAAATATAGGTCTATCTCTTATAGTCTCGGCTATTGATGCTTACCTTATAGGGTCAGAGATGCCTCGTTCTACCTGTTACATACATTTCCTGCCGGCACAAAGTTATAATACCCTTCTACCCTATGGGTAGTGGGTATAAAAATACTTTTGTATGGGCAAAAACTAAGTGTCTTAGTTGAATTTGGTATATTTTGGACTCTATGGTATATGATATATGGTATATATATATTTGAATCTAGTACTATATCAATATATCAAATATAGCCTATGGTATATTAATTTGGTATATTTTAAAATCAATACCGCACTGTTTTATTTAAAATGGGATGCGGGTATCTCAAGGTCAATCACATTCAAATATAGCTTTCCTACTTGTGTTCTTTATGTAGTATATAAAACAAGAGCGATAAGGCTGAACAAATATATGAGGTAAGCGTGGTTCAACAAAGTCGCGTTGAGTAGTTTTGTTGAGTAACAACTTAAATTTTAATGTCGATCTTTTCAGTCTCTCGCTGTTGTTTGGATGAGTGCAACATAGACATTATGTTTTTCATCAGCAAACTTCTTTTTATATATGCACTTATACAGCTGATTGCCAAGCCATCAACAGCTAGGAAAAGATATCAAGGTCAGTTAATTCGGTTGTTTCTTCAAGCTGAATGTAGATCGTAAATTGAATTTGTGATCAGAGAACGATTTTTGCGGTGGTCTCCACGGATTTCCTACCGGAACTTGTCAACTGGCCACAAAATGCACAACACTGAAGACATATTACGAGAAAAACTGGATTCATCCACTGAACGTGCCCAGTTGTGGCTTCAAGAGACCCTTTGGCAGGGCAATGCTCTGCTGTCCCAAACCTTTTGAAAACCTAACAGAGGGTGAATCATACAAGTGAGTCTACAACAATTTGTGAGTGTGAGAGAGTGTTCCATAATTTTGTCATTCTCATGCAGCTTCACTGGAACTCATCTGGTTACTATGCGATACTACAAAAACAATAGGGATGATTTTGCGTACCGTTGTACGGGTGTTTTACTGTCCTCGTCGCATATTCTAGCGTCGAAGCAATGCGATGCAGAGAACGACGAGGATTTACCCAGCAAAGTAAAGTTGGGATCCCAAGATGCAAGAGTAAACGATGAGTCAGATATTAAAATCGCTGTTAAGGTAAGCTGCTAAGTGCAACTAAATTTAGTAATGATATTTTTGAGTTAGACATTTCTGCACAGCAACCCACGAGATACAAAAATGATTTGGTGCTCATCGAGTTGAGAACGATACTTAACACAACACAGCCGATGGGAAATGTCAGCATAGCGAAACTCTGTCATCCAGATGATCTGAAGGGTCACCCGAACTTCTTTGCTGCCGGTTACTCATACAATACGGAAGAAAGTACGAATTTTTACTGGTATATCTATTTATAAACCATTTATATCATATTGAATTGCTACAGACGAAAGCTGCACCAAATTCACGATGCAATTGCAAAACCTTAATCTCAAAGAATGCAACAATGTGAAGGTGACGCGTCAAATCGAAGATTTGGCAACGGATCAGTCACATTTCTGCCTTCGCCCGTTACCCATATACAAGGAGGGCGAAGAGTGCTCAAAGTGTTTGACCGCGACATCCAGCGTTCTTCATGTGCAGCGAATGGATGGCAGTCAGTGTGTGGCGGGCATTGCCACGCCCACAAGCAATGAATTCATCGAGGAGGACAGTCCATTGTACTTCACCAATATCCTGACAAATTCAGTCAGCGATTTCTTTAATGAAAACAATGTCGGCAGGACTAATTAGCACATACAAATTCACGTTGAATATGAATGTCTTTTCAGGTTATACCCTATACCCATAGGGTAGAAGGGAAATGTATGTAACACGCAGTAGGAGTCATCTTCGGCCCCCATAAGTAGTACTGTTTAACATAATATGTTTTTTATTATAATTCATTGTGTC
Organism: Drosophila albomicans; assembly: GCF_009650485.2. Classification (NCBI taxonomy): domain Eukaryota; kingdom Metazoa; phylum Arthropoda; class Insecta; order Diptera; family Drosophilidae; genus Drosophila; species Drosophila albomicans. The sequence continues at coordinate 4,240,798 of NC_047627.2, read as the reverse complement.
GTCAGATATTAATTATGGATGTCTATTTTAATACACTTTAATATACACTGACTTAAGTTTTCATTTCAATATTAATTAAGTATTGATATGGCAATAGTTGGAATATTCAGCATTAAGCATCAATATTTAAAAATTATTATTTTAAGAGAGAAGAAGATTCTTAAATTTAAAAAAATTTCCATCTTAAAGCAATGTTTTTGAATCTCCAAAGCATGATTGAAGTTTCAAATCTTGTTTCAATAATTTTTAAATGTGTAATTCTTGTTTCGAGACTTTTTTTTAAGAGTGAAAAGATTTCAATCTTGATGTTTTTATTGTATATTTTATAACGATAATTGATGCTGTTTGTGTATTTCCAATATATAATATAATAAAATCTATTACTCATTTTCTTTGTTTGCCTATCTTTATCGCAGTGTAATAGAAAATAGCTCGGATTTTTGTTGCTGATGATTAAAACGTAATTTGACAGGATGAAATCATCAGTAACATGAATTTATGCACTTACATTGCATTGTTTTAGCTTTAAAAAGGCTAGAACAACGTAGTGCTTAGAGAAAAGTTAGCGGAATAAAAAGCTAGTTTTAGACGGGAACTACTTACGATTACATTTCCTCTGTTACCAGATCGATGCTCTTACCAATCGCAGTCGCTGTCGACGTCGACGATGTTTGTTTCTCGATTCACGCTTCTCGCTTCTCGCTTCACGATCGACGCGATTCTCGATCTGCTCGATCGTCTCGATCGGTGACAGTTGAGCGCGAGCGAGGTGCCAGTCCAGTTCGTTGACGGAACACGACGGCCATGTCACGATTGTTGTGTGTGCTATTGACGCTTTATTGGCTCTTTCTGAGCCACACCAGAGGCTACTACAGTCTGGAGGGTGTGTGTGCTTCCCTCTCTCTCTCTCTCACTCTCTCTGTTAATAGTGCTTTTTGTTTGTAGTGGGTGATCCATGTCCAACGCCTGACTATCGGAGCAGCTGCCAACCGGCGGAGGATTGCCAGACGCTGACGCATTTCATACAGCGGCGACAATTCGATGCGGATGCCATTGCCAGCTGTGGCTTCACTACGCACGGTGAAAAGATTTGCTGTCCCCTCGACGCGGACAGCGTTGATTGGCGCCAAAGGATCACCACAACAACAACAACAACAACTACCACTACCACAACAACAAGTGCACCGCGACCGGAGTGGATGGATATCTTTAAGACCGATCGCGATTATCTGCTGCATGCCAGAGCGATTACCTTGCCACCCAATCCCGATAGCATTGTGTTTCCCGGTCTCACATCGCGCGCGAAAAACGGACAGTGTCAGGCGCCGCTCTACGATGGCGATTGTCTGCCCGTCTCCAAGTGTCGCAGCCTCGAGTTGCTGCTGCAACAGCAGCGTCTGAGGGATGAGGATGTGCACACCTGCCGACCCGGCACCGTGGAGGAGATCATCTGTTGTCCGGTCAGCTTGCCGCTGCAGCCGCGCTCCCAGGACAGCGGGACATCCATTGAGCAGACGTCCGTTCAGCAGCTGTCCACACGCTCGGGATTTGGCCAAGTGGCCCAGAGTTCGAGTTCGGGCAGTGAGGAGTTGCTGCAGCACAATCGTCATCTCGCTGCGCTGGCTTATCCCAATGCACGCTTCGATGGGCATTGGCATCGGTGCACAGCGTTGCTGTTGACGCCACAGTTGCTGTTGGCCTCCGCCGGCTGTGGGCGGCCAAGTCATGCGGTGTTTGGCGTCGCCGATTTGGCGGAGTTGGACGAGGACGAAGATGAACTGGCAGACATTACAGTGAGTTCAAGTGCGTGCTCTTTCAATTTCAACTATTTTACTTCACCCTTACTCTAGCGCATTTCGTTGTATCGTGAGGACTTGGCGCTGATGAAGCTGCCGCTGCCGCCGCAGCGTCGCGAGTTGGCCACAATTTGCAGCCACTTGGAGCAGACACGTTGGCAGACCACGGGACAGCTGATAGCCAGCGCCTGGGCCAAGGGCAATGGTGAGTGAGCAGATACTATAATTTCATAAATCCATGTTCACTTTTGATTCCAAATTCTAGCCAGTGACTGTTTGCTCTATGAGCTGCCCATGCGTCTGCTGCCCACTTCTGCCTGTCGTGGCATCGGCAATTCATCTTCCATTCCGGATCTGCCATCACGTCACATGTGCGCTGAACCTCTGCAATCCGCTGCTCTCTCGGTTAGCCACAGTTCCAACAGCAGCGATCAATCTTGTCTGCCGTGTCCTGCTGTTGTCGGCAGCGTTTTGCATTTACAACGCGCCGATGGCGGACGTTGTGTGTTGGGCGTAGCCACGCCCACTGGCTCTGATTGTGCTGCCGATGTTATGTACTTTACGAGTCTAGTGGATCGGCAATTGGTGAAATTTGTCGAAGATCTGCGACTGAAGCCGTAAACTTACGTTTGCGCTCTTGTCCCACAAAATGTGATTAACTATTTTTATTTGCTCCGATGTACCATATAACTATATAAATACTACGTAATTAGTTTAAGCAGCATTTGCACAATTTGTAACTAAGCTTAAATAATGATATACTTTAAACAAAACAAAACTATTTTTATAAACTGGTTTTCCACCGGTCACTCGCAATGTCATTGTCTTCAGCAGCTTTATAACTATTTCAAGTTTAACTTTGCATTATTTGCTTTATTTTTGTTTTGAATTTTGAAAAAAAAAAAGTTGCAGCTTGGCACATTTTAGCTTTTATTTTAATATTAGCGTTAGTTAAATTTGCACAATATTTCATCAGATATATTCAAGACTATATTCAAGAAATTTTGTACTTGCATTTGTACTTGATTTCTTGAGCAACTTCATGTAGTATTTTACTATGTTGTCAAAGTTGACTGAATATTGCAGCTAAAACGGTGAATTTTTTGTGGTGGGTAACTGTGGGAAATCCAATGTGCCAATGAGCTATATTTAGCTGTAAAAGTGCTCATCACAATGCTGCCAAAAAAAAAAAAAAAATGAAAAAAGCACAAATAAACATAACATCGCACGCTTTGAGGCGTCTTTGGCTAACTGGGGACAAACCCAACAATATTATTGAATTAATTCAAGCTGAGCTCTGCGCATTCAACTCTCTGTGCTTTCTGTAATTCCCTTGAATCATACTACAGCACTAGACTCGATTGTTATTGTTGTTGTTGTCTACAGGTTGTTTACTTTGCTAGTTGTGAGTGTGATTACGATTGCGATTACGATTACGATGGCGAGTCTCAGAGCTGAACTGAACTGAGCTGAGCTGAGCTGAGCTTGCGCTCTTGATTCTGTGAAATGCTAAAAAAGAAACCGGTTCGACGCTGCTATCAACAACAAACCTTAAGCAACAACAATGCTCGATGATCACGGCCTCATCGCACACTCTCTGTCTCTGATTCTCTGTGTCTCTATATGATACATATACAGTGAATACGGTGCATAGCTTCGCTTACTTTTGAGTTCTAATCTCAGCTTCAGTTGCCAAAGCGACGCGTTGCTGCGAGGTAGTCCGTTGCCCTAGGCCACAGCCTCCCCCCCGTCCGTCCTCCAGTCCCTTCTCAATCGTCGTGAAGAGTCGTGACAGTCCCCGAGCTACCCGTTTTTTTTTTGTTTTTTGTTTTTTTGCCAATCGCCAGGCACCGGTTTCAATTTGTTGTTGTTCTTACTGCTTTTTATTTGTCTTTCCATTTTTATTATTTTGTTGTCGCTCCCAGTGTCTGTTATACATTTTTCATGGCATTTTTGAATTCCTTTTTATTTTAGTGTTTTGTGTCAGTGTGTGTGTGTGTTTTTTTTGTTTTAATCAAAGTGTGCATACATATATATATACAAATATATATAATTATCTACACAACTGCAACTACAACAAACTCATCGAGCGCTTCGCTTCTGGCTGTTATCAAGTTGCGTGTCAAAGGTGCGTTTGATAATTTCACTTAAAAAAATAAATAAACTAAACAATGCTCAACTCTAACAAGATTAATCATACTCTTCCATATACTACATATATGTATTATTAGTTTTAAGCATACTCTTGTGGGGAAGTTTCATTACTGCAACTGACCGCTGTGACGTCAGTCGTTTCACTGAAAAAGCGATATGTGTGAAATTCATAAGTGACTGCGAAGCTTATCAACTCTTAGAATTTCGTTGCTCTACAGAATCCGTAATGTCAAATGGCATTCGATTGTGCTTAGCTTTATTATATTTAACTTTGTTTTTATACCCGCTACCCATAGGGTAGAAGGGTATTATAACTTTGTGCCGACAGGAAATGTATGTAACAGGTAAAAGGAGGCATCTCCGACCCTATAAAGTATATATATTCATGATCAGCGTCAACAGCCGAGACGATCTAGCCATGTCCGTCTGTGTGTCTGTGTGTCCGTCCGTCTGTCCGTATGAACACCTAGATCTCAGAGACTACGAGAGATAGAGCTATAATTTTTTTTCGACAGCATTTGTTATGTTTGCACGCAGATCAAGTTTGTTTCAAATTTTTGCCACGCCCACTTCCGCCCCGCAAATAAAAAAAATCGAATAACAAGCGTAATTTTAAAGCTAGAGTTGCAAATTTTGGTATATATAATAATAACTATAGTAGTTATGATTCCTGAAAATTTGGTTGCGATCAGATAAAAATTGTCGAAGTTATAAAAGAAATACTTTTGTATGGGCAAAAACGCCTACTTATAAGGGTCTTAGTTACTTTGGCTGACAATCTGGTATATTGAGCCGTCTATGGTATATTTTGAATGCAGTACTATATTGATATACCAAACATACCATATTTTAGTATTTTTAAGTATTTTCGGTATATTTTCAAAATGATACCGCAATATTTTGCCTTTATTAAAAATGGGTAGCGGGTATCTCACAGTCGAGCACACTCGACTGTAACTTTCTTACTTGTTTTAACTGGTAAAAGCGAAATAATTTAGATTTATTTAATGCGGGTACATTCAATATGAAAATGTTGAAAATATTGATATTTACATTTTCTCTTTAATCTCACAAGTGTAGAAAAGAACACAGAATCATGCTGTCAACATTACACATAGAAGATAAGCTCTTAAGCTGCGATCACTATTCTACAATAATTCTTATTGAAACTCAGCAAATTCAAATTAACAATTCTTGTCATAAGGAAGTAAGAAAGCTGTGAGATACCTGCTTCTCATTTGGAATAAAAGCAAAAAAGTTCAAATTAATATACCACAGAAATACCAAACATATACCAACGCCCATATTTGGTATATTGTGTTACTACATGAAAAATATATCATAGAGTGCAAAATATACCAAATCTTCAGACAAAGCAACTAAGACACGTTGTTAGTAGGAGTTTTTGCATATAAAAAATAGTTTTTTAAATAACTTCTATATATTTATCTGATCACATTAAAAAAAAATGTTTTTTAAATAACTTCTATAATATTTATCTGATCACATTAAAAATCATAAAGTCCATAGTTATTATTGCATCGCGACATTAACTTACGCTTGTTATTTGCTTTATTTTGGATTTACGGGGGCGGAAGTGGGCGTGGTAAACATTTTTGAAACAAACTTGATCTGAATGCAAATATAATAAGTGCTGTTGAACACAAATTATATTTACATTTCTTATATTCTCTGAGATCTAGGTGTTCATACAGATGGACGGTCGGACATGGCTTTATCTATATAGATTGAAATCTAGTTAAAAGAAGATCGACAAGTTAGATTATATTCTTTAGAAAGTAATGCTTTCTTTCGGTGTAATAGTTTATGCATTTTGTTTCGGTTCCACATAGTATAATATTATCATTTACTATATTCTGAAAATATAGAAAGGTCTTTGATAAACCATATTTTAATAATTTAAATGTCAATAGTTTTTCTTATCATTTTCTATGATTCACTGTCGAAAACATTGGGAGATATCATAGGGCTGAAGACTACACACACTTATCTACTGTATGTGTTGACCGAGCATTACAGCTACAACAAAAGAAAAAGATAATCTATTAATTAGCTGAGACGTGTTGTACAAATGTTTTCCATTATTGTTTTCAATTGTTCCCCACTTAATGAAACGCATGTTAGATAAACGATTTAACATTCGAATATCTTGCGAAAATTACGAAATAAGCAAGCGAATTTGGAGAGTTTAAGATCTGACAGATAGACAGAGAAATGCTGCAATAAAATTGTCAGTGAATCACTCGCGTATATTTCACAAAACACTTAACTTATTAGTGGGAAAATTCCATGGTAGGTATTGGGCTTTTGATTTGGTCTTACACTAGTCAAAGAACTGACGTCCAGAGTTGCAGATTAGAGAGGACTTACGCTTGACAGTTTTGCTATTTATTTTTATTTCATATATTATTATTATTGATATATGGGTCAATGGCAGGTTCATTATTATCAGCAAAAGTGTCTCTATTCATTCGCTCTCTGTGTTTGCGTCTATCTCTTTTTCTTTTTTTTAAATGGAACACATTATATACGAGTTCTATTGCTTTATCAAATGAAGCATTTCTTTGATTCTTTCAAGAATGAGCTAAAACGTTTTTTTGGGATTTTGTTTTACATACAATTCCAATTCCCTCAAGATCCAATCGAGCGAAGCACATTCACTATTGTCGCTTTACTATCTGCAAAATATGCGCGCAATCCACAAGTAATTAACCTACTTACCCACAAAAAAACCAAACGAAAAAATTGAACGTTTTTTATATTCTGCTCTGATTCTGATAACAAGAAATACATAAAAACGAAATAGGGGCAACAATTTTGCATGCAAAAAAGCATATTGTGAGCTCAATTTTGTTTTAATGAAATGGTGAATTTTTTAAAATTGTTTGCAATAAGTTGGAATTTATTGGTATATGACTTTATATAATCGTTATATAGAAATTATTTACAGTGTCATTAGAAATTTAATTACTTATTCAAATTGTTTTTATACCCCCTACTCGTCGGATAGAAGTGTATTATAAATCTGTGTGTGCAGGAAATGAATGTTACATTGTATATATAGAGAAAATTGATTGCGATCGGATAAAAATTGTTGAAGCTATTTAAGAAATACTTTTGTATTGCAAAAAACGCCTACAGCAAACGGGTCTTAGTTGCTTTTGCTGATGTACGAGTTATGATGTGTTCTCTATGGTATATTTTGAATTTAGTACCATGTTGATATTTCTAAAATATCATTCGGTATATTTTTAGTATAATGGTATATATATATTGGGTACATCTTTAGAAATGTGCCGCACTGTTTTATTTTATTGAAAATGTGTAATACAATATTGATATACTAAAAATATCATTTGGTATATTGCTTAGTATTTTTGTGAGATAGTAATTCGGTACATTTTAAGAAATACCGCACTCTTTAAAATGTGTAGCGGGTATCTCACAGTTGAGCACACTCGACTGAAACTATATTACTTGTTATTTTTTTTTTTTAATGAATTTTTTTATTACATAGTATTCAATTTATTATCGGAATGTAATCATTAGGGCTTTGACAATTCTTATCTGTCTCTAGGGAAGCACTTTTAGTTTTTTCCGTGTATTTTCAGTTACAGTGAATTCAGCAAATGTTTTCCATTATTTTTTAGTCACACAAACATGTTTTTCTATTATTTGTGTGCAGTAAATACAGATAGAGATTTCTTTGAAATTAAAGAATAATCTTTTATGGTAATATTTCTAGTGTAATGTTTTAAATAAGAATTGCTTATCATATTCTTCTAGTTGGCCTTGATGCTGCCCCGGACAATGAGAGTTAGTCGCAGCGTTCGGCTCAGCTTGCTGCTGTGTTGTGGCCTCGTGTTGTCCGGCTTGCCACAACTTGCGGCACTTGAAGGTATGCATGATGCGAGTGCAACAAACGGAAGAAAACTGATTTCACTTGACTTATTTTTTTTGCAGTGGGCGACTCATGTTCGCTCAAGGGCACTATTGCGGGCATTTGTCGGGTGTCCTCCGAATGTGAACCGCACATTGACAAATACATCAAGTCGGGCCGATTGAGCATTAACGATGTCCCCACCTGTGGCCTGGGGCCACGTGAGGAGATTGTCTGCTGTCCGGTTGCGCCTTGCTGTTCGGATGATACAAGGTAAGGAAGGAAGTGACGAAATATTTTCGGGGAATTCCGTTTTGCTTTTTGTGTTTGTTACGTTTTGCGCGCCTTGAGCCAATTGTTGTTGTTGCATGCATTCAAATTCATTCAAAGTTGATGGCGTCTAACGCAATGCATCTGATTTATGTACATACATGCAGCCCAAGACAGGTCCCCAGCACCACAGCCAGAACAACAACAACTACAACCACCACAACAACAACAACAACGAGGAAACCGGCAACAAAAAATGTTATAGACTTGGATCAGGATTCGGCCTACTTTGATTTTCAGCAGCTCTTGAACCCAAAGAAACCCAAAAATCCCACAAATAATAACAATAATCGCAAGCCATCGTTACCACCCGCAATTCCCACCGCTCGCAACAAGGATCAGTTTCAGACTGTTGGTCCCTTGGGACCAGCGACCGACGCAGATCGGCAGCCAAAGGTGATCAATAGACCGCAGTCCTTCAGCTGGCCGCGTCAGGAACCTCAGCGTTGGTCACAACCAGTGCGAAAATCGGAAGATTTGATACAGCAGGTCAATGATCGATTGCGTCAGCAGGGCATGAACATTATGCCCTCGAGGGAGGTCAGCACATTCGATCAGCGCCCAGTGCCGACAGAAAGGACAACAGCACGTCCCATTGCGGATTTCAATTCGGATCCCTGGGCACCGTTTCGGTTTCGACCAAGTCCGGCGGATGAGCTGATTACCAATGATCTGGGCAACGGCGATGCTGAATTATTTGGGTTTGTCGCACTTTATGCATGACATCAATTGGCCTGGCCCTAATGTTCCCCCAACTAGTACATGCATACATGTAAAAACTTGTGTATTAATTGACTGTGTTTTAATAATTGCAGCACTGAATCGACAACGACGCCCAAGACCATTCAACCTACGCCAACAACAAGAGTGGACACCGCACCAGGCAGTGAACGAGCCGCTGTAAGAGGTAAAGCATTCCTGTTTATACAGATTGGATGTCTTTGCATTCCAATAGTCATTGCCTGTCAGCTATATAAGCATAAGTCATTTCATTCTTCTGCGTCAAAAAAATCTTAAGAGTCATATATGGGTAATTCTTAAGCGGAATTTGTAGCGTGTCACAGAAACTGAAAAATTTTTTAAAATAAATAAATAAATCCTATTTTTATAGCTCTAGATTAGCAGTATATTTAGAGATATGATTGATGTTAGGAACTTTTTCTGTTGTCCGATAAAATATATAATTTTGTTCACTTTTATACCCGCTCCCTAGTGGGTAGAAGGGTATTATAACTTTGTGACTCCATGAAATGTATGTAACCACCAGAAGGAGGCATCTCCGAGGCAATTAAACCATTTCTGTCTATCTGCCTGGTTGTCTCTCCGTATGAACACCTAAGATTCAATATTCATTTCATACTGTTGTATAAAGAAACAAACTAAATGGTTGATTTAAAGGATCAACTATTTATATACATAAAATGGAATTATTTTCCAAATTCATTTATAAGATTTTTGATTTATTTTCTTAATATTTAAAAACTTAAAAACAGAAATTTATATCTCAACGTATTGGCATCTATATATTTATAATTTGTAATTTATTTTCTTAATATTGCAAAACTACGAATACTGAATTTACCTTTTCAGCTATTGCTTAAAGCAATGTGACGCATGACTATTTAAATAAATTAAGATATCTGTAAACTTAATAAGAAATTAATATCAAAATTGATTTTATATAGTTTATAATTGTATAATGATTTGTTTTTATAATATTAAAAAGCTTAGAGTATTTTACTTACATGCATTTTAGGTTGCTGATTTAGGAAAATAAAATCTTTGAAAATAGAGTTAATAACACACTTTATTTATTTAAAATAGCAAAGCTTCTAAAATGACATATACATTTTGGGTTACTATGTGAAGCAACGTATTAGATTCATAATTATCATAAATAAAATAAGTTAATAATAAATTTAAAATGAAATTAATGGCAATATCGTATTACTTATGCCTTTTCAGCCTGTCGCCAAATTGAGGAGCGTCAAAATTTGCACCAGCTGACGCCGCATATCCTCGACGGCATTCCTGTGGACGACGGCATCTATCCGCACATGGCGGCCATCGCTTTCACTGGCATTGGACGCACCGATTACCGTTGCGGTGGCTCTTTGATCACTACCCGTCATGTGCTGACTGCGGCGCATTGTGTCAACAGTTTTGACGATACGCCTGTGCATGTGCGTTTGGGTACGGTGAACATCGACCAAGTGAATAACCACTATCAGGATATTCCCCTAACGGTAAATGCATGCGTATACTTGATATTCGCTAGTCATAGGGCAGAAGGGTATTATAATTTGGAGTGTGCAGGAAATGTACGATATAGTTATATCCGTTTGTCTGGTTGTATGTCCGTCTGTCTGAAAAAATTTAATAAAGAGCGTAATTTCGGAGGCAATCGTCGCAATTTGCGGTACATACAATAATAACTACAGTTATGATTCCTGAACATTTAAATGTGATCAGACGATAATTGTAGAACTTACTTAAGAAATTCTTTTAAACGGTAAAAAGGGTTTTATAAAATCGAGTTTTACCTGCTTTAGTTGATGTGACGATAATGATATGACGATATTTTGAATGCAGTGCTATGAATATCTATGTATATACCAATAATAGAATTCGGTATTTTTAGTATTTATGTGGTATATTAATTTGGTATATTTTATTAACCATTCAGTATTATTTGCTGTATATTAATTTGGTAATTATTTTCAGAAAAACATTAGTATATTTAGTATTTTTTAGTATACAAGTTCGGCATATTTTAAGAACTAGTGTGATATCCATTTAGTATATTTTAAGAATATGTATGTATAAACCAATAATAGAATTTGGCATTTTTAGTATTTCTGTGGTATATTAATTCGGTATATTTTATAAACCATTCAGCACTATTTGCGGTATATCAATATTTGGTATATTTTAAGAAAAACATTAGCGTATTTAGTATTTTTTAGTATACAAGCTCGGCATATTTTATGAACTAGTGTGATATATCAATTTAGTATATTTTAAGAAATAGTTTGGTATATTTCTTTAAATATACTACAAATGGGTAATTCTCTGGTAAATGTCGCGTGCGAACAGCTTTTCAGTGACAAAATAAAACATAAACTAAAACAATTTTAAAATTAAGTGAAGGTTTTTCTTAAAGCTTTGGATTAGCATTATTTTTATAGCTAAGATTGATTTTAGTAACTTATTCTGTTTTACGATAAAATATATAAATTCGTTCATTTTTTGGTTTTGCGTACGAATTTGTTAATTTTTGCAATTATCAGAACAGAAAACAAATCAGAATAAAAATTCCAAAACCATTCTTAGCTCTAATTAAAGTACTAATCTAGAGCTATAAAAATAACCTTTACTTATTTTTAAAATTGTTTCAGAATATGTTTTTTTTTTGTATCTGAAAAGCTGGTCGCACGCGACATCCCTCAGAGAATTACCCAAATATAATATATATATAATAATATACCACAAAAATGATAAAAAATATTCTGAGTGATATAATTAGTAGATATATGTTAATACCATACCACAGAAATACTAAAAATATACCGAATGTGTTACTTTTATTGAAAATAGGTATCAGGTATCTCACAGTCGAGGACACTCGACTGTAGCTTTCCTATTTGTTAATAATAATCTGCTTTATTACCTGATAACAGGGCAATATCACAATACATCCGGATTATGTGAGCAGCAGCAAGTACAACGATATTGCCATACTTGAGCTGGCCGAGGAGGCCAAGCTCAGTTTCTACATTTATCCTGCGTGTCTGGAAACGAATCCCGTCGATCCGCCAGCGGATTCCAAACTATTTGTCGCCGGTTGGGGCGTCATGAATCTGACCAGTAAGTCCAGTATCAATCAGTTATGCTTGCAATCTCTTAACTTGAGTCATCTCTTGCAAATTGCAGATCGTCGCACCTCAAAGATTTTGCTGCGCGCACCGTTGAACATTGTGCCGCTGGAACAGTGCAATGTGTCATTTGCCGAGCAGCCAAATAGCCGACGATTCTTGGCGAACGGCGTCGTCAATACGCTGCTCTGTGCCGCGGATGAAGTGCGACAAAAGGCTGATGCCTGTCAGGGTGATTCAGGTGGCCCGTTGGTGATCGAGCGTGATATTGTCAACAACAAGTACAGCATATTGGGCATTATATCGGCTGGTTTTGGTTGTGCGACAAAAACTCCGGGCCTCTACACACGAGTCGCTGCCTATTTGGATTTTATCGAGAGCGTTGTGTGGCCCAATAATGTAGTTTAATTATATTAACTTTATGGATCTTCATTTGTATAGCATTAAATTGTAAGCCAGTCGATTTTAAATATAAAGTTCATATTATTTAGGAATAAAGTCTGACTTTTTTTTCGAAGTAGTTTCATTTACTTTATGTATTTATTTAAACTATAAAAATTCTTTTATTGGAGAATTGCCAATCAAAGTAATCACACAACGTTTCACGGCTGTTAACGGCTCTGAACTTTTAAGATTTTAAAAGCTTGAAAATGTTAGTAGCCTTGAATTTTTAAAAATAAAATAAACATTTTTACGTTTATGTATCGAAATACAATGCAGAAGAAGCTGAGGGCGAAGAAAGCTAATACACACAGAAATAAAGTTATAAAATAAAAATTTTTCTTTTAGTAGTGCGAATTTTGGTCTCCAAAGGACGTCAAGAACTTGAAAATCGTAATATTAGAAAACACATCTCGATTTAGAGAATAATTAATAAAAGACCCAAGTTCTTATTAATAAGCAGAAAAATTTATATAGTTTTAAGACCAAAAATCTTATCCTAAAATCAAAAATATGTTATATTATATTTTATTTTTATTTTTTAATATTTATTTATTATTTTACCATTTCATGATTTAATAGCGCGATCAGCTATTCAGTTGTATGTTGATCACTTTATTTATGAAAAATTTAGCATTGAATTGTGCAGCATTTGAACCCAGGACTTAGACTGCAATGAAGAATCGTTTACGACAGACAGTTTGAGTAACTGAGCCAGATAAAAACTTTTTAGCAATTTCGATGGACTTCAGAATGTTGTAACCTAAATATAGAATTTTTGACCTGGATTTTTTTAGACTAATGTTCTTAGTTTTAAGAGTTTGTTCTCAAAGTGTTCTTATTTATAGTAAAGCTCACAATTTTTAAGACGAATGTTCTAGATTTTAGGCCTTGCTCTTTTTCCAGTGTAATGTATGAACAATATGTAGTTATAGTTATTTTTATTTCTCTGTCTGCTAGTAGTTTTATTCTTTGTTTATCGAGATAGATGTGAAATTTTGGAATATGACACCTTCTTGTAAGATTAAGTTATGCAAACTCTTTATAAATATTTCAGCTTAATTTTATTTTAATCACTTAGTAAAACCATTGGGAAGAAAAGATAGAAGTTTTCTGTAAGTTTGAAGTATTAGTAAAACATTTTGAATTAAATTTTAAGTTTAGAATTAGAACTGGTTCTATTATAACTCAGATCTTGTTCTCAATGTTGAGCTCTGAGCTAGTTCACGCTCAGCTGTCATTAGCGTGCTCTCTGCTTTCCGTTGAACTACGTAAACAGAGAGCGAGCAAAGAGCAGCTGTCAAAGTTTGGAAAAACGGAGCGGCAAAGGGAAAGCGCTCTCTTTAGTAGCCGCTCTCTTTGTGGGGTAGCATTGCCAGATGTAAATGGGTTAATGGGAAAACTTTAAGCTCTATCTGCGTCGAAGCTTTCGAAGCTACAAAAAAGCGACAACGACGTTTGTATGAACCGTTACAAAATGCCGTTGCCGTAGCTGCAGCCGGCGAGGTGCGTTTCCTTTTCGCCTGTCGTTCGCCTATCGCAGCCAGCAGCAACAGCAGCTGGTAGAACACTCCCTCCCCCCCGCTGTCCGCCGTTTGACGCTCCACCAAGCTTGATACGCAACAACTGTTTCAGCTGCTTCTTAAAATGCTGCTGCTGCCGTTTGGGGCGCCTCAGTTGGTCGCGAGACTGCGTTGCCGTTAGTTCGTGCCCAGCACAAGGAAACGACGCTGACGCCGACGCTGCAAGCAACGTTTTGGGACATATTTAAAAAAAAATACATATATATATATATATATATATCATTATTATTGTTGTGTGTTCACACAATTTCCTGTTGTGTTTTTTTTTGAGTGAAACTGTTTGTTATTGTTGTACTATTGGCTGCGTTGCGTCGCTAAAGTTGCGCCGTGCGGTATGCAACGTTTTTTGGCGCGCCCATTTTAAAAATTTCTTCTTAACGGTTCCAAAAAATAAATAAAGAATTCTTATCTTGTGAGACAGTGGCTCAATGTAAGTTTAAACTTTTTGTTGAATGTCGTATTCGATGATTTTTTTTTAGTTTATTGTTTAGTGTGAACTGCGTTAAATGTTTGTGCTTATCGTAGTGACAACATATTGACGCATTAATCACTAGCTGGGAAATTGAATTGAACCGTACATCTGTTTCAACATATTCGTTCGATAAGCACCAACAATAGAAACAATCAAACTAAATGCGTCTATACGGTAGCCCCCAGGGCTATTCATCGCTTTAAATGCCAATGCTCGCGATAAGGACTTTGAACCCCATCAGACAACAGGTGCTCGACACTCACAATTTACTTAAACGTTGCTCTAAATACATTACTCGCTTATTTTCGAATTAAAGCCAATGATAAAACTCCGCCACAACATATTAAATTTCATAAGAAGAAAAGAAAAAGTTTGAACAAAATGGAAGGTTCTCTGTTCTCTGTTTCGTGTTTATTTTGTGGGCGTTCAACTTCAAAATTCGTTGGAAAATGTGAGTTGAAGCTGCAAAGTAAACGAGTCAGTTAACTGACAAAAATTAGGTTCTCCAACATTACCCAAAATTGAGTTAAATGCAAACAACTTAAAGTAGTGATGTCTTTGAGTGCAAGTTTACTTTGCCAACTTTTCTGTATTTATAGTTTTCCAACTACACGAATTTTTAAGTTCTTGCATGCGAAAACTTTTATTTTTTTATTTTTGTCAATACTTTTTTTTTTTTTTTACTTCTTCTATGCGCGTGTTTTTTTCGATTTAGAATGTTCTTTTGAATATGAGATTTAAAAGTTCATTTGGTGATCAAATTTAAAGTGTCGTTGGTGCAGCAAACGATGGTTGAAATTAAATAACTTTTTGGTAGAAAAATGTGTGCATTGCATTTTATAAAAATTTAATTAAATTTTGTAAAATTTTGGGAATAAACTAATTAAGCGAGAAAGTTCAAATTAGTAAATATAGAAAACTAACTTTCAACTGTTCTGTGCTTTATAAGCAACTTGAGCCTAACAAAAAAGTATTTGAAGTATTAGCAAAATGCCTTCCAGAAGTTTGGCGTAATATATTGAAGGCTGGAGCTAAAACAATTTGCTATCAACTTTTAGTTTCACTTTGTACACAACAATTGCGTTACAACAACATGTTAATAATTTATGTTAACATGTAGCAAAAACTCAACTCGACTCGCTTTAATTAAGTGATTTTATTGCCTAGCGAAATTTAAATAAATATCAATACAATGTCATTGTCGCTGTCATTCTCGATGGGCGCGCGCGAACGATGTTGCCTTATCGCATCGCAATAATTGGCAACTGGAAATATGTGTGTGTTTGTGTTTGTGTGTGGCACTTGACAAATTGCCAGAAAGCGGCGATGTTCACGCTCAACCGGTCAATCAATTAGACATTATTATGGGAAGAGGGCTGTATTTTAAAGCAATTTGTTTTGGCATTAACAATGGGAAGGGTTTAACACTGTTGCTGTTAATGTGCGTGTACTAAACACATATACATACATATTCATATATGTAGGTGTGTGTGTGTGTGTGTGGGTGTCCTTCGAATGTTGCTGCTGTTGCTGGCGGTTAGAAAATGTGGCTATAAATGTGACACTAAGTTAATAAATTTATGGCCAAAACACACCCAGCTGATGCGCTGTGTGTGTTGAGCTAGCTGCTAATTTTCCTGTCTGCCTATCCGTATGTGTATGTGTGCGTGAGTGTGTGTGTGTGTTGGAGTGTGCGACAATGTCACGAAACCGCAGCGGACATCAGCGAGGCGGATGCCAAAAAGTCGAGGATTGTGTGTCGTTGGCATATTAATAATATTTTTATTGGCCGCTTATTTGCCTTTTGCGGCAACGTCCCTTTCACTGTGTGTGTGTGTGTATATGTGTGTCTGTACTAATACTATTCTAATTTGAGCTGACAAATACAGGCACCCACAAGTTGTGACCTCTTTTAATTAATAAATGCGAGCGCTGATAACACACACACACACACACACACACACACACAACTACACACACATAAAGAGACAAAGATAAACGGCAAGTAAGGTTGATCGAATACCCTGGAAAACGTTCAAGGACTAATTGAATTTTCACACCAATACGCCTAAACAATTTAATTCTATGCACTTAAAAAAAAAAAGGAAGTTATAAAATCAAAATTTTGCTCTTAATACCAAATCAAAGTCTTAAAGTTAGAAAACACATCTTGATTTCAAAAACATTTCATATAAAATATTGCATTTTATTTAATTGATTTTTTTTTGGTACTTTTTATTTATTTCTTACGTGTTACGTATAAGTTATATGTTGATCACTCTATCAAGTAAATACTTATCATCGTGATTAGCGCTTACACTTTAATGAATCATTCACGACAGCTAGACAAAAACTTTATAGGAAAATGAATGGATAACAGAATTTTGTAACCTGAATCGGAAAAGTTAGAATATCAAAATTTCGGTCGTAGTACTATGAATTTTGGTCTAAAAAGTGCGTTAAGAACTTGAAATTTTTCAAGTTGGATAACACATTTTTATTTCAAGACAACTTCACCTAAGACCAAGTTATCTTAAGTCGACTAATCGAGCTATGAATGAAAACGAAAAAACTAAAAGCTACATAACAACTTTATAAGAATTTCGATGCATTACTAAGTTCTGTAACCAGAATCTAGAATTTTTTTGTCTTATTGGCATTTGTGAAACTAAGTTAAAGTACTTTTATTTTAAGAACACAATTTCTAAGACGAATGTTCTTCGACTGGTCTTTTTTCAGTGTAGTCTCCCATACATACCAAAAGAAATAATTAACATGCTAAAATGCTTCACAAAAGAAGTTGAGGCAGGTCACAGGTGTGTTTATGTTGGTTTCTGACGTGTGTTTCATTCATTCTCTCTTTTTCTCTTGCTGCCTGTCAACAGCCAAAATTATTTTATGTTTTTTCTACATTATTTTCTTTTCGTCTACGTTGTGAGTGAGTGAGTGTGTGTCTCTCTGTTATGTTTAAGGTAATGACAAGACCAGTTGCTCATTGAATATTCATGTGCTTGAAGGAATTCTTTTCTTTTTTTTTTTTTTTGTGTGTTTTTTGGGGCTAAAAGCAATCAGAAATGCCTTCCTTTTTTTGGAGGAGAGAGGCTGGTGGAGAATTGCATATAAATATTCATAATTTATTGGTAATTTTTATGGAGAACACTCAGCCAGTTGTTGGCTTGTTGAAGTGCGCAGAATTTTGCCCATCAATTTCACTGCTGCTGCTGTTGTTACTGTTGTTGTAAAGCGCCAACTGAAAAGTATAAAAATTATAGCATACTTTTGAGCGCTGAGCTAAGCAAATGAGCCGATTCACACACATAAACCACGTGTGTCTGCCATTTCCATATCTGGTAGTCGTAAATATATGCAGATGGATTTTCTCGCCTTATAAATATTTATTTTCACTTCGCCCCCCCTTAAAAATTCCCCAATGTAAAATTACTTTTAGTATTTTGTCATATGTTATGAACTTTCCAAACTAAAAAGTCAAACGAAGTTTGCACAGAGCTAATAAACCTATTGACTTTTGACATTGAGTTGTTTGTCATTGTTGTACATAAAACTAGTTCGGTTGGGCGAAATATATATAAATAATTTAAAATACATATTTGAACTAGGTGTTATGCAAATTTTGAGGTGATTAAAAAGAATGCAAAAGGAATGAGAAAGTCACTTTTATTGATTGCAATTATGTGTGAAAGTAAATACAATTTGCCGTTAATTAATGGACACACACAATGGATATTGCTGCGTAATTAAATTGTGACAAAAGTTGAAGAAAATCTTTTGCCTGGATGCGAGATGCGAAGTGACAATTGATTGTGGGAATTTTGTGGGCCAAGAAACGATTACAGAGCTAAATTGAATAAGTAAATAATCGACTTAGGAGAAAGCACACTCACTGCTGCTACTTCTGCTGCTCACTTCGATAGTTGAATTCTATATTCCATTCTATTCGCATTTTCAATTGAATTTCCCATCGAGTGAGAAGAGAAGAGGAGAGCCGCAACAGCTCTCTTTCCTTTGTGGATTCAACATTGTGACAAATTAAAAGAGCCAACTGACAATGAAGGTTGCGTTTGCCACTACAAACTACATACACACACACACACACACACATACATGCATATATATATATTGTATGTGCGTGTGCTTGTGAGGATTGTAAGTAGTTTGTTTGCGCCCCTATCGTTCACTAGGCGTGCAGCCAAAGCCGACTTAAGCACAGATTTTGCACAGATACTTTGATGTTGCTTTGAGGAATGCAGCAATAAAAATGCCAGCTTCAGCCAAGCTACATAATGTCAGCGCGGCAGGAGGGAGACCAAAGAAAGTATAAGCGAAAGCAATGGAGGAGGGCGAGAAGTAGAAGCTGAAAAAAAGGCAGACCAGGATGAAGACGAGTCCAAAAACTAAGCAGCTAATGGCGTTAGTTACTTAGCGGCAGAGTCTTCATATGAAGCACAGCACTAGGCTCAATATTTGTATTTGTATGCCCAACTAAATATGTGAATGGGTGTGTGTGTGTATGGGAGTGTGTGTGTATGTGAGTGCTTGTAATGCACATAAATTTACACAAGTTCATTTTTGTGCGGCGCGTAAATCTCTGCACAAATCTCTCATTTCGCTGGGCAAAATAATAAAAAAAATACAAGAACGGGCAGGGAAATCACTTTAAGAAACGAAAAGGCAAACAACCAGCAAAAGGAAAAAAGACAAGTAGGAAAGTTACAGTGAAGTGTGCTCGACTGTGAGATACCCGCCATCCATTTTGAAATAAAGCAAAAGAATGATGCATTGTTCTCAAAATATACCAAGCAATATACCGCAAAAATACAAAAATATACCAAAGACTATAATTTGTATATTTATGGAATATTAAATTCTAAATACACCATGCTGTTAAAAATATACTAAATTATCAGTCAAAGCGACTAAAATAAACCGAATAATATACCAAATGTACAAATATACCGAAAGTCACATTTGAAATGTACGATTGGGGTGAAAATATACCACATTATCAGCCAAATCAGCTAAATCATATACCGTAAAATACAAAAATATACCAAAAACCATAATTGGTATATCTACGACGTACTACATTTGAGTATTGCATTATCGAAATATACCTTAGAGGTAAAAATATACCAGGTTACAGGCGTAATTAATGATACAAAAGTGTTTCTTACATAACTACTACAATTTTTATAATTTCGCAATGAAATTTTCAGGAATTTAATGCTATACTTATTACTATTTACACCAAAATTCGCGACTCTCTAAATAAGAAAGAATGATAGTAGTATCTTTTATTGTCTCTAAGATCTCGGTGATATTACGAACGGACGGACAGACAGACAGACGGATATGGCTGTTGACACTGAACAAGAATATTTGTATATACTTAATGGGGTCGGAGATGCCTGCTTCCGGCAGACACATAATTATCAGAGCCTTCTATTCTATGGGTAACGGGTATAATAAGAAAATCAAGCTTAACGGTTATTCACATACACACACACACACACGTAGTCGAAAATGTTGCTTATGTAATGCTCTCTCGTAGTATGGCACTTAACTCTGACAAAGAGTCAGCTGAACTCGACTATGTGATGTTAGACATAATTTTATTTTATTTCACTTTTTTCTGCCTGCATCTGTTTCAATGTCTCAGTCTCTTTATCTGTCTTTGTGTGTGTGTGTGTGTGTGTGTGTGTGTGTGTGTTTTGGGTTGAAAGGTCGTTGACAATGGTAAAACAACTGAAAATTTATGGTTTGGCATTAAGGAAATTTAATCGATTCGCTGCTGCAGCACGTGTGTTACCGCTGCCCCCATCCCACCCCAAAGTATTCTTCTCCCTTCCTCCCCCCCCACCACTTGTTTGCCCTCACCTCGATCTCTACTGCGCCATCGACTTCGACTTCGACTACGACTTTCAGTTCTGTTCTTGTTGCTGCTTGTTCCCCATAGGAGCAAACATGGGCGCGTGCCTGCGCCTACGCTTAGCGTTGCTCTATAACCTCTCCTCCCCCTGTGAACCTCTCCCCTGGTACCACCATCGCACCGCAGCCACCATGGGGACCCGGCAAACAGTGCTGGGGACGCATCATAAAACTCTCTTATATGCACGCACGTCTACCTTATGAAATTTTCTTAATGAAAAAAAGCAAAAAACAAAAAACCAAAACGTGTATTTTTAGAAATGCGGTTTGGTATTCGCAATTGATAATACCCTTGCAATTAGTAATTTCAAGAAATTATTTGACAAGCGGAAATTATTATGTTTTGTTTGTTTTTTTTTTTAAATAAATAAATATGAAACTAACTTTGATAAGTCAGAAATTTACTTCATTTGACTGCTTAGAGTCGTCTTATCAATAAACCAAAACCAGACTCAAATTATAAAGCTTGTAAATGAAAACTTATCACAAATAACGCAGAGCTCTTCTTACAATTTTCTAAAAGCAATCTTATTAAAATTCAATTAAAATTGTTGTTAGAAAAATCGTTTCACAAATATATAAAACACTTTTTAGACAAGTTTTGGCAATACACATATAAAATAAAATGTTCGAATTAATTCTACAATTTTATATACTCACTTTAACAACTACAAAAATACAATAAATAATTACTTAATTAGAATGTTTGTCTATTTCAAAACGATGTCATTTGATTATCATAGAGTTTTTATTGATGTAATATAAAGTATTTAAAGTTATTGCATTCAGTTGCCAATTGCGTCGTGGGCAGAACTTGAGAGAGACTCTTGGCTTCAAAAAGGATTATATCAAACTATCGATACTTATTGACTATGTACTCGGATGAACTCTAGTATGATTGTCAAATGCATATCCTACACAAAAATATGATAAGTTAAGTTATTCTCACTTCATTTTTTCTTAACTAATGAAACACTTTATTAGAAAATGGGCATATTTAGAGTATATAATAGAAAAATCGAAGAAAGAGTGCATGCCAATTCAAGTTAAGCTGATTATTTTTAGATTGTAAGGTACATATATGTCAATGTAACAGAGGAAGACTACCTACCTAATGATACCTATTGGTATTGGCAAGTCAGAAGACAATACGCTATCAATATCAGCAATCGTCAAGGGTAGAGCAGAAGAAGTAGAACGGTAGCAGCAGTAGCAGTCATATACATATATCGAAGTTAGTCATCAGCACAACGCACTATTATTTAAGTTAAATCAAACTATTTAATTTCATTATCCGTTTACAAGTAAAATACCCGACATATATTTAGCTTTAAATATATATAATGTAATATAATCTCTTTGATAATTAAGATTAAGTGTGACCATACAACGAAGTGAAGGATATTTAAAACTAAATACGATCACGTTTGTTATGCTAATTATGCTATATACAATATAATATGGGCACACTCACAAAACAAAACTGTACTATTCCGTATATTATCAAGTATCAAGTATCAAGCACCTATTAAATAATCAAAATGATATCTATATAACCAAAATTGCATAAATATAATATAAAATTTGTCATTTTATACATTTTTCGATTCAACGATTCCCCATATTCAATATACCCTCTTCATGCACTTCATGACTGCAGGGTAGCAACTGAGTCAAAAGTTTAGCATGTGGAACTTTTTGTGCTGTGCGTGCGTGTAAAACGGGTAAAT
Source organism: Drosophila albomicans (assembly GCF_009650485.2). Taxonomy (NCBI): domain Eukaryota; kingdom Metazoa; phylum Arthropoda; class Insecta; order Diptera; family Drosophilidae; genus Drosophila; species Drosophila albomicans. The sequence goes on along the minus strand of NC_047627.2, from coordinate 4,218,570 downwards.
TATTTTTGGATTGTTGTTGCTGTTACTGTTGTTGTTGTGGTTGTTGTTGTTGTTGCTGGTATTGCAATTTAAATGCCTGTTGCTGTGGCTGGCAATTAAAAATGTTGAAAATGTTGTCACCGCGATGTCAGCGCTAAAAGTTTTGTCAACAGCCAATATATATATATGTATATTTTACGTGTATATGTTTTCACAAGATATATTACATCTGCAAGTGTATATATGTACATATATATAAATGTCTGTTGTGTTTCAGTTTATTCCAGTTTTTTGTTATTTATAACTTTTGCTTTGTTTTAAATTAGCATTCTGCTGGCAGTTTGACAGCCTAACCTAATTATATATTAATTATTATACATATTGAATTTAACATACCGAGAGAGAGAGAGAAAGAGAGAGTCAGTTAATTTAATTACATTTTATTTGGTGAATATACAAAAATAAACCAAACATCAATGAATAATTAGCCAGTATGCAAATCAATTCCAATTGTATGTTTCTATTTCTATTATAATGAAATTAAATGCTCAACTAAATATGAATTCAAAGTATGGGAAATGGGAAAAGCAGTGAAAGTCAAATTAAATACATAATAATACCATTGTGGGCAAAAAATAAACATTTTGAATTGGTTTGCAAAATGGAAAAAATTTTTATTTATTCTTCTGAATTAATTTTATCCCCTCCCGTAAAAAATATTCTTATGCCAATGTTTTTTTCAAATCCTCGAAACATGCCGAATAGTTTCTTTCCTCTTTAGTCCATCAGCGTCTTCTTCGATTCAGATTTTTTCTCCTCAATCGACTTGAAACGCATTCCCCGGAGTGATCTCTTGAGTTTTGGGAATAATCAGAACTTACGCAGAATTAAATCACGACAAAACAAAACAAGTAAGAAAGTTACAGTCGAGTGTGCTCGACTGTGAGATACCCGCTACCCACTTTTAATAAAGGCAAAATATTGCGGTATCATTTTCAAAATATACCGAAAATACTTAAAAATACTAAAAATATACCAAATGGTATGTTTGGTATATCGATATAGTACACCATTCAAAATATACCATAGATGGCACAATATCAGATTGTCGGCCAAAGCAAATTAGACCCCTAGTAAGTAGGCGTTTTTGCCCATACAAAAGTATTTCGTTAATAACTTTCACAATTTTTATCTGATCGCAACCAAATTTTCAGGAATAATAACTAGTATAGAATTGTATATACCAAAATTCGTAGGTCTAGCTTTAAAATTACACTTGTTACTCGATTTTTTTGATTTGCGGGGGCGGAAGTGGGCGTGGCAAAAATTTGAAACAAATTTGATCTTCGTGCAAACATAACAAATGCTGTCGAAAAAAAATTATAGCTCTATCTCTTATAGTCTCTGAGGTCCAGTGTCTCATGCGGACGGACGGACAGACGGACAGACATAGACGGACAGACGGACATGGCTATATCGTCTCGGCTGTTGACGCTGATCAAGAATATATATACTTTATAGGGTCGGAGATTCCTCCTTCTACCTGTTACATACATTTCCTGCCGGCACAAAGTTATAATACCCTTCTACCCTATTGCGAACAATATGCATCGAGTTTTTGGCAAAATAGTCACGAAGAGCGAGTGCAGAAAAGACCAAACAAATTTCAAAATGGTTTTCACAGAACCTTTTGATATGCCGATCATATCAGTAAGGTTTTTAAAAGACAACTGCCTGATTTTTAAGCACTAATTTCTTAACTTTAGTGAAGTGTTGGTTATCATCTGATGTCGATGATCGTCTGAAGCATTTCAAGTCCGGGACCATCTTTGAAGTCTATGAAGCACTTATACAAATTTTTTTGTGACATGGTATAATCACAAAAGGTTTTCGGCAATATCTTCAACGTTTCCGCAGCGGATATTCCATTCCGCAAACAAAATTTCTTTGCTCAATTAAATCAGACTTTTAAAAAATTCAAAAAATACAATTTTGGTGGTTTGGTAAACGCAAGAGTGAACATAATACTTATAATGAGATTGACAAGAAATTTCTCCCAAATGTCTTGCGAATTCAAGAAAAAAAGAGTTAACCCGAAATCTTAAGCCTGCGAAGTTTAAGTTGAAAATTCACTTCGCTTTGTTTTCTTTTTAATAATATGAGTTTGTATTCAATTCATAAAGATAAAAGATTATTCGCAAATAATAAATGCGCTCTTCGAAATTCTCAAGTGAATCGAACTTAAAACTAACTTAGCCTTTAATTCCTACTTTTGTCAGTCACAACAAAAGACTTATTGGATTGGGCGCAAATGCTTTAAGCTCAGGTGTTTAGCTATCAATTCCAAGTAGCTTTCTGGTTACATTTCGATGAGTGTTTTTTGAGTACCTTTTGCCGATATTTATCAGCATTTGCGACTTATTAGATTTTTAGACAATCGGGTGGGGCATGTGTTGAGTGCTGCTATTTGCGTACAGTGCGCGTTAAAAGTATCGTACATCGAACATCAACAGCATCAACAGCAGCAGCAGCTTGTCAGCTAATAGAGCCGAAATTAGCGACGCTAATTGAATTAGTCGCATGGCAGCTGGAAACTGGCAACTGGCAACTTGCAACTTCGTGGTACGTTGCTCGCCATTCTCCACTCTCTTTCATGCTCTGTCTTTTTTCCCGCAGGCTGAAGTGGAGTACAAAGAGGAAGGAGGCTGAATGCGAAGGTGGAAAGCGCCAAAGTACTCTTAGGACCCCAAAAATTGGGCTGGCGGGCTGTCAATTAGCCTGTAGACTTGCTTCAATTTCAAGCCTTTTAAAATTGCCGTCCGCAAATCGTCCGCTTTCAAGCTCTTTCTCTCTTTCTCTTTCTCTGTACTCTGTGCTCTGCTTGGTTTTGGTTGGCTTTTCCCTTTCCACGTTCATTTTGGGGCTGCTCAATTCCATTTTCTTAGCCCATCCCATCCGCCATTCAAATTCAAATGAACTCATTAAACTTAATGAATAACAGCGTTGCGGCATTAAAACAAAAAATGAAGGCTGGCAGCATTTGATGGACTTAAAACTGAAGCCAAAGCTCGCCCAAAAACAAAGTCAACCTGCTTAAAAATATATAATCGAAAGGACATTCTGCGAAACGTCAAGACTAATATTTCACCCCAAAAGGAGATTTCAAATATCTTTTACAGTGGCAACTCGAATGTTGTTGCGGAGTTTCTGTTTGCGGAAACAACTGCGCGCAAAAAGTCATTAAATGTTAAGAGCCTAAACCATTTTCTTACCTTAGACGCTTTTGTCATTTGGAACCGTTTCACATTCCCCCCGTTCCTCCTCCTGTTACCCAAAAATAGTGCGCAGGTGTAAATTTCGACCGCAAGTTGCTCACACGAGAAGCCATTGAGTTTGCGGACCGCACGCGCCGCCTGTTTTCAATTGCACCGACAGAGAGTGAGAGAGAGAGAGAGAGAGGGAGAGAGAGGGAGATGAGACGACAAAACGCGCGACTTTAACTTCATCAATAGTCAGAGCACGAATTATGGGTTCGCCTCGATGGGTTTTCAGTTTCGTTTCTCTTTTTCGTTTTTGGTATTGAAATTGGTATTGGTCTCGGCAAGGGTTGCCCACAATTTTGGTTAGGGTTGCCAACCAGCCAACCAGTCAGTCAGTCAGTCAGTCAGTCATTCAGTCAGTCAGTTAGAACCCTGCGGCTGTTGCCTCTAATGCTCAATATTTCATATGCTACCGTCTGCGTCGTGAAATGAAAACTTCAAAACGCTTTTAAATTTCAATTTCGCCTGTTTCGCCTCGCTAACAAAAGATGCTGTCAAAATTAAACCTGAAACATGGTTAGTTACTTTGATCGCCACATTTGTTTTCTTTTGTGGCTTCTCATTCTCTGCTTTCGTTTTTCAAATTTCGTGTTTTCTTTCTTATGGTAAACTACAATATCACAAACTCTCTTTTAACTTCAGTTGATTTTGGTGCTTTTGTTTCGTATATTATTCGTCTTTTGTTTTATTTTGAATATATTTCAGTTTCAAATCCTTTTTATATAAGTTTTACATTTTACTGCTGGTTTACTTTTTCTCTTTTTCCTTTGCTACTTTCTCTTACTACTTCCTACTTTTGTTTGAATTTATTGTTGTTATTTATTTACTTTTGTGTTTCTTAAAATTCTTCGTATAAACTTATATTTTTTATTTTATTTTTCATAGTCAATCGAATATTTTTACGTCAGTTCTGCTCTTTAGCTTATTAATAAATTTTTTCTTTACATCTTTTACAGTTTTTAAAAAAACAAATAAAAAAATGTGTTCTTATTTATTTAATTTAGCATATAGAATATTTATAGAATTGTTTTTTATATCAGTTTAACATTTAATAGCTGCGCTTTTAGCTCTTCTTTTCTTTAGTGCTTCTACATTTTCAGCAACTTCCTCTCACTAGAGCACTTTGGCTGCTGTGGAGCTCAACGCTTCAGCCATTGTTTACGGCGCAAATTGCAATTACTTTCCCCCATTTTCCATTTTGTGCCATGCAGTGTAATTACCGTGTCAACGCTTATGACACGCACTTTAAGCAAAATGCAGCTCAGCTCGCCCACAACTTGTGAGTTGAGTACTCGTTTTCTCCATTCATAAATTGCGCACTCAAAAAGTAACTGTAAGTGTGCTTGTGTGTGCGTGTGTGTGTGTGTGTGTGTTGGATTAAAGGGTCATTATAGCGTTATTAGCTAAATGATTGATGTTGTAGTCAGTGCTGAAAGTTGCCTTTAAAGATTATTCATTTGACTCGGCTCAAGTTACTTTTGCAGTTTGTTATTTACTTGCTGTGTGTCAATGTCAATGTGATTGCGTCGTCGTCGTCGTCGCCCTCCTGCCATGCCGCACACATTACGTATACGCATCGTGCGCTTTGGCTGGCATTTAAATTGGAATACACCAGTAAAATTAACACGTTGTCACCTAGAGAGCTCGCTCGTTGTCGTTTTTCTTTCACTGTCGTTGTCGTTGTCGCTCGTTGTTCGTTGTTCGTTGCCATCGTTAATTTTGAGTCGCATTTTGGCGTTCTCCATTTTATACTTAAAATGGGGCACTTCATTTTTAATAGCAATTTATTAGCGTACAGGCTTTACTTTTGCCCTTCGCCTGGCAATTAATTCGCTACATTTATTATGTCGCGTCTTTTTAATCTGACAAATTGGTGACTCATGTAGCCCAGGCCCTAATCCTTGAGCGGCGCAGATAAAAATTTAAATGAGATTGCAGCAGCAGCAGCACTTCAGCATCAGCTTCTTCTGTTGCTGCTGCTGTTGCCACATGGCGCATGATATGATGCCACATCACATGCCTCATGCCTCATGCCTCGCTCGTATTTGGCACATCTCGCACGTCTCACGCCTTTTTTACTTGCTCGCCGTGGCGTAGCGTGGCTTTATTTTGCCATGTTATTGTAGCCTGACCCCAAAAAAAAGAGAAAAGAGAAGAGAAGACGACGCGAAGAGACGTGAACGGGAAAATGCAAATGTGCTCGACATTCATCGTTTTACGCCCCAAAACACAAAAGCGAAAACAAACAAACATTTCACAGCCTATACATAAAGTATTCGCACCGATGTGTAAACAAACGTCTGAGCTCTGCTGCGCTGCTTTAGTCAACTCGGCCCCGCAGCGGCCCATAAAGTTCAAGGATATCGAAGCGTCGTCGTCAGCGCATTGAAAACACCGTGAAGAGCTGTGCTCTGAGCTGCGAGCTGCGAGCTGCGAGCTGGAAACCAAGTCAAGGTAACCCAGCCACGGGTCAAGAGTCGAGTTTAGTTACTAAACCTTAACGCTGCCAGCAGCGCACTCATTGAGTCACTCACTTAGTCAGCCAGTCACTCAGTCAGTCTCGCAGTCAATTGGTGAGTCTGTCAGTTGCTGCGCCAAAACAATACAGGACAATACATGAATGGTCATGTCAAATATCAAATACCCTTTTGACATGCCTGCCAGTTGCCTGTTGCTCGTTGCCAGTTTTACTCTGAAATCTTATACAATACTTGGAAAAATGAATTTCTTTTATCTACAAAATTTTATTTACAAAATTGTGAGTGGAATTGCCTGGAATTGACATTTGCAATTATATCAAATGCTAATCGCTTTTTGTCACACGAATTTAATAGTTGTCTCAAGCTGACAGAATTTAAATAAAATAATTAACAGAAAAATAAAAAATAGGGTTGAATCTAAGCTGAAGAAACGTAAAGAGATTTTAATTTACATTGCTTTGCCTTATGCACAGACTTTAACAAGTAATAAAGCTGTAATTAGGAGAAAGCTAGCCTTTTCGATTCTAGCTTCAAAATAACGCTCTTTTTCGATTTTTATCGATTATGGGGTGAAAGTGGGCATGGCATAAATTTGAAACAATCTTTATCTGCGAGCTCTATCTCTTATAGTCTCTGAGATCTAGTTGCTTATACGGACAGACAGACGGACATGCCTAAGTTGTCTGGGCTGTTGAAGCTGATCAAGAAAACATATATATACTTGATAGGGTCGAAGAGGCCTCCTTCTGCCAGTTACACACATTTCCTGGAGGCACAAAGTTATTTAAGTTGTTAAGAAAAATATAATATAGATATAAACTTAACTAAAAAAGCATGAAGTTAAAAGAGATTAAAGTTAATTTACATTGCTCTTCTGTATGCAAAGACTTTAATTATAAGATGACATTTAAAGTGAACTTTGCAACTAATGAAAAAACCAGCTGTCTTATTATCTTTTACATTCTTTCGCCCTCGCTAGTCTATAAATAAATATATTTGCTTGCGGTTAATAAATGTTTTCGTTATTCTTGTGATATTTGTTACTCTGCGATATTTCAGCAAACTTTATTAGAACAGTTTTAAAGGCAAGTCAATTCAATAATTTGTTCTTTGAATGTTAACAATCAGCATTCGAAATAATTCCAACAATTATCACATTTTCGCTTTCAACATTTTCAATGGTAATCCTTTAACTCCAAGGTATCTGCCTGTTGTCATTTGGACGCAAAAACACATCATCTTTGCCTTGATGACTTCTGACATGACAGCAAACAGCAGCTGTAGAGAATTGAATTGTTGCCACTCCAAACTAGATGAGAAGACTTGGCTTGCAATCGTTGAATCGTTGAAGAGCTATGCAAATGACGCTGTGACTCAGTTTTGAGATTGGGATCGCAAAACGCAAATGCAAACGCAATCGCAATCGCAAATTTTCGTCGAGTGTTTGGGGAATTCCCGTATTGTCTTTGCCTGGAGGTGGAGAGAAAGGTCTTCAGAGACTTGTCGAGCTCAACTGCAAAAATCAATATGACAGTGTGCCACTGTGTGACACTGTGTACGTATGTGTATGTGTGTGTATGTATGTGTGTGAGTGTGTCTCTAGAGATGGGTCGGCAATTAGTACGTTGAGCCCATGAGAGCTAAACAGAAAGAGAGAGAGAGAGTGCCAGGCGTTTCGTTTTCAATTTCTGTGCTAATTTGCAATTAGGCAAGTTGTTTCGGGTGCAATGAGTGTTGCGTTGAGCGAGTATGAATTTCGGTTCGTTTGGGGGCTTTCAGTCCATTCGTTGCCACTTAAAAAGCTGCCCAGCACTGAGATTAATCATACGCAACGTTAAACATTATAACATTTTTGTTTTGTCTTTTTTTTTGCTTTGTACTTTGTGGCATACTCTAAAAGAAAGACAAAGAGAGAGTGTGTGTGAGTGAAGAGAGACAAGGCAAGTAAATAGAAAGACAGTTTGTAGGGCAGTCAGTTAATAAGTTAGGCGGTAATTCGACAGTCGTTTAGTAGTTGCTGAGGCTACTGGCCTGGCCACAGGCCACTGACCAAAATCAATGCAGAGCCACCAGCCAAACAGCTGTTTTCGGTATTATTTGAGCCATCGCCAACGCCAAAAGTTCCCTCACAGTTCTCTCTCTCTCTCTCTCTGTTTCTGTCTCTTTACCAAAGCCTGTCATCAAGCGACAATCTCGTATAAAATTCATGTAGCTTTTGAAATTTTTTCTGTGTTGTTGCTGTTGCTATTGACAATTGGTTAAAGGGGGGTGGCCCAGAGTGGGTTTGTTGTTGGTTCGTTGGTTCGTTTGGGGCCCAAACGTACTGGGACTGATTTGTTGAAAATTGCAGCGTGGCAGTGCAGTGAGTCAATGACCGACGCCAAAGCAAACTGAGCAGCAACTGCCTCAGCCACTGCAGTGGGCGTGCCACTAGGCGTTGCAGCATTGAGACCAAGCAGTTGCAAGCAGCCGTTGCCCGCATAGACAACGACAACGACAACGACAACGACACAGACATAACTATAGACATTGTAGACATCGCTATAGCTATAGCTATAGCTATAGCTATAGACATAGCTGCAGACACAGACAAACGTTAACTCAGGCCTGCAACCTCGACGCTTTCTTCTCTTTCTCTTTCTCCTTTTCGTTCACTTCTCTGCCTTCGCCTTCGCCTTCGCATTCGCCAATGCTCTTTGACTGCACACTCGAGTTGAAACTTGTCAATTTCTAGAGGCGCCAAGCCAGCCGTGCAAAACCGCCCGTACTCATCGTCTTTTTGCGCTTTTATAGTTGTCTTGTTACTCAATAAAGAGGCAGAAAGCCGGAGCCCAAGTTTGCAAAATCAAATAAACCAAGTTGTAAGTAGCGTTCTCTGCCAGTTGCAAGTCAAATTGCGTGTACTCTAACTTAGTGTTTCATCTAAAAATATTAAATAATACGAAATGAAACCAAATAAAATAATATGAAATAAAATAAAATAAATAAAACAGAAAAGACAAGAAAAGAAAAGGAAAGATAACAAAATTAATATAAATATAAATGAGTATAAAATGAGTATAAAATAATATATTATATATAAAAAGAAAAGAAAAAAAGTAAAAGAAATGAAAGGAAATAGAAAAAGTAACTTAATATAAATTCCATATACCATATTTTATATTTTTTTATAAATTAGATTACCAGCAGCTTACATTGCACATACGCACCGTGGGCTAAATCACATAAAAGTTGCTGAAATAATATTCATAATTTAGTTTCTGACAATAGCTTCCATATTACAATTTAAAAATGCTGTTTTTATTATTGTTTTCCAATTTATTTTAAAGGCAGCATCATATATCACGTATACGCAGAGTGAACTAGTTTATATGAATTACATCATGTGATATTAATTCTTGGGCATAATATTTCATAGTTTCGAATACGAATTGTTTATTGTTAAACTGTTTTCTAATTCATTTTGAAGCTTACTGTGCGTATACGTAATGTATGCCGCATATATATTACTTATTCGCAGCGTAAGCTGATGTTCATGATTTATTCTGACTTATTATACAATACGAAAACGAATTGTTTATTCTTTAACTGTTTTCAACTTCATTTCAAGGTGGACCAGGCGTATACGTAATATATGCTCCAACTATTTTACTTATACGCAGCGTGAGCTGATTTGCATAAAAATTGCCAAAATTTGCCTTGTTCATTTAGTTGTGAAATAATATTTCGTAGAGTAGAAAATTATTGGTTGTTGAACTGTTTTCTATTTTATTTTAAAGCCGGTAGCACAGATTACGTATACGCAGTGTGAGCTGCTTTCCTTTCAAGTGGACATGTGATATTCTTGTCGTAGTTGCTTAGATTTATAAACTACGTTTTAAATATACAAATTGTTGGTTAATTTATGTAAAAGGCAGTTGCTTATATTACGTATACGCATTGTGAGCTGATTTAAATATGTTCAACTTTGACAAAAACTTTATTAGTTGTGAGAGTATTTAAAAATCAATGCTTCCACTCGCTCGCTGAATTTGTTGTTGTTGCTGGGCAAAAGTTGATCAGCCATCGGCTTGCAAAATCAATTTCCGCTTAGGGTTTGGCGTTAAGCAGCGCACAAGCCGCAGCATAAGAATGAGGAAAGAGAATGCGGAATGAGAAGAACAGGAACAGTCAACAGGGGAAATGGCTTGGAGGGTCTCGATTGGAAATGCGATTGGGAGTCAAAGTGGGCGTGGTCGCGTGGTCGCGTGGTCGCAGTCGTGGAGGGAGTGTAATTACTTTGAGTGCCGCAACTATACGGCAACCTATTGCAAAAGTTTAAGCACAACAGACATTGCTTCCCGCTTTGCCGCTTACTTATGCAGAAATGTATGCAATTATTCGCACGCTCTCGCTGCGATGGAAAGAGAGAGTGACAGAGGTGGGAGTAAGGGCAACTGTTGCACCGACGACAATTGTCCCGACTGTCCATCTCCATCTCCATGTTCATGTTCATGTCTCTCTCTCTCTCTCTCTTTCTCTCTCTCTCTCTCGTACTGTGTAAATTGGCTTGATTGACACTATTAAAATAATTAGCTTACATTTCGCATTTCACATTCTCTGCGCTTCCTTTGCAACCTTTGCACCCATTCGCCATTATATGTATCGTGTTTTGGTATTCACATTGCGTTATTCCCCTTTGGCATTGCACACCTATTTTTAAATACACTTTTGTGTCAAAAGGGTATCATTATTATTGTTGTTGTTGTTGTTGTTATTATTATTTGCCCAACAACGTGTGCAGCTGCAAAATGCCGAAGGCGTTTCTGACCCCATTCGAATGCGAATGCGAATGCGAATGTGTTGGTGTTGGCATATTTATGGCCAATCAGGACAATGAACTGCCAACGAGAAGTCAACTGGAGCTGCACATGTGTAGCTCGTTTTGCCAAAGGGCAAGTCAGATCATTGGAATAACAGCAGCAATTTTTAATGTTTTTGTTTCTACCATTAACATTCAAATCATTTATTTGAATAAATCATTCATGAAATGAGAAATTATTAAAGGATTTTTTGTTAACGTTTTAGTTTGGTTTAGTTTAGTTTTTAACGTTCAGTTTAAACTTCCCAGAGGGAAGAGTCTATTAAAGACCTTACTCGTCGTTTATCTCAATATTGATTTATACTTTATTATTATTAAAGACCTTTATTTACATTTAAATACTGTTTGAAAATAAAGTTATTATATTCTTAAATCGAAATTAAGTGGTGAATGGTGTAAATCGATATGCCTATATTTTATTTCACACCCCCCTAAATCGATATTACGTATTTCATGGCTTGAATTGATATGTCTACCTTTTAGTAGAAATCATCAAAAAGTATAGACGAATGAATGAATGGTTTATTTAATATTTTAGTTTGCACTAAATGAAAGTGTTTATTAATGAATTCTAAAACCAAAATAAAGTATTAAATGACATGAATCTATATGTTTATCTTTTAGTATAAATTATTAGAAAAACAATGAAGATTAAATGCTTTTTCCTTTATTTTAGTTTGCGCCAGAGAAAAGTGTTTATTAAAGACCTTTCCTGATGTTATATATATGTTGTTTTATTTAGTTGATTTACATTATTCAACATTTCACTTTACAAGAAAGTTGAATTATACATATATCGAAATTCTAAAATTAAACTGTAGTATTTAATACCATAAATCGATATGTCTACCTTTATGTTTACACCAACTAAAATCAAAATTAAATATTTAATAGCATAAATCTACCTTTTACTTTACACCAAAACTCGTATCAAAATTCTTCTAGAGACTATTAAAGTACTTAATTGCTTTTTAAAGTCAACGACATAAATTCTCTGCTGCAAAATCTTCCTTCTTTTATTCAAGTTTTAAATTATTTTCTTCGGTTGTAGCACAATCGATATCTCAATGCTTGCCGTTTTAAACATGCTAGTCCAAATCTGTGTAAATCTTGAACGATAGAGAACAAAGTGTGCATTTGAACCCCTTTGGAAGTGTGCGAGTGTGTGTGTGTGTGTGGCAATTGCGCTGGCACACATTCAAATGATATAATTGCGCAATTAGGGTAAAGTTTATCTACGTTGCGAGTGTTGCAAGTGAACCAAAACTCGTGTATCTGCAATTGCAATTGGCCATTTCCTGTGGTTCCGCACCCGACCCCAAAAACATTAATTACATTTCCTTCAACAACGATGCCGCTGCCACACAATGTGAGTACGAATACGAATCGTAGTGGAGCACAAACTATTACGTTCGGTATTGATTAGGCTTACCCGTAATTTGATTAAACGATTCCATTGTCCAACTAATAATAATAGTAATACTTATGATTTCCAATTTGCGTTATTGCCATCGACACAACTATAATTGAAATTTGTTTTATGATTCGTGCGACGATTTATTTGTTGGCTTGTCAAATCGTCTGGCAAATTAGTCAGCAAATTTTCAGGGCACATCATAATGATAAATTGACTGACAAACATTCGAAACATTCAGAAGTGCAACAAAGCTGCAAATTTTTGCCATGCAGGCAATAAAGTTGCTTTTGTTGCTCTTGCTCTTGCTGTTGCTGTTGACTGCAAATTAAAGTCTCAAACTCTTAAAAGCCAATTGGTAAAACATAAACACACACAAAGACATATATATAGAGAGAGAGAGAGAGAGAGGGAGACACTCACAATCGCACTGTGGCACACACTGTCGCATATAAAATGGATAGACAAAGTGAGCGCAAATATTTTTTATAGTCATAAGCCAGAGACAAATAAAAGGACATGGCAAAGAGCAGACAGCAAAAGGCAACAGCGACACACAAGAAAAGAAGTCGCAAGAAAACGTGAAAACATTGTCGCATGAAAAGCCGAAGACTTGATGCCGTTACAATTGTTCATAGAGGAAATGAGTAAAACAAAGTTGTATAGAATTCAATATCAATAAATGTGTGACTCGAAAGAAGGTGCAAATAAATTAAATTCAAAAATATAAATAGTCTCAAAATATTCAATTATTACTAATAATTAATTATTATTATTAATGCATTTTTTATCGAATAAGTATTTTATTTTAACTAAACAAAATAAAAACAAAACAATACAATACAACAATCCTTTCATGTTCATTAAATTCGGTTACATTATTTTGTTTTCATTACTAAGCATTATTTTGCTTAAATTTTGTTAGTTCATTAAAAATATTTTTATTATATTCTTTTTATTTTTCAATTCTCCTTTTTTCCATTTTATAAAATATTGCTTCCAACATTATGTTTTTTTCATTACCATATTGTTTTCAGCTTTATTAATTATTTATTAAAAAATTCGAAGATTTGTAAAATTTATTCAATAAGAAATTATCTTTAATTTTTCAATGAATTGGAACATATTAAGCATTATGTTTTTACATTTTTCAATTCTTCTAAAGAGATTTATAATTATTTTTAAAATATTTTTCTTATTAATAAAAATTATTGTATATTTTTCTAGTAACATATTTCATTTAACATTACCAAATTCTTAAGCATTATTTTGTTTTCATTTTTTTTTTAAATTACTACATGACATCAATTAAATTCAAATTCTTATTGAATAAATTTAATAATAATATAAATTACTGTTCATCACATATATTATTTTTATTTATAAATTTTTCTGAAATGATTTATATTTATTCGTAATTTCTTTTTTTTATAAACTTATTATTATTATTGCATCTTTTTGAATAGCCTGAAGGCTTAGTCACTCTGGCATTGAATAGTTTTTCCTCTCAGCTTAAATTTTTGTAAATTTAGCTAAAATTCTTTCTATTATTTTCTTGTATACAAATTAGATAATGAACTCTGATGAAAGGCCACATCAATGTTATAAGCATAGCAAATACAATTAAGTAATTTCACATTGAGCCCTAATGATATCATCAATTATCTAAATTATATTGAACTTCGTTGACATCGAGTCAACGTGACATACAAATACATATATATGTATGTATATGGTATAGAAAAACAAGTAGTTGCTTATATATGTTATATACTTATGTAGGTAATCCATCTTATTTGTGACTCAATGCCACAATGCTTGAAATATTGTGTTGCCCGGCGAGTGCAACAATAAATTTTAAAGTACGTTGAGTGCGAATTGCGAATGCGGCATGAATTCGAAGGCAATGTCAAAGGTGTCAGGCTCCGTTTTTAGCAAAGAGGGCAAAACAGCTTGGGGCGCTGCTAAGTATGCTACACATATATGTTTTTATTGGGTTCCGAGCCGATACGTGTGTGTGTGTGTGTGCGTGTGTGTGTGAGAGGGAAAACAATAAACATAAAATGCACAAACACACACAAGAAGTGTGCGTGTGTGTGCGTGTGTGTGTAGACGAACCTAAGGCTTATCAATTTCAATGTCTTCGGTTGAAGGCAACTTTATTTGCCTCCTCTTTGGCTTGGCACTTGACGCACTCATTTGCCTGCCATAATCAGTCAATGCTGCGCACTTGCCTCAGCTTACAGTAAGAGAAAAAGAGAGAGAGAGAGCGAGTTGTAGAGCGAGACAGAGGCTAAAAGGAAAGCATGCTACTGCCATAAAAGCAACTGATAAAAGTTTTCCGAAATGCTTTGCGTCTCAATGCCTTTTACTGTGCGCTAATTTATGGTCGGCAAAAACTTGACGCAGTTTGCGATTTTCATTTAACAATTGCCAACGTGTATGTATGTGTGTATGTGTATTGTATTATTGCAAAACTTGGGTAGAAAATTACCTTTGCTAATCGGCCTTGACGCGCATATTTCATGACAATTTTATGGCCAAATAATTTGGCTTGCCTCTTAATTTTATGACTCGACTCGGTTTTGCAGCAGCAACAACAGCAGCAGCAGCAGCCACAATGTAATCAAGGGAGGGTTTTCGAAACATCATTTGTTTGTTAATTAAATATGTTTTTAAGTTGTCCGCTGGCTGCATTAAGCTGCCGTCTCGCTTTGCGTGCTGCTAAACAATTAATTCCCATTTATGTGGCTGCCTTTTTGTCTCTCTCTCTCTCTCTCTCTCTCTCTCTCTGTGTTGTGGCGTATTCTCCGTTTTAATGTTATGTAGCACACTTTTGCTTTGCTATCAGCGGAGTCATGCCCCACACACACACACACGCACACACACACACACACACACACACACACACGTCACAGACATCGTTTGCCACAAGTGCCGCAAGCTTTGCATTTCACCACAGCAAACGTATGCCAAATGCCAGGATACAAGTGAAATACATGTTCGACATTATCATTGTTGTTGCATTGGGCTGCTCACGCTCCAGCTTCCGCTCTCGCTTTCGCCCGCCCGCCTCCTGTTGATGCCGTCTATCACCAGGCACTCGCATCATCGTTTGCCTGGATTTGCGCAGTTCATTCAAAATGCAACGCATTCGGCAGATGACAGTTGCTGAAATACCTTCGAGGGTCATTCAATAAGCAGCTAAAGCGTTGCAAATGCTTTAAATATTTTACATGAATTTAATATTGGGAGTGATTCCAAATGCCAGTTGTTGAAGCAATTACATAATTGTCTAGGGGCAGAAGCACATCATTATATAAATAAACAAAATTATTAGTAAAAAACAATTTGAAGAAGCTGCAAGCAATTTGAATAAACTGGTTTTCCATTTATTTATTTAGTTTATTCATAGTGTTTATAAAAAGTTCTACATTTTGACAATTATAACATAACATAAGGGGACCAGATTTACATTCATTAAGAAGAATGCACATCATAAACTCAACAAAGAAAGGAAGCACATTTGGTAGTGAGATCAGTCTATTAATGTATTTATTAGCAACAGCTAATAATCTGGTGAACATGCAATGTCTGAATAACAAATCTTAAAAACTATTTGTATTATTAAAGTACTTTAATATTGCCTCAAAAATGATAGAAAAATTAAATTCTTTTGAGAATCTAAATGTTAGAGATGTAAGATGTAAGAAAAGTACATGATTTAGTGAAGAAAAAAAGCGATAAAATTAATACTTTGCTTTATAAACTGTATAAACTTTATGCAAGTTTGGATAATAATCTGTGTATTTCAATTGAAGTGCTTTAACAATATTTCCTTAATTTCATGCTGGTAGTGCGTATACTTAATTATCTTTGCGATAATTGTCAATATATTTGTAAGATGGTATTGCGTATACTTAATTTCTGAAAAGTATTATTATTATTATTACTAATTTATGAAACAACTCTCGCTGCTTTAAAACGTATTATTTTCCATATTTTGCGAGCTAATTGGATGGCAAATTTTGTATGAATGCGTACACGTTATATGCCTGCAGATGTGTATAGTATATTCATATTTATACTCGTACATATATTTATTACAATGAGAATCCAAGGCCAAGAACAGAGCTGTGTGAAATGCACACAAATTTATTTATACGGTTTAATTAATTTGCGAATTGGTCGATGGGAAAGTGTTGGAGTGTGAGTGCATGGCTTTTAATATCAATGGACAATGGACAAGCATGGGAAATGCACAATGCACATATTTAATTGGTGTCCATTTCATCAAGTTTGTGTAGTAATTATAATAATTAGAACTGCATTATTCTCATTATTATTTGATGAAATGGTTTGTTTGAACTGCTTCAAAATTTTAATGCTTAAATTCTACTAAACTTTAAGTTTCTATCGACAATTGGTTGCAAATATCGTAAAGTGTTTAGCTTTAATGTCTTCGACGAAGCGACTTAAGATCTAGTATATAGTTAATTTAGGGATTTGCCTAACAAGTCCTAATCATTGCCACGTTCGTCTTTATTTATTCGCTTGGAGGCCTTAAAACTGCAGCAGTAAAATTTATAGCACATAAGACACACACACATACACAAAGCAATTGATTTGAAATTGACGTAGTTGGAATGAGGTTTTTTTGGTGTCTTCACGGCATCGATTATAATACCCTGTAGCTTAAGATTCTAGCCCAGTAAACGCCTAATACAAATTTTGCATTGCATTTGCAGACATGCAGCATATTTCAGTTGATTAAAGCTCTGAGAAAATGGCAATGAAATTAATGAGAGAGAAAATCCATTCCACATTCAAGAAATTTCATGAGAATTCCTTTAAACAGAATTCGTAAATTTGGCTGCTGATTAAGATTAGGTATGAAATGAACTTTGTTCGTCTGAGTTGAAAATCAACTTAGTAACTTTATTAGCGTGGTATTCGTTAGTTGAGCATGCTTAAGGCGCGGCATTTGTTTGCCTGTCTGTCTATTATTTTCTTATTAGGCGCAGTTTTATTTATGTTTTGAGGACATATAAACTGAGGGGCAAGGGGAGAGAGAGGGGGAGGCGTAGGATCATGTAAATCTCTGTCGGCTACAGCTACTTAATTAGCAAAGTTTGAATGAGAATAAAATTGGTGTTAAACAATTAAAGCCGCGATGAGTAAGCGAAAGCAACAAGAACTAAAAGTAAGAGAGGGCAGCGATGGCAAAAAGCAAACTGAGCAAACAACTTGGCCGACAGGTGAAGGACAAGAGGGTGGGTGGGGCGAGGGAGGTATAGAGGGAGACTGGCTGGCGTAGGATTGCGGAGGACGAAGCAAAGTGAGGCGCAGGGCAGCTGACAAAGTCGAGCATAATACAACCTTGAGACGCACATAAAGTTGTTAGCCGTCTCTTTGTTGTTAATGTCACATATTGTTGTTGTTGTTGTTGCTCCTTCTGCTGTTGCTGCCTTTGTCACTGTTATTGTTTATTGTACTTGTTGTTGTTGTCGCTAGCAGCACCTTCATCTAGTGTGCGCTGTTCCGCATCAATGAGCGTAAGAGAAATCAGTATTAATTACTTGACTTCTTGTTGCCAGAAAAAGGCAACCAAAACAGCAGCAATGCCACATGTCGCCGTCAGACACACACACACACACACACACACACATGCATACACACCCACCGAGGCGAGAGACTGGTGTGGCAAATTGTTTTGATGGCAACCTTGTGTCGGACACAGTCGCGTCTCGTTGCGTCTCTTTTGATATGCGTCGCTGCCATTTAATGGCTAACTAAATGGCGCATCGCTAACGCTATTTCGGTCTGGCTAAGTGCCTGTGATTGATGCACTAATGCTAACGCTTGCTTTTTCATACTCAACTGCAAATCACACTCGCTCTCTCGCATTGCGGTTTTTGAGGTAAAAGAAAGCTGAATTCGCTGCTCATTTTTGGACATTTGATTGCACATTGCGACTCTTGAAAGCGAATGCGACGAGTGTGGCACATTTCAACGGAAATCGAAATTAATTTTGCTCTGTGCTATTTTCAAAAATAAGCCGTTTCTGCTGTCGTTTGCTAAAGTGAAGCGTGTGCTTAGCTTAAATGAAATGAACTACAACTTTCAGTTGATACACATTTTGTAAAGAGTTCATTCATATTCATAGCTGGTATATTTTGTACTGTGTGGTATATTTTAAATAAAGTATTATCAACATACCAAATACAGCCATTGGTATATTTAAATATTTTTGCAGTATATTATTTTAATTAGAACAATTCCGCTCTGTTTAGCTTTTATTTCAAATGAATATACCATATGTAGCATTTGGTATATTTGTTTGTATTTTTGTGGTATATAAATTTGGTATAATATAAGAATACTCAAAATGAATTAGTATATTAATATACCACATATAGCCTTCGGTATATTTTAGTATTTTTTGCGGTATTTTAATTTGGTATATTATTAAATTAATAAAGTATTATATTAATGTATTAAATATAGCCTTTATTTGGTATATAATAAGAATAATTCTGAAATGTTTTACATATATTCAAAATGGGTCGCGGGTATCTCACAGTCGAGCACACTCAAGTGTGCAAAGTTCTCGAGCTCATTTGTTAATTTATGTTTACCAACGATCTCCAATAATTGGGCCAAAAGAGAAAAGTGTAACTTAATAAACTGCCAAACAAAAGTTACATACAGAATTATTGTTCTCTAGCATTGGATATTAAAGTTAAGGGAAACTGAAGAGCACACGTTGCGTATACGTAGAGTAAGCCGCAGAGTTTACTTTGAAATTGGTTTAAGGCGTTGCAGAGGTACAGCTGACACCACATCCGCATCCGCATACACAGCTACAGCCACAGACACATCCACATCCACATCTACATCTATATCCTTCAGGCCACAGTTGGTTAGTTGTCTATCAACATTTTGAGCCAATTAACAAATTTACACTGAAAACCTCAAAAACCACACAAGTTCTAGAAAAGTTTTTGGCAAAAGCAGATTGAGGGAGAGTGGAATATCGTTTAAGCCTTCTTGCTAATAAAATTAGCAGAGATCTTGTGTGTAAATTGATGTAGATTGCTTGATGTGCGGACGGTGTTCAACAAGTGTGGCGAAAAGTGTTTAGTTGTTATCTTCCCGACAAGCATATGAAACACACAGCGAAAATGAAACGAACTGAGCTTAACGGTAACTAAGGCGAAAACTGGGACGATAGTCCCGCTGCAATTGGTTGTTGGGTTTCCTTCTACTGGGCCAACTCCCCTCCTCCGGGGAGCAGCACACACACTGTGGCCGTAATGCAGCCTGTCATTGCCGTATAAATCATTGAAAGGCATAATAAACTCGACAGGCAGTCGAGTCGAGCCACACACACAGGCCACACAGGCTGCAGCAGACGTGCACGCTGAGATATACTTATGCCAGCGGAGTCCCTATGCTAAGCATAACGGCAGGAGTCGCAGTCGCAGTCGCAGTGAGTTGCTTCATTTTGCTGCCTTCTCAATTGGGGCCAGCGCATGTGTGTGTGCAACCAAACGTGGCACAGATAAGCCCAGCAGGCAAAGACCAGTCTGGGGGCAAAAAACTACTAATGTATGGTGCACACTTTGAGGGGAAGTAAAAGGAGCATCGGGTGCAGGTTCAAATAAAATTAAGCGCACCAACAGTTGCCAATGCATGGGTCATCAAACCGAGCGGTCGTTGCAGTCCACACAACATTCCTGCACTTTAAACAGGGTGCCTCGAAAAGTGGCAGAAAGTGCTATCAAAAAAGGACAAAGAGATTGGCTGAAGAATACATAAAAATACTCTTCATGAATTTATACATCTACAACGGATATACTATTTGAAATGATATTAAATGACTGCGAACATCAATTTGCAAATATATATGGTCTATTGAATATCTAGCTGTGAACATTGAAATATCAGTGCAACTTCGATAGAAATTTTAGTTATTACATATTAATATTAATATTGAACAATGAAATAGCAGTGCTTACAACCTACGCGTTGAAAAATTGAAAAATACTGTTATATACGCAACTTCATTAGAAATTTTAGTTATAACATCTTAATATATATATTTTTTTTAATAATTCAACAATATACTATTTGAAATAACATTAAATGATTGCGAAAATCACTTTACAAATATATATGATCTCTTGAGTATATAGCTGTGAACATTGAAATAGCAGTGCTTTCGACATACGTTGAAAAATTGAGAAATATTATTATAAACGCAACTTCGAGAGAAATTTTAGTTATTACAGCTTAATATTATATATACATTTTAAGTAATTCAACCATTCTTTCATTTTAGGTTACTTAATATTTTAGCAAATATGTATGTGGAAAGTACTCAAAATTAAAACTGATTTTTTTTCCAAATAATTAGCTTCTTCTTAAGTATCGAACCAGTACAACAGGAAGACAAAATCAAAACTGAATTGCATTTCGAATTAGTAGCCAAACATTTACATTTTCAAGTCAAATTCGAAAAAGGAAACATAAGTGTCAACGAATCATTTGAAAACAAAAAAATCACTAAATCTAATTTCAAGGCACATCGAGCAATTTACTCTGTTTTAAATAATGGAAGAACTCTGTTAAATTTAACCAAGCGCAGATCATAGATGGGTTTACTTCGTAAACTTTACAGAAACTTAATCAAAAAGCATTAGCATATTTTTGTTTGTGCCTCACTCTTGTAATTGAGAGTTATGCGTCAGTTAAACGAAACCGCTTTGCATACAGGGTGCACAATGCTGCCTTGAGTCATTATTTGTTTTAAAGTAAACGGGAAAAACGAAAAATAAACATACATACGTTATAATGAAGTGCACGCATATGAGAAAACATTTTTTAAATGAATTAACTTTTGCTTTGCGTTTTTATGACATTCAACTGTGGGAAATTCGTTCATGGCAAACCACCTGACGGTCGACGTTGTATCTCTTTGTAAGTGATGGCTTCAATGCGCCTTTGGCGCTTTTTTTCCGTTCTGATGTAATGCAAATTGCATTGGCTTTAATTTAAATTGAAAGACAATAACAAACAGCGGTTTGGGTTTCATTCTTTTATTCTTTGTGATGTCTCGGCTTCAGCTTCGTCTTCGTCTTCGGTTTCGGTTTTACATTCCTAAACACCCTATAAAGGGTCCTTCTGACAGCGACGTTTACAAACAAATATTTTTGCCGAAAGTGAAGAAAAATTAGGCACAATAAATTGAACGGAAGTTGCTGCTTAAAATGGAAAATGGCAAAATGAAAACAGAAACGAAACACAACAACTCAAATAGACGGAAAAAAAGGAGAGAGAGAGAAAATAACAAGAACACAAAAAAAAAAACTCTAGCAAAGCGGAAGCTTCGAAAATACCGAAAACAAAAAACGCCGGCAACTGGTAAATGTCGAAACTTGAGAGGGGGGAGAAAGAGGAGCTCTAAATAGAGGATATATTCCTAGGGTTGTTTGTCTGTGGTTATTGCTGTGGCTATTTGACCAACATACAGACACACACACACAACATACTTGTCTATTTGTCTGTCTGTGTCGGTGTCTGTGTTTGCTGGTTGTGTGTTGTTTTTGTCTAGCCATCTAGATTGAAATACTTGAGTTGCCGTTGTCTGGAAATAGGCGTACTTTGAGCCTATGAACACATAGATACTATTAACTAAATCCCTCACAGGAGATACATACAGAGAGTGATGGGAGGGAGAGAAAAAAGCGTAGCAGATAGAGTTTTCGTGTGGCGGACGTTGCACGTTTCATGTTGCATACAAATTTTCAATTTTCGTTTAAGGTTGCAAAAGTCGTAATGCCGCCTGGTTGCAAGTGCCATCTTGCAAACCTTTTTGGCAATTTCCGTAGCAAATGGCAAACAAAAGGCAAACTAAATGTGCCAACAATTGTAACAATTGCAACAACTGCGACAGCAAACATGAAAAAAAAAAAACAAACCAAAGAAACAACAAAAGCTGTCTGACGAGCGAACAATAAAACAAATGAATGAATAGCAAATTTTATAAAGCCAGCATCACAAACAGCAGTGTCGCCTACAAAATACACCCGACAAAAGTGTCAAAAAGAGAATTCCAGAAGTAACAGGTCGTATACTTGATATAGGCGAATACGTATTCGCGATGTACACTGTAATTTAAAAGGACATTTTAAAAAATTTCTTCTAATAACAATATTCAAAATAGTTACCCAAAAAGAAACATTTAATAATATACCTTGACATCGATTTAAATAATACAAAAAATATACTCTTTCTATTAGTCATTTTAGATATACTATAACTTCAATTTAATTGTTATAATATCTAGTAACTACATTTTTTTTTACTTTAATAAGTGAATTATAGAAAAAGAGCTTAACTAAAAGAAAATGTTAGAAATTAAGTATATGATAGATCAATTTTAAAAAAGAAGCTTAAAAGAAAAATAAGAGGATATTAAGCCAATTTAAAAGAAATTCTTTGTGGAATCAATTTTGTTATTTTTTAATTCATTTCTCTTTAGCTGGATGCTAGTCGTGTGACTTAAATTGCCTTTTGTTCGCACTGATTGATGCGAATTGAGTTCATGTTGAAATCATTTTGGTTTTCTTTAGTCTCTTCTCTTCTGTACGTTCAATAGCTTAGTCGGGTGCGCAAAAAAGAATGGAAAGAAGAGGGGGAGGAAGAGGAGGAAAGGATGTTTGTTTTTGTGTGTGCCTTGCATAACTTGACAAAACGAACTGTGAACACACCGTCACGACTTTATCCGTCTCTCCTTTCTCTCTCTCTCTTTCGGCTTCCGTTGTGCTTCCTCACAAAACTGCAATTTTTTGCCTGCATAACGCCAAGCGAATAGAAAAGCCACCAATTGTTAACGCTGCCTCCTGCCTTACCCCTCCGCCACCACCTGCAGTCTCTATCTACATTGCAGCCAGCGTCTTCTTCAGTTGGGTGGCCATCAGCTTTATGCCTTTTGTTATGCTTTGCGAGGCGTGTAAAATATTCATTGTTGTTGCCTATGTTTCAGTTTTTTCCCTCTATTTCCTTTCCTTTTACAGGTGGTAAGAATGTCGCCCGCTGAGCATCATGTGGTTACGCCCAACGTGGTGAGCGATGAGGATTACCAACTGGCGGCAAGCACAGGCGGAGAAAAGTGGAAAGATGTGCCGGGGTATCTGATGGCGATGGCGAATTACCTTGCTGGCCATGTCAATGAAACGGAGGATGTGGAACGCTTCAATGGGCCGATACTTAAGGCGAGCATCAAATCGGTCTATTGGCTATTTCTCATCCAGTATGCAGCGTTGGCATTACTCGGCGTCCTCATGAACATCATCATCATCGTGTACATCATGTATCATCGGCTTTACAAGGATGTCACGCATGCGTTCATTATCAACTTGGCGTTGTGCCATTTTGTGCAATGCGCTCTCGTGTTGCCCATTTCGCTGATGGTGATGCTCATTCAGAACTGGATATTTGGGCAATTCCTTTGCTTCTTTCTGCCCATGCTGCAGGTGAGTCTCCATTTTTCCATTCCAGCCATTACTTTACTTTTATCCGTTTTATTCGTTGGCTCCGCTCGAGCAAATTTTAATTAAACTCACTCACGAGCATCGTTATCTATTGCTTTTTACTCCATGTCCAGCTTTTGGCTGCTGCTCCTTTTTGTTCGTCTGGTTGGTCAATTGCTGGCCAGGGAGCTGCTCTAAAGCTGCCAGCGGGCCAGATGTGCTGATAAACCTCATGGACCTATGACAAGTTAATAAACTTAACGCATTCTGCTTTATCTGTTCTGCTCTGCTCACTTTACACAATGAAAGTTTTAACCACTGAACAGTGGTTAAAAATGAGCAGCATTCAAAATTATTTATAATATAAATATTTCGATTTAATTCTCATTATACACAATTATTAACATATCGATTCATAGATTGCTGATACTAATTGATAAGGCTCATTTTAAAAGTCTAATATGTCCGGTTGAAATAAACAAGGAAATAGCCGAAGTAAAATAATTTTAACAGCTTGTCCTTAATGTCATTCTGCAAATAATTTTGTGTTACATACTTAGAGGCTGTGATTAATTTGTCCAAAGTCGTGCAAACATCAAATTTATAGCATACTTTGGGGCTGTGCGTTATTAGCAAATTGCAGTGATTTTTATTTAATTTTGTTATAGCATACTTTCTGGATTTCCATAATATATACACCTTCAGACCGCGCATAGTTTTTAAATTTTAATGCCCTGCAAATAATTTTGCAATGCATAACTTCAAGCTACATTTAAACGATTCTCAATCGCAAATATCCTTTTCGCAAACAACGTATATTTCGACCATATCCTGTCACAAAAAATGTGTTCTTAAGAATCCAACACTTGTAATTGTTTAGTCCGGGAGCCGAAAGAATTTTGCAAAAATTATAAATAGCATAATATCTCGAACACTACAAGGACAAAATACAGTGGACTTTTGAAATTTTTGGCATTTTTATACCCATGATCCTTAAAATGTCTATCGATAAAACGAGTTATCCTGATCACAAAAAGGTATGTCCCGCAAGATCCTTAAGAATATGGAAGAACGAAAATAAGAAAAAGAAAAATCATTTTTGAAATTAAACGGATTTGGCTATAAACAATTTTAATTTATATTGCAAACTTTGAGGTTGCGATAAGTCTTCTTTTTCAAGGGATGGCAAGGACGAAGTCTATCGATTGGAATCAAAAAAACATGCGAATTATCTAAGGCTCCAACACTTATAATTTTTCAGTTCGGGGGCCAAAGGAAACAAGCAAAAATCATAAATTGCTGGATAACCTGAGAACCACAATGACGATTTGAATGTCCTTTTGCATCACGATAGCTCTTTTCAAATGACTTTGTTTGATACAGAACTTGCCAGGATCACACGCGATATAAAAAAGATATACGCAATTTTTTGTATACATAAAAATTATTTTATATGGGATCCTGTAGGGATTATCGCCCTTTTAAAAATAGTAAGAAAGCTACAGTCGAGTGTACTCGACTGTGAGATACCCGCTACCCATTTTGTAGAAAAGAAATATATTTTGCGGTTTTTTTCTCAAAATATACGGAATATACTGCTAAAATACTAAAAATAGTATCACATTCAAAATATACCATAGACGGCACAAAACACCAGATTGTCAGCCAAAGCAACTAAGACCCCTAGTGAGTAGGCGTTTTTGCCCATACAAAAGTATTTCTTTAATAACTTCGACAATTTTTATCTGATCGTAACCAAATATTCAGGAATCATAATTACTATAGTTTTTATTGTATAAACCAAAATTCGTAACTCTAGCTTTAAAATTACGCTTGTTATTCGATTTTTTTTATTTGCGGGGGCGGAAGGGGGCGTGGCAAAAATTTTAAACAAACTTGATCTGCGTGCAAACATAACAAATGCTGTCGAAAAAAAATTATAGCTCTATCTCTTATAGTCTCTGAGATCTAGGTGTTCATACGGACAGACGGACAGACACACAGACGGACAGACGGACATGGCTAGATCGTCTCGGCTGTTGACGCTGATCAAGAATATATATACTTTATAGGGTCGGAGATGCCTCCTTCTACCTGTTACATACATTTCCTGCCGGCACAAAGTTATAATACCCTTCTACCCTATGGATAGCGGGTATAAATAGTTTTAAAACTCAAGGGAGAAGACCTATCTGCATACTAAATAACATCCTCGTCGGCCCTCAAATGGACGAGTTGGAGCACATTTTTCAATTTTTAGCCCCTTATAGAAATTTCAAACATAATTTTTGATAAAAACTTAAAAATCAATGAATAAAGATCTATAGTTTGGCATGCTGGCAGCATAAGAAATATATTCTTTCGAACTCATTCAATATATAGCATAGATATGACATGAAATAATAGGAAATTCTATGCCGATGATGATAAATAATAAATTTGTTTGGTTAACTGTAGTCCCATCAAAATAAACATGGTGGCTTTCTTTTTCGCTGCTTGTTTACCTCTCTCCGATGAATTTATGCAGTGCCGTCAATTTAAATTGTCATTACAAGAATGATCAACCCGTAGGGCCTGGATTTTCGATTTGTAAATGATATATATATTACACCGAGTCCGCTAATGTTATTTTTGTCATACTTTCAATCTGACACATTAATTTCCCAAGAATTGCAAATAGTTAATTTGAATAAAGTTAAACAATAGTAGATAATAAAAGACAACACAAATCTCATAATCACTTCATGCTTTATTTATTTTTCATGCATAATCTCTTCTTGTATTATTTATTTATGCTGTTAAATAATAACTTTGAATATATAAATATTTACTTACATGAAAGTGTCAGTTAGTTTGCTGACTAGTTGATTATATGTATTTACATTTAATTTTTGTACTCTGCCGCAGTGGCAAGATGAGTGCGTTGGCATTGGCTTCGAGATACGCTGTTTGTGACAGTTGCTAAAGGGCTGTTAACTGTACCTAATTGGCATGTCAAGTCCGCATATAATGTTGGATTGAAATCAGAAGTCCGTAACAAGGTTTGTCCGGCTCTCCGTCCGTTGTGTCGGTTTGTCGGTTTGTGTGGCTGCGTGTGTCGGTCTGTCGTAACCGATTTGCCAGTCCTCACTCAAATCCACACCTTTTCGCTTTGTCACCTTGCGATATGGAGCATTTCCACGCAATAGCTTTTGCCACGTCTTGTTGCCAAAAGCCGCAATGATTGACACATTTCACGGTCCCTGCCAACAATACACGTGCATCTGTATCTGCCACATATATATATATATATATATCTGTATATATATATGTGTGTGTGAGTATATATGGCAAACAACAGGATATAAAATAATTTACTTTCATTCAATTTTGTTTTGCTACCTTTACTTAATGTCGTCAGCTACTCTCTTGTTCTCTTCGCTTCGCTTCGGTTCGGTTCGTTTCTTTTTTTCTCTGTTTTTATTTTTTTTTAGGCAACGTCTGACAAAAACAGAATGCCAAAATATTTGGCCAAATCGAGCAGCTAATGCTCTAGTTGTTATTTGTGCTCTTGGCCAAGTCAAGTTTTAGTCATCAGACTTATGAATCTCATTCATAAACAACATTTCATTTGAGTGAAACTGCCTCAGGCATACACATTGGAAGTGTAGTTTTATGTATATATGAAGCGAGTGTATTGATTTATTAACTAGACGACAAAACTCTTTAAGGTTGTGCATGTACTCGACAAGACGGGACAGAGCATCTGGAAATTGAGCTAGACGCTCTTGAAGATTGTATTACCGAAGCATTCGCAAACAAAGACGCGATAGAAAATGCCAGGCAACGGATATGATTCGATTTGATTGCTATCACAAAAGGCGACAAATAGCGCATACCCATTCCAATCTCAATCCCTATGCCCTATCCCAGCTCACAGAGAGATTTTTGCGGCATTTACGCACACATTTATCATGTGTGTGTGTGTGTTGTGCCTTTTCCCTTCTTATTCTGAAGTTGATTGATGCTACCCACAAAAATCCCCAAGTCGCCCTGGAAGGATGCGTTAAATTTCATTATTTAGGGTCGAATGAGAATTGCAATCGACACAATTGCAGCTGAGAAAAGCTAGTCGTCAAAATGAAGATTGTCTGCTTTAGATATTTTTAGCATTCAATTCAATTTATCTATCCTAGACCTTTAAATGTGCTTCATGTTATTGTTTAGATAGCAATTTTATCACCATTAAAAAGTAGTTCAAATTAAGTGCAACTTATTTTTGTTCGTATTTATATTTTCGTAGAATTAAATTCGACACAGAAAATCTTTAATGATTTTTGTGCTGACGATGCGAATGGTTTTAATGGTCATGGTCATAATTCATATGGATGTGTGCTTGTCTAATGCCTTGACGAATACATTGACCATAGGCTAATGCTAGACAATCTGTTAAAAATGATTGGTTTTCTGTGGTTTGAGGTGTTGTCACAATATTCAATCTGGCACATCTCAGGCAAATAAACAAACAAGCGCACAAGGAAAACGCAAACTTGGTCTAGAACAAAAATGGATGATAGCCTGGAAAATCTTTAGGATTTCGTTATCAGCATAATGCGATGCATGGCTACACGTATGTGGGCAGCATAAAACAACACGACGACAACCTACATACGTACGTGTGTCTGTGTGCGTGTGTGTGTGTGTAAGTGTGTGGGGGGGACACCATTCAAGCGAAACCTAACACAAACTCAGAGTCAAAACCTAAACTGAAGCAAAAGTAGAAGAACCGGTGTGTATAGTACGAGTACAACAACAATCAGAGGCAAACAAATTTGTTTCAATCACCGCACACGGCCGAAAAATGGTTGCCTAAGCCATTGGACTAAGTAAACAAAGCTGAGGAATCAGCTTTGCCCAGAGACCCCAACCCAGACACGACTTACAACTGTGCTATACTGTGGCTGTATTGTTTTTTACTTTCACTTGTTTTTTTCGTATCTGTATACATGCTTTTTCTTCTTTCTCTTTTTTTCTTGCAGGACATTCCGTTACATGTTGCCATGATATCGCACATACTGATTGCCTGGGATCGCATGCGTTGGCTAAGCGATCCGCTCAAGGGTCGCATACCCGGCTTTGTCTGCTGCTGTGCCACCTGGCTAACTGGCATGGTGATTGCGCTCCCTTATCCCATTTATACGATTTACGTTGAGCTTGGGGTGAGTATTCATTCATTCATTCATTCACTCATTCGTTCAGCGTGTGTGTTGCTTTATTAAAAATTACGCGATGCCAAAGATGCGACATGTGCCACACACGTGTGTGTGTGGGAAGGAGGATTGCTCTATATCAGCCTCAGATCAAAGTAAATTCAGCAGACCGTTAAAGCATTTTCGCCGAGGTACTCAACGGTCGACAAAAACGCAGACAGGCGACAGGCGACAGTCCCTTTTACCACGTGCCACAATGCGAACAGATCATAGACCAGCTGCTGACTGACACTCTTTTGTGCATTTCCCTCGCATAGATTTTGAATCAACTAACGAAAAGCTATTCAACTACATTTTGCGAGTTTTCCGTTGCATACTTTTGAGCGCACATTGAAATTTTTTTTTGTATATGTTACATTCTTTATTTATTTACAATCTATCTATCTAAAGATAATAAGTAAATTCTATGAACGCACATTGAAATGCGTTTCGTTTATTTATTATTAAAAATTATACCCTCTAAAGTTAGGATAGAAGTTTAACAGGCAAACGGAGGCATCTCTGATTATATAAAGTATATATATTCTTAGATAGATCTCAGAGACTATAAGAGACAGCACTTGTTATGTTTTCAAGCAAGTTTGTTTACAAAGTTTGCCCTCAAAACTTACCAAAATTAAAGAACAAACTCTATTTAGAAACAATTGTAAAATAGAAGCGATTTTAGGAACCTACAATAGTAATTATGTATCCTGAAAATTTTGGTTGTAATCAGATAAAATTTGTAGGAGTTATTTAAGAAATACTTTTTTTTTAGTTGCCTTGGCTGACAATCTGGTATAATTTGTATTCTATGGTATATTTTGAATGTTCAAGAAACAGTATTCGATATATTTTGGTATAATTTAAGATTCATACCGCACTGTTTTGCTCTTATTCATAATGGGTAGCTGGTATCTCACAGTCGAGCACACTCAACTGTAGCTTTCTTACTTTTTTCAATTTATTCAGATTGTTTAAATTAGTCCGACTAATGTGGCAGCTTAACCTAAAAATATATTAACAATTTCACTTATTGATCGGGGCAGACAGATTAGAATATAAGTGTAGCAGGCAGATCCTGTAAGTGAAGTCGTTTAAGACGCCTCTTGCCCTTGAGGCGTTGAGAAAATACATTTAGTTGAGCTTTCTTACTTGTTTTTATAACTGTAATATTATGATATTATTTGTTAAACGCATTCTTCACATTATAAATAAAAACACTGACAAATTGATTCCAATTACTGTTAATTAACTTAAAAGGATTTCTTGTTGCTATGGTTTTATTTAGCCATATTTTGTGGAATTTGTGCAAGATGCTGATTAGAATGCAGTTTGCAGTTTATTGCCAGCAATTGGATCATGTGGTTGTCAATGTCTCTCTCTCTCTCTCTCTGTCTCTCTGTCTCTTTCGCATGTGCATATATGTAGTGTAGTGTAGTGTAGTGTAGTGTTATACAATGAGGCAGCCGCTTCGTTGCACTCACTTCATCATTGTCGGCAAACCCCAAAGGTCTGATTAGCTAGCTGGCAAACTAACAACTGGCAAAGTGGCAAACTGCACTCACTGCCTGCTGCCTCATTGCGAGCCTGCTGACATTGTTGATATGGGCGTTATTGGTATTTGTGTGTGGCTTGCATTAGTATGTGTGTGATGCTGGGCGGGCCAATTTGAAACTCGTTAACGTGGCTTGTCAACTGCGCTTGCATTTTGCTGCCAAAATATTTGCTACATGGACTTTTAAAGTGCGCCCGCAGTAATGCCAGCAAAAGCAAAAGCAAAAGCAACACTTACAATAACAAACACGACAGCAGCAACAAGAGCAACAACAATAACAACAAGATGACAAAAACAACAAGAGACATAAATATTTATGGGCCATAAAGTGTTGCAACTTTTTGATACACTCAACGTGTTTTTCTTCTTCTCTCACTCTCACTTTCATTCGCTCTCTTATTCTCTTTTTCTATCTCTCTCACTTCGTATATTGCCTTCTCGTTCGCTCGCATGTGTATGTGTTTGTGTTTGTTTGTGTGTGATATTGTGGGCCTTCATTTGCTTGGCATCAAACGACAACACTCAACAAGCAGCACAACAACAACAACAACAACAACATTGCACTCGCATACCCTATAAAAAAGATACAGAAAAAATAAGATACTAGATCAAAATGTAATAATTATGTCAAGAATTTTATGCTATATTTCGATGTTATCATTTATAATTTGGCTTCTCATTTTTGAATATACTAAGCATTACTTTAATTTATAGAGGTGCATTTCTTCAAGTATAAGTCAGAAATACCTTTCTAACTGCAACCCAACTGTCAGGGTATTCTTCTGCACATCACTTGAAAAACAATTTTCTTTTATAGTTTTGTTATTATAACTCGCCCTGCCTCGCCCCTTTATATTATGTTTTCTGCTATCAAGCATAGTCTAGTTTATCCAGCACATTTTTGTAAGCATAGCAGACAGTGTTCGTGTGCTACAAATAAGAGTAAAACAAGTGTGAAAACTATAGTCGAGTGTGCTCGACTGTGAGATACCCGCTACGAAATGAATATACCTCAAAAATACATACTAAAAAATAATATACCGAAAAAGATTTAAAAATGCCGAAGACTATATTTGATATATTCATATAGTATTACATTCAAAATATATCAAATTAATATACCGTCAAAATACTAAGCGTATACTACATTTTAAATTTTTGGTATATTGATATACTACTACAATCAAAATATGACATAGAGTGTGAAATATACCATATATTGTCAAAATTACGTTTATTATTCGATTGGTGGCAATATTTTTAAACAAACTTAATCTGTTAAGTTATAATAATAATACCTTTCTACCTTATGAGTAGCGGGTATAAGAAATGCCAAATTTAATAGAAGAAGAATTTAAATTTTACAAAAATAGATATGTTTGGAAAAAAGTTTAGTTTAATTGAAATCAAATTTGAACTCAGTTATTGTTTATGTCTTGTGTTGACATCATAAATTAATTTATGAACCCGAGTTGAGGGGACAGATGAAAATAACTGTGAAAAAGAGCAACGGCCAACAAAATCCATATATATTCATTTTACATAAAGTAATGAACTGCTGCCGCTCGAAGGAGAATTGAGCGACTCTCGAAGTTTCCACTTACCATTTTACCACTTGCTATTTGCCACTTGCCACTTGCCTCTGTGCGTTAAGTGGCAGCCCATTCGAGTGAAGAGGCGCGCACGCCGAGGACAAAGAACATGAGAACACGAATACTTCAATATCCACACAGCACTCGTTGTTGTTCGTTGTTCGTTGTCAATTGGCTTTTGCGCTTCGCTCATGTAGTATATGTGATTATATTATTATTGGGGGCCTTTTTGGTGTTGTTGAACTCTTGCCGCAATTATATGTGCTATTTATGAAGAGCTTTCCTTCTGTCTTTCACATTTTTCCATGTGCGACTAACGACAATTTGTATAATTTATATGGCAATTCGATAAATGTCTGGTCTCATAAAACCGGCAACGTGATGGCAACAAGTGGCACACACACACACCAACGAAATGCCCCGATTATGATAACGATGATATAGATGATGATGATACTACTTACTATTCGCAGGCCAAATACATAATAATCAAGCCAACGATAATTACGACGATTTACAATATTTATGCCCGAAAGTCGATTATCATATTGCGCGCGCTTTTGTGTGTGTGTGTGTGTGTGTGTGTGTGTGTGTGTGTTACACACTTAGAAGGCAGTCAAACTCAATCAGTCGTCAATAATTTCATTAGTTCAATATCTGTGCGTATACTTAATTTGATGGCAGTGCTAGAACAGCGCAAGATACGACGACGAGTATGTTAGACACTCCAGGAGGACGCCATCTGCTTAGAGACAGACAGACAGACAGACTGAGAGACCCCTTGATCCTCTTTGCTGTCAGAGTCGTCCTCTACAGAGGGCTTATTATCTCATTTGGGTTCGCCGCTTGTGCAATTTATGAATATTTTACGAGAGAGTTGTGCGCAAAGGGGCAAAAGAGTGGCTCATACATACATAGAAATGATATGATGTGCCATTTGGTATTCAGTGTTCACTGTTCAGTGTTCAGTGCTCAGTTTTCGGCATTCGGTATTTGGTATTTTGGGTTCAACAAATTGCTTTGACACTTACATTCACTCACAGAGAGAAACACAATGCCTTCAGAACTTTGATTGTCATGTGGGGCAAACAAAATCTCTCGCATTCCATTGTGTTTATGTGTGTGTGTGAGTGTGTGCTTTGAGCCTGTGATTAGCAATAAGATTCCGAATTCATGCATTTCTATGAATTTTCATGTATTTCATACATTTCTGACATCAATTCTGAATTGCTTGCTAATTTGAGACGGTTATTAAGCATTTTGAAAACTTCAATTTCCGCAACAACAACAACAAGAAAAAGTGGTGGAAAAGTGGAAAATATTTTGCGCATTTTTTACATATCATCGTTTACGATTTGCTTTTGGAATCTTAACAATTTCCCCACACACACACACACACACACACGAATTGATTGCAGCAAACATTTTGACCTCGATTCACAGCAGGCTTTCAATACCTCAATTCAATTCTAAAAAAAAAAATGAACGAGTAACTTTTTGTGTTGCGTGCGAAAGCGATTTGGATAACCTTTGACCTGCTGCTATATGTTAAGTTTGCTTTAGCATTTTTACGCCATTTTACTTTTATTCTGTATAAGTTTCAGTTTCAGTTCGCAGTTCGCAGTTTTCCCATTTCCAATTCCAAATTTTCAGTATTCCAACTCAGTATTGGCAGCTGCGTTTCGGCGATTTGTGTGAAACGCAAGGCCAACTTTTGTTTATCTTTGTCAAAAATGTGCCAAAAACTTTTGCGACGCAAAACAAATTGAAAATCTTTTTATATTTTTATTGGTCCAAGTGCCTTTTGCCTCACCAATGAAAATGTCAACGATGAAACCAATTTATTCGCAAGCAAAACTCGAGGAGTAGTGGAAGGCTTATGCCTTATTTTTGATACCCGCTACCCATTAGATAGAAGGGTATTATAACTATGTGCCGATAAGTATATGTATTCTTGATCAGCCGTAGGGTCTTAGTTGCTTTGGCTGACAATCTAGTATATATTGTCCCCTATGGTATATTTGAAATGTAGTGATATATTAATATTGCCATAATTAGGTATATTTTCGGTATATCTTACAAATAAATGTAATACCAAGTTTGTTAAATTTATAATATTTTCGGTATGTTAATTTGGTATATTTGTTATCTCACATTAAATATACCAAATATAGTCATTTGTATAATCAGTATATTTTTAGTGTATTAATTGGGTATATTTTAAGAATAGTTCTGTACTTTATATTTAAATGTGTATAATTTAGTATATTTTTGGTATATTAATTCAGCATATTTAAAGAATAATACCGTCACTATTTACATTAATCGGTAGCGGGTATTTCACAGTCGAGCAAAATTGACTGCAGCTTTCTTGTTTTTTTTTTTTTTTTACCTACATCAACATCAAGTTCAATTTGTCGTATACTTGATTTTATGCGGACCGACCGCGTGTTTTTTTTTATTGATGCTGTCAGAGAATTTCGACCGCAGTCAGTCAACTAATTACATACATATCTATGTACATATGTATGTGTGTCTATATGCTGGAATAAAGGATTTATGGCTCACTTGGCTATAAGTGAAGTTTCCTCTTCATGAAATTCAAAACGCGCCAATGTTACTCCTTACACACGCCTCCGACAATGCGCAGCTCCATATATATATTTACACTGACGAGCAAAACTGTAACACGAGTTCGTTGTTGCAACTTCAAAGGTCTGTAACTTTTTTTCTAATGCACGGATTTTAAAAATCTTAGTCTTGTTTTATTGGTTATATCATTTACTATTATTAAGCGAAATTTAAAGCCATTTGTTATCAGTTAAAGAAAATGACACGCCAAACTGTAAAAAAAGTCAAGTGTTACAGTTTTGCACTCACAATGGCAAAACTTTGGTTTTTAACTCTAAAGCTAAGTTAACCGTTAATGTTTATTTGTTTACATTTTACTCGCTGAGTTTTGATATTTTAAAGCCTAATGGTAATTGAATTTGTAATGGCTAGTGAAAAAAATA
Source organism: Drosophila albomicans (assembly GCF_009650485.2). Taxonomy (NCBI): domain Eukaryota; kingdom Metazoa; phylum Arthropoda; class Insecta; order Diptera; family Drosophilidae; genus Drosophila; species Drosophila albomicans. The sequence goes on along the minus strand of NC_047627.2, from coordinate 4,183,587 downwards.
AGATCATTCTTGATTTACTAGAAGCTGGTGAATCTGTTCGAAAAGTGGCTAAAAAATTCGGTGTTAGCCATATGACTGTGCAGCGACTAAAAAAATACAGTCTAGGAAACTTTCCAATAAATCCAGGAGGCCCACCCAGAGTTTTGAGTGAACGTGACACACGCCACGTCGCTAACTTGGTAACAGGCAATCCTGATATCACACCAATAAAAGCGGCGTCAATGCTTAATTTGAGTGCCAGTGCTTGGACAGTTAGCCGTAGCCTCAACAAATTGGGTCTAAAAGCTAAAGAAATGAAAAAAAAAATCATTTCTTACAAAAAGACACATAATGCTGCGTCAGAACTTTGCCGCAACATACACAAATTGGACATTAGCGGATTGGGATACTGTAAGTCATTGCTACCAGTGTCTAAAAAAGCAAAAAATTCCAAAATATTTTTGTTTCCAAGGTTATATGGTCGGATGAAACCAAAATTAATCGGTTCGAGTCAGATGGACGCTCCTGGGATTGGACTAGAGATCCTACGATCCAATCACCAAGGAATGTGCGACAAACCGTCAAGCACGGTGGCGGTTCCATCATGGTTTGGGGGTGCATTCACTCAAATGGAGTTGGTCTCTTGGTGCTAATCGATGGAATTATGCGAAAGGAGCAATATCTAGCAATATTGCAAGAAAATCTTCCGAAACTTATTGGGAATATGGGTCTTTCTGTCGAAAAATGCGTTTTTCAGCAAGACAACGATCCGAAGCACACGTCCATATTAGTTAAAAATTGGATTTCAAAACAGAAATTTCAATTTATGAAGTGGCCACCACAATTTCCCGATATGAATCCGATTGAAAACTTGTGGAGCCACGTGAAATCGCAGCTGGCGAAATATGCAGTTCCTCCAAGTGGAATGAAGGAGTTGTGGGAACGGACACAGGACGTATGGAATACTATTCCCCCGGAAATGGTACAACGGTATACCCAAAGTATGCCCGATCGCATAGAAGAGTTGGAAAAGTCCAAGGGGATGTGGACTCATTATTAAAAAATCATTAATAAAAATATTTGTTAAAAAAATAACCAGAGTGCAAAACTGTAACATTTGACTTTTTTTACAGTTTGGCGTGTCATTTTCTTTAACTGATAACAAATGGCTTTAAATTTCGCTTAATAATAGTAAATGATATAACCAAAAACAAGACTAAGATTTTTAAAATCCGTGCATTAGAAAAAAAGTTACAGACCTTTGAAGTTGCAACAACGAACTCGTGTTACAGTTTTGCTCGTCAGTGTATATGCACTTACATAGTCGTAGTTTATTTATGTTTACTACTTGAGCTTTTTACTCGATGTTGTTGTTGTTGCTGTTGTTGAGTAACGTCTTGTTGTTACGAATATCCGCTTGTCCGCGTTGACTTTGGCACGAAGCGTTTCCTTCTCCTTCTCCTCCTCCTCTCCATTTACTTGCTGTGTTCTCTTCTTGCCCTCGACAATCAGCTATCGAACTAACCCGGATATGCGCTTGGCGAACGAACGAACGAACGAACGAAATTTCGCTACAGGCTACGGCCCATGAAAATTCAAGTGACTGCGCAAAAGAAATGCCAAAAGTAATCGCATACTATATACCAAAGAACCTGTCAAATAGATGGGGAAGCGGACAAGCGAATATCGAAAGAGAGAGAGAGAGAGAGAAAGGTAGAAAGGGGCGAGAGCTAGGAATATGCTAAATTTCTTGTCTCCCCAAATAATTGTTTTAAGGTTCAATGAATGATATTTGGCATTGTGTATCAAGCTGTAAGCCATTTGAATAGAAGTAATCTTAATTGAAATAGAGAGAAGTCGATTTCTGTTTTGCTTTTTGCTTTAAAATTTTATTTCATTTCAGAATTAACATTTCAAGTTGAAATTAACGAAATGTGCTTTAGAACCCTTTAAAAAATAAATAAATTTTTATTTGATTTATTCTCGTTATTGAATCCTCTAAGATTGTCTAAGGAGAATAATTAATAACACTATAATAAAATATATAAAGGATAACAATAAACTTACTTGGAGCTTATTTGATTTTATGATTTTGTATTATTTTTGATTTTTGAGTCGGACATCTTTTTAATTAACAATTGCCTTAAAGTTCCTTAAAGATTGCGCTTAATTTGATATTAGACTTACTTTTGATCCTAATTGTTAAGATTAAAATAAGAAGTGATTGCTTGACATCCTAAACATACGTAAACTATAAGAAACAGAAATGATAAATATCAGATAAACAAACCACGCTTTTGTTTACGTTAAGCTTACCGCTTATAATATTTTTTTTTGATCTGTGTTTTTATTAAATAAATAAATAAAAGATGGACATCAACTGTGCAATTTTCTGTATAAAAAAAATAACGATAGAGGCTCGATCTGAAATTCTCTTCAATTGATATTAGACTTACCTCTTTAATACAATTTTCTGTTCAAACTGCTAATTATTTTATTTTTATCCATTTGAATGATAAGCTGAATAGCTAAAAACGTTTTTTGAAATTAATTTTAAATATGAAATTAACTAAAAAAAAAAAATTATTTTTATAAAACCAATATAAAACAAGTAAGAAAGTTACAGTCGAGTGTGCTCAACTGTGAGATACCCGCTACCCATTTTTAATAAAAACAAAATATTGCGGTATTTTTTCAAACTATACCAAAAATACTTAAAATATACCAAATGGTATTTTTGTTATACCGATATAGTACCACATTCAAAATATACCATAGAAGGCATAATATACCAGATTGTCGGCCAAGGCAACTAAAACCCCTAGTAAGTAGGCGTTTTGCCCATGCAAAAGTATTTCTTTAATAACTTCCATAATTTTTATTTGATCGCAACCAAATTTTCAGGAATCATAACTACTATAGTTATTATTATATATACCAAAATTTGCAACTCTAGCTTTAAAATTACGCTTGTTATTCGATTTTTTTGATTTGCGGGGGCGGAAGTGGGCGTGGCAAAAATTTGAAACAAACTTGATCTGCGTGCAAACATAACAAATGCTGTCGAAAATTATAGCTCTATCTCTTATAGTCTATGAGATCTAGTGTTTCACACTGACAGACGGACAGACAGACAGACGGACAGACACACAGACGGACAGACGGACATGGCTAGATCGACTCGGCTATTGATGCTGATTAAGAATATATATACTTTAGGTCGGAGATGCCTCCTTCTACCTGTTACATACATTTCCTGCCGGCACAATGTTATAATACCCTTCTACCCTATGGGTAGCTGGTATATGTACTAAATATATAACTTCACTTACCTGTGTCTTTAGTTTTCAACAAAATGAAAAATTCACTTAAAACGCCTTGGACGCTTTGCATCGGCACCATCAGGAATGGAACGTTTAGCACGCTTACAAGAGGTTCTAATTATCTCTGTTTGTGTGCCAACATCGCGGTATTGACGAGTAGTAAATTGGACTGCTGCCGATAAATTTGATTCTTGGGCTTCATCTTGACGCGAACGATCTAATATATCTTGCATTGCCGTTTCTAAGCTATTGATTATATCTATCGCAGTATTGATGTTGAGTTGCCTATTAGCATCTACATTTATTTCACTTGCTTCAGCGGCATCAACATTCAGATCATTAGCGACAGTTTGATTTACCTCTTGTAAATTTATTTCACTTCCATCAGAGTGAGAATTCGGTGCATTATCGTTAACTTTTATAACTTTATTTGCAATTAGAACTTTTGATGCTTCGTTTCCCATCTTCGCTTGTTCTTGTAAGTTCACTTTATGGTTGTTAAAAAAAATGTATTTTATTTATTATTTATTATTAGTATTTATTTATTTTATTTTAATTTTTGTACGTGATATGCTTCGCTCTCAATTTACGACTGAACGGAATATAACATTGATATTGCAAAGGTAAAGTGATGAAGTACATTTGCCACACAAATGTAAGTGCTTCGAACTCGCTTACTATGTTGGCTCATCATATTCTATATATTTCTTTGGCCAATAAACTGTATTGCAAATGTGCAACACATGTCACAATTCAATAGTTTGTAGTTTGACTAAATATTACATTGTATTAAGTTTGGTCTCTTTGCATTTTCTGATCTCTTTCGTTCTCTTTATTTTTCGTAGGAAAATACAATCAACTGTTTCCTTGGTATTTGCTTTGGGCGAGTTATAACAATTTGCGCAAGACATACACAAACACACACAGACCATAAATGCGACTTCCGCTTTAACCGGAAATGGCAGCGCCCTGTGGACGGGTTTCCCCATATCCAATATTACATTTTCCATCTCCCCCTGACACTAGCAAATAACATGTGCTCTTTACTTCTTTACTTTCTTTATCATTTTTTGTAGCCATACCCACCATTATTATTATTATTATTATTGTGATTGTAACTTTGTTAGAAGGACGTCCATTTCAACTGCATGTGTGTGTGTGTGTGTGGGCATGTCTAAGGCTTATTAAATTGTCATTTAGCAGGCGGGCAGGCAGAAGGACGACAGGCCATGCAAATTGCTGACAGTCAAAGCAAATTAGTTGAGTTCTCTTGCCCAGGGGCCATGTGCTGATTGCATTGATGAAAGTTCAAGCAACGGGAATGAGAACACAGCGCAACGGAGACACACTCTCTTTATCTCTCCGTCTCCGTCTCCGTCTCCATCTCTTCGTCTGATAGACGATGCCCATTGCACGTGCCAGTTATTTTCAATAGAGTTTGTTGCCATGGCCATTATTAAATCCACTTAACAATTGTCCAAGCCATTCGAATCGAAACATTTATGGCATTTTGTAAACAACTCGTGGCCGCACACAAAAACCGCAAAGATCAAATGCAAAACATGCAGACAGCCCACTAAAATAGAATATAAAAGCAGAGATGCTAGACATAGACAGGCGACCGAAAAGACTTTTATTACAATCGAGGCTAGATCAATTGCTACAATAAACAGATATAAAAACAAGTAAGAAAGCTACAGTCGAGTGTGCCCGCTAGATACCCGCTACTCATTTTCATTAAAACCATATTCTCTAAAAATATACCAAAAATACTAAAATATACTTAAGCCTATATTTGGTATATCGCTCGTCTATGAGATACCCGCTACTCATTTTTATTAAAACCATATTCTAAAAATATACCAAAAATACTAAAATATACTTAAGCCTATATTTGGTATATTGCTCGTCTATGAGATACCCGCTACTCATTTTCATTAAAACCATATTCTAAAAAATATACCAAAAATACTTAAATATACTTAAGCCTATATTTGGTATATTGCTCGTCTATGAGATACCCGCTACTCATTTTCATTAAAACCATATTCTAAAAAAATGTACCAAAAATACTTAAATATACTTAAGCCTATATTTGGTATATTGCTCGTCTATGAGATACCCGCTACTCATTTTTATTAAAACCATATTCTAAAAATATATACCAAAAATACTAAAATATACTTAAGCCTATATTTGGTATATTCCTCGTCTATGAGATACCCGCTACTCATTTTCATTAAAACCATATTCTAAAAAAATGTACCAAAAATACTTAAATATACTTAAGCCTATATGTGGTATATCTATATGATACACAATGAAAATATGGTATACCACAGAATAATAAATATACTAAAATGTTCTGTACAACATCAAAAATATACCAAAGACTAGATTAAGAAAGGTTATTGGCATATTTTTAGTATTTTTGTAGTTTATTAATTTGGTATTTTTTAAAATGAATATAGCAGTGTTTTGCTTTTATCGGGTCGACTGTTAACGCTAATCTAGATGCACTATATATACTTTATAGTGTCGAAGATGACTTCTTCAGCCTGTTACATACATTTCCTGCAGACACAAAGTTATAAAACCTTGCGGGTATAAAAATGCAAACTTAACTCTCAATGAATAGTATTAACTAATATAGTTTTAGAGCTATTAAACAAAGTTGTCGACATAAGAAATTTATAATGCCCGAATATGGCAAACTATTGAACACTAAATTTCTAGAGTGAAACATAAAAAATCACGTAGAGTTTCTTAGAGCGTTTATTCGCGACTGATCTATTAATGCTACCTTTTTCTTATTCGTGAATATGAAATTATTATTATGTTACAATGTTATTATGTTAATGCACTGCTATTCTCAGCAGAAACTATTTAAAACTCTTGTCAACTGCCTTGTCGCAGTTAGCTATTTTGATGTTTTGCGTCATGCTTGGCAAGCCAACATTTGCTTTGGTTTTTCTTTCGATTTTGCTCCTCCTTCATGAATGTAGCGGCATCTGGAATGTGGACCATTGAATTCATGGCATACTTATGAGGGTCATGTATCAGCTGGAGCTGAGTATTATATGCATGTAGTTTCCTTCTCGGCCAGATGCTGACTGCGTTTCTTTGCTGGCTTTGCTTTCTATTTTTAATTTTTGTACCAGCTATCCATTGGGTAGAAGGGTATTATAACTTTGGGCCTGCAGGAGGCATCTCCGACCCCATAAAGTATATATGTGTTCCTGATCAACGTCAACAGTCCGCCAGTCCGTCTGCCTGTCTGTCCGTTAGTATAAACACGAAAATCTCAGAGACTATAAGAGTTAGAGATATGATTTTTCGACAGCACTATTTATATCTTATGCGCTGTGTTATATATTCAGTGTAGTACTACTTGTATATCGATATAGTAAATATATACTTTGGTATATTTTTTTTTGCGATATTTTGTATTATACTTTCAGAATATGGTTTAATTGAAAATGGGATGCGGGTTTTTATGATTCTTGAAAATTTAATTGCGATGTAGTTTGTTTAAGAAATTATTTTGTATATGAAAATAAACCTACTTACTACAGGTCTTAGTTTATTTTGTACTCTATTGTATATTTTTGAATGTAGTACTATATCAACATACTAAGTATACCATTCGGCATATTTTGGTATATTCGCGGTATATTAATTCGGAATATTATAAGAATAACACCACACTGTTTTGGGTTACGGGTATTGCACAGTCGAGCACACTCGACCGTAACTTTTTACTTGTTTCCCTCTCTCTCTCTCTCTATTTTTTGTTTGTGCTTTGTCGTTATTAATGGGCAAACGTAAATTCATTTCAACAGCAGATCAGAAACGCAGCCAGCAGCTGCATAAAATAAAATACAACAAAAAAAAGCGACCCTTGGCCATGCTGTGAATAGTTGTAGATTTGTTGCACAAGCGTCTACATAAAAATCCTATTAGAAATCCGCTTGAGTTCTCCTTATTTTTTTCTTCTTTGCTCAACTTTCTTTTCTCTGTGTGTGTTTGTGTTTGTGTGTGTGCTGTGCGTGACTTTTGCCATCTGCAGTCTTTTTGATGTCTCGATTGAAGCTCAGCCAGCGGGGGGCGACGGTAGCCAAGTGAGCAAGAGAAAAAGCATCATCATCGTTGCCTGCAATTGCAGCTTAGCATCATTTCATCGTAATTTGAAGCGATTTTAATGGCTCAGCTGTTGCGAGTAAATTGCGTGGCAATGGCCAACAAACTTCATTGATTTTATGCGACTTGCAATCGCAATCGCAGCGCAATCGTTCGTCAGGCCATCAATTTTTATGGGGCGACGCAACAGCTGGGAGCAGCACCAAGGGTAACAAACAGGACAGAAGAGAACAGAAAAGAACAGAACAGGACCGAGAACAGCTGCAGCTAATAAGATCAAAACAGGCAACAACAAGAAAAAAAAAGCAAAAAGACATTGATAAATTTCCCAAACATTTCAGGTGAAACTTGTTGTTGCTTTGGTTACATTCCCTTCTGTGTGCGTGTGAGTGTTGAGTGTGAGTTTGGAGTGCCGAATTCCAAATAAATGTTTTACATATTGTAGAATAACAATATATAAAATTGAGACAAAAGGCAGCCGAATAAAATACCAAACACACACACACACACAAACACATAACTTGCTGCGTGGGCGGCAATAAAGCTACAAAGGAATTTGAGTATTGAAACAAAAGGCAAAGAGCATTTGCTTTTTTTATTTACGAGTATGTGTTGTGTTGGCGAGGTTACTAACTAAATAAATGAAATGACTTAATAAAATCAAATATTTATCTTTAGTAAATTAAAATCATATGTTTTTCAAAGTATTTTGCATTTACATTATCAGCGGAAATTCCATTCGAATCAAAGAATTCTTTTTGCGGACATACCATTGTAATTGTAAAGTACAAAAATATTTTAAGAATTCATTGCGGCTCCATTTGATTTGTTAGTAAAGTATTTTAAAAGATACTAAATAATCTGTTGAATCAAATATATTTTTACTTACTTTAGCTAAAGTTTAAACTTGTTAATTATTTCGCTAGTTAAATTTTCTTTTTTTGATATTATATTTCCATTTTAATTTGTAATGAACTTACCTATTGCTAAAATTATTTTTATTACTCAGAATAAAAAAATGTGATAAAGTCAAGAATTTGTACATAAATTCAATGAATATATTTATCTTATTTGTGATTACTTTTACATTAAACATACTTTTCTTTCTTATATACTTTATTATTTATAAGAATAGGTGTAACAAGACTTTACCTAAGTAATACAAATTTGATTGTTGTTTATTTTTAAGTTACCTCTAAGTCAGCTTTTTTTTATTTTTTCCAAATTTATAAATAACGATGACGACAAACTTTTTGATCGACCTTCGCTGATTGGGCCACAAGGTTGTCGACTGTCGACTGCTGGTTCAGCAGGGCATCATATGATGCCTGCTCGAATTTCTTTATAATATTTATGCACTCGCAATATTCTGCTTCGCTCGGTTTTTTCTTCTTCTCTTCGTGTGTGTGTGTGTGTGGGCGTGTATTGCCTTAATATCGCTGTGGGCACTTCACAAGATTTGACGATTTGGTAACGTCCTGGCAAATTGGCAATGCGGTTGGCCTCCCCTCCCCCTTCCACTCCTTCAGCCCAAGAATTCTTGTTGTTCGAGTTGCTCCCGAAATTGTGCACTGCCTCAACTTCTCAGCTAATGGCAGAGAGAACATCGTAAGCTGCTTATTGTTGTAAATCACTTACTGCTGTTATTCCCATCCTTATTTGCTGTTCTTGATGTTGTTGTTTTGAAGTGGGTTTTGGTGAACGAGTTGTGGATGAATTGGCATAAGGAATAGAAAGAGACAGAGAGAGAGAGGGAGAATTGTGAGCGAATAAGCAACACATTACCCAATGCGCAATGCATTTGTAATGAAATGCGAAAATGCTGGGGAATTGCTTTCACTTTCACTTTCTCCCTCTTTCTCTTTCCTTCTCTGTGCTTGGAGTTTCCTTTTTGCCCTTGCATCCTCTACATGGCTTACATTTGTGAACTCTTTTCAAATTCTGAGCATAGTGAATCTTCTTTTCAAATGTTATTCGAATATTAGATCATTTAAGTCTGACTATAATTTAAATCCATCTTTTTTGTGATGAAACTTATATGCATCAACTTAATTTTTAAATCAACTTCTTTTTTAGAGTAGAATTAATCCTTTTTTTAGGTTCATACTCATGTTAATCCGATTTGAAAACAATCTTTTTTTTGTAGATGAACTTGTTTGTTTTGAAATTAATCTTTTTTGTAGTAGAATGTGTTATGTTTACTTGTAGTTATTTCATTCGATGATGATCTAACTAAAATAATGAAATTATTACTTTCATTTTATAAGCAGAAAAAGGGTTGAGACTGTCAAATATTTGTATTAAGTTTTAAGGTTGAAAATAAAATCGGAAGTGTGTATTTTTTAGATCCGCTAAACATAGGATAGAAGGGTGTTATAGCTTTGTGCCTCCAGGAAATGTATGTAACAGGCAGAAGGAGGCATCTCCGACCGATTCTTGATCAGCGTCAGAAGCCGAAACGATATAGCTATATCCGTCTGTCTGTCTGTCTATGGAAAAACGCCTCCTGCAATCGTGTTAATTTGGTATATTTTGTACGATACGGTATATTTTGAATTTTGCACTATATTAATATACTAAATGATGCCTTGAGTAGTGAATATCTCACAGTCGACCCCTCTCGACTGTAGCTTTCTTGCTTGGCATTTAATAATAATACCAAAAGTCAGTTTATTTGGATGTATTGTCTTATATTATCTTTAAATTTGTAAAATAAAATTGTCATTTCATTGAAAACTTGTGATTGGCAAATTGTTATTCTTATGTGCATTAGCACTTAGTTTAATTACTTTAACGCCAGCCTGCAGACGCGACAAAATTAATAACTGTTGGCCATAATTGGAAATGGCTTTTACCCTCAAGAAATATGTCGATTGACCTGTCTATGAACTCTAAAATATCTATATCTGTCATTGAGATCAGCTTGCACAACAACAAAAAAAGAAGAGAAAATAGGAGCAGAGAAGAGAAGAGAACAAGCATATAAACATGATGGACTCGTTATCAGTCCATATCGATAACACAGTCTTATAGCCATTGAAAGGTTAACAGACGTTGTCGATGTGATACTTTTATGTGTGTGTGTGTGTGTGAGTGTGTGAGTGGTAAATGCGAACATGCTGCCCACGTAGCATTCACTTAGCATATTCCAAAGTAGATATGCCGACTGCCATCTCAATTTCCCCTAAGCCAATCTCATCTGCATTTTACGCAGCAGCAGCAACAGTAGCAGAAGTCAGAATTCTGTTTTGGCCTGAATTACAAGTAGACAAATGCGACGATGCGTCAAGAGGGGGAGGGAGGAGCGTGTGCGAGTGCGAGTGAGATAGAAGAAAACAGGGAAAGAGGGAGACAGAGAACGGAAAATACAAAACAGTTTCAAGTGCCAAACACTTCTAACAAAAGTTCAAATTCGGTGCGGGTATTGAGCAATTGTATTACACTCGTTTATACACATGTGTGTGTGTGTGTGTGTGTGTGTGCGTGTGTGTGTGTATATGTGTGTGTGTCTGTGTGTGAAGGAGACAGACAGACAGCAGGGCAGCACACACACACACACAGCTTCCTTGTTCCAACCACTTGTTGTTGTTGTTATTACAGATTGTTGTTGCTGTTCCGCTATTGTTGTTGATTGTGTTTGTTATTGCTGTTGTTGTCGTTGTTATTGTTTGGCGCTCTCTTCTTCACATAAAATATTAATACCATCAACTTCAGCAACAGGAATAAAAACCCCCCTCTAAAACGTATAATAAAAAAAGTACACAACGAACGTGAACACTTTGTTCTTGTTGCTCTACTAGATTGAAAGTAAAAAGAAAAATACAGATACATAAGAAAAACATAAAAAACAAATGCGAAAGCTAAATTAAATGATAAGGCAGCGTATTTTGGCATTCAATTCTGTTGATAGGGCTTATCAATTAGCTACTTCAGGGGGGAACTCTAGCAAACAATGTCGTAATTAAATTCTGCATTTTAAAATAGAATCTATCATTTACATACTTTCAAAAAAATGTAAAGCAATTCAGTGGGCAGCAAATGTTTGTAGTCTTAACTGAAATTTATGTGGCAAGCTTTATTTATTTAACAATTGTATTGTATTTATGATATGCGTAGCACGATAATAACATGGGTAGCAACATGATTAAGTACGGTTCTTTGCCAAGCATGTGTCTATAAATTCTAAATACTTGGCTTGATAGTTGTAAAGTATTTTGATTGCTTGGTTAAACAGAAATATTCTTTTAGATATACCATAAACAAATTTTATGTGAATTTTAAATTAAAATTTTAAGTTACAGTAAAGTAAAACAGTAAGTAAAACCCGTTGGGTAGAAGGGATAAAGATAACTAGAGTTTTTATGATTCCTGAGAATTTGATTGTGATTAAATATTGTAGAAGTTTTCGAAGAAATACTTTTGTATGGCAATTTACGCCTACTTAGGGGCTTTGGCTTACAATCTGGTATATTTTGACATCGATGGTATATTTCTAATGTCGATATACCAAATATGAGTTTTAGTATATTTTAGTATTTTTTGCAATTGTTTTATTTAAAATTAATTTTAAGGTAAAATAATTTTAATATCAAGTGGATATTTATTCTTTAACATTTTGATTTAATTTTGCAAATTTAATTTTGGAGTCAAAGCATTTAATTTCATTAAATTTGATGCTTTTTAGTACTTTTCTTTTAATCAGCTTTATCAGTGTATCAAATAGGGAAGTTTAGCGTTATTTCAATTTAATAGCAAATTAATGTGAAGTAAATTTAATGTGAATTTTGTTACATTTGTTCTTTGCTATATATTTTTTTTCTTTTAATCAATGTTATCAAAGAGATGCATTTTTGGCCATTCTTTTATTTAAATTTCAATTGATTTTAAAATTTTTAGTTTATTTCAATTGAATTAAATGCATTTAATTTTTAACTAAAGTAATTTTATTTCAATTCAATTACTTGTGTTGTCACTTTTAGATATTTTCGATTTTTAATCAATTTTATCAGATTTAATCTAGAGAGTGTACCGCATTTTTCGAATACGGAAGTTCGGCATTCTTTCTTTGCCTTTTTGAATAAAAGTCGAGTTAGTCGCACGTTACAATGCACAGTCAATGTGTGTGTGTGTGTACATAGCAATGTGTGTGTGTGTTTTGCCTTGCTTGTATTTGTGCACTTTACGACTTTAATTATGTAAGTACATAATTGTGTTATTATCATAAGCGTACGGACTTGTTTCTGGTCAGGTCCTGGCCCGAGTCTCCGCAGTGTGTTGCTCCTTGCTCCTATGCGTATGCACGTATGTTAGTGTGTGTGTGTGGTGTGTGTTTGTGTGTTGGATGTCCTGTGTGCTGTGCGTCCAGGCCTGACCTTGTCTGGCCGGTCTGCTTGGCAAGCATTTTACGGCCATTAAGCCCCGGCAGTGTCTTTTCGGGGGTTACGCTTACGGTTGTTATTGCCGTTTGGGTCGTTGCCGTTTTAATGCCACGCCCCCTGCCCCCAAGCTCGAACCCTAAAGTGAAGGCATGTCGCTGTATTCGTCGACGCCGTCGTCGTCGTGCAACCTTTGGGGTCGTCCTTACTTACAATTTAATCTGTGCTCAGTCTTCTGGCATTGTTATTCTTATTATTTAAATTATGAAATGCGCAATGCTTTTAATTATGCATCGAAACATTTTCGCCGCTTCCTTTTTCATTAACAAACTTTCAAAGAAAATACAAAATGAAAGCGGATACACAACAACAACAACAACAACATACCATGAAAGTAAAAAAAAGTACATTTTAAGAAATGGAAAATGGCTAATAATTAAAACCTGAACAGTGATTATTGCCTCAAGTTCTTCACTTTGCGTGTGTTTTATTTTTTATTTTTTTCGTTTTCTTATTTCCATTTGCGCAGTGGCTCTGTGATTGTTTGTCAATGCGAACAATTTATTTGCTTTTAATTAGAGAGAGCGGCAAATTAATTACACATACGCCGCGTTGTCTAATTTCAAACAGTGGGTGTGTGTGTGTGTGTGTTTGTTTTTGTTTTCATATATGTATATTTACTTGAAACGGCATTTAATTAAATTATGGCTTTAATATATGTATTTATTATGCCAACATTACGTCGGTTCTCAGATTCCTTTGGCTTCATTTGAATGCCTTGCCTCCGCCTCGCACTTTGGGGCAGAGTAGACAGTGGCGTCCCAAGGGGCGCCACGCGCTAATTGGACAGCGAATTGAATTCCAATATTCAAATTTTGTATCAAATTTCAAACACATTTGCAGGAATTGAATTACACCAGAAGCTGGAGAGAAATTAACACAAAAGCACATTTTAAACAATGTTTAAGAAAGAAGGGTGAATAAAGCCTCATCAATGCAATTTTGTACATAAAAAAGTTAAAGGATTGCGTTGTTGTGAGTCAAAGTGTTTAAAGAAAGCTGAGTCGAGTGTGCTCGACTGTAAAATACCCGCTTGCCATTTTCCATAAAACCATATTCGAAATATATCCCAAAAATACACCACAAAAATACAAAAATATACTGAAAGCTATATTTGGTATATTGATAGCAATTTTCAATAAAGCCATATTCGAAAAATATCCTAAAAGTACACCACAAAATACAAAAATATACTGAAAGCTTTATCCGGTATATTGATATGCATTTTCAATAAAACCACATTCGAAAAATAACCCAAAAATACACCACAAAATATAGAAAAATATACTGAAAGATATATTTGGTATGTTGAAAGGCATTTTCCATAAAACCATATTCGAACAAGTAAGAAAGCTACAGTCGAGTGTGCTCGACTGTGAGATACCCGCTACCCATTTTAAATAAAAGCAATATATTTTGCGGTATTATTCTCAAAATATACCAAATATACCGCAAAAATACTAAAAATATACCAAATGGTATATATGGTATATCGATATAGTACCGCATTCAAAATATACCATAGACGGCACAATATACCAGATTGTCAGCCAAAGCAACTAAGACCCCTAGTAAGTAGGCGTTTTTGCCCATACAAAAGTATTTCTTAAATAGCTTCCACAATTTTTTTCTGATCGCAACCAAATTTTCAGGGATCATAACTATTATAGTTATTACTGTATATACCAAAATTCGTAACTCTAGCTTTAAAATTACGCTTGTTATTCGATTTTTTTGATTTGCGGGGGCGGAAGTGGGCGTGGCAAAAATTTGAAACAAACTTGATCTGCGTGCAAACATAACAAATGCTGTCGAAAAAAAATTATAGCTCTATCTCTTATAGTCTCTGAGATCTAGGTGTTCATACGGACAGACGGACGGACAGACGGACATGGCTATATCGTCTCGGCTGTTGACGCTGATCAAGAATATATATACTTTATAGGGTCGGAGATGCCTCCTTCTACCTGTTACATACATTTCCTGCCGGCACAAAGTTATAATACCCTTCTACCCTATGGGTAGCGGGTATAAAAATATCCCAAAAGTACAAAAAAAATATATACTGAAATATATATATATAAAAAATATATACCGAAATATTGAAAAAATATACTGAAAGATATAATTGGTAGCCATTTTCAATATAATCATATTCGAAAACTATATCAAAAATACATCACACAATACAAAAATATATTAAAAGCTGTATCTGGTATATTGCTAGCCATTTTCAATATTCGAAAAATATCCCAAAAATACATAACAAAATATATAGAAAAATATACCATATTCGAAAAATTTCCCAAAAATACATAACAAAATATATAGAAAAATATACTGGAAACTATGTATATTTTGTATATCAAAAAATATACAAAAAAAAAAATACTGAAAGCTTTATTAGCAGAAAGCTGAAAGCTTTATTTTCGGGTCGGGAGTGGCCGTGGCAACAATTTTAAACAAACTTGATCTGGTATATTGATTAAAAGTTAAAAGCTACTGTCGAGTGTGCTCGACTGCGAGATACTCGCTACCCATCGAGAATAAAAGCAAAACAGTGCGGTATTAATTTTAAAGTATACCGGTATATACTGATCTATATATAAAATAATGCGGTATATTTACCGCTAAATTATTACAAATATAACAAATGCTATATTTGGTACTGCGTTTAAAAAAATACCATAAAATACAAAATGTACCACATTGTCAGCCAATGCAACTAAAACCTGTAATAGGTATGCGTTTGTTTTCCATACAAAAATATTTGGTAGGAAACTTTTTCAATTTTCATTTGTTCGCAACCAAATTTTCAGGAATCATAAATACTGAAGTTGTTATTATATGCAACGTATAGCTTTAAAATGGCGCTTGCTATTCAATTTATGTAAACTTGCTGGGACGGAAGTGGGCATGGCAAACATATTAAACAGACTTGATCAGCGTGCTGTACAAAAAATTATATCTCAACCTCTTATAGTATTTGAGTGTTCATACAGACGGACGGAAATAACTGTATCGTCTGGGCCGTTGACCCTGATCAAATTATTATATATACTCTATAGGGTCGGAAATGCCTCCTTTCGCCTGTTACATAATTTTCCAGAAAGCGCCTTCCTTTCTACCTTATGGGTAGCGGAAATAAATATCTCGTAATATCGACCACATATAATATAACGCAACTTTCTTCTTTGGCAGCTGCAGCTGCTGTTGAAATCAGGACGCCTCTGGGCGCAGTGTCAGGCGCAGGCATTTTAACTTGCTCTAAATTATTATTAAGTGCTTTTCATTTTAAGTTACCAACACACACGCACACACACACACACACACGCACACATGCAAGCATCCTTAGCCTGACGCTTTTTTGCCTCTGTGATATCCTTTAGCAACAATTCGTCAATGTCAAAATTACGACAGTGGGCACGATTAGACTTACGAGTACTTTTGCGCCTGCTGTTGCAATTTGTTCCTCCCCACCTCTCTGCTTCGCCTCCTCTCGCTCCTCTAGCTCAGTCCCCACTCAAGTTACCGCATCGCCTCAAACTTACTGACTTATCTACGATGGAGCCATACCAATTTTTGCCATCGCGCTGCTGCGGCGAGAATCTGTGGAATGTCGCCTGCTTGCTTGCCTCTTGTTGATGCCACGATGAAAATAAATTGTTATTAATGCTTTTGGTCCATAGTACGCCTTTGGCCACTGCCGCTCGGTTCGCTTCGGTTTTCGTTATAGTCAATGAAATATTTGAAACGCGCGCTAAGTTCCAAATGGTTGTGTGTTACTCTCTACGTGTATACGTGTGTGTGTGTGTGTGGGTGGGTGTATGTGTGTGCGTGGGTCGACGTGGGTGTGGCCAAAGCCCAAATAATGTGCGGCAATTTAATGTGGCATCCACTTGTTGCAGAAACGCGAAACGCGGAAAGCGAACAAAAACTCATAAACCGTTTACGGCCGACGTCAAATTGATTTGTGCCACGCGGGCACACGAAGCAAATCAATTGCACTGCTTGCGCAAAAGGTAATCATAACTCCTCGACTCAATTCTCAGGGAAATATCACCAGCACCTCCTTCTCCTTCTCCATTTCCACTTCTCGCCCACTTCGATCACATCCTTTCGACGCTCGAGAAAATGCTGCAAAAATAAAGCGGAAACAGTCGCAGACGGTGCGCCGTGAACTCGGCAAACGCAACGTCAAACGGAATGAAAACAGCAACAGCAACAGCAACAGATACAAAAACAAAATAAAAATAGCTAAAGGAAAAAAACAAAAAGAAAAAGCTGAAAAATCGCACATAAAAACAGCTTAAAGAAGTTTTCCTAAAGTCGAAGTCTGAATGTGCTTTTAAGATGTGAGAGTCAACTCAAATTCTTAACTGGGAGAAATAACTTTAAGTTCTTTACTATATTGTTCGAATTCTGATATGACAACAATTCACTATAATAATTAAATAAGTATTATATAATTTCCATTCTATAGAAAAACTTGCAAGATTTTCTTAAGCTAGCCATTATTTTTTAAAGTAATTAATAATATAAAAAAAAAATATAAGGTATGTTTGAGAGGTCTTGCATTTGCTTTGAAAGAGGACAAATAATAATAAAAAAGGCTTTAGATAACTTAACATTTGGATAAAAAAATGTGGCTTTAATTAAAATTAAAATTTGTAATGTAATTTGCGTATACTTAATATACTTACTTAAAATCTTATTTTTCTTTAAATACGATTCGAGTATTGAAAGGAGATATTAACTACAATGAATATTGTTTTAAAAATATAAACAAGAGTTGAAACTGAGATTGCTTAATATTATTACTTACATGCTAATTTCAATGTTTAATTTATTTGACGTATACCTAATATACTATTTCAATATTCGAATTGTTTTAAAAAGAATTAATTTAAATATAATAATATAACAAAAAGTCAGATCATACAACAAAGTGAAGGATATTTAAAACTAAATATGGTCACGTTTGTTATGCTAATTATGATATACAAGTATATATAATAAGGGCACATTTGCAACAGTAAATGCAATTTATATTGTCTTAAAAATATAAACATTTGTTCGTATTGAGAATACCTCTTAAATGAAAATGTGTTTTCACTGTCTTAGTTGCCAGTTGACTTTGTTTCTAGGGTATCAAAAGATGCCCGCAAGACTCGTTAAATTGCGTGCAGCTTCCGTTTTATTTTCCGCTTTCGTTGCCCCGCTCTCGTTTTCGTTCTCATTCCCATTCCCATTCCCTGTTCCCGTTTCCAGTTGCTTTACCCAATTCCAATCCAGCAGCTTGTGCTTGGCGTGGTAGGCGTCGACTGAGGCGTCGCGGTTGGCCGCAGTCGCCGCTGCGTTGCCATCACATAAAATCGCAGGCTGGCTCGTTAAATGCCATGGAGCCATCTTCAGCTTCATCGTTATGCCCATCATCTCATGGCTCAGTCTCAGTCTGTCTCTTTTTTGCTGTTTCTGTATCAGTTTCAAGCTTATTCTCATTGTCATTCCCGTTGTCGTTGTCGTTGTTGTCGTCCTGTTTGTGGTCCTTTATTTGCATTTTGCTGCCTGCGCGCTGGCCAAGGAATTCAAAACAGATTTCTTGGCCAGATTGTACAGCGCTAACAGTTCATTACCCAAATGACTGCTTTGCTCTGACTCTGACTCTGACTCTGAGGCTGAGAAATTTGAATGGGGGATCGAGATTGGGGTTGTAGTCATGGTCGAGGGGCTTCGGGGGATCGGGGATCGGGGGTCGTAGTCCGGTCACTACAGTGTTTTCCTCTGAAAAGGTTTCATTTCATTCCGAAATTTGTTGAAAAATAAAAAACTTTTGCTCATCTTGTTCATACATACTGCTTTCATAGTTTACGCCCTGCAATTTTCTTTAAAACTTTTGACCTAACTTTTCCTTTTTCCCCCTCCCACTCTCACTGCCATTCGCTGTAGCTGTTGCTGTTGCTGTCTCTGTCTTTCGCTTGTCTGTTGCGGATTGAGTAACATATACTTATTTATGCTAGTTGCCTCTCGAGGGAGTTGCAAAAACTTTTAAATAGTTGCTCATACAAAATCATTTACGAGTGCCCTCCATTTAATGTGGCTCATTCTGTGTGTGTGTGTGTGTGTGTGCGTGCGTGTGTTGAACATATGCAAAAATAAGATGAAAACTTTATCAAAGTGCCAAGTTGCTAAGCGCAAAATTTTCGAACGTCAAACGTTAACGAGGCAATGCCATAGCATCCTTCAAAACCCATCCACAATCTCTCTCTCTCTCTCTTAAAATAAACTTCAGCTCCCGCCTACTCCGAGAAAACTCAATCTTTGCTTCAGCCTGCAGTATTTAGCTCGCAACTCAAGCGGAATAATCACGTAAAGCCCTCGAAACAGCTGTAGCTCAATTAGTTCCAAGCCAAAACTCCAAGACTGGTCACTCAAGTGGGCTCAGCTAATCGCCAAAGTGTCTGCCGCTGCTGCAAGCAAACGTTGCACGAATGTCTGTCTACTTCTTCAGCTCTGGCTTAAGTTGACTTGTGGCAACTGCTGCACTGATTTCATAATTTCGCCTCTAAGCTAGATTAATGAACATGAACTTGACTTCACTCAGAGTTATATTCATTTAACAGTGCCATTTTATAGTGCTTGCTGGCTTGCTTTATTAAAACACGACGAAAGTAGCTATTAAATTATGACGAAACTTTAAGTATCATTTTATTTACATTCCTAAATAATGAAACATTATTGTTAAGCTAACAAAATTAATATTTTACACGTACGGAAATGTTATTTTATAAATTAAAAATAACATTTCATTATTAAATATATAACCAGGTGGTACACGAAACGTATGTAACAGCGTCAATAATCCGTCTGTCCATCAGTCTGTCCGCATGAACACCTAGATTTTAGAGACTATAAGAGATAGAGATCTAATTTTTTTCGACAGCACTTTTCATTTTTGCACGTAAATTAAGTTTGCGTCAAATTTTTGCCACATCCACTTCCGACCAGCAAATCGATAAAAATCGAGCACAATTTTGATTTGTGATAAATGCAATAAAAATATTAATGATTCTTTAAAATTGGATAGCGGTCAGATAAAAAATGTATAAGTTATTTATTTGTGTGGGAAAACGCGTACTCACTACAGGTTTTAGTAGCTTTGGCTGACAATCTGGTGTATTTTTTCACTCGATGGTATATTTCGAATGTGTTACTATATCAATCTACCAAATGTAGCCTTTGGTATATTTTTTTTTATATATATATTTTCGGTATATTTTACAATGATTACAGCACTGTTTTGCTTTTATTCTCAATATATATCACAAACTGGTGTTCAAGCTTTCTTACTTGATTTTTAAATCGAAATATTGCTCTTTTTATCTTCCACATGTTTTGCACCTCGAGACTTGTATCTTTTAAATAATTGCGACAAATCGTTGTGCAACTATTGTTGTTATCAATGTTGTTTTTTTATTGACACAAATCAGGAAGTAAATTTTAGTATTTAGTTCTCCGCAAATTCCGCGAGACGCTTTTGGCTGTAATTTAAGAATTTTCCATAAAACTTCTTGATAAGAAACACTCGTTCCAGTGGCAGTGGCAATGGCAATGGCAATGCTAGTATACATTGCGTATACGTAATGTGCGTAGTGCGTAACCGAATGTTACGTATACGCAGCGCGTTTATCAGTTTGGCCCATTACGGCAATAACTTTATATCCATAAATTCATTTCCGCCTCTTGTTCAATTTCCTTTTCGCCCCGCTCCCCAAAAGTTTCACATCGAATTCCAAGCTCCAGTTTCAGTCTCAGTTTCATGCTTTTGTCCCTCGCGCTGTTTGCATGTGTATGTGTAATTACAATTACGCAAAATGCCTTCGCACAAAGCGTGCGCGCGCTGTGGCATGCCACAGGCCATGGAGATCAACGCTTGGACTGTGTTGGAATGTGTAAACGAAAGAGAAAGCGAGAAAGGGAGAGAGATGGTGCGTGCATGCGTGACAAAGACAGCGCACAGGTGGCAGACATTGAATTCAGCGCAGTACACACAAACAGCTGGCGCAAAGCACCAAGCGCCAAGTGTGCTCGACTGTGAGATACTCGAGACGCATTTTCAATAAGGAGTGCGGTATGATTCTCATAATATACCAAATTAATATACCATAAAATATACTAAAATATACCGAATGCTATTTTTGGTATAATGATATAGTATAACATTCAAAATTTACCATACCATACCATACCAGAGGCAATATTTGGTATATTGATAGTGTACAACATTCAAAATATACCATACAGTACAATATATATGTTATGCGGTATGATTCTCATAATATACCAAATTAATATACCACAAAAATACTAAAATATACCGCATGCTATATTTGGTATATTGATATAGTACAACATTCAAAATATACCATACCATGCCAGAAGCGATATTTGCTATATATTGATATTGTACAACATTCAAAATATACCATACAGTACAACATATACTAAGATCTGTAATAAGTAGACGTTTTCTCCTACACATATGTATATATCGTCTCGTGTGCAGACACAAAGTTATAATACCCTTCAGCCCAATGGATAGTGGGTATGACAAGGGGCAAGGCCACGGCAAAGTCCATGTTCATGACACTGCTGAACTTTTTGCTTTGGTTTTGGTTTTCGTTTTTTTTGTGTTGCTGTCCAATTCCGTTCCATTCAATTGACTATATATAGTATTTCGATTTTGCCGGCGTTACTTTGATACTTTGACATCGATATAGCAGCTGGTCATTTACCTACAGTTGGTAATTATAAAGTTAATTGCCTTCGCATCGAATGACATTGCATTGCGTAGTATTAACTGTGTGTATGTGTGTGTGTGTATGTGTGTTTAACTTTCTTTTTGTTCATTTTCGTACAGGACTATATGCCACAGTTGGCTGGCATTGGGCTCTGTGTTGTCAATTTGATGGATGACATGCAGGAATACTCACGGGGATTGTTTCTAATCATGTAAGTTACACGAATACCCAAAACAGCCTCTGACAATTGATGGCCTGACATCCCCTTCACACTCAACTGAGCTGCCCGTTTTTCGCACTCTCTCTGCTCTTTTTTTTAGGTACTGTGGACCGGCTGTTTTATTGTCGTATTTGTATATTCGCACCTCCCAGGAGCTGCGACCCCCCGACGGTCCCTTTGCGGTCATGATGTACGAGCATCGTGCTGATGTACGCATGAGACAACGGTAAGTAAAAGGGGAGCACAACACATACATACATATGTACACACAAAAACTACAAATTTATGTAGCTAGAATTGATAAGGGTATGAGCCAGCACTTGGAAAAAGAAATGCAAATAGAGAAAGAAATTTGCCAGAGAACAACTGCTCAAAAAACAACTCATATAGGAGGTGTAGTTAATAATATTTCAAATCATTGTATAAATAATTATCTGTCTCGTGCCACACTATTTACAGTAAAAAGAAAACATACACTTAAACAAGTTTAAAAATGGGCAAAGGTTATTCTTATAGCTCTAGATTAGCACTATATTTAAAGCTAAGATTGATTTCTTTAAACATTTTATGTTCTGCGACAAAGCGTATATGTAGATTCATTAATTTTTTGATTTGCGTGCTAACTCTTACATTTTTGCAACTATCATAAAACAAAAAGAAATAATTCCAAAATTATTCTTAGCTCTAATTAAAGTGAATATCGAGAGCTACAATATTCATCTTTACTTAATATAGAACAATTTGTTTGGTATATGTATTTTTCACTTTTGATAGTATAGTACGCGTCAGACAATTACCGATATGATTAGTACAATTTTGAGATATTATAAAAGTGTAAAGAGATGCTTATATAAATATATTCAAGTTTGCGTTCAATAAGTATTTAATATAAATTCACAGTACAGATAACATTTAGGTCAAAGCAAGTGACTTTTGTGAAAACAATAAAGTAGAGTGATGAACTAAGAAATACAAAAAAAGTACAGAAAGCTTATAAGTATGAACTGTTATTGTTGAATAAAATAATACAAATTTAATATCAATTCAAGAAAATAAGAACATAAATTTACTACAATTTTGAATATAAATTTGAGCGATTAAAAATAAAAATAAAAAAGGAATATTTCGCGCTTTCAAATAAAATATTTAATATCAAATCGACCAAGGAAAATGACAAAGCTACTCTCAAAAAACAGATACAGAATGCTTTTCACTTTCAATTAACATATTTAATATTAATGCGAATAAGTGAAAAAGCAGAAAGCTGCTTACAAAAAGAAAAATAAAGTAAATCATATTTTTTTAGAGATAAAGAATACTTTCCACCTGCAATTAATTCAATGCAACCAGCTGCATTGGACATCAAAAATAAGCAGCTCTAGCTGAGCAGATAATAAGCTTGCAATGATTTATTTATGGCGTTCATAAATCATCAATCAAAGAGCATTATTTAATAGACTTTGGCTCGTAATAACAACGTGTACTACAACAGCACGGCACACAAATTATATGAATTACAAAATGAAAAAGAGGGGCAAAAAAAACGTAGATAGAGCAAAGAGAAAGTGAAGCGAAAAAAGCGTGTAACAGAAAATAAAGGGATTGAAATACCTGACCGTTGCTGGTTGTAATTTTTTGTTGTATTTGCCGTGAGCCGTGTCATTAAATTGAAATATTAAGCGCTTGTTGGGCATTGAATGAAGTGAGTTCATTACTCATCCGGGTTACTGGCATCGATTTGGGTTCTCTGCAGTCGTGCGAACCGTAACACTGCTAATTGCGCTGATTAATTTTGCGAACGGATTGTGATTGTGATTGAGATTGAGTGGGAGTTGGAGAGGGAGAGAGAGAGAGAGAGAGAAAGAGAGCAGCTGGACTTGTGTCGTCCGTTGCTAATGAGCTCAATTCCAACCCAATGGCAATTTAATGACTTCGATTTCCTTCACAACTTTCTTCTTACGACCTTTTCGTTCCCGTTCCCGTTCTCATTCATTTTCTTTTTTGTCTTTCACCTGGCACACAGCAACTCGTCCACATCGTCGGTGGAGCCGCGCACTCTGAGCGGCGGAGGCGTTGCCGGTCTGAGCAATGGACATCACGGGAGCAGCAACCGTTCGTATGATCTTTATAGCGCCGAGCTGGACGTGCATCGGGAGAAGCGTAAACAGCGCAATTTTGGCAGCATGGCCGCCACCCAAGTGGTCTGTTTGTGCCCATTGATGATACTGCGATTCGCACGTCTCTCGCTCGAGGAGACCTACGAGAATCAAAAGCATTTCGATTTCACCTACCTGATGTTTGTGTGGGTCGCATTCCTGCCCACGGTCATATTTCCATGTATCTATGCCTCCCAAATATTGCCCAGGTGAGTGTTGATACCATTTGCGTTTGCGTTTGCTTTTGACTTCGTCTTCGTCTTCATCTTTGGGCTTTTGTTTGCTGATTTCCGCAATTATTGGCGTTGAATGTGTAACATAAAACGGAAACGATATACATTCAATTAGCCAACGACTTTCTGACTTTAATTGTTTCCCATATTTAATGGCTACACAGTCAAAATCAAAGTGTCAAACAATTGCCTGAGTCTTTGCTGAGCAATAATGTATTTAATGATTTTGAACCAGCATTTAAAGGGCGAATTTCATTAATAATATTTGCCAAAATAATACTTGAAATTAGTATTCAATTTTATTTATTTTTCTTACGTTTCATAAGTAAACACTAAAGCACACAAAGATCAAATTTAATGCAACGATTTCATATTATTCTGCTACTTACAACTAGTTTTTTATTTGCCATCAGGTGTTAATAATTGACTTGTGTTAAAATTTAACAAAGCAGTCTTTAAATTTGGAACTAAATCAATTTTAATTAAAACCATCTAAAATTATGCATTTAATAATGTTGACGAGCAAGCAATTTATTTTATTTTGTTTCAATAAGTATTTTAAATGGTGTTGGCGTATTGAAGCAGTTTTAGCATAAATTAAAGAGATTTTCAATAAGTATTTAAATTAAATATGAAATATATGAAATGAAGATTTCCTAAAATGATATATTTATACAATAATTGACAAGCTGTGCTAGAATTGTAAACTAATCAATCAGTACCCACTAAATTAAATACGCCCAATTAATTATTTTGCTGACACATTAAATAAGTATTTTAACTACAGCACATGTTGAAATAAAGTACTTTTTATGGCCGCTACCCATAGGGTAGATGGATAATATAACTTAGCCGATATAGCCATGTCAGTCTGTCAGTCTGTCTGTCTGTCCGTCCGTGTGAACACCTAAATCTCTTATATTATAAGTTATAGTTATATAATTTTTCGATTGCATTTGCTATTTTTGAAGGCATATCATGTATGTTTCAAATGTTTTGCCACGCCCCGCAAATCAAAACAATGTAGTTCGAAGAAGATAACAACTTGAAAAATAATTAAATAGCATTAAAACAAGGAAGAAAGCTACAGTCGAGTGTGTTCAACTGTAAATTTAAATTATACCAAATGTTTATTATTTACAGTAAAAATACTAGAAATATACCAAAAGATGCATTTGATACAGATATGGATTTAATACTACATTCAAAATATACCATAGTCTACTGACAATCCGGATATTTCTGCACTCAATGGTATATTTTGAATGTATTTCTATACATTGTAGTAAATTTGGGTTATATTTTTGGAATATTTGAAGAATGTTGTTTTATTGAAATTTGGTAGTGGGTATCTCAGAGTCGAGCACACTCGACTGTAGCTCTCTTACTTGTTTAACATATACATATTTTACGTAAGAATGAAATACACTTAAACGCCATTTATTATGAGCTATTAAATAATTTTACCAACTGCCATCAAAGTGGCATAAATTAAAATGCATTTCCATTGATCAACCAGCAACTAGATTTATAGACGTTGCTTTGACACTTGAATAGACTCGCATTTAAATCTCTAAGCAGACACACTCGAATCATTAATCATGCATTGCAGGGACGAACAGGAGCGACTGCGAGGCTACTTTCGACTGTCGACCAAAGGCAAGTCGAAGGCACAGCGACGCAGCGATGCGGGCGATGTCAGCTACCGCGAGGACTCCATCGAGAAGGATGAGCACACGAACACCACGAACGTTGTGGGCAACGGTCATGGGTCACACGCTCAGGGCGAGTCGCAAAAGCAGATGGCAAAGGGCGGCGGACGACATGAGCGGGGACATGGACACGGTTCGAGCGATCGCTATAGTGGAGCGCCTTACCGACAAGCGCAGTCTGGCGGCAAGGAACGCGAGCGTGACAGAGAGCGTGACAGAGACAGAGACAGAGACAGAGAGAGGGAGCGAGAGAGAAGAGGTGGCAATGCACTGTCGGGTCGAGGAGCTGGCGATGCGGGCGTGGTGAACAATCTGGGCAAACATATGCGGGGCAAGAAGCACGATGTCAAGATCAACATCATCTCGGATGGCGGACATTCTGGGACACACAGCCATCAGGGAAGCAAAAGGCAGCCGGCCAGTGGCAGTGGCAGTAACAACAGCAGCAGTCGGGGCAAATCGGGCAGCCAGACGCGTCATAAACTGGGCATTGAATGCATGTCCATGTCGAACAATTCGGTGTCCAATCTCACAGCGTCGACTTACTGCAATGGCGGCAATGGCAACTGCAGCGTGATCAACGACGACAGCAGCACCAGCAACTATGGCGATGGCGAGGAGAGTTCGGTGGTCAGCAGCATGATGCATCCGCCGCAGCGATGGCCAGGAGCTACCCCAACAGGAGGCGGTGCTCCAGGCACAGGATTGCGACACAAGGACATCTCGTTCAGCGAATGCAGCAGCACGATTTCCAGCAGCACACTCGAACGGGATATGGAGATAATGGATCTGTTGGAACGTGAGCGGAGCATGGACATTCAAGAGATGATGCAGCGGGAGCAGCAGGGCGAAAAGGTGCGTCTCTCGATGGGTCGCCAGTTGCCCGACATTGAGAAGATCTACGCTCAGCGTTCGCCCAAACCGAAGCGTGACTCCAGCTATGGCTATGACAAGGCTGCCTTGGCTCTGGTGATGCCTGGCAGTGATCCCTTGAGCCTCTCGTTGTCCAGCGGTAGTCAGCCCACGGAGTACAGCATGTGCTCCACGTTGCAGGACCAGCAACAGCAGCAGCAACAACAACAACAACAGCAGCAGCAACAGTTGCTGCAACATCAGCAGGCGCAGCTGCGTCTCAGCCAACAGCAGCTGGATCAGCTGCCGGAGGAGGAGGACGAGGTGCCGCAGGATTTCTACGACAACTATACGCCCGGTGGCAGCAACAACTTGCCGCCAGCCGTGCAAGCGGCATTCGCCGGCGCCACCGCACCACCCCCGCCCCCGCCCGCCTATCAGTATCAATATACGCGACGTCTCAGCCGCAAGAGTTCGGGCAGCGGTTCGCATCATGTTGGCGGCGTCGGCGGCGGCAGCAGCTCGACACGTGGCACCAAACGCGACAGCTTCAATTCGTTGAACGGCACCGATCTGATTGCCGGCGCCTTCTGTGAACTGGATCCCACGCAGCCGCTGAATAAAATGGCTGGACTCGAGGGACGCATGAGGCGCAGCAGCCCACGAAATGCGAGCTTCAGTTCCAGCTCAGCGCGCAGTTCGCTAAAGTCACGAGATTATGGTCACGGCTCGGCGCATTCGGCGCATCCGGAGCTCGATTTTAGGGAGAATATTTTCGCTGAGCTGTAAGCTGTTTTATTTTTTATTTTTGTTGTTGTTGTTGTTATCAAGCTGCTGCTGCGAAATGTGGCGCAAAACAAAAACAACAATAAACTTTTCTATCAACGATTTGTGGCAAGAGGGACAAAAGGATGCTGTGAAACAGAAACTGAACATTTTTCGTTTCTATTTTTATGTTGTCGCAGCTTTAGAAACACTTTTTTTTTTTTGTGGATTACGACAAGTGAATAAAGTAAATAAAAATTGCAAATAACAATGCTTACCTTATAAAACTAATGGAAAGAAAGCGTTTAATGAAGGATTAGCCAGTTGAATGTTGGGGAAAGCGTGCCTAAAAGATTAGAAAAACAAAATGAATAGAAAAGCATAAATATATTTTTAAAGACCCAAAAGACAGAGTGAAAGGTAGATGAAAAAGAAATAGAAAAAGAGAGAAAGTTAAGGAAATTAACTATTTTTTAAGAAGCTGAAAAAGGCAAAACAAAATAGAAAACACATGAAGTTTGCATTGTTTGAAAATATTCTATAACTAATCAAATTAACTATGAACACTTTGTCAAACAGCTAAAGATACTTCAATTTTGATAGCATAATTCATGTTACATATTTAACAAAAATTGTTGAACAAGAAACCCCCTAGGTTAAGTGAATTTTTGCTGTGTTTAGCTAAGAAGAGTTCTTCATAATATAAATAAAAATAACATAAAATTTAAATAAATGATAATACTAATATATCAAAGATCAAGCATTGCCTAACGACGCTTGCAAAATGTGCCAAGCAACAAAAAAAAAAAAGAATATTGAAATTTTTAACACAAAAAGCAAAACATATTTTGCGTACGTAGCAAGTACACAGAATGCTTTGAGGCAGTGTACGAGTAAGTTAATTGTGGGGAATTCAAAGTGGTAACCTGTTGGACTGATTGTAACTGGGCGAGTATTAACATTAAAATGTAAACCAAAAAAAGAAAAACAATTGTCGACTTGTTGTTCGTTTTTACTAACAGGTTGCCAGGGTATCGCACAGTCGTGCATACCACACACACACACACACACACACACACACTTTAAATGTTGAATGACTTTCTTCAAGTTACACAACTGCGTTTTCTTGTCACGCCCTGTACCCAAAATACTTATAGTAACAAATGATTCTCCTCCTAAGACGCAAACACAATTGATTGTTATGAAATATTATGATGATGACAGACAGACAGACAAACATAAATATAATCGTTAACTGTAACTCAAGGCTTTATCTTTCACCATGCGGTTGTAATACAATTTTCGGGGAATTGAAAATGAAATACTAAAAAAAGTAAAGAAGAAGTGTTGTTGATGTTGCCGCTTTTTTAAAATGGGTACAGGGTAAATACAACAAAATAAAAAAAAATGAATAACGAAAAATAAACATAATTATAATCCAATTGAATATGCAAAGTAAATACATAAATAGATATATAGTATATATATTTATGGTGAAATGTTGTGCAAACGTTTTTAAAATATTAAATGAAACCCCATAAAGTTTTACTACAAGACATAAATAAAATAAAACAAATTATTAAACTAAACACAGAGAGAAATCTTAAAAAATATTAAAATAGACACACACACACACACGTAATATATACATATACTATATCGTTTGCAATTCTTGAGAGCCCCGAGAATTGCAATTTGTTAATCGTACTTAACTTGGATACAAACTCAAAATGAACTCTAAAGCTTATTTAATAATGATCTTGACTGGTTCTCGCCCCATTTCAAAATAAATAAATGTAACAGAATGCAAAACCAAAATTCAATTCAATTCGATTTACATCCGAATTGTTGTACTTAGTATATAAATATACATATAGTATATTAAAAACAAAAATGATGAGAGAAATGGAGCTAAGCGAGCGCTTGGCACAAATGCCCAGAGATTCAAACCAAAGGCACAGAAAAAGGCCCATAAAATTTAAGAACCCCCCCATATATAAATAAGTATACATACTATATACAAATATATCTATATATATGTGTATGTGTGTATAAATATACATATACTTACATATTTGTGCGTATATTGAATACGGTTTTTTTTGTATTTGGTGTATGAAACAAAGAGAGAAACTAATAAAAAAATTTTATGTGAGTTAAATACAAAAACAAAAACAAAAAAAAAAAAAACAAAAAACAACAAAAAATAAAGAAAGAAAAACAAAAATCTGCTGCAATGCTGTTGCCTTTATTTATTTGTCTTGAAGCCCAGGCACAGTGGACAAAACTCGGTGGTAAACGTGTAAAGCAATCTATTGTTTTATCGGCTTAGTTAAAGTTTGGAAACTCTAATACATTTTTACTGGTTGAAATGTTTTTATTCAAATATTGTGTAGTATCTTATACGTTTTATAAATTTATTTTTCTATATTTTGTTAAAATTTTTTTTTTTTACAATTTTCTATAGTTTTATTTATATATGTTTTTGTTTTACTATATTTCTCTTTGGTATTACATATTTCAATATATAAATATTTATTATTTTAATTTAACTTTGTTTTTGCATATTAACATTTTTATTTTTCTTTTACCAAAATACATATTATTGGTAAATTTATTTGTATACTATGTGCATATTTATTTCAATAAAATGTGTATTGTTTTTTCGGTTTCTATATTTAGTTTTCTATAATTTTCAAAAAATTTTCTACAATTTGCCATATTTAATTTTATAAATATTATTATACTTTTTCAATTTTTTGTTTAATCTGTCATTTTATTTTTTCTATACGTTTTAATATGATTTATTATGCTTTTAAATAAATAATAACTTGCAAATTTTACATTTATTCGTATTCTAGATTTATTTTTCTGTAAATTGTTCATTTGTTTTACACTGTTCCAAATTATTATTAATATATTTTTTTCCCATAATATTTATATAACGTATTTAGTAAATTTTATATTCAAATATTTTATATTTTTATAAATTATTTTTCGTATAATGTGTAACATTTAACGTTCCATGAAGTTCCGCATTGAGCCCACTGTGCGAGGGCAACGCCATAAAAAGGTTGATTCCTGCTGTTTGTCTTTCTGCTGCTTTCCTAGGTAAGCTGCGTACAGTAAGCGAATGCGAATGCGAATGCGGATGCGATTGGATAGCAGGCGCTGAAGAAGAAGAAGAAGCGACTGCTGATGGCGGTGCTGTGGCGGGCCACGTGCCCGTGTCGCCTCAATTTAATCCGTGCAAATGCAAAGGCGAAAAAGGAGCCAAAATAATTCGCAGCGCAATAAACCCCAGCATGAGGGAGCAAAGCAAGCAGAGCAGCTGGCGAAAAGGGAGCAATACCGATATATTCACATATATTGTATTTGTACTCACACACATATGTACTTATTATTAAAAGTTATGCACGTGTGTGTGTGTGTGTGTGTGTAGTGCGTGTATCTGTGTGCATTGAGGTCAGTGTGCGAGTTCAAAAGTTCAGCTGTTCAGTTGGGTTTAACAACCTCAAATCGTTCTCTCTCTCACTCTCAGACTCTATTTGGCGTTCTAGTTTACTAAAAGAGAGAGAGAGAGAGAGAGAGAGAGAGAGAGAGAGAGAGAGAGAGAGAGAGAGAGAGAGAGAGAGAGGTCAGTTGGCAGAACCACAGCTGGGGTCATTTCGCCTTCGAATGACCCAGTAAAATGATTAAGTACCGTTATTTAGCAGCTCGCTCTACACAATTCTCCAGCTTCCATTATTCGGCTGTTTTTTGCATACATATAATATATTTTTTGTCTCTTTTTATTTGTGCTATGTTTTGATTTCATTTTATTTTTTTTATTTCGCTCTATTTTGTCGTGTTATTTTATGGTCCACGACATAATCGTAAAATTACAGGAATTTCATGTGCTATTGTTGGCTGAAAGCGACAAACGGCAAACGACATTGGGACCTGTCATTATGCGAGTCGTAAAAAAAATGAACGAAAAACAGAACTCGGCCAAAAACTTTTGCCTGATGTCCATTTGGCAGTCGAGTAGTCCCTTTGCCCCGAAATCGAATTAGACTAACAAATTGAATTGGTCAGGCTTGTGTCTCTCGCTGAAAGTAATCTCACTTAGGCCGCTTTGCCCGACGAAAGGTGTTGACTGCATAAATAAATCATTTTTCATCTCAAATATTTAGTTATTATAATTGTGGCTTAGCATTAAATTCAATAATCAAAGCAGCGTGGATTTTATTGTTGACTTCATCATTAAATTCAGTTCAGTATTCATAAAAAATAATTCTTAAATACTTTCGATTTTTGATTTAGTAAATTTTATCATTTGGAGTTAATTGACAACAAATTTTTTCTTTATTCATTTAGAATTCTGATTATAAGTTTAATATCACATTTTTTTTCTACTGAATTGAACAAATTTTAGTTAATGGAAAATAGTCTCTTGCTCTTTAACTTAAAATGAATCTTGTCTCAGATTTTAAGTCTAAATTAGCAATTTTAATTTTTAGTTCATAAAATTATATGTATTTCTATAACTGTTAGCCAAAGAGTAAAAGAGTATTATAACTTTGTGCCGACCCAGTACATTTTTGACTATAGCTCTTTTACTTGTTTAGTATGTGAAAAAAAAACGCAAACATCTTTGGCTCTTAGTTGCTTTGGCTGACAATCTAGTATATTTTGTACGCTATGGTATATTTTAAGTGTAGTACAAATTTGGTTTATTGAATATAGGCTATGTAATATTTTTCTATTTGTGAGGTATAATTTAAGAATATGGTATATTTTGTAATCTATGGTATATGTTGAATGTGGTACAATATAGATATACCAACAATAGTTTATGGTATATTTTAGTATTTTAAAGTATATTATTAGTATATTTTAAGAATGTGGAATATTGTATACTCTGTGGTATATATTAAATGCATAAATTTCAAATTTAAACTCTGTAATATTTTAGTATTTTTGAGGGATATTTTTGGTATGTTTTTAATAAATAAGGGTAGCGGCTATCTCACAGTCGAGCTTTCTTACTTGTTATAAAATTTACAAATTTTTCCCCTTGAAATAAAAGTCGTTTTCATCTTAAATAATTGAAACAAATTATTTTTAGAATTTTAATTTTAAATCATTTATACACATTTCAGTGCTTCGATTACTAATTTAATGAAATTAAAGTTAAATAAAAAAAAGTTGTTCCTCTTGTTCTACGAAATGGCATTTCACTTAGTAATTGGGTTAAGGCAAAGTGTCGTTTGCAAGCGCATTTAAAAGGTCGTTAGCC
The DNA here is from genome assembly GCF_009650485.2 of Drosophila albomicans. Taxonomy (NCBI): domain Eukaryota; kingdom Metazoa; phylum Arthropoda; class Insecta; order Diptera; family Drosophilidae; genus Drosophila; species Drosophila albomicans. The sequence continues at coordinate 4,150,690 of NC_047627.2, read as the reverse complement.
AGAAACACAAGTGAGTTATCAAGCACTTAAAAGGTCTGTGGCCAAGAGCATAATACGAGTATCGCAATAATAAGCCGATATATGGACTGTTAGCTGACGACTGCGAGCTATTAACTGGTTTCCAACTGGACTGGACTCTGTGTTGACTGTTTTAACCGTCAACAGCGACGGCGACAGCGACAGCGACAGCGAACGTCGATTGCTTCTTGTAGTTGTTGTCGACTCATTGGCATAATGCGTGTTAAATCGTAAATTGTGTGGATGTGTGGGCGGCCAGGCATCCCATTCGTATACGTATTCGCATTCCCCATTTCACCATCCCCGCTTTCGTCCCCTTGCACATTCGCCCAATCGCATTTCACGCCTCGGACATCGGAGCTATACGTGCGCTTGCCGCAAATGACACACATAAACAACTTTCAATCATATGAAATGCGCTTTCAATTGCGATTGCGTCTGCGAAAATGAAATGAAACGCGCGACCAAATAAATTTATGGCGATCACGTATACGCAATGTGCTCGCTGACCACATTGAGTCTGTTGAGCCTCCTCCTCCCTTTCCTCCGCTTGAAGCAAGTACATAGTTTGGCTCATAAAACACTCGTCTTTCATAATCGTTTTGGCCCTTACATTACATGCCAAAAGTTGGCTAATTGCAATAGCAATTGCAATTGCAATTGTGACAGTTTGCCAGCATTTGCCAGAGGCTTAACCTTCACCTCACTTCCTTGTATGTGTGTGTGTGTGTGTATTGGCTTGACCCCCACTTACCTCCCTCGAAGTCACCGCAATGGGCAGACACAGACAACTTGTTGCCACTCGCATCCATTGCGTATGCCACGCACGTTCCTATAAACAACATTTTATGCCGCTCTTTATACTCAGTGTGCCCAGTGCTCACATATTTTCAGCTCCGCTCTGCTGTGCTCTGTCTTTAGCGTTTAGTGTTATATAAGAGGCACAGACAATATTCAATTTGTATTGAAATTACCAGCTCCATATCTTTGCTTCTTCTTCTTTCTGTTTTTGTTTTTGTTTTTGTAGCACATATTTTCATATTCCAAACACATTTCTACAACCGTTTTGCGCCCTAGCGCCACTTTAAAGAAAGTGAAATATTTATAAAAACAAAAAAATTACAATCAAATATAATAAATTATTGGCCGAGCCCAAGCAATGAATTATACAACTGACCAAATGCTTTCTGTTCCTTGCTCAAATTTAAAGCTAGAAAAAAAAAAACATATTGTGGGAAAACTTTAAATGCCGCTATTTAAATTTCCTTTATTGCTTCAAAATGTTTTTAATATTGCATGTAAAGTTGGCATCAATTTACAACTAAATACTATTTATATTAGTAGATGCTAGAATTACAATTTACTTTTTCATAGCTCTGTTTAACATTTGGAAATACAATTCATAAATGGGAATGAAAGGAAAAGCTTGCTTGTTGGTAAAGTGTGCAAGTAAAATGTTTATAGGTGATATACATTTTCTTTTATTTATTTTTCTTACAATATTTTTCAGTGGTGACTAAAACGATTGCTTAAAGCATACATAAGAAACTGCAATCAAACTGTCAAATACCCATTTTCAATAAAACCATCAACAAAAATAATACTAAAAATATACCAAAAAATACTAAATTATACATTCGAGTGTGTTCGACTGTTAGATACCAGCTACTTATTTTTGAGTAAAACCATATTCAACAAATATACCTAAAATATATCGCAAAAATACTAGAATATACTATACAATCAAATGAGCTTAATTTTGACATACCCATATTCCATACGATTTTCAATAAATCTAAATTGATTAAATATACCGAAAATATACCAAAAAGTATTATACAATACAAAAGACTGTATCTGGTTTCTCGATTTAGTATTATACTCGAAATATACAATACAGTACAAAATAGACCATAGTGTATACCATATTTTCAGTCAAAGCAACTTTGACCCGATTGGAGTGGGCATTTGAATACAGATACAATACTTTATGGAGTCGGATGCTTCCATATAATAAGTAAAACTATGAATCTATTCCTAATACCTTAATATCGAAGTTAAAATTAGATTTAATTTGAATTGTTTAAAACGTTTGCCTTATCAAAAATTTACAAATTCAAAATAACGTTCTTTGCCTAAAATTTCTTAATACCCAAATACTTGTCTATGAATTTTTCGTTGATACAAGAAATTTGCAATTGCTTTTGTTATTTTTCAGCTTCTTTTTATATATCTGTTGATTGCTTAATGCGGCTCACGGATTATGCGTAAGTAGTTTTATATTCGCAATAGTTTTGCTTGAATGGAAATTTGCCAGAAATTGCAAAGCCTCTTTTTAAATTTACATGCTTATCGATTTGGATCATCTATCGCTCTACATTTGGCACTCACCCCCTCTCTACCAGTATTACTCTTTCTCCTGCTCAGGCTTATGTAATTGCTAGCAGCATTTTAGCCCAAATTGTATTAAGTTGCCACCAATCATCCCCGCCACACGCTTCACTCATTAACCCATTGCAATTTGACAGTTGGAGGAGGAAGGTCGAGGGGTGGGTGCATTGTGTTGGTCTCTCACCTCACGCACATGAGCCGCAAGCCAACAATGCCAATAAATAAATTTTCCACTTGCCATCAGCCATCAACCATCAACCATCCACTATCAGCTGCTACTGTCGTTGGAATTTGGCTCTCTTGCATGCCAACTAAATGGTAAATGGCCAAAAAGGCGGCCCAAGTATAAAACGTTGAAGTGACGAGCGGGCAACGCACAGTCGCAATTTTGGAGTAGCTGCAGTAGCAACGTTTGTCATCGTCTCCGTCTCCGTCGTAGTTGTTGTGGGCGTGGCTTTAACAATTAAGGGCAACGCGTGTGGGAAATCTGTATCAATTACAATTAGCATTTTGCTGGCCATAAATCAGAGTGAGAATGTCGTCGCATCCCGGGGCATTGTTAAGCTGTTGCTGCCTGCTGTTCGTTTGCCTCACAACCAGCCAGGCACAATTATCCTTTCACACCGATGCCAACACTAATTCGTTCACGCTGAAGACGCCGGGACTGCAACAGAGCTTCACACGCTACTACGGCGCTGCCAAGCAGCCGTTGCAACAACCGGCTGAGTTGCAGCCCCAATCAACGGAGGAGGCAGAACAACAACAACTACAACAACAACAACAGCTGGTAAGTTTAAGTGATGCATTTATTATTTTCGACCCCCCATCGATTGGATGGCATCGCCAAAGCCCAAGCCCATGTTGCTTTTCATCCGTTGACCAAAGACCTCGCCACTCTGTTGATTATTGCCAGCCGCTCCCGTTTCAATCAGATCCTTTATCTGTGCCGCTGCCATCAGTATGCCAGACTCCAGATCCTTTGAAGAGTGCTTGAGTTATTTTTAGTTGTTGTGCATACACACTCAATACAACTTACCTGCGGACGAGCTGCAATACGTTGGCAGCCAGTGGCGAGCAGCAGCAATAAAGCGATGCAAAGCGTTTTCATTTCCATGGCAATGTGTTGCACTCTGAGATATTTGGCTCTCGATGCGGCTTATTTAACAGCCAGATTTTGCTAATTAGCAGCTAAAGCTGCAACCACAACAACAGTTGTTACTACAAGTGATGGTCGGGGATCGGGGTCGGGGAAGGGGCGACATCGTTTTACGCTCGTGTTGCATACATCCGGTGCAATCTCAGGCAACATCTAACAAACGCTCACATGTACTGGCAATTAGCCGGCCCCCAATGTTAAATAATGCATCACTCTAAGATTTGAGATCACTTCCGAGAACAACAGCAACAACAGCAAAACAATTGAACAAAACTTTAATTTAATTTCCGCTTGTAAACATTTGCGATTTGAAACTATTTTATTTAAACTATGTATTATCATGCATCTAGCAGAAATTTCGTAATTTTTTGTGATTGCAGTTATACATTTATGTATCTCTTATCGACATCATATCAAAAAATTGCAATTCAAACAAAGACAACATTTCTTTTAGTAATTATTTAACCATTTTATATAATATTTATTATTGTAATTGTTCAAATTGAGTTAAAAATCCAAATCAAAAGTATTTACATACTTTAAATAATTTTTAATTTCCATACCTGCAACCCATAGGGAAAATGAGTATTATAACTTTGTGCCGGCAGGAAATTTATAAAACAGACAGAAGAAGGCATCTCCGACCGCATATATTCATGATCAGAATCAACATCCGAGACGATATAGAAATGTTCGTCTGTCTGTCCGTATGTAACTGTCGATTTCAGATTTCTGCATATTTTAGTATACTTTTGGTATATTTTTAGAATCATATCAATAACAATTTAGTATATTTTGTACTGTATGGTATATTTTAAATATATATACTGAATATACTATATTTTGTATATTGATACAGTGCTATCAATATACAAAATATGGTCTGTAGTATAATTTAGTATATTTTCGGTATATTTTAAGAATAAAACACTGTTTTGCCTTTACTGAAAATGGAAAGCAGGTATCTCACAGTCGATCACATATTACTGTAGCGTTCATATCTTCTTCATTATTGAGAGATTTAATACTTTTTGCATAATTAATTGTCTCAACATTTTCGCAAAACTTTTCGATATATTTCCTAAATAGTCCAGAAAATATACTGCAATTATTTTTATTTTCTTACAATTTTGTATTATTTTTTATTTCCTAAATTGCTTAATGTATTTCTTTTTGCTGACTTTATGAATTCTCTTTTTAGTACTATTTCTTCTCTCTCTCTCTCTCTATTTCTATTTCCTATAATTGATTTCTTATCAGTTTTGGCACTTACTTATTTGATTTCATTTGAAATATTTGAAGAAAAATATAGGGATTTTCGATAGTTATTCCGATTAAGTTGCCACAGAAGAAAAGAGTTAGCTAATTTCAATGGGAAAATCGTAAACCGAAACTTTACATATTTTAATTGAATAATTTAATCAGCTCAATTCGAATCAGGCCCTAAATACTCAATACTGATTAATTCTTTACTCAATTTGTTGACAATAAGCATATTTTATTACCTTTTTATACCCGCTACCCATAGGGTAGAAGGGTATTATAACTTTGTGCCGGCAGGAAATGTATGTAACAGGTAGAAGGAGGCATCTCCGACCCTATAAAGTATATATATTCTGGATCAGCGTCAACAGCCGAGACGATATAGCCATGTCCGTCTGTCCGTCTGTGTGTCTGTCCGTCCGTCCGTATGAAACACTGGATCTCAGAGACTATAAGAGATAGAGCTATAATTTTTTTTCGACAGCATTTGTTATGTTTGCACGCAGATCAAGTTTATTTCAAATTTTTGCCACGCCCACTTCCGCCCCCGCAAATCAAAAAAATCGAATAACAAGCGTAATTTTAAAGCTAGAGTTGCCAATTTTGGTATATACAATAATAACTATAATAGTTATGATTCCTGAAAATTTGGTTGCGATCAGATAAAAATTGTCGAAGTTATTAAAGAAATACTTTTGTATGGGCAAACACGCCTACTTACTAGGAGTCTTAGTTGCTTTAGATGACAATCTGGTATATTGTGCCGTCTATGGTATATTTTCAATGCGGTACTATATCAATATACCAAATATACTATTTTTAGTATTTTTGCAGTATATTTGGTATATTTTGAGAAAAATACCGCAAAATATATTTCTTTTATTCAAAATGGGTAGCGGGTATCTCACAGTCGAGTGCACTCGACTGTAGCTTTCTTACTTGTTTTATGCTGCTTTCGCCAAATCTTCAATTTGAAATCGGCTTTAAGAATGTGAATAGACTTCATAATAAATTTCGAAACTATGATTATATTAACATGCAATATATATACTTTAATATTTTCAATATTATTTCAAATATTAAATGTAATATTAGTTATTTTCAAGCGCAAAGAACGTCAATATTTCATTCATAATGCAATCATTGCAATTTGAACTCTCAGTAACTACAATTTGATCACAGTCAACCAAAGCAATCAAGCTGCGTTATTTGCTATAAATTTCAATGAAACAAATTTTGTAATCTTTTTTGATTTTCCTGCAGCAGCATCGATGAAATAAATAGTATTTCGTATTGATAATATCTTCCCTTTTAATAATGATCAATAAAGTACATTTTCTTGCATATGATATTTTGCATTTATTTGTGCATAAATCAAAGACAACATTTAATTGGCATTTGCCAAGTCTTCGGCGTTGTTGTTGTTGACGCCATCGGAGAAGACATCGCGCAGCTCCTCGAAGTAGTTGTGAAATGAGTCGACCATCGATTGCCAAGCGTTCTTGACGCTCTCGCCAAACTGCTGAGCAGCTGAACTCAAGCGTTTGTCGAGTCGCGGCTCATCGGGATAAACCAAATGGGGTCGCACATCGTCGTACTCATTGGAATAGTCCACCTCGAGATCATCCTGGCAGCTGGCCAGCACCAAAAGCATGGCCAGAAGCAGAGCTAGACGACAGAGTAATTGGCAATTGAGTGTCATGACGTTGACTGATCACCTGCTAACGGGGCATTGTCTCTTTTGTTGTGGCCCGGCAAACGGAAATCGTGCTTCGAGAGATCAGAATCGAGTGATGAAACAAGAACTATGTAATTGCAGTTGCTGCGCATTTATTGTGTTAACAAAACAAACAAAATTTTATGAATTAATTGCATTTAATTGCCGCCCTGCGCTTGTGCTTGAGCTGCTGCGTTTTTGAGTCGGTCGCGCACCTGTTGCATGGCATCCACCACGTTGTCGACCAGCGACAGCCACAAGCCTCTGAAGCGTTCCCCCAAACTGGGACGTTGCTGCTGCTGTGGCGTCTGCTGCTCGGCGAAATCTTCCAGCTGACGTCGACTGCGATGCAACTTCTTCTTTTTGTTCTTGCTAATGCGACGAATGATGCGAGAACGCGACGCATTATTTGCGGCACGTTTGCGTTGTGCGGCCGCCCTCCTTCTGGCCTCGACATCATCAGCCGACTCCGTTGTGGCTGCCGTCATCATTTTGAAGCACGGCGAACGCTTGCCACGATGTGGCGACACCAAATGATCGTGATGGCTGCGTTTCCTGCGCCGCCGCCGTCGCCTCTCATCCGACTCATCAGAGTCGCTGTCATCGCCCGCATTTCGCATGGCATCGCCGTGTCCGAGGTCCGTTTTCGAATGCCACTTGATCAGCGGCGTATCCACATTGAATTCCTTAGTCACCTTGTTGCCATCCTGCATCGTATTCATCAGCTGTTCGCTCACACTCAGCGCACCCAGCGCTATCTGCTCGAGAGGATTCGAGGCGTTGCCGCAGCGCCATGCCACGAAGAGGCAACACAGCGCCAACAGCTGTCGGATCACAGGCAGCGAGTGCATCGTTCAACTGTTTGCCGTTGACGAGCACATTGACGAGCGTTTTATGCGCGCTCGCTCGCGTGCATCGCATCGCATCGCATCGTATTGCATCTGGACCACGTGACGTATGATCGATTTGACACATATTCTCTGCGTTCTGTGTTCTGTGTCACGTGTTGCGCGTGACCTTGTTTACTTAACTGAGTAGCCATTGAATTATAGTTCCGCATTGTTGTTTTTTTCGGGGGGGAAAAAGCAAAACACAATTAGTTTTAGTTTTCAGTCAGTCTCGTTCTCTCGCTTTAACAATTTCGACTCTCGACTTTTGAATTTCAGAATTTCATTTTTCTTTTTTTTTTTGAATTTGTTGAATTGGTTTTTTCTACGCAAAAAAAAAGTACGATTGAAAAATTGTCGTGCGTGCAGCCCAAAAGCAAAAACAAAAAGTTCGTTTTCGCCTTTTTCTCTTTTTTGTTCATTTTTCGCTATGAGAACCGCAAAACGCAGCAAAAATGGTGCTCGACTGGTAAAAGAGGGAAAAGTTGTATCTTATCACTTCTGTGTATTTAATTTGGGTTTTCTTTTTTTGCTTCGCTTGCAGCAAATTCCAAATCGTTTCAGCGGACGCACGGGAGTGCAATATACGGGTGTCTATCCGCAACAGCAGAGCCTCGGAAATCGCCCCCTTAAGCAAAAATCGGAGCCAGTTGTCAACACGCTGCAGCAGCAGCAACTACAGCAGCAGCAGCAGCAGCAGCAATTGCAGCAGCAACAGTTGCAACAGCAGCAATACTTGGCTCAACAGCGTCAGCAGCAGCAGCAGCAACAGCAGCAACAGCAGCAGCAACAATTGCAAACCGTGGGCAATTTGCCCAGCTATGCGGATCAGATGCAAGCCGCCTTCAATGACTACCAGCGCCAGCGATTGGAGTTTGAGCAGCAGCAACAGCAGCTACTGCAAAAGCTCTACACCTACTATCCCGACGTCTCGCAGTCTCAGGCAGCACAGCAGCAACCACAGCAACCACAGCAGCAGATCAATTATAGCCAACGACAGTCGGCCGGTTTGTTTGGCAGCAACAATGGATTGCAGTTGCAACAACGACGGGTTGTGCCGCAGCAGCAGCAGCCGCAGCAGCCGCAGCAGCCGGAGTTGCAATCGCAGTTGTCACAGCCAACAACGCCCAACTACTATTCAACGCTGCAGCACATGGGATTCCTGCAACAGCAGCAGCAAGATATTTTACGCGAACAGCAACAAAATGTTGCCCAACAATTTGCCACCGGACAGAGTGCCCCCAATACCTCGCAGAGCTTTGGCATGGCCATCCCCGAATCCTCCGTCCTGGGTTCTACATCGTATCAGCCTTCATCAGCCGTATCCCATGTGAGATTCAGCAGCGGCAATCTCAACTACAATTTCTAATAACGAAAGCGAAACGGAAGCCAAGAAAACTACGTTATTCTTCTGTAGATTGGAAACACACTCAAATTCGTGACTCATCCTCTATTTTTTTTTCTTTTTTTTTGGAAGTAGCTTAAGTACCATCATCATACAAACATATATACATATATATATATATATATAATGTAAGTGCTATCTATACGCTGTAGTTACAGCTTCTAGCTGCTTGTGAACAAGTCCAAATTGGTAACAGAGTAAAAGCGAGTAATAAATTGTCGGTAGTGAAATTTATATAAAATTTACAACGTCTTTTTATTTATTTTACATTGAATTCTTGGAATATTGAACTTCTTGGAAGCTACATATAAACTTATAGTCGAGCACACTCAAGTGTAGGTTTCTTACCTGTTAAATATGCAGGTAGTATTTGGAATATTTTTGTTTTTTTTCGGTCTTATTGGAAATGGGTAGAGGGTATATTGCAGTCGAGCACACTCTACTGTAGCTTTTTTACTTGTCCATAAGATTTTAATATTAATTAAAGTTCTTTCATCTAATGCTTCTTTAGCATTGAATAGTAAATTGTATTTATCCACTTTCAAATTAGTTCTGTTTAATGAAATTGATTATAAATTCTGAAAATGATTTGGAAATCTTGGTTGTTTCTTCAATTAACATTAATGAATTTTAAGAAGTCTGGAATATTCACTAAACCTCTGAAGTATCTTAGAAAAGCTTTAACGCATTTTAATAGCAGTCAAGTGTTAGATTTGGAAATCACAAAAAAACTGTAGCTTTTTAATGTATGAATGATAGGAATATATAGAAACATTTGAAGATAAAGTTGGAAAAACTTCACATCGGGCTTAAAAGTTATTCATTTAATAACTCAAATTTATACTTCATTAAAGAATTTCTCAAATTTCTTAGAACATTTTAATACTTATTCATATTTTATGCCTCGAAAACTCTTTGAAAACTAAATAGTAGTTAGTTAAATTTAGCAAACCTTCAAATTTGTTTTGCTTTATCAAATGAATTATAAATTTTTAAAATGATTAAGAAGAAAAGCATAGAGCATAGAAAAGCATAAATGAATCTTGAGAAGTTTCTGTATTTATTAAAGTTTCATTCTAAGAATATTTCGTTGAAATTCTGTGGTAAATCTATTTATCGACCTTCAAATTGGTTTTGCTTCATCAAATTGATTATAAATTATGATAATTATTAGTAAGCCTTGGAATTGCATTAGCAAAGGATTCATTAATTTCAGTGCTAGGCAAATTTGAACTGAACTAGAATGCAATTAATTTAGTGAGCTCAATCGAATAATTAAGCTGCATTAGAGCAAGTTTAGAGGTTCAAGAGATATTTGGAAATTCAGCATACTCTTCGTACAACTCTCAGTTGTCTCAGTGCTAAAAGGTCAAACGTTTTTCATAAATGAAATTAAATATGAGCGGGTATTCTCGCAATCTTTTTGATATTCCCCAAACATAAAGGAGTCAATCAAAATGCCAGCAAGCTTCGCATTTCCATGGAGATGCTTTTGCCCTCGCCCTCGCCCGAAATGAAATTGAACTTGAACTTGTGCGGCGGAAGTAATTGATTATATGTAATTGACCATGGGAGTGCGCTGCTGCAAAGTGGCAAAAGCGGAAAAGGAAGCACTCAAGAGTTATAATGTTGTGTTAACTAAGTTTGAACAATTGATTTGTGCTATCAAAAATGTGTTTGCCACTGACATTGAATCTAGCTAATTAGCTAATTAATTGCACATCAAAAGGAAGTCGCAGTCGCAGAACATATAAGTAGACAAAGTTGTATCGGCGGCGGAGCGGAGAAGAAGTTTTAATTAGCGCTTGTGAATGCAGCTGCAACTTATCAGCAATGCGGCATCTTTTGGCGCACTGCATTTGTGGCATTACGCATACGCCCCCATGGCCCAAAATTGAAATGCAAATAGACCTATCGCAACAAGCTGTTACAGAATGTGCAACTGTGTAGCAACACACACACACACACACAGCACTCAACTCGCAAACATCTGACACTCGCTTTGGTAATCAAGTCGAGAGAAGAGAGGGAGAGAGAGAGAGAGAGAGCGTGGAAGGAGGATGACTGGAGTTTTTGGCCATGGTCGTCGTCGTCGTCGTAGCCAGTTGTTGTCATTGCTAGACATCTCGGCTTTGTTTTGTTCTGTCAACTGGGGAAATGAACAGGAAGCGGCCACGCTTGCAAAACACACACATACACACACAGACATATATAGATAGACAGCGTGTGGTCTTTTTGTGTGTGTGTGTATTTGTGTGCTCAAATGTCCCTCGCTCTGTCAATCTCTGCGTTTCATTCTCCTCTGCTGTCTGTTGCGCTGTTCGTTTTCTGTGTATTTTGACCAGCTTTTTTTGTTTGCTTTGTGCTGCATATTTCTGTTTATTTGCTTTCGTTATTTGCTGGACGCACTAAATTGAAATTTTCTTGCAAATGTGCGATCTCCAGCTGTTCCCTTCCTCTCCCTCTCCTTCTCTACTTGCCCCTTGCATCTATTGTGGCTGCTGCCTTTGATAATACTACGTTACGTGCGTGGGCTGCAGCCATTTCACAAGTATTCCCTTCTCGCAGCCAGTACAGTAGTAAAACATTTTGCTGCATTCATTCATACTTGCATTTAATTAGAAAGTCGCACTTTCTGCGAACAGGTTTTGTTCATAAGAAATATAATAATAATAATAATAAGGGCAACAATGCAGCAGCTTATTATGAGCACAGCTCAGCTGACCCACATAAAGTGGCCAACACAAAGTGAGCGGCGGAAGTGCAAAAGTGTTGCGAATAAATAAATACTTTCTGAGATAGAGAGAAATATTTACAAAGCGTACAAAATGTTGAGCTGCATTACTTTACTTTATTTAAAAGCAAGTAAAAATGCTACAGTTGAGTGTGCTCGACTTTGAGATACCCGCTGCTCATGTTGAATATGAGCAAAACAGTGAGGTATTATTCTTAAAATATACCAACTAATATACTGCTAAAGTATTTAAATATATACCGATGGTCAAATCAGTTTGAAATTGAATTATAGAACATCAAATTATAAAAAGAGTTTGGGAAATTCAATATTTTATTATATTTACATACATTTCTAGAAAATGTTGTTGTCAGGCTAAACTTTAATGCAAAACTAAGTTTAAACTAAGTGGACATTTTAAAAAATACAAAGTGTTGTTTAATTATTAATCAAATTAAATTGAAAAATTAAAAAGGTTTGTTGTGATTCTGAATCCCCAATAAAAAAATAATACTGAAGCCTCTTTTTGGGGATTTATTCTTGTAAGCTCATAATTATTACTTGTTATCCCAAAATTTAAATGACGCTTAGCTGTAATTGTCTTTATTAAGCACACATTTTTAGATGCCACGTATTAATTAGTAAAAATAAGTTGTAAATGAAAACTATGAAAACTACTATCAAGCTGTTATTCATAGGGTAGAAAGGTATTATAACTTTTTGCCTGGAAATCTGGTATTTTTGGCGCTTTACGGTATATTTTAAATGTAGTACAAAATCGATAAGCCAAAGTTGATATATTATAATATTTTTGTGGTATATTTTTGGTATATATGATGATATATTTTGGCTTTTGTTGTGGTATATTTTTGGTATATTTATTGAATGCGGTTTTATCGAAAATAGATAGCGAGTATCTCACAGCCGAGCACATTCAATTGTATATTTTAGTATTTTTTCGGTATATTTTTGGTATATATGCTGTACTATATGTGATTCTATTCAAAATAGGTTCGATAAAAGTTGTCTTGTTTGCTTTTGCTTTCACACTTTCACAAAGCACACTTTTAAAGTGATCACTGTATGAAAAAGTGTTTTAGTTAATTAAAATAATTTAGCTGCACAACAACGACAACAAGAAATACGCAAATGTCATTCAGCAGTTGCAATGCTAGTTGCAAATGTTTATGCATAATTGATGAATGAATGCATTTGATTTGAATACCAAGTATTTTCATTTATTGCATTCTGTTTGCTGTTTCAGTGTGGTCAATTTTTCAATTAACTTAAAGATGAGCTCTCAATTGTTTGTCCTGGCTTTGCCTGACTACAACAACAACAACTTTTGTTTAGTTTTGTCAAGTTTATTTACTCGAGTATTTGCCCGGTTTCGCCTAACATGGCCTTGCTTTCCCTTCTCTGCTTCACTTCACTTTACTTCTTCGCTTGGCTCTGCTGCGTTTGGCTAATGCAATTGTCGTGTTTTGGCTTTGAGTTTTTCTTCCCAGAGCTTTACTTTTCTTTCTTTTTTTTTCTTTTTTTTTTTTTTTTTAAATGGCTTTGGCGCTCTCTTATATTTGTGCAGTGCATGTCCTTGGACGCAGGTGTCCTCTTACTTTCCAAGAAAATTTCGACCAACTAAGTATACTGTATATACATTTCTATATATTTGAGTCTACAAGATTATTTACATTTGCCATGCTCCTTAGTCTTTATTTGCATTGTATTCGCGACAAAACGGATTGTTTTTTTTTTTTTTTTGGGGGGGGGGGGAAGACAACAGACAACTGTTGCTGTTGTTGTTGTTGCTGCTGTGTCTTTTGCCAGCAGCTTAACAGACATCGACAGAATGAACTAAGCCAAGTCACGCAGCATGGAGACGAGGCGAAGCTGCTACAGTAGCGTTCCCAACGGTGGTGGCATAACTTTACATCTTAATTGATATCCAGCTGCTTGGCAAAGTTGCTAGCTGTTGCCTGGACAGGAATCCCACATCAATAAATGTAATGTCTGGGTGTGTGTGTGTGTGCGTGTGTGTTTCCACGGAAAAATAAGCTTAGCAAATATCCGCATAACCGCAATATGTTGTGGCTGTTTGGCCACGTTAACGACTCGCTTTTCCAGCGAAAAACCACACTTGTAGATAAACTCAGACAATTATTGTGCACACAACATAACAGATAATACACACACCCAAACCCACACACACACACACACACACACACATACATAGACACAGCTTGCTGCTGCCTGACTTTGTAAGAGTCGAAGCCATTTCCATTTACGAGCTTGTTGTTTCTGCATTCTGTTTGCTTTGAGGTTTCGCTGGTGGCCTTCAAGTCAGGCCCAAAGCCACGACCAACCCAAAAACCATCATGCGTACAATTCAATGCATGTGCCACGCACACACACACATGCCACAACAATGTCGTCGGCTGCAGATGTACTACTACTCATGTTTGACTAACTCTATTTATAGCACAAAGCTGAGCTCAGAGGTAGAAATTCGGCATTTGAATATTGCGTAGTCTAGTTTGCATTTTGATCGGCAGCTCAATTGGAAATTGCTTTCGCAAATGTCATTAAATGCAGTCCTTAATTGCATTTGCAGTTAATCAATGCAGAGATTTTTCGATTGAATTAGATATTCGATATGGTTTTGTACAGCTGATTTATTTTTGGGTAAGTTCCTGACTTCAATTTACTCCCTGCTTATTGATTTGTAATATTGAGAGTCTTCAAAATTACTACAGTAATTTGTATAATCAAAAATATGTTAATACTATGTATGGTATATATGCCAGAAGAATTAATATAAAAATATTAAATAAAAAAATTAAGTTATTCACTTAATGCTACTTAAAAAACAATAATTTGATTTACTTAATGACGTAAATTTAATGATAAAATGATATTCAATTCAAAATTTGTATATTCTCAACTAAAAATATTATTAAAACTGATAGTAAAATCTTGCTGTAATCAAATAAGAAATATATTGGTTCAATTATTTGAATTATACAAGAAGAATAACAGAATTTAAATTTTATGTGCTCATAAAAAGGGTTCAAAGGATAAAGAATAAATTCATTACCTATGGCTGCTTTTAATAAGCTGCTGTCAATACAAGTTGACTGATTTTTTTTCTCAATAACATTTTACATGCAACTTGCGCTTAATTTGCCTGCAGCAAAATACCAACAAAAAAATTGTATGTTTTTCACACAGTGCTGACCAAATAATATTTGCCTTTTATGTAGTCGACATTTGCGTTGACATTTTCATTGTTTATGCTTTTGATTTGGAGCAGCTATATTAAGATCATTGTGATCCAAATATAAGCGGCAAGTGCTATTTTTGACTTTGCCCAACGCGGCGCACGTGGCGTATGCATGACGTCTATTGGTCGCTGGGTCTAAAAAAAAGGGAATGTTTTTGTTTTTTTTTTTGGGGCATTTGAACTTTCGCTCGCTTTTGCCAGCCATTTGGCTCAACGAGTTGGGAGATAGAGAACTTCTATATATATGTGTGTGAGTGTGTGTGTGTGTTGTGAGTGTGATAAATTCCACGCAATGCGCCATAAAGTATGCAGCAGTATGTACGATATGGCAAGTGCTCAACTGGAGCGTGGCATATAAATCGCAGCATAGTTTTTCGGCCATTCATATATCATAGCTATAACTGCAGCATAGGGAACACCTCTCCCCCTCTCTCCCCTCTTCTAGCCGACCCTTTTCGCTTGTCTTGTTTGTTGTCAATTTACGTATACATTTTAAATGAGTTTTTTTATTCTTTCCAACATTTCACATGCATTTTTCTGTACAAAGTAACTTTTAAATAAAACATAAATTCAACCGCGATAAAAAAAAAATAATAATAGTACACACAATAATAAGACATTCATTAGAGAGGTGAGTGTGTGTGTGTGTGTTTGCTCGAGAGACGCGACTTTTCCCCCATTGAGCAGTGCTTAAAAGTAGATTATGTGTGATGCAGTGAAAATTGGCAACGTTGCAAAATGCAATTGCGACGTTGCAATTTTCGCCAATTTGAATTTGAAGTCCGTTTCTGGATGTTGTTATTTTTTAATTAAAGTGCCGCAGGTCACATAATTTACAGTTATACACCGCCACGGATATTACTCGTGTTTATATTTTTAGCCAGTCGCTAAACTCCATGTGCGGGGGAAGCTGATGGTGGTGGTTGCTGTTGCTGTTGATGTTGTTGTTGGTTGGTTGGTTGTGATGGTGCTAATGATGCGTGGTGGTGCTGATAGCTGTTGGCTGGCGGGTGGCGGATGGTGGACTGGAGATGCTGCATACTGCGTCGACGTCGCCATCATCATCATCGTCATCGTCATCGTCATCGTCATCGTCATCGTCATCATCTTAGTAGCCATAGTGGATACCATGGCCAGAGACAGATGTGTGCACCAATGCGGGGGCAGCAACGGCAGCCCTGTGTTAGCAGAGAAAGGATGATAATGATGTTGTTGGGATGATGAGAGACCATGAGGCGATCCATCTCTATTTATAAAGCCAAACGCATTACTCACTTAAGCACTGGGGCAGCGGCCAGATGCGTGGTGTAGGCGGGTGCGGCATAGGCTGGGGCAGCATAAGCAGCTGGTGCAGCGAGTCCAATGCCATGTCCAATCAGGCTGGGAGCTGTGTGTGTGTGTGTGTGTGTGTGTGGGTACAAATGGCATTAGTAAAATGCATAATCAGGGCAACCAAAAATTGGTAGCAATAACTCTGTCGCTGCTGCTGTCTCTGCTCTGCTGCTGCAACTGGAAACTTGGCATAGATGTCAGTTAACAATGTGCCAAAACACGACCTAAACTGTGTCCAGTTTAACAATGAGGCACCTTTAAATTGGCTCATTGTTTGCAAAATCGGAGGAAAGCTCACAGTTTGTCAGCTGTGAATGGGTTTGAGGCATATTTGAGCACATGCTCTCGAGACTGGCGACTGACAAGACGACATCAATCAAATGACACCGCAAGGTCTGCAATTTTGTATTGTCAAGCGAACATGAAATGTGATACGAGCATGTGTCTGTCTGCCGCACAGTGTGACAAAGGTCATCGCAAATAGTTGAAACCTTTAGCGAAGTTTGACAACATATAAACAACATATAAAAAATATATATAAAATTTCTCACAACAAATGGTGGCATTTGCAAATTGTGTCATTCACTTGTAAATGCAAAAAGTTTGGCAACGGTGCAGTGAGAGAGCTGTAAATTTTGTAGTTCATGTAATAATATTTTCGTTGCTCCGGTAAATGAAACATTTGCAAATAATAAAATATGCCGCTCTGAACTTGTGTAATATACATTTTACTCATATGAAGTTTGCAACATTACATTGGTAACGCTGTCTTCGTAAATAGAAGTTTGGCAACTGTGCACATAAATCATATATAAATGCGAGAAGTTTGGCATCAGTGCATATACATAGCTTTAAATAGTTTAGTGTTTGCTATAATTTTTTCAGTGTCCAGGTAAATTGAAGTCTGGAAAGTGTGCAAATAATAAAATAAACTACTTTAAGCGAACATTTAAATTGAAGCCAAGTGCCCTTAAAAAAAAAACAGAAAGAAAACAAGTAGTCTGCAAAGAAATTCGACAACAGCGCCACAGAAGCAAATAGTCCACTTGACAACAGTACAAATAGTTTCCAACACTACGCAAACTTTTTTTTACAAGTGTTGCCTGTCTTGACAGTCAAGTGGCAAAATGGAGCGAGGCATGAAGGTGACGGTGAAGTGCGGCAACGCGGCATTGATAAGCATTGGACCAACGCTCTGTATGCTGCTGTCCTATGCATTGACTGTTTGGAAGGGAGACACGGCGAAGCTGACTTTGCCAATGCCAAACGCCAGTTGTCCAAATGACTGACGAACTGACTGACCCCACACTTGAGGGCGCATCCACATTCCCTCTTCTCATTTTCGTTCTCATTCTCATTCTCGTTTTCGTGCTCGTCATCATCATCGTCCTGACAGTCATCATCATGACGACCGTTGGCGGGCCATGTGTCAATGCTTTAAACTAGTTGGCAACAATGAATGAATGATTGATTATACGACGCCCGCCGTTGACCGACATCCTGGCCAGGCCAGAGTACCTAAAAACGAACCCAAAACTCAGCTCAACGCAACGTAACTCATACCAGAGAACTTCACTTTGTTGTTGACGGTTGTCTAAGCAGAAATCGATAGCAAGCGACAACAACAAGAGAAACAACGTGGCGGATGTGTTGCACATGAGTAAGGCAACGGCAACGGCAACGTGTAGCACGTGCAACACGCCTTTATTTATTGATAATTTATGAGTAATTTTTTTGAAATGTCCATGCGCTGTGCATGTCATATTAAAATAATTGTCTCTAATGCTTTCGAGTTCATATTTCTATCGATTTTGCAGCACTGAAACTAGTTCTCCTTAGAAAACATATACAAATTTGTAATTAAGAATTTAGATAATTTTATAATATTAGAAAATATCTATAAGAAGCGCTTACCTAAAAGGGCACAAAATTACTTTCAGATAGAAATATTAAATCAAGTATTGGGTGATAACTTTAAAGAAAGATTGACAACAATGAATTGCATTTTAAATAGGTATTTTGAATTTTGAATTATTATGGGAAGCAAATTCCTGAACTATATCAAAAAGCTGTTTCACGTATTCTCAAATATTTGCTGCAATTTCAGTATTTGTTTGTAATAGAATTAAATTGAATTATTGCTGCCAAATGCATATATAAACTTGTGTGTTTGATTGCATTTTAGATTTAACTTGAATACAACAAATCAGGCTTATTACAAATTTAAACATGCTTAAAATTGCAAAACTCCTACGCAATGTTTACATTATGCTTGGCAATAATGTACGAAATTATAAATTCAATTCTAGCTTGAAGTCAGCTGCAAAGACATTTGCTGTTTGGCCAGATAAAATAAATAGAAAATGCAGCTTGCAAACTTGTTTACTTTGTGATCCGTCTGCCAGTTGTTTGTCTCTGCCTGTCGCTAGATGGCGCCACTTATAGCTTTTTACAGAATTTATCTTATTTTTGCAGTTGCACTTCGTTTCGCTCCGCTTTGCTTGTGTTTTTTTTTTCTTTTCTTTTCTTTTCTTTTTTTGTGAGTACTGACTGCATTGACCCTTAAGCAGTGACAGCAAAATGAAGTCAAGTGTTGCCAGCATGCGGAAAATACAATAAATTGCAGCGACAGAATAAGAGAGTTTTAAATAAACAAACGCTGTAAAAATGTTAAGAAAACTTTGGCATTTTGGGAAACATTAGTGTAAAAGAGATGGCAAACTACAAAAGGTGCAAAAGGTGCGATAGATTAGAAGTGGGTGGTGGGCAAAAGGAAAGCGTGGTTTTATTTTCATAGACCTACCATAAGCTGGAGCGGCGGCGGCGGCATACTTCACAACAGGAGCTGGAGCTGGAGCGGCAGCCAAGTAGCCATGGGACAAAGCTGGTGCAGCAGCATAGCCGGCATAGCCAAGGCCAAAGCCATGCGAGGCAGCGCCCGACAACTGCAGAGCTGGGGCAGTGGCAGCATAGTGGCCACCATAGGCCAAGGTGGGTGCGGCAGCTGCCGCATAATGTCCGCCATAGCTAAATGTGGGCGCGGCATAGGCACTGCTGCTGCTCGCCAGCTGGATTTGGGCAGCGGGCGCAGTGTGTCCAATGGCATAGCCAGCGGCTTGTGGTGCAACTATTTTTTGTTGTTAGCATTTGAAACTACTGTGCAATCAATCTGTGTGTGTCAAGTGCTGAGTGTTTGAGTGTGGTGCAGTTTGGTGCTCGTGCTTGTCTTTGCATGTAAAGTATTTCTCTACTATGGTACTACTAAATAGTATTCTCTGTGACTTACCGGCATAACCATGTGCGGGCGCCAGGCCACCATCGTTGCTGATGCTGGAGCGCTGCACATGCGACTGCGAGTGCGCTGTCTGCACCTGGCTGGCGTAGTCCGATTGCGAGGACTGACCGTAGTGTCCCTTCACCGTGTGCTCCTGTGTGTTGCCCACCGATGCGTGATCCACGCTGGGTGCACTAATCGAATAGGCCGCTGGGCCGCCGGGTTTGGCCTGAGCGCAGGCGATGGCCATGGCGGCGATGCAGAACACAAGCTGTAAAAATAATACAAATAATAATTACAGTATAGTAGTACTCTATATGTAGATAGTGCTTGCATAAATCAGCGAGTGCGCAGCCTTCGCTCTTCACAAACTCATTTGTATTTTGTTTGCATTCTCCTATCGAACACACTCACACTCACTCACTCACTCACTCACACACTCACACATAGGCAGTATGTATAGTAGGGCTACATAAGGAAATTGCAGGCGCATAAACTTTTAATTAAGTTCGCAAAGTAGTTGAGAACTCAAATTCTTGCCATCTCACTTGCTCACTCGCTCACTCGCTCACTCGCTTTTGCTACAGTCGACGCAATGCGGCGTATGCGTATTATTTACGGTGAATTTGCTGGCAACACCAGCATAGCAACTTTTCTGTTGAGTTTTGAGCTTAGCTCAGCTCTTAGCATATGCTTCGACTTAATGACACATATCATCTGTAATTTAAAACCAGCTAGTGACGTTTTGCTCAACTAAGTGCTCGATATTCATTATTATATTGCGTATACTTAGTTTTTGTAAAACTTTCGCTTAAGTTTGTTAGTACCGAGTAACTTTTACTCGCTAGTTGCCTGGGGCTTTCATATTGTATATACGCTGCGTATACTTATTATTTAGTATGCTTTCTCGTTAGTTGCTTAGCAACGAGTTACACCACTCGTTGCTTTTCAATCACGCTGATTCTTTTATATCTAATATTATTCTATACTGCGTATGTTTATTAGCGAGTAGCTAATAGTAGCGAGTAGCTAATAGTAGCGAGTAGCTGATAGTAGCGAGTAGCTGATAGTAGCGAGCAGCTGATAGTAGCGAGTAGCTGATAGTAGCGAGTAGCTAATAGTAGCGAGTAGCTGATAGTAGCGAGTAGCTAATAGTAGCGAGTATTACCGATTAGCTAATAGTAGCGAGTATTAGCTACTCGGTAACATCAAAGTAAGTATCAAAGTATCTAATAGTAGCGAATATTACTCGCTCGATACTATCAAATAATAGCGAGTATTAGCTACTCGCTGAAATTAAAGTTAAGATAAGATAAAAGTTGCTCTCATTAATATTTAATTTAGAATATTATTTTTTATATTTTTATTAATATTATAATTAGTAATCATTTACTTTTAATTCGCACATTTATTATTTTTAATGCTTTCTCGCTACTCGTTATCAGTTCTAAAATGATGCTAGAAGTGCTATGTGCTGCTTAGGGTTCATCAACAGGTTTGTGGCTGCTTCAGAGTCTCGTCTTAATTATTGTTTTGTTTATTTGCGGTTCTATGAATTAAGTACTCTTTACTAATTCACTCAACAACAACAACAACTCGCTGCTTCACCTATGTATTTGCCTGCTAACTATTATAATTTATTCTCGGATTTGTTTCGATTAACTCGTTACTTTTTGCTCGCCGCTCTTCGCCACTTAATATTCGCTAATTACAATCATTTCGCTGTAATTCTCTTACAAGCGCTTTCCTGCTAATTTCGGTTTAATTACCACTCATTCATTACTCGACTGTTGTTGCTTTAACTGCTTAGATTCTCTTCTTCTTATTGCTCGCCACTTGCTGGCATGGAACACTCAATTGAAATCACTTTCAGGCAAGGGTATTTCGAGTGAGTTTTAGTTGGGTTTATTCAGGGCTCTCTGCTTTTGTCTTTTTGCTGCCTTTTTGCCGACTTTACTTTCATTTTACATTTTATATCCAATTCCATTGAATTTCAATTTACGCGCAAAAATGCTAAGAATAAAAACCAAAAAAAACCCCATCGAGAATTTTCCAAGGGTTTAGGCACATCGGGGAGTTGCGAATGCCTTTTTTTTCTGTATTTAAAATTTATATCATTTTCGTTTGTTCCGTTTCGTTTTCGTTTTGGCCTCTTTGCTGTTCTTTTCTGTTCTGTTCTGTGTTGCTCTGTGCTTTGTTTCGTTTTGTTTTATTTCCATTTTGCCTTGCACTTGACTTGGCGGGGCTTTTATTTGTCTTTGGGTATTTATCTGATTTTAATTAAGCGTAACTAACTGCCCGACAGGAGGGCGCAAAAACACGCACAACACCGAGCCGTGTTGGCATTGAAAAAATTAAAACAACAATTACATAACTTTCACTTTAACGTTGGAATCACTTTAAGTTGACCCTTTGCAGCATCACGAAGGCAAGTTAACTTGGCCATGACGAGTCAGTGAGTCAGTGAGTCAGTCATTCATTCATTTAGCTATTAACATTCTCCATGTTATTTTTGCATTCGTCTATCGAATGTCACATGTCGCATTTGGAGCTAATTAACATTGAAACATCTATCAGCTCGATGGCCTTTGATTAAATACATATTTCGATCAATTTGAATATGCAAAACGAGTGCAAACATAACAGAGTTTGTTATGATTGAAAACAGAAGCTGGCGCATAGAAATTAGCTGGAATTCAATGCTCAATGGCACGTAAATATTGCTAAAAATATAGCAAAAAAAGTACTTCTAAAAAGAACTCCTTTTTAAAAGCATTAATGCGATTTCTGGGCTTTGCATTAGTCAGTATAATTCCAAGTTTTAATTCATAATTTACTCTTATTTTATCAACTTCTTCTATAAGCTTATGAAGTCAAGAAGAAATTATTATTTATAAAGATTATGATATGTATAGCTTGGTAAGACTATGACTCGTAAAGATTGCTAACTATAGCAAAAAAAAGAAATTTTTAAAGTATTTATTCTTAAGAGCTTTAATGCGCTTTCAAAGCTTTGCATTAGTCTGTATAATTACAAACTTTAAATGGTAAGTTGCTGAGGTCATGCTTAAAAGCTCCTTTACGAGCTTTAATGGACAAGTCTACATAATTGCAAGCTATAATTGATAAGTTTTATTCATCATTATCATTTCATCGGAAGTCTTTTCAAAGCTGTTAAGATTCAATGCAATAACTTGAGCCAACATAAAAAGCTGCCTTACGAGCTTTAGTGCGCTTTCATAGCTTAATACTATTGTATTATTATTTGCATCAATTACATTCTATTACGTGCTTCAACAAACTTAAGCCAAGCAGCTTTAAGCTGCTTATCTGCTGATTAAGTCGCAATTAAAATCAGCCTGCCAACGTAATCGATATCGAAATGCATTTCTGCCCCTGACAGATTATTAACACGCTCAAAGCGTCATGCATAATTTAACAAAAATATTTATGCATTGCCAATTAAATGCAGCTAATTGAATCGCTGTCAGGTGGCAGCATTTTCCATTATAACATCGAGTGTTTTTTCCAGCGAAAAAATGCAGCAAATGAAATCGAGCAATTTAACTGAAATTTGTGGCGGTTGCCCAGGACTCAAGGCACTCGAAAGGCTTTAAAGCGGCCAAGCTGAAGCCTTAAACTTTTTGCAAACTGTTGAATTCAACAAAATGCTGGAACATTAATGTAAAATGCACTGCAATCAAAATGCTTGCGAGGTCCTGTCAACAAGGACGAGGATGACAGCAGCCTGCGGCAAGAAGCGAATCGTTGAGGAATTATTAAGGACCTTCGCCAAGGACTGTCACAATAATTTGACACAAGCAAAACAAAAAAAAAAAAAACGAAAAAACACACAGAACACTTGATCACTTGATTACGCACCTTGAATGCCATTTTGATAGTGGTTATTTTATTTTGGGGCGAATGCGAATGCTTAAAAAAAACGATATGTAGCACCGGGCTGCTGGGCTTCGAATTGAAAACTGTCTCAATCTCGCGTTCTTTGCGACTATTTATACAGCTGAATGGAAATTGTGCGCTGGGAAAAATATGGTCCAGCATCGCCAGCAGCCATGGAAAACGAGTTTTGCTGCGTTGCATTTTGGCAAAGCAGGCAGAGTTGAGTTTAGTTTCAGCTACAAATTCAGTCTCAGCTTCAGCTTCAGCCTACCAGCTTCAGGCTGTCAGCATGTCAGCCTACCAAAACCTACTCTTGTGCCCCTCCTCCTCTTCTTCAACCTCCTCTGTTTATTGTGAATGTGCGCAGGCGCGGCCGACGCACTTCAGACTTCAGCGAAGTCGTCGACAACACCCGCCTTATTGTGGTTGCTTTGCCCATTTGGATTGTATTGGATTGGATTGTATTGGTCGCGTCTCAACTTAATTGAAATGACATCAAAAGCCATTGTCTAATTGGAAATTGTTTTTAGTTGACTAATTTCGTTGATCCAGTGGCGAGTCGAGAGGAAATTCCATGCAACAAGACAACAAAAACAACTGCGGCATGCGGCAGCCGGAAAAACACCAACTTTGGGCCTGGTTCAACAGACCAAGTTCAATTTATTGCTAACAAGCTGCGAGAATGTTTTTTTGTTTTCAACCAGACAAATTGTGTAAGCGATAAATCAACAAACCCAACCAACAACAATAAAAAGGAAAAACAGGGACAGCTTTAAATTGCCAAAGGTGCAATTATTAATTAATAAAAATACAAATAAAAATGAACAGAGCGAATTTGCAAAATGTAGCAAAAGAGAAATGATAACATGACATTTTTGCAAAATAATCGTATTTAATCAAGAAAAAGCATTTATTTTCACAAAAATTTGTATTCAGTAAATTTGCAATTAATTTGCAATTATTTATTTAATTATTAGGCTTTAAAAATAGCAAAAATCAATAATTTAATAAGTATACATTACTTATTTTCGATAGATTTATTTATTTACTTACATGTTTAATTAATATAGAAAACAATATAATAACTAAAAGAAGGGAGTGCTAGCTACTAAGGCAATCTACTTATTTGAAATGACTAAAAAGCATTTAATTCCAAAGATAAAAGTTAAAATCATTAAATGCAATCAATTAAATTATTCATCTAGTAAGCTTGAACTTATTTTTGTACAAAGAAAACTGGTAACGTATTTCAATTCATAGACTTTTAAATAAAATAGAAGCAAAAACATCAAATTTAATATATTCTAAAGAAATAAAAATTGTTTAATTTAAGCCAAAATCGAAACACATTATTCATTCAGTCAGCTTAAAATTAATTTTGAAACAAAGAAACCATGCAAAATTATGGACTTGTAATTTTGAAAACATGAGGAAATAAATAATTTAATAAATGTACATTTATTATTATTTCGAGTATAAAACAAATAAGAACATATCCGATATTCATTTTCAATAAAACCATAATCTACAAATATACCAAATATATACTATAAAAATACTAAAATATACTGAAGGCTACTTTTGGTATGTCGATATTATAACTGCACTTAAAATATACCATACGGTGCAGAATATACTAAGACCAATAAAAATCCAAAAGTCATAAGTTCATTTTTTCATTTCTTATTATAAAATAATACAATGTAGTAAGAATTTAATTGTCAAATTTATTGTTATTTAATTCAAAAAACTTATTATTTAATAAAAAAAAATTCTAAAAAAATTTATTTTCTATTCGTTTCTTTTTATTGAGTTGCTTGCCTTCGCTGCATTAAATAATTATCTAGCAGTAGCATTAAAATTCTGTAAGAAATTGATTCTGCTGTTTCATTTGAAATGACTCAATTAAACACTAAAAGTGAAGTTTACAAATGTGGCAACGCTTTCAAAAAAAAATCGATAAAAAAGCTACATATTACATATTGGCTGTAAAATAAATCATAAAACGCGTAATTAAATATAATTAAAATGCAGGCGACGTTGCTAATTGTTCTGGCCACAACAAAAAAATGATTGAACAAGTTGCAGCTGCTGCTGTAGACGCAACTCTCACTTGGCAGCCCCCCACACACACACTCGCACACACACACACACACACTCGCACACACACACTCTTAGGCAGACAAGACACACGCATATTGCATAACTCGAGTACTCCAGTGCTCCACTGTGTGTAGAGTCCACACACAAGTCACGACTTGGGCAACGCATAAAGTGCGCATAAATTGTGCGACCCACAAAATCGAAAGCCAGCCACAATTTAACCAGCGACAACAACAACAACAAAAACAAAAAATGCTAAAATCACAAATCAAAGCACTTGCAAAAAGGCTGCGAATTCCCCCGCTCCCCATCCCCCCGCCACACCCTTTTGTGTGCCATTGTTGCACAGCAGATTTGAAAGCAAAGTGAAGCGAGGCAAACGCTGCTGCAAAGTCTCTTTTGGCCTGGCCTAGTCGATGCTAGACTTTGGCTCGCTGGCAGCCCAATTTCCGCGCCCAGTTGGCGGCGGCTGCGTGAGAACGAACACACACACACACACTCACTCTCAGCAAATCCCTGGCCAACTGGGCCAACAGAATTTTTGGCAAGCCAAAAAATAAAACATCACAAAAAACTGGTAACCAAAGACAGAGACTCGAGAGTCGAGACTGAGGCTGAGGCTGAGGCTGCATTTGTGCAGCACTTGCAAATGATACGAAAGCGAATGTGAATAACAAAATGCGAATGCGAATGCGAATACGATTGTGAGTGTGAGTGCGAACATGAGTGCCCTTAAGTACCAGTCTTAATGAGCGATTAGGCAATGCAAAGCGAGAAGCCAAATTCAAGCGGAGCACTTTTACAAAAGATGACCGACAAAAGAAGCTTAGATTAAATATTTGCTGAATCTTTTGTAATTGAAATTTGTAATCAAAGTGTGCGAGATTATTTACACAGTACACACAAAGAAAAAAACCTGCTAAAATCATAAATAAAATCGTGGAAAATAAAATTCGCCTCTACAAATCCATACTGAAGCCTGTTTGGACCTATTAGACACTGCTAGCAACTCAAATATTGAGATACTTTAGCGTTACCAATCAATAACTTTGCGACAAATTGTCAAATGATCTTAATATTCGAATCATAAAAAGAAGAAATATATCGATAGACTCCATAACCATGAAAAAGATTTAGCCTTAAGTCTAGTAGAGAACAATTCAACAGTAAGAAGACTGAAAAGATATCACATACTCGATCCCCTGATAGATAAATTCAATCTACTGAAAAGATGTAATATATAATATGTATGTAACATATAATAGCAGGACTCATTGGAAAACAGTTATTTCTGTAAATTTAATATTAATTGTAAAATATACTTATTGTTTAATCAGATAGATTAAAAATAAAAGACGAGAAAAAATATTAAATGTAAAAATTAAACTAAAAATGTATATTATTAAATCAAAATCAAAATTCTACAATAATTCTAAATTGCTTAATCTGGAAATAAACTTATCTTAAAACAAGAAAAAAATTCTACAAAAATTCTAGATTAAAATTCAAGATTATTTAAGGACGAAAATAAAATGTGAATATGAAAACCAGAACCCCGCTGATACTCTTGTTTTTGGAATGAAAACATTTGAAAATTGAACCAAGGAGGTAAAATCTTAAACCAAGATTGAATGATTTAAAGTTAAGATTGCTTAAAATAAAACAAAAAATTTGTGTGTTTTTTTAATATATTTATCTTTTGCTATAGTTATATTATTTGTAACACTATTTTTATTTTATATCATACTTATATACTATACGTTATCCAATTCTCTTCCAGTATTTTTTACACTCAGCAGCTGTTTATGTATAGTACGAACCGACTAGAGTTTTTACCCAGGATCAGCAACAACACGACAGAATGATTTGTGGCATCTCTACTTACTGTGCTAACAGTAACAACATCATAAAGTAGGTTAGATTTTGAAGGAAGGGAATTACAACATTCAAACTTCCATGATTTTCAATTTTCGTTTAAAGAATCAAGAACATAATTCTTACATTTGAAAGGTTTTCGAACTTACAAGATGATTTTTTTTAATCTTAAACTACGATTTTTTCAACCTAACACATTCTTAAAGGAGGATTTTAATAGTAAAATAAGATTTTTCTTATTTTAAAATTGTTTCCCAAACTTTTTTTTTAAATCAAAAAGTTTTTAAATAATGATTTTCAATGAGGTTTTTAATCTATATTTTTTCTCTCATTGTGCAAAATATATTCAACTATAAATATTGTTAGTATTCAATATATACACGTCATCTTCGAAAATTGCCGCTATTTAGTCGATTTTTGTAAAATATATTTGCGAAGGTTCAAAGTTTTCAAAGTTTCTGTCTATCCGAAGCCGATTTATTTTTAACCAGAGAAAGTGTGATAGTTTAGAGAGAAAAATCTATTTCAGCTTGATTTATTGGTTTGAAAGTGTTTGATAGATATAAAGAAACCAATGAAGGTAAAAATAATTGAAAATGCGCAAAACAAAGGTAATTTTAATTATATATAAAAATTAAGAAATAAATTATAAAAAAAACCTTAACTTTCAGTTGATCAAAAGCAATTACAACACATAAAATTAGTCCACACATAAGCTTGACAAATCTTTATGAAGCTGCCATGCAGATCCACGCCCACTTAGCCCAACCGCCCACTCTAATTTCTTGTTCCGTCACAAATTTTTGGCATCGACTTTTTCACAATTTTCAACAGCAGCTTACTCTACCAACATGTTGCACTTCTTCACAACCGTTGAATAACAGTTGATTAGAAGCAAGCTTGGAAATCTTTGTGAAGCTCTCCTGTTTGACCACGCCCACTTTAGAGAACCGCCTTCACTTTTATCTCGGCCCGACGCCTAGTCAAACACGCACACACAATATGACTGACATACACACGAATTTTTGGCAATGACTTTTTCAGTGACTTACTTAAATCAACTAACAGCAGCTTCCTCTGTTAATGCATTGCAATACTTTTCAGCTGTGAACAACTGTTTCACAACAGTTGAGTAAAGGTACTCAAAGCAAAGCTAGAAAATCCTCATTAAGCACTCCTCCTTAATCACGCCCTTCACTAATACTCCGGTCCGACACCTAGTCAAACACACACGCATGCATTTGGAATGCATAAAGTAAAATTTTTGGCAAGCCATTTTCAGCAGTTGATAGAAATCATCACACACACACACACACATACGAACACATTCATGCAAATCTAAGCATAGCAATCTTTATGAAGTTCTCCTGTCCGACCACGCCTACTAATTCCATCCGCCCACTCAAAAATCTCGGTCTGACGCCTAGTCAAAAAAAAAAAACAAACAAATTTTACGTTGAAAGTAAAATTTTTGCCAATAGTTTTTTTCACACATCGATTACCAGCAGCTTATTCTGTGAGTGTTGAATGAAAAAGTTGCCATTCTTTGGCTTGACTTGACTTAACTTAACTATGAAAGAGAGAGAGAGAGAGAGAGAGAGAGAGAGAGAGAGAGAGAGAGAGAGAGAGAGAGAGAGAGAGAGAGAGAGAGAGAGAGAGAGAGAGAGAGAAGCACTTTCACTACCGACAACTTTCACATTTTTCAACTAACAGCCAAAAAAAAGATGCTTGATGAATCCAAGATTATTTTAGCCTGGATTTTTATACCCGTTACGCACTGAGTCTGGAGGAATTGTATGTAAAAGGCAGAGGCAGACAACTCCCACCCACATTCATGTTTCATCACCGTCAAAAGCTGAGACGATATAGCCATGTTTTGTATGTTCAACTAGATCTAAGAGAATATAACACAGAATGAATAAAAAACGGGTTTAAGTCAAGAATAAAATATTGAGTAAAGATTATTCAAAAATTTACCAAGAATGTTTATTCTTAAATCAAAATCAAGCAACCCTGAATTTAGTTTGTTTAGAACCAATAAAATTAAAAAGTACCGCCGTCTTTTTTATATATGAAGTCAACAAAACTCAGTATCTAATTTTAAAGGAAGAAAATTCCAACATTTTAAGAAAAAGAAACAACTTTTTTTTTATCGATAAAAATCTTATATCAAGATTTGCAATTTACTTTTCAATCTATTATATCTAAAATATTCTTGAATCAATATTTGAATCATAAAAACATAAAATTCAAATCATTAAGATAATTTTGATCTAAAAATCTTATTTTAACATTGTTCTTTTTAAGATCGAAAAAAAATTCAAATCAAAATATTTTTAATCAATTTTCTTTTCCTATATTAATTTGATACATTTTTAAAATAAAATGGATAGCGTATACCTCACAATCGAGCAGACTTGCCTCTAATTTTCTTCCTTTTCTGTTGCATGCATTAATTTGTTCGGTGATATTAATTTCTTAAGTAATTATTTAACAATGCATTTGAATATATAGATAATTTTAGTAATTAATACACACGTTTAATTCAGTAACATTAGCAATCAAAAGAGTTCATTTATACAAAAAGGGATAAGAAATTTTAATCCTGAAGTGAAGAACATCAGAATACTTGGCTTAAGAAAATCCAGAATTATCGCATCAATAATGTAATATAATTATTTTACAAGACACATTAATAAGTGAGATTTCATAGCTGAATATTAAATTGTTAAAGCTGAGTGCATTTACTTCAAAGTGTGCATTAATTGTAATACTCGACGAAATGCATGAATAAATAAACAGAATCATAAAATCGCCTTACAAAATGTATTTCCCTTGAGCACAAATGCATTTTAAAGTAGCAATAACAATTGCAAATAAGTGCAATAGTTTAATGAATTCAGGAGTAAATTTATTTTCGATTCTGGAGCATTTTAAAGCGACGCCAATTGAGAATCAAACTTAAGAGCAGAAAAGAGCAGCAAAGCGAGCACGTTGAATGAGTTGAAGGTTAATTTACGAGGATAGCTGGATGCCAAAACCAAATGCAGGGAGAAATACAAAAAATAAAATACGCATATAACATAGAGAACTAGCCAATGCTTTCAGTGGCAAGCGTGTGTGACCTTGCAACACCCCGCGTTGCAAGCTGAGACAGCGTGAGTGTGTGTATGTGTGTGTGTGTGTGGCAAAGGATGTTTGCCGTATGCTGTTGAAGGATGACGCCACATTGCGTGCAGCATGGCTATCGCCTGTGGCGTCTGGATGAGCAGCTGTTGTTGTTGTTGTTGCTGTTGCAAGTGCCACTGTTGTCAAGGCAAAATGACAGTTGCCCAGTTTGTTGCATCTTCACTCTCCGCTGCTGCGTAAGATGATGACGATGATGATGATATTTCGATACAATTCCATAACTTCGAGTATCGAGTATTGTTTTGTCTGTTTGGCCATCCATCTCATTTTGGAATGCCAGAACAAATGTTTGTCAGCCTTTTGAAAACCAATCTGCACGCTTTTGTCTTGAAATTAATTTGTATAATTGCAGCGTCAATACCATGACACACACACACCCACACCCACACACAATACACTCACGCTCAGCAGCAACAACAACCACAACAAACATCAGTCAAATGTGCAAGCAAGCATGTCGACATTCGTCTCTCCCTCTCTCTCTCGCTCTCTCTCTCTTCTGCCTTCTCTCCACCCGCCACTCTCTACTCTCCTCTCCCCTCTCCAATCTCTGCTCTTTGCCCCTTTTTGGCCAGCCAGGAGCCGACCGCCTGTCAATGGCCACCACTCAGGCGCAACTTTACGCGTCTATGTGGGTCAAAAAGCCATGGACAATAAAAGAAAATCGGGCAATCAACTCGAAGTGCAGATACTCTATACCACATTTGCATAATAATAACCTCGAGAGCAGCTATATGAACTTAAAATAAGATTGTTTTCCCTTAACTTTCCCTTAAATATAATTAACCAAATAAATAAGAACCCACATAGAAAAAAAAGTGCTGAAATCTAGAATAAGAACTTGTTTATTCTTAAATCAAAATCAAAATTCTTCTAAGAATCCTAAAATTCAAGATCATAATCTTCTTTTAAGAAAGGAAACATTTCAAATTAAATTAAGAAGGCAAAATCTTAAATCAAGTTCAAATGTTCTAAGATTTAGATTGTTTAAAAAAGAAAATAAAATGAAAAATTTATTTATATATGCTTTTATATATATATATATTTTTTATGCATGTTGTTTAATATATTTTAATATTTGCTACAAATGTTTTGTAATAACACCAAAAATTTAGATTCCTTTATTAAAATTAGAATTATTTATTATTGATTGAACAATATGTATAAATTCGAAAATTTTCGACCTTAAAAAAAGATTTTTTGAAATAACAAAACACTTTTTGAAAAACAAAATTTTGTTTTAAAATTTCTTCAACCTAAAAATAGTGTAGTATATATAAATAAATAAATAAATAAATAGTTGAAAAAATATAAAAATATAAAAAATAATTTTTTTATTAACTAATTCTGAGTCGCTATCTAAGATCATCTTAAATTTAATCTTATCTATATTTATCTACAAATTTTTCTTATATTTTTTTTAAACATCACAAATGTTTCTAGGATTTTTTTGTATTTTGTATATTTTTATTGTTATCATTTTAAATAAATTTGTAATTTTGTAACAATTTTCTCTGCTAACAGATTATTTTAATTAATATCATATATGTTACTTTTTAATACAAAGCTTATTTATTTAATAGTAAATAAATTATTTATTTCGTACACTTTTATCTCGAAATAAATTATTTAAAAAAATTTATATTTGTAAATTAAATCCTTATGTTGTTATATGTACCTTTAACTCTATAAGTTATATTGTAGATACATTTATAATTGTAAATAAACTATTAATTATTTAAAATTCTTATCTGTTTATGGATTATGTTAATTAATATCGTTGGCAATGCCTTAAAATAAATACATTAATATTAATAATTTGAAATGAACTTGATTTTTAACATGACGGTTAATAAATTACTTTAAGTAATATCGTTTCTGTTTAAGTAAATATATTTATAAATAAATTGTGAATTTTGTCTGTGAATAAAATACTTTAATGATGTTTTTCAATAAAATTTGTTAGTATATTAAAAGAAAATAAATTCTTAATTTTGTCACTTTTTTGTCCGTTAACATATTATTTAAATTAATGTCGCTTCTGTTGCTTTTAAATAAATAAATAAATATTTGAAAAAAATCTTAATTTGTCAATATATTTAATTTCTTTTAAATAAATAAATTTATAATTGTAAATAAATTCTAAATTTTGTAACATTTTTGTTGGTTTATAATTTACCTAAATTAATATCGTATCTGTTGCTTTTAATAAATCAATTTATTACATTAATTGTAAATATATTCTTAATTTATATCACACCGTTGTCTGTTTATAAATTAATTTAATTAATATCGTATCACTTGAATTTAAATTCATAATTCTGTATTTTGTAATAAATAAATTTATTATACAATATTAAAAGAAAATAAGTTCTTAATTTTGTCATATTTTTGTCTGTTTATATATTATAATAATTAATATCGTATCAGTTGCTTATAAATTAATAAATTAATAATTGTAAATAAATTCTAAATTTTGTAACTTTTTTGTTGGTTTATAATTTACCTAAATTAATATCGTATCTGTTTTTTTTTTTAATTTAATTTATATTACACCATTGTCTGTTTATAAATTAATTTAATAAATATTGAATCACTTGAATTTAAATTCAAAATTCTGTATTTTGTAATAAATAAATTTATTATATTAAAAGAAAATAAGTTCTCAATTTTGTCATATTTTTGTCTGTTTATATATTATAATAATTAGTATCGTATCAGATGCTTATAAGTAAATAAATTTATAATTGTAAATAAATTCTAAATTTTGTAACATTTTTGTTTATAAATTAACATACCTAAATTAATATCGTATCTGTTGCTTTTAATAAATCAATTTATTACATCAATTGTAAATATATTCTTAATTTATATTACACCATAGTCTGTTTATAAATTAATTTAATAAATATCGAATCACTTGAATTTAAATTCAAAATTCTGTATTTTGTAATAAATAAATTTATTATACAATATTAAAAAAAATAAGTTCTTAATTTTGTCATATTTTTGTCTGTTTATATATTATAATAATTAATATCGTATCAAAGAAAATAAATTATTAATTTGTGTACACTTTTTTCTGTTAATAAATTTAAACTAAAATCCCATAGCATATTTAACTAATACAAATGCCAAAATGCTTTGTGTAGGGTATTAAAAAGGACAATGCCTTTCACCGAAGTCTGGTTGTCAGCCATTAGGAAAGTTGCAGTCGCAGTCGACGTCGCTGTCGACGTCGCAGTCGCAGTCAGCGGCGTGACAACACTTGTTTCAATTGCGCCTATTGATGTCATTGTTGTTTTTGTTGCTGTTATTCCCGTTGTTGCTGTTGTTGTTGTTGTTGTTGTTGCCATCCATTGTTCTGGTCTATCTGTCCTGTTTCTGTCTGTCATTGTGGTTAGTGTTGTTGTTGTTGCTGCTGCTGTTGCTGTTCGTTCGGTTCTGTTTTGTCCGCTAGCCGAGACCACATTTGCCTAAATACTCGCCACTGCCAGCCATTAACGCACATGGACTTTTGTCCCCCTCCGCCTCCTCCTCATCCTCTTCTCTTCTTCCACTTCTTTTGCATTGCTATTTTACATGGAATTTTGCACGGCATTGAAGATTAATGACCAACGTTTGCCAACGATGCAAAATGTGCATTTTGAGTCAGTCCCTCGCACATCCAACATCCAACATTCAAACTTTACGTACATTGTGCAAAAGGGATCAGAGATGGGTCAAGTGCCAATTAATATGCAAATAATATTTGAATAATGCATCAGCATCAAATTCAACTTTGACAAGCGTTTTTCGCTCAAGAACATTAAAATCAAATCAAGTTTTTTTCTTTTTATTATTGCTTTTTTAAGAAAAATTCATTTTTTTCTTTTTCTAATTTTTGTATTTCTAATTTCTTTAAAATAAATTGCATATTATTAGCTTACAAAAAACGAATGAACATATTTAATTGCTGCTTTATCATTTCTTTGAGGTATATAATATAATAACAATAACATTTTATTTTTCAATATAATATCTTTGAGATTTATGATAAATATGTATTTTTTTCTATTTATAATTTTTGTATTTCTAAGTTCTGCAAAAAAGTGCATATCATTAGCTTAAAAAAAAATAACAATAGTGGATATATATATATATATATATGCATATATTATTATTATATAAATAAAATTCAATTAACTGCCAAATTCTTGAATATATTTATATAATTTGTAAATTGTTAAATTCTGTAAATAATATTATATTATTAGCTTTAAAACAAATCACAAACAATATAAAAAATCAATCAATATAATTGCAACTTTCTTTTAAATATTTCTACATTTCTTTGAAATATATATATTATATTATAAAAATCAATTGCTTAATTTTTTTAATATATGCTTAACGTTAGCTTTAAAAATAACTTGCAAATTAATATAAAATTTCTGCTTGGGCAATATATAATTTTGTGGTTAAAAAGCAATTGAAAATCTCTAAAAATAATTGCATATCAATTATTATTTTTATGTATTTATTTTTTTTAATATTATATTTTAAAATTATTTATAATATATATAAAATATAATTAGAATTATTCTTATTTAATTTTTAGTTAAAAAATAAATTTCTGAATTCTGTAATTTCATATCATTAGCTTTAAAATAAGCATAACAAATAACATATAAATTAATATAAAATTGGTGCTTTAGCGTTATAATTTATGTAGCCAAAATAATTGCTAAATTTTATAAATAATCTTTAGCTTTTGAAAACAAAACAAATTAAATAGAAAATAATTGATAAAAATATATAATTTCTGTTTTTGCATATTTAGCACACACTTTTTCAATTCTGATAAGCACTGAGAGATAAGAATTATATTAAAATTATTTTTCTATTTTAAGATAATTCCAAAAATGAACAAATTCGTACGAAAAACAACAACAAAAAAATACGAATCAATGTATTTTATCGTTAAACAGAAAAAGTTTTAAGAATCAATTCTAGCTTTAAATATGACGCTAATCCAAAGCAATAAGAATACCCCTTACTTATTTTTAAAATTGTTTCAGTTTCTGTCAGAAAAATGATCTATTTATAAAAAAATAAAATTCGAATTAATTAATTGCTAAGTGTCGTATATAATTCATAAACCATAAAAAATAATCGATGAGCTAATAATATATGAAAATTAAACTAAAAAAAATTTTAGCTTTAAAACATAACGTGCATAAAAATAAGTGCATTACATTATCGAAAATAAAATGTTTGAACTTTTGTCATTGCATATTTTACATGACTTTAGTTGGTATATTTGGTATTACAAATGTTATCGGTTTATCGTTTGCTCTCTCTTTTTTGTCATTTGTCACTTTGAGCCAAAAACAATTTTTCACTCGTCGGAAATTACAGCTCTTCAAAAGCAGCATCAAATTGCAAAAGGATATAAAAAAAATTCTATAAATCAAACAGACGATTAGCAAGGCAAGGTAACGAAATTGTGTTAAAAGTGATAAGTTAAAAGAAAACCAATTAATCAGATTCATAAGGAGAAAACATTTTGGAAAGAAACATCTAGAACATTTAGAGTTGAGACTGACACGTGACAGCAGAGAAAAAAGAAAATGGAGTTCATCAAGAAGAAAATGCCAGAAATGAAGCATTCTTATGGAATTGATGAGAATAAAAATCCAAATACTTTTCAAACAGTAAGTTGAAGTTTATTGAATA
Organism: Drosophila albomicans; assembly: GCF_009650485.2. Taxonomy (NCBI): domain Eukaryota; kingdom Metazoa; phylum Arthropoda; class Insecta; order Diptera; family Drosophilidae; genus Drosophila; species Drosophila albomicans. The sequence goes on along the minus strand of NC_047627.2, from coordinate 4,114,448 downwards.
TTGAATATTAAATATTAAATATGCATAATTTTGATTGATTTTTTGCAGTCAAATAGTCGAGGTCTTAGGGAAGTATTTAAAAAAATACCAACGACTGCGCCAAAACAATTCTATGTGGATCCAAGGATAATTTCGAAATATGCGAATAGAAAGCAAAATGTAATTTGAGTAACGAATTCCGAATTGAATTTGAATTGTATGCAAGCTAAATTATTTGCCTTAGGATCTGAATTTGAGTAATGATTATCAAAAGCAAGCTAACACACAAAACGCTCTTGACGAATCATCTTGGATCGATTCTATAGATGTAAGATAACTCGAGGATAATATATAGATATATAATTCTTTATTTCACAGCTTCAACTCATCAAAAAATTGGAAGATTCGCTGCCGCCACTTGAGGAATTATGCAACACAACTTGTCAACTGCCAAAGGTAAATATTGCAAATGTTTTACAACAAACAATAGTAAAATATAAATCCTTATATAAAGACTACCTTTAGTGCCACACGAAAATTCTACGAAGAGTTCAAATACGAAATTCAAGATGTAAGAAATGATATAATAAATATTATTGAATTGGTTTTCAACTAAGCTACGATTTCAGCTTGTCGAAGAAGAAGCAGTCACAAAACCAGCTCAGAGCGTAAAAGAAAAGCCGAAAAGTCCCAAGATACCGCGTTGCCGAACAAGAATTGTGGAGTCGAAGAGATTTAAGATCCTTACGCTGCGAGAGTACAATTTGCAAAAGGAGAAGCAACAAGCGCAAAGAGCTAAACTAAACAATGAAAATGGATCTGTTTAAATGTACAATGTACACATTACAAATGCCTTACAGCATACTAAGAGAAGTTTCAATATGAAATATGAAAATACATAAATCGAAGATCTCTTGAAATACGAAAAAGTTCCAACTTAAATTTGCAAAATATATTATTACAATTATTATTATCTTAACTAAACCTTTTTTCTACTCCTATTCGTTGAGTTTGTCGTGTGATTAAACCGACAGGTGGCGCCAGTAAATGACTTGGCTGCATCGCTCTTATCAAACTATATAAATTTAAAATGTCTTTAAAAAAGACATTTCCGCTGTCAACTTCTTTTGTTATGAATCGTTAATAAGTTTGTCGCCTGCACCGACGACCAACAGATGGCGCCAGCAAACATACTTATGTGGCAGCTCTGTCAGCCACCTATTGGCCGTATGCTGGCAACACCAAACGATTAGTTAGGCAACCCGTGAATGGATCGCAGCCAACTTCATTGCGAAGCCTCTTCAACTTGTGCTAATTATACATACGTTTAAAATAATCAAGAAACTTTAGTTAAATACAATCATTAAATCTCTCCCACCAACGAAGACGTCAAACTTACATACTCGTTTATTACATGAATATGAAATTTCTTGAAATAAGAAAAATTTACAGTAATATATTATTATTAATCTATCGTTTTACGATCGATTTAATCTTAACAACTAATTTTGTTGGTCTTTAATCGCTAATAAGTTTGCCGCCTGAACCGACGACCGACAGGTGGCGCTGGCAAACATAATTATGAGTTGAGCAAATGCAAATTAATGCATCGATTTAATTATAATGTGTAAATACGAAATTCCCTAAAACAAAAAATATTTTTACAAAATTAATTATTATAATATCATTCTGCGATCGATTTGATTTTGACTACTATACTATTTAATTGTTAATAAGTTTGCCACCCGAACCGATGACCAACAGGTGGCGCTGGCAAGTATAATTATAAGTTTATTACATGAATATGAAATTCCTTAAAATAAGAAATATTTACAACAATTATTATTCTATCGTTTTACAATCGATTTAATCTTGACAACAACTATATATTGTTTTTTTTTTTTTGCTATTAATCGTTAATAAGTTTGTCGCTTGTACCCACGACCGACAGGTGGCGCTGGCAAACACAATTATAAGTTGAGCAATTGAATTTTGGCTTGACAAGCACTTTGAAATCGCCAATTGCCATGCCGCAATCTGCTGCGATTGCGGTTGCGACGATGCTGCACTGTTACGCACCATTAACTAGCACAGCATACACCCAGGTATATATGCTAAATATACTATATATACATATACAGATAAGTGCTGCCAGATACTGAGCTTGGGCCACATTTAAAATTCACCTTCAAATTCAAAATCAATAAGCAAAAGTGCCCACACCTCCAATGCCAGCAACAATGGCAACGAGCAACAACAACAACAACAATGACAACAACATCAACGAGAATGATTACAACAACAACTAGTACAGGGAAACACGCCTCGAAAAAGACAACGTTAAGATTTTTCTTCGCTTTTTTTTTTTTGGGCGCAGATTTTATTCATTTTTTGTGCTTGGCGACTTTTTGCTCATTGTTGATTTTTTCTCTCTGCTTTTCGCATACGCCGCAAACTTCACAGAGAGGGTATGCCAGAAGTGTAAGTATACGTAAAATCAGTTGAATTATTTTCTAAATAGAATATCTAAACGTCGAGCATTGTTCGAGTTGTGTGTGTGTGTGTTTTTACTGCTTTATTATTTCAAAGCATTTCGTGCTCGTGTCGATGCCACAGCTGCGATAGAAACGTTTGGGCGGCAGCCACGCCCATTCTTCTTATCGTAACGAAAAAAAAAAAAATAATAATAATAATAAGAACCTGGGACCACCCACCCATCCAACCTACGCCCACATATCTGTGTTAATTTGTTGTGAAATTTGTGCATTTATTATTGTTATTGTATTACGCTACACAGGTTGATTTTCGTTTTCGTTTTTGTGTCTATTTCTATTTTGCACGCGCTCAAAGAAACAAGAGAGGAGAATGGGGGGGGGGGAGAGGCTTTTATAGATAACAAGATTAAGTATTGGTAAACAGGCAAACGAAGTACAGATAGCTGAATTTGTTTCGAGGCGAATATGGAATCAAATGCTAAATGAAGTCGATGTGGGATTTTGTTATTGTTGAGTTTGGCATTAAGTCAATTTAAGTGTGACCAGCGCACTGCGAATTGCAGTTTAAATATGTATATCTATAGGGATGGGGGAGGGGACGGAGAGGGGTGTCAGACTGACTTATCTTAATATAGAAAGTTGGCCAAAGTCAATTTGATAGTCGGTTTAGCAAGAGCTTTTCCTCGCACTTCTTATCGCTTTTCCCATTCAACTTTGCAGTCTCAAAGTTTCTTTTGTTGGTGTGTGTGTGTGTGTGTGTGTGTGTGTGTGTCAACTTTTGACAACATTCGCTAAATTCTCATTTTTTCAACGCTTCTATTTTTATATGATTGTTCTTTCTTGTTGTAAATAGTCTGAGCAGCAACATAACAATGACAAATATAATAGCATTAATAATTATGCCTGTTCAGACAGCATCTGCTTCTTTTTTTTTTGCTTTTTTGCATTGTACTCGAATGTCTGCTGGACTTTTGAATTGATGGGGTCAATGAACTGAATGATTAAGCATGCAATTAAGAGTTATCATTTGTCGAGGTAAGCAAATTCAATTCAGAATTAAAGCAAGTGCTTTGAAATTTGTCAATTAACTTTTTGATTGCTTTGCTTTTCAGTTTCAGTTTTGTGTGTGTGTTATTTTTTCGTATCGTGGCTTAGCCTATGCGGCGTATACGCAATCTGGCCAAAGGCGCAGCTTTGCAAGTGCCTGTTGCCCAGGAAGTGTCAATGCTTATCTTGCGACTTACTCCAACTCAAACTCAAACTGAGACTGAGACTCAGGCTTAGTCTGGGCGCAATCAAATGGCAAATTGCAGCAACAACAACAGCAACAACAACAACAACGACAGCAACAGCTGTTGGCGGCTTATGTAAAGTGCGTTGCAAATTAAGTGACAAATCAAACGACGCATAAATAATTGTGCAGACCGCGCCTCCCTCCCAGCTGCGCCCACTTCCTCCCCCCCCCCCCCTCTCGGTGCACCGACAGACTACGCAACGTTAAATTGCAACTCCAATTGATGCACTGCGAATATCAAATATGCTGCCGAACCCATAAAATGCGAAATATGCTCAACTTAAATGAAATCCATTTTATTTCATATTAATTTCTAAATATATTTCACATTATATTCAATTATTTGCTTATTTCTATTATGAAATGGAATTATGAATTTAGTTAAATGGGGGAAATATTTATTTTAATGTTATAAAAGTGTTTAATTTAATATATTTTTATGAATATTTATTAATTTGGTATATTTTTTTCAAATAATACAGCACATAGTTGCTTGATAGTAGACCGATATAGTATTATATTTTAATTTGGTATATTTTTAGAATATAGTTTCTTTATAGTATAGTATATTGTTAGACCAAATATAACCTTTGGTATGTTTAATTATTTAAATTTGGTATATTTGTAGAATAATACCGCAATTAGTTGCTTTATAATTAAGTATATTGATATATAACTTTCGATATACGTTAGCATTTAAATTCGGTATATTTTTAGTATGTATATCGATACGCCAAATATATCCTTTGGTACATTTTTAGTATATATAGTATATTAATATACCAAATATAGCCTTCGGTATATTTTTGTACTGTAGCTTTCTAACTAGTTAGATGAATGTATTTATGGAAATCCATTTAAGGTATATATGTAATAGAGTTTTATATATATACAGGATTTAAATATATCAAACTCATATGAATAATTTGCATTATATTTACATATAATTTTAAAATAATTTATTATTTTCTCTACTTAATAAATGTTAGGTTTATTTATTTTAAAAGAATAGTTATAATTAAAATGAACGCTTAAACTTTTACTTAAGCTCTGGCTGCAAAAGCCTTCAGCTTCATATATGTTTAATTTTAAGATAATTTTGCTATATAACATATTCAACAATTCAAAATATATGTATCTCCTTTATATTTATTTTCATTTTATGTATATTAATGTTTAATTTTGAAATTTAAATAATAATTGTTTGTATATCTTCAGTTTGTATTCTGGTGTTCAATAAATTATTGTAATATAAATTTATTTCATTTCATAAAAAATTCAAACTATTCTGTATTTATATTTCTTTATTTATTTATTTCTTTAAACTTATAATCAGGCATAGTGCTCTAAATAAAGAAAAACATATACAAACTTTCTTTCCGACTAGCAATGAAAAAAAATAGAAAATAACATGTAAAAGATTGATACGCTTAAATAAATTCAGCACAGGGTTCAACTCTTTTGAGCAATTAACTGTAATTGAAAGAGTATGCGTAAAACCGGTGACAAGCCGCAGAAAAAATAAAAGCAAAAAAAAAAAAAAGACTTTTGGCCTGATTTCTGATCAAGCTTTAAGCCGCCCTCATGCTGTCTCTCTCACAGCATCACTTGCTGTCGCTGTCTCTGTCACTCTCTTGTGATATAATTTTTTGTTGAGCATTTTGAGCCTTGGCCATTCTCTATTTCTGCGTGGCGACTGCTTTTTTAATTAAATTAGTTTCATTTTTATTTATATTCACAGTTATAGCTAAAATCAGATATTTCTCTCTCTCTCTCTTTAGGCCACCCACGTAGACTCATGGCAGCCATACAAAAAAAGAATAAAAATAATGAAACACAAAGAGAGAGAGAGAGGAATAAATATAGAAAGAGAGAGCGAGGACAAATACAAGAAGAAGAAAACCCTAAAAACGATTCTGATTGGAAATATTTTTGGCCAACGGCGGCAGCTGCTTAATTGAGTTGGTTTATTAGTTTTGCCCAGCCGCAGCCGAAAAACAAAGCGAGGAGGCCAAAGGAGGAGAAGCCCAGGACATGCATCCACAATGCGAAACGAGGTGAGGCGAGTTGAGGCGAGTTGAGGCTGTTCCTCAACTTACGCACAACGAATGCGGCCCTAGAGTTCTGTAGCTGGAAGGAAGCCCTCTCAGACCACAATCAGCGCTGCAGCCAGCACAGCTGGATTGGAGTACAGTGAAACAGCACTATGATGGCAACATCTAATTGAAATTGTAACTTATGTATTTGTATTGTTATATGGTTATGTGGTTATATTGTTTTATATTGTTATATTGTTATATTGTTATATTGTTATATTGTTATATGGTTATGTGGTTATATTGTTACATTGTTATGTTGTTATATTTTTATATTGGTATATTATTATATTGTTATACTATTATATTGTTATATTATTAAATTGTTATATTGTTATATTGTTATATTGTTATATTGTTATATTGCTATATTGCTATATTGTTATATTGTTATATTGTTAAATTGGAGTACAGTGAAACAGCACTATGATGGCAACATCTAATTGAAATTGTAACTTATATATTTGTATTGTTATATGGTTATGTGGTTATATTGTTATATTATTATATTGTTATGTTGTCATACTGTTATATTGTTATATTGTTATATTATTATATTGTTATACTATTATATTGCTAAATTGTTATATTGTCGTTGTTATATTGTTATAATATTATATTGTTATATTGATATATTGTTATGTTGTTATATTGTTATATTGTTATATTGTTACATTGTTATATTGTTTATATTGTTATATTGGTGTATTGTTACATTGTTATATTGTTATACTATTATATTTTTAAATTGTTATATTGTTATATGGTTGTATGGTTATATTATTATATTGTTATATTGGTATATTGTAATATTATTTGTTATATTGTTATATTGGTATATTATTATATTGTTATACCATTATATTGTTATATTGCTATATTTCTGTACAGCTATATTGTTAAAATACCAATTATTGCAAAATTAACAATACCACCAATTATTAATTCTACATTTTTTGCTTGTCATAAATAATTTAGTTTCCTCCTATTGTAATAAAAGTTAACATTTGGATGTTATGTTAACATTGGAATGTTATGTTAGTTAACATTGGAATGTTACGTTAACTTTGCGATGTTGTGATAGTCGCTTGTTTTTTAATAGAATTTTGTTAGCTTTCGATTTTTTGAGAGTGGTCCTTTTTTAAATTTCCAGCTGAATATTATATTATTATTATATATATTATACGTACGCATACAATATATTTTATACAGATATAATTATTGTATCTCTATATAAATATGTTATATAGGAAATTTAAGCTTATTTTAATTAGAATTAAATCGCTATTAAAAAATATTTTATTATTTTTATTCATCATTACAATTAAACTTTTATGTTAATAAACATCTTATTGAAGATATTTCTGTGTTTCTCTTTAATTAGAATTTACCTTTTTTTAAGAAATCTATTTCTTTACAAAATATATATTTATTTCGTTTTAATTGTAATTGAGAAGTATTTGAAGTGTGACATATTACAAAACGCTCAATCAGTGCCTTTTTTTTTACTAATTGAAATGTTATTACAAATATTAACCAAATAAATAGATTAACAAAATTATCGCATATTTTATTCATTCAAAATATTTTCAACTAGTTTAATGGTAGTTTTTCATTGTAGCTGTGGTGCGTTTTAAGCACTTCGTACTGTATTCAATTGAATTGTTGTGGCTGAATTGAACACTGCAGCTGGCATTGCCATCGATTTTTGTGATGGAGAAGGACACTTGACTAGGCTTTAATGGGATACTTGTGGCATGATTAGGCGTAAGCATATTAGGCAATTCTAATGCGCATATCATGACTAATTTCAGTCAATATTTTAGAGCCACACCTGAGTAATGGCCAAAAGCGAGCAAGTGAGGCGAGGCGAGGCGAGGCGAACACACGTGCCACGCCCAAATGCCTAATCGGCTTGTGACAAAGACGTAAAAAGCAACAGCTAGCTGGTTAGAAGAGAGAGAGTCAAGAAAATCGTAGTACTTGCCACCATAATACATACTCGTAAATATATCTAGAGCTGAGCATAGGCTTCATATTGTATAATTTATGAATCGATATCGTTTTGTGGATTTCCGCTTTGATAGCATCGCCTTCTTATGTATTCAATGAGTTTACCTAGCAAAAACAAAAAAAAAAACACTAAGAAAGCTACTGTCGTGTGTGCTCGACTGTGAAATACCCGCTAACCATTTTCAATACCACATTCTACAAATATACCATATTAATATACCGAAAAAAATACAGATATACTCGTAAATTTGTGAACAGCATGCATTAATCGAAAACCGCGAATTAATATTAAAAGACGCTGGACAGCTCATTAAGTTAACTTAAAATATATTAGCTTATATGTATAAGAAGATGAAAAACAATTAAATACTCGATAAATATGCTAATAATAAGGTTTTGAGCAGAGGAATAGATTTACTAGAGCAAACTACGTTATTAAGATTATTATAATTCACACATAGAATACGGAAGGGATTATGGCAAGCAAAGTTAGTAGTTCTACGAGAAATGAGAAGAGGAAGAAAATTCCTAGTGATCCTGACCGGAACTGCAAAGCTAATTTTACTTAACAGCTCCAAGGAGTGTCTATTCACCATTTCTTAGTCTCTGTACAGTTCTCTTGCATAGTTCTACGATCAGAAAGAGAAGGAAGGTTTAGTAATAAAAGTCTACAGCGATAAGGTGGTAATCTAATATTAGGATTCCAATTTCAACTACGAAGAGCAAATAACAAGAATTGTTTCTGCACCGACTCAATCCTATCTTGATAAACCCTATACTGGGGATTCCAGACAAGAGATCCGTACTCAAGAATTGGATTTTGGTAATAATGGATCGTTAAACTCTTTCGACCAGCGTTTTATGAATCCCAGCACACCCATGGCCTTCTTTACAGCAGACAGAATATGTTTATCACATTTAAGCTTTGCATCAAGCAGAACCCCCAAGTCATTCACAACTTCAATTCGCTCTAAAGAAGTATCATATAAAACGTAGTTATTTACCTGGGAAGAACCCGTACAGAATGTCATAAACTTACATTTATTGCAATTGAGATGTAACATATATAAATATAATATGTAATAAATACTATATAAATATAAATCGTAGCGCATACCGAGGGCTATATTTGGTATATCGATAAAGAGCAAAAATTACAGAACGTGAAAAAAGTTCTCCTATAGTTTCTGAGATCTTGATGTTCACACGGACAGACAAATAAATATACCAAAAGAAATGCTGAAATGTACCGAGGGGTATATTAGGAATATCCGCTAGACCACATAAATATATCGAAAAAATACTGAAATATACCAAAGGCTATATTTGGGATACCTGCTAGTCATTTTAAATAAGACAATTTTACAAATAAAGCAAATTAATATACCGAAGAATATACTGAAATATACCGAGGGCTATAATTGGTATATCGATAAAGATCAAAAATTACAGAACGTGAAATCTTGATGTGCACACGAACAGACAAATAAATATACCAACAAAACACTGAAATATACCAAGGGGAATATTAGGGATATCCGCTAGACCACATAAATATACCGAAAACATACTGAAACATACCGCGGGCTATATTTGATATATTGATACAGAGCCAAAATAAGAAATGCTTTCAAAGAAATGCTGTTATAAAATTATAATACCCTTTTTCCTTACGAGTATCAGGTATAAAAACACTTGAATGCCTCCGGAGTCGTCGTGTCCTTCGACACCATTTCAGGATCATCATCATCATCATCATCTTCATCTTTAGCGGCAGCCAACACAATTTCAACTCATTGATATGCCAAGCGATGTGGTCACGATTGTTGCTTCTGCTCAAACTTCTGCTCCATATGTGGCTCCCATGAGGCCAAAGTTGTCTCTCTCTTTCTCTCGATACCTGAAGCCAGCTAACTGTGATTTCAGACTCGTTAATTGCGTATACGCAGTGAGTGTCTGTCAGTCGCTCACTCATTAAAGGCAACCCAAAAGGAGTGCTGCAAAAAAAAACAAAACAAAACATAAACTTAACTTGAATTTGCAGAGAAAAACCCAACCCAGACAACCGCCACACGAAATGCAATTAAGGTACGCACGACCCGCAACAATTTTGACCAAATTCGCGAGGCCGAAAGCACTAACTAAAGTACGACAACAACAACAACAACCACTACCACAACTACAACAACTTCCACAACACCTACGGCAACAACAAAAGACAACAATCGACGTTGTCGGCGCCGGTTTGCACTTTGCACACTTTGAACATGGCCAACTAGTTTACTATACGAGTATGCGGCGGTTAATACGCTTTCTCTCTGACAAAGAGTCGCTTCAACTGCACAACAAGTTGGCGCCGATGCAATCAAATTTGTTGCAAATAATTATGCGTGTTAGTTTAAACTTGAAATCGTAATTTCATTATAATCCATCAACTTAAGTAATATGTTTTTTAATGTTTTATGGAAAAAGTTTTGAAATAAATACTCATTTTCTATAAATATACCAAATTAATATACCAACGAAATACTAAAATATACAGAAGGCTATGTTTGTTATATCTCTCTAGTATTTTACAAATATAGTAAATTAATATACAAAAAATAATATACCAATATATATCACTCGAGTATTCTACAAATATACCAAATTCATATACGGAAAATGCTAAAATATACCGAAGGCACATAATCGAGCATTCTACGAATATACCAATAATAATATACCAAAGAAATACTTATATATACCAAAGCCTATATTTGGTACATTACTAAAGTGTTGCACTAACATATCAAAGTAATATACTAAAAAATACTGAATGCTATATTTTGTACATCGCTTTAATACTATATAATAATAACATGGTGCATAAACCATCTACCACATTGTCGACCAACCCACCTTAGACACCATAGCGACAACCGTTTTTTGCTATACGAATTTGTTTCTTAAATACTAAATAAAATACCAAATTTTCAAAAATCATTAATATTGTAGATAGTGTTGAATAAGTATTATAATGTTAGTCCAAGGCATTAGTTTCTAGTACTTTAATACTTTTCAATGGATCATTATATCATATCTTATAGCTTAGTAAATAAATAAATAAATAAATAGAATTTATAAGATGGTAAATAAAATAACAATACAAACTTTACAAAGAAAGGATATTCAAAACTTAAATGAAAGAATAAACATTTTATTGACATAATAATTGTAAATAAATTTAACGCACTACAAAAAACAAAAATGTTAAGTAAAATTGATTAAAAAGATTTATAAAAAATGATTTAAAAAATAGACTAAGAAAAATCATTTAAAAATTGCACGAAGTTTGGGCATTATCGAAAAAAAAAAATAAAATAAATAAATTTTTCACAAACAAATAAATTATTCAGAAATTAGTATTTATTAAGGTCAAAAAAAATATATGAAAATTGTAAATATTCACAAATTAATTTTGTTTATAAATTTTTCATTAGAAAGAAGAAGAAAAATAAAGTGCAAAAATTATTTCAAACGAAACGAATGCAAACTCAAAAAAGAGCAGCAAAAAAAAATTTGCATTAAAAAAAGAGTGAAAATAAAAAAGATAATGCTTGAAACGAAAGATAATATTCAAAAATAATTGATTTAGGAATGTACATTAAAAAATTCTCTCCAAATAATATTTAAAAATCAAGTAAAAAACATAAAACGAAAGGAAATAAAGGAATGAATTTAAATGCCAAATTGAAGCTTAAGTAACATAAATTTTAATATGCAGTTAATATTACTTAAACTCTAGATTTAAATAGCTCAACTAATGCGTTGCGCTAATGCAATATGAAAAGTGAATGAAAATGCGCGCAAGCATGAATTACACATAATTTGGTGTGAGCTACGCAACGCGTATACGCACTGTGTTCCCCCTGCGGCAGTAGCGGCATGTATTAATTGCCAAATTACACAGAAGTGGTTGCAAGTTGCACTTTCGAGAGTGTATTAAATTGTTGGCAGCAATTTTTTGCTGCTATTGTTGTTGCTGTTGTTGCTGCTGCTGCATTCGCGTTTTTGCCGGCAGCCCCAAAAAAAGAGAGAAAAACCTGAACTAACTCAGCAAAACGAACAAGTTGGCAAGAGGGCAAGTGTTTTGGTCAGCATTGTTAGTGTTTGTTGTTGTTGCTGTTGAGGGTGTTGTTATACCCGCAATCCATCGGGTAGAAGGGTATTATAAATGTATGTAACAGGCAGTTTTATTGTTCCTGATTTTGAATTTGTTCTCGATCAGATAAACATTGCACAAGGTATTTAAGAAATGTATTTGTATGGAAAAAACTCTATGGTCTATTTTGCATGTAGTACTTTATCAATATACTATATATATACCTTTAGTCTATTTCAGTATTTTTATGATATATTTTAAGTATAGTACAGCACTGTATGAGAAAAAACTCTATCGTGAATATAGCACCATATAAATATACCAAATATAGCCTTTGGTTTAATTTAGTATTTTTTTGGTATATTCATTTGGCATATTATAATAATAATACCGCAATGTATGAAAACAAACTTCATGGTATATTTTTAATGCAATACTTTATGGTATATTTTGAATGCAATTCTATATAAACATATATACTAAACATAGCCGTTGGTATATTTTAGTATTTTGGTGGTATATTAATGTGGTGTACTATTAAAAATAATACCGTACTGCATAAAAAACACTATGTATATTTTGAATATAGCCAAATATAGCCTTTGGTATATTTTAGTGGTATATGAATTTAGTATATTATTAGAATAATACCGCACTCTAAGGGGAAAGGCTATGTGGTATATGTTGAATGTAGTACTATACCAATATACCACATAGAGTTCATGGGACAATTTATTATTTTGTTGGTATATTATAGGAATAATGCCGTACTATTTTAATACTATTCAAGGGGTATCGGGTATCTCTCAGTCAAGCCCCCTCGACTGTAGCTCTCTAACTTCATGTTGTTGTTGTTGTGGTTGCTGTTGTGTTCGTTGTTGCTCTTGTTGCTGCTGCTGCTGCTGTTGTTACTGCAGATGGTTGTTGATGGCGTTAGTGGCTTGCAGGTCGTTGTTAGCCAGATCGCTTCCAGGCCACTTCACTTTATTTACCGTTCGCCACAGCATTAAGTGCGAAAGCGGCGCCAAGAGCAGCAACAACAACAAACGGGTTGAGCTGCTCTCATTTTTTATGGGCAGTTTATTGAAAAACCCGACAACCTGACAACCCACAGAGCCAAATCCAAATCCAACGCCAAACGCAAACGCAAACGCTTTCAGGTGATAGAACTCCAAACGTTGCGTAAGGCGACGACGACGACGACGACGACGTCCGTTAAATGGCCAAGCAAGCAAGCAGCAGCGAGTCAAGCTGGGGAAATGACCATTGCCTATTGCCCACTGCCCATTGATCCGGCCATTGGCCGAGCTGCTTGCACTTGCACTTCATTCGCTCCGCTTTCGTTCCCATCTTCGTGCCTTGGCTTTCGCTCTTTGTTTGGCGTCCCGGGCGATTCCTTTTATGCCGCATGGCGAGGCACGACAGCCAAAGGAAGTGGCTGCAAGTGCCGCAGTCAAGGAAGTGCTGCAGTCAGCTGAAGCACGCGGAAATTTATCAGTTGCCTTTTAGGCGTTGTCTCACACCTTGCAACTTGCCACTTGCCACTTGCCACGTTGCATGCCACAGAGTGCCCTTTATTGCCTTTAATCTTATAGAACCAAAACTCATGCACATATTTCATTACTAGCGATTTCACTTGTGTTATTTATTTTATAGTATTTTAAAATACTGAATAACTAATCGTAGAATTATTATTATAAAAAGGTAGTTTGAGTATTTTAAATACTAACAGTATATTTAAATACTAACAATAAATACTAAATTACTAATCGTATAATTATAATTATAAATAAGTATTATAATAACAATTATTTAAAGTGTACAGAGTTCTATCTAAATTTACAGTATTTTAAAATACTAAAAATAAATACTGAATACTAATCGTATAATTATAATTAGTTAGGTAGTTTAATAATCATTATTTGAAGTGTACGGAGTTCTAAATAAATCTACAGTATTTTAAAATACTAACAATAAATACTAAATTACTATTCGTATAATTATAATTATAAATAGGTATAATAATAACAATTCTTTAAAGTGTACAGAGTTCTATATAAATTTACAGTATTTTAAAATACTAAATATATATACTGAAGACTAATCGTATAATTATAACTTGTAAGGTAGTTTAATAATCATTATTTGAAGTGTACGGAGCTCTAAATAAATCTACAGTATTTTAAAATACTAACAATAAATACTAAATTACTAATCGTATAAATATATTCATAAATAGGTATTAAAATAACAATTCCTAAAAATGTATAGAGTTCTATATCAGATTATAGTATTTTAAAATACTACAAGTAAATACGTTATTTAGTACTCGTATAATTTAAATATTTATAGCTAGTAAAATAACATTTCTTTCAAGTGTTTAAAGTTCTATATTAATAGACTACGTTCCTTATTAAATTTGTATTAATAAATTATATTTAAATTGTAAAAGCTATAACTACATTGTGACATATATATTTATTATGAAATCAGCAAATTTCAATTTTGGAAATACATTTTTTTAAATTGTTATTTAAAAGAAAAAATAATACAACTAAATAATTTAATTCGATTTAATTGTATAATTTAACTTGATTGAATTGTATTTAATTCAGTTTTATTTAATTTCCAACGGTTCTCATTTTGCAGAATTGCAAAATTGCAAAAACATAAAAAACAATTTCATATCTAGCTTCGACTGAAATGTGTTAAATTTATGCAAGCTTATTATTATTGAGTTGTATATTCAATTATATTATAAAAAAAAAAAAATTGCAATAAATTTATTTTTTTATTTATTATTGATTGAATTCAATTTACTTAGCTAATCAATATTTTTGTTGCATGTTTATGACACAAATACTAAAAATTAATAAATGCATTCAAACTAATTTTAATTGATTTCCATATTTAATTATATAATAAACAGCGCATCTTAAATATTTCCCATTCGGATTAAAATGATGCAACCAATTTATTTTAATTTGATACATTTATTTAATGAACAATACAAAGAGTGCAGTTATAATAAATGTTATTGAAGACAATTTTAGGTATTTAATTATTTATGGTAATTATGCAATATTATGCAACGCTCTTTAAATGCCGTTAACTAATTATTGCATCGCTTAAGGGATCAATTAAAACCGCAGAGGGCTTAAATAATCGTAACAGAGTTTTTACAACGCGAGTTATTTGAGTTTGAGTGTTGCAAATACAACATTGTTGTCGTTATCACCATTCTGTTGGTCGGCTTTAAAGCATGCTATATTCGGACATGCCACAGTAAAAATTCATTATAACGAAACATTCGGTCAACAAGTAATCATGAAAAGTATAATTAAAAATAAAGAGCAATACAACAAAATAATAATAATAATAATAATAATAATAATAATAATAATAATAATAATAATAATAATAATAATAATAATAATAATAATAATAATATAATAATAATAATAATAATAATAATAATAATAATAATAATAATAATAATAATAATAATAATAATAATAATAATAATAATAATAATAATAATAATAATAATAATAATAATAATAATAATAATAATAATAATAATAATAATAATAATAATAATAATAATAATAATACCAAATGACAAAATATGTACTATATATGCAAAATTTAATATTGACAAATACTATAAGTATTTCAAAAGCTCTGGCTATTTACTTAAATCATAAACAGAAACTGTTAGTGAATAATTCCGCTATTAAAAATAAAAATATTCATTATAATACTGTGCTATTGAATTCGCTTTTGAATTTAAGCGCCAAACTACGCAGCTACAATCAAAAGCGACAGCGACAGCGACAGCGCTGCCAGCTGTGAGCGAAGTCGGGCAAAGCTCTCGCTTTGTTTACAAACAACGTGAAAGCGAAAAACAAAACAAAAAGCTTTGGCCGGCATTGTTGTCGCTTGCTCTCTCGCTCTCCCTCTCACTCGCCTTACTGTGCGCTTCTCTTTTGTTCTCTTTTATCGTAAAGTGCGCTTGCGCGTCAAATGTCAAAAATTGCAAGTCAAAATGTAAACGAAAGAAAAATTGTGTGAAAAGCAACGGCAACGACAACGACAACGACAACAGCAACACACAAACACACACAGCGACACACACGCGGACAACACAGAAAAACGCAAAAGACACCAAAAATAATTAAAACGAATAATGAGAAGAAGCTGAACACGAGCTAAGCATATGATAAATTAAAGTCGATTGAATTTTTCGCCAGACGTCACAAAGCATTTCACATACGCATTTCGTATTTTGCATTTGTCGCGTAAATCGAACTGAACTAAATACAAAAGTTTAACAATTTTCCACTGTTTTAAGGCATTTGTTGTTTTTGTACTCTATATTTGTGTTTTGGAAAACTACTCGAAATACTCGAAATATCTACGCAACGTTGTGTTATGAAATCGTGCGTGTGTGTGAAAAAAGAAAACTAAGCAACAATTACTATTGAAAACAAACGTGCAATTTATTCCATTTTCGATTTTCCAACCTCGCCCCGCAGCAATAACAATAACAAATCCCCTGCGCTTGCAATTCAGGTAGAATTTTTGTATATTAGTATTAAAAGTGCAACCTCAAGCAAGCAAAAGTTTATCTATTTAGTCAAAAAATTGTATGGTGTGAAAATTCGTTGCGTTTTTCGCTGCTGTCTCTGCTGATGACTCATTGAGTGTCCAAGTGTTTGTTGCTATTTGCTATTGTTGTTGTTGTCGTGTTCGTTATAGTTGTTATTGTTTTGGCCGCACGCAAAGGCCGCTGGAGGCTTATTTTTAGACCCACCCCCCCTCCTTAAATTGTACTCAT
The DNA here is from genome assembly GCF_009650485.2 of Drosophila albomicans. NCBI lineage: Eukaryota > Metazoa > Arthropoda > Insecta > Diptera > Drosophilidae > Drosophila > Drosophila albomicans. The sequence continues at coordinate 4,097,587 of NC_047627.2, read as the reverse complement.
TATTTGAACAAACGCTGAACGGGACTTGATAGATCGATATATTCCACTTGAGTTTGTCATTTTAAAAAACAAAAAAAGTGCAAAAAAAAAAGTGAAAAAACTAAACTCGTTTTAGCAATTAGCCGGCGCAACAACAAATAGCAACAACAACAGCAAATGGACATGTGATAAATGTGATTTATTTTCTTCACCCAGCGAGAGTCAGCGGCTTTCAAGCAAATTTTCGTTGCATACTTTTAGGCTGTGCCTGTAAATCGCTTCAATTCCTTTATTTTTTGGTTTTTGTTATCGTTAATGTTTTGTTTTGTTTTGTGTTTGAGTTAATTATGACTTCACACTATGTTTACACGTCAAGTGTGCGTTACTCAATTTTTGTTTCACACTTTCGGCAACTTTCGTAAACATTACTTACTCGACACACACTTCAAAGTACATTCAATAAATTGTTTAGTGTACATATCGAATTAGAGCTTATTACCTTTTGTTTCGTTATCATGTTTTCATTTATTTTTCGGAAATAACTAAAAATTTAATTGTAATCGCAGCATCGCCTTCACACACACACACACATTCACAGAAACACATTCACACACACTTAAAAACAAACACACGCATATTCATGTAGAAATTGGAATATAGTTTTGGATGCCTCGATGGCTCTTGTTACTTTGCCGCAATTGTTAAAGAACTTACGCAATGCTCCAAACACTTTGCAGTTGATCCCTTCAAAGAAATCCGCATTATTAATAACTAGCGCATCAACAACAATTACAAGCAGAACAACAACTCAAACAGACAAAGAAAACACAAGAACAACAAGAACAGCAGCAACTGGCAAAGCCCAAATAACGAATTACGTCGCACAGCTGCGTCAACTGAGCAGCTTCAGCTTCAGCAGCCGCAGCAACAGCAACAACTATAGACGCAAGAAGAAGAGCAGCAAAGGCAAAAGCTGCGAGTACAGCAGCACCTATGCAAGCTTAGGCAAAGCACCAACAACAACAACAACAGCAACCACAAGAACAACAACAACATCGACAACTATGTCTCAAGAGGTGGCGGCCGTGGCCGGCATGGCAGAAGCTCAGGCTCAAGCTCCGTTCAGCGGAGAGTACTTTGACATGCCCCCCTTTCACGTAAGTACGAATGAGATAGCGCGCGCGAGAGAAAGAGTAACATTCACGCATACATAAGTGCATATGTTACATGCATGCATAAAAGGGACAAACAGACAAGACAGACAGACAGACATACATCAATCAGCTGCAGCAAAGCTCATTAGCTTGCAGTGTCAATTGTGTCAGTCTTACACACACGCACACACAAGCACACACTCACAGACATCCTCTTACTCACTCACACAGGCTTGGACGTGTGAGAGCAAAAGATTTTTGTACTGTGCTGGATGTTCTTTTATGCACTTAATTGCTTTTACTGCACCGCCTTCTACTTAACATCCACTTCCTTGCCAATCTCTGTCGCATGTTCTTTTCTCTATTCTCTTTTGTTGTTGTTGTTGTTTTTGTCTTTATTATACACACGTACTACCTTTTGTAATAGGCTGTGTAAGTGCGTGTCTTGGTGTCTCTGTGTGTGAGTGTATTTGTTCAGCATAATACTGCACTAATTTCCCCATGTATTCACACTCTCTCTCTCTCTCCATCCTTCTCCATCCCACTCATCTGGGATTTTACAGTGCGAAATGAGTGACTCTGCGCCCAACACGCCCGGCCCCAATTCGGTACCGAAAAAGTATTATCGCCATGCGGCCCACAGGTGAGTGCACGTCTTAAGTAAAATCATTCCACACACACACACACAAGCAAAGGTGGCAACTACTTCCACAGAGCATATTCAATTTAAATTTAGCAGTGCGTGAACAGTATATGATTTTGATCTGCTATTCATACCATATAAATATAAGAGCAGTTCAATTAATCTAAATATATTTCATATGCAAACACACACACACACACACATGTTCCATCATTTTCCACAATGTTCGAAAGTTGCCAATTCATTCTGCTCGAGTTTCTGTTCGTTCGCTGTGACGTCACAGCAACAACTCGCATAGACAAACGCATGTGATGAGATGGGGTGGGCAACATTTTAGATGAACCCACGATTACTGTAAACAAACTCAACGTGAGACTGAGACTGAGTCTGACATTGAGAATTGAGAGTCATCGCGTCGTCCCTCTCTAGCTCATTAGGCTGTCAAGACTGACCCAGCAAGTTCTTATCATCAGCGTCATTTTGTTGTCGAGCTGTTGATTTTCCTTAACCCTGTCAGAGGTGACATAGGTCAGCATTCTCTGTGCAAATAGTTGGGTAAATTTCAAACGAGGTCAAAGTTGAATTCACACAAACACTTTAAATCGCTTTAAGCTGGCAACGGGAATAGTTTAACTAAAACAAATGTAAAAGATAAAATATCACAGCTGATGACAATGCTAATGCCAAGCATTGGAAAATTCCGTTGCATATTCAGAAGTTAAAGTATCTTTCAAATTTCTAACAGTGTATCGCATTACGTATGCCTCTAGAATTTTACAGAGAGTTCAGTTTAGCTGTGTTCACGGCCAATGACGAATGCCGAATGCAAAACACTGTTGTTACCTTATCGCCTTATCTCTCAGCAGAGACGCTGTGGAAAACAACAGCAAACTTCCAACTACACACAAGTTTACATAGATACGTAAGTGCAAATATGTGAAGGTGTGTACTATATGTATGTATGTATCAGCGAGTCTAACGCAGCAGAACCAGGGACATTACTATATAATACTATACTATATAATATATACTATGGAATATATACTTTGTAATGGCGAAATTTAAGTTATCTATCATATCTATATCTATATTAACTCACTTTATACTGCAGCTATTTTGCATAGTTTTCTTTTTTGACTAACGTTTGCATAAAGACCTAATATATCTATTATTTAAGGTCAGCTATGAACTATGAACACCGAAAGATATAAGTTTTCTAATATAAAATTAGTGAAGAAAGGCTCTAGAGAATGATATAGGGGCAAATTCTAAATTGAGGAAAATAAATTATTCATCAAAAACAAGAACTTAAGATTATGTGAACTATCACTGAAAGAAATTACTTTTGAAATTTAAAATTAGTGAATAAAAGTATGACATTGGGCCAAGTTTTTAATTGAGGAAAATAAATTATGCATTAAATTCAAAGAAGTTACGATTCTGTTTTTATTAACTCACTTAATACCGCAGTTATTTTGCATAGGTTTTTTTTTTGACTATCATTTTGATCAAAATATGATATTATATTATTTAAGATCAACTATGAAATCACTATCACTGAAATAAATTACGTTTGTAAACTAAATTTAGTGTATGAAAGATTTAGAGTACGATATAAGGGCAAATTTGAAATGAAGGAATATAAATTATTATTTAAAATTAATGAACTTACTATAATGTCTTTATTAACTCAATTTATATTGTAGCTATTTTGTATAGATAGATTAGAAAACTGATCTAATATTATTTAAGATCAACTATAAACTGTCACTGAAAGAAATTACTTTTGTTATCTACAGTTATAAAGAATAAAAGCTTTAGAGTATGATATAATGAGAAATGTGATATGAAGGAATATAAATTATTATTTAAAATTAAAGAACTTATGATTTTATCTTTATTAACTCAATTTATATTGTAGCTATTTTGTATAGATTTCTATTTTGCATAGATCATTTTGATCAAAAACTGATATTATATTATTTAAGATCAACTATGAACCGTCACTGAAATAAATTACTTTAGTAAACTACAATTAGTGAATAACAGAGTATGATATAGGGGCAAGATTTAAATTAAGGAAACTAAATAATTTAAAAAAAAATCAAGAAATGATGATTCTATATATTTATAAGTTAAGGGAAAGAGCATTGCTGCCTCGACTTGGCTTATATTGTTGTTAATTTATATTTGTTTTCGCTTATTTTGTTTTAAACATGTCTGAACACAAGTGTGTAAATGAGTATGTACTTATTTTTCGTTGGTTCCACAATATTAACCAGTTTTCTGGGCGTGTTTTATTTCGAGTGGGCTCTTTTCGCGAGTGTCAATTGCATTTTCCACCACGCACACTTGTGCATTAATATATGTATGTATGTACATACATATATCTAGCATATAGATGACTTTCTGTCTGGATGTCTGAACGTCAACTCTCGTCTAGTTTGCCACGTAACACGCATGACATTGACACACTACAGACACGACTAGCCACACACTCAGTGAATATTTCTTCTTCTTTTTTTCTCGAGTGTGTGTATTTTTTAATGGAATTCCTTAATTTGCAAGAGCAAATAAACAGATGAGTCGAAAATCATATGATTTCAATGCTGTTTTGTATTTTTTCCTTAATGGGTTTCCATGAAATAGGCAAACATAAACATTGGAAAAGAAAAAAGTGAACGTGAATTATGAATAATGAGATCTAATTTTAGGTACATTGTTTATCGTTAAAATTGTCACACTGTAGCTCTATTAAACAAATAGACTTTGTGATAAGTCGAAGAGCAGCGACAATGATTCACAGATCTCTGGTGAAATACTTTCCCAGATATTCGATACTTGCACATTTGATACACTTGATACGATTGTGGGATTGAATTGTTCAGATCGGAAACACTCTCCGATATGCTCTAACATTAAAATGTTAATTCCCTCCAGATATTGGGACTACATGTGTAGACTATATATGTTTGTTTTTGTTTTTGTTTTTGTTGTATGATACGACGACTAGGCTTATAAAATATTTATGAGTCTACGCTGAACAAATCATTATTATAATTGGCTACACAGTGGGTGCAGTCAGTCAGCGTCGAAGAAGCATTTCATTTCATCTGCTCATCGAGTGTAGCATACAGTTGGCAGACACTGTGGTGGCATAATTAATGTGGCCCCAAAACAACAACCGAATATAAAAATCAAAGCATTTTGACAGGTAAAGGTGTCAAAACATATTCGATACTATATGTTGGATTTGCATATGTTATGCATATTGGGTTGATACTATATCTATAACTATTGTATAATCAAATTGAAATGCTCGTAAATCTCTTTCATAAATACGTTACACGTTTCACTTTTTGGAACGTGTTGTTGTTGTTGTTGTTGCTGTTGTTGGTATTGATGCCTGCTTAGCGAAGTCACAAACCCACGCAGCGTGCAAACGCCCAAACACGATCCATGTTTGAATAGACTTTTAACTTGGCTTTGACGTCGATGTGGATATCGAGTTGTTGTTGTTGTTGTTGTTGCTGTTGTTGCTGTTTCTATTTATAATTTCTCATTTGCTTTCGAACGCGTCTTTCCGACTGACACACTGAAATTTCCATTGGTCGCTGCTATTTTCGAGTGTAGTACACTCGACTCGTCTGTTCACTTTATGGCGTGAAGATAAAACGAGTAAAAGCAACACTCACCACCAATACACTGTACATACATACAATAGCGACATGTGTATGCTCTATGCTAAGTGATACTCTCGTTGTTTTTAGTGTAGTGAGTGATTCACAATTGTTTCGTCAAGTTGGCAGGCTCTTTCACCCTGACCATCACTAATTTCAGAAGCTTATAAGGCATAATAAGAAGAGAGAGGGAGAAAGAGCGAGCGAAAACAGAAACACTTTGTATTATTATTGCATAAAAGGCAACAACAACGACGCCTCGAAACGTCTACAGGGTAGACAAGAACAGCAACAGCAACAGCAACAACACAACAACATTAAATAGTACACAGCTGTGCTATGTAAGTGCGCCTACTCTTTGACACGCAAATACACGACGCGGCGATGAGACGAAGAGCTTTCGAAGAGCGAGAGAGAGAGCATGCGCGCGTCGCTCAGAGTTGCGTTGAAATTCTCTCAGCATTGCTTATTTGCTGTTTTGTAATTGTTGTTGCTGTGCTGCCTGCTTGCTTGCTTGCTTGTTGCTGTTTGTTGTTGCTTCCTTCCCATTTCTACTACGTTGCATTCGATGAGCGTCGCCGTCGACGTCGCCGTCAGTTGAAATTCGAACGTTGACCGAAATTGTTGCTCTCGTCATAAACACTACGCCACAAACAAACAAAAGAAATCCCAATTGTTATTATATTTCTTCAATTTTTTTTTGTTATACCTTATATACGTACATACATATTTTTTTTGTTGTTGTGTCGACGCATTGTTTTCTGTGATAAGCTGTCAATGCTCTCAGCATAAATTGTCAAAAAAAAAGAGAAAAAAAAAAAACAAAAGAAAATTACAACAAGCGCAAAAGGAACTACAACAACAACAACAACACCACGCAGAAGATCATTCCACACACGCTACGTGACTGCTGCCGACGTCGCTGCTGCTGCCGCTGCCGCTGCGCTGTCTCCTTACATAGATTCGTGACGTTTCTGCCCAGCTGATAAGAAAGGCGGCCGCCACATTGCTTGTTTTTGTTTTGTTTGTGCGCCGTTTTGGTTACGTTTATTCTTTCATCGTCGTTGTTGTTGTTGTGTGTTTTGCTTCACATTTCGCACGCGTCGCCTACTTGCTCTCTCTCTCTCTATCTCTCTCGCTCTCGCTGTCGCGCTCTTTGAGCTGTGCTTTTTTGAGAGCTCTGAACTGTGTTGGTTTATCGGCAGCGACGCGTCGCCGCAGCAACTTAGCTCGCATTGCTCTTTGGCACTTTTGGCTAACCAGTCGCAGTCGCAGCAGCCAGCAGACGAAAATGCCGCTAACACAAAAACAACAACCGTCATCATCCACACATTCCAAGCCGAACACTAACAATAACGGGACACGCGAACGTGAACGCGAACGCGAACGAACACAAACGATTGGCGAAACGGACATGGATCAGTCAGTGTTGAATGGGCTTCATTTGGGGGATGGCAGCAGCAGCTATCACGGTCACAAGCGTGAACAGGGACACAGGTGAGCCAAAAGTAGCAGTGAAGAGTCGCAGTCACAGTCGCAGTCGCAGTCACTGTGAACAGTCACTTGCTTATCAGCTGAGTCAATACGCAAGTCATTCGTCAAGTTTCGTCGAGTGCGCTGCAACGCAGCTCTCATAACAATAAGCTTTTGTCTATGATCTTTATCTTGATGACGGTCAAGTCCCCTTCCCCCCTCTCACTCAACCCTCTCTCTTTGTCTTTCGGTCAGCAACAAATTGCGTGCAAGCTGTGCGAATATTTTTCATTATCTTTTCTCTTCCTGTATGAAAGATTAATGACAGATCTTTTTGTTGCTATTTTTTTTGTTTCTTTCTTTCACCTAACTGATAAATACACTATATAAGAGTTGAGTGTTTAGTGTTTAGTGATGAGCGCGCACAATGACAACTTGGTGACAGCTTCAATTATATATTGCTGCGTGTGTGTGTGCCTTGTTATCGGTTATCGGGTTATCAGTTTTCTTTGTCAGCCATCTATCGATAAGCTAAGATTCACGGCATATTCATTTTGTACGCTTATCTCTGCGACTGTGCTAAGCTCCATTATCAAAGCACCCATCAACAAAACTTCATGGCTTTATCTAATCACACACTATTTTATTTTATTATTATTTTTTTTTTTTGTTCTACACTTATTAAATGCGTTACGCTAATCCTGCGAGTCTCAAACAAAAAAAACATCACTTTTGCACTTTCACTTCGGATATTGCTTTCTCAATTGAACCACAAAAAATCGTTGCATATTTTGCGGCGCTCATTTGTGGGTGGCTGAGGGGAGGGAGAAGGTAATGAAGGTTTATTTGCCCTTGCGTAGCTCAGCATCGCATCGCAGTTGAAATCTCTCGATGTCGTTGTCGTTGTCTTGATCTACAACATTCCCCCCTTGTGTTTAGCTGCCCTTCTCCCCCTTTCTCACCCCTTTGCACCTCCCCTGGCCGTACCTTTGCCACCCCACGAATGTTTTCAGTCTTAATTAATAGCGAAGCGTTTGCTGGCAGCTTGCCTAATTGCTGTCGTCGCAACACGCGACGTATGCGCAATTTTCGATAATTCTTTGCTTGCTGTTGCTGTTGTTGCTGTTGATTTTTTTGTCTGTTTTCTCATTTTGATTTCAGTCAATTAATGTAATTTTGCTTTGCCCACAGCGCACAGCTAACTAATCTGCTCTGCTAATCAATTTTGATTAGATTTGATTTCGTCTCCCCTCTCCCCTCTTCACTCTGTGTTGTAAATCATTTGAACTTGACATTTATGTTATGTTTTGGTTTTGGAAATTGGATTTACACTTTGCATTCAATGCGTTCAGTCCCCTTTCTTCCCCTCGTAAATGCCACAACGTGCTTGCGTTTAGCTTCCCCCATCCCCCACTTTCTCCTCCTCAATCTCTGAAGACGTGCCCCGTGAGAATTGTCTACAACCAAAAAAAGATGTTATGTTATGTTAGAGTGAGCCACAGTTCACCTTTTCTTTTTCAACCATCCACAAAATTGGTCGCCCTCGCTCTTTGGGTCACGTAGTCGAAAACTTTTGCAACTTTTCGCGACGCCGGAAACGGAAGCTGCAACAACGATAACTGCAACAGCAACTGCAGCTGCCACTGCAACAAACTGCTGCAGCGAGAAAGCTCAACGCAATTTACATTTCATTGAAATTCCCATGTGAAATGTACTTTACACTTTTTATTTTCCCCAACTTTTTTCTTATAGTATTTCATCGCTTTTTTTGTATTTGTGTATTTTAAATATAAACAAAAATTGTGCGTGGCAAAGTAATTATTATTTCTGTTATTACCAATGCTGCGCATAATTTATGTTGTTCTCTCTTTTTTTTAAGGGAAATAAAAATAACAAACTGCAGTTTGCGGCATTAAATTAATATTTTTTTGTTTTTAATATTTGCGCTTTAATAACTGGCCAAAGTAATTAAACTTTGCACCAAATAATTCAGGAATATTCTAGTTGAGCTTCCAAGTTAATATTCAAACAAATTTTATGAATATTTATGTATTTTTTTCTGAAACAAATTACTTTTCAAAACTGATGAAAATTATTTACCCTTAGCAATGTTAAGGAATATTCTACATAACGTTTAAGAGTTAAATTTCAGTTTAAAGAGATACAAAAGAGGAATATTTGATGTATCGATTAAGAATTGAGTTTTAGCTTAATAGCTGAAACAAATGTATGCATTTCTAAACTATTTGAATCTGTTCAATTCGATTTCTTTACTGATAATTTGTTCTTAGAAAAAAATAAAAAATAATAAATGAGTAAAAGGATAAAAATACTTAAGAAATATTATGCTGGAAAAATTCTAAAAATATGTCAAAGGCTATTATAGGTATATTAAGTACTACAAGTAGTAAGTAGATGTTTCTGATTTTATTATTTATTTATTATTATTTGATATGGGATAAATGCGATTAATGAATTGATTAATTTGCTGAAACAAAATGAAGAAATGTATTGCATAAAGTTCAGTTAAATAAATTAAATAAATATAATGATTACAATTTATTTTCCATTTGTGAATAAAATACTTCGACTTTTAAAATAAACTATATTTAAACAATAAATGGAGTAAAATTAAATGACTTGAAATATAGTTTCTAACGAAGCATTAAATGAACTTAAGAAAGTTAAATCTGAAATATAAATATTAGTTTAATTAAATAAATCTAGAATATTTTAGCGAAATAAATGTATAGAGAACATATTTTAAAATGCTTAGTTGTCTAAATCGTTTTGTTTGCAATTAATGCTTTCATGCTTTGAATAATTGACAATTTATGGTCATCCTATTGTTTGTGTGTGTATTAAATGTGAATTTGTATCATTTCGATTATGCACAGATAAGCTAATCAAATGATTAATGCGAAAATTCCAATTGCTGTTGTCGATTTGCATTTCACATTCGGGAAAATTCGGGGAAAATGCAATCCAAAATCCTATCAAATTGCAGTTGCAATTAATAATTGCAAAATGTAATGCAATAATAACATATTATTACAAAATCCAATTCGACATTAAAGCGAGAGAAAGAGAGAGAGAGAGATAGGGAAAGTTTGTTTGTTTACATATCAATGTGTGTGTCATTAAAATGCAAATAGCATTTGCCACGCCCACCTCCCAAGTCCGCCCACCTGGCAAGTGTCACGTTTACGACTGCGAAGCGATGAAACTAGAAGAACTCGTAAAAATGGGGAAAATTCTGGAACAAAAAAGGAAACCAACAAAAGAAAACAACGCCGAAAAACTTCACTTGGCATTCAAAACCTCGAAGCGCATTTTACGTGCTCGTCGCGATTTCGCATCCTGAATTCCTTTGTGAGCCAACCGAGCTGAACATCGAAGAACCGTGACAATAATTAAACACTCCGCAGATTGTCTTTTAAATACTTTACTTTACTTTACTTGACTTTAATTTGGCCAAACACAAACGCTTTCTTCAACTTCTTTGTTCCATTTAATCACTTTAGTTTGCCAACTTGCTTTTGATTGAGCAACTGCGAAAAGCGAGCGAGATTTATTTGAACAAGAGTTTTTCATTTATTTGGAGGTCTCTTAGTCTTATTTTTACCTTTTATATACTACAGTATTTTATATATATTTTATTTAGGTTTCTCTTAGCATAATCAAAGTTACATTGGAATGTTGTATTGTTGGGAAACAAAACTCTTAATTACTACGAGTTAGTTGCTTTGGCTATTTGGCAATTTGGTATATTTTTAACTCTATGGTATTTTTATAATGTAGTACTTTAGCAATATACCGAATACAGTATTCGATGTATTTTAGTATTTTTGCGGTACATTTATTTGGTATACTTTATATACCAAATGAATCCATCGATATATTTTAGTATTTTTGCGGTATATTAATTTGGTATATTTGATATACTAAATGAATCCTTCGATTTATATGTGTGTATTTTTGCGTTATGTTGAATTGGTATATTGTATATACCAAATAGATGTTTTAGTATTTTCTGGCATATTCATTTGGTATATTTGATATACCAAATGAAACCTTCGATGTATATTTGCATTTTTGCGGTATGTTGACTTGGTATATTCGATATACCAAATAAATCATTCGGTATATTTTAGTATTTTTGTGGTATTTTAAGATGCTTTTATTCCCGCTGAGTATAGTCGAGCATACCCGACTATAATTTTCGCTCTTGATTATATCTTATTTAGTTATGCCTGAATATAATCAATGTTAAATTTGTCAGTTATATTCAGTCATCTTTTTTTTTTAATTTTTTAATGGGATAATTCGGAGATTTAGTTTGAAAGTTTAGTTTTCCAAAACGCATAATCCCATAACACAACATTTTAATTTAGATCTATTTTGTTGTTGAACATACTATATATATTTTAGTTATGCCTTTATGAGATTTGAGATTTTATGATTACGCTTTTTCTTGTGTAATTAAAAGTGGATGAGTTTTGAAAAGATTTTAATTGTCTCCTAATCCAACGAAAGTTATATTGGCATGTTATATTTAGTCGTTATTTTTATAACTTTTTTATATAAGTTAAATTTTGAAAATATACTAGAATTCAATTGAATTGTTTATTGCCAATAAAGTTAATCTAATATGACAAAATTTTTAATAAATTTTAAGCGTAAGACTTTAGGAAAGTGACATAAAGAAATTTGCTAAATTTTGTTGTAAAATTTAGTTTAAATCACATTAATTTTGCCACATCAAACGCTTTAAAAAAATCATCAGTTAGCAACACTTAAAAATGTTTTTTCTTGCAATAAAATTCGTATACATTTGATTAATTTCATCATAATTCATAACAATGATGAAATTCCTGTCCGGCATAGAGAGAGAGAGAGAGAGAGAGAGAGAGAGAGAATGTAGTTTTTTTTTCGACTTACTTCCGGGGCGCTTCGTTTGATGGTCGCACAAAAACGCATAAAAACTGTGCTAATCAGATTAGCGAATTCGCTTCTCACGCTGCGCTTTTCTCTGGCAAAAGAGCAACAATTGAATCTACCTTTATTTATTTGATCAATCAGAGTGATGCCGCTCCACTTGTTGAGTTTGTTGTGGAGGCGAGAGAGGGAGAGATGAGAGATGAGGAGGAAAACACACACACACACACAGCTAGGGGCTTGACCTCGCTGCCGTTAGGGTGCTTAACAGTTAGCTTAACAGTTATACGCGGGGTTGGCAGCCCTTACTTTGGCTTGCCTAATTAACCCCGCTCAATTCACATGCGAAGCCGCCCTCAATCAATTGCTGCGGCATCTGCAGCCATTAACCCAGCCCCTATTTTGATACAAAGTTCCCCTAAACTGAAACTAAAAAAAAAAATGTGAGAGCGTTAACGTGCTCGACTTTTAGATACCCGATGCTAAAAACAGCATGTGCTACAATTATACCAAAAATATACCAAAAGTATACCGAAATATACCAAGAATATACTAAAAATGCTAAAATAAAACTTATGATATAATTGAGATACACGCTACACATTTTCAATAAAACTATATTCTTCAAATATACCAAAAAATACTAAAATATACCGAAGGCTATTTTTAAGATACCAGATCCCTATTCTCAAAAAAACACCATGTGCTACAAATATACCAAAAATATACCAAGAATATACTAAAATACTAAAATACAACTTATGATATAATTGAGATACACGCTACACATTTTCAATGAAACTGCATTCTTCAAATATACCAAAAAAAAAACTAAAATACACCGAGAACTCTGTTTTCCACCACCGAAATATACCGAATTTATACCAACAAAAAAAAACTGAAATATGACGACTTTATTAGAAGCCCGCGACCTATTTTCAATAAAACTATATTCTACAAATATACCATAAAAAACTAAAATATAATATCTGCTACCGTTTTTCAATATAGACCATATTCTACAAACAGAAAATATTAAAATATAACAAAAGCTATATTTGATAAATTTGGTAAAAATAAAATTGAGCCATATTCTATAGAGTTTAAAATATACTAGATTGTCATCTAAAACCCAAAAGTAGATTGAGTCTTTTGCCATACAAAAGTAGCTTCAACAATTTCTTCTTCTATATAAGCGCAACCAATTTTTCAAGAATCTTAAATATTGCAATTTTTATTATATGTTAAAAAATTAGATTTTTGTCAATTCAATTTATGTCAACATGTCAACAAACTTGATCTGGATGAAAAACCTTTATCTCTTTTAGCGTCTAAAGTCTAGGTTTTCATGCAGACAGACAGACAGACAGACGGACATGGCAAGATGGTATCGGCTGTTGACGCTGACCAAGAATATATATACTTTATAGGGTCGGAGATGCCTTCTTCTACCTGTTACATAAATTTGCTGCCGGCACAAAGTTATAATACCCTTCTACCCTATGGGTAGCGGGTATAAAAAGAGCAACCCTCTCTCTAATCAAGGTCACACGCAATTTGAAAATTGAAAGTGCGAGTAGTTTTTCGTTTTTTTTTTTATACACATTTGCTGAAAAGAAAGAACACAAAAAAAAAAAAAAAATGTCACACGCAGCAAAAATTTTGCCCACGCAGCTTTGAACAATAATTTTAGTGATCTCTGTTTGTGGAGAAGGGGCAAGACGAGAAACGAGTTCTCGCCACACATTGTGTGTAGATAGAACAGGTCGTCGACGTCGTCGCCTCATCGTCATCATCATCGTCAGTCTACTATTATTATTATTATTATGAGCACCTCGTAGTTTTTTGTGTGTGTCTTTTTTTGCGCCTCAGTTTGGTTTTGCTTCAAGTGCAGTTTGGACGGCAGAGAAACGACGCGACAAATTTCGTATTCGTTGTTACAATTTCCCCAAAAATAAATAATTATAATAACAAGAATAAACTAAAGGACTCTTTCACTGCTGCTGTTGCTGTTTCTAAATGTGTATTGTATTTTTGTATTGTGCTGTGCTTTTGATGCTTTCCAAAGGCGATTAGAGCGCACAGCTTGTAACAGTTTACTCCCAGATTTAAGTATTGAAAGTGTAGTGTCAACATTTCATATCTTACACTAGACAGCAGAAGAGTCGAAATGCGATTTTTTGTGCAACCGAATTTATGTTCTATACATTTCAGTTGATTTTTTGGAGAGAATTTTATTTGAAGCGCTTCATTTTTAATCTTGATTTTAGTTCGAAAATGGTATTTGTATACATTGATTTATTTACCATTTATTATGGAACACATTTTGTTGGAATATCTCTTTTCACGCAATGCAAAATACTATTTCATATATCTATAACTTTAATATAAGTTATCTGCAAATGAGCTGGTCACACTAGAATTTCCCTTTTTCTTTTTAATCTGGTGTTGAGGTTGAAAAATGTGAAATTTTGAAAACATAAATTTTTTTAAAATTAAATACTTGTCTTCTTAATTAGTTCAACATATTAGTTGTAAAGCTTCATTTGAAGTATTCTTTTTCATATTATATATATTCTCAATTGTCAATCATTAGTTGCTGTCGAAATATAAACTTTTTACGTATATTACTCGGCTTTTTGCTTACATTTATTTACATATTCCATTTATTATAAAGCAACCTTTAATTATGTTTGAAAGTTTTATTTGAAAATTGAATTTTTCTGATTTACTTTTAATTGCCAATAAGTAGCATTTAATATACAAATATTTTTTTCGTTTACATTCATTTATGTTCCGGAAATCTTAAACTTTTGTTCATACTTTTGAATAATTTATTTGACGTTCGTTCTTCTTTGTTAAACAATTTTAAAAGCCTAAATAGAGTCTGTTGGGCTTATTGCATAAATTCGAAAAAATATTTTGTTAAAAAATACTATTCGCATTCTTGCATACATTAATTTATATTCTTTTATTGCCAGCTAAACTTTTGTTAAATTTGGTGCAAAGTTTAAGCTTTTAAACTCAAAATATTAAAGTTAAAATAGTTTATAAGAAAAGATGTTAATTTGTTTTCTATTTATGATTAACTAACTTTATCTTTAATTCAAATTATGGTCGATATTTTTTCTACAATTAAAAGCGCTTCATTCTTAGTGCGCTTTTAATCAATCTTTAGTTGCAGCTTTTATTATCTATTTTTTTTTTTTACTATACATATAAAACTTAACATTTAAAGCTGAGTCATATTAAATTTAGTGTTTTAATACTTTATTTAATATGGTAAAGAAATAAAATAATCAATAAAGTGTCATTTATAAGTTGTCAATTTGTTGTCTAAATTTATGTAAAGTTTTATTTGCCAACCTTCTTTCTTGATCTACTTTTAATTGCCTTCTCATTGCCGTCAGTTTGTTTTGGTACACTTTATGGCCTCGATTTATATATTGTCCTTTCATTGCCTAACCTAACAAATATTTTATAGTTTTTCAATAACATTTATTCCTTGCCATTTTCTTCCCTTATTTTCATTGTGATCAGCTTTCAAGTACTTGAAGTTTTTCCTGCTATTTTTGTTCCGTGAATGAAATACAAAGCAGTTATGAGCATTATCCACCCTTGGTTATGTCGTCCTTTTGGCGTTGTCCTTCAGCAGAACTCAATTCGTATATCCTTCTGGGCTTTAATCCTATTTGCTTTGGCCAACAACACTGAATGCGTTCAACAGTTTTGCGCAGTTTTCTAATTTTTGTTGGCCAGCGTAAATGTTTTTCCCTCTCTCACAGTGTGTGTGTGTGTGTGTGTGTGTTTATGTTTGTTGGGCTATTTGGTTTTGTGGTTATGCTTATTAAGTCAATTATCGCCCAATTGTGCCGACACCGATGCGCATGTGGCTAGCAAGTGGTCTCAGGTCTCAGCTCATTTCTCAGTTCCCTTGCCTCTCTCTCTCTCTCTCTGTCTCCATCTCTTCTCTCCTTTCTATTCCTGGTTTCCTTCACACACTCACATACATATTCCACCACAATATGAGTGTGTTTGTTTGTAATTTGGATTTTAATTGAAAGCACATAAGCACACACACACACACACACACACACACATTCACACACTCACAGAGACATTCACACACTCATTCCTCGCTCGACCTTCGCCGTTAGTTGCCCAAAAACATCACAACTCCTGTCAGTTACGTTTCCTCTTTCTCCCTTCCTCCCTTCCTTCTCTCCAGCCTTCTTCCCTTCCAACCTTTTCTCACCCCTTAGCTCTGACCCTGATTCAGAATTCAATTTGCTTAAGGCCTTGGGGCCTTAAATGGAATGCCAATGGAATGCGCTTTCTTAATTGATTCCAGAGTTAATTTCGTAAGACTCGCAGCTGACAAATGCGTATGAGAATTTATATACCTGAAGAGGTCCTTCATATCATTCTGCACTCAAGTTGGTTTAAAGTCAAGAGGAAAGAAGGAAAACTAACGTGATAACGAAACTACCTTATTAATTGTAGTACTCAAAAATTTATTTGTATTTCCATTTCAATGATTTGATGTTGCAAATTTCAATAATGAATTAAAAAGTTAATCAATTCTTACAACATTCTGTTGCAAGCTGCGTATACTTAATGTTTGTTCTTAATATTTAGATTGGTCTCTGTTAATAGTTGCTTGTTTTGTTTTTAAATTGAGTTTTAAAATTGGTGAAACTTATATATTTTAATTTCCCTAATTTTATATATCAAATCAACATACAACGCGTACACTTAATATTGAACTAAGGTATTGTACAAATCTATTAATATTTTCAACAACATTCTGTTGCAAGCTACGTATACTTAATATGTATACTTAATATTTCGATTAGTGTCTGATAATAGTTGCTTGTTTCTTTTTAAACAGAGTTTTAAATTGGCTGAAACATATTTCGCAGTATATCAAATATACTAAATCATAGTACAGTGCGTATACTTTATATTTAAATGTCGTGTATTTATTTGTACAAATCCATCAACATTTTCAACAACTTTCTGTTGTAATGTGCGTATACTTAACGTGTGGATTGATGTACTTCTTTGAACTTTATTTGTAGAAGTTTGCCATTTTTTTCAACAACTTTCTCTTGTAAACTGCGTATACTTAATGTGTATAGCTCATATTTTGTTAATTATATCATATCAAGAAATTCGCTTGTAAGCTAACAAATTTTTTAATTGCCAAGAAAGACTTAGATAATCATTAATTGTATCATTAGTTTATCGATAAGTTATGATGAAATTTCGACAGGATTTATTATCAACGCAATTCTCTATCTTTATAGAACTATTGTGGAATTTTTAGCAGCAAGTTTTTTATTCTTAAAGGCTACATATGATATTTTCCTTATGAAATATTTGCTGAGCAATATTTCTAGAAATTAATTATTTTATTAGTTATTTTTCAAATGGGTAAAAGAAACTGCTAAGAATATTTTAATTTGAAAAAAAAATTAATTTAGAAGCTTTCAGTGCGTATACTTAATATCGATTGCATCTCAAATAGTTACTTCATTTTTATTATTACTCCCTGTGAAAGTGGGAAATAGCGAATTGTGGGTTTCTCTGACAGATTGTGGCTCAAAGTGCTGCGCACCTGGTTTAATGTATTTGTATTTGTGTTTGTGTTTGTGTTTGTGCCAGTGACAGCTAAAGATAAACGAAAGACAGTCAACTATTAGATTCCTGCAGCTTACACGTGTCCAGCGAAAAGCGACAGACAACAACAACAACTGATATGAAATGAGACAACTAGAGGAAAAAGAAGTGTTGAGAATTGCAAAGTGCAGTTGATGACAAAATGGGAAACGCACATTCGAAATAGTAGAAACTGGAGCTAAAAACTGAAACTGAAACTACAACTCAAGCTTAAGCACAAGCTGAAACTGAAATTGAAACTCAATTTAAGAACAATTCTAGCGAGATATGACGCATACGCAGTGTTGTCCACGTGACTCTTACTAAATGTGGAATATGCACTCTTTGTCGACATACGAGAGCAACAGTAGAACACAAAAAAAAAAAACACAAACAAATAATCATTCTTGCCATGTCCCTTTTTGCGTCACTCGCAATGACAATTGTCTCGCATCTGAAGCGCAAGCGAATAATATTTGTTTATGTGAGGTTCTCAATTACAACTGAAATTAAAGAAAGTTTTGTTAATTTCATTTTGATTTGGTTTTTAGAATAATATGAAATTTTACTAGAAAAGTCAAAGAGATTCACAAATTGTTGTCTCTATGCTTAGGCTGATTTAATTTATGAAAAATGAAAGCATTGCTTGGAAAATTGTATTTGCAAAAACTACACAAATTAATCGCATCTAAGTACTGCAAAGCATTGGATACTTTAGTTTTACTACACTAATCCAACATCAACAATAAATAAATATATATTTGCTATGCATATTGGATCGTAGACTAATTGAATTGAAAGTCTGCCTTAAAAATAAAACAATTTTTCAAATTTAAGAACCTAAAGCTCATGTTTTGTGGGTGACAATAAAACGCCAAATGAAATTGATAAAATTAACAAGATTTGTAGTTTTCTTTTCAATCTAGAAAAGAATATTCTTACAGCAAGATTTGATTCCTTAAATAAAATATTTTTAATCCCTAATTGCAATTTAGCTTAAGAATGTTTTCAACCCGAATATCTTATTTCAAGATGTTTTTTAAGATCAAAAAATTTTAAATCAAGATTTGCAACTTTTCAGTCTAGAGTTTTTTTCTCTGTGTATGGAGATTGTCTCCTCTGCATTGATTAACTAAGTTAATAAGTCGGGGAAAGCAACGAATTTACTCTTCTGTCTTTAACTATTGAATATGTATTAGATAAATCAAAATACATAATAAAGTTTTGTTGAATGATAGAAAAATAACATTTTATTTTAAATTGTTACGGAGTAATAAAGTAAAAAAAAAAATGATAAAAAGAATTGCATATGTAACATAGAATGAACTATAATATACTTATGTAAATATATAAAAAATACAAAATACTTATGTATTTAGTATATTTAGTACGCAATGGTATAAGGAATATTTATATACACATCTCTTTATAATTTCATTTGACATTCATTTTGTTGTGTTAAGCTGTTGAAATTTTAATTTCTTCTCTTAAAACATTGACGTACAATTTAGTTCTTATTGTTTTTTAAATTTGAGTTCTTTAAAATTACATTTTACACCAAAAACCGACTGTGAATAGCTCATTATAGAACTAAAGTTAACTTTGGAATTTAAATAATTGGTAGAAACTGAAATTGCACAAACTTTTATTTGAGCCATGCCACAAAATTGAATCCATCTTTTTTTTTATACGCGGGTATTATAATTTTGTGCCTGTTACATAAACAAGCGGAAGGATTCATCTCCGAGTTCATAAAGTTATTCTTGTTTAGTGTCAAAAGCTGAGACAATATAGAAATCTGGTATATTTTGTATGTAGTACTATATCGATATACCAATTATAATCGGCTATATTTTTTCTTCTTTATGGAGTATTTTAAATGTGATATTATATCTATATAACAATAACAATCTTCGGTATATTTTAGTATTTTTTGGTTTTTAAATTCAGTAAATTTGTAGAATATGCTTCTATTAAAATTTTGTAACCGGGTACCTCACAGTCGAGCACACTCTACTACAGCTTTCATACACGTTTTTTCATGCGATTTTGAAATGAAATGTGGACTTTCAGCTAATGTATTTTTTGTATTTAATTTCAGTAAATTTTTAGAATACGCTTTTATTGAAATTGTGTAGCGGGTACTTCACAGTCGAGCACACTCTACTGTAGCTTACATACTCGTTTTTTCATGCGATTTTAATGTGGACTTTCAGCTAATGTCATTATTGTAAAGAGCTATGCTAAATGCATTACGAGCTGGACGAATGTCACTGACAATTGGACAAGGCTGCGAGGTGGGTGTGTGTGTGTTGGTTATGAGTGTGTGGGTGTCCTGTATGTGTGTGTGTTTCTATTGTCCTGTAGATGTGACCATGCTCTGGGCCATGTAACAGGACACAACTGGCAACACAGTGGCGTAGATTGTCATTATGCTGGTTCATCTGGATCAAATCAGCCACACACACACACACACACACACACAAAAAGTTGTTGCTCTATGTGTTGTGTTCGATGCAAGGATAACAGCCATAACAGCCACTTGATATCCTTGCAGCACACACTTAAGCACACAGAGAGAGTGAATGCAATGTCAAAATAATACAAAATGCTGTTGTCGAAACTAAATAAATTCCATTGCACACGAACTTTTACGCACACACAATTCTTGACAATTGTCAGTGAAGTGGAAGGGGAAAAGGATAAAGGATAAAGAACACTCGTCCTTAAGTTTGATCAAGCATTTATTTGCCTTTCTTGAAAAAATGTTACAATTTATTATAGAGTACTTCAGCTTTTGTCGACGTACTTTGAGTTAGAAATCTCCTTTTAGCCATTAGTCGAGATTGTGTTGCCTAGCAAAGGAAAAGAAAAAGAAGAAGAAGCAATGCAACACAGCAACAACAACAGCACAAATTTGAATTGCTGCAATGGCAATTGCAAAGCAGCAACTGAGCAGCAACCTGCTGCTTTCTTTGCATTGCAATTGCCAAGTGACAACACAAATAGCACTAATAATAACAATAATAATAATAACTACAATAATAATAACAAAAGCAGAACGACAATGCAACAGCCGCTTAACTCGTAAGTGTGAAATGTGGAAACAACTTGAGAAACTGTGAAAAATGACAAAACAGAGAACAATCTCGAGTGAAGCGTGCAAAATTCTAGTTAATTAGCAATACAAATTGAGCAAGGAGTGACTCATGGATACCCTGTAAATATGATTAAGCAAAGCATCTGTGAAATGACATTTCAAAATAACTGACAAAATAGAAAACAATCTCAAGAGAAGCATACAAATTTGAACTCAATTAGAATAAATTCTAACCGATAGATACCCTGTAAATATGATAAGGTAAAGCATGCATGGAAAGCTACTTAAAAATATAAATGACAAAACAGAAAACAATCTCGAGTGAAGCTTGCAAAATTCTAGTTAATTAGCAATATAAATTTCGATAAGAAATCCACAAAGAATGTCTCATGGATACCCTGTAAATATGCTTAAGCAAAGCATCAGTGGAAAGACATTTCAATATAAATGACAATATGGAAAACAATCTTTAGCATGCAAAATTTAATTAGTAAATTGAGTTCCAAAAAAACGAAATATCTAACCGATAGCTACCCTGTAAATATGTTCAAGTAAAGCATAATTAGAAAAACGTTACCAAACAAAACAATCACAGTTGAAGCATGCAAAATTCCAGTTAATTAGCAATACAAATTGATAGAAAAAATGCACAAAGTCTGACCGTTAAATACTTTTTGCAAATAAGTTTTACTAAAGCACGAATGAAAAGATAATTTTAAAGTATTTGCAGACACATTTATATTCAGCATGTATTTTCCATTTATACTAGTCAAATTCCCATGCGCCAGCCATATTTCCTTAAACATTATCTTGTGCCAATACAATGTCAATGCACTTGCCAATTAATTCGTGTTAAAACATTTGTTTAATCTATTGCCGGGCAAAGTGAGAACAACAACAGCAGAAAAAAGTGAAATGTCAACAGCCCAATTAAAAGACACGAAGCTACCATCAAAAGTCTAAGGAATGACATTATTTATTTTCATATTTTTTTGTTTGATGCAACAGAGAATAATGAGTTGAGATTACAGCAAGCTTATCAACGGTAGCAATAGTCAATATATATATATAAATATTGAAATTCACTCTATCGCCAGATCAACATCTCTGAATTTGAATAACAAAGTTGTCGATTGACGCAGTCATAAAGAAAATAAATAAATAGGAGGCGAATTGCATAAAGCATTTTGATGGCCGCTGCGTCATAAATATTGCTCATACGCAATGTTGTTGCTGCCAATACAAAGTACATGCCGGATATAGAAATTGTTGTGTGTTGTGCGTAGTTTAGTTGCCACGTTTTTCACATTTTCAACGAGCTGAGTGAATTTTTGACAATAACTCATGCGTCCATAAAAAGAGCAAATCGAATCGCGAATGAAGCGTCAACATGCTCATCAAAAATTATGGCTAAATTCTCGTTGTAGTTGTGGCTGATCAGTCACTAGCTACGAGTGTTGTTCATATGCCTAGCATTGATTTATTATATACACAGCAAATGTAGTACTCAAGGCAATCAATCAAACTGATAATCTATAGCATGACATATGCACAATTCTCTTGAGGCAAACTTAAAGCCTTAAAGAATCTATTACTCTCAATGCTTAGCAATAATGATAAACATCATCAGCGCTCAATAGAGTGCAACATTAAGATAAACAATAGATTCGCGTGCAAAAATCGATTAACCCCAATAAATTTTGCCAATAAAGTCGCGGCTTAATTATTGTTTTTTGTTTACACTCGATTTAAATGTTCTGCGCTTCTAGTTGCATTTGCCTTAATTAATTATATTGAGCGACGCGGCTACGAAAATAAATGCCAACGATTTATGGTGTTGAAATTTTGCATATTCATTTCGCAGCGGGTATAGGAAAAATGTGTGTTGATGTTATTTTTATTAATTGATGCGCAGCGCAATTTGCAAATCCCAAGATTAGCGACAATTTATTTGTGCATCTATTGCTAATTTTAGACAGGGTCAACAGGCTTGTTTTTTTTTCTTTTGCATATTTCCTCATCAAATTGCACAGAGTTAAGCGCAAAAAATTGAACTGTGTAAATTGGCAACGCCGCATGAGCGTAAAATTAATAATTACAATTCAATTCGAAATCTTAATATTGGCGACAATTTATTTGTGCATCTATTGCCAATTTTACCTGATTAAAAATATTTTCGTTTTTTGAATTCTATTTTGCATATTTCCTCATTAAAAAATTGAACTGTGAAAATCGGCAACGTCGCATGAGCGTAAAATTAATAATTACAATTCAATTCGAAATCTTAAGATTGGCGACAATTTATTTGTGCATCTATTGCTAATTTTAGACAAGGTCAACAGACGCGCAATGCGTTTTTTTGTACTCTGTTTGCATATTTCCTCATCAAAGCGCAAAAAATTGAGCTGTAAAAATCGGCAACGTCGCATGAGCGTAAAATTAATAATTACAATTCAATTCGAAATCTTAAGATTAGCGACAATTTATTTGTGCATCTATTGCTAATTTTAGACAAGGTCAACAGACGCGTAATACGTTAGCTGATTAAAAATGTTTTCGTTTTTTGTTTTCTATTTGCATATTTCCTCATCAAAGTGCAAAAATTGCAATGTGAAAATTGGCAACGTCGCTTGAGCATAAAATTAATAATTACAACGTTTCGCCTTTTATTTATTTTTTTTACACCACTTTGGGGAAAATATTTTAAATTTGCAGTCGCGTCTGTCGCACTCTTTGACCCCACACACACACACAAAGAGTGAGTGTGTGTGTCGCAGATTTATGCATTTTGTTCGAATTTGGGTTAAACAACATGGATGCAAGTTTTCGCTTATTTGGCAAAATTTCAACTGAAGCAAATTGCAAAAAGGGACAACAAAATAAATAAATGCACACACACACAGATGCTGCCAAAAGCAAAAACACCAAAAACAAAAAACGACAAACAAACCGAAGTTCAAATATCCTAGCGCAGTGAACTGTGACAAATAAATATATAAATATGCGTATACTTAATATACGTATACTTGATAGCTGCTCTCAACTGATTAATGTGCTTGA
The DNA here is from genome assembly GCF_009650485.2 of Drosophila albomicans. NCBI lineage: Eukaryota > Metazoa > Arthropoda > Insecta > Diptera > Drosophilidae > Drosophila > Drosophila albomicans. Next base: position 4,073,899 of record NC_047627.2, on the reverse strand, counting down.
TGATTGCAGTCTTTTCACTGCTGAAAGTTGACAAGCTCATTATGACCTTTTTTTTGTGTGTATTGTGTCTGTATCTGTGTTGAGTGCAAACCGCAAAAGCAGCAACTTGACAACTCTCTCACTCGATTGCTAATGAGTTTTGCCGCAAAAAGGGGGCGTGGCAGGCAGCTGTCAGTGGCCAGGCGACAGCGTTGGGGGCGTGCTCAACGCCCACAACAAGTTTACTTTTTACAATATTCTTATACATTTCATTTTTCGTTTTTTTTTTTGGAACACTAATTGCTGACCGCTGAACAGACTGCAGACAAGTCGAAACCGCATCAACTTTGACTCGATTTTCAAACGCATTTAGCAGAAATTTTCATTTAACCAATGATTTGATTTGCTTTTGATTTTGGTACGTTTTCATTTCATTGAATTCGAATTGCAATTTAACATCGCATTGCACTTTCAATCTGCTGCGACGTGATAAACTTTTGACCCGTTGCAAAAAAGAGTGAAGGATAGAAGCAGGGAATTGATTTTGTGATTACGCGATAACAAAACTCGAGGCGAACACGAGTTAATAGCTGTTTTAAAAATGCATGCGCTTATTTAATAAGTGCGCTTGTAATTGAAATTCATTTACTATTATCACACTTAACCAATCAGCTCTTCAGTTTCTTTCACTTGCATGAAATGATGATTATTGTGCTCCTTTCGCACTTGTTTTTTAGAGTCCAAATAATGTGCCGTCAGTAGTTTAAAAAAACATACAACTGGTTTCACAATTATTGAATCGTATAGAATAGAATAAACGAAGTGAGAACTGGGTATTAAAATAATTAGAGATTAGGTAACAACAATTTGTAGAAATTTAAATACAATTTATGTCAACTGGAAAGTCAAAAGTACGAAAGTTATTAAATGAAATATAATTTGCATACAAGTTATTATATACAAAGTTTAAAGCATGGTAGATAATAATTATAAATGTTGTTTAACGAACTGTATCTAGAAGATAAAAAGAGTTTATTGCATTATTGTCGTTAATATAATTTAGTATTTTATTGGTATATTAATATAACTACTAGAGGTTGTAGTAGTTTATATATATACTATACTACTACTATACTGATCTATTTTATTATATTTTTGATATAATAATTCGTTATATTTTAAGAAAAATATCGTTATGCTATTGGAAGATTTATTTCTTGTAAATAACATTTGAAATTAGCAGCTGCATTTTTTTTTTTTTGGCTGCCTGAAAGTATGCAACGGTTTTTACTCAATCTAAAAATCTCTTTTAAAGATAATTGTACTCGCAGTAGATTAATAAAAATGTTAATAATGTTTAATAAAGTTTAATATAAACAATGAAAAGATGCATGGAGACTGAGAGAGAGAGAGAGAGAAAGATCACTATAAGTTAAATTTACTTACGATTATGTAATTATAAATCGTATAAGTTCTTAATGATGGCAACAATAAACAGGAAATCGTAATAAATAAAAACATAGATTGACAGTTAAGAGCTTACCATGCAGTTAATAATATTTCTCGCCTATTTTCAAAATATGCTAAAAAACATAATATTTGACCATCAACATTTTCAAAATACTTTAAAAATATTCCAATCTGCATATGTACTTAATCATAACAAATATTTGTCAATAAATATTTCGAAAATATTCTAAAATAACTCTTACACTAAACATATATTTATTTTTGTGACTTGCAGAGTTTTTGTGAACCGTTCGCTGCATTTGGAGAACATTAAGTACTATGGCTTCGACATGGACTATACATTGGCAGGTAAGCATTGAAATCTATTACTAAATACAAAAAATGCAAATCTTAAATTGTTCAACTCAACTTTTTAGAGTACAAATCTCCGCAATATGAGCAGCTGGGATTCAATTTGGTCAAGGAGCGTCTGGTGTCAATGGGCTATCCCAAGGAGATTTTGCAATTTGAATACGATCCAACATTTCCAGTGCGCGGCCTTTGGTTCGATACGCTCTACGGCAATCTGCTGAAGGTCGATGCCTATGGCAACATTTTGGTCTGTGTGCATGGCTTTGAGTTCATCAAGCAGTAAGTCAATTCATTAATTGAGAATAACAAATTTGAAGTAAATATTAAATTCCAATTCAGTCACCAGGTGTACGAGTTGTATCCGAACAAGTTTTTGAAGCTGGATGAGTCGCGTGTTTATGTGCTCAATACGCTATTCAATTTGCCAGAGACATATTTGTTGGCCTGTCTTGTCGATTTCTTTAACCATAGCTCTGAATTTGTGCGGTAAGTTTAGTTTAGTATTTTCAATTTTTAATCTGTCTTCTAACTATTTGTAGTTTTAGTTTGATTTTGATAATTTGATATTGATAATGTATATAACTACCTATCATCCTTTTCTCTATTTTCATTTTTCTCTTTCTATGTCTCTGTCTCTCTTTTTCTATAGCGTTGAACGCGGCATCAAAGCTGGTGATTTTCTTTTTACCTATAAGTCGATTTTCCAGGACGTGCGTCGTGCCGTCGACTGGGTGCATTCCGATGGCGATCTGAAGCGTCGTACCACACAGGTGAGTTAATCGCTTTCTTCTCTTCCGTCTTACATTCATAAATTACAAATTATAGCTATGCAATTCAAAAAGATAAAAATCATCTCATTAAAAACGTTTTTTTAGATACATATATTGTTAAAAGAATTTTGCAATCCGTATTTATTGTTTTAAGAACTTGATTCGAAGATCAAATAGTTTTCTAAATTATGATTCTGATTGGATTCTAGTTGTGAAGGACACTATATCAATATACCAATTTTGTTCTATATTAATTTGATTATACTACAAGAAATAGTATACCATATAGCCTGTGGTATATGTTAGCATCTTTTTGGTATATTTTAATAATAGTACCGCACTGTTATGATTTTACATGTCTTTATCTCAAAATATTATCTATTGAAAACATAAGTTAAAGAACATAATGTACGATGGAAAATTAAACAATTACATTTTTATTTTAAATTTTATTAATAAGAAAATTATTTGTATGTTATTATATTTTCAATTTAGCAAAATAGAAATTTATTTTTTCAATATTATTCAAATAAAGTGTTTTTTAAGTATTGAAATAGAAATAAAAGTATTTACATGGTGTTAAAAATATACAATAAAGTATAGTATATTATTTTCTATTACAAAAACCTCTATCGTTCTGTAAACTGTAATTGGGATTATTTATTTTTAAATGGTATATCATTACACTATCACTAGAAAAATAAATATTTAAAAAGTATATATACTTTATGGTATGCATTGTATTTTCCATTACAAAATCCTCTTTCTAAATGGTATTTTAGTATACCATTATATATTAATATACCATAGTATAGAAATATTTATTTTCCATTACAAAATTCTCTCTCGTTCTTCTTATAATTTAAGATTACTAATATCTAGATCACTTAGTCTTAACTTTATATTTTTACACTTTTTAAATATAAAGAAAATGTTTTAATTTCTCTCTTTTCTCTCTGGTCCTCCAATCTCTCGCTGTCTCTTCTCTGCAGAACATGGCGTACTATGTGAAGAAGGATGCTCGCTTGCCAACAGTGCTGTCGCGCATCCGCGTCTCGGGTGCCAAGGTGTTCATGTTAACGAACAGCGATTATACGTACACCAACGAGATCATGACCTATCTGTTTGACTTTCCCCATGGCGCCGATGTGAATGAACCGCATCGCGACTGGAAGACCTACTTCGATGTGATCGTGGTGGATGCGAGGAAGCCGCTGTTCTTTGACGAGGGAACCGTGCTGCGACAGGTGGACACAAAGACGGGCAGCCTGAAGATTGGCACACACATTGGGCCACTGCAGCCGGGGCAAGTGTATTCGGGGGGTTCGTGCGAACTCTTCACCAAGTTCATCAATGCCAAGGGCAAGGATGTGCTCTATGTGGGCGATCACATCTTTGGCGACATACTCAAATCGAAGAAGATACGCGGCTGGCGCACGTTCCTCATTGTGCCCGAGCTCGTGCGGGAGTTGCACGTGTGGACCGACGAATGTCAATTGTTTGCTCAACTCCAGAATTTGGACATTAATCTGGGTGATTTGTATCGCGATCTGGACTCGAGTGCCAAGGTTAAGCCGGACATATCGCATCTGCGCACCAGCATACGCGATGTCACACACAAAATGGATATGTCCTATGGCATGATGGGTTCACTTTTCCGCTCGGGATCGCGACAAACGTTCTTCTCCAGCCAAGTGGTGCGATATGCCGATGTGTATGCCGCCACGCTGCTCAATCTCATCTATTACCCCTTCTCGTATATGTTCCGTGCACCGGCGATGCTGCTGCCACACGAGTCGACGGTGGCTCACGATCAGGTGCATCAGCCGCCACCTCCGCCGCCATCCTCGTCTAGCACAACACTCGAGGATGCGAGCAGCAGCAGCAGCAGCAAGAATACTGGCTCAACTTCCGGTTCCGGTTCTGGCTCCGTTTCCGGCTCTGTTTCCGGCACCACTGTGCGTGCAGATGAATCGCAGAATGGCAGCAACAATTCGCCCGTCAAAGATCCCAAGGATCTGCATCGTGCCGTAAGTACTCAATATATGTTTATACCACATACATACTTCTATACTAAATATATGGTATACTTCCACATTTAAAATATACAATAGAATATAGTGTATAAGTATTATATTTTAACTTTATTTTTGAATGTAGTAGTACATACTGTACATACATATATCAATATAGCAAATATTCCCTTTGGAACACTTTAGTATTTTTTTGATGTACTAAATATGTGACTATACTACCACTTTCAAAATATACCATAAAGTATAGATTATAAGTATTTATACTTTACGGTGTACTTTGAATGCAGCAGTAATATATTTTAGTATGTTTGGTATACTAAATACTATACTAAAATATATACTCAATATATTTTTATACCATATTTTTATACTAAATATATGGTATACTTTCACATTTTAAATATACCATAGACAAAAGTGTATAAGTATTTTAACTTTATGCTATACTTTGAATGGAGTAGTAGATATAGCAAATATTCCCTTTGGTACACTTTAGTATTTTTTGATATACTAGATATGTGGTATATTACTATACTAAACTATATACTCAAAATATTTTTATACCACATATATACTATATATATGGTATACTTCCACATTGAAAATATACCATAGTAAAAAGAATATAAGTATTTTTACTTTATGGTACACATTGAATGGAGTAGTACATATTTCAATATAGAAAATATTCCCTTTGATACACTTTAGTATTTTTTGGTGTACTAAATATGTGGTATATTACTATACTAAAATATATACTTAATGTATTTTTATACCATATACATATACTAAATATACTTCCACATTTAAAATATATCATAGACCAAAGTATATAAGTATTTTTAAGTTATGGTATACATTAAATGTAGTAGTATATCAATATACCAAACATTGCGTTTGGTATATTTTAGTATTTGTTGGTATATTAATTTGATTATACCATTAGAAGTACTAATATCATATACCACATACAGATGGTATATTTTTAGTATCTTTTTGGTATAATAATTTGGTATATTGTTTATAAATATTAAAGTAAATATTAAGACAACTCAACTTTCTACGCAGAGCTCCATTGTGCACACACGCCCATCGACGCCCACTGTGGTCACCCACACACACGACGAGGACTATTCCGAGGAGGAGGAGACTGCCAGCGGCGCTGAGTCGACGACAGAGCAGCAGAAACGCAACGAAGCCTCCGACTAAAGCAGCGCTGCCTCTTCTTCTTCTTCTTCTACTACTACTCTCCTTCACCATCTCTTCCCTATTTTTCAACGAATTTTCATTGCTGTTTCTATCGCTCCGTTCTACAAACAAACAAAAAAGGATCATGTTGCAACCTTCCGTTTTACAACATGTTGCAACTAGTGAGAAACGTGCGATTTCATTTATTTTTTTGGCGATTTTACATACAACAAAAATTATATATATATATATATATATTAAAATAAATATATACATACATACACAATTATATATACATATATGTGTAACTATATATATACTTGTATATCTGTATACGTAAACATTTATACACTAGCGCGAATTGGTTCCATTTTGCCCAACAAATAAATAGCAAAGTGTATGTTTTTTTTTTTTTTTTTTGAATAAAAACATTAAAAAGGCAAGCCGATTTTTTACTTGATGGGATATTAGGGAATATTTTTGCAATTATTATAATTTGAATAAAAAAAAGTACTTGAAAATTCATTATTATTTACACTGAGTCTTCTGTCTATATGCACATTGAATGATAATTGTACAATTCTATAAGCTAGAGTGACTCAACTTTTTCCATAGCTTTTTATATTTATAGAGCAGCTTCGCCCGCGTTTATTGTTAATACTATATACACTACAGACCCCTCAAAGCTGTGCGTCACTTTGCGAAATAAGCTATTAGTCAAGTAAGGGTTTTTTTTAAAGAAAACTAACATTGATTGAAATGAGCCTTCGACATCAGCCAAGAAGCTCTATGTATTTATGTCTGATTTGTGTTAACAGTTCCAATATGTAATGATTTCCTGCCAAAATCAAGGATGTCCTTTGTTTCTTTGTAGGTTTAAATTACTTGGGGTGCCTTATTTATAGAGAAATAATAGGCACAAAAATGTTTTCCTTATAGGTAAAATTTCATCATACTATTCTTAGGGCACAAATAAATAATATCATTTCTGATAATAAAATGTTACCAGAGAATATTGATCATGAAGTTGATTATGCTTACTGTAACACTCAGAACAACATTGTAGAAAATATAATTGCTTTCCTTTTAATACCCGCTACACATATGCGAGAAGGGTATTATAAGTTTGCCCTTTGTTCGGAAATACTTTTGTATGGCAAAAAACGCCAAATGCAATCGAGTCCTAGCTGCTTTTGCTCACAAGCTGGTATATTGTGTACTCAATGGTATATTGGGAATGTTTATATCGATATACTAAATATTACATTCGGTATATTCTAATATTTTCTGTATTAATATACCGACATTTTTGTGTTTAAAGTCATAATTTCCGAAAATATTGTTGAAAATCGAATAAAAGTTGTCGAAGTTATTTAAGAAATACTTTTGAATGGTAGAACGCTTACTGCAATTGGGGTTTGAATGTAGTACAACATCGATAATCCATTTGACATATGTACTTTCAGTATTTACGGTATATTAATTTGGTATATTTTAGAAATAATACCACACTGGTTTGCTTTTATTCAAAAAGGATAGAATGTATCTGACCGTCTGATACAATTGTCTGTTGCCTTTTTCACTTGTTTTCAAACGAAATCTAAAGTTTAAGCGATAAAGTGCTATTAAAAATGCAAATGTATTATAGTATTCTCATGTACGTATATTCAGAAGAAGAAAAAAAAAAAAACACGGAAAATAGTATGCATATCCATAGCTATAGTTAATATTAGAAGAGAGGCGCGGCACGCTTCAAGAGATTCACTGCTTGGGAATCTTGTTGCCATCGCACTTGAGTTCGTTGTAAATGTGCTCGTTCTGATAGTCGCTCTTCAGCTCAGTGACGAGCTCCGAGGCATCGTCCTGCAAAGAATCAGTATAAGCATAAGCAAGGCTAGAAGTGGAGCAAATGGGGAGCAAATATCACAACTTACATTGAAGATGACATTCTTCTCGCCCTTCTGGTACTCGCTGAACAGGCCAAAGACATCGACGAACTTGCCGTGATCCCCGAAACGTTCCGAGATCAGCGAGAACAGATGCTTGATGGTCTCCTGCTCGACGCTGGTGGCATCGGAGCGTGCAAAGATGGCATTGGGAAGCTGAACCTCAACATTGCAGGCAGCGACATCGGTGACTGGGCGACGCTCGAGCGTTGGGCAGACGAGCTGCCAATCCTTGTGCTGCTCCAACTGCTGGGCGGGCACAATGAGCAGCTGTTGCTCCTTGCTGGGGACAATGTTGCACCAGTCCAAGCTGCGACGTTTGTTCAACAAGGCGGCACTCAAGCGCGCACGCTCGCTGCTGGCATCGTAGTTGCTGCACGAAGAAGAAGACAAGACTTTAGTTTGTGGCAAAGTTTGGAAAAGATTGATTGCTTACATTGGAGCCTGCTGCAGGTCATCGCGGCTGAGCGAGGGAGGCGCCACAGCCACCAACAGCTGCTCAGAGGGCAACTGCTCATAGAGCAGCGGTATCAACTGCTTGCCACGAGCATCCGCATAGCTGCCAGCTGTCACCACTGTGACGTCAGCCTTGTTGCTGGCCAAGGCCTCAATGCAATCGACGGACTGCACACACTCAAGCTCTGGCCGGGCATCGCGTGCGTAGGCGGCACGATGCAGTGCCTCGCACTTGGACAGCTCGGTGTCCCGTTGCACGCACAGACGCAGCTTGCGAATGGCGCTGCCGTCGCGTTCAATCACATCCTTGTAGCCGGCACGCTCCAGATACACTTTGGGATCGACTGCCTCGGGTTTGCTGTGATACACCGCATTCGGTTGGATTAGCAAATGGGCAGCGGCATCCTTGTTCTCCGCATGCAAACCGTTCTCGAAGAACTTCTCCAGACGCGACTGCAGTTGATGCAACTTCTGTTCGCCATGCACCGCCTGCTCGTTCGAAATGTAACCGATCCAGGGGCGTTGGGCCCACGAGCAAGCTGCCCCAGTCACCGGACGACGTGTGCCATCCTCGCACAGATACTCAAAGTCCTCGGGTTTGCCCTCGGGGGGCGGTGCCGTTGCGTTGCCCGTCAAGCCGAAATACTTCTTGATGAACTGCACCTTGGTAAAGGCTACCTCGCCTTGTCCCTTGTCCAGGCAGCGAATGGCGCCGTCGTAGCCACTGAACTTGTCCGGATAGTTGCACTGCGTGGGATTCTCGCAGAGTGCGCACAGATTTGGATACTTCTTCTTCAGCAGACGATCCGTGTCCGGATGAGCAGAGTAAGTGCCCACCAAACAGGATTGCGAGAAGAACTCGGACAGCGCTTTGAGTTCACGTTCAGTGGCCGAAATCTGCGGATCAGCGGACACCTTCAGCACATGGGTGTTCTTCAACTTGGTGATGGGAATTCTGTAGCCAACGTTGCGTCCGAAGCCAGTGTGACAGGACTTTGCACCGCGCAGCTCCTGCAGCGATTTGATTGGCGACGTTTTCTTTACCAGAATGATGCCCTCGTAGCGGAAATTGGCTGCAGGTAGAAATATCATATATGTATGTATTTAATATATTATACTATTTAATATATTATACCAGAAATATCATATATGTATGTATTTAATATATTATACTATAAACTATAAATAGTATATTTAACTACAAGCTATTTATTAGTATATTAATACTATACAAAATTATGGTTGAGGAAATTATCATAGCAGCTAGAAAATTCATATATTTAATATACTATACACTATAAATAGTATATTTAGCTATAAACTATTTATTAGTATATTTACACTATTCAAAATTATGGAAGAAAAGATTGAGGATATTATTATAGGTAGAAAATGCAAATAATTAATATACTATGAACCATAAGTAGTATATATAACTATAAACTATAAATAGTATATTTTAAATACTTAACAAAATAATGGAAAAAGGTTAAGGAAATTATCATTTTTGAAACATTACAAAGAATCTTTATCGTTTCTTTACCAGAATGATGCCTTCGTATCGGACAGCAGGTAGAAAATGAATATATTTAATATACTATAAACTATAAATAGTATATTTACACTATATAAAATTAGGGAAAAGGGTTAAGGAAATTATCATATTAGAAACATTATACAGAATCATTTCTGCCATCGAAAAATAACATAATTGCTTTACAAATTCTAAAAACGAATTATTTACCTACACAATTATTTAAATAAAGATGTAGGAAATCGTAAAATTATTAACAAATAGAGATAATTTGCGTTAGCGAAAGGTAATTTAATTGCTTTATGAATTCCATTTATGACAACTTCGTTTTTTAGAAAATTATCAAACATAAAGAAATAAATATTTCTGTTGGATACAACTAGTCTCTAAGCCCTCCAAATCCCAGAGTTTTCATAAGGCAATAATCATATAATTTGTATTATCTGAGAAACGAAAAACTTTTCAAATAAATTATGTTTTTCAGTTGGCCATAAATATATGATAATTGATTATTGCCAACTGGTAACTATAATTCAAATGACTTAAAAACTTCTCGTTTTTCACATTAAACAAATTATATGATAAGTGTCTCAAGGCACTCTTGGAAATCAGATGCACTTACTCAAAGAACTCAAAAAACAATTAATCAAGCAATTAATCAATCATAATTAAAAAAAAAGAATTAAAAAATATCATTCCTGGTAATAAAAGCATAATAGGAAGGAACTCCAAAACACAATTAATTAACAATTATGGCAAAATAATGAAAAAAAATTAAATAAATAAAGATAATTTCCAGTTATAAAAAAATTATCATTTTAAATTTTACAATATTATAAAATATATATAGCCCAATTCATAAAATTGAAAAGGTCATTGTGCTGGCAAAAATTAATCTAAATGTTTTCGAAATTCCAAAAATGATTAATCGCTGTTCCATCAATATGTTAGAAGCACAACATTTAATTATAATATTAATGAGTTAATTTCTAGCTTGCATTATTTATTGCTCTCAATATAAATTGACTGCGTTATTATGTCGGAATTTGCATATTACAAGAACGCAACTCACTTTTAGAAAGTAATAAATATTTATATATGCCGATTTTTTTCTTTATCAATTAGTAGTCAATAGCGTTCGTTTTACAGCGATAAAATGAAACTTAATTTGCACTTTACTCTAGATAAATTATTTCAATTATTTCGCATCAAGAATTTTGTAGAAATTACATTGTGTTCTTTTTGTACGAATATTGTTTGTAGTTCCGACTTTTAAAATATATGCTTCGGCAGATACATATATACAATTAAAAAAAAAAATAATAATAATAATAAAAAAATATGCGTCATAAGAATGCCATAAATTGTGAGAACATCGAGTGTTCTTTAAGATGAAACTATAGATAATTCTGACACTTGAACGATCACGATATTGAACTGCAGCTATCGTTCTATATAGTCTATATTCTTTATATGGGTAATTCTCTGGAGCAATTTGGAATAAGAAAAAACATAAACTGATACAATTTAAAAAATAAGTAAACGTTATACTTATAGCTCTAGATTAGCATTATATTTTGAGCTAAGATTGACTTTAGCGACTTTTTCTGTTTTACGATAAAATATATAAATTCGTTCATTTTATGGTTTTCATATGATTTTGTTCGTTTTTGCAATTATAGTAATTCGAAAATTATTCTTAGTTCTTTTTAAAGTACTAATCAAGAGCTATAAATTCATCTTTACTTAAAATAAAAAAACGTTGTGTATATATGTTTTTTTTTTCACTTTCGCATGCAACATTTTCGATACTGAACTATCCATATACAAGTCAAACATAAGCTCGAAAAGAATGTGAGAATAACGATTGTTCATTTCGATGAAGTAATAGATAATTAAGCTTTTTAGGCTTCTGACACTTGAACGATATATAGTCTATATTACATATATGGGTAATTCTCTGCTGCGACACTATTAACAGTAAACAAAAAAAAAACTGAATTGTAAAAAAATAAGTAAGGGTTTTTCGTATAGCTCTCGATTAGCATTATATTTTAAGCTAAGATTGATTTTAGCGACTTTTTATGTTTTACGATAAAATATATAAATTCGTTTGTTTTTTTTTCACTTTAGATAATTTCACACGCGAAATTTACGATAAAGAATTATCCATATACAAGTCAACATAAGAATGCCATAAATTGTAAGAATAACGATTGTTTTCTTCGATGAACTAATAGATAATTAAGCACTTTTTTTGACACTTGCAGCTAACTTTCTATATATAATTAATATTCCCGATAGAGTATAGAGAAAGTCAGGAGTACTCACCGTCTTTGCCCTCCTGAGTGCGTATCTCGGAAATGACACGATAATCCTCGTTCTTGCGATGATAGGCCATGTACATATCCTCGGGTTCACTGGCCAGCACATCGGCCTTGCGCTGCTCGATCAACTCGAGGCAATCGACACGATCCCGTCCAGCGACGCACTCCATGCGAATGCCCGCTTCTGACGGATCCGCGAGCAGTTTCTGGCAATCGCTCAAATAGATTTGAGGCACACACAAACGATCTGAAGAGAGTGAGAGTTAAGTATATATAATGTATATATATTTTAGATTTGTCTTACAGATCGGCTCCTCGGCTGCGGTGAACTGCAGCAGCAGCAGCAGCGCCAACATCGCTGCTGGCAGCTTCCAAGTTATTGTCATCATTGTGGCTTTGACTCAACTGTGGAGCTCAGCTTGCCGGCCGGCGCCTTTTATAGCCAAGCCAAGCCAAGCCCGCCCCCTCCCCCCTCCCACACACACACACAAGGGTCGTCATCGTCGTGTTGAGCTCCGTTCAGCTCGTCTTGCTTTTTGCTCTATTTGCTATTATTACGATTGGATTCGTTGTTGTCGTTTTGTTTTTAGTTTGTTTTGTTTTGTTTTGTTTTTTTTTGCTACTCTGTTCTGTTCTGTTTTGGTTTTTTTCTCCTCTTTTTCCGCTTTGATTGCCGGTGATCTTTTCATTAAACGACAGATGCAAAGGAAAACAAGTTAGCAAAGGTGCTCAACTAAATAATACCCTGTATTATACACATTTTACAAGAAAAGACTTATTTTGTGAAATGTGAAATTAAAATAGGTTGGAAATTGTAAATATCTCAAAAATAAAAAATAGACAATTTTTTATTAAACATTTCATTTATTATATTATTAACAAGTGAGAAAGCTACAATCAAGTGTAATTATTTTAAATAAAACCAAAACAGTGCGGTATTATTTTTTAAATATACAAAATTAAAATATCGCATAGATACAAAAATATACCAAAATCTATATTTGGTATAATGATACAAAATTCAAATTCAACATATACCATAGAATGCAAAGTATACTAAATTGTCCTTACAAAAGTTTTTCATAAATAACTTCTACAATTTATATGTGATGGCAAACAAATTTTCAAGAAATATAAACATTAATTTTAAAATTACGTTTCTTATTCGATTTTTTGACGATTTTCAGAGGAAATTTGCGGAATATATAATTTTAAAAAAATTTATTTTAAATTGTATAAGAATATTTCAATTTTGAGATATCTGAAATAACACCTTCACCTACACCTTCAATAAATTGGAAAGTCTTAAAAAATTAAAATGGAATGGAACAGCTTCATATTAGTTTTCTTAAATTAAATTTTAAAAAGACTATAATATTTTCCAAATGTACTTAAATTTTAATCATTATTGCATGCACTATTTATACATTATTACATATAAATTGCCAATTTAAAAAGTGAAAAATATATATAAAATAAATATTCATTGAACAAATTTTGCAATTTGGTTTGAAATTCTCAAGTTGTCGAAAGCTAGCTGCACTTTTGCAAAATTTAATCACTGCGGGGTATGCAAAAAATGATATGAATATAAAAACGTCTCGAGTACTTCGGGTTCTTCCCGCAACAGCTGAAACTTTGCGCTACGCAACAATCGTTGGGCGTGTGGATTATGGATGCAACTGCCTACGACTTGTTGCTATATATGTATACTATATAATATAGTATAGAATATAAAACTATATATTAATAAAAAAAAATCAAGGCCTAAATGTTAATTCATTTGACAAGTCGCAGGCAAAGTTGAATAGATGATAAGCAACAAAGATCTGCTAGACCGAATTGCGATGAGGGAAAAAACATTTTGTGTGATTACCCAAAAAGACCATAAAATAATTATTAAACTCACGTACAAGCGCACTTTAAACATACATTTCGATTTTATTATAGAATTTTGTGTGGAGCCAGTTTTCTAATCGAACAGCTGATCTCTTTTCAATAACCTACAAATTATGAATATAAATTTGAGTTTGGTTAATGGCTTAATTTGCTTGTGCGCTTCTCCCAATTGCATATATAACCATATATAATTATTCGTACATATGTATATTTCACTATCAATCTAATTTCTTGAATGCATAATTCAAAACAAATGATTGTTAGCTAAGCTACATAAGCGAAGCGGCTTCTTAGAATCTAAAATTCAGAATCGAGTATAGATTCGATAATTTCTAGAAACAGGTTATCGCTAAGCTGAGATTCGCTTAGACCGCAGCCAGCGGATCGACTTGATTATAATTTGTCTTGCTTGATTCGCTTAATGCAATTCCAGCACTTTCCCCTCCCTCGCATAGTGCCTACACCGCCACCGCCACCGCCCCCCATAGAGACTTGTCATCATTATTTATTTTCTTTAGGACAACAATTGATTTTAGTTGCATGACAGAACCTGTTTCGTCGACCCTAGAATCCAACCAACTAACTCACCCTCTTATTCCCATTCCCATTCCCATTCCCGTTCTAAATTTGCGCGATCTATTTAAAATGCAAGTCGGGTGGAGGCGACTGGACAAATTGTGAGGCTTGTATTTATTTTTTGTTGTGGTGGGCGGTGGAACTTATAAACGAACCTTAATGAAATTCACTAGAAATGGCTGGTAAACAAGATCACAAAAGTGAACTACTTATATATACTATATACTATGTCTATATGTCGGTGGGTGTACGACAGTCAGACGGACAGCAATAATTATGTATTTTATTTATGACTGCACAGCACCGACGTGAACCAATTAAGCGCCAACTGAAAAAGCTTTACGATACTATACTATATAACATACTATAGTACAATCCCATCAAATTTCTGTTGATGCACCAAATATACGTAAGCAGCAGATGGGTCAATTTATTTATGTACTATACATAATGATGAGAGAGTAGCGAACAGATTTGATAAGTGACGTTGCACTGGGAATTTATAATTTCAAAGTTGCACTTGATTGCATTTATTGTTGCTATAAAATACTACTTAATAAGCAATTATTTAATTGGCTTGCCTCATGATTAGACTCAATCTAAAATGGCTTGCGCAATTGATAACGCTTGGAAAATCCCCCTAAAAGGTCAGTATACCTGGAATCAAATGAACTTTTCAATTCCGTCGTTACTAAGCTAATTCAATACAATTCAATTCAAGCTGGTTGATTTAATCCATAATAAGCAGATTTAAAATAATTCAAATTAACCCGCCAAACGCAATACATCACGTTTGCACAGTGGCGCCATCTAGCGACACTACAGCTACACGTTTCCAACACTGCTCACAGCTAAGAGAAATGTACAGTGACCAATTGCCACATACTGAATATTGGATAGCGCAGCGATGCGGAATGTCTGATAAGTTATCGATGTCATCACAGTTATTAATTCATTCCCTGATTATTTTAGATCTGCATCTCTCCTCAACCCTCTTATGACTATCTTCTGGTCGCACAGCTGACAGACTTCACGGATCCCGTTCAATATGCACAACAGAGACGAGAAAACCTAAACAGTTTAGAGTGAGACAACAAGAGACAGAGCAAGCGAGCTAGAGCATGACTAAGAAGACAACTTGCTTTTAATACGTGGTATGCTTAGTTCGTTTTGTTAATTTTAATAGTACTGTACTATTAACCATTTACCTTTATCAGCACTTATTAATTAATGGCCTTCTAATTTCCAAAACTATCTGAGTTTTACGTTTTCATCATAGAGCGCAATTTCGTTAGCAATTTCATCAGCTTGTAATGTTTCACAATAATTTGAAATAGTCGATCATCGCGCGCATGTGCGTTATTGCAACAACACTTGTCACTCATCGTTAGTGTGACCATTTCCGTTGTATTCTTGATTTTCAGCTTATCGTCGTTTAAGGGTTATCTTCAAAATAAGCAAGCGTGTATTTATCAGTCGGGTTTTATATTTTTAGTGTTTCCATATATTTTTAAATTGTTCATTTTATGCATTAAAAGATCTGTTTAGTGAAAAGAAAAGAAACTTAGAGAGCGATTCAAAACTACCCGCCTTTTTATACTCACACGAATGCGGTGTAACCAAACTAATCTAGTATATTCTATATGGTATAGTATATTTGCAAGAGTAATCGATTACAAAAGATTGACTATCGAATTGCGTTCATCTCTAAAACTAACGAGACCCGCTGACGTGTTTCCAGCAATACAAAATAAAACACGAATCAGTTTCCACCAAAACACACAACATTAATCCATAATTCGTATATATTTACTGAACGACGTCCAACGGGCCATCAAAATAGAAACCATTAGATACAGTACGACAACAGAGTGACGACTTCCCTGTGGTAATCAACAAATGCAACCAAAAATTGCAGTCATTGAATTGAAAGTTGGCAAATCGCAACCGCAACATTAACGAAATTGAGAGCGACGATAGCGGCACTGGGTGGAGGGAGACAGAAGAGTGGCCACAAAAACAGCAACAAACGAGCTGGAAAGACAGAAACCGCATTACAATAAACTGTAGCCGTGGCCACACACCGAACACACACACGCACGCACATTGAGTGCTTGTGGTCCACGTAGAAGAAGCTGCCCAAGCTACAGACATAGAGAGAGACAGAGCAATTCACAGACACAGCAGCAGAGATGGCGTTGCTAACGATGATTGCCCGTGTCATTGATGGTCTTCCATTGGTTGGCACCATGCAGGACGACGAACAGGTGAGTGAAGCACACGCACACAAAGACAGCTAAATGCTTATGTGTATAAACTTTCACTTTTTTGTTTGCTGTTTGTAGAGCGGTCGCAGCATTTTGGACTATCAAAATCAAGCGAAAATGTTGTTTCGAAAGCTGGGTACACACTCGCCGGCCAGAAGCAGCATTGAGACAGGACCATATCTCTTCCAGTGAGTAACCACTAAAAACCATACAAACAAAGAAAATCGCTTATAGAGTATGTATTTTGTATTTCAAAATTGAAATCGACTTCGTACCCCACGATCGACCACCAATCAACTACAACAACAACAGCTATCTAATCGAGAATGATGTTTGCTATTTGGTGATGGTTGATAAAATGTATTCGAAGCGTTTGGCCTTCAACTATCTGGAGGATCTGGCACAGGAGTTTCATACGAACTATGGAAGGCGTGTCAATTCCGTGACACGCCCCTACGCCTTTATTGAGTTTGATGTGTACATACAGAAGGCGAAAAAGCAATTAACCGATCGCAGACGCAACATCAGCAACATCAACACACAGCTGCAGGATGTGCAACGCATTATGGTTCAGAATATCGATGATGTGCTGCAACGTGGCACAGTCTTGGCAGGTGAGTTGAAACACCTTTAAAAGGAGATTATACCCAAGATTATATGTGATTCCGATTGCATTATAGAGTTGGATACGAAAACACAGAACCTCTCGATGATGTCGCAAAAGTATAAAAAGGATGCCAAATTGCTCAATCGCAAATCGATGTACGTGAAGGCGGCGGCTGTGGGCACCATATTTCTAGTGTTTATATTATACTTCTGGGTTTTGTAATATATACATGTGTGTATGCGTGTATATGCTTTAATATGTGTATGTGCATATGCATATGTATATTTAGTTGCTAGTTGTTAATTGTTAATTGTAATTGGCTTAGCACCAGCAGCAGCAGCGGCGGCGACGATGATGATGATGATAATGATGATATACTTAGTTGATGTTGCTGTTGTTGTTGTTGCTGTTGCTGGCAGTGCCCTGAAAACGTCTGAGACGTGAAGCGGGCGCAGACAGCGGAAAGGCCAAAAGACATTTAAATATTTTATATAGTAATTGTACAACAACAACTGAAGCAACGACAGCAGCAGCAGCAGCAATGAAACCGCTAGTTAATAACATTAACAACACTAAATTTGGGGGCAAAACACAACACACGACTTTGACATGCGCCGCGCTTGCTTTCATTTACCTTGCGTTTTGAGTTTTTTTCTTTTACAAATTTCATTTATCATTTAAATATCAGAACAACAACGACAAGATCAACTCCATTAGCCAGCAATAAGAACAGAACGAACCATCACTCTTTGTATTAACGCATTTATGCCTTTGTTAATCTGATTCGATTTGATTTAATTTGTGTTTACATACATCGTAGTATAAGCGGGGAGAACGCGCAGCCTTAGTTTCGAAATTTTGTAAATGAATTGAAAAGTAATAGATGCAAGCAAATGTGTGAATAAAAATAATGTAGATTGTATATGCATATGATATGCTGATCATGATATGAATGACTAATGATGGATGCTATGTAACATCAATAAAATACGATTTAGGCAATTTATTTTAAATTATTAAGAATATTAAATCAATTTACATTGTTTCAAAATAAAATATATGGCATATTGTAGATTGAAACCAAACCAATCGCGAGGCTTTACAAAATCGAATTTGGAATACATACGTCGTTCAGTTTTCTGTTCCCCATTCCAAGAGTAACCAGTAAAAATGCGATTTCAATTTTTTTTTTTTTTTTTTAATGATTAATTTTTCCATTATATATTTGTCATTTGAGTGATGATATATTCGCCTATTCCTTGCCATATCCGTATGCAATATATATATGTGTATGCATATTATATATAGTTGGATGCCACCTTTTGGTTTTCGCGATTTTGCATATATAAATTTTTAATATCAAATTTTTTACAATTAGGAAAAAATGCGCCGGTATCATTTACACAGTTTATATAATTCTTGTATAATTTCCTTCTGTTAAATATATATATATATATATATATATTAATTTATGTGTGTATATACTACACTATATATATATACGTGTGTCTAAATTGCTTTAACAAAATTGATTAAAAAAAAAACATATTCGATAGCGAAACATTTCGTGAAATATACAGTAAAAATGGCCAATCGACAGGGAGCATATTTTTCTTTTCCTTATATTTTTTTTGTTTGTTTTAAATTTATCTTTTTCGTTTTTTTAGATAAATGATAAATGACTGAGTAAAACATTTGTTGTAATGCGAATACAGTATGTGTGCTTGATTTTGGTTTTTTTTACTTAGAATTTTAATTTTGTTTTTTGTTTTGGAGCTAGCACTTTCGTATGTCGTACTTTGGAAAAAATTGGTTTGTTATTCCTATAAATTTAAATGTATATCATTTAATTGTTGTTGCTTGATTTTCCTTTTTTTTTGTATACATCACAAATAAATTGTATATATGTATATTTGGTTTGAATTTCTTTGTTTTTCTTGTATGTATATCAATTGCAATTGCTATATTCGATTAAATTTGTTATGTTTCACTAGAAGCTCTGGCTGTGATCGGTTGGCTATTTATTACGTTTACACAAATCATTATCATTATCATTATTAGTTTGGTTTTCAGCGAACGAACGAACAGAGTCTAGACACTTTGAGACAATTCAAAATACATTTTAAAAGGTGAAATAATTGTGAATATTTTTGCTTTCGAAAACATGTGTGTGTGTGAGTGAGTGTGTGTTGATCTTCTGCTCTCTATGTGAAATAATAAAAGCAGAAACCATAATTATTTCCTAAATTTATATGTATGTATATATCTCTCTATATATATTAGTATAGTACTAGTTATTTTGTCATTAAAAAAAAAAACAAAAAAAATATTTAAAAAAAAAGATATTCCTATTGCCTGCGCATGAAAAATGTTGTACAAAATATTTTGTTTTAATTCTTCTCATGACTAACCCTAATGTTATTAAGCATTTCCTTTTTTTTTTTTTGTTTAGTTTGGCTTCTTGGTTTCTTGATTTCGTAATATTGGTTTTTCTTTTTGTTTGTCTTCTACATTCAAAAGGCAGTTTTTGAGCATGGAGGGACAATGTGAGATTCATGACGAAGCAGATAGATAGATAGTTTTCTTTTTTCCTTTTTTTTTTTGTTTGTTTGTGTTTGTTTCGTTTAGCTAGGAGAGAGTGTTTAAGAAAAGATTTGTACAAAAAATAAAGTGAAGAAAACATATATAGTTAGTATATAGTATAGTAGATGTAACTGTACGCCTAAAATCTGTTTTTTGTCTGCAGAGTGGTATGTATATCTATAGGAAAATACACATACTTTGAATATAATAATAAATGTACCTAACACGTTGCGGTACTTCTTAGAGCTATTCAAAAAAAAATTAATGGTGTTTACAATAGTACAATACAATATACGTTATATATGTATATATGTTATGTGTGTTTAAGCTTGTCTGTGAGTACCAATAAGTAGCTTAGCTTAGGAAAGAACTTGTTGTTGTTATAGTGTTGAGTAGCGCATAAAGTTTGTCACTAGCGATCGTGGCATACTTTACGGCATACGTTGGCTTAAACCCTAAACTGCTGCAGTGTTATTATAGTATATGCTATAAGTGCTTCTTTGTATATGTATGGGTCTCATGTATATATGTATGTGTATGTTCGTTTATGCATATGTAATTCCTCCTGTACACTTTGTTGCTGTTGATGATGATCCCGATGCTCACTTGATGCGCTGATGATCGGGCGTGCTCTTGAGTATATCCGGCTGATGCGGATGCGCCACCTGATGATGGTGATGATGATGATGCGTGCTCTGCGAATTCAGCGTACCCTGATGACTGCCACCGCCACCGCCACCTCCAGCTGCACCGCCATGATGTGAGCTGCTCAGCGTATGCGAATGCGTCGAGTTGAGCGTGTGCGTGGCATGCGAGTTGAGCGTGTTGTGCGCCGTTGTCGTCGCATTCGTGGAGAAGCCAGTGATGCTGCTTGCCGCTCCCACAGCAGTCAAACCGGCAATGCCCCCGCCACCGCCACCCGCTGGCCGCTGAGAGGTCCGCAACGAGCGATGCGATCCGTTGCGTGTCAGCGAATTCATTTGCGGTGTTCCCGGCACCGTGTGACCCAAGGCATTCATGTAGTCGGCAATCAGGAGCGTTATTTCCAGTATCTTCGGTTTGCTCATCGCAAACAGCAGCTTCTGCTCACAGCCGCCGGCCAGCGTGCCATCGTCATGCGACACGACCAGCATAAAGTCATCCTGGCAGCCGCCAAACGTCATCACAGTGCTGTAGGGATAACGCGCCACCGGCGCCATCGTCGACAGCTCGAGCACATTGAGCGCATCCTCTGCCACAGCCAACCAGGCGACCGGGGAACCTGCAGCAGCGTGTGGCTCGCATTGACGTGGCTTGGCCTGGAAGAGGCAGGCACCAAAGTAGGGCCACTTGCGACAGCAGGTCAAATAGATGCGCACACAGTCGAGGGTGGAGCGACCCTTGAGCAGCGTCCACTTCGAGATGAGCAGCTCCTGCACATCCTTCAGCTGCTCGGCACCGAGCGCATCGCGATACCGATACGGATAGAATTTGTCCAGTGCCTTCAAGCACATCACGTGACTTCTCATGCGAATAGTCGCCCATATCGATCTGGGACATCAAGGAGGCCAACTCCAGTGCCAATTCACGGGAGAGTGGGAAGCGACCCTGAACAATCTGCGCGTTCGTCTGATAGCACAACAGCAGACGCTCCTTGTCCGTCTCGCATTTGATGGTGTGCTTCCAGTAGAGACGATTCTTGTAGCTCAGCTGTATGACGCGTGAGTTCTCGAATTTGCCGGAACCCTTTTCTCGCAGCGCCGTCTCCCACTTGCTGATCACATCACAGAGCTTGGCCAGGGGTTCCAGATAGTGTTCCAGATCCTTTTCGATGGGATCGTCGCTGAACAGGCAAAAGCCATTCGTTGCATCGCGTGTGCCCAGCTCCTGAGCCAATGTCGATTGGAACTCCTCAATCGTTGTGGATCCATCGAAAGACACCACCTTGGAAAAGCATTGATGACAAGGTAAGCAAGGAATTTAGCAAGTGGTAGTTCAGCAGTGTAGTAGCTTACCTGGTAAGTAGTGTTCATCATGTGCACGGGTATCGCATGAGGCAGCGAGTGATGATATGGATTCTTCAGCAATATCGATAGCACCTCCATGCGCGACGGTTTCGTTTCGCGTCCCCCATTCTTGAGGGTTCTCTCCAGAGCTCGCTCACAGTATGCGGCATATTTGCCCGTCTCCGTTTTGGTATCCGCATTGCGGGACAAATGCAACTTGAGATACCAGAGCAGGCGACTCGATTTGGGAACGAACAGCGAGACGGCGAGGGCGAGTAATTGCCAGCCCTGGACAAAACTGTAAGCGGGCGGATTGGACTTGCAGTCAATGATGGGCGTCGATACGGGCGCCTGTTAGAAATAAGAGTTTTTTGGTTACGAATTTAAGGAGTAAAGGTTTTTGTTTAAGGTTTTATGGCAACACTACGTTTGAATTTTTTGACTACGAGAACTGAAAGCAAACTTGTACACAGAGGACACACTGACAAAAGTAACGTAAATCGGTAATTATTAATCGTTAATTGTGTTTAGATTAGACAATAGCAATTTCCCCTCATACCTGTATCGATGTGGGCGAACTGCCGTTGGCTTGAGCTTGTCCAGCCTGTTGGGTATCACAGGTGAACAGGCTTTGGGTGGCGCACAATAGTAGTTGCTGTAAATTTCATTGGTTTCGTTGGTTGGTTGGTTGGTTGGTTGTCGTCAGTAGTTCAGTGTTGCAAAACGTTTAGGGTTACGGTTACAGTTACGTTTTGCGGTGTTCGGTTAACGGTTTTATTTTGGTTATCGGTATTGGTTTTGATTTCGATACACATACAAACGAAACGCAAAACGTAATGAAACACAATAGAATAGAATAGAAGAAGAAAAGCCAAAAAACATTTGCTGATCAATTTGAGCTCACGTTCAATTTTCACTTTCTATATATTTATGTTTTGTTTTCTTTTGTTATTTTTTATCGTGTGTATTTTACATCTATACAAAAGTCGTATGCTTTTGTTTGTTTGGTTTGTTTGTTTTGTTGAAGAAGCGCAATTAGCAAACGAGGAAACGAGTTAACTTTCAAGTATAATGCGAAACATTCAAAGCCATTTAATACAAAATGAATAGTGAAAGTAGCAACAAACTATGCGCAAAACAGAACAACAACCGAAACTAAACTGGGCAAACCATAAACAAGTCGAGAAAACTCTAGAGAGACAACAACGTTGAACAACATTAATGCGTTCGCAGCACACAGCAAACGTGATTAGAAGTTTTGTAATTAGTTATGATATTTGGTTGATGCTCTCAACTTTTGTTATCACGTTAAGTGTGCAGCGCATGAACGTAGTTCAGTTGTATGTGAATGTGTTCTATGTGTGTGATACACTGAGAGTAAAAGTATATAGTTATAGTTTTGCAGCAGCGTTTTTGTGATTTGTTTTTTGCTGCTTTGTGACTTGTGGTGACGTAGAGCCTCTTGAATTGATATTGATTTCAGTTAAAAATACTTTAAACTATTTCTATATTTGCTAAACTTATGTTTATATTAAGATATCTAAAAGAAAATAATATCACACTAATTTGATTAAGCTTGTGCTACATTTAGTTCGTATTGATTTCAGACATAATCTAGAAATAATCGACAAAATGCTTAACCCTTTTTTCAAATTTTTTTTTAATGAAAATTATATTCGTATTTAAAACCCTGTTTAGACCAAGTGCTTCTTCTTCAATGATGCGGTTCTATGATGCAAGTGTTTACATCAAAGTTGCATCACGCGAACAGCTGTTTGGTAGTGCAAAAGTAAACCAACTTTTGCAGGAAGAAGAAGAATATCAAAGGTAATAAAAGCAAATGAGCCAAAATTAAACAATTAAATAAATTATGCGACTCTGCGGGCACTTTCAAAGTATAAGTTTATATAAATTGTATTTATTAAGTTGACTACTTATTTCCGTTTAGCATCATATTAAGGCATATCGCTTCACAAGAATCATATTCCTGTATAAAGTGATCTAATTGATCGACATCTTCTTATGCCTCTGTCGATTTCCTTTTAATTTGTCGGCATATTTAGGTTTTTTTTTTTTAAATTTGAAAACAGTTTGAGATAATTTGAAAGCGGCTAAAAATTTGTATGTGGAGATGGATTGCCGCATCATCAATTATGTAGCTCCATTAGTCGTCCCTCTCTTACAAAGGGGCGCTTATGGAATAATGTAGCGAAAGATTCCACTTAACGGAAATTTTCAATGTTGCAGCCCAGTGTAAACAGGGTATTACCTATAATAAATATTTCTACCATTGATATTTTCTTTTTAATTCTAATAAGGATTGTAGTATGGTATGAATAACTTGTGGTTGTCTAATTGTTTTTGAGTTCTCTTCTAAATTTATAAGAATGGGAATGGAGAACCAAGTACAAATAAAGGCAAATTGTATTTATATTATAATCTTACTGTCTTATACTTCTGCTAAGCCTAATGTTAAGAGTACATTTGTTTCTAAAGTCATTACAACCCTCCTATCCTATCCTAAGACATATGAGGGACCTCTACGTGGCTCTGTGGGATGATCTATGGGTGTTTGCAGGCGCGTTTTGTTGTACGATAGTATGTATTGTATGTATGTATGTAAGTGAGTTCCTTGTGATGTAGAGTATAGTTTTGTATGTTTGTAGTACTATACTTGTGTATATGTATGTAAGTATTGGCAAGTTTGTGGGTGTGTGAAATTTACAGCAAATACTTTATACAATGATAACGAATCAACAATAAGATTATATCAAAGAAAGAAATATGTAGATGTGTATGTAGATATATTCATAGTATATATTATATATACATTGAGAATGTAGGCATGTTTGCTTATATAGAGTATATACACATAGATTAACGAGCAGTTTCATCAGATATAGCTGGTGTATTGTTCTTGAAAGCTAATGCACGAATACTTATGTATATAATGTATGTGTATACGGCTAATAATGCGCCTTGTATAAATAGATTTATACGATTATAGTAGATTGCATATGTGTATGACAGTTATGGGGGAAATTCATTGTCTGTTCCACTACTATACTTAAAACAAGTCAGAGAAAAAAGAAATCAAGTTAGGATTAGTAGACAACAAACACATGCATAGAGGAGTATTAAGATCTTAATTTGAGATAAGTTAAGAGTATTTATGTTGGTATGAGAGTATATCTTAAACATTATATTGTGTGATTATAAAGCGTTCGTAAGCTTTTAATTTGAAGCAAAGCTTTTGTTGTGATCAAAGCAAATGCACATGATAAGCAATAAATGCAATTAATCTCGAATCAAAAATGATAACATAATATAGTACGATACCCATATTCAGTTATAGGAAACATTTATTTAGCTAGTATCGGTTGAAGTAGCTAAAGGTCAGCTCAAAGTCTAATAAAGTGAGCTTTTCTTTTGATCTCAATTGAAATTCGCACATGAAATGCATAGATCATGAGAGAGACAGAGATAGATAGAGAGCTACTGATGACGGAGAGAGAGAGATAGATACATAGAGAGAGTTGTGGATTCGAGCGGAATCCAATTTGCTAGACATGTAGTTAGTATTTTTGGGATTAGTACGGGGAAATCATAACGAAACAAAAAAAAACATTAAACAACTCTATTAAAGAGGGGGAAAGGGTTTCAACTAAAAGAACTTTTGAATGATAAGAAGCTTTGCAACTGAAAAACTTACGCGCGTTTGCTTGCCCAGTTTCTTGTTTACCTGGACACCGACACTTAGTTTCTGGCCCATATGTCGGGAGGTTTGCTTGATCAGTATGCAGATCATTTCGGTTTGCAGCTCCGGCATGTCCAGACAGTGTTGCAAAGCATTCTGGGCGAGCACCACATGATAATCGATTCCCGGCTGATTGACAGCGACCGACATGAACAGCTGAATGCTCTACAAAGATCAAATTCAATGATACGATACGATTAGTTGAGAAACCTTTGAGGAAGAACTTCAGATAACTTTTATAGTTAATATGCAATATATTATATAAATAGAACAACTTAAGATAACTTGAAATGCAATAGAACATTCAAAGAGTTTAAATAAATCTTATTCAGTACTATAATATTTGAAAGCCAACTTAAGATAGGTTTGCAATCATTAATGGTTAACAGCTGAATGTTCTATAATGATCGAACTCAAAGTAATACAATTAGTTGACTATTTTTTAAAGAACTTCAGATAGGATATGATAAGAACAATTTAAGATACTTTGAAGATACGTTTTTAAGTAATAGAATACTTAATGAACAATTTAAGGTACAATGTTAAATAGTAATATTACATTAAAAGAACAATTTGAAATCTAGGTTTACGAGCATATATAACATTAAAGAAACCAATTATGAAAAGTTTCGAATCAATCAAGCAATTAAATATAACATTAAAAGATCAACATGAGATAGGTTGCAAATTAATGCTATGATACTATAATTTAGTTTCAGATCAAATGAAAATCGCTGTGAGGTCAATTTAATATCTTACCTTGAAGAGTTTAATGGCCTCTGGCTGCATGGACTCGGTGTGCATGGAGGACAAGGGCGCTGCGATGGTATCTTTGGTGTGTAGCAGTATGGGATGGCGCCAAAGCACGCAGTCTACAAGAAAAAAAGAGAGAGTATGACATTGAAGGACCTTCCGGAAGCGAGAGAGATCTTTTTGGGACTCACTTGGATCGCCGTCGGTCTCCATGAGCTTCTGCACCAGCTGTTCGTATTGTGTGCCCGCACTCGGTCCCCCTCCGGATACCACGGTCAGATGATAGAGCCAATTGTCACGCTCCGGTTTGCCGGATAGTATCAGATACGTGGGACCCTGGTGTGCCGGATAGATGGCGACCGTGAGACGTGCTTGATCCTGGGCGGCATCTTCGCGTTCCTCCGAATCGGAGTCGGACACATGTTCCACCTCCTCGACACGCGCATCGCGCATGTTGATCTGTCCCAATGGATTCTATAAAAAAGAAGACAGTGATTGATATAGTGGTAAAGTGAAGTAAAGAAATATTGAGTTCGACTTACGGTTTCTGCCGGTGCCTTGAAGTAGAGGAACATTTTGCCAAGCAGGACACACCAACACTTCTTGGCGTGGCCGTTCTTCACCTTGGTCACCCAGCCCTGCACCGTGGGCTTCTGATCGTCGCGACTGAGCAGCAACTTTGTCGCATTCCGACGCTGCACATTCTGCAGCACACGTATCCAATCATCCATCGTAGCGTGCGAATCGGCTGTCAGATAGTAGACCTTCTTGCCCGTATCGATCTCAAATGTGGAAGCGCCCTCGGCGCGACTAATGCGACAGGCTTCGTCCAGCTGGATTTGACCCTGCGGCTTACGCTGCACATCGTGCTGACTCTTCCAGTAGTTGAGGCTGCCGTTCTTTAGAACGAACCAGCGTTTGCGCCACGTCTTCAGCTTGCCACCCAGCTTGGCCAGGTGTCCCATCTAAGGAGAATGAATTGAATGGGTAGGAATATAGTTATTTCATTTAATTTTTGCTACTTATTTGCTAATCGAAATTCCCTTCAATTGACCAACTGACTGACTAAACTGTGAGCTCGCAACCGAAATGGTAAGACCTAGAAGGCTGCATTCATTAGTTAGCAATTTATCCACAACATAAAATGACTGATTGAATAACTAACATATCCTAAACAGTAGATTTATTGCCTACATATGCTTATCGCAATTCCTTTAAATTGACAAACTAGCTGACTAAATGATGATTCAAACTGGTAAGAGCTAGAAGGCTGCATTCAAGAGTTATCAGTTCATCGCAGTTCTTGTGCATTGACTAACTATCTGATTGACTAAACTGTCAACGTAAATCCTAAATGGTAGATGCAAGAAGGCTGAAATTTGTACAGTACATTTCTTAACTAGAGTTTTGTTTGCAAACTTAAAATGAAATTTTTAGTGCAATACCTATTACTTATCGCATCACTATTCAATTGACTGACCTCTTGAAATATCGACTCACATTCTAAATGGTAAGAGGTAGAGGGCTGGCATTTTTATGCAAAAATTATTAGTTAGGGATTTATCGACAACTTAAAAAGTGATTATTTGTCGTATTAGCTTAACTTTACTGACTGACTCGATGTGGTAAGAGCTAGAGAGCTGCAACTTGTACGCAACATTTACTAATTAGTGGTTTAAAGATCACTTAATTTTTTTAACTGACTGAATAATTCCCTGATTAATAGTACACTATAAATGGTTAGAGGTAGAAGCGTGTCATTGTTTCATAAGATTGCGTTTAATAAAGAAAAGTGTTAGTCAAAATGCAGAATGCAAAGAGAAAAAAAATGTGGATTTCAAATCTGTTTTCGATCCTAAAAACAAAAATCTTTAGGTTGATAAATCTTAATCTTGTGAATCTTGATTTAAGATCTTTCCGATCTTAAGAAAACAAGATTTTTTCTTTCTGTGTATCGTTGTCATATGGCTATAACCAAAGCATTACAATAAGTGTAGGTAGTATTACCTTCTCGAGGGACTCGAGCTTCTTGCTGGGCGAATCGACGTAGGATTGACGCATGAGCAGCGATGGCATCGAGGCGTCCATGCACGTTGACTCGGAGACGGCATCGGGGGGCAGGGCGTAGTCGTCGGAGAGGCCTGATTCAAAGGAAAGATCTGAAATTACTGTGCCACGCATGTGGGGACTCACGCGCAGTTGCGTCAGCTGCGCGCCAGTGGGCGTGGTCATGGGTATGGTCATGGGCGTGGGCGTGGGCGTGAGCGTTGTCGTGGCATGTAGGCGTGGCAGCGTGCTCTGTACATGTTGCACGGACACCAACGGTGGCGCCTGAGCGTGTGGCAACGTGTGATGATGCTGATAGTGATGGTGATGTGCTTGTTGTTGTTGGTGGTGTTGTTGTTGTTGTTGGTGTAAAGTTGTTGTGGTGCGTGTTGTCATTGTTGTGAGTACTGTTAGGCGGATGTGGGATGTGGTTAATGAAGGCGATGTTTGGGTTAATAATGGTAATCGGAGGTGGAATCAAATATGATGGCGGTCGGTTATCACGACAACAAGGGCGAGACGAAGGGCGATGGAAATGCAACCCGTTTGTATTAGAATCGTTTGTTAGAATACGCTTTGAAAATTAGTTGTATTTAGTTTGACAGAAAGCCAAAGAGCCAGGCAAATTCGGTTTGCTAAAGGAGTCAAGGATTTAACTAGAGTAGATGAGGAATTTCTATAATTACTTCAAGGAAAATTCAGAAGAATAGCAATTGCATGAAGCAACAAAAAAGAATGGAAGAATTATGGAAGATGTTTAAAATAAGAAAAGAAGTATAATAAAAATGTATATAATTGTTATCAATGGAATGCAGGATGATATTTTAAGAATAAGTTCCAAAAAAATAACATTTGAAAACTGAATTTTGAAATATTTGAATAATACAATTATACAGTATTTAAAATTGAATAGAAACAAGGGAATATTTGATATTATTAACAATAGCAATATTAGAAATTAAAAAAAAACTAAAAACAAAAGAAAATGTCACAAAAGGTTACAACATCTCTTCTAATAGAAAATATTATTTTAAATGGATAAAAATGTAAATGGGATATTTATTGATAATAAAAATTTAAAGAAAATATCACATTTCAATATAAAATATAAATGCAATATTGCTGAAAAAAAATTCAAAAAAATTATTTTCAAATTTCATGAGAATTCCCAATTTGAATTTGTGGAAAATAATAAATAAATAATTGTAGAAAATATAAGATTTAAATAAGAAAATATGAAATATTATGAGTATGATAAATTTAAATTTAAATTATAAATTTTGGAGTGGGAAATTTCGTGGAAATTGAGAACTCCGAAATTGAAATTGTGGAAAATAATAAATAAATAATTGTGGAAAATATAAGATTTAAATAAGAAATAGAAATGAAATATTTCTGGACTAAAATCGTATAAATCTTTAAGTGGGGAATTTCGGGAAAATGAGAGTTCCCAGTTTGAAATTGTGTAAAATAATAGTTAAATAATTATAGAAAATAGAAATGAAATATTTCTGGACTAAAATCGTATAAATCTTTAAGTGGGGAATTTCGGGAAAATGAGAATTCCCAATTTGAAATTGTGGAAAATAATAATTAAAGTTAGAAATAGGATATTTATCGGAGAAATAGGACAAGAAATAGGAATAGATGCATAAAGAAAGGATATAAGCAGGCGATCAAAGAGTTAGTTGGGATTACTGAGTTAGTTAGTTAGTTGATTAGTAGTTGGTAATTGTTGGATGTTGGTTAGTTGGTTTGGTTTAGTTAGTTGGTTCGTGCTGTGTGTGGGGCTAAGCAGTAAGCTGTACGCTTTCAGGCTACAAGTCGGGGCTACGAGACAAGCAGGAGGCGGAGAGTTTCACTGAGACTACGGGTCGTATACGTACCACGCGCTTTGGCATTCTTGGGACTCTCGGAGCCGCTGCGCTTGGCGGGACTCAAGCTCGACGAGGTCTTCAGACTCTTCGAGGGACTCGAAGCGCTGCCGGATGTGGAGGTCTCCGTGTTGTCCGTGCTGGAGGAATTGTGCGAATTGTGGGTGAGCATGACGGCATGATCCTCGCCATCGCTCGAATCATCGCTGGAGTCGCCGGTGAAGGGCATCGAGCGTATCTGCGAGGCACGCCCCTTGACCGTGGCATAGACGGGCACAGAGATATCACAGAAGCCGCCGCTGGCGGTTTGTTGTTGCCTCGTCGGTGGCTGCGGCGTTCCCGGTGTCCCGCTGCTGCCCAGCGTGCCGCTGTTTCCCCCGCCACCACCCTCATGATGACCATGACCATGTCCATGACCATGGGCACGTCCACGGCCATTGGACAAGGTCAGACTGTGCTGCTCCTGCTGCTGCACATCCGGTGTGGCATGGCTGTGATCATTGCTGTCCGCCGTGCTGCTGTTGCCATGCCCATTGCCAGCTGCGGCTGTGCCTGCGAGGCCATCGTTGGCCACCTGATAGATCTTGGCCTCCCAGCTGGGAAAGCGATGCAAGGGCGGCGTGGGGGGACGTGGCACGCCCAGTTCGCTGGTCGTCGTTGTGGTGGTGCTCGAGTTGCCGCCGCTGGCCATCAAGGCGGGATTATTCTTCATCCATGCGGGTAACTTCTCACACGATGGCGTATAGATCTCGGCATAATCGTGCGCAGTATCCGTGTCGGAACTATCCGGACGGGCCGCTGTCGATTGCGCCGCCTTGCTGGAGATGCTGGAGAGTGGGGCCAACGTCAGGCCGTCGACTGCGGCCACCAGATTGCGTTCCAATTCCTGGGGCTCCATCGAGAGATTGCGTCGATGCTGATGATGCGGATACGAGCTGGTCAGCGGACGACTGATAATCTCCTGGGGATCAAGACTCTCGCTGCGTCTGCGTGTCTCCGGGGTGCTGGCAAAGTCCTGCACATCCAAGCTGAGACTGTTGCGCACGGGTCCGACGATGCTGTGTCGCTGCGATTGATTGGCAATGTGATTCTTGAGCAGCTCCAGCTGCTGGTTGCACTTGATGTTCTGTTCGCGCAGCAATTGATTCTGCTCCTCGAGATCGCGTAGCTTGTTGTTCACCCACTCCTTGATCTTGGCAGCTTTGGCCTCGATCTGTCGTGCGTCATGCAAACGCAGCTGACGTTGCTCCTCCACCTGGATTTCCAATGAGCTGATTGTCTTCTCCGCCGCGTCCGATGTCGTTGACGAGGATGTGGCACTTGTGCCGCTTGTGGCAAGTGCTGCGCTCAATGCAGCTGCTGCTGCAACTGCCTGTTGCTGCTGTTGCTGCTGCTGTTGTTGTTGTTGTTGCTGGTGGATGGGCGAACTCGTTGCCGTGCTCTGCTGCGAGTGCTGACTATGCGATTGCTGTTGCTGTTGTTGTTGTTGCTGCTGTTGTGCTTGGGGCTTTGGCCATTCACTCAGCCGCTGCTCCATAGCACGCACCTGTAAGTAGAGCAAACAAAACACAATCGAGTTAACTAACTTTGCTTCTTCTGTTTTTTTTTCTTTCTTTAGCGCAATTCAATTACATTTACACTAAGCTCCCCAAGGATTAAATTGATGCCCACGCTTTGTGTGCTTGCCACAGAGCGTTCAATCGTGCAACAACTAATCTACTTCAGCAGCAAGGGAAGCAGCAAGGAGTCAAAGTCTGCACTTTAATTACTATTCGGTTTTTATTGTGTGCATATTTGTAACAATTAAAAACTCTATTTGGCGCTTTTGAATTGACTTTTAAAATAAGGTTTTCACAATCTTTGTAATATGTAGTTAAATACTACCCCATTGTTATTTTAAAAATTTGATTTTTAAGTAATTGTTGAAGATTTTTCTAAGCATTTTAAACACTACTTGGCAGACTTTGTAGTTGAGAGTTTAAATGTTCACACAGTTCATTTTAATCGTAAAATTATGCTAATCATATCGAGCTGGCTTCATCCAATAGTTTTTCAAAATATAAGCTACTTCAAAATCATATAAAATATTATAATATTTAGTAGAAGTTGCCAACTCTCTAACAAAAGTATCCAAAATTGTGCTTTACTTTTTTTATATTTCTTGGCAGACTTTATCAAATTGATTTTATTTGCTGAAATTGCTGTCAAATAGTACAATGATAAAATAATTCGAAGAATCTAAAAGTTTCTCTAAATACAAACGACTTAAAAGACATTTAAAATAATGATTGAAATAGTAAAAGTGTGCTGCTCGCTGGCAAATGATTTTCAAAGAACACAAAATGGACTTTTCTAAGAAAAATTCAATGAAATACAATCAATTTTTCAATCTTAGAGCTTACTTTCGCTCTCTTAATTTCAACTAGAATTGCCCGAAAAGTAAGACTGGGTTCAACTGTGAGATACCTCAGGTATCATACTTGTAACCGCTTTCAACAAAACCATATCCTACAAATATACTCCTTAACAAAGCAACCAAGACCCAATGGTAAAAAAGCGTTTTTTTGTCATAAAAAAGTATTTCTTTAAAAATTTTTATCTGAGCGCAACCAAATTTTTAGGAACCATAAATACTACTAGTGTTATTGTATGTACAGAAAATCGACTTGTGGGGGCGGAAGTGGGCGTGGTAAAACTTTGAAACACTTGACCTGTGTGCAAACATAACAAGTGATGTCGAAACAATGTATATCTATATATCTTACAGTCTCTGAGAGTTAGGTGTTCATACAGACGGACAGACAGACGGCCATTGCTATATCGGTTCGGCTGTTGACGTTGATAAATCATATACCATATATTCTTTATGGAGTCTGAGTTGTATAAATACAATTGTTTTAATGCTCTTATACTTTCGTTAAATGACGAATTAAATTCAGAATATGGAATTCTGCAATCAGCATGAATATATAATTAGTTAAAGCAATCAGAAGAGGCAAGCAATCAGACTCAAGTGCGCAAAAAGAGGAGAAAGAGTATGTAAATGATGAGGCGCAATGGCGCAAAAAAGTTGTGTAATTAAACGCAACCATTTGGGATAGCAAGCATTTAACACACGGCTTTGTCACAGAGAGAGAGAGAGAGAGAGAGAGAGAGAGAGAGAGAGAGAGAGAGAGAGAGAGAAGGCGAAAGGAAGATAGGCGAATGGCATGCGAAGAATGTGGAAATGTGCTCTGCACAGGATTCTCAGTACACATTTTTATGGGCAGCCAACAATTTGCAAGTAATGCGAAAGACAGACGAAGACAAAGCTGATGTGGTGGAACACACAAAGGATGGTGGCGAGGTGCAGAATGTGGCAAGAAATAAGTTCATTTGGCACGCCAAGTTGCCAAGAGTTGTCAAGTTGCCCTCGAGAC
The DNA here is from genome assembly GCF_009650485.2 of Drosophila albomicans. Lineage (NCBI taxonomy): Eukaryota > Metazoa > Arthropoda > Insecta > Diptera > Drosophilidae > Drosophila > Drosophila albomicans. The sequence continues at coordinate 4,040,076 of NC_047627.2, read as the reverse complement.
TGGTCACAGGAAACCAAACTGACAACTAAACCAAACCCGGAAGCATTCTGAGCGCCACACTTGCAACATGCTCCTCTTCCTCGCTTCCTCTTCCACTTCCTCTTCCTCTAGCTGCTGCTGTCTACACCTATTGCATTATTAGTTTTGCCACTTTGGATTGTCTGACAATGCAAATGGGTCAATTGTCCAATGTTCGATGTGTGTTTGTGTGTGTGTGTGGAGAAATTGCAGGTCGTGGAACCCGAGACTCGACTCCGCCTTTGCCGTTGCCGTTGTCGTTGCCACATCATGTTGCGCACACAACTCAACAACTCAAGCTCAGCTGCAGAGTGAAGCGGAATGTTAAAAATAAATAGACTGCCAAAAATAACAACGAGAACGTCAGGTTATTGGACGCGACCGACGCATATAAAATGCCAAAGTTTATGCTTGCTCCTCTGACACGAACAGAAGCTCCTCAAACACACACACATAGACACATGCAATTCTTACACACACACACAGAGAGAGATACACACTGACAACGCCTCAATAACCGCCGACAGTTATAAGCCCGAGAATAAACAGAGTTATGGTCATGCAAAACAACAAAAAATATACTGTATATACATATATAGTATAAAATATGGATACCAACCATCGTCGTTGGTTGTCGGTTGATGACACCGCGCCATATGCGTTTAAATCAAACAAAGGGAAAATGTAATCAAACTTGCCCCAAAGGCACCTTTCTAGCTATCGCTTTCACAGCTTTGTCCAACATAATTATATTTATTTAAATTAGAAAAGCTGCACTTAACAAGAGTTTACATTCGATTTTAAATCGATTGGTTTAAATATAATTGTAAGAGACTTTTATTTCCTTTTAATCAGACAAATATAATAACTAGAACTGACTAAAATATAACTAGAAGAACTGAAATATAATTTAATTAAAAAAAAAAAAACTTTATTTATATAATTAAATCTAGCAGTTTTGATCAGTAATTGAAACTATAGTAGAATAATTAATATACCTAAAAAATGTACTAAAATATATTGAAAACTATATTTGGTATATCAATATTTTACTACATTCAAAATATACGATAGAGCACATAATATACCAGATTCTCAGTCAAGGCAACAAAGAAAAAATGCACTTTTTGTCTGATCGAAACCAAATTTTTAGGATTCTTAAATACTGTAGTTATTAATGTATGTACCAACAAGTAAGAAAGCTACAGTCGAGTGTACTCGACTGTGAGATACCCGCTACCCATTTTGAATAAAAGAAATATACTTTGCGGTATTTTTCTCAAAATATACCGAATATACTACAAAAATACTAAAAATATATCAAATGGTATATTTGGTATATCAATATAGTACCGCGTTCAAAATATACCATAAACGGCACAATATAACAGATTGTCAGCCAAAGCGGGTATAAAAATCGCAGCTCTAGCTTGAAAATTAGGCGTGATATTCTATTTTTGTCGATTTGTGGGGGCAGAAGTGGGCGTGGTAAAATTTGAAACAAGCTTGATATGCGTGCAAACATTACAAGTGCTGTCGAAAAATATTATAGCTCTATCTCTTATAGTCTTTGAGATCTAGGTGTTCATATGGACGGACGGACAGACAGACAAACGGATGTTGATCAAGAATATATATATTTTGTAGGGTTGAAAATGCTTCCTATTACCTAGCAGATACATTTCTTGCTCGCTCAAAGTTATGATAAGGGTATAAAAATTCAGTTTAAGAGTTAAACTATTTTAATTAAAAAATAACCCCAAACAATTAACCTAAGTAGAAATTCCTTAATATTTTGAAGTTGCTTATTGCATGAGCATGCTTTTGAAATATCATCACAATCAATAAAGTAATGCTATACAAAAAATTTTAATAAATCTTTTTTCTTTATTCTATAATTTAGTGAAATATATCTTAGGTTTGAAATGTTTTATTAAAGGTATTGAGAGAACATATTTTCTTTATTAATTTCTTTCCTAAAAGATTTCTTAATATTTGCAAGTTTTACTATTTTAATTCCCATTTTGTGAGCAACTCTTTAAATGCAGTTTTATGCCCCGAAACGTAAGCAGTTGATTTCATAATTTAACGTGCAACATTTTAAGTTAATCTGGGCTAAAATATGTTACCACGTTGTGGCCTGAAAAGTCTATAAAAAGCTTAAGTGCGATGGAATGCGGGGAGAGGCGAGGAATGTGGAAAGTGGAAAAGTCTGGCAAAAGTCAAAGCATTTACAGCGACACTTTTGCAACGGCAAAAAGTATGCAACTTTGTGTGGCATGCAGCTGTTGTGTGGCAGACAGGCAGCCAGGCAGCCAGGCAGAGGCTAAGCTGGGCAGCGTGAATCAAGGCATTAAATACGCCCAAGTAGTTTCTTTCGGTTTCAAGTTTCTGGCCAAAAACTTGGGCCATAAAATTTGATGTCTCCATCCCTCCCCCTAAAAAAAGAGAAAAATAAAAAATAAAACGAAGGGAACATTTAACAAAAGTTGTGCAACGTTTTGTTTTCATGTTGTTCGTTTTGAAGATGCCAACAAATGGGATATCTAATGTTTAAAGTTTAGTTTAACATATGAAGGGGATAACAAGGGAGGGAGGGAATTGGGGTTAAAGTTTAGCATTTGTTTGGAATCCTTTTTGGATATAGTAGAATGCATTTAGGCGTTTGCGAAAAACTTGTTTGTGCTTTGTGACAAAGAACAAATAGGAATTGAAACTTTGGGGCAAACACAGTTGACTTTATCTGTGTGCTGCCACAAGCTGTCGTGCCGTGGCTTGTGGCAACCACAACAACAACAACAACAGCAACAGCAACCACATGAAATGTCAGTCAGATATATTAGTATAAATCTGCCGAGCTGCCAACCAAAAGTAAATCCGGCAATTTTCGCCATTTGATTGGATTTGAATTGGAATTAAAGTCGCGTCTTATTGCCTCCTGAGCTCATAAAGAGCCCAAGACTTGGGTCTTTAGAAATAGAAATAGAAGTTGATGTTGAAGTTGAAGTGGGGGCAAGTTGCGCTTTACGGCTGAACGCAGCTGCAACTGTCAAGCGTAAAAAGGAAACAATTCGATTTTTTATTGCGGAACGACATTTTTATTGCTGACTGCATCGAAGGCAAAATGTGAATGTGAAATGGAAATGGAAAATGGAAAATGCGAACGAAGTTTTCTCTGCATTTCTTTTTGCAGACTGGCCTCATCGTCTGGCACTTAACATAAATCTAGCTGCTTCTGTCTGTGTTGTATGCCACTTGCATTAACTGTAAGCCCAAGAATCCTACACAATAATTTGCCCCAACGCACAATCCGATTATGCCCCAAAGCAAGATAGCGATGAGAGAGTTATGCATGAATGCAAAAAAATGTTTGAATTTGAATTTGAAATTTGTGAATGCGACGCAGAGACACAAAGTTTGCAAGCATTTGGATGCACATAATAAATAATCATTTTCTTCCAGAGGGAATCAAATTTGTTTTTGGCAACAAACTTTTCTCCATCCTTTGGCCCGTGCTCTGGCGAAGCATGAATCCTGCTTTTTTATGACTAAATGAGCAGACGCAATTAAGTTGGTCTGCAAGGGTTGAAAGAGTGAGGAATGCGATGGAGAAGGGGGAAGGGGGAGGGGGGGGGGGCAGCCACCCAGCAGATGACTAACTATTGCTAAGCCGACTGGCTGCCAAGAGCAGCAATAAAGCAAAGAGAACAACACAGAGAGAGAGAGAGAGAGAGAGAGAGAAGTGAGTGGCGAGCCATAGAATGGCCATTTGCGGTGACTCAGTACTGTATGCTTGTGTTTGTGTGCTTGTGTGCGTGGCTGTCACAGATGATTAATAAGTTTGTAATGGCTACTAATGCGACCGCTAGATGGCGCTACGCACACCACTTGCACACAAAAGAAACTCGCGCCACATAAAAGAAACCAACACAACAGAATGCGAGGGCATAAATTATGCAATTAAGCTGATTGAGTTATGCACCACGAACGCCAGGTGGCGCTCTGTGCGTAACAAGCATAAATAATAATGCCGGACAGCAGCAGAACTTTTAATCCTGCAAAAAAAAAAAAAACTAAAAAGAAAAGTTTCTGCCATTTAATCAAATTAGTTTTTGCGCGTAATAATTTAGATCGCCTGTTAGTTGAATAAATTCTTTTTGCAATTTATTATTTATGTATGTGCTCATTTATTGTGGGCATTATGAAAGCAGATTTCTCAAAGGAAAAGATTTACCAAGAAACAAAGTTATTTATACCTAGTTAAGTCATTGCATAATTAGGAGAAGATGAAGAAGAATATGATTCTGTATAAAAACATATTGTTTGATCTTCAAGAAAACAATTTAGGTTTTATTTAGTTATCTTTAAGTTATTAAATAGTTGATAATTAAATAGGTAGTTAAATATAATATTTAAGTGTTTATTGTTATTTGTATGATATATTTTCTATAATATTTATAATAGTACAGAAACGCATAAATTGTCAATTAAATATTTTCTGTATGCTTTCTTTCTGGGGCCAATATTGTTTCATTTATTTACAATGTAAGCATTTATGTTGAAAAACAAATAAGAAAGCTACCCTTTGAAATAATATCATATTCAACAAATATACCAATTTAATATACCGAAAAATACTAAAATATACCAAAGACTTTATTTTGTATATCGATGTAGTGCATTCAAAATATACCGCAAAATACTAAACATACATTCTTTATTACCGAAATTTTTGAAATTAAATCATATACAAAAAATATACCAATTTAATATACCGAAAAATACTAAAATATACCAAAGACTTTATTTTGTATATCGATAAAGTGCATTCAAAATATACCGTAGAATACTAAACATACATACTTTATTACCAAAAATACTAAAATATACCAAAAACTATATTTAGTATATCGATATAGTAATGCACTCAAAATACTCTGAACATACATTAGTACATACTTTTCTATTCTATTCATTAAAATTCTCAAGATTTTCGCATTTTTTTGCTATCTACTTTATCCGCTTGTCTTTCTTTATTGAACACCCTTCAGTAGACGACGATTATCCTTTGGAATTGCTACCTCTGCAAGGTAATTCATTAAGAAGCAAATCCCTTTTTCACTCTTTTGCATTTTTCGCTCAATCTGCTTCGAACAGCTGGCAATTTATTGCCTCTGATTGACAGCACTTTAGTTCTTCAATCTTGGCTTGCCTCATTTTTCTATGCAGCTGTCTGCGAGGGGCAAAAAGGGAGTCTGTATAGGAGAGGTGGGGGGTGGTGGAAGTGAACTCGCTTTCCGTTGTACAAATTGATGGGCCGCTTTGGCAATTTGTTAATATATATTACACACAAATGTGCCGCAACATCGCAATGGGCAACACACACAAATGTTGATATCTGCCCCCCCACCCCCGAAATTCTCTTTATCTCCATTCCCCATCTCTCACTTGCTCTGCATCAATTTGCTGGGGCATCCACTTTGCTGCACATCTCATATTTGGCGTCTTTCACATGTTGCCTCTTTGCGTTTTATTTGCGTTTCTTGTGTTTCTTTCACATCTTGAGCAAATAGCTTCCTCCTCCCCCTCTTCCTCCTCAAGCATTCACCCTACACGCTTGATGCTCCACACGTTCCTCGCCTCGCCTCGCCTCGTCTTGGCTGTCATGCCACATTTTCGACGTTTAATTTCGAGTCATGATTCCATTGTTATTTATAGTCAACAAAGCGGCAGCAACAGCAGCCACTCTAGACAACACTCCATAAAATATTGTGGCTCCCTCCCAGCTGCAGCCTCTCTCTCTCTCTCTCTCTCTCTCTCTCACTCTGTCTCTGCCCCAAGAGGTGGCACGCGTCGCTGTTGCCTTGTGTCGCGCTGTGTTGCGTCGTCGCTTAGTCTGGGGTAGCTTCTGTTGCTGCCACTGCCACTGCCACTTATCTGGCTGCCCCATGCTCCACGCTGAGCTTTTCGTTTGTGGCTTTAAATTGTTGGCAACACCATAAGAAATTTGAATTAAATCCCAAGTAGCTAAAACTCTTTCTCTCCCTCTCTAAAGTCGCATCATCTTATTTGCAGCCTGATGTTGCAACTAAACTAGCTCTTCGCTCTGCCTTGTCTCTGTCTGATGACGACTTTTCCATTAGAGTCAATGTCAATATTTGCAGCATGTTTTGGCAGCTTTGAAATTGAAAATGTGCTTGTTGCAAATTATGCTCGACGTGGCTGCTGCTGCTGCCACACCGGCAACATTGTCTTCTGCAACTTCTACTCCTTCTTCCAGAGTCTTTTTGTCGTCAGCTCAAGAACAATTAAAAATCTCGCGGACATTGCCACGTTTTGTGGCGCATCACAAGTGCCACTCATGCCTCGTGTTGTTGAGTGCAACGTGTTGACGTGTGTCATTTTGGCGAACGTGTTGCATACTTTGTGGCATCCACACACAACACTCTTTTTTTCACTTTAATTATGCTTTAAATGCTGGCAGCACTTCAGATGAAAAATGTCAGAGATTTCCATGCGCTGCCTAATGGGATTTTCCTTTTAATTCTTTTAGTGGGGAAAAAACCGACACACACTCTGGAGTTGTTTATGATGCCGCATCGCATCGCATCGCGTTGCAACTCGAGTAATTTGCCTGCAAGGCTGAGGGCTGCCTGCCACGCCCAGAACGCAGCTCAGCTCAACTTAATCAGTTTTGCTAAAAGCGAGTCGAGGCAAAAAACTTTGCTGCGCCTTTTGCCAGACAATAAACTAAAAACAAAAGTTTTCTCCGCTTGCTGATAAAAGTTTCAGCCAACGACGGCAAAGTTGGCTTTAAAACGAGTCGAGTGTTTGGCTATCGACTGCAGATTTTTAGCATCTTAAGCAGCCCCAGACAAAGTCTCTGCAACCTCTTTTCGGCCACTCTCGAGCGTCATCAGCAGCAAAAGGCAAACAATTGTGTGTGTGTGTGTGTGTGTGTGTCTGGCAGAGAGTGGACAAAGTGGAAAATGAAAGAAGAAAATGGCTATTGCCGGCAATATTTTTCAGCGCTTTTCAATAATAATTTTGGACAACTGTCACTGACAGCGCGGGTGGCATGCCACTTTGCTACTACTTTGCTCTCTCTCTCCCATTTCCCATTTCTTTTGGGATTACTTTTTATACCCGTTACCCATGGGGTAGAAGGGTATTATAACTTTGTGGCGCCAGGTAGAAGGAGGCATCTCCGACCCTATAAAGTATATAAATTCTTGATCAGCAGCCGAGACGATCCATGTCCGTCTGTCTGTCTGTCCGTCTGCCCTTATGAAACACAGGATCTCAGAGAATATAAGAGATAGAGACATAATTTTTGCTGACAGTATTTGTTATGTTTGCACGCAAATCAAGTTTGTTTCAAATTTTTGCCACGCCCACTTCCTCCCCCACAAATTGACAAAATTCGAATAACATCCGTAAGGATTTTAAAGATAGAGTCGCGAATTTTGGGATATACAACAATTAATATAGTCTTTGTGATTCCTGATTTGGTTGCGATCAGATAAAAATTGTCAAAGTTCTTAAAAAAATTATTTTGTATGGGCAATCTTTGGACTTTGGCTAACAATATGGTATAATATCTTAAATTTAGTACCATATAAATATACCAAATATACCATTTGACATTTTTTAATATTTTGCGGTATATCATTTTATTATATTTTGAGAATATTACCGCAATATGTTGGTTTTGTTCAAAATGGGTAGCGGGTATTTCACAGTTGAGCACACTTATTTTTTTACATCCACTTTTGTTGGCCCTGGTGCAAATGATGTTTTTACGCCCGACTGGCGACAGAGGCAACTGCAATGAGCTGTGCATCGATGTAACTCCAACTCCAACTCCAACTCCAACTCCAATGATCGAGACACTGTGGAAGTTGCCATTGCTCTGCTCCCCTTTTGTTAATTATGCGGGGAAACCCCACAAGCAGCAGCAACAAAGCAAAAGCAAAGCAAAGCGAACTGAGGCGAGTCTGCAACTCCAACTGATTCTCTTTCTCCTCACTTCCCCTCTTCCAATTACACTTTGTTTTCCCTTTTTCACGTTTTTTTTTTTTTTTTGTTTGTGTATTTTTCTTTTTTTTTTTAATTTAGAAAAAGGCCTTTGTTCATACGTTGCCTGGGCAATGACAAAAAAAGTGCATTCATGTGTAAGTGCGACAGAGCGAGTGAGTCTGAGAGTGAAAGAGAGAGAGAGAGAGAGAGAGTGAGAGTGAGACATTGTTGTCTCTGCTCATCTCTACTTTAAAATAACAATTATTATTGTTTGAGCCAGCTTCACTTCAAAACAAATTCTATTTGCTAGTTTTGGCTGTAGCAAAAAATATATATATATTTAAATAAAAGTTTGTAAAAGGTGTGGACACAAAAAAGGAAAATATAAGCTTGGGTTTCAAATTATAATTGCTTTTTTAAAGAGCTGCTTTTCTGATTTATGCAAGAAATCTGTGCTTAAATATTAATCATTTACATTGGTACACTAATGAACTTTAACGGCAAAAATAATAAGTACAAAACTGTAACATTTGCTTTTTTTAAAACTTGCTTTAGAATTTGTTTCTCCTATTATCAAATGATTTAAAATTTTAGACACATATTCTGTATTAATTTATCCACAATAAAAGACTAAAATTTTTAACATACATAAATGAGACCTTTGAAGTGAGAAAGTTGTGGTTTTGTTTGTGAGTGTATATGTTGCTTATTAGTTTTGAGAACTTTACTTAATCCATAATAAGCTCACAAAAATCATATAAGTGCAGCCTAGCTAAAATTTAAACTTATGTGCTTTTTACCGTTACTTAAAAACGGAAGATGCAAACAGACTACGAAATATTATATAATTTTTTGTACATTTTTCTTTGCTATATTATTCTTCATGCTTTATTTCGCTCATTTTCGTTTTCTGATTCTGAAATTAAACTTTAAGAGATGTTGTATAATTTTGGACAAACTTAAATGCATGGAAATATTTTCCTCGATAAATTTCAACATGCAGACAAATCGTTTAATATAATTGCAGAGAATTTATAATATTTGACAGAAATACACCCCAATATCGATATAGTATGATATATTTCTGTTCTATTCCATATGATTTTCGTCTAGCGGTTGAGTTTTTAAAGCCATTTGTGGACTGCAATTCCAAAGGCGACGCCAACTTTTTGATCACAACTCATAAACGTGACCTTTTCGTTGTTGCCAACCAATTAAGCGTGAAGCGACTGTTTGCCCCGCATAACAACGGGCGAAAACTGTGAAAATCTGGGAAAACAACAAAGACAACTTCATCCATGTCGCCGCCTTGCCTGAAGTTCAGCGATGCGTTCAAGTCTTCGTGCAGCAAACACATGAAGAGAACACACAGAGCGAACATAAGAACAGAAGAGGAAGAAGACAAGAAGATAGACGAAAAACTTGTAAGCAATTAAAAGCATTTCATTTGTTCCCTCCTCCTCTCTTCCTCTCCTTCTCACGCTCTAGCATTTTGTCGCCCACTCTCACTCTCCATTTCATTACTACGAACTCTTTTCTTTTCTCTCTCATAAATATTCGATTTTTATGGTACTTTTGACACAGCTGCGATTGCAAAATTTACGTTGAGAGATCAGACAATATGGTGCCTAAATAATTTAGAATCTTTTATGATGATGCCAGACAGTTAAGTTTATAATTTGATTAATTGAAAATACGTGTAATACTTTGCTCTTGAATTCATCAATCTATATATATTTTATAGTTATACAATTCATTTCTGAAATTTAAAACTTTTCAAGTGGCAACAATGAAAAAATACTGCTAAATTAATAGTGAATTAGTATTAAGATTTTAATAGAATAAAACTTGTTCTAAAAATGGGAAATTTTTAGTATAAGTTGCACAACTTTAGAAAGTTTTTTTTAATACAAAGTCAATTTATTTACTCTAATTTTGAAATATTAAGCATTCAGCTTAAAAGAAAACAAGTAGCTTAGTAGAGAATTGATATAAATCAGCAGCTGTTTGGAATCTTTTCTTAAAGAACATTTGTCAACTGAATATGTTCAATAAATTGTAACAAGATATGTAGTTAATTATGAGAAGATTTTCATGAAATAATTTTCCCATAATATAATAATCTGAGGCGTAGATTGCAAGTCATTTGAGTCACATTTATTATTATTATTATTATTATTATTGTTCGTTGTTCAGTACATACATTTTGTGCAGATTGTGCAGTTGCCCTGTTCCTTTGGTAGAGTTGCCATTTTGATAGATTTTTCAATTTCGCTTCTAGTTGAATAAATTCGCAGCACTGTGTTCAATATTCTGGTTAGCACTGTTCTTATAAGATCAGAAGTTCATTGGCATGATGAGGATTTGGTGCTGGGGACTCGAGGGCTGCTCGTTGCTGATAAGGGATGGGGGTTGTTTTTCAACAATCTCGCACACAGCACGTAGTAGTAGTAATAATAATAATAATTCGCGTGGCCAAACTATTTTGAGTGTGTATGGAACCGGTTTTTGCCCGACGGTGGTGGGCGGAGAAGGGTAGGCCTAGAAATATAGCGGGCGCTGATCGTGAACACACACACTTTCGAGGGTTGATTCTTAGGCACCCCTTTGTGAGGCAGCACAAAAACTCAAGTTTTTTTTTTGTTCTCAGTTAACAAAAAGTGAAAAAAATTGCAGTTAAGAAAAACTCTTTATTAAATTTGTAAGAATATAAACGTTTGATAAGCTGAGCTATGCCGATGCACGATTTTTGAACCACAAAGTTTAACGGCAATGTGAATGCAACAAATTGGAGACGCCGCCAACGCGACGCGCACGAGTCGAGCAACTGTGAAGCACTGAAACGTCTGTCAGCAAAGCGGCAAACAGCAAGCCAGCAAAGTACCAAAAGGGAAATTTCATGCGCGTGTAGGAGGGAAATTCTATGTGTGTGTGTGTGTTCGGACAGCTGAGCGAGGGAAGTTTTAGCGAATCGAAGCGCAGCGAAGCATTTGCTTGTTGGTTTTATTTTTGGGGTGGCAGGTAATACATCTTGCAATATATGTCATATATCACACACGCACACCTTACTCGCGTGTGTGTGTGTGTGTATAAATAAATAATATGTTGATTATTGAATAAACATTATCTGATACATAGGGAAATTTAGGGAAATCACTCAGCGCTTTATCAGCAGCTAAACGCGAATATCGGTTAGGTCATTAATGTTATTGCTTCTGTATTCTGTATTAGGCGCTTTAATGGCATTCTCACTTGCCACATGCCGTTAACTCTTCTTCTTGTCTTGCTCATGCCACTTTGCTGTGCTTGTAGATGACTCACATGAGGATGACACAGCTAACGGTACTTGCCGGCAACTGGCTTAATTACTATACACGCACTATTTACAGAGAATTAGTTGGCTAGACTCTAAAATAATATCCGGGGTAGATGCGCAAATCAGAATAGATGAAAAGATGAAGTGATTGAGATTTGGTATTGTAAAATTAAAATAAATAAAAGTAAAAAATAATAATAGTAATGATAATAATAATAATTATAAAAATAATAATAATAATAATAATAAAAAAAATAATAATAATAATAATAATAATAATAATAATAATAATAATAATAATAATAATAATAATAATAATAATAATAATAATAATAATAATAATAATAATAATAATAATAATAATAATAATAATAATAATAATAATAATAATAATAATAATAATAATAATATAATAATAATAATAATAATAATAATAATAATAATAATAATAATAATAATAATAATAATAATAATAATAATAATAATAATAATAATAATAATAATAATAATAATAATAATAATAATAATAATAATAATATAATAATAATAATAATAATAATAATATATAATAATAATAATAATAATAATAAGCTTTATTAACTTATTGAAATATCTTTGAAGTTCATATTGAGTACTGGGTAAATCTTTTCTAATTTATTTTGAACACTCTATCGAATACAGGATATCTTAAGCATTAAACATCTTCCTCTATATGCTGGTGTCAATGACTTTCTCCAAGTTTGCGAGCTACGCCGAAATGGAGTTTGCTCAAGGAGGCGTGCTTGGCGGAACTGGGAAGGGAAAGGAAGCAGGGGATAATGGGTAGGTGGAGCATGGGGCGTGGGACGTGGGGCGTGGCGTATGGAGCAACAGCCTCAGACCGAACATCAGTCACTTTGGCTTCCTTCCGGCCAAAAGTGCGTGTCATGTGCAAGGAGCCAGTGAAGGGTCCAGGAATGGGGGTGGCAAGGAGCGGGAAGTGAGGCTTAGAGATGCATGTCAGTTGTCAGATTATGTGTCGGAGGAACAGCATTGAGAGCGGAGCAGAGCATCGCCGCACAATTTATCTACGCCGGAAAGATGGGATAAGGGGAAAGGAAGTTTTGGACAGAATGTTCCTTCACCCTCCCCCCCCCCCATAAAAAAAGAAGCAAACATGAAACAAGCAAACAGACAAGCAACGCCTGAAAACAGGAGCCTGGAGCAAATAATAAATGTACAGCCAAAAATGGTAACATGTAACATGTTGCTTGGGATCCCGAGTCACCGCGACCCCTTTTGTCGAGTCGAGGGCTCTTTAGCTGATTGTTTGCGGTTGGTGTCAACAATTTGTCTGATTAAAAAACAACAACGAAGCATCGCATCTCTCTACGTTTATTTTGTTTTTATTTTTTGGTAGAGATGAGTCAGTTTCATTGTCGTCCTTGTCATCTATCAGAGCGCCAGCCAGCATGAAGATTATTGGCTAGACGCATATGCAACAACAGCAAAAAAAAGCTAGCAAAAACGAGAGAGAGAGAGTGAAGGAAAAACAACAAAACAAAAAAACAAAAAAAAAAACATGCACATATGACTAGACTGGCTGGCAGCCAAAATAGAGAAGAAACACTTCGCTTCCCCCCACCCACGACTTAAAATCGGCAATTTTCGCATATCGCAAAGTTAAACCTCACATCGAACAGCTGCTAAAGTGCAGTTAGGTTTCTGGAGAATCAAGTAATTGACAAAAGTATTCTATTCAACGAGTATGTGCAGGCTCAACACATCATTCGCATGCAACAACTGCAACTGTTGCATGGAGTCGCCAACTTGCTTCTTACTCGTTGCAGCTATTTTTAAATGCATATTAATGTTGGAGCCAAGTCGCGTTGTCGAGACCGCCAAATGATGTCGTCGACTTGCTGATGACTTTTGAATATATATGTATGTACACTTATGTATGTAAAGAAAGCAACTGCAACTGCAATGGCAACAAAAAGACCACTTAAATCAAGAGAAAAATGCAACGCATTACATTTTTCAAATGTGCAACACACACATATCAAGAGAGAGAGAGGGAGAGAGGGAGGGAGAGCGACGCCAACTGAGGGCGCCCCGACTGCGAGTGGGCGGCTGCATCAAGCGAAAGTGGCGCCGTCGTCAACAGCAACAGCAACTGCAACAGCATCAGCATCAGCGTGCGCGTCAACGTCAGCGACTACGTTGCCTTCTGATGACGGATGCATGCATCATTAATTCAACTGAAGCAGCACAGAGCAACAAATAAACAACAACGACAACAACAACAATGAGAGCTGCAACGCCAACGCGATTTGCTTTTCTCTTCTCTTCTCTTCTCTTCATTCTGTGAACTTTTATGCATAATCATGGTGAAAAATATATGGAAAGGGAAATTAACTTTACATACGCGACCTGTGGATGCACTGTAATGCAAAGATTAGGCTTAACTTGCTTTAATAAATAATGTAACACTAATACTAATGCGCAGAGAAATACTACTGAATTTCTTAAAACTAACATGTTAATGACCTGAATGGTAATTTCAATGTTAATGTAAATGCTAAGGACTCATTTCAATTTTTCTGTAAAGCAAATTTAATAATTATTTTAATGCTTATGAAATGTGTGGTACTGCTGACAATTGAATCAATAATTATATTATAATATTTATGCTGCACATTTTTATAATAACAAATTTAATAATAAGGGTAATACTCCAAGAAATACTAATGAGATTTGTAATATGTTATTTGAAGACTCATTAGCAACTTTAATGACAATCCTCATGCTTAAAGAAATGCTTATGAATTGTGTGGTACTATTGGTAATTGGATTGCTTACTATATTCTAATATTTATGTTGCACTTTTCTATAATAATAAACCTAATGATAATGATAATAATCAAGGAAATACTAATAAAATTTGCAATAATATGAAATGAATGAAATTTGTAATACTATGAAGACTCATGCGCATTATTCTATTGTAGCAAATTTAATAATAATTTTATTGCTTGAAGAAGTGCTTAAGGAATTTGTGGTACTATTGATAATTGGTTCGATAACTATATTATCACATTACTGAAATAACGAATTTAATAATAATGCTAATATTTAACGAAATATTAATGAAATTTGTAATACTATTAATAATTGTAGCTCAAATTGTAATATTAAAATTGATGTAAAGGCTGATAACACAGTTGGAATTAAAAATTATGCTAATGCTTAGAGGAATTCTTTTTTACTTTTTAATATTATTGATGATTGTATTACAATATGAATTTTGCACATTTTTTTTATAGAAAATAATTACTAATAATCTCGATTTTCTAAATGTATCTTGCTCGATGCAAGCAACTTATCCAACTTGAGTGCCTTTAAGGTAGAGTATTCGTTTATAGCCAAGTCCGGCTGGTTGGCAAAATGCATTAATAGTGAGCTTGACTGGCGAATGCAATCAACGTTGGCCCACATAGACTCTATGAGTCGACGTCTAAATGTAACTGTTTATTTTTCCTTTTATTGTTTTTTGTATCTTTCTTTTTGTTTAGTATCTTTGTATCAAATCATCTGAGCGCTTTGTTTACACAGAGATAAATGGCCAGTGTTTGAGGAGAGGGAAGCATTGGGAAGTGTTTGTTGAGATAAGGAGAATCTTGCAGAGCATTTCTCCAGAGAAAGAGTGTTAGAGAGCGAGAGAGGGAGAGTGGCGAGAGATTGGCACGTGTCCAAGCAATGAATGCAGCTCAAAGTTGCTGCTGCATTATGGGGCAGACACTGGGGCAGGCAGCAATCAATCAACTGGGCAGCCGAGAGCTGCAACTGATGCGACTGTCTGTGGCAGCGCGAGTTGCGAGTTGCATTGCCCACGTTGCACGTTAATTGATTTTGCAGTATTTTTGTGCCTGATGTGGACGATGATGATGATGATGATGACGATGATGATGTGTTGAGTGCCAGAGGCGCCACAATCGAAACGTTGGGGGAAAGGGATAAACAACAAGCAAGACAAACAAACAAAACAAAACTGGCAAACGCGCAAACCGGACAACAAAGAGATGACGACAAACAGATAAGTGGATAAATAATTGAAAAAATCCCATCAGCTGCCGAGAGTGACCCAATTATTATGGCCCCCACCGAAAAGGTTAAAAGTTCAAATACGAAATGCGAAATGTTTTAATTGAATTCCGTTATTGAAGCAAGAGACAGAGAGAGAGGGAGAGAGCGAGGGAAAACTTCTGCAACGCCCCAAGGCAGCAGGAATTTAGAGAGTTGGGGATTTGAGATGTTGCACTGATGCTCAACATAAATTATGGACCATACATTTCAGCGATTTTGAAATGCGACATAAATTTCATTTTTTTTTTTTTTTTTTTTTTTTGAGTGTTATGAGTTGATTTTAGATACATGTCGAGTGAATGAAACACTGGGTTCCCATTTCTATTTATAGCTTATAGCCGCATGCATATAAAATTAATATAAATTTGTTATGCGGTTAGTTGTTTCCCTTCTTATTTTGTCGTTGGGGTGCTTGGGAGAGAACGTTAACCAGGTGGGCGTCCAATCGGATTACCCAATCGAATTGTACAGCAAGAATTCGGGAAATGTTTTAAAAGTCATTTAGATTTAGGATCTCAGCTAATTATAGTTGCAACTGATTTGAAACAAAATGCAGCAGAAAGTGTCAAATTCTTTTTGTTTTTATATGAACTATGAACAAAAGAGTTGAATTTATGCTGGCCATATATCATTTCAACAAGTTTAGCATAGGAATGCTTAAATTCAAGTCCGATCTTAAACGTAAATGACAAGTTTACTTAGTGAAACTTTGGAACTAATATACAATTTTCTTAAGAATTCTTATTGGATATGTAAATATCACACTGAATAAAAATTATAAGTTTTATATATTTGTTTAAGAAGATTCATATCCCTGAGCTTTCTAAAGTGATGCTTGATATTTGTATTTGCTAAGAAAGTTTTACTTAGTTTCTTAATTAATGAAGTCTCGAAATATTTTAGGACTTCTTTCTCAATCTGAAACTTTTCTTTAATTTCAGAATCTGTTAAACCTAAATACGAAATAAGACTAAAGAAGATTATGGAGTGTTGGTTGCCTTGAAATATTATGTAACCTAAGGATCAATTTGATGGATGTTTTCGCTGGACTTTTGATGAACTGCATCTGCATCGCTTACCTTCTTTCTATAGTTATCCATTCATAAAACTGGTTCGTTGCTCGTTTTCGATATAGAAGTCGTTGTTGTTGGTGTTCTCTTGTTTATTATCGTTGTATTAGCTATCTTAAGTAGTAGTTGTTGTTGTAGTTCGAAGCCTGCTGGTGGGAGGCGGAGGGAGAGGTTTGGCTCATTTGTAGTGCATCATGCTAGTGCAGCAGCCGCTGTTGGAATTTTCTTTGTTTGTGTCGACAGCAAACGCAACAGCGGCGATGTTTCGCACTCAGTCGGCGACAGAGCAACATTCTTATTCTTGCTGAATTTGCCGTTTAACAATTGTTGTTGTTGAGCACTTATCTATGCATTAGCATTAGCTTTAAGTAAGAGCTACTTATTGTAGCGGCATTTGCGTCTGGCAATGCCCGAAGCGATGCGAGCTGCTGGCAATGCTGGAAGAGCAACAGCAGCCAGTAGACAGAAAGCTTCTTCTTCCTCTTCTTCTTCTACTTCTTGTTGTTCTTCTTCTAATATATACAGTTGCTTTGTTGGTGTTTTTGTTGTTCTCGTTGTTGTTGCTGTGTTTGTAAATGGACGTTTCCTTTCGCTTCTCCTTTGGCTTTGCTTCTGCTGGTGTCTTTGTTATGATATGTTTGGAGCTTAATAAGCTGCTTCGTTGTCTCGCTCACATTGTTAAATAGTATGTAATTAGTTTAGTTTATGCACAATTCACGCGTTTTTTTTTGTTTGTTGTCTCCTTTTGTGCTGTGCTGCGTGTGTGCGCTGCTTCCTTTTTTCGCCTTTCGCCAGTCAGCTGTCTGTCATTGACATGTGCGCGCGCTCTCACGCTCTGCTCTCCAATTACCCAGCTCTCTCTCTTTATCTCTCTCTCTCTCTCTTTGGCTCGCGCGCCAATACACAACGTAGGGTGGCCACACACACACACACAAGCGCGCACGTTGTAAATGTGAATGGCCGTTGGGTCTGTGTGTGTGTGTTTGTAGGTTTGTGTATATTTTTGCGCAATACAATGCGAAATTTGGCCTATAATTTACTACGTTTAGCACATTTGGCTGTCATCATCAAATAGATAGCGCACACGCACACATGCATATCCACACTCACTTACACAAATACAGTCACACACAAAAAGAATATATTGGTTAATTTTTTCACACACTTGAACGTAACATTTTTGCTGCTTCCATTTCATTTGTTAGTTTCTTTTCATTTATATCAATTTTCTTGAATGAATTTGATTTCGTGTGATTAATCGCGCGCGCCCTTAACTATGCACTTTGATAATTTGATTTACATATTATTCGATTTGATTTGAATTTCTTTTTCGTTTCCGTTTTTTTTTTTTGGTTTTTGGCTTCTTTTTTTTTTGGCTACGCTCCAAATTTACAACACAAGCGTCGCAGTCGACGTCGCCGTCGTCGCTTGGTTTGTTGTTGCTGTTATTGTTGTTGCCAATTGCTTTTCTTGTTATCACCGTTGTTATTGCTGCTGCTGCTGTTGTGTTGTTGTTGGTGTTGCAGTTGTTTGCTGAAGTTGGTTTTTAAAATTGTTTAAACAAATCGAAACGGAAAATAAAACGCAGCCTGTGCAGCAGCGTTGTAGCAGCTACAAGTCTTCTTTTGCACAACTTTTGCGCTCTGCGCTTTGTTACGCTGCTTTCGTGACGTTCCTCCTTATGTCGTTCATTCGTTCAGTTTGTTCGCTCACTCGCTCTTTCGCTCGCTCGTTTGTTCGCTCGCTCAATCTCCTCTCAGTCAGTCAGCTTTTTTTTCGGTGGTGGTTGTTTCACTTTTTTCGGCTTTCTTTTGATTCCTGATGACGTTGTCGTCGCTGTCGCTGTCGCTGCCGCCTTCTGTCCTTAAGACTGCCTTTCAGCACTGTCCTCCCCTCGCATGTGTCCTGCATACAGCTGGCAACTGAGTAGCACAAAGTTACAGACAGGCTCAAAGCGGAAACTTCTTTCGCTGCAGTTGCCCGACAAACGCAGTCATAAAAAACAATTCAACACACACACACAAACACATGCATTTCTTGCTTTTGCAATGCGTGCTCTCATTATTGCTCTCTTGCCTACTCTTCTCTCTCGTTACGAGCTTAAGGTAAAGCAACCCTTGTTGGTGTGCTTACAGTTTAAGTAGCACTGTGTGCAGTTTGAAATGCACATTAGTCTTGTTTGTTTTGTTTTTACATTTGGTGCGCACGCACGCGCGTTTCAAACATTGTGTTTTGGTTATATGCCGGCGTTTTGCAACACTGTCTGTGCCATGTGCGCCACAGCGGATGCAACATAAATTTCAACGACTATTTTTTTACGATGTTTTTGTTATTTACTCTTGATATCTTGTTATTTAGTCTTGTTAGTCTTATGTATCCAAAAATATTAAATTAGCTTAATCTTATTTCTTCGTACTAATTCAGTAAAAATAAAACAATAACATTAAAGTTATACTGGAATTTTTGTATTGTTCTCTTAGACTTGGGACTGAAAAATGACAATTGTTGTCCCCATATTTTTGAAGTGTTAACTCATAAGAGTTAAGCATAGCAATATGTGTCCTTTGAAAAAGCGGAAGGATATGGGAAGATTCAGATTGTTTTTGACAAAGTACATTTGATTGCTTATTAGCATTAATGATTTCGAAAGGACATATTATTTGTAACCAGGATAACTAATAGAACCGATTTGCATTCAAATATTCAAGATTCGAAAATATTTACCTGAAATGTTTTTGTTGAGGTGAATATAGAAAAATGGTCAAACAGAAATCCTCCATATCTTTATAATTTGAAAGACGGTCGTGATAACTTTTGGCACAAGGATTGCTTTTATAAAAACAAAATAACGGGTGTGCTTGAGAGGACGAATATCCTTACAAGACCCGAGATGAAAGGACTCTTTTCTAAACAAAGATTTGCGTATATCTTGGTCGTAGCCTGTCTGATTCATGCGAGTCGTATCTCAAAGGAAGTTCTTTCATGAGAGCTATCATTGTGGCCAAGGACATTCAAATCGTCTCTGTCGTTGTCAAGTTTTCCTGCAATTTGCTTGAGGTTGCTTTATTCTTTTGGCCCCGGACTGAATAATTAAAAATGATCCTTAAATAACCCTATTTGTTTTTTATGTCAATCGATGGATTTTTATTAAAAATCAATTAATTGCATGGATGCCCCTAAAAGTATGCAATGTAAATACTTTATATTTAAGTGGCGCCATCTGTTGATCGTTTACGCAATGTCGATTTTAAGTGCCACATAAAAAATTAAATATTTGTGCATTAATTTAAAAATGTTGAAGATAAACAACAATTTGGCAAATTTTGGATTTTTGTTTCTTTCATTAATTATTTCTCGAATCGTTTTCGTAAAAGGATATTTCATTTCCAGCCATAACTCTGCCAAATCCATAAAAATCTGGCTAGGACACATCGAATTGCTTTTAACTATTTTAATCATCCTTAAAGAATAACATTGTTTTTACTTAGCCAAGAATTTACCGCATATCGGTAATTTGTTGTGTAAAGAAAGTTCTAATCAATACAAAAGATTCTGCAAACAGCCAAGTAACACAGACTATTTATATTTTTCGCATGATCCCAAAAAGTTCTATGTAAAATGAAGCCAAACATACTCAGAACCATTTAAATAGAGGAATTTCAAAGGTTGTATTTCTATCCCACCTCCGACTCAATCTCTTCACATCTCTGCAGTCCCCAAAAAGCGACTCCAGCAGCTCGTCCTAGAGAAAGTCGGCCAGGTGCACTTCCTGTGGGAAGCCATGCACTTAATTGCCGGCGTTGAGGCGTAGTTAAGAGTACTTATGCTTATGTTTTTGCATTTTAATGATTAATTAATTTGATTGGCATACGACAAACACACAAAAAAGGGGGAAAACTGTTGATGCTGTTGACTACGGAAGGATGAACACTGTTGTTGTGTGTGCTGCTTAGAGTGCAACGTTGCTGAGGGTGGAACAGTACACTGAGAGAAAAAATTCTAGATTAAAAGTAGCCTGCAAATCTGAAGTATGCTTTTCAAGTTAAATAAATCTTAAATCAAGATTTTTATGCTAAATTTCTGTTGATATTGCTGTTGGTGATATCGTATATAAGAAAGAGAGTAATAATTGTAACTAATATTAAAAAGAAATGTATGTAGTAGGACGTGTACCTACACACACACACACATATATATATATATATATATATATTAACTTAACGCTCCACAGAAATTAGACAACATACATGAATGTGTAAGGAATATAAATATAACACAAAAACACGGAATCTTTTTTTTTTTTGTTTTATTTCAATGCATTTAAGTTTAAGATTGTTTGATCCTTGCTTTTTAACTCAATTTAAAAATTTTTAAAGATCCTGAATTTCAAGATTTCAATATATGTACTATAACATTTTTGTAGAATTTTGATATTGTTCATCTTGGTTCAATTTGACATTATATAATCTTGTTTTTAAAATTTTATTCTTGAGTTTAACACGTTTTTTCTTTCTGTGTATGAAATGTGAGCTGCTTATTGTCTTTTTTTCTTTTGTTGTACTGTAAATTGAAGAGCGTACACAAACAAATCCTTTTCAATTTAAGCATTTCTATTTGTTGAAAATCTTTAAAATTTAACAAGAGCTTAAAAATTGTTACTTATTGATATAAATAATAATTTTTAGCGGAATTCTTTTCCTTTTTCTTTGAAATTGACTTAATATTGAAGTGCGTAGTATAGTTCTAATGAGCGAGAATTAATTTTAAAACGGAATTCTTTTCCTTTTTCTTTGAAATTGACTTAATATTGAAGTAACTAATAATTGAAAGAGTTCTTCAAATAGTTCTAATGGGCGAGAATTAATTTTAAAACGGAATTCTTTTCCTTTTTCTTTGAAATTGACTTAATATTGAAGTAACTAATAATTGAAAGAGTTCTTCAAATAGTTCTAATGGGCGAGAATTAATTTTAAAACGGAATTCTTTTCCTCTCTTCTTTGAAATTGACTTAATATTGAAGTGCGTAATATAGTTCTAATGAGCGAGAATTAATTTTAAAACGGAATTCTTTTCCTTTTTCTTTGAAATTGACTTAATATTGAAGTAACTAATAATTGAAAGAGTTCTTCAAATAGTTCTAATGGGCGAGAATTAATTTTAAAACGGAATTCTTTTCCTCTCTTCTTTGAAATTGACTTAATATTGAAGTGCGTAATATAGTTCTAATGAGCGAGAATTAATTTAAAACGGAATTCTTTTCCTTTTTTTTCTTTGAAATTGACTTAATATTGAAGTAACTAATAATTGAAAGAGTTCTTCAAATAGTTCTAATGGGCGAGAATTAATTTTAAAACGGAATTCTTTTCCTCTCTTGTTTAAAATTGACTTAATATTGAACTAAGTAATAATTGAAAGATTTCTACAAATAGTTCTAATGAGCGAGAATTAATTTTAAAGCGGAATTATTTTCCTCTCTTCTTTGAAATTGACTTAATATTGAAGTGCGTAATATAGTTCTAATGAGCGAGAATTAATTTTAAAACGGAA
Organism: Drosophila albomicans; assembly: GCF_009650485.2. Taxonomy (NCBI): domain Eukaryota; kingdom Metazoa; phylum Arthropoda; class Insecta; order Diptera; family Drosophilidae; genus Drosophila; species Drosophila albomicans. The sequence continues at coordinate 4,017,981 of NC_047627.2, read as the reverse complement.
TTCTTTTCCTTTTTCTTTGAAATTGACTTAATATTGAAGTAACTAATAATTGAAAGAGTTCTCCAAATAGTTCTAATGGGCGAGAATTAATTTTAAAGCGCTGCACGACTAATTGAAGCGTTAGTAATGAGCCTGTTGGCAAGTCGGTTGTTGCTCGCCAGCTGCTGTTGAAAGGTCTTTCGAATCGGGGGTCGAATTGTGAGCTGAGCTGAGTTAAGCTGGGCTGAATGTTGGAACTAACCCCTTGATGACGATGACTGGGATGTGGAGTATGTATGGAGTATGGCATGTCACGGCTTGGTAGCTAGTTAACAATCCACGTGTTTGTACATGAATTTAATCTCGGCGCAAACAAAGTAACAAGAATTCAATTTGTCACAGTGGTTGGCAATGGCAACGACAACAACAACAACAACACCGAGCCTATGTTGCGTTACTCCAAAGGGGGATCTGGGCCAGGATAACGGTAGCCATAGCCATAGCCATCGACGTAGCCGAGAGATAAACCAGCTTGGAAAATATTTGCATTTCGCCTGTTTTTGGGGGTGTTGCGTAGGTAAAGCCAACAGCCCCCGGGGACTTGTTAATGCAAACAATGCGCATTTGATATTGAAAACGCGCGTCGAGTACTTGCGTGTGTGCTGTGGGTGAGAGGAGGGGGGAAGGGTGAGGGGGTGGAGGGATGCGTGGGTGATGCTGCTGTTGCTTGTTTGTCGCATTCGGGGTAGTTTTACGATGTCTGCAGCGACTGTTGCCTTGAGAGGGTGAGGGGAAGGGGGAAGGGGGAAGGGAACAGGCAACAGGGTTTTGGGGCAAAAAGCTCAGCATCACTTGCGACCGCACGAACTTCAATCCTAAATCGCCGACTGAAAGGGGGACAGAGGCAGATGCGATTGCTACGCAGCGTTGCATTAATGTGTATTTCCGGTGGTTCTGGAGCGGAAGTCGATTTATGTATTGTACGGTGCCTGGCGACAACAGTTGCTGGTCAGAAAGACAGAGAGAGAGAGAGAGAGACATCTGGGTCTAAAAAGAACCCAGACAAGTCCTCCAAGCCGAGGCTAAAGCATTTCATGACCCTGACTTTAGTCAAATCGCATTGTCATGTAAATGCCTTAAATGCTTTAAACTGACTTCTAATGAGGCGATTCTCTATCTGGCCAGACGCGGCTTTTTCTACCCTTGTTTTAATGTACCACAAACTCCACACACTCATAGAGAGGGGACATATCAAAAGGGGGGAAAGGACTCACTGACTGACTGACAGTCATTTAATGACTTACCTTATCTTCAGCTTCTTCGGCGCGTTCTTCCGCTTCGATGACGCGCTGTTCCAGCTCCGTTAACTGCAAGTAAAGTACAAGAGAAACTGCGTTAAGAAAGAAGTAAACTCTTTAGAAAGAGAGAAAGAGAGAGAGAGAGAGAGAGAGAGAGAGAGAGAGCGAGTTACTTAAACGTCGGAAATCATGTGCAAATAATCGAGTGCCCAGCTTTATCACAACACGCCACATAAACATCTAGTTTATGGTTATTAGTTTTCGCATATTGTGAGGGGATTATTGTGGGGCGATATAAGATCTTGGGTCAGGCGAGTAAGGAAATTAAAGACAACCTCATATTGCCATCCATAGCTAGGAATAGGAAGTTCAACTATAGCGTAGATTATTTTAACATAGTTTGTCCAAATGGATTTTGCAAGCTTTTCAATTTAAATTTAATTTCAGTTCTGAGCATATTCATAACATATATGTAAGAAGTCGATACACCTTATCAGTATTAGTTGGCGTCAGTAAGTCGATAGGCACGAAGCTATCGGTATCATCAGTGTTCAATTTCTTTCAGTTGCTGAAAGTCGTGGAAAATATTTAAAACAGTAGCAGCAGTATTCGTTAGTCAGGAAGCAGTAATATTAAAGCCTTTCATTATTATCTAATATCCGTATTCTATATAAAAACAAGTAAGAAAGCTACAGTCGAGTGTGCTCGACTGTGAGATACCCGCTACCCATTTTGAATAAAAACAATATATTTTGCGGTATTATCCTCAAAACATACCAATTATACTACAAAAATACTAAAAATATATTTTGGGGTAGTATTATTAAAATATACCAAATATACTAAAATATACCAAATGATATATTTGGTATATCGATAAAGTACCGCATTCACAATATACCATAGGCGGCACAATATACCAGATTGTTGACCAAAGCAAATTAGACACCTAGTAAGTAGGCGTTTTTGCCCCTACAAAAGTATTTATTTAATAACTTTTTATCTGATCGCAACCAAATTTTCAGGAATCGTAAATACTATAGTTATTATTGTATATACCAAAATTAGCAATTGTTATTCGATTTTTTCGATTTGCGAGGGCGGAAGTGGGCGTGGCAAAAATTTGAAACAAACTTGATCTGCGTGCAAACATAACAAATGCTGTCGAAAAAAAATTATAGCTCTATCTCTTATAGTCTCTGAGATCCAGTGTTTCATACGGACAGACGGACAGACGGACATGGCTTTATCGTCTCGGCTGTTGACGCTGATCAAGAATATATATACTTTATAGGGTCGGAGATGCCTCCTTCTACCTGTTACATACATTTCCTGTCGGCACAAAGTTATAATACCCTTTTACCCTATGGGTATCGGGTATAAACATTACATATACATACATATGTAGTTAGACGCTTCCAAGTCGTACTCTTTAATTAATATATACTTGTAGTAAGATATCCATTTCCCCTATTACACACAAACTGTAAAAAAAACTCGAAAACGAACGCTCCAACACTTTAAAGAAAAAAGAAATCATTAAACATAATCCAAAGATCACTTGAAATCAATCCACCAAAATTTTAGAAGACTCACAAAAATTGTACCAATACACTTAAGAGAAACCTAACTCACAATAATCCAAAGCCGCTATAAGAATTATAATGTTAAACTAACAGAAATTGTAAAATTAGTTCTTTAAGAAGATTTAAAGCTCTTCAGTAGAAAAGTAAAGTTTTTTTTTATTTTGTTTTAGACTGCGTAACAGCATAACATTTATATATGGAATATACAACTTATTGTAATACAAATGGTATATGTAAATGTTTTTTCTTAACTTTCAGTTCATTTTAAAGCAATTTTATTATTTGTTACAAAATGTGAAGAAATAACAAATCATTCCACAGGAATGTAACTTTTGTACGTTGTCTCATTGTATTCAAAATTAGATTAAATCAAGTGGAATACAAAACGAAGCTAAAACTTATAAAATATAGTCATAGTCGCTAACATTTACAATTTCCTTTCAAAATTTTTTTTTGTAGTATCAACATTTGCGGAAATAAATTTTGTTTGAGAATATTCAAACAATGAACTTATTTTGACTAAAAGCTTTGCAAAACTGTTCGGTATTATTCTTACAAAATACAAAATAATATATACATTATAAAATACATATATAATAAACCACAAAATTACTAAAATTTATCCAAATCCTTATTTGGTACATTCGAAATATACTATAGAGTCAAAAATATACTAGATTCTCAGCCAAAGCAATAATATATGTATATGTATATACAATATAGGGTCGGAGTTGATTTCTTCTGTTATGAACATTTCCTGCAGGCACAAATTTATATTATTCTTCTACACTACGTATTTAACATCAAGATTCGTGATAGAATATCTAAAACTTGAACGGTGTATAAAATCCAATAAAAAACCTGTTTATTATTTGCTTTTGATTTTATTATTTGTTATTGTAGGGAAAACATGAATATAACTCGCAATATTGTTACTGAAACATTACGGAATAATCATGTGTATTTAAAAACAACAATGGAAACATCGGATTCTTTTTCTCTCGCATTGTATCGAGCATTCTTTTCTTGATCATCCAAGGATATAGTAGCGAAAAGTATAGAAATAAATGAAACATATATTTTAAATACTCATGTTTATATATTGATTTGGTAAAATAATTAAATAGTTATTACATGCAAATTATTATTAAATTAGTCAAAGTAATCAGTCGAATGCGGTTGGTTTTAATCCCGACTTGTATTTTTCGGTTCGTGCTTTTATGTTTTCCACCCTAAGCCTTGCAAAGCTTTTCTCTCTTTAGCTTTTAGCACAATTTCCCTTTATTCGGTGTGGTGAAGCTTGAAAGCTTTCGCAACGGAAGTGTGTTGAATAGCGCGAGTTGACCGACAGATGGCGCCACGGGTACAGTGCGTCGCTCTTTTAATCCAGCACCCGCTCTTGCGCTCTCTTCTTACCCTCTCTTCACCCCTCTCACTCTTACCACCGCTGCATTGGCATCAATCAATCAATCATAGAAAATGACAGACGATTTGCGGTTAGTAAGGATAATGCGTTCACCAATACAAATACAATTCATAGCCTACGCTTTGCCGCACTTGCCACCTGAGCAGCAAATATGTGGAGGGGGATAAGGGGAAGTTTCACAAAATCTAACGGCGCCCAAATGTCTGGCGAAATTGAACCGTTACAATGGCCAGCCAAAAGAGTGGGAAGCAAGGTGGGGGGAGGCTTTGTTTTCGTGTTCGTGTGCCACACCTTTTGAGCCACTTGAGGCAGCTGCCAGAGGAATCGAGGCCCAACCCAGCTCCACTTGTCAAAGCAACTCAGCTCAGCTCAGTAGAAGGAGGAAGCGTCGTCGATTCAGCTTCGGGTCATGCTTTTGACTTGGGCGGGCGGAAATGCTAATCTCGCACTTTTAACTGCTCAATGGTTTGCCATTAACAGGCCCATAACGGATATAACGTTCGTTTCCCCTCCCTTCCCCCCCTTTTCTTTGCTATGCTTTGCTTTGCTTTGGGTGTGTTCTTCTCCCTCGCTGTGGGGACTCTCTCTTGGAATGCCATCAATTAATCACCAGAGTGGCCCGCGAGCTTCATCGTCATCGTCATCGACTAAAGACTTGATTCCGCTGCAAGAGCTAAAGCCAAAGGCGTTTCTCTTCCACATTTTGAATGCTTTCAGTGCATTAATTTCCGCTTTTTATGCCATTTAAGTGGCCCATTCAGAGAAGCCTCTCCACTTCACTCCACTCCATTGATTGATGGATGCCAAACAAAATATGAGTGCTGCGCTCTGTCTCTTTCTCTCTCTTTCTGTCTCTCATCTCGCAATATATTTAGAGTATATACATATAAATAGCGGAAGCGGAAGTGGAAGTGGAAGTGGAAGTCATAGCGAGCTGCGAGGGATTGTCAGAAGTTTCCTCTGCTTTGGCTTAAATTACCCAGGATAATGGCTCGAGTTGATTTCAAGTACTAACGCTGTCGCTGATTAGATTACATTGTGAGAGCCAATACACAAGTACATCACATAGAACTCAATAAATCTGATGTGTGTATTGCGGATAACGGGCATCAAGTATTCTCCTTCTCAGCTGCGCCTTTGTGTGCTTGAGCTTAGCAAAATATCGCGCTCACTTTGCAAGAGGTTAAGGGTTAAGCATTAGATTTCTTAAGTGCTTAACTCCTTGTGAGAAATATGATAAGGTTGCGATTTGGCCAATTTGATAGCACTTTTACCTCCCAGTTGTTAAAGCTGCTGCGAGCTTTTATTTATTCGAGTAAAATACATTGTTACGTATACGTAATATCTTGTACACCAATTCATGTTTGATTTAAGGCCCGATTTTTCAATCCCTGAATAAGTTTTATTGTTCGTATAAACTGACTTAGAAGGATAATTTCATTTCTTCAATGTCTCAATGTTACAAGCGACTTGTTCCGAAATATACCCAACATGCGTCACATTTATAAAAACAGCTGATGTCAACAGCTGCTCAACTGTTTGGCAACCGTTACTGCGTGTAAATTATGGGCGCGATTGATCTGAATTTTCTGAGATAAGTTCTCATAAAACCTAAGCGTATCACAAAAGAATCAAATGATAACAAATTTACTCCCAGATTTCGCATTTCTAAGGTGCATTATTTCACATTCAAAAATCGATGCCAAAATTAAATCCAAAGTTTAAATTTGGCTTATCAATTTCAAAAGGAGTCGCAAAGATATTTGATATGTGTTATCATCAGGGCGCAAGCTTTGATCGGCATTGCGATTTTATACCTGTTGCAAAATATTTATACATATGTATGTATATGTAATAATATATTTATATATATATATATAAATATATATATATATATATATATATAGATATATATAAATATTTTGATTCTGCCACCAGTCACCAAAAATTAGCTGTTTGGAATACAATATTGTCATCTTGTCTGCATTTTTTACATCCACAACTTTAGACTTCACAACACAACTTTATGGGCACTTTAAAAATATGAATTTTGTTATGGAGAACTTAATAAAGCAAATAATTTTATTAACTGTACATCATTTTATGAGGGGATTGAAAAATTGTCCCGAAACTTTTTTTTCAAGCTAATAATGAAAAAGGTTTTCAAACATTCAAAAGCATAACTTAAGTGGAATATTTGATGTTCTTTTTTATATAGTTTATATCTATCAACTGCCATTTAAAAACTATTGATTCTATTTAATTTTATTTTGTTTTTTTTTTAATTTAGAAAAATAATAAATTAATATCCACTATTATTTTAAGAAATTTATGATTACTTAAAACTTTGTTTGTTTAAAAGACAAGTTTAAAGTTTCTCGAAGTTTTCTTTTTCTTCTTTAATACATAGAACAATGCATAACTTAATTTTAATTTAAAGAAACGTTGTTTCTAAAATAGGAAATTCAACTTTTCTACGAATTATTTTCGTTCTTACTTTAAAAGGAAAATAATGATGACAAAGTCTGCATCATTTCAGTGTTTTTTTATAGTTAGACTGAAAGTTTTAAACAGCTTTGAATGTATTGCATTTAATCAATGCCCAGGCAGTATATTCAGCTAATAATGTTTATTACTTGTGAACAATATTTAAAGTAGCTTAGAGCACCATTAAATTGGGCCAAGTGGCGCCACGTTGATTGTGATCCACATTGCTAGCAGAGATTGATCCGAGTTGATCCAAATCCTCGTCGACAATGACGATCTCGAGGGTGAGCGTGGAAACCGCATTTCTGCTCAAATCAGAATCTGAATTACTTGCGAGGCAGCAGCAGAAAAAGCGACTGAATATGTTGCGCCACATGGCGACGACGATGAGCGCACAAATGCAACTGTGCAACTGCAACAGCAACTGCAAATGATGCTCAGAAGCAGCTGGCCATAAAGTAAAGCTGGCCAACAACTGCAGAACAGTGTCACAAAAAAAAAAAAAAAACAGACTAAGCAACTGCGTTGCTATCAGCAACTGGATGCTATAAAGCTGCCACACAACAGTTTGTTGCATGCAGCATTCGGTAGACAACATGTGCACGAGCTTGGGAAAATTGTTTAGCTGCACTCGGCCCATGGATGAGGATTGGGAGAGCAAAGAGCGTCGCCAGGATCAGCAGCTGAAGTGCAATGATCCGGGAAGGCGACAACAACAGCACTTCAGGCAACGCCAACAACAACGGCAACATTTTGTGGCACCGAGTGGCGAACGAATTGCGCAGCGATGTTGCCACAGGCAACCGACATCAGCTGCAGCTGTTGCAGTTGGCACAAGTCTAGAGCGAGGTTTTAGCAACTCTTACGAGGCAATGGAACGACTCGATCAGATCTTTGAGGACAACACGCTTGAGGATGGCGATGAGCAGCTTTAAATTGTACACAGAAAGAAAAAAGTGCTGAAATCAAGTGTTAAAATAAAGATCGAAAATCTACAAAAAATGTAGATGATTCAATCTTGAAATTCAAGATTTTAATCTTACTTCAAGAATGGAAAAATTTTTAAATTTAACCAAGAACGTCTGAATTTAGATTGTTAGAAATAAACAAATAATGGATTTCGGTTTTTTTTATATATATTTAAATATGTATTGTTCTCTAACAACAAACAAAAAAAAAGAAAAATAAATTTGGCTGTGTGTTCTTTTAAAAGAATCGTTTACTTAAAATAACTATTTATAGTATGAATCAAAAATAAAATTCGTTTCTTGCAGATCGAAAAAATCAAGATTTACAATTTACTTTTCAATTTGAAATCAAACATTCTAGAATCTAGATTTTAATCTTTAATCGTTTTTAATCGAAAATGCAAATTTAGAAAAATAAAACTTGATTCGAAATTGTTTTAACCCAAAAATCTTAAATTGAGATTGTTTTTTTTAAGATCAAAAAATTTAAATCAACATTTTTTAAATCCAGATATTTAAAAGAACCGTTTATGAATCAAAAATAAATTTCGTTTCTTTCAGTTCGAAAAAAATCAAGATTTACAATTTACTTTTTCAATTTGAAATCAAACATTCTAAAATCTAGATTTTAATCGTAAATGCAAATATAGCAAGAAAAAGTTGATTTCAGATTGTTCTGACCTAAAAATCTTATATTCAGATTGTTCTTTTCCAGATCAAAAAAATTCGAAATCAAAATTTTTTCAATCTAGATTTTTTTTTATCTCTGTTTAGTGAAAACATAATGAAATACAATACAGACTTGTGTGGCAAGTTTGGCGATTAAAGCGCAACATAATGTTGTTGAAAACAAAATGCCGCAAATGCTCATCAATATTATGAACAGGGCAAAGTCGTGGCAAAAGCTAATGGATTATGCCAAAGTCCAGCCAAGGGGCAAAGGGGCAGAAGGGGTCGAAAGTTATGCGTGTGTTGCGTGCGTGTTGGGCTTGAATTCAGCAACTTGCCACTTGATGTGGCAGGGTTAAGGTGTGTTTCACCTGCGTGTGACATACGCATATCCGAGCACACACACACACACACACACACACACACATGGTGAACCGCCTTTGGCTGTTTAATTATAGGCCAGACTCGGCAGCCAATTGGCAAGTTAATTAGAACTTTTGACCAGGCCAAAACAGCAGCAGTTTTCTGTATACATTTTTTTTTTTATTTGGCTTAAAGCAGCCACAACGATTCATCTTAATTGTTGGGGCGTTTCTCAACTTGTTGTAGCCAGAAATTATGAGTGGCGCCTCCCGTTTTAGAGGCAATAAGCATATCATTGCTGCAACTCACAGCAGTTGGCACACAAATCTAATTTGCCAGCCACGAATGCAATTTGCGGACAAATAAATGGCCACAGCAGACAGACGGCCAAATTATGAGACCGACAGGGATATGTACCGTAGTATATCAGAGATGATGATGGACGAAGGCAGCTGCTGGTCATTGACTTTGTCATCAACTTTCGAATGTGATTCAAATGTAGTCAGCACACATTTGCAAATGTATTTTTGACTGGCTTTACAAAATGCAAATTGCAAGCAGAGGAAAAAAGAAGACTTGCATCACATTGTATAGCTTGATTAATTATCAGTCATATGCCATTTAAATCACTCAATTATATCAAAGTGTTTAAAAGTTATAATATTTCAACCGAAACGAAACGAAAGCTACACTTTTAATAGAGAGTTAGCTTCCTAAGAAATCGAATTTCTCTGGAAAGGAACAAAATGCGGCTGATCGCTGTGAATTAAAAATAAAATACTCTATACAATTTATATAGACACTCAATTCAAAGTTTGATTTTCTGTCCAAAAACTATAAACCACATTGAAAATGTAGAAATTTAAAAAAATATATGCACAAAATAAAAAAGATGTTAGTATTAAAAGATAGTTAAAACGTAAAGAATAAGCATCCAGTTGAAAATTCAATCTGTAATAGTTTTTGTTAAAAATATATTCATTTTAAAATGCCCTGCAAAATTTAAAGTCAATAAATGCATAGTTGACTTTAACATCCAATATGTTAAAACTGGACTGTTAAGTTAACATTACTGTTATGTAACACATTGATCTATTCTTAATATGTCAACATTGACATATTAAAACGAAACAACAGCGAAACAGGTCTAATTTCCCATTGTAAAATGTAATTATTGCAAAAGCTAACTATTTTGAAAACTTGTCAAATAAATTTTACTTACATTTATTGTAATTATGGTAAATTGTATTTATTTTGAACTTGTGTGCTTAATATAATTTAAATTATGTTAATCAAGAAATGCTTTTAAGAGCAAAGTCAATTTTGAATCGAAATGTTTTAAGCTATTTACATTGAAACAAAAAAAAAACAGTTTTTGAAACCGAGTACATTCATCTTAAAAATTCTGTTTCTAAAATAAAAGTACTTTAAGAACAAATTCTTAAAACTAAGAACATTAATCTGATAAATTGCAAATACTAAATTGGAGTTTCAAAATTCTGTAATTTATTGGAATATATAATAATCTTTTATTGTGTAGTTTTGAGTGTTTTCGTTCATATTTTATTTAGTCAAGCTGTCGCTAACCATTCTTCATTGCAGTCTAAGAGAGGAGGTAAAATGATAAAATAATAAATAGACAAAAAAAAAAAAAATAAAAACAAAACGAAACAATAAAATATAATGTAATATTTAAACTGTAAGTGTTCATCTTATAATAATTTTTGCGTTAAAACTATAAGATTTTTAATTTTTATTAATAAGAAAGTGGGTCGTATATCAAATGTTGTAGAAGTCAAGATGTTCTTTTTTAATATAAGAATTCTTATGTTGTGGACGCACTTTTTAGACCAAAATTCTTACTACTAAGACCAAAATCTTAATTATAAACCGTTTTTTATAGTTTATAAAAGTATATGTTTTTCTAAATTATTATAGAGTTCAAAGTTTATTGCCTTCCAAATTCGTTATAATTTTCTAAATATATGCAAATGAATTTAAAGCATTAAAATATAAATGTCAGTGAATTCAAAATGCAGCATTAATTGTCTTTATAAATCCGAAAGAAAAAAGATTCTGTTTATAGCTTAATTTATGCAAATTATGTATATAATTTCTTGAATTTATTATTTTTATTAAAGTATAAGCAATTAAGTAAATTAAAACAAAATTGTACTATATTTTCTTCAACAACAAAAAACAATGAAGAGTTGCTCCCAAAAGTATGCTATAATTTTTGCAGTTTGCCTCTTTCATGCTTCTTCTGTTTTGTTATTCACATTTATGTCATTCAAATTAATAATTTCAACTGAATATATATTGTGCTTGTATTGCAATCAGCTTCATAATTCCAACTGCTTTTAATTTATTGCGAAATTATGACATTGTCAGCATAGTTGAGGGAGAACACAAAGCGTACGAAGCTGTACGAATTTAATCCCTTGGCGTTAGCTTTCAATTCTGCCTCAAAACGTGCGTTTGATATTTAAAGCTTTGGCCATCACTTTATTTGATTTGATGCCACATATTGAATACGACTTTGTGGCAATTTGTGTTTATGTCGCCTGCAGGTGAAACCTTTGTATGCGGATTAATTTGTCATGCTATTAAATTTCTAGCCAATTCATTTATGTTTATTTATTTATTTTATACCCATTTTTTCTCGTTGTCGTTGTCGTTGTTGTTGCTGGCAGCTGTTTCACTTTTTTCTATTTATTTTCACCGGGCTTATGCACTTGCTTCGACTTGTTTATCTTTTTATTTGGCTGATGGGTATCTGTGTGTCGATTAGAAACAAACAGTTGGCTTCTACCTTCAATGTTAATTGCAAAAAGTTAATTAAAAATTGTTGTAATTGAATTTTATTGCTGTTGTTTCATACATCTTTGTTGTTATTATTCAATTGTGTTACTGCTGCCATTATGTCATTTTGAGTTAATTTTGGTTATTTGCCGTTTGCAAATAAAAGCGAATTGCATAATGAGCACACTACAAAAAAAAAAAAAGAAAAAACAAAACAAATAAATATGAATATAATACACAAATAAAAAACACTCACACAGCAGCATTAAATAATCATTTCGGGTAGTCGTGGATCATCGAATCCATCGTCATCGTCATTCTCATTATCATATTCTGGTTTGTTTGTCTTTTCATTAGCATTCTTAATATCAATAACATGAGCATCTTTAGGTTCCTCGCTGATGTCCACCGAATTGCCAACGGAATCATAATCCGAATCACTTGATATGGCACCTGCCTCCAGTTTCACTTTCTGCGATATTTCTCTTGGCACATCCATGATCTGACCGAGACTCCAAGTGGAGTCGCCAACGTCGGGTGCATTGATTGTGGCACGACGCCAAAAGGGTTTGCGGCAACGAAAGAAGTCCAAAAACAACGAGAGCAACATTCTGGCTGTCATTGCGAGTGCGAACAAACTGAAAAGCGCGATTACGCCTCGACTGCTTTTTATGCACACTCTCTCAACTGTTTACGTTTACGTTATTATTATTTGTGTTTATATTCTTGTTACAAAATTTGTTGCGGACGTTTGCGATAAATCTTGTAAAAATGAAAAAAAAAAAACAAAAAACGATTCAGCAGCTGCTTTCCCCAATCAAATGGATTTGTGTTTAGTTGACCAATATGACATTTGGGCAAAACGTCAGTTTGTTTAATAACATTTGTCAGCTTAGACATTGGCGACACTTATTTCATGGTATTGCATGTCAAGCTGGGAATGTTTGTGATTCAGAATCATATTGCGATAAGTATCGATAAACAAAGTTGTATAGAACAAGTAAGAAGGCAAAAGTGGAGTGGGCTCGACTGTGAGACACCCGCTATCCATTTCAAATAAATTCTTATAATATACCAAATTAATATACCCTAAAGTACTAATATATACCAATAGCTATATTTTGTATATTGATATATAACATACCAAATTCATATACTACATAGTATATACTGCAGTCTACATTCGGTATAGTATAGTACCACATTCAAAATATACCATGGAGTGCAAAATATATTAGAGCAACTATGACCCGTAGAATATACCAAATTAATATACCCTAAAATACTAATACATATATACCAAAAGCTATATTTGGAATATTGATGTCAAACATACCAAAAATATACCGCAAAAACACTAAAAATATTATACAGGCTATATGCGGTATATTGATATAGTGCCACTTTCACAATATACCATGGAGTGCAAAATATATTAGATTATCATCCAGAGCAACAATTGATATACCCTAAAATACTAATATATATCAAAAGCTATATTTGGTATATTGCTATAACACATACCAAGCAAATATACCACAAAAATACTAAAAACTTGCCGCGGGCTATATTTGGTATATTAATATAGTATTACTTTTAAAATATACCATAGATTGCAAAATATATGAGATTATCATCCAGAGCAATTGTGACCCGTAGAATATACAAAACTAATATACCACAAAAATACTAAAACAAAAATTCTGCATACTATATTTGGTATATCGATGAAGTACTATATGCCAAATATACCAAAGAGCTCAAAATATACCAAATTGTCAGCTAAAGCAAGTAAAACCCCAGTGCAGTAGACGTTCTTTACCATTAAAGTATTTCTCAATTTGTATCCGATTTCAAAATTTACAGCAACCATAAATACTGTATTAATTATTGCAAGTACCAAAAATGGCAACGCTTGGAACTCGATTTGCTGGGGCGGAAGTGAACGTGATCTGCGTCAACACATAATTATATAATCTCGAACTCAATGTCTTATTGTCTCTGAGATTTAAGTGTTCATACGGACAAGGATATAACGTCTCAGTTGTTGACGTTGATCAAGAATATATATACTTTATGGGGTCAAAGATGCCTCCTTCTAGCTATTACACATATTTCCTGCAGCCACAAAGTTTCCTTCCACCTTATGGGTAGGTAGAATAATAAGGAAAATTGTATGTGAATATAAAGATGAGAAAGTATAATCAATAACTTAATCAAATTTAAAAGAGAGAGGGAGTAGCTAGAAGTTCACGGCTTTATAAATGTTAATTTCTATTTGTGTACTGAACAAATCTAAGAAAAATGTAAAGATTATTTTGCTTTCATTCCCATGTTCTTAAAAGTTAAGTTATTGACTTTGTATCAAAGCTTACTTAATTATTTATTTATGCTCATATTAAATTCAATATACATATGCTAAATGAGAACATATCAGATAAAATAATGAATCAAAAATGTAATGTTAACTAATTATTAAATTCAGTTTTATTCCGATGTATTGACTGGTTAAAAAGTAGTTAGTGCAGTAGTAAAGCTATTGACATTGAATCAAAGCTTGTTTTAAAGCCTAATAAAACCTCACACAATAGAATGAATAATGAAAGATTTTATGAGTAACTATTAATGCGCTGCTAAATATTTATTTCGATCCCTAAAGCATATCAAATGAAATTTCTCTCTGTAGTTCAACAACTTTAAAGCACTTAAAGCTCGCTAACTCTTTACTGGCTTTTAGCTGAGATTCTCAGGTTGATTAAGCTAATTGAAATCTGAATCAAGAAGTGTGTGTGTGTTGTGTGTGTGTGGAAAGGACCAAAGTAGTTAACACTGCAAATGCGTCACACATAATTATATAATTCGAACTCAATGTCTTATTGTCTCTGAGATTGTTAAGTGTTATACGGACAAGGATATAACGTCTCAGTTGTTGACGTTGATCAAGAATATATATACTTTATGGGGTCAAAGATGCCTCCTTCTAGCTATTACACATATTTCCTGCAGCCACAAAGTTTCCTTCCACCTTATGGGTAGGTAGAATAATAAGGAAAATTGTATGTGAATATAAAGATGAGAAAGTATAATCAATAACTTAATCAAATTTAAAAGAGAGAGGGAGTAGCTAGAAGTTCACGGCTTTATAAATGTTAATTTCTATTTGTGTACTGAACAAATCTAAGAAAATGTAAAGATTATTTTGCTTTCATTCCCATGTTCTTAAAAGTTAAGTTATTGACTTTGTATCAAAGCTTACTTAATTATTTATTTATGCTCATATTAAATTCAATATACATATGCTAAATGAGAACATATCAGATAAAATAATGAATTCAAAAATGTAATGTTAACTAATTATTAAATTCAGTTTTATTCCGATGTATTGACTGGTTAATTTTGCTTCTTTGTTTTGTTCTAAAGTAGTTAGTTGTTAGTAAAGCTATTGACATTGAATCAAAGCTTGTTTTAAAGCCTAATAAAACCTCACACAATAGAATGAATAATGAGTTAAAAAGGTGTAGACTTATGAGTAACTATTAATGCGCTGCTAAATATTTATTTCGATCCCTTAAGCATATCAAATGAAATTTTCTTCTTTCTCTGTAGTTCAACAACTTTAAAGCACTTTAAAAGCTCGCTAACTCTTTTACTGGCTTTTAGCTGAGATTCTCAGGTTGATTAAGCCTAATTGAAATCTGAATCAAGAGCGAGTGTGTGTGTGTGTGTGTGTGTGTGTGAAAGGACCAAAGTAATTAGCACTGCAAATGGCAATGCAAAGTTCACATATATCGCGTTAGATTGTGTAATGAATAGTTAAACAAATGGCGAAATTAATTAAAATTACAATTAAAATTGGAATTGTAATCGGAAACGGAAATGGAAACGGAATGGGAATTATAGTAAATGTAATAATGTTGTTGGCGATACTTTTGTGAAATAGTTTCGGTCGTGTCTAACATGCTGGCTGGCATTATGAATAATGCATAAATAAATAAAAATAATTATGCAAATCTTTTTATGCATTTATTTATATGCAATTTATGTGCATATCTGCAATGCATAAAGTGCATTATATAATTACAGTTATGGGCGGCGCCTCACCATCAATTTCAATGGCCCAACGCATTTGCATAATGCAAGGACCTAGCCCTACTTCACGTCTCCCCTCTGCACCCCCCCTCGCTTGTCCATTTCGTGCCATTGACAACAGCTGGCTTTCGTTTTAAAATTATATATTGAGAGCAAACGATGGGGGAAAAGTTGCAACTGCAAATGGCGCGTGGCACGTTCAACGCTTTTTCTGCATTTTATTTGTTTACGCGTGTTTGCTGCCTTCTGTATTCTGTTTTCTGTTCTCTTCCTACCGCCCCGCTGATGTCGTGTCTACCCGCCAACGGCGACGCTGATTTTAATTAAAGGAAGGCGGCCTGCGAGTGGCAGCTTAATATACGAAAAATATTGCGCATACGTCATGTGCGCCAGGCATATTAATTTTACATTTTGTGTTTGCAAATATTTTATGCCATTATCTTATTCCACTTCAATTTCAACATTCTATGCGCAATTTTTGTTACCTTTGTTTCGTGTTTGTTTCTTTTTTTTTTTTTTTGTGTGGTTAAAAAGCAGGCCAAAAGTTTCGCGTTGGCAATTGGTGTCAATTGCATGAAGGCCAGCAAAATACATGCATACAAACATATATTTATTTCTAGTGTGTACATTATGAGTATATGCGTGCTTTGCATGCGTCAGTGTGGCAAGTGTTTTGGCTTTAGGTCAAGTGTACAACGAGAAGTGGAGGGGGCAAAAGCCGAAAGCCCGAAAGCCCGAAAAAATAAATATATATATATGCATAATGTAGGCTAACATGGGTTAAGGTGCCTCATTAACCTGGCAAAGTTGCACAAACAAGCATCAAGCTTTAAAAAAAAAAATGAAGACTCCTTGCCACCGCCACTCATTATGCAACTGTGGCAAGGTTGCGCGCACCGCGTTGCAAGCGTTGCACGCGTTGCCAGGTGCCACTTGATTGGCAAGCTGAAAGCTAATTAGATGCACCACACTTGCCGCACTTGCCACCGGAAGCGCTTAATGGCAAGCGCATAAAACGCTTAAGGCGCAAAACTTTTGAGGCACAACCCTTTAAAGTTGTCACACAGCACAGTACAGCGTCGTGGGACGACTTGTTAAGTGGCGCAGTGCAGCGCAAAAACTCTTCCCAAATTGACACAAATTGGCATGAGGCAAGTACATCATGGCAATCAGATTAGCAACGACAGCAACAGCAACAGCAACGACAATCTTCCTCGTCAATGTGCTCATCATGTGCCACATTGCCAGCAGACATCTTGCAAGGCTTTTACGCTCCACGCAATGTTTTGCAGCTGCTTTCAATCATGACGCACGGATTAGGACTCAGGTTAAAGATTAACAACAGCAGCAAGAGCAGAAAGAGCAGACAACAGACAACAGACAACAGAAGACAGAGGACAACAGACATAGAGAAAACAAAATAGACAATAGACAGTAGACAGAGTTTGTTAAAGCAAAGGCAAAAGATGAAGCTGAAGCTGCAGCTTGGCGGCAGGATTATAACAGTGTGTCTTCTAGTTAGACAGTCGCTGCGGCCACGCCCAGCATTTGTTGATGCCCTGTGTCAGAGAAAAAGCTAAGCCGATTGTCAGTGGCAGTCAGTGAATTGATGGAATAGAGCACAAAAAAAAAGAGGATAGAATGGTTTCAAATTGAAAGATGAGAAAGCAACAAAAACATAGCTGATTGAATGTTGCAAATTAAAAAGGAACACGAAATAAAAATGAATTAATGAGTCCAAGAAATATGTCTTTTTTCTTTCTGTGAAGTTTCAGGGGAACGAATTGAAATGCAAAGTTAATATTTACACTTTTTCGGCCTGTGAAATCTCTTCAGAATTGTAATTGTAACTAATATTTTATCTTCTTTTTTTTAACAAAATGAAGTGAAACACAAAATAGCACACAAAATGGAATATGGAATAGAACGAAAAGTGGAATAAATTAACTAATGTATTTTTACGTCTTTTATGCTTTGAACTCTCTCGGGGCAAATTGAAAATGAAATTCAATCGAGTTGATCTTTTGTTGGAACACATTGAAAAGGAACACAAAATACCGCATAAGATGGAATATGAAATAGAACAAAAAGTGGATTAAATGAACTAATACATTTTTCCATTTTCATGCTCAGAACTCTCTTCGGAGCAAATTGATAATGAAATTAAATCGAGTTGATCTTTTGTTGGAACACAAAATAGCACACAAAATGGAATATGAAATAGAACGAAAAGTGGAATGAATTAACTAATATATTTTCCCATTTTCATGCTTAGAACTTTCTTCGGAGCAAATTGAAAATGAAATTAAATCGAGTTGATCTTTTGTTGGAACACTTTGAAATGGAACACAAAATAACGCACAAAATGGAATATGGAATAGTACGCAATATAGTTTTGAGTGAAAAGATTCTAATAATGTCGAACTAAAAATATATATAAATTGAATTAAAATATACATTTATATATCTGCATTTAAAGCATTGAAAGGCGAAAGGACGGAGCAAAAATAATATGCAAATGGGAGATGAAAGAAGATGAATCTTAAGCTAGATAAATATGAGCACAAAAACTGCGAGCCACTTAAGGCTGAAACAATAGAGAAATGAGTGCATGAATAAATGATGGAAACGAATGGAAGAGCAAGTGAGCGAGCGAGCGAGAGCGCGAATGAATGACGACTGTCGACTATTAGCAGTTGATAGCGATCCCAAGGACTTTTGTCGGCGTGCAAAGTGTTAAAAGACAAACACAAAGGTCCCTTTTTGGGGAGGCCGAAGACGCAATCAGACGGCAAGAATAGCAATTAGTGCATACTTTTAGGCTTAGCAAGCGTCATGCAAAACACCGAACAGCAGGCGAAGCGAAGGCGAAGAGCGAAAGAGAGAGAGAACGAGGAAGAAAGGCAAATGAAAAGACGCGCGTGCAATAATCACAGCCAAGTGCTGCATATTTATAGGCGCAATCAAGTTAATTGCGCACAGAAAACACAGAGAAGCACAAAGCGAAACAGAGAGAACAGAAAACAGAGGCAGATAACAGACATAACAGACAGATAACCGGACAGCGGCAGAGGAGACGGAGACGGAGACAGACCAAAAGTGGAATGAGCCAACAAAAGCAAGACAGCTACTGTTAATGGACTACGACTTGAATGAGGAAGGAGGCGGAGATGGAGACGAAGACGGAGACGGGTGGAGGAGTGGCAGACAACTGCTAGGGGCAGCAGTAGTGCTCAGGTTCAGGTGGCAGTTGGCAGTTGGCAGAAGCAAAAAGCAGCAGCAACGTCTTAGGTAGTTAATGCGCCTGTTTTTACATTTCGCTTTTAGTGATTTCTGTTTTTCTTTTTGTTCGCTTTTGTATACTAATTAACTTAATTGTGGGCAGTTAGTTTGTTTTGCGGGTTTTTGAGTTTGGGGCACCCATTTTTGCCTTTAGGTTTCAGGTTTGCGTTTAAGTGGCATCCTCACGCGTAATTGCCACTCAAAGTTCAATGCATGCAGCCAAAGCGCCGCTAAGTATGCAATCAAAATTTTCATTCGTTCAAAGCGCTCCGCCCACTTTTGCACTTGTCCACTTCAGAATGCGATGAGTGCTCGCAAATAAAGAATACAAATTATACAGAGAGAAAACTTGAAGTGCGCCAATTTGCGTGAATCGATTGCAAAATATCCTATTAGTTGCATTTCATTATTTATTTTGATGTTGGATTTTGTCCATGATAATGTCTAGTAGTATTTCGTTAATTTTTTTGTTAATTACTGAATACTAAATCAGCTTTAAGATAACAATAAATATCAATTTAGAAAGCTACACTCGAGTGTGCTTGACTATGAGACATGCATTTGTAATAAAATCATATTATAAAAATAATATTATAAAAATATACCAATAATATACTATAATATACTAAAATATACTGAAGTCTTGATATATCAATTCTGTACTAAATTTAAAAAAATACCATAAAATAAAGCCATATTATAGAAATATACCAATAACAAAATACCAAATTATACCGGAATCTTCGTATATCGATTCTGTACTACATTTAAAAAATACCATGGAATAAAACCATTTTATAGATATATACCAATAGAATACTACAAAATACTAAAATATACAACAGCATACTAAAATATACCGAAGCCTTGGTATATCGATTATGTACTAAATTTAAAAAATACTATAGAGTAAAACCATATTCGAACCATAGCATAAAAACATATTATAGGAAATATACCAACAATGTTTTACAAAATACTAAAATATACCGGAATCTTGGTATATCTATTCTGTATTACACTTAAAATATACCATAGAATAAGACTATATTTTTCCAAAAATATACCGAAGCCTATACTTGGGATATTTTCATATTGGACTTAGTTCAAATTATACTACAAAGTACAAAATATACCAGGTTATTTGCCAAGGCAATTAAGACAATTCTTAAATAATTTCTACATCTTTTAGTTGATCGCTCAAAAATGCTGTTTTTATTATTGTAACATATGTAACATAACAAGAATATGTTTAATATTTTATGTAAATGTTAGTATGTCATATTATTGGTAAAATTGAGATTAGTTTTATATTGGTGAAAATTGAGAATGTTTAATATTTGTTGTACAGTTATGTATTTTAATGAATAATTTGTAGTATTCGGATGGTTAATTTTTCAACCACGAAACACGACAAGAAATAAATATGGAATATCAATTGTTAAATACTCTATTATTAAAAAAAGAACGCTACAGTGGAGTATGCTCGACTGTGAGATACCCCCATTGAATAAGAGCAAAAGAGTGTGGTATAAAATATACCTTAAAAATACTAAAATATACCATAGACTTTATTTGGTATATTGGTATTTATTTGCTAACAACGGAATTGAATCTAAAAAGATAATTTCATTTATATTTTCAGTGCTCTGAGAAAACAACGATGAACAAGAAGAATATTGTGATTAATGAAACATGACCGTTTAAATATAAAATAGAGCAACTAAAAATGACAGAATTTGTGAGTAGCTTGAATAGTTTTGCTTGTGCATTAAACTTGCATGTTAAATACTTCACATAAAAGTTGCTGCTCTCTGATGTTGTTGAAAAAATATGAAATACTCTCTGAAACCTTGCCGCTCAATTAGCGAATGCCACAGCCGCAGTTGGGTTGCGGCTTGCCTCACAGTATGTGTGTGTGTGTGTGTGTGTATTTGATGAGCTGCTTAACGCGGCACATTATAAAATTATGAAATTAGCGAGCGATTCCCTTGGCGGCCTTTGTGTTATAGTTGACTCGCTCTCATTCCCTCATTACTTTTTTGTGAGTTTCGTTTGGTGCAGTGGCAGGCAGCATTGCCTCAGCGTTGCATGCCGCAAGCAAGCTGCACCCATCCCAATGGCCATTGAAACCATTCAGAGTCTCAGCCTCCGTCTCAGTTTCGGTCTGCGGTGAATTTCAATTATCCCTGATGGGTCGCCTCCCATCTATTGCTCCAGCTCTACACATTTTCATTTTCAGTTTTCTGTTTTTTTTTTTTTCGTTGTTGTGTGTATGTTGATGTTGAGCCTGCGCCTTGTATTTCATTTTCAGTTTTATGCATGAGACGCCGCCTAGTTTTTCATTTCTGCAAACTCGAATCTTCTTTTTTTTTCGTTTTTCGTTTTTGTGCTCTTGTTGGCTCGCCCTTCATTTTGCCTACATATTTATTTTGGTTTCATGCTTGCTGCCTCCAAAACCATGTTTTTTTTTTCTGCTTCTGCCGTCCATTTGCGCTGTAAATTGTTTGCATACAATAGAGCAACGAGCAACGAGCAACGCCCAACTCTCAGCGTAGCTCAGCTCGGCTCCATTTCCATTTTCCAACGTCCAAGTCATTTGTTGGCCAGCTCAGGTCTTAACTTTTGGCGCGGCTTATTTGTGCGGCAAGATTAAGTTTCAAATTGATGGGCATTCTGGAGTCCCGCTGCTGCCTCAGCTTCAGCTTCAGCTGCTCTGCTCTGCTCTGGGTCCAACATAGTTTTCGTTTTGTATTCATTTTTGTTTTTTTTTGGTGTATTTTTGCCTTGGCTTTGTTTGTTAGTAAGCTCCATTGATGGCCAAACTTAAATTTGATCATGGTGAAACTCAATTTTGCACCTCTCGCATAAGCTACGCGATTTGGGTTGAAACCAAAATCAAGGTACAAAAACTTTTCATAATTGCAAAATAAAAATGCGCAGCTACTTCTAGAATTTCTTAATCATTTCGCAAGTTTTAGCTTAACTTCAATCTCAGCTGTGCCAAAAGTTCTTGAACAGAGTTATGGTAATGTAAAGTAGAAATAGATTCTTGATACTGCTTTGAATTTAAACAATTAAATCCAGCACAAAATTGTGGACCAATATATTGAGCAAATAAAAAACATATTTGCAGGGTTAAAGAGTTTAATTGAAATTTCGATTTCTTTAATTTTAAGGAAGTAATTTTAAAAAATACTAATAAAAAGAAATTTGAAAAGAAAAATTTCATGGTTGAAGCTTAAACATATCGAATAATAGTTAAGAAATTAGTTTTATTTCAGAACAACATTTTGGAATGAAATATTTTATATTGGAACAGATGGAAATGGACCGCAATAAATTACTTATTAAATCAAATTAAACCTTCATCAACGCATTTATAAAAAGAGTTGTAAATGCAGCATAGAAATACAAAATAATTGTTGAAAAATGCGTTTTATTTCTGAAAAACTTTTTGGAATTAAGTATTAAATAGTGAAACTCATTGAAATGAGCAACAATAATTTAGCAGTTAAGTTAAAACGAATTTTGTTATCAACACATTTCTAAAGTGTCTTGTAAATAAGAGCTAAAAACTAATTTCTATTTCAGAAAAACATTTTGGAAAATAGTATTTAATAGTGAAACGCATGGAAATGGGTCACAATAAATTAGTAATTTAATTATATAAAACCTTTATTAACACATTTTTTAGTGGGTTGATAAAAGTTTAAAATAATTTAATTACTTAGTGCAGCTTAGAGATACAAAATAATAGTCGTTCGTTTTAACATATTTCTTAAAAGCTTTTTGGAATGAAGTATTAAATTTCGAAACGCATGGAAATGGGCAACAATAATTTAGCAGTTAAACAAAATGAATCTTGGTATCAACGCACAGTGTTTAGAACTGAGATTGGAGTTTAAATATACAAAATAAGAGTTAAATAATATGTTACCTTCAGAAAAACCTTTTCAAAAATGTTCCAAAATAAATTAAAAGACACTCTGCAACAACCTCTTGAAACCAAAATTAAAAAATGGAATGTTTGGAATGAAACAATTTACCATTAAGTGTCACAAAACAATAGGAATGGTACAAAAAATGTTGCCGCATTTATTGCACTGCATTTTCTTGTTGTCCATCGCCGTCTCTGCCACGCCCGGTGAGTGTTGCACTCTGCACTCTGCACTCGTTGTTGCATGGACAGATAGATGACAGACCACGGGGAGAGAATGCAGCTGCCACTTTTGCCATGCAACTTCCGGCAAGCATTTCCGGCATCTTGGCAGCTTGGCAAAGCCAGAGACGGGCAATTTATGCGTCACTTGGTGTTGTCTTCGGATTGTTGTTCCACACTATCCGCAACTACAACGAACTGAACTGAAATGCCACGCAGTTGCCACGCTGCAAATGCTCGTGTTAAATACCAAGGACACACCGTTTGCCACAAACTGTGGCACTCACCTGCACACCCCTATGACTCCCTCCCTCCCTCACTTGATGTGTGTTTGTGTTTTTGGCGTGAAAAACTTGCGCATAAAATTTCCATATCAGCAATTTTATTTGCAACAATTTGGCAACACACTTTTGTGTGAGGCATGCCCCACTCTCACTCCCCCTTACAGTGCCTGGCCTGGCCTGGCGGTGACGTATCAATTTCCACTTGATTGCATTAAAAAGAAGCAAACAAAAAAAAAAAAAAGAGGAGAAGAGCGAAGAAAAGCACGCGACAAAGCGAAAGAACGAGAGATTGAAGCGAAGTGAGGTGAAAGCAGAGAGCGCAGCAAAACTTTTTGGCGCAAATTAAGTTTTGGCACTCTTCCCCTCCCTTCCTCGGTTCTCTGCCCTACAACACGTGCCACGCCCACGCCAACGCCCAAGTTACCCCCGCAACCCTTGGCACCCTTTTGCGAGCGATCCGTCGCCGCAATAAATACAATTTTTGCGGCAAACGAAAATCGAAAATAAAGTTAAAAATTGTACGTTTTGCCTGCGCATGTGTGTGTGTGTGTGTGCGACACTGACTGCAAAAAGTTTCCACACACACTCACAAAGAGACAGGGAGAGAGAGAGAGAAATGCCGCTTTGTACAGAAAACTTTTGGCGAGTGCAAAAGTTTACAATTTTTGTGTCGAACTCGCTCGCTCGCTCGCTTACGTCCAAGTTTAAAGGTTAATGATACCGCAAAGTAACACCAAATAAGTTAAGGACCACGGCAAAGGCAACGCCAACACCGCGACGGGGGCGGGGCGGGGCGGTGCGATGGAGGGCCAACAACTCGCAACTGGCAACTCGCAACGGGCAACTAGCAAAGAAAGGAAAAGGAAAAACGCTTCTGATTGGATTTGCTACGTGCACGCAGGCAGACAAACGAAAAGACAGACAGACAGACAGACAGACTTGCAGCAAGTTCTTTACATATGACTGTATGTGACAGTGTGACCATGCGAGGCGTCGCAATTGTGGCACACAACAATCGAATCGTTGTGTGAGGACCACAGACTGGCCGTAGAATTTATCAATCAAGTGCAACGCAGAAAACGGAAAAACTTTGCTGTTCACCACAGTTAAATGACGACGTCGACAAAAGATTAAGACAGTGAATATACTGCAAAAATACTGCCATTTAAATTCAACTGTTTGCAACATGTCGTATACGTAATATTATAGAAATTAGCATTGACAATCAAAAAACAATAACTTAAATTTCGCAGTATTTGCCAACATTAAATTACTTCAAACATCGCAAATGATTAAGACAGTGAATATACTGCAAAAATACTGCCATTTAAATTGAACTATTTGCAACATGTCGTATACGTAATATTATAGAAATTAGCATTGACAATCAAAGAACAATAACTTAAATTTCGAAGTATTTGCCAACATTAAATTACTTCAAACATCACAAAAGATTAAGACAGTGAATATATTGCAAAAATACTGCCATTTAAATTGAACTATTTGCAACATGTCGTATACATAATATTATAAAAATTAGCATTGACAATCAAAAAACAATAACTTTAATTTCGCAGTATTTGCCAATATAAAATTACTTCAAACATCACAAAAGATTAAGACAGTGAATATATTGCAAAAATACTGCCATTTAAATTGAACTATTTGCAACATGTTGTATACGTTATATTATAGAAATTAGCATTGACAATCAATAACTTAAATTTCAAAGTTTTTGCCAATATTAGATTTCTCCAAACATCACAAATTTCACATTTGTTGAGTTGTTTTTTCAATATCAATTCAAAAAGGATTTAAGAAAATATATTTTTGCGTGTGAAAAACATTCATTACATTTATTTGGTCATAAATCAATGGCCTCAAATTAATTTGAGTAAAATGTGACTTCATTATGATGACTTGCTTTGTGCAACTTTTTATATCAGCAACAAATATTTGAGGCAACGAAAAAACACTGCTATAAAATGGAAATACCAGCATGTCGTATACGTAATTTAAGAAGAAACTAATTACCCTAAAAACTGGAAAATACTTTAAAATTCATTTAAAATGTGTTTCAAATATGGCCAAAAACTTAAAATTTATTTATTTCATGCATTTCGATAATTAATTATGATTCTATTCAAAAACAAATGAATTCTTGTGAATTGCGTATTATTTTTGATTAATGAAATGCAGTTTCAATGATTAACCAAGGCGATGGATGCAGTCAATTGCACAATTGCACACTGAAACGCACATCATAGGGATTGAAGTCCAAACTCATGTCCATGGCTAATCTCAGCTCCTCCATGGACTCAATCGACTCCAGATGCGTCTGAGAGATGGGTTGTCGTGTCATCGGTGATTCATTTGGCAGGTGCTCGACAGTAGCAGCCACAGCCACAGGCACAGCAGCTGCTGCTGGCTGACTCGATGCCAAAGCCAGCTGCTTGACTGGCCTTGGTCCGAAGCAGAGGCCGATGTCGCTCCAGAGGCAACAGAACTGCAAGAGTGTGAGCATCGTCAACGAGCTGAACCAACTAACTGATGGATTAGACTTGGCCCTGACTGTGACTGTGACTCTGACTTTGACTTCAACTCAAACTCCAATTCCAACTTCAACTGCAACTGCAGCTCTGACTCTGGTCTCTAATCGAATCTTCATTTGGACAGTTGACAGTTGGTTTTGCACAAACATTCGTATCAATTATGCTCGCACTCAAAACACGTGTGAGTCCAAGCAAACGAGTGTTCGAGTGTTGGCCAAATACGAGTATAGCCAGATAGCTGTGATCAGCTTAGGCTTCGATACTGCACATTTTGTTGAGGTTGAGGAAATTAAGGCAACTACAAACATAAGCTGCTTTCTGTTTGCATAACTTTGAGCTTAATTCGTTTGCATTTAAAATTAAACACATCTTTTCAAGTCCACAAATTAGGCTGATTAGGTATTTTTGTAAAAGTAAAATAGTTTTTATACCCTTTACAAATACGTATCTATCGTTTGGATATAAACTGTAGAAGCTATTTAAGAAATACTTCTCTGTGGCAAATAAAGTATAACGCAGTTTGACTGATAGTCTGGTATATTTTGTAGTACTTCATCGATATACCAAATATGATATTTGGTATATTTTAGTATTTTCGTGGTATATATTTCGGTACTTCATTGATGTACTAAATGTAACATTCGGTATATTTCAGCATTTTTGTGATATATTTATTTGGTATATTTTTGCTGATTTAGCTGACTATCTGGTATAATTTTACCTCTATAATATATTTCGAACTTTATCGATGTACCAAATATGTTCTTTGGTATATTTTAGTATTTTTGCAGTATATTTTGGTACTTCATCGATGTACTAAATGTAACATTCGGTATATTTCAGCATTTTTGTGATATATTTATTTGGTATATTTTTGCTGATTAAGCTGAAAATCTGGTATAATTTTACCTCTATAGTATATTTCGAACTTCATCGATGTACCAAATATGGCCCTTGGTATATTTTAGTATTTTTGCAGTATATTTTGGTACTTCATCGATATAGCACTTATGGCATCTATGGTATATTTCGAGTATATAGTTCATCAAATATAGCTTTCGGTATATTTAAGTATTTTTCGGTATAATATTTAGTATATTTACGGTATATATTTGGGTACTTCGTCGATATACCCCTTGCCACATGTTTTTGATGCAATAATATATCAACCACAAATTATCGACTGAACTGTATTTCATTTAAATACATATGTAATTAAATAAATTGCATAATTTTATTTAAAATGTATGTTCAAAGTTTGTATTGTAACTTAAAGAAAATGCTTGAACTCGTTGTCAAACGCGCATCATTAAAATATTGATTGATTTGAAATTAATTAAAATCTCAAGTTCCCTTCAACCCAACAGAAATTGAGAAGAGTTGCGCAAAAAGCGCTTTAATTGCATTGGGATGGCTCATTAATTATTTTTGATGATCATTAAATTTCATGAGCACAACACATGAGCCCCGCCTCCGTTAAACAGCTGTTGGCGCCTTCAGCTGGCGCATTCAACATGCTCTATGCCACATGCCACATGCTTGTTGTGTACATGCCACTCGCTATTGTTGTGTCCTAAGCTCGCAGCAGAATGTGCCACAAAACGGTGGAGGGGGAGGTGCGAGGGGGGATGGGGGTGGGTGATGGGGACACTCTGTTTGCTTAGTGAACATTTAATTGTTGTTTACATTTGTACTTTGGTTTGCTTTATTTTCAAGCACTTTGTTGCCACTCCCTCCGACGATTCCCCATGTTGTATTTTTTTTCGTTACGTTTTGTTTTTTTAATAAGACTTCAGCACATAAACAAGAACAACAACAACAACAGCGACAGCGACAGCGACACTCACACACGCAGAGCAAAAATGTTGAACAGAAATTTACATTTTAATTTCTTTTAATTAAAAAGGAAGCAAAACAAGCAGAGCCAGGAGAAAAAACAGAGCGAAATGCAATGCAAAATAATACATTGAAATGTATGTGTGTGTGTTGCTGTGTTGTATTTTTTATTGGCATTAGCATTTGGCATGCCAACGGGGCGGATAAGTAATGGAAATGAGCTCGCGACGGTGACGACAACAGCTGTCAATAGAAGTTGAAAGGATTCCAGTCTTTAAATTTCTAAATGCCGCAAACGCAGCACCTGGCAAAAGCGAGCTAAAAAAAAAGATAGGATGTGGCACGATTGCCGAACCTTGCCGCGACTCAAGTGTGGCAAGCAGACAGACACAGCAGCAGCAGCTAAGCGGATGAAGCAGGCAAAGACGAAGCTTGTCCCTTGACGCGAGTCAACTTCAATTTGAATTTTGAATTGAAATTGTCTTTGATGCTCTGTCTCTCTCTTTCTCTCTGCTCTTTGCTTTCCAAGAGCTATTTAATGTCGTGCATCAAAGCTACTTTTTAATGCCTTGAAAAACCCAAAAAATAATACATATATTTGAGAAAAAGTGACAGTGAAGCTGCTTTAAGGCTGGATAATCTTAGCGAATCCTTCGGGAAGTTAAAAGGGTTTAAATAGTAATGTGATGAAGTTTTTTGCATAACGAATATGTATATTGACAATGTTGAAAATATTTGCTGCACACCTTTAAGGCAAACTTTACAATTTTTTGTTGAAAAAAGACGATCTACCTTTTTTGAAAACGTGATGAGAAGAGAAGAAGAAGAGAGCAACGTTATTTGAAAACTTCTTTATTTTGATTTCACCATTTGATTTTTTTATAGCAATCCTCTACAATTTATTAAGAAACATTGTCAACTAATTTAAATACTACCTCACCTTGTTTTAAATATTATTTTTATACTCGCTACTTATAGGGTAGAAAGGTATTATAACTTTGTGCCTGCTGAAAGTTTATGCAACAGGCAAAAGGAGTTAGAAGCTTGAGTATATATGCATATTTTCAACAGCTACGGGGCTTAGTGACTTTGACTGACATTCTGGTATATTTAGAATGTAGTACCATAACGGTATATTTTTAATATTTTTGTGGTATATAATGTAGTACCCTATCGATATACAAAATATAGCATTCGGCATAATTTGAGAATTTTTGTGGCATATTATGTAATCCACTCATCAATATCAAATATAAACCTTGGTATATTTTTAGTATTTTGTTGTATATTAATTAAGTATATTTTTTAGAAATATACCATATATACATCCTTGCTTCTTTGAATATGCATTATGACGCCTCATTAAATGTATATGAAAACAAGTAAGATAGCTACAGTCGAGTGTACTCGACTGTGAGATACCCGCAACCCATTTTAAATAAAAGCAATATATTTTGCGGTATTATTCTCAAAATATACCAAATATACTGTAAAAATACTAAACATATACCAAATGGTATATGTGGTATATCGATATAGTACCGCATTCAAAATATACCATAGACGGCTCAATATACCAGATTGTCAGCCAAAGCAACTAAGACCCTAGTAAGTAGGCGTTTTTGCCCATACAAAAGTATTTCTTTAATAACTTCGACAATTTTTATCTGATCGCAACCAGGAATCAGAACCACTATAGTTATTATTATATATACCAAAATTTGCAACTCTAGCTTAAAAATTACGCTTGTTATTCGGTTTTTTTGATTTGCGGGGGCGGAAGTGGGCGTGGCAAAAATTTGAAACAAACTTGATCTGCGTGCAAACATAACAAATGCTGTCGAAAAAATTATAGCTATGTATATCTCTTATAGTCTCTGAGATCCAGTGTTTCATACGGACAGACGGACAGACGGACAGACAGACAGACGGACATGGCTATATCGTCTCGGCTGTTGACGCTGATCAAGAATATATATACTTTATAGGGTCGGAGATGCCTCCTTCTACCTGTTACATACATTTCCTACCCTATGGGTAGCGGGTATAATTATGTTAATACATTATTGAACATAGGAACTTTGAGGCACTAACTAGTTCTATTGAAAAGCTCTTCAACTTATTAAATATGTTATTTCGTAATAATATTCTTTCATCATTATAATTGTTCACAAAATAGCATACGATATATTGTGATTATACTCTCAATATTTACAATTAGTTAAAAGCAAACTTAAGGGTTAACTTATTTGAAAACTTGTTCATCATGGTATAAAACATAATTTGTTTTTAATATTTCTCATGAGTTTAATTCTTTAAAAATGAAAATCAACATCAGCATTATAGTTAACTAACAGAGCAACTTTTAGAACAAACTTCTTCCACTTGTTGCGAAATGTTATCGCTTATTAATATGCAAAGAAAATCCTATTTGAATAACAATTTTCGATGAGAGCTGAAGCACTACACACAAGGGTTAACGTTGCTCATATGCATAGTGTTTTTATTGCATTACAACGAGCTGCAACATTTCCTTGCACATTCACTATATATGCAATATATAGTGTGGCAAGTTTGTTTGGCTCTTTGACATCTCGACCAGGCCTCATCTTCTCTTCTCTTTTTTTTGGCAGCAAGGGCAGGTGGAGCGTGTAGTGTAATGCGATATTTGAGAGCAACAAGCATTGCACTAAGCAAACAGACTTGTGTGACAGAGACAGCAAGAGAGAGAGAGAGAGAGAGAGACTTGCTGAAGCCACAGCTTTAAGCCCAGAAATGGACCAAAGACAGAGAAACGTTGCTGAACGCAAAAACGCAAAAAGCAAAAGCCAACAACGACAACAAACCGCAAACGGACAGCTTCATTAAGGGGTTCCATATACACACACACACACACATACATATAGAGTACACAAATACGTGCGTGTGTCTGTGTGTATGAGTAAACTTTTCAATTTCTTTCGCAATTTTCCATTTCACTTTGTATTGCTCTGGCCTCGGCTCTAGCCCTGGACTCTCCATCTCCCTCTCTCTCTCTCTCTCTCTCTCAGCCTTTTTGCCCCTGTCTCTTTCTCTCTCTGGCTCTATTTGCGTCTTTCTGGTAAATACACGAATGCGGTATATTTATCTTACATTTTTCAACTGACCCACACACAGCGAGCGAGCGAGAGAGAGATAGAGACAGAGAGAGAGAGCACTCATCTCCACCCACTCAGCTCCACCTGACAACATTTTGCACAAATTGAAGTATTTACCATTTTGGTCAAGGCGAATGCAGCAAACTGCGTGCCGCACATACAATATATATTTCATGTATGCCAAAACTCTCTCTCTCTCTCCCTCTCTCTCTCTCTCTTTATACATATACAAGTCTATGTTCACATACTACTCCCAACTATCTGCAATATATTTAGTTTTGTATAGACACACGTCCCGCTTTAAGGGTATATTCATTTAGCAGCACATTCATTTTATTTATACACAAATCATTTATGGAGAAACATTTGTGTTGAACTTGTGACTCTCTGACATGACTTTCAATAAACAGCGAAACTAATTCTCTATTGAAAATCATCTAGTTTCAAATTTCAAATTTAATATCCATCAACAAAATGTAGAAATGCATTAAAATCTAATATCACAGAGCCATTTTTATATTAGTTTGCTGAAGTATTCAAAATTGCATTTCTTATTACAATCTGAACTGATATTTTTGCTTAGTAGAAAACAATTATTATTTGAAGTGCATTCGTTATTAAAACTCTTTAGTCAGCAAAATGTATTTTAAATTATACACCTATAAACTGACATTCTTGTATATTTTGTACTCTATGGAATATTTGAAATACAATACAATATCAATATACCAAATATAACCTTTGGTATGTTTCTAGTGTTTTTTGGTATATTAATTTAGTATATTTTAGGAAATATACCGTACTGCCTTATAATCGAGCACACTCAACTGAACATTGTAATAATAAGTATTAAAAATGTAAAAATTTATATGGACTCTGAAGAAAGACAAATTTATTATAAATGATGTATTTAATTTGCAATCATTCGAAGTATTGAATATTTTCAATTCTTTATTATAACACTGAATAACTCACATATATTTTATATATTTCCAGCGGAATTGTATTTCCATATTCCACCATATCAAAATAATTATTTGTTCACTGATTTATTTGATTAATTACTTTTTAATTACTTTTTATTCTGTAAGTCTTCAGTTAGTCAAATGTTATTTAAATTATTCTTGTGTTCAGCAGAATTTTATTGTTATTTAACAAAAGTATTTGAAATAACATTCTGAATTATATCTTTACAGAAAACCAAATGTATTTTGAATGATGCGGTTTTCCTCAGTGTAGCTTTGTTTACTATTTGTTAGAAGTATTTAAAAGTGTTATTTTTTTTGTAATTTTTAAATCTGCTAAATGTTTTTTAAATGAATTATTTGCTCAACGGAATTGCGTTACTTTTTGAATATTATGTAGTTATGCATTTTGAGTTTAAATTGTTTTAATAATCACCTTTTATATTTTGTTTAATTGCAACTGCTCACAGTTTGTTTATATTTATGTAACGAAAGCAAACTCATTTCCAGATAAAAAACCAAGTGTATTTAAATGTCGTCTATCTGACTCCTATGAATACACACACATTTTTTACAGCTTTCTGGTAAAGTTGCCCGTCTACCATTTCAGGTTCATTTGCTTTATGTAAATTTGAGCAGAAAGACGAGAGAAGCAAAACACAAAAAAGAAAAGAAGGAAAAACTCTCGAAGCGAAGCTATGCGCTCAATGTGAGCTCTCAGTGTTATTTCCCAGTGCTTTTAGTGACTTGCAGGTTGCAGGTTGCAAGTTGCCGGTTGCTGGTTGCCTCTTGCTGTAGCTGTTGTTTGCTGGCTGGGTTGATCGCTGCTCCACCTGGCTGTCAGCCAGTTGCCAGCAAGGAGGAGGAGGAGGCGGCTTCGCAGCCATTTGTCTCGAGAGCAACGTGCAACGTGCAATGTGCCACGTGCTGCATGCTGCACAAACAAATCGTTGCGTAAGCGTTTGCCAAAGTTAAACCGAAAAACCCACGCCGGCCTGAGTCTCAGTGGCTCAGTGGGTCGAACCTAGCGACTGCTGACTGCACCACTTCTTAGATCTAACCCATCACTAACTGACTATCGTTTACTGTCCCTCCTCCCCCTCTCTTTGACTATCTCTCTCTTCCATCCCCTTCGGCACATGTCTGCACGTTCATTTTCAGCTCCTATTCGTAGCATTCTGCTTTGGTAAATTCTACGGCTGATGCTTGCTTCCGGGCTTCCGCTCTGCTTACATTTCTTTTTGCTGCTTTGGCTTCGCTTTGCCAGCGACGTCGCTGTCGCTGTCGCTGTCGACGTCGACGTTAACGTCGACTTCCATTTGTTTCTTCAATTGCGGCGTGTTACGTTTCATTTTCAATTTTTATGCCATTTGCTTTAGCCCGTTTCCCGTTGCTGTTGTTGCTATTGTTATTGCTGTTTACGCAGCGCACAGGAGCGGATTTAACATACAGTGCACAGGAGCGGTTCAGCCAAATGAAAGGATTTAAATAAGGGGAATATAATATTTCGAAAATTCTACTTTCTGTAGTCTTACATTTATGTAAATTTAGTAAATGTAAATACAAAATTCTTATAAAGTAGTTTGTAAATGTCATTAGCACTTTTAATCTCTAATATATATCCTATGAATCTATAATTATCTTAAAATAATAATAATTATCTTAATAAAACAAGTAAGAAAGCTACTGACGAGTGTGCTCGACTTTTAGATACCAGCTACCCATTTTCAATAAAAGCAAATTGTATATTTTCAATGTAGTAGTATACCGATATACCAAATATACGTTTTAGTATATTATATATAAGAATATGTGAACCAAAGCAAAGAATAAACCCCTTGGCCATATCGAATTATTTTAAAAATAATTTGTCTCTTTCTTTTATTGTCGACGATTTTTCATCAAATCTAAATAGTGCGGAATTATAATAAAAATATACCAAATATATATGTCTCTTTTGAAAATATATATATGCTGAATGTAATTTATTGGTTATTGATATTATACATTATAAGTTATTTAATTTAGATTTCTTATAAATATTCTCCTACTATTCCAAAACTCCTGAAGTAATTCATAATTTACGTATTGCAATAACTTATTAAGGCAACTTGAGCGTATGCATAATAATAATAAAAAAAACAACAAATCAGCTTAGAAGAGCTACACAACTATTTACAAAAATTTTATGTTATGATTAAAAGAGATATGATTTATAAGAATTTACAAACAAAAACAATTCAAAGCAATTAATATTCAATGCATTATTTGTAAGTAGATTTTAATTTTTCATTTGATAGAAGATATTAATCCCTAGATTTTATTTATTTTATGCCATCTTCTACAATTAGTCAACAGCAGCTGGAAGCTAAAACAAAAAATACTGAAAGCAATGCGAAGTAAATAATTTAAAGTTGAAAACTTTTTATTAAGTAATTTTCGTTAGTCGAAATGAAGGCAGAGGAGGGATGGATGGATAAGTAAGAGCAAACAAACACGTTGCAAATATAATCATAATAAAACAGAAATTAAATAAAATGAAATGCCATGAAAAGCATTTGCACTTGTTCAAAAAGTAAGCAACAACAACAACAGCAGAAGCAGCAGCAAACAGTAAGAGAAACAACAACAGCAATAAGAAGAACAACAGTAACAGTTTACAGTGAGTGAGTCCATTAGCTACGCACGGTCCAGATCCAGATCCAGATCCGGATCAGAGACGGAGACGGAGAAGGAGAAAGCAAAGAGAAGGCGTAGGCGTTGAAGGGCGAGGTGTATTGCTATTAAATATTTACTTCGCGCACTCATTTCTTTTACTTAGCAGAGGGGAGAGTGAGGGAGGGATTGGAATGGGGAGGAGGAGTTGGAGGAGACGGCATTTGGGCGCAAGCCAGATAAACATAACCGTTTCGTTTTATGAGCAACAATCATTGCTTTTGATTGCCGCACTGATGGCTCCTGGCTGCTGGAACTCTGAAACTCTGGCAGCTGAAAACGGTGTCAGGTATCCTTATCCTTGGCCACCAAAAGGTATCCTTGCATTGCCTTGGCGAAGGTGTAAAATGCCGCATTGCTTAAATTTTTTATGGCTGCCTCTGCTGTTGTTGTTGTTGCTGTTGTTGCTGTTGTTGTTATTGTGTCGTTCTCATGATTGAAACTCATTTTGCTGCGCATTGCTGGCAGCTTTTTTGGCTAGTTGCCAGACGGTCTGCCTGCCACATGGCTGCCTGTCCAATTGATTGTGGCAGCAACTCATTGGGGCAATTGTTGCTGAGACCCTTTTTTCCTTCGTTTCTGCCGCCCTCCTCTCCTTCCTCCTCCTCCTCCTCCTCCTGATGGGCCTATTAGTTTTGCTTCAGCGAGCGCCTAAAAGTAGGCAACACTTTTTGAAAGCTAGCTCAGCACTTCCTCTCAAGTTGTTTTTCGGTTACTTGCGCAGTTTGTCAGCACAATTAAATCTGGTCATCAGCAATTATACATACTGGCTATTAAATTATTATAATTATTAATAAATATGCTTTCAGATCGAAAGCAGTATGCTAATTTAAGCAAAAATACAAAAATCTAAATAAATGTGAATTGAATTGAAAACAAATCGTCAGCTAGTTTCATATTTTCGTAGTAAATGCACCAATTATTTTTGTTTTTATACCCGCTACTCATAGAGTTGCAGGAAAGGTAACATCTTCGTCACTATAAAGTATATATACATATTCTTGATCAGCATCAACAGCGGAGACAATACACATAGCCATGTCCGTCTGTCTGTCTGTCCGTCCGTCTGTGTGAACACCTAGATATCAGATACTATAAGATATAGCGCTATAATTTTGTATCACCAGCACTTCTTATGTATGCACTCAGATCAAGATTGTTTCATATTTAGCCATGCCCACTTCCGCCTCCGAAAATATAAAAAAAAGAAACGAATAACAAGCGTAATTTTAAGGCTTAATCAGCTATTTATGGTAGATACAATAACTATATCAATACACCAAAAATTGCATTTGGAATATTTAAGTATTCTTGCAGTTTATTTTAGCTGCTTTAGCCGACAATGTCGTATATTTTGTACACTATGGTATATGTAGAATAAAATATATAGTATAGTATAGTATAGTATAGTATATAGTATAAGTATACTAGCTGTATATAGTATAAGTATACTATACTATACTATACTATATATTTTATTCTACATATACCATAGTGTACAAAATATACGACATTGTCGGCTAAAGCAGCTAAAATAAACTGCAAGAATACTTAAATATTCTACAAATATACTCATAATATACCATAAAAATACTAAAATATACCAAATGTACACTGTTGGTACAATACTTGGTATATTTTAGTATTTTTGTGGTATATTATGAGTATATTCGTAGAATATGGTTTTATTGAAAATGGTTAGCGGGTATCTTGCAGTCGAGCACACTCGACATCAGATTTTTATGATGCAGGTTTGGCCTCAATATAATCTATTGTTCGGTTCTTTGTTGCTGCACAGCTTGATTTACTTAATAAATAAAATATAAATAAAATATCACAAACCTAAACCTATACTTAATTATATCTTATCAATTTTAATTTAAGAAAAGTTTGTCGTAAATTTACAAATGACAGAAATTTGTATTTAAATTGTGCTTGAGCGTTTTATAGTTTGCGTAAAAGTTTTGCGAACGCTAATTGGTTGCAACTTTGGAGGTAGGAGAACAACACGCAGCTGTCACAGCTGCTGCGGCTGCTGCTGCTGATGCTGTTGCTGATGCCCCCAGGTGGCGTCCAGATTGACGAGCATAAAAATAACAGCGATCAAGTGACACAAGACTGGGCGCAAGTTGTAGCAACTTTAATGAAATTTCCTGCATATTAAGCGAAAACTTCCGCTCGCATTCAAGCGGTGCGAATAGCGTAAAAAATATATATACTGTATAGAGAGAAAAAGCAAAGCAAAAGTTGCAGACACACACACACACACACACACAGATAGAAAATCCAAGTGCAAGTCCAAGAGCAAGCCAGGAGAATAGTAATCGAGCTGCGTTGGCTTCCCTTTTAATTTCCGTTTTTATGTGTTCGCCCGCTGGCTTTTGGCTACATCATCTATCCCATCTATCCATCTACTCTACTCTACTCTACTCTACTCTCTACGCAGCACTTTTGTCTTTGTATTCGCGGTGCGTTTTTTTGTGCAAAAAAAGTGAAGAGAAGACACCTTCGTGGGAGAGCTTCAAGGTGGCCATGACAAAGCGCTGATGTTGCAAATTAGAAGCCGCCGCCAGCTCGACTGCTGATGATAAGCATAAAATTATCGACACAAAAGCAAAATTTTCGTAATAAAAATTTTAATTAAGTGTCTTTTTCTCTCTCATTTCCAACTCTCACACTCGCTTTCTCTCTCTTTCTCTTTCTCTGGCACTTT
Organism: Drosophila albomicans; assembly: GCF_009650485.2. NCBI lineage: Eukaryota > Metazoa > Arthropoda > Insecta > Diptera > Drosophilidae > Drosophila > Drosophila albomicans. The sequence goes on along the minus strand of NC_047627.2, from coordinate 3,980,668 downwards.
TTGGATGTCCTCATCGTCAGCGTTTCATGGCGTGGACAGCGCCCGCAGGCGACTGCCTTTCATCGAAATAGCAGAGCAAGACAGACAGCTAGACAGGAGCAAGACGTGGTTAGAGAGGGGAAGAGGAGAAAGAGAAAGAGAAAGAGGAGCTGGAGCAACTGTAGCTGGCTATCATAGCGCGTAAATTTATGCAAATCGGTTTTTTCTTGCAGCCGAGTTACGTTTTCGGCATCGAATTAAAAGTAAAGTCCTCCAAATGCAAACACATAAAAGCGACACCGATTAACGATTTTAATGAGTACTAACTCGCCTACGCAATTATGAGATAGCAAGACGAGAGAGAGAGAGAGACAGACATAGAGAGAGAGAGAGAGGGACAGACGGCAGTTTGGCGCGTGATTGCCAGCGGTGACTGTGAAATTTAATGAAATGCAATCTATACAAAGGCATCACAGATATAACAAAGAGTGAGGGAGACACCCCAAAGAAAAAAAGAGAGAGATTGAGGCTAGAAAGAGAAAAAGAAAGCCAGAATACTGGCAGCACGTTTTGTATTTGATTGATTATTAAGACGTAAGCAAAATGATTCTGATTTAACATCAATTTCTAGATTTGCGCTGCTTAATTCAGAAGCAAATTTGTTAATTAGCAACTTTGCAAAAGGAAACACAGAGAGAAAAGCCAAAAAAAAAAAACACTCTAAATATTATAGTTGCAAAAGCAAATAGCTAGATATGCAAGTTCAATATACATATAATGGTGATGTTAAAAAAAAGTTGAATGTTTGTATAACTTAATGTATATGACACGCCTACTTTCACCTCCGTAAATCTACAAGCTATAGCGAATTTCTGTATAATAATAATAACTATAATCTTTAAGAATAGACTTATTTAAGAAATTCTTTTGTATAGGAGAAAACGCGTACTTGCTACGGGTCTAAGTAAGATTGCCTGACAATCTGGTATATTTTGTACTCTACGGTATAATTTGAATATGGTATATTTTGAACTGTATATAAATTATAATTGTACTAATTATAGTCTTTGGTAAATTTTAGTAGTGGAATAGCAGTAAGAAAAGCATCACAAATATAATTGTTCTAATAGCAAGTACTTGCTCATTAGTTGATAATGAAATTAAAGCAAAGTTTCTATTGAATATAACATAGTATATAAAAACAAACATTAATTAATTTAAAGATGTGCCTGCTTATTATAGGATTAAGTTCTTAATTGACAACGTTGCTCCATTTGCAAATGACAGCAAAAGTAGAAGCAAAGGAAGAAATGCGCTCTCTAATGGTAAAGAGATACTTATGTATATACTCAATACTTTTTAATGAGGTACAAAAATAAATCAAAGTATACACAAACTTGAAGTTTCTTTTGAATGTAAGACAATTGCTTTTTGCATTCATTATATAAATTTAGCATTATTGTTTACAACCGATACCCAAAGCGTAGAAAATTTGCGATGAGATAAAAATTTTAGAAGTTCTTTAACAAATACTTTTGTACAGTATATTTCGAATGTAGTACAATATCAATATATCAAATATAGCCTTCGGCATATTTTTGGTATATTTGTAGAATATGGTTTTATTGAAAATAAGTAGCGATATCGCACAGTTGTACACACTCATCTGTAGTTTTATTTTTTCTTTAATTTAAAGGACTACATAGATCAATCAAATATTGATGATAATTAAAAAAAAAAAGTTACAGCTATGAACAATCTGAAGTTCCTTTCGGAAAATTTCAGATTTACGCTTCCCATTTTAGCATTAATTTTGGGAAGGCAGAAAACATTAAAAGCAGTATTGTTCTAATAGAAAATATATATTTGCTCAATAACTGATGATAATAAAAAGTTAAAGCTATGCACGAGTTTAAAGTTTCGCTTTGCATATAAGGCTATAAAATATTTCTCTAATTTGATTAGCTTTGCTGCTTTTGAAGACTGAGACTACGACAAACATGTTTCTTTCATTTTATGTACGCTACTTCGCTACTCGAGCTTGCCAGCTGAAAGCTGAACGAGATTTATGCATTTATTTCTGTATGAGATTATGTGTTGCAGAACCTATTAGACGGCGACGTCGACGTTGTTGCTATTGTTGTAGTTGTAGTTGTTGCAAATGCAAGACGAGTGCAATCAATTTAAGTGCTTAGAGCTGCGTTGCGTTGCGTTGCGTGTTCTGGCTTAAGTGCCGGACAAAACTGAAGTCGAGCGGACAACTGTCAAACTGACTTGAGCTGCAAATCTTCAGCACATTGCCACTTGGAAAAAAATGCAGCAAAAAGGGGAAAGACAAGAAGGAGACAGCGATAGTTGGCAGCTGGAAAGCAAGTTGCACTTAATTTATACAGCGAGGAGAGGAGCGAGAGACACAGGTGGAAACAAGCGACGACGACGACGACGAAAGCAAAGTAGCAGCTGGAAAATTTATGCGCGGCCGTTTCAAGTCAATAAGCGCATTTGTCTTGCCAACGGGGGAATTCAAACAAAATTTATTTAATTCACTTACACACACACACGTAGACAAGAGTCCGGCGAGGGATTCTTCGCTTGGATGTCTGGCAGGACATCAAGCGAAAGGAGGAGGACTCGAGGAGTCGAGGAGGAAGACAAGCCAGGCAGGTTGCCAACAGAGAGAGAGAGAGAGAGAGAGAGAGAGAGAGAGAGACAGACAACTACGAAAATCAGTTGAAAGTGTTTGTCAGTTGTCTTTTGCATTGTTTTAGTCTCTCTCTCTCTTGCCACCCTCATTCGCTTTAACCCTTGTGTGTACGTTTCAATGCCATTTCCGTTTCCGTTCGCTTGCACTTCACACAACAGCAACGGCATTTGGCAGCTGGAATCTGTTGCAGACGCCACACACACACACATACAGCGACACTTTCCATGCCACAAGTTGAAACGTCTTGAGGCGTTATTTAAAATTCAATCAAATGGCATTTCCAACATCGAGAGAGGAGGCGAAGGCAAATTTGATTTTTAGCTGCTCCATTGCACAGAGAGACGCCTTTGCCACGCCCCCCTCCCTCTCAGCCTGTGCAATGGCATAAAAAGCAACGATTATTAAAGGACCTGACCAAGGAGCAAAAAGTGAAGCCAAAGAGCAAAAGAGCAACGTTATGATGATTATGATGATGATTATTACAAACTACACTCCACAACAGCACATTACATTTATTGTTATTTTTATGCACTGGCCAACAAAACACAGCAGCCACAACAACAACAACAACAGCAGCTGGAGAACAGACAAAGAAAACTACTTAGACAAAATTTGAATTTATGCAGTTCGAATATTGCTCGAAAGTCGATTGCAAATGATGAACACTCACACGTAGTGCAGAAAATAGATTTAAATGTGCTTTAGAATCAATATTCATACACACAAACAAATGCACGTGTGAGCTAAAGCAATACACTGCGCGAAAATACTGTATTACTTTAAGCAGCTGAAAGCCTAATTATTTTCTTCATATAACTAAACAAAAATTGTGATTGTTGCTTATGCTATATAAATAGAACATAACTACAAGTATATATTTATAAAACTTGTCTATAACTTTTAAGAATATATTCACTAAATAAGTAAGCAATATAAAAATATGAAAAGTAAAAAAAAAATTCGAAAAACAAATACTTTAAAAAATTAAAACTCTTTTCGATGCAAATACGAAAAAATGTTTAATATTTATAAAAAAGTAAATAATCAAAAAATAAGAAAATTAAAGAAAATGCAAATAAAATATTTGTTAATATTAAAAATCATTTCGTAGCAATTACAATTAATGTTTAATATATAAATACAAATTACGTATTAATACGAGTATAAATTTTGTTTTTAAAGGTACATCAACTTCATATTTATATATGTAGAAATTTAGTAATTATATGAATACAAATTTAGTATTAATGAGTATATCAATTTAGTATTTATTTGTATTTAGTATTTTAATGTAGTATTTACGATCTAGATTTAGTATGTATACTTATTCAAAATAATCTTAATGCATTTTTTTTATATACAAATTGATTTTTGTATTCATGTGTATATAAATTAGGTTTTTTTTTTTGTATTTTGTATATTAATTTTATATTTTCAATATAAATTAAATATTTTTAACAAGAATAATAATAATTTTATTGCATTTATATGTATTTATTATTTTTATGCTGTATTTTTTAAATTAATTTAATATTTAGTTTTCATTTCATTTCAACATTTTGTTTTTTTTTTTGTCATAAATATTTTTAGTTATTTTTCTACGACAATCAATTAAGCTTCTCAAGTATATGATCAATGTATATAATCAATCAATCAATTATTAAAACTATTAACAAAAAAAAAAAGATTATGAAATATACATTGAATTTTTAAAGAATTAACTTTTGAATAATTTTACTACATCAAACAATCAGTAAGCTGTTTATCTAACTACCTAATTTATTCAAATTTTTTTTTTCTTTTAAATTTTTGATGGAAGAAGGTCTTAGTCAATTTTGCTCATCTTATTATAATAAGGAATCCTTTTCGATATTTCAATAAAATAACATTTCTTTATGTTGCCTTAAACAAGACTATATCAATATTATAAAATGTATTGCATATTTACAGGGTATTCAATTGGCCATCACATGACATGAAATTTGTAAATGTTAACAACCAAAATCTGGCTAAAAGCAACGAACGTTGTTTGCCATCTGCCCAGCCATGACCGCGGTTTTTTGCTGCTGTGTTTTCATTATGAATGTATTGCATATTTTTGTTGTTGTTTGTTTTTTCAGCTGCTTTGTGACAAGAGGCGTGGCAACAACAACAAGAACAACAATGTGAACACAAAACAACAACAACGAGAAGCTCGCTCAACTGTTTTTGTTATCTTACGCTTCGATTATTTTGCGTTAGTCGTTGTAGAAAATTAGCTAAATTGCTTATGGCAACGCACGTAGCGAGTGGCAAGGCTTCCTCCCTTCCCCCTTCCTTAGCCAGGGCAAAAAAGAGAGAGAGAGAGAGAGAGACTAGCATATTGTTTGCTGCTTTTTGGGATACGGCAAAACGCTTCTGAGGTTTCCTTCTCTTTTGGTTTTGCTTTTTGCTGCTGTTGTGTAATTGTTAATCACAGAAACGTTAAGTGTGTCTGTGTCTGCGAGTGTGTGTGTGTGTATTAGAAGGACACACATATACACACACAAACACACAATTCAGACACAAATTTACATAGCGCGTTTTTCCTCCCCCTCTGTAGATTCTCTTGCTGGCATTTCGACATTTTTGCGCCATTTTGCGCGCTATTGTTTCGCCTTTTTTGTGGTCCATTGGCTTGGACAACAATAAGAGGGGAGGGGAACAGGGAGAGGCAGGCATTCATCCTATGGGGAGTCGTGCGTAGTGCATGCCATTTGCAAATCTCTTCCACGAGCAAGAACAAAGGGGTGGCCGGAGGGAGGGAAGCGAAGTACGTGCAGGTAACGCATAATTAGGAAAATTTCCAGACAACGTTTCATTTGTTGTTGTTGCCGGAATTAGAAAAGCCAAGCGCGCAAAAAGGAAATTGTATTTGATTTTGTTGTTTCGCCTTTCGACTTTTTCGTGGTCTACAACTAGTTTTTCGACTAATGATCAGAAGTTGTGCTTGGCAGCAAATGAGCAGAGATACTTTTGCTACCATCTTTGATTAGTTATGCAACTGAATTCGATATTTATTTCAGTTTGTTACTCACAAAAGCTTTTGTTGATTGCATTTTCCGCACTGTTCACAGCTGGCGGGCACACGAAATTTCATCATTCGAAATATTGTGTAACGAAAACTCACCTGCAAAGAGAGAAGAGAAGGGAAGAGAAGAGAAGTGCATGAGTAAAATTGAAGGCAAAAGGCAAAATGAAAGGCTATATAGGAAGCGGTTAACAGGTCGTATAAGTGATTTTATTGGCCAAGTATCAAATGTACCTCTTTTTATGCGTTCGCCGCTCTGCTCCGCCTAAAAGTATGCAATACATTTATTTGGCGCACTCATAAAATGCCATTTCTAATTTACGAGACTTTCTTTCCCTTTCCCCTTCCCCCAAGCTGCATTTTATTGTCTTTGTTTATTCTTGTTTCTTGTTTCTTGTTTCTCCTGCTGCCTGAGCTGCTTCGATTTCGTTCGTGTGCTCCTCAACTTTTGCGCCATAAAAACCCAAAAACCCAAAAACAAAAGCAAAACAAGATTCGCAGCGCCTGCTGCGTTTTCTAATTAAATCAACATAAAAGCTACACAAAACAGCCAAAAACAAGAAACAACAGCAACAACAACAAACTGCCAATTTCACATGTGTTTTGTGAGCTCTTTTAATGTTTTCTTTTTTTTCTCCGTGGTGGTGGTGAAAGGGAAAGGCGGAGGGGAGGGGAGGCAGTCAGGTGTGGTTAGAGGGCAAAACAGTTGGCGCGTTCTGCAATTGCTGTTTTGCTGCGTTTTTGTTAGCCAAATGAAAAAAATTAATGATGTGGAAATTGCGCAAACGCATCGCATCGCATCGCATCGCATCGCATACTTTCAGGCTGCCGCTCGTTAATTTTATGTTCTCTGTACCAAAAACCCAACACACACACACACACAGAAACTTTGCTGCGCGTTGATTTGATTAGTTTTACATCAAAAAGCAACTGAAATCAAATTGCAATCCCCATCATCTCTCTCTATCTATCTCTCTCTCTCTCTCTCTTTTCAAATTACTCACATTCCACATTCAAATGCTTTTCATGTGCAAAAGCTTGTATAACAAATTTATAAAACGAATCAAAGTTCTCTGTTGAACGAAAGATAAAACAACGAAGCTTAATACATTTCTTTAATTCAACAAGATTAGCTATCTATTAATTGTCTTCATGTTTCAGCAGTTGATAGAAACAAATGTAAATAATGTAAATTGAAATGAAAGAGTTTGAAAAAGAGTGTGTTGGATTATGCGATACCCGGTTTACTCATTTTGAATAAAAACAGAGTGGTATTATTAATAATATATACTAAATTAGTATACCCCAAAAAGTACTACTACGAACTACTTTCGAAGTATACCATAAAAGTCAAAACATACCATATTGTCAGTCAAGGCAAACTATACAAAATGACACACTGTAAAATACTGAAATATATCGGACATAATGAGTATATCCATAAAGTATTACATTCGAGATTACTTTGAATATACCAGATTGTTTGCTAAATTACCTAAAACATATCAAATAAAATACCACAAAAATACTAAATATACTAAATTAATACACCGCAAAAAATACTACTACGAACTACTTTGGAAATATACCATAAAGATCAAAATATACCATATTGGCAGTCAATGCAAACTATACAAAATGACACACTGTAAAATACTGAAATATAGCGGATGCCATATATACCAAATTACTTAAAATATATCAAATAAAATACCGCATAAATACTAAATTATATAAAAGGTATGTCGATGAAGAACTATTTTCGAATATCAGTCAAAGTAAACTATGCCAAAGGGTATACTGCAAAATACTGAAATATACCGGATGCCATATTTAGTATATCGATAATGTATTACATTCAAGATTACATTAAATATACCAGATCGTCTGCCACATACTTAAAACATATAAAATAAATTACCACAAAAATACTAAAATATACCAAAGAGCATATTTGGTATATTGTTAAATTACTGCATTCAAAATATACCATAGAGTTCAATATATACTAGAAGGTTAGCAATTTCCTATCGGGTAGTGGGTATAAAATGAGATTTAAGTTCCATCATTTATCAAGTTATAATAAAATAAAACAAATTTCAAATTAATTTCTATGAATAGCTTTCTCAGTTATTATTCATATAATTTTCATTTCTTTAAGATTTTTAATTGGTTCACTTTTCTGTCTTTATATTCCATCATTATTCATCAACCTGGCTTTGTTCTGTCTGTCGTCTTCTAGGCTAATTGAGTAACTTTTTATGCTGCTTAATCGAGTTGTAGCAACTTGCTGCAAATCTGTGGCACAACAACAAACAACATTGAATTCTATTTTGCCTAATCAATTTAATGAAGCCGCAAATTTTTCATGCTTCAGTTTTCTTTTTTGTTTTGGCGACACCCAAAACAACTTGCCGCAAATTTCACACAGCATATTTTTGCCAAGAGCGGATTAGAAGGGCTGGCGAGAAGAGGGGAAAGGGGAAAGCGTACGCACACTGCATACATAAATCAATTTCAATTAACGTTAATTAAATACGCATCAAGTGGGCATGACCACAGAAGCAACAGCAACAGAAGTAGACAACTCAGAGCAGAGCAGGGACAGCAGCTGGACAAAGTAAAGGGAGGGGGAGAGGAGGGGGAAGAACCGCAGGACCACAGAAACCAACACAAAAAAAAGAAACACCAAACGAAACGAAACGAAACGGATGGGTTCTCAATTTGGGGTTGAATCAAGTGCAGAGTACGAAATTGGGATGCGGATTCAACAACAGCAATAACAAAAGTAAACAAAGAAAGCAACGAAAAAAAAGTGAGTAAATGAGATTTGCAGTTGCTGTTGGTGTTGTTGTTGTTGTTGTTGTTGCGGCTGCCGTGTTGCAGCTTCGTTTTAGTTTTTGGCCGCCGCTCAAAAGTATGCTACACAAATTGAAAATAGCTGCGTGGCAAAGCCAACAACAACAACAAAACGTGCGATGCGATTGCCAGTTTTCCGGCCGGGGTGAATCCCTTTGCCCTCCCATCCCTTGTTGCCCATCCCATCCTCGCTCGTTCCCTTGGAGACATTAGATCTGGGAACTGACTCTGCTTTCGGTTTCTATCTGTTTCTCCGTGTGTGCGTTTGTGCTTTGCGGTTATGCGCTTGGTTTGACAACCATGAGACTAAAGCCAAATAAACAAGCATACAACAACAACAACACTAAAATGAACCTGAAAACATACACAAACACAAAGAGTGTGTGTGTATAGTGGGAGGCCAAGTGAAACCGCAATGATGTGGCTCGGCGACAACGCACGCACCAGACGAACAGACATCTAACATTACATAACATGCACAGCTACTACATCTACAACAACCACAGCAGCAGCAGCAACAACCACAGCAACAGCAACAACAACAACAGCCACAGAGAACAACTCCAACATAATAGTCAAATTCAGCTCACAAAAAGCCACCCTCGAAAAATAACCAAAGGCCTGTAAATGACATTGATATTTTTCTAGTTTGCCAACTACAAAACAGCAAGAAAAATATTGCACAATCAAATGGTGAGCCAATGAACGAAGTCTTAATACTCTTTATGAACAAATAAACATGTTAATATATATACATTTTGTTATTTGCTGCTACCTAAACATGCATACACATATTTATATATATTTCATAAATTAAATAATAAAGAGTTACTGTAGTGAAAATAACATAAACTGATACAATTTTAAAAATAAGTGAATGTTATTCTTAAAGCTATAGATAAGCACTATATTTAGAGCTAAGATTGATTTTAGGAACTTTATCTGTTTTACGATAATTGCAATTATCACAACAGAAAACAAAACAGAACGAAAATTCCAAAACCATTCTTAGCTCTAATTTAAGTACTTATCTAGAGCTATAAAAATAAACTTTTCTTATTTTTAAAATTGTTTCAGTTTATGTTATTTTCAGTCTCGCACAAATTCCGTCATGGAATTACCCATATACCGAAAATAGGCATTGCAATTTATTAAATATTTCTAACTTTATTATATTGTATATTTGAAATAGTTCAAGTAAATTTTGAATATACCTAGCTCATTCTTTTTTAGTAAAATATATTTTATTTTATTCGCGATATAAATTTTTGTGTTTATTTTTTATATTTATATAATTTATTAACTAATGTCCATTTCTTAATTAAGAAACACTAATAATATAATACAAAATAATTTTAAGTAAAGCTGCAATTTAATCGAATATTACGTATACGTAATATATTGTCAATATAGCTCAACCGAAAAACTTTGCAAGCAAGCACAGAATGCCTTGCTTTTGACAAGATTAATGAACTGTTTGCTTTATTACAATCAATATTTTGAGCCACCCGGCAGCCACAAACATAATACGAAAAAGCCTCGCTGCTTTTTCGCCCGTAAATTATAATAATTATATTAATAATGAAATCGCTTTGCAAATGCCAAAATTTTCAAATTTCAAATGCTACACTTTGTTTATAAGTTTGCCAGCTGCTTGGGGGAGTTTTTGTTTCGAAAGTCGCATTCATCTCGAGTTCGCATTGTTTATGAGAGCGACAGAGAAAGAGAGAGAGAGAGAAAGAGAGAGAACTTCTTTATTCCAAGCCAATTTCATTTCTATATTATTATGAATTATATGTATTCATTTTTTTTTTTCGGCTGTATTCTTTAATTTCTTTTTTTTATATAAGTTGGCGTTTTTGAGCCAACTGTAATTATAGTCAACTTTGCATAATTACAAAACTCATTAGAGCCAAAAGTTTTGTTCAGCTTGTGAGAGGGAAGGGGAAGAAGGGGAAGACTTTCTTGTCGACGCACAAGAATAGGCAACGGAAAGTGTGTAAATTGTAATTTGCGACTTTTGGGCTAATTGAAAATGAAATTGAAATTGAAACTGTTTGCTTACCATAGTGGAAGGTGAATTGCGTTACGTTTTTGCGATTGCCATTGCTAAGCGGCAGCTGCTTTGACCTCGATCGATAAGCAAACAGCTGACAAACACCGAACACACATTTAAGTTTTCGAAAATTGAATTTGAATTTCAATTAAGAGTGTGTGTGTGTGCGCAACAACTGGTTGGGGCATGTATAAAATTGTGAATTGGACGCAGTTGTAGCCTGACCAGCAAACAATGTGCCACGTTGTCGATTGCCTACTGATGACCTTCTGCTTCAAGCAGCATCAAACGGATATGCAAACCCTTGCTGATCGTATCGAACAGCAACAACATCAACTGCAAGAACAGCAACAACAGCTACAACAACAATCGGCTGTTATTCACAGTGAGCTACTCAAGCCGCCAAATAATGTTTACGATGATGATGATCGAGTGAAGGAGCCGGAAATGGAAATGCGAATGGAGAATGATGTTGTTGCCAATGCAGAGCGTGGTTCGCATTCGCCAGCACATCTCGAAGAGCTGAGCATCGATGCGGATGTGCATGAAGGCAAGCGGACGAGAGCCGATGACTTGCCACAAGCAGTCACAAGCAGCAGCAGCAACCATGAACGATTTTCGGGCGTGGCCTTTAAAGATGAAATTGAAATCTTTACAGATGTTGAGTTGGGCAACGGAGCGCGTTACTCAGTGCACTAAAAGCAAATGGAGAATCGAGAATGGAGAGAAACTGGAGATGTGGCAATGTGACGCTGCTTGAGTGAGAGATGAGTTTCAGTTACACAGGTGATGGATAAACTCATCAAAATCACGGCTAACGGTTACGGTTACGGGTAACTCAATCGGGCACACGCGCAGTTCAAAGTTCAAAGCTGACTTTGATATGGGCTAGCATTTCACACACAGACACAGACAGAGACACAGATTTTCTATTCGTCATCAATCTGAAACTGTTCTCCACACACATCCATCCGAACTCTAAACCAGGCATTCAGTCAGTCAGTCATTCAGTCAGCCATTTGGCCAACTGTCAGCATTTAACCATGTTACTTTCTCACTCTCTCTCTGTCGTCGTTCGCTGTCATCGCATTTGCATTTGCAAATTGGTAACACAATACGTTGACACCAGCACACAACTCCTCCCCCTTCTCCTCCTCTTCGCTCCGTTCAATCAATCCCTCGCCTGTCGCACTCGATAATCACATAGCAACATCAACAGCAGCAACAGCAGCAACAACAGCAGCAGCTTCTGACAGCACAACAGTATTAAGCATAATTATAATGTTAACGATAAAATATATTGTATGTATATAGTATTTATAATGATCAAAATTATTATAATGAGCAGCATAATTATGGAGTTATCGAGTTCGATTAACATAAGCGCATCATTTGGCATCAAATTATAAAATTAATTGTTTACCAAGCACTCAACAACAGCTGTTGCCATGGGCGACGGTGTTTGCATTCGATATTCAATTCGTTTGAATTTCAAATTCATTTCGAATGAATTCAATTGCCGTCGACGTCGTCTGGCACTTTAAGCTCAATCAACAACAGTTTTCTGTGGCGTCCTCGAAACCAAAACAAAGCCTCAAACAGATTATTGTTTACAGTGTGTGCGTCTATATAAAATATGGCAATACAATCGCCTTGCCACAGTCAACAATTGCAGTTGCCCCAAAGGGGGACGTTTTTTTTTTCTTTGAGGAAATTAATGTAAGCTGCTGTCTATAAATTTTAATAAATGTTTATTAATTGTAGTTTCATAAATTGTTGTTTTGCACTCCCAAGTCTAATCTTTGCCTCATGTGCTCTGAGTGCTGTTGTGGCTGCTGTTGTGCAGAGCCTTTGCAGCAACTGCCTTGCCAGGACATTCAGCTGATGGAATTGCATGCTGAGAAAAAGATCACAATCACTCAGCAGCCAATGCGTAGCAATAGCCCTTATTCTGAACTCAGTCTCGCTGTGCGTCCCTACAGCTGGCCCTGTGAGAACGATGAGAACTACAATGTGGATGATTATGAGACGCGTACGCCAAATATGTGGCGTGCCTGGTGGCTCAAGAGTGCCAGCGAGTAGATGACACTAAGCAAAAAGCGAAAGAACAACAGTTTGAAAGTGCAGCAACTACTAAATTTAGTTATTTTCCACTTGAAGTGGAAACGAATATTACATTATTAAGCAGAGGCAGCTGCTAATGAAAAGCAAAAAGCCAATGCATAACGAACTATGTTAGAAAAAAAGTAGAAAAGCTACAATCGAGTGTGCTCGACTGTGAGAAACCCACTACCTATTGTGAATAAAAGCAAAACAGTGTGGTATTCATTTTAAAATATACCAAATTAATACTACATTCGGAATATACCATAGAGTGCAAAATATACCAAATTATATACCAGATTTTACTACATAAAAAGTATTTCTTAAATATATTTTACAATTTTGATCCGATCGCAACAAAAATTTCAGGAATCATGAATAATTCTGTTATTATTGAATATACCGATTGCGACTCTTTCTTGAAAATGACACTTCCTATTCGATTTAAGTCGATTTGCGGCGTCGGAAGTGGGCGTGGCAAACATTTAAAACAAACGAGGCTGTGGAAAAAAAATTAGAGCTATACCCCTTATAGTCTTCGAGATCTAAGTGTTTAAACGGACGGACAGACAGACAGACAGACGGAAGTGCACTCGGAAGTGTCTCCTTCTGCTTTTTACATACAGTAGGTCACAGCTTATTTCAACCACCACCAACCGACAACTTTGAGTTAGTGTACTGGCCAAACTAAAAGAGGTATTAACTTTATTTAAACGCAGGATTTTAGTTTAATGTTTTAACATACAAGATACCTTTTCATTTATCCTCTAATTTTTTGTTTACTATATAAAATTATTATGAAAAACAAAAAAATGCCAAAAAAAAAAAAGTACCACAGCTTATTTCAACCAGCTGAAAATAACTAAATATAAATATGTTAAACTGTGTATTTAGAATTTCGTATGATCTCCTTCTTGGTTATTAGCTCCTTCCAGACAGTTTGGAACAGATTCCACCAATTTTTTTGTGATATAGGGCCTAATTTTGTCCCATTCTTCCACTAAAGCCGTTTTAAAGTTAGATTTGTTGGAAATTGGCCTTTTTTCCGATGTTCTGGTCCAAAATGGCCCAAAAATTTTTTACAACATTTATTTACTGACATTATAATTTACTGAGCTGATGGTTTCATGACATGACGACAGTTGCACATCAGCCAATCTTGCCTAATTCCTGCCTTAAGCCTAGGGTCATTGTCTTGGTAGAAGCGGAAATCATCCTTAATGCCCAGTTTATCTGCACTTTGGATCAAATTGACCTTCAGTACCTCTAGGTATTGAGTCTAGTCAATGGTCGCGTCAATAAAATTGAGTTTTCCGACTACGGCTGTGGACATACAGGCCCAAACCACGACGCTACCACCGTAATGCGTGACTGTAGGCTTTAAATTTATGTTTTGAAGCCCCGGAATTTGGATTCTGACCGACATATGGAGCTCCAACCAAGTCAAAAATGTTGATTTTGGACTCGTCCACAAATATGATTAAGTTCCAAAAGTTTTTATCCTTTCCCACATGCTCCTTGACAATATTTCATAAATTTTTGGACGGGATAATCCATTCTTTAAAGGAGTTATGACGTCATTTTCCTTCTCAATTGTGGTTCATGGACCCATTTTGTAAAATACGCGTGTCTCTTGAGATCTAAAGCTTAAAATGTCGAAAATCTAACTTCTAAGCATTAAAAATACTATACACAATGCAATAGATCAATAAAGAACCGTTATTTTCCTAGGAAACTGATCTTTGCACAGCAGCAAAGTTGCTGGTTGAAATAAGCTGTGGTACTTTTTTTTTTTGGCATTTTTTTGTTTTTCAATAATTTTATATAGTAAACAAAAAATTAGAGGATAAATGAAAAGGTATCTTGTATGTTAAAACATTAAACTAAAATCCTGCGTTTAAATAAAGTTAATACCTCTTTTAGTTTGGCCAGTACACTAACTCAAAGTTGTCGGTTGGTGGTGGTTGAAATAAGCTGTGACCTACTGTACATATTATGCAGGCACAAAGTCATAATGCTCTTCTACCCTATTGGTAGAAATACAAAAAGTTTCAGTAAATACGTAGCTAACAAGATACAGTTCAAAAGCATAAACAAAGCTACAGATACATTTAGCTCTAAGCTGAAGCTAAATTAAATTGCATTATATAACAGATAGAGCGCTGGGTTATTTGACCAGCAAATACCCTGTAAGTGAATAAAGCATGCAACGAATATAAATGCCAAAAAATACCTTTAGTCAACCAAGTTGACTGTTTGCACAAAGGGCATTCAGTAATGGGTGAAAAATAAAACAAAACGCACAGCAAACAAACTATTTTGCAACTGGCTTTGCTCTCTCTCTCTCTCGCCCCCTTCAAATAGTTTAGCATAAGTTCACAGACACACACACACACACACACACACACACACACGCGGTGTGGCACATGCATTTTTAAAATGAAATTACGCCACGTTTAGTTAACTGTCTGGCCGCAAGACTGACTCTTGGCAACAGGGAGTTGGAATGCGCTTGGTTAAGACTATGTAATAAAAATTTGATTAGCTGCTTGTTTAACTTTAATTAAGTTGATTTCATTGCGCACAAAACTGTGTGCAACATTCTTCAACCACACACACAAACGTACACACACACACACAGAGAATCGGGAGTAAAAAGCAGAGCAAAAAATAAAAGAAGGCAACAAACAAAGTTGAAAAGGTCGACGCCTGGCAGCCAAAGCTCAAATATTTAAACAGTGCTGCACGAGTTTTGTGTATATGCCACACACACTCACACACACACACACACACGCTGAAGTTTTTGGGGACACAACGCTGCGCTCAGCATAGTATTAACATTTTGTTGAGCAAACATCGAGTGTTCAGCAAAACACCCAAACAAGCAGCATAATATTCATGATTATCATTAGCACACACACACACACACATAAACAAACTAAAACTCAAACACTAACACTAACACAGTGGACAGAGAGTGCATTGTGATTTCATGAGATTTGCACGAGCGGTCAACAAGTATCCTGCAGGACTATTGCTGCTGACATTGCCGCTAACATTTGACGCCTGTGCATATCACATATGCAAGCTGAAAGGCAAATGCGCAGAGGGAAGCAGAGAGTTGGAAACGGGGATTGAATTTCGAGTTTAGCCATTTAAATTGACCACACATTTAAAATACTACAATTTTGAGTAGAGCTGCCTTCAACAATTATGGTTATATTATATACATATATATATATATATACTCAAAGTATATAACTTGCTTAGTGAAATACATTTAAGATAAACCAAGCTAATTAGAAGTTTAATAGGAATTCATTTTGAATTCATAAGCACTGGCTGTCGAAAAAACTATTGATATATAAGGGAATAAGGGGGTATAAGGGAATTATAACAAAACAATACAGCAATGTCCATCTATCCATATTAACCAGTAGAACTCAGAAACTATAAAAAATAAATATGCTGCTGGTTGATGGTTGATAATTAATTTTATTTAGTATTTTATGGTATATTTTAAGAGTGGTAGTATATCGATATACGAAACATAGATGATTGTGACTCTTAAGTATATATTTCGGTGTATTAATTTGGTATATTTTAATTATATTACCGCACTATTTAAAAGACAGAAATAATTATACCTGATACCCATAGGATAGGAAGGTACTATAACGAAACAATATAACAATGTCCATATGAACTCATTGAACTCAGAAACTATACAAAAATATAGACGAAATTTCATGCTATGGTTGACAATTTAGTATATTTTCATATTCTATGGCATATTTTAAATGTGGTAGACTGTCGATATTCGATTCATGGCTTTCATTGTTTTTTAGAAAATTTCCAGTATATTAATTTGGTATATTTTAGCTATAATATCACGCTATTTAGGTTTTATAAAAAATTATGAACAATAAAAGTAAGAGAAATAACTTTTACCATAATTTCATATGGCGAGGGCCTTTGTATTCTATGCTGTTGTTGACAATCTGTAATTTATGCATATTTAATGATATACATATATGTTTTAGTATATACTGAAACGTATATTTCAGTTTAAGTACGTCATAATATACTGAAACGTATATTTAGCATATATACGATATAATATACTGAAAAGTATATTTGGAATATGTACTAGATAATATACTGAAACGTAAATTTGAGTTTAAGTACGTAATAATATACTGAATCGTATATTTAGTATATCCACGAATCACTATATTATACTGAAAAGTATCTATGTTATAATATACTCAAACGTATATTTGGAATTTATACGATATAATATACTGAAAAGTATATTTGGAATATGTACTATATAATATACTGAAACGTAAATTTGAGTTTAAGTACGTAATAATATGCTGAATTGTATATTTAGTATATCCACGTATCACTATATTATACTGAAAAGTAAATTTGGTATATCTATGTTATAATATACTCAAACGTATATTTGGAATATATACGATATAATATACTGAAAAGTATATTTGAAATATATATACTATATAATATACTGAAACGTATATTTGGAATATATACTATATAATATACTGAATCGTATATTTCGAATATATATACTATATAATATACTGAAACGTATATTTCAGTTTAAGTCCGTAATAATATGCTGAATCGTATATTTAGTATATCCACGTATCACTATATTATACTGAAAAGTAAATTTGGTATATCTAAGTTATAATATACTCAAACGTATATTTGGAATATATACTATATAATATACTGAAACGTATATTTGGAATGTATATACTATATAATATACTGAAACGTAAATTTGGTATATTGGTATATATATATATAACATACCCCATAGTCGAACACACTCGACTGAAGCTTTCTTACTTGTTTCTTTGCTTGATGAGCAATAAAAAGCATAATTCAATACACACACACGCATAGAGCCATCTCGCTTTCCTCCCACCCCCTCTCGCCCTTTCTCTGTGATCTCTTTTGGGAGTTGGCAACATCTTGAGAGCGCTGTGTGGCATGCCATTAAAGAACGTTGATGCCTTGATGCCTTGCCACTTAGCCAAACGCTGCGCATATTATCGATGTGGCCATAATGCGAGACAACTTGCGGCGCACAAGTTAAACTCTGTTGTTGTTTCGCCCTCCTCCCACTTTCTTTCTACTACAGTTGTTGTTGTTGTTCTTGCTGCTGCTGCTGCGTTAGCCATTAAAAACTTTCCGGCAATGCCATTAAAATAAAAATCGAGAGCGTGTTAAATGATTTACAAAAGCAGAAGCAGAAGCAGCAACGAAGCCAAAAACAATTTCAATGCTTGAGACTCAAAGTTGCGTTGTGGGTTTATCGCATTGGCATAATGTGTTTCAGGTTATATCCCCCTAACATCGTCGTTGTATTTTATTTTATGCGGCTTTTGCGACAAGCTAAAGCTTTTCGCTGCACCCAGTTTTTTTCTTCTTTTTTTTACTGTACTTTATGGCTTTTATGAGTTTTCAATAAGTTTTTCTTGCGCACAATGTCGCCTCTTCATGTCTTCAAGTCTTTGCAAGTTTTGCCCCAGCAATTCAATTGATGATGTCCCATGTATATGGCAATTCGATATGTCTACAGTTTCATATCAATTACTTGACCTTTGGCTATGGCAAATGCCTTGTTAAGCATTGCAATTCAGATTTAAATGGCATGAATATGAGTACTCAAGAAAGTTGAACTTTCTACAACACACAACAGAATAATCAATTTTATTTTTATTTACCCGTTGAGTTCATCTTAGAATTTAACAAAGTAGTAGAAATATTCAATAAATATTTAGGGTAAAAATTAAGTTACGATTTCAATTCAAATTTAAATGGATAGTAAAGTATATTGAACTTTGTATTAATTCATTTTTTATTTACCTATTTAGTCGTTTATTTCTTACATCTAAAAACTAAACTCTAAGTTGCAAATAATGTCAATAGAGTTTATATTTTAATACCAATTTAAATGAATAGTAAAGTATCTTTAACTTTGTAGTGTGCAAATCACAATTGTATGTTGTTTATTTCTTAGTTCTAAAAATTGAATACCAAGTTGCATATAACAATAGATAAATAAATATTTGCAATACTCTCAGTTCAGTGAACTTTGAGCGGACAAATGATATCATAGATACATGATATAGTTTCAGCTATAAACACTTGGCATTTTTATCGCAGTTTCAACTTTATCTGATTGCCTGTCAAAGCCTTTGACTTTGACTTTGACTCTGACTCTGAAATTGATACGCTGCCTGAGGAGAGTTTTCCCTTACGTCTGCTATTCAATTACGCACTCACTCAAATAGAAGAGGGTGCATAGAGCGAAAGGGGGAGAGGAGATTTTCCTGGTCAACTTAATGCAACTAATCGCCTACCATTAACCGCCAATGACACTTTTATGCCACTTTAATAAACTTGAGATATACACAAGTGACACCAAGGGGTGGCTTCAGGGTAAGCGCATGTGTGTGTGTGTGTGCGAGAGGGGGAAGGTGGGTGGCAAGGGGGTTCAAGGATACGTGTGACAGACGCTTGTCCAAGCATCACAAAACTTTCGGCACGTTGCGGCAATGTCTTAAGCGAGAACATTCTGTCTCTCCCCTTGCCGCCAAACTTTAACCTCTCTCAATTGTCTCTCCCTGGAGTTGGGACAACTTGTTCCTTGTTCTCGATGCTGTTGTTGTTGTTGTTTCAGCTGTGCCGCAGCACTTGAGAAAGGGGGCGTGCCACTCCACTTATATCAATAATAATTCCTATTTGTAATAAAGCCAAAGCAAAAGGGCGGCCTTTTGAGGTGGGGGGATTAACAGTAGAAAGGAGTTGCATACTATATACATACGTATGTATATATCCTATATCTGTATGTGTGCAATAAGCAGCAAGTGAATTGCATAAATAAACATCAATTCAATTCGCACACACACGCTGCGAGTGTTGCCCCATATCCATATCCAAAGTAAATTGATACAAATTGTTCAATAATCACGCCATTGCATTTTATTTTTGTTGCGCCAGCAATGACAACAAATATAGCAGAAACAATGGCACGTGTGGTTTAATGGCAACAACAACGCATTCGTATATATACACATACACATATATATTTTGTTCTTTCTCTCTCTCTCTTTGTGTGTGTGTGTTTGTGGACAACTTACCAAAGTGCTGTGCATTAGCCTGGCGGCAATTTCATTTGTTATTAATAGCACATGGTCACACTGAACCAACAGCAGAACACACACAACGACAAAGTTTAACGACAGCACTGGCAAAAGATGCGAGAGCAAGCGAGATGGCCAAAGGGTCGTAATGAGTGGTCAAGCACTATGCATTTAATTGGGGCTCTCGGTAAGTCCTTGTAATGCGCTCCTTCCCTTCACCCCTCCATGCGTTCTACAAACAGCACACAGCAGCGGACAGCACAATCCCAATTCATTTATTAAAAATTCAACAACAATTTTAACAAGCCTTCTGTTGATTTCAAATAAATACTTGATAAGGCGCAGATAGTTCTTAATGCTTTCAAATTGCAACAAAAACACACACATGGCAATTTTGATACCTGCTATCCATAGGGTAGAAGGGTATTATAACTTTACACCTGTGTGAAACAGGCTGAAGTTATTTAAGATATAATTTTTGGATATAGGAGAAAATGTCTCTTACTATGAGTCTGAGTTGATTTGACTACCAACCTGGTATATTTTTTTTACTCTATGGCATATTTTGAATGCAGTATTATATCAATATACCAAATAAAATCGTTGACATGTTTTAGTATATTTTCGGTTAATTAATTTGGCATATTTTAAAATTAATACCGCACTATTTTGCTCATATTCAAAATCAGTAACGAGTAACTCAAAGTCGAGGACACTATATTAATTATATCAATATTAAGCTGAAGCGAAAGATCAAATTGTTTGCATTTGTGTGCTTATATTATTAGATAAATTGAAAACACTTCTTATCATATTTCAAGTGCAAAAAGTTGGCTGAGTTTTTGGCAATCGTATAAAATAAGATATTCTTTCAATTGTTAAATAAACTTTGCTATACACTTAATTTAAAATTGTAACTATTTCTTTCATATTCCTCTAATTAATTTAATACTTAGTTCAATTTAGAAATAAGTCATCCCTAAGTACTGATTTTATGTGGTTCTAAATGTCATTATTTGAGCAACTATATTACATACATAAATGGTCAAAGGAAAAATAAGATGACTTTTTGATGATTCTTAGAAATATATTATTACAGTATTGCACAAATTCTTCAGCATTTAAAATATTTAAAGCGAATTGAACGTTGGTTAAATTTTATAGAATATCAATCCCAAATATTTAATTTTTATTTGCTTAAGTAATAAACTATTTTCAAACATTTTCAGACCATTTCTAGAAATATATTATTACAATTTTATGCAAAATTGCAAATTTTTCATTTTAAAATTAAATTATTTGTGAACTATTTCAACAATTATCTCAGTAAGAAAGTTTGCGATTCATTGAAATACATTATTATAATTTCGTATAAATTAAAATTGATGTTTTGTATGATTTATTTATGTGGGACTGCAGCTCTTTCCTTAATATTGCGTAAATGTTTTTGCCACACTTTGTTGCCCCACTTTTAATCAATGTAAAAACACTTGATAAATGAGCGTTTGATTGAATGAAGTTCGCATTGCGGTTCATCTGCGGCTCATTGTTTCAATCGATTTGAAGTATTTGCCTTTTGCCTAGGCTTTAGCCTTCCCCCTTCGACTCCCTTTCCCACTCCCTGCCTTGTCGATCCGCCCATTCGATGTTATTTATCATGTGGCAATGTTGTAATGCATTTTGTAATCGATACAAAGCAATCACAACGAATTGAAGCCCAACCTTACGACCATACGCAAGGCGGCACGTGACCAATCAGCCTTCGATATGGGGTAACCGTAACCGGGTGGAGGGGGGTGGGGTGGTGCCACGCCCTGCTTGGCACAAATTAATGGTACGCTGCGAAAGGCAGGCAAGAATCGTGAAGTCTGGCAACCACGTAGCACACTCACAGCAACAAGAACGAGAAATGTGATCAGCGAACGCATAAATGCAATCACAAAATAATTCAAAGTTAATTTCGAAGCGAGCAAATGAACAATGCCATAGAATAGGTCATAAAGTTTTTAAAGGTTAACTAAGGCTGCATAACACAAATATAGAAGAAACTTAAAAAAAAAACATAACTAACTAAACTAAAAGTCAGTATATATGTATACATAAATAAAATTGATATTCTCTAATTTAGAATGATAAGCACACAAAGGCAGGATGAAACAAGTGAAAAAGCTACTGTCAAGTGTGCTCGACTGTGAGACACTTGCTATCAATTTGGAATAAAAGCAAAATAGTGCGGTATTAATTTAAAAATATACCAAATGAATGCACCCCAAAAATACTAAAACATACCGACGACTTTATTTGGTATATTGCTAAAATACTATATAAACAAGTAAGAAAGTTACAGTCGAGTGTGCTCGACTGTGAGATACCCGCTATCCATTTGGAATAAAAGCAAAATAGTGCGGTATTAATTTAAAAATATACCAAATTAATGTACCGCAAAAATACTGAAACATACCAGCGACTTTATTTAGTATATTGCTAAAATACTGCATTCAAAATATACCGCAGAAATAAAAATATACTAGATTGTCAATTAAAACAACTAAATATACCAAATTAATATGCTGTAATAATAGTACAATATACCACAGGCCTTATTTGGTATATTGTTATAATACTACAATAAAATAATAATACACAGAGTGCAAAATATACCAGATTGTCAGCAAAAGCTACTAAGACCGGTAATGAAAAGGTGTTTTTCCCCATACAAAATTATTTCTTAAATTTTGTATATTACGCTTATTTTTTAATATTTCTTGATTGAAAGAAATATAGGAAACTGTCTATATTTAACTTGCAACAGCTTTCAATTAAGTAATAGCAGCTTTTGCCACAAATTTATATTCTAGAAAAACCACGACAAATAAAAAATGTATATAAAAAACAAATGCAAAACTCACAAATCAAGAGAATAAAGAAATACTATACATATTTCTTTAAATACTACAAAATGTACATAACACATAATATAAATACTAAAGCCACATTAAAGTTGTTTACCTAAGACGAATAATTCTATAAAACAGGAATTGAATTGAAGCAAATATAAAGCAGGAAAATTGAACTAAAAATTTAACAAAATATATGATATAGAAGTAAGAAGTCGAATATATATAAAATAACATTTAATTTAATATTAAATGGAAAATCAGAATAAATTAATACTTTTGGATATTTATTTCATCGTTTCAAATGCGAGTATTACAAAAAATTAAAATAAAAAACATATATATATATTATTTTTCTGTTGTTTTTCCAGAAGTGACAAGGGCTATAAAATAGGAATTATATTTAAACAAATAAACAATTTATTTGAAATACGAATTTCAAAATTGTCATAATATAACATTTCATTTAATATTAAAGTTAGAATTTGAAATGCAAAATACACAAATATTTTAAGTACAAATGCAAAAATGTGTTTTACACGATGTCATTTAGCACTATAAAATATTTAATGTAAAAATGCAAATGTAATAATAAATACTGTAGCCACGTTTGATGCCACATCAAAGTGTGTGTGTGTTGTTTTTTTGTACCGACATAAACAGTCAATAAAATACTTTTTCACATGTGATGAAATTACGCTGCATACAATTTGCGATTGAAATTTATTCAGCAGCCGAGAGAAAAATTGTTGCAAAATCAAATAAAGTGTTTTTCTGCTGACTTTTAAGTAATTTGCCAGAGAAGCATCGCGACTCGACGCTGTGTGTCAATGTGAATGTGTCACAACTGAATGGCCCAATAAAATGCGTATTCAAATGCCAAAAAGTAGGCTACAATTTTGTGCCAGCTCGGCAGAAGCGACAACGCGAAGTGGAGAGTGAGAGAGAGAGGGAAGCGCGTGCTTTTGACTGATAAGAAGTGACAGGCTGCCCCTCTGCCCCTCTTCCCCGCTGTCCCACTGCCCCACAACAACAGTGCCTGGCACATTTCCATTGATTTTTTCCGTGCTGCCATCGTTGTTGTTATTCTCGGTTTTGTGCTGAGCGTGCAACGACGACGACAACGACAACGACGACGACGACGACTGACAGCGACTAATCAGCGGCGTAAATAATGCATAAGGGAAATATAAGTGGTGGCAAATGGAAAGTATGCTACATAAATTGGAGCAGCAACAGCAGCAGCAGTTGATGTTTATTTATTTTCGTACTTTTTTCGTTCACTTTTTGCCTTTGGCAGCAGTTTAATAACATTTGGCTCAAGCACTTGGCCAACTTTTGAGAGCTACAGCTGTATTAATTTGTTGGCATTAGCGAGAGACAAGCATAGCAAAGTGATAGGGAAGGCAGCTGCAATCGTATTGAAACTTTAATGACTTTATGCGCCAGTTGCAACGACGCGTCGTTGCTAAGTTGCAACAGCAACAGCAACTTGCAGCTAGCAACTTGGCAAAACTTGACCAAAGCCAAGTTTGCAACTAGTTCCCTTCATTTCCTATAGTCCAGACAATTAAGTGTGCAACTTTTGCGCACAATTGTACTTTAAACTTTGCCACCTTGCCACGCCCACTTGGCATGAGGATGATGATGCTCTTACAGCGAATTCTATTGCTGCCGCTGCGTTGCTGCTGCAACACGTTGAACAGATTCAATTAATTAACTGTCAATATTCTAGGAAGCTGCACGCCCTGCACCACACCACACCACATCGCACAACATTTGCCCACATTTGCCAGCGCTTCGCTTCGCTTTGCTTGCTAAATAATTAATGAAAAGACAAATTGCTGTTGGCACAGCAGCAGCAGCAACAGCAGCAATAGCAACAGCAACCAACAACACACGCTCAATCCCGAGCTCAATCTTTATGCTGCTCACTTTTCATTTGCTATTGCTGCTTTGATTTTTCCAATCCATGCATTTCCATTACTTCGCTTACTTTGCTCTTTCCCCTCTCCTCAGCTACTTTAATCGTATACCTTATTTATTTATTTTTTGCGCTGGTTTTCTTACGCTTTTCATTTGTTCACAGATTGCGCTTCATTAATTTCATTACTAATTGCCTGCCACATAAGCACAGACGAAGGGGGATTCGTGTGGTGCCAAGTGATTTGTCAACGCCTGCAGTTAAAAGCATAAATATTCTTCAATGTGGTATTTCCTGTATTTTATTCATTATTCATTTTAAAATGTACAAAACTATTTATTTGTTCTTTTATGAGATTTAGGAGATATTTTTCATAGTTTAAGTTCAATTAAAAATTAAAATTAATGGATTATAAAAGGCAAACTCAAAATGTCATAGCTAAATGCATTATGTTATTTATAGAAACCGTCTAAATATATAGGATTAGCTTTTAACTATGATTAGGGAACATTTATTTCCAGTTTATTTTAATACCCGCTACCTATAGGATACAATGGTATTGTAACTTTGTGACCTCAGGAAATGTATTTAACAGGTATAACGAGGTAACTCCAATCCCATATAGTATATATATTCTTAATCAGCGCCTATAGCTGCGACGATTTTGCCATGTTCATCTGTCCGTCCGTCCGTATGTTTGAACACCTAGATCTCACAGACTATAAGATATAGAGCTATAATTTTGTATTGACAGCACTTGTTATGTTTGCACGCATATCAAGTTTTTTCACATTTTTGTCACGCCCACCGCCACCGCAAATCGATAAAAATAAAATATCAAGCGCAATCTTACAGCTTTAGGTTTTTGAAACAATAATAACTAGAATATTTACGAAGCCCGAAAATTTATTAACGATGAGATACAAAATGTAAAACTTATTTAAGCAATGCATTTGTAGGGACAAAAACGCTGACTGCAATCGGAAATTAGGTGGTTGACAATCTGGTATATTTTTTACTCTATGCAATATTTTGAATGTCTTCAACAGATTTTAGTATTTTTATACCCGCTACCCATAGGGTAGAAGGGTATTATAACTTTGTGCCGGCAGGAAATGTATGTAACAGGTAGAAAAAGGCATCTCCGACCCCATAAAGTATATATATTCTTGATCAGCGTCAACAGCCGAGACGATCTAGCGATGTCCGTCTGTCCGTCTGTCCGTATGAACACCTAGATCTCAGAGACTATAAGAGATAGAGCTATAATTTTTTTTCGACAGCATTTGTTATGTTTGCACGCAGATCAAGTTTGCTTCAAATTTTTGCCACGCCCACTTCCGCCCCCGCAAATCAAAAAAATCGAATAACAAGCGTAATTTTAAAGCTGAAGTTGCGAATTTTTCGAATTATATACAATAATGATTCCTGAAAATTTGGTTGCGATCAGATAAAAATTGTGGAAGTAATTAAAGAAATACTTTTGTATGGGCAAAAACTCCTACTTACTAGGGGTCTTAGTTGCTTTGGCTAACAATCTGGTATATTGTGCCGTCTATGGTATATTTTGAATGCGGTACTTTATCGATATACCAAATATACTATTTGGTATATTTTTAGTACTTTTGCAGTATAATCGGTATATTTTGAGAAAAAATACCGCAAAATATATTTCTTTTATTCAAAATGGTAGCGGGTCGAGTACACTCGACTGTAGCTTTCTTACTTGTTGTGGTCTATTTCTGTGGCATATTTTATATCAATATACAAATTATAAACTTTTATTTAGTATTTTTCGGTATATTATTTGATATATTATATAAATAGCACCTCATTGCTTTGCTTTTATTCAAATTAGGTCAGTCAATTTTTTTTAATAAAAACAATTTAATTTAATGGAATTATTTTATTATTAAGCTGAAGAAATTGCAAATTCTTAAATTCGTTTTTTTACAACTTAATTATATTGTAAATAGGTATTTTTGCTATTTTACTAGAGAAATTTTGGTTGCGATCGAGTAAATCTCATATAAGCTTTTCAAAAAATAATTGAATATAGTAAAAAATGGAATTCTGCCCTCGGTTGTAATTGCTTTGGAATTTATTTTTTTCTATAGTATTTTTTGAATATAGTAGTTTATCGATACACCAAATTATACATACATGTTGGTATTTGTCAGTATTTTTTATATTATTATTTGAAATCATATAAATCATACGCACTGTTTAGCAAGTACTTCGCAGTCCAGTTCATTCAACTTATTTATTTATTATAATTACCTGTAAATAAAAAAAGAAATATATTAGAGTTAAATGTGTTAATGCAACAAAGAAACAATACATTGCATTCTTCCAGTTAAAATTGATATTACAAGTACTTCAATTCGCTTTTAAATGTTTATTATAAATGAACAATAATATAAGTAAATAACTCGAAAGAATTTATGAGGCAAGTCAACAAAATTCTTCATTGCTTGCATTGAAATCCATATAACAAGCATTTCTATTAACTTTGCCTTGAGGTTTATTCTCAGACATTTTGCACACTCGCCGCATGATCATTTGGCAGATCAATTCGTGGCATTAGGCCAATTTTAAATGCAAATCTGTGTGAATGCTCTCGCACCTTCTCGCTGAACTGGGTCGAAGAAGAAGAAGCAGCAGCGTTGATTTAACATGCAAATGTGGTAGAGCTTTCACAGCTTTGCCGTTGGGCTCGGCACCCAATGCATAAATCATGGATAGCCTGCCAAGGAGCTCACACACACACACACACACACACACGCAGAGGAAAACAAAAAGCAAATAAAAGAAAATATAATAATAAAAGGGTTGCACAAGTGGCAGCTTTCGCTTTCGGTTCGCTTCGTTCTCACTCTCTCTCTCTATCTCTCTATCTCTCTCGCTGTCATGCGAGATGCTTTGATGGGATTTCGGTTGCGCAGATTTGCGCGAATTGTTGTTGTTCGGGTTGTTGTTGTTGTAGCTGGTGTTGCAATCGATAGGCGGCGAGGCGACGCTGCTTTTATGCCGGCACTTTTGGCCTTAGCACGTTCAGCATTTGCGCGCCACAAAGTATGCTATGCTTATTTATTATTTACACGAGTGAAACGTGTATGAAAGCAAAAGAGCTGCTAAAAACCTGAACTGGGAGGACTTTGTCCAACAACAACAACAGCAACAGAGATGGAGATGAGGCAGCAACTTCAACAACAACAACAACAACAGCAACTCGTGTGTGTTTGTGGTTGATTTGATTGCTTTATGCACCCAGTGAGTGGCCGGATGAATTTCAAATGAGCCGCTGCCGCTTCAACTTTGTCTGCCACACGTTGTGGCTGGCGTCCAGCTATTGGACTTCTCTCTCTCTCTTTCTTCTCGTTGCAAAAAGGTGCCAAATAATACCGAAGAAAAAAATGGCCATATGAAAAAGGTTTAAAAATGTTAAGATACGGCCACAGCGCAGTCATTAGAGAGCTCTGCCCTCCGCTTGCCACGTTTTATGTGGCATGGCTATATCTAACGTGTTGCACACGTTTCGCCTGCCAGTCAAGCAATGTGCGAGTGTGTGTGTGTTTCAATGGAGATGGAGATGGAAATGCGAATAAACATGAGAATGGCACTAGAGAGTTTTGGAGAGAGAGACTTGGAAAAAAGTTGAAGCTGGGTGAAGCGAATTCTTTGACTGTTGTTCACTCCCCTCGCTCTCTCTCTCTCTCTCTCTCTCCACCCACTCTCTCTCTACTCTTCTTCTCTTCTCTTTCTTTGCCGGGTCAGTGTTCACACGTCTTTGTGCAAGGCTTTGGACAATCGTGTCGACTACGTTAAACTCGCCCCGCAGCTTTTTAGGGACAAGCAGCAGGCAAGAAGTCAGCACTGGCTACAAAAAGAGGGACACAGAGGGACGAAGAGGGGGAAGGAGAGGAAGACGGAGAAGACTGCCTGATGCTCCTTGCTGGCTATGGTTTTGTATCTGTGTGTGTGTGGTGTTGGTGTTCCCACAGTAATTTGAAATTCATGCGCTTCGTATGTGGAATAAATTCAAGATTTTGATTTGCTGCTACGTGTGGCAGCTTCTTATTCCAGCTCTGCCTCTTGCCACGCATCTGTTTGACTGTGTGTGTATGTGTGTGTGTGTGCAATTGAAGGTGTGAAATCGTACATAAAGGATAATAAAAGTGAAAAGCGTGAGTGTGTCTGTGCGTGTTTTTTACCCCAGACGCATTGCTCCGCTTAAAGCTGCATATAACATACATATACATATGTATGTATGATAACATGAAAAACCTCGCTTCGAAATTGTTTAATAATTTTCCTCTTGTGCCGCCGGGCCATGTCTCTTTGGCCAAGCTGTTGATGGCCCTAATTGTATGCATTTGGCAAACTGGGCTAAATAGTTGACACAGCTCTTTCATTATGTCAAGCAGAGAACTGAGAACTTGCACTAAAGTCACAGTAAATGAATTATAAATGCTATTTTTAAGCACTTACATGATGTGTGCAAATGTTTATAGTCAGTGCTTCAAATTTGCCACACGCTCTTGTTTCATTTATTTTGAATGCATCATATAACTGAGAATATATTTAACTTATTTAGTTTGAATTATTTTAGGTTAAGGAATCACAAGCAACTTTTTGCTCATTATTTATGAAACATTACAATTATGTTTAAATACTGCAAAAATACCTTTAAAAGTTGTAACAAATCTTTTGCTTATATTTCATTGACGTAGTAAAATATTTATTACATTTTTAAACTCCATCTCTAACTGGAACTATAATACATAATCTCATTTTCATTACATCATCATTACACAAATATTATATTAACATTGCATTAACATTATATTAACATTACAACAATAACACATTAACATTACTTTTGGTTTTTTATGTTAACGTATACTTAATATTTAACTAAACTTTATTAAGTTTTTATATTTCGTTATCATTGCAATAATATTTGAAGTTATTTTCGAATGGAAGCACAAAGTCATTGTTTTATTTTTTTAGTATTTTTACTTACGTACTTACTTACTTAATATGAATATAATACTGTTTGTGGTTTTTACGCCTTTCTTTAACATATACTATCTCATAATCCTAAAAACAACGTTTACTTAAAAAAAATTTACATCAACGATTTAGTATTTCTTTTGACTTTCTTTTATTAACGTATACTTAATATTAAACAAACTTTGTTTGTAGCTACTGTTGTTATATTTAAGTAACTTTTATGATTTTTTTTTGTGTATATATATTTCGAAAATTCTTGTATTTATGTTTGCTTGCTTTTCCATCACGGTTTCTTGTCGTCTACTTAATACAGCTTAACAGAATTTGCAGCAAGTCAAAATCAGACACTCTACAAGCTTCGCTTAACTAATTTTTAAGCAGGCCTCAAGCTTCTCAGTTGCTTCCCCCATTTCCAGCTAGAATTTTACAAAACATGTGTGCGTAAATTTCATTGGCTTTGTGCGCGTATTTCAGCTATTCGAAATGTAATTTATGGCATTTAACGCCGCCCCAAAAGCACACTAGCGATGCCAACAATTTGCCTCATTGTCGCCGCTTCGATAGCGTCTTCCCCTCGTTCTCCCCTCGTTCTCCTTGCCACACTTTGGCTTTAGTTCATTTCCATGCAGCAAAGCTCCATGACGCAGTTGTTTGCAATGGGCTTTTGTCGATGTCACAGTCGACTCTTGTTTTCAGATTTTTCAAATGATGCCGAAAAGTAGGCAACAACGACACACACACACACACAAACACACGCGCTTAACACACACACACACACAGAAGTATTTATGTACATAGACACACTCACACAACAAGCAAATAAACACGCGCGAATATTACGAGCTGCTTGACTGCTGACTTTGCTCTTTCTCCACCTCAGTCTCCATTTGTTGTTCTCATGCTTTCTCTCACTCTCTCTCTCTCTCGCTCGCTTTCTTCTACACTGTGGCTGTTATCTATATCTTGCGCTGTCTTCGCACGGCAGCTGTGCGTTTATTTTTGGCATCGCGGCGCGTCTCTCTCTCTCTCTCTCTCTCTCTCTCCCTCTAAGCTTGCAACGGCGGCTGCCGCAGCATTCAGCAGGAGGAATACATGTCAATGACTTTACAGAAAGCGGAAACTCATAAAGATAAGTGTTGACATGGCTGCCAACTTGGCTAGGCTCCGCACCTTCTCTCTCCCCTCTCCCTCTCTCTTTATCCTTGCTTGCCACAACCCTCTGCACATCCCTTTTGCTGTCCCTACGCCGCCCTCTAAGTGGCAACTGTCGTCTCGAATTTGTGTCATTCCACTGTGCGTCTCACACTACTAACTCACGGTTCTCGCCAACTCTCTCTCTCACTCTCTCACTCTCTCTCTCTCTCTCTCTCGCTCTGCGTATGTATTTGTTTAAATGTGCTTGCACAACAGCCGAGCAGCAGTTATTTGAGTAGACAAAAATTGGTTGAAAATTAAGCGACGCAAATGTCTTTAAAACTGCTTTAAACAAGTAAGAAATCTAAAGTCGAATATGCTCGACTGTGAGATACCCATTTTAAATTCAACCATATTCTAAAACTTTTTCGAAAAATATACTCAACTATGCCGAAAGGTAAAAATGGTATATAATATAAATTTATACATTCAAAATAAACGACAGATTGCAAAAATTGCCTAAAAAAAACACTAAAATATACCAAATACTATATTTAGTGTATTTGGAATTTTCATACTTTCAAAATATACCATAGAATACTAAATACACTAAATTGTCAGCCAAATCCCGATTGCCATACATAAAAGGATCAAAAAATCAAAAATGGAAAGTATAAACAATGAAATTTAACTATTCTTGTTTCTGCTTAAAACTCGATTTTTTTTTATTTTTGTTTTAAAACAAACTCCTACTTACAGCTTAAATTGTTATGCTACACTTTCAAGGCCATTCGAAGTAAATAATTCGCTTCATACAACAAGTATTTTGAGTGATTATCAAAAAAAGTCTGAATTAAAAGTAGACAATAATATAGCATAAAAAAAGATATAAAAGCAAAAAAAGACAAACCTAAATGCTTGGTAAAGTCTTGTTATAACAACTGCAATTATTTGCTCAAGCTGCACATTCAAATTTCACAAATTGCTGTATTACGTTACGTATACGTAATGTGAGTAGTCAGTGAAAAGACAAAGCACACTTTGGACAACAATATCGAGCAAATGCTTGTTATTGAAACTGCAGTTATTGCTTTTGAATTTGCAATGTAAACCGGTATTAAACAAAGTGTTGTACACGCTGAGGTATACGTAATATAAGAAGACTTTTTGTACACACACTTAAAGCGCATGGAGTTCATGACTTGGTAAATTGGCAAACGCTTTTAAGCTGGCGCAACACTCAAATTCTCCGACATAAACTATGTGAAATATGATGCGAGATGAAGGCCAGGCCACAATTAATGGTAATAACGATGCTACACACATGAAAGAGAGAGGGAGATGTATATTATTATTATTGCCAAAGCTATGCAATTAAGGCCGTATATACATAGATGCTTTATATGCATGACCCAAGCCAAACCACAAGGCGCCAATTGGCAGCAGAGGCGAGCGACAGCATTGAGCTCTATTGTTGTCGGGCTGAGCAAAAGCCAAAGCGAAAGCCAAAGCGAAAGCCGAAGCCAAAGCAAGAGTCTAATTAATGGTATCGCATTTCATGCATCACTGCTAATTGTTATCGATAAATAATGCAATGTCAGGCAGTCGGCAGTCGACTGTTGCCATTTTCTTTGGCTGCTATTCTTGTCACATTTCCTATAATTCAATTTATCGGGCATGCAACAAATTGCGGCCATTGAGGGGCAGCCACTTTTGCGTGCCTGCATATAAATCTCCAATGGCAATCAAAGGCTTATTAATGGCCACATGCGGAACGGAAATGCTCAAAACGCAAACGATAATGAAAACGGAAATGACCAAACGCATGTGTGTGAGTGAGCGGGGCAAATTGAAACTGTTTTATTCCAGCTATTCCAGCTAAATACGTCGTTTCAACTAGCTGTAAATTGTAAATTGACCAGTTTAACGCTCATAAAAAAACGATTGTGGCAAAGTGACATTTTAATGGATTGATTAAGCAAGTTAATGCAAGTCAAAATCGATTCAACAAACTTATAGTTACTGTCTTTATTGGAGAGCTACTTTACTTTGATTGCATTGAAAGTAATATCGAAAAATAATAATAACAAATATGACTTCATTACAAAATGTTACAGAATTTTAAATTTATCATGACAATTTACCCATTATACCTTTTCGATAAGAAGAAATAGAACAAATTTATATAAACTACAGAAAACTGCTTTAGGTATATTAATATAATAGTACATTTAAAATATAATTAATCTACTTTAATAACAAATTCTTAAAATGCCAAATACTCGATTACAAAAATGTTACAAAAATCTGTAATTCATCGAAATTTCTTTAGATTTTGCCTCGCTTTTATTCTTCGTTGCAGTCTAAGAGAGAAGGTTTCTATTTAAGAAATACTTATCATAATCACTATTTAGTGACAAACATACAACTGAATAACTAAATGCGCAAATTTTACTAATAAAATAAAGATAAAAACAAAAATAAAAGAAAACTTTTGATTATCTTATACTTATAGGACTTTTGGTCTTAAAACTATAAGATGTGTTACTATTATTATTAAGAACTTGGGTCTATTAAATGTTCTTGAAATCAAAATGTGTTTTCAAACTTTAAAATTTTTATGTTCTGCACTGACTTAATACTAACATTAACATTTTGATTAAAGAACCTTTTTGCAGTGTAATAAATAAAATATATATGTATATAGTACATCTTGATTACAAAAGTGATATTAAAAGCATATCTTGTGGATTACATTTGTTGTTTGGCAATCAAAAAAATCTTTTGTATTTAAAGCTGCGTAACATGGGGCGAATGATTAATATGCTGTATGTGTGTGTGTGTGTGTGCGGGAACCTTTCGCCGCATACATCAAATGCCACGAGGCTATTAAAACTCATTATAAAGTCATGTTAAATGAGGGTTTTGGCAGCACGGCAGCATTAATTAAAACTGAAACTGAAACTGAAAAATAAAATGCACATCATAAGCCGCTGCCTCAAGCGATGCCCAAAAACTCGCCACACAACGCAGTCGACTTAAAAAACGAAAACAAAAATATAAAGTCAAACAAAAACTAACAGTGAAAAAAAAAAACAACAGAGACGTGGCAGAAACAAAAAGGAGACTGTCCAAAATAATTACGAGAGGCGAAAAAAGCGCTGCTGTGATTTTTTTTTTCGGTGCTGTCCGAGTGAAGCACCAACAAAACAAAACAAAAGCAAAGCCAAAAGGCATAACAAAGATTTATGCCTTGTCCAAAGGTGGAAGCATAAATTTAATGCGCCCCGAAAATGTAGGCAACAGCCAAACAGTCAAACAGCTAGCCAAAAAAAAATAAAAACAGAAAGAAGAAGCCAAAACAACAACAAAAACAACAATTGGCAAAGCCACAGCGAAAGTATTAAAGCAAAAAGTTTATCCCGGAGAAAAACTCTCGCCGTTGCTTTTTCGGCTAAAACTTTTCAATGTTGTTGCGATTGTTGTTTCCGCCGACGTTGTTGTTGTTGTTGCTGTTGTTGTTGTTGCGGTTGCATGATACGGAAATTTTTGTGGCTCGCAAACTTTTCGTGGCCAGCACACACACACATACACAGATACAAAAACCCACACACACTTAGACAGAAACAGAAACAGAGTTGCATTGAGCACAAAGAGTATTTAGCCGTAAGTGGTAATAATTACGAATCTCACTGAATTCACTCTGCGATGCTTTAAAGTAACAACACAGCCAACTGTGCTCCTCGTTTACAGTTACTTACACACAACACACATTCGCACACACGCACAGTTGAGCGAGTTAATTAAGTTTAATTGGATTAAAATTATACAAAATTATACGCAAGCTCTGCTCGCCCAGCGGTGGCTGGTGAAAGACCAATAAATTGGAAAGGTAAGCAGATTTATTGCGACAGCAGCGCGTGGAAAGCTCGCTGCAATCACAACAATTTCCACAGCACAACAACAACTACAACAACAACAGAAACAATTCTGCGCTGCAACGCTGCAAATTAAGTTGCTTATATCGTTCACTTAATAAAATTTGCGGTGATTATAAAGAGCGCTCTGCTTCATTTTACATTATTTAAACTGCATTTTAATAGTTTCAATAATACATCAACTTAATTATGATAAATTTTCTACTTAATGTCAGACTATAGCTATTTTATTTCAGACCTCAATTTCATCTCAGAAAATTCAGAATACTTATATACTTAATTAACATTTTAATAATTAATAAATTCAATTTCTGTAAATTGTCAATTTAATATCAGATTATTTCGAAAAATAATAACTTGAATTTGTATAATAAAATTATAATCACAATAAATTAAATTTCATTAAATCTTTGAATTTTTAAAGTGCTTCTCATTGCCATGTAAAATTTTAACAAAGTTTAAAAATGCATGTTAAAAATTCTGTAAGGTTTCTCATTAATTTTATACCCTTTACTCATAGGGTAAAAGGGCATTATAACTTTGTGACTAACGCCTATTGCAATCAGATTTTAGCTGCTTTGGCTGACAATCTGGTGTTTTTTTTACCTCTCGTCGATATGCCAAATATGGTCTCTGGTATATTGTATTTGGTACATTTCAAAAATAATACTGCACTGTTTTGTATTTATTAAAAATGACTAACGGGTATCACACAGTCGAGCACACTTTTTTACTTGGGTAAACATTTGCTTGAACTAAGTGTTAGCTGTCATAGGAAAACATAGTAACAACATATTCAAGCATCTCATAACAGAAGCCTGAAGCATGAAAAAGTTTACAATAATAACAAATAAATTAAATGAAAGTTTCAAGTTAATTTTAAACATAATACAACACAATATTTATTTCCTACCATAATTTAAATTCAATCGAAAATTACATGTAAAATTCCAATTTTTGTTAGTATGCAATAACTATATATATTTCTGTTAATTTTTTTAAAATTTCTTTTTATATTTTATAAAGCTAGCTAAGAATTCCTTTGACTTAAATAATAACCAATAATTGAATATTATAATAAATAAATAAATAAATTTAATAATACAATATTTAAGCAGAGAAATAGATTACGTAATAAAAATTATTGTAATTCCCACACAAAATATGGAAGGATTACAACACATAACAGAAATTACTTATTAACTAAGCGTTCATCAAAACTGTTTTTCAAAGATTTTTCAAGGTTTATCTTAATGCTTGCAGCGACTGCTGGCTTAGATCAATAAAGTTGAAGTACCTAAAGAACTCTTTATTTCGTATTTCATTCTATTTATAATAATTCACTTCATGGTTCATACTATTTTGACTTTAACGATTTCATTACTTTAATTTTAAACTAATTAAAAATAATTTTAAAAAAATTGACTATTATTTTTTTGATCTCTTTTTACAAGCTATGTCTCTCTCTCTCTCTTCTAATATCGCCCATCTCCCTCACTCTCTACACTTAAATTGTTTGCCAACCTGTCTGCAAATTCTTTTGCAACTCAATCACAGCTTGTTTATGAAAATTGTTGCATACTTTGCAGCGCCAAGTTGCGGCCAAGCAACTTTCCAAGCAGCTTGCCTCATTTCGTTCGTTCCATAATTGAAAATTCTATTAGGGGCCAACGTCAACGTGTAATGTCAAGTTTGCATTAACAAGCCGACTAATTTGACTGGCGTCTTGCATTTTAGAGAAAATGTCTCCCAAGGAAAGCAAAGCAACTTGCTTCCTTACTTATGATTTTTTTTTTTCATTTTTTGCCTATTTGCTGCATAAAAGCTAAAACACTCCCTGGTGCACTATTGTTGGGAGAAAACAGGAAGGGGAGGCTGAGACTGAGACTGAGACTGAGAGAAAGTATGCTTTAATTTGATGACACCAGGCGAAATTCGCTGGCTGACGCTTTCGGGCCTTTATTGAAATATTATGCAACAAAGTTGATGAATTTTTAGCTCGAGAAACTTCAGAGCTGCATGGGGACTGCGCATTAAGCAAAACTTGCCACTTTCCAACCCCCCCTCCCGCTTCACTCCGTTGTTATGCCATTGTATCAGGTGTTTACCAAACTCAAGCCAGGCCAACGACAACGACGACGACGACGTCAACGACAGCGACAACGGCGAAGGAAGGAAAGCAAAAAAATATTATAATAGCAATTGAGAATTGCTGATGAGCTTTGCAAGCCGACGTCGACGACGACGACGACGACAAGAAGAAGGCTCGCCAAGACATGGCATAACATGGCTCCCTCCCCTCCCCTCCACTCCGCTGTACACCCCTCTTTGGCTGTGTCTAACCCTCTATAAACTGTCAAGTCGCTGGCACAACAATGCAACACAAGAGCGAAGAGTGAAGAGTGAAGGGAAGAGAAGAAGATTGTGCCTAGTCGGCACAGTCTGAAGCTGCCGCAAAGACTCTCTCGCACACATAGAGAGACTTTGTTGTCGAGGGAGCATTTTAATTATTCAACATTGTTGACAAAGTTTCAGCTGTGACTGAGCCACACAGACAGGGACAGAGATAGAGAGAGAGAGAGAGAGAGAGAGAGAGAGAGAGAGAGCTAGCTAGCGAAAGCAATATGATTTGCTGCTTGAGCAGTCAAAAGTTTTCGGGGCACAAAAATTGTGTCTACAACACAACACAACTCAACACAAGAGCAATCTGCGGCAATGTCAACAGCAACAGCAACGGCAACAGCAACAATATGTAGTATAGTAACTATGTGCATATAGATTTTTGCATATTAACTTATTCACATACATATTTTTTTTGTGATTGCTCGCAAATTCTCGTATCAATTCACTTAAAAATCCATCAGCAGCAGTAGCAAAGGGAAAGCCGCTTCTTTTGTTCAGTTTTTTGTCTCACAGTTTTTAACTGTGCAATATTCCATTTATCGACCTGACGCGAAGTCCTTTTGCCCATATCGTCCTGTAATTTAATTCTTTTACAGTGACCCAAAAGCCACAGCAAACGGCCGCAACTGATGTCGATGTCGATGTCGTTGTCGTTGTCCATGTCGATGTTGAATGTTGCTGCCTGGCTGCTGCTGCTGTTGCAACTGTGTGGCAGCAACAGTGTCAGCAGCAAACGATGACGACGTTCAGCTAAGTGAAGCGGACTCTGCCACCCATACACACACACACACACACACACACATACATATGGAAACAGAGTGAATGGCGGCTCGTTTGGTGGTTGGTTGCCGCCGCCTGCCTCACATGACTGCAATTTTTTTGGACGGCGCGCTTCAATAATTCTGTTTGCTGTCGCACACACACAGACACAGACACACACACACTTACTCCCACACAGACAGAGGCAACCACAGAGAGCAATACGTGTGCAGCTAGCATATTTCGAGTGGCTTTTGTGGCATTGACGTCGACTGTTTGCAAAAGACAAAAATGCCAGCAAACTGCAGTCCAAGGCGACAGCAACAACACAACACAAAACAACAACAACTGCAACAACAACAACAATGTGTTGCTGAAAAATTACAATGCAATTGTTTGCCATTGGCACCCAGTAAAAAGACGACGGCAAAGTCTGCGAAGCCAAAAGTCGACCAGAACCGGAACCGGATCCGGGACCACATAGAGCAGACATTGGCCAGGCCAACACACACACACACACACACACACAGACGCAAGCACACATACATACATAGAGAGCGGGGGTCAACGGGGTCATTATCGATTTAAAGTGCTGCCACTTTTATTATCAACTAATTGAAACTGTATTCCACTCACTCAAAGTGTTGCCTCGTTAGTGATCGACTGGCACAACTACAACTACAACTACAACTACATCTACAACTACACATAACTGCTTTATGGCGACTCAACTCGACCCGAGACGCCCCTTTTAACTTGACTGCCATAAATTACGAACGATTTCGTTTGTGTTGAGCAACCTTGTTCGAGAATGAAACACATAGAACGTGAACTATCATTTAGCTTATTGCAGAAATCACTTTACACAAATAATTGCATTTAAGCCATATTTATTCATTAGTTAGTTGTATGTAAATTGTTTAGCTGACTCCTATTAAAACCAAACTGATGTAAAATAATAAGGAAATAAGCAAAACATAGCCTTCGGTATATTTAAGTATTTTTGCGGTGTATTTTCACTTAAGAAAAAGTCCTTTATAAACAGGATATAACTTGATATATACTTTTTATGCATAGTATTTCATATAATGTTTTAAATGTATTAAGATGAAGTATCATAAGAGTAAATTTTTAGGGAAAATACTAATTTTTGTAATCATATTATTCCTTAGAAGTATACAAACATTTATAATTTATGTGATAATAACTACTATTATTTATATATGTATTTGTCGAACTGTTATAATTATATTATATTATTAACAATTTAATCTTGTTTTGAACTTATTCAAATTCTTCATCAGAGTAAAGCATTCATACTTTGGTCATATTTTAAGTTGAAGTCGAAGTTATCTAAGAATTATTTTTGCATGACAAATAAAAAACGCCTAATTTAATCAGATGTTAGTTGCGTTGGCTGATAATCCGTTATATTTTTTTCACTCTATTGTATATTTTAAATCTTGTACAATATGGATATACTAAATATAGCCTTTGGTATATTTTTGTTTATTTTTGTAGTACATTTTGGTATAATGTTTTGGTAACATTTTATTAAAAACTTGTTTCTAACTTATTTATTTTGAATTTATTGAACTTCTTTATGTCTTTACTTTCATAAAGAAGTTCAATAAATTCAAGGAATATTTATATTCACATATGTATGTATAACTACATTCTTATGCAAGAATATAATGGAATATAAATAAATGTAAGCCACATACAAAAGAATTCAAGAAAGTTGACAGCCTCATTGAAATGATATTCCAAAGAATTGAAATTTATTTATTTATATTTTTCTTACAGCATCTTAAAAAAAGAGTTATATTATTTGAATATTTGTTTATACAAACCATAAATAACATTCAATGGACTTATTTGAATAGCTTTTAATGCATTTTTCATGCGTGCTTTATGCTTGATTTAGCAATTATTTTAAGCAGATTCTTTTGTGCCTCAACTCATCACTTAACTAATTTGTGTTTTCATCAGATTGTGTGCGTGTAAATGTGTGTGTGTGTGTTCGTGTCACGACACGTGTCCAACTCCACTTTGCACGCAGTTACTTAAAAATGCGTGTGTGTGTGTGTGTGTGTGCCATTTTTTCACACACATTTTCAGACACGCACTCAATGTGCATATTTAAGCACATGAGCCGCAACAATTGTGAGTTTGCATGTGTGTGTGCGTGTGTGTGTGTTACCCTGGCAACCCTAACCACTAGCGACCACCCTCCATTATCATCTGTTCTCCCCCTTTCCCTTTCCCTTCCCCATCCCGCCCGCTCTCCTTCTTTCTATCTCACCGCAGCTGCTTGGCAGCGGACCGAACAATGAAGCTTTTGTATGCGACATCGCGTTTGCCTTTTTGTTGCTGCCACACACACACACACACACTCACACTCATACACACACATATGGGCATTGTTTCGTATTGAACCAAGAAGCAAAGAGAAGCGAAGCTGCTGCTGCTGTTGCTTCTGTCTTGGCTCGGCGTTTTCATTTGCGCTTCAAATCTAAGAATAATAGCTGCCTTGATTACATTCACGCCGCTTTATGACAAACGAAAAAAACAAGGGATACAACAACAGCAACAACAACAACTACAACGTAAACAATGAAAATAGCAACAGCAACAATGAGATGTTGCACAGTGAAACAAACTCATCAAATTAAATTGGCGGCGCACAAATTTGTGGCAAAAATAAAGCATAAAATTGTGCATAATAAATCACAAATTTGTATAAACTTTACTGCTCTTCATTATTAATAATATCGTCTGCATTTTAAGTTAGATTATCATACGAAATGATTTCTATGACTATGAAACTTAAGGCAGAAAATTATATAAATATTAATAATAACTTGAAACATTTGTAGGCAGACAATCTGGTATATTTTGATCACTTTCTTATATAGTAGTTCAACGATATACCAAATATGACCTTGGTATACTTCAGTATTTTTTCAGTATTATTATTTGGTATATTTTAGGCTTATTACCGCACTGTTTTGTTTAGTACTTCAACGACATACCAAATATGTCCTTCGATATATTTCAGTATTTTTGCGACTCAATATTTGGTATATTTTAAGAATATTACCACATTGTTTTGCTTTTATTCAAAATCGATAGCTGTAGTTCAATAGTTATAATAGCTTGAAACTTTTGTAAGCTGACAATCTGTAATATTTTGACCACTATTGTATATTTCTATATGTAATACTTCAACGATATATCAAATATGGCCTTCGGAATAATTCAGTATTTTTGTGGTATATTTCTGGTGTATTTTAAGAATAGTACCACATTGTTTTCGCTTGCGGGTAATTCATTTCATTTCAATTTTCCCACTGCCTTTGCACCACTGTGCAATGTATGGCAGCGAAAATGAAAAGAAATGAAATTAAGTGGCATGTTATTCTTTGTGTGTGTGT
Organism: Drosophila albomicans; assembly: GCF_009650485.2. Lineage (NCBI taxonomy): Eukaryota > Metazoa > Arthropoda > Insecta > Diptera > Drosophilidae > Drosophila > Drosophila albomicans. Next base: position 3,939,223 of record NC_047627.2, on the reverse strand, counting down.
AGGTGGCCGGAACGTGGCAAGTGGCAAGCGGCATGGGACATGTAGCATACAACACAGCTCCAGCCATCAGGCATCAAGTTAAGCCCACTGTTAAGGCCTGTTAAACATTTCAAGTGTTAATTGTGTGCGAACAACAGCAACAACAACAACAGCTGACAGACAGAGAGACAGACGGAGAGACAGGCGAACAGACAGCCAAGACAGCTATCCAATTTGTGGTAGAGAGGTGGAGGAGGGGAGGAGAGGGGCAGTCGCTGTGATTTGTACAAGACTCACTTGCCACATGACTTGCAAGTCGATCGCCTCTTGAATGCAATGAGCGTTAAGTGCAGTTGAGCCTGGACGCTGGATCAAAGGACGACGAAGCACACACAAGCTGAATTGGAATTCAATTATGCAGCAGCAAGCGTGGGGCAACAAAAGGCAACAATAGTCATACAAAAAGGCAGCAGCGTTGGAAATTTTAATAATTTCTTATGGTTACTTCCGCCTGCCACTGCTGCCACATGCCACGCTGCCACTTGCCACTGCTGCTCCCAATGGCAAATCAATTTGCGCTTTACATAAAAATCAACAAAAGACTTCGTCAACTCATGAGTGTGAATGTGTTTGTGTGTGGGTGAAAAGCTCTTCGAAAATCACAGCACATAACCCATTAACCCCACGTTGCCCAACTACTTACAATATAGTATGCATAGGTTGTACTCGGTGGTGAAGGAAGAGGAGGAGGTGGAGAAGTAATGGAAATGTAGCAAGCGGCAACAAAAGGCGATTTTCATACAATATTCTTTGGCTGTCGTTGTCATCATCATCGTCGTCGTCGTCGTCGTCGTCGTTGTTGCTGCTGCTGTCGCATTTACATAATGAATTCATATGTTTAATAAAATCTACACGTGAACATGAATATATATACGCCGAACACACACTCACACACTCACTTGCATACACGAAAGGACAACGGAATCTCGAATCTGAATCGCTTCAAAAAAAAGAGAGAAAAGGAAAGAAAATAAATGGAGCAAGTGGAAAGTGTTTGTGACGCTTTGTCTCCTTTCTCCCCCCTTTTTGCCATTTTTTTAACATTCTCTTGCATCATTTCAATAGTTTGGCTGATGACAATGATGCTGCTGATGACTGCACAGCTATGTTATATACTTTATATACAAGTGATAAAAGTGTTTGACAGGTGTGCGCGTTTGAGGGGCGCGTCCTTGTTTTGTTGGCTTAAATTAAAATCATATTATGTTTGCATATATTAGCGCACAAAGTGCTTTAGCATGTTATCAATAAGTGCAGCACATCAAAAGAGCACATATTATCATCAAATGTGCATTACACATGTTTCAAGCGCAAATTGAAATTGTTTGTACATTGTTTTTTTTTCTGAGTTTCAAAATAAATCATTTTTGCGATATTAAGTAAATTTAGTGTAGGAAATTGGAATTGTGTATAACAAACATTTGTTTCTTTGATTAGTTTTTTTTAAATTGAAATTTTTACCATCTTTATCTTTACGTATTAAATTGAAATTGTGGTTTATAAGCCATTTTGTTAAATTTAACATGGAGAAAAAATACAATCCAATGGGTTCTACACGCAAATCAATGCAGTATTGATTTTAAAATATACTAAATTAATGTACCGAAAAAACACAAATATGCACTGAAGGCTATATTTGGTATAACGAATATATATTAAAATATACCACATGAAAAAATATACCAGATTGTTAGATATACTACATTTGGTATATAGATAAACTATCACATTAAAAAAATACCAAAGTATAAAAACATACCAGATTGTCAGATACACTAGTATATACTGAAGTCTACATTTGATATACGTCATACTAACACTTTAAAAATATACCACAGTGTACAAAATATACAGATTATCAGATATTCTAATATATACCGAAGGCTATATTTAGTATATCGATATACTAACACTTTAGTGTAAAATATTTACCAGGTTTCCAAATAAAATTGATATAATAATCTTGCTTAATTTGTTGAACTTTCTTTCACAAATTGCCACGATAAACACACATTTTCTATATTATATTCTAAATTATACCACATGAAAAAAATATACCAGAATGTCAGATATACTACATTTGATATATAGATAAATTATCACATTAAAAAATATCAAAGTATAAAAACATACCAGATTGTCAGATACACTAGTATATACTGAAAGTTACATTTGGTATATCGATATACTAACACTTTAAAAATATACCTCAGTGTACAAAATATACAGATTATCAGATATACTTATATATACCGAAGGCTATATTTAGTATATCGATATACTAACACTTTAGTGTAAAATATTTACCAGGTTTTCAAATAAAATTGATATAATAATCTTGCTTAATTTGTTGAACTTTCTTAAGTTTACCACCTGCGCACAAATTGCCACGATAAACACACATTTTCTATTGGACTGCATAGTCTAAACAAAGTCTCATAATTCACTTGCTGCTTTTTGCCAAATTATCGATATTTAACAGAAGTGAGAGAGGGAAAGAGAGAGTGGGAAAGTTGCAAAAGCCAAATAAATTTTTGCGCATTAACCGAGCAAAAGTTTTTCACAAATTTTCCACCACAAAACTGTCGAGAGGAAAAAGTTTAAATGACCCAATCTCTAAAAATACACGACAAGTGTGGGAATGCGGATGCCAAAGAAGAAGTAGAAATAGAAGTAGAAGTAGCCGTAGCCGTAGAAGGAGGAACAAGGGAAATGATAACAAAAACAGTGCAATTGTACATGAAAAGCCAAAAGCTATGTGTTGCCATGTGAATACTTATTTTGGCTACTGTGGTCAAAGAGACAGAGACAGAGAGATGGGTTGGGATGGTCTCCTGTTTTGAAGCTTGTTGTGCCGAAGCTATTTGGAAACTCGGTCAAGTTGTTGCCAAGCACACACACACACAATACCATCCAATTGCCAATTGTGATAAATTGTACTTTTAAGCAATTTAAACCCAAAAAAAAAAAAAAAAACACTTTGAAAGAGAAAGAGAGAGCGAGCGGAAGAAGAACGAAGCGAGCCCTCATCAAAGTCAGTGTCAAGATACCAAAAAGGTTGACTCTCAAAATTCTCTGAACTGCCGGCTAAGCAATACCCTGTAGAGAGTTAAATGGATGGGGGTATTATTCATAAAATGAAAGTCATAAACTATGAATAAGCTGTTAACTTTGATAAAGGACTAGCTGTCAATATATTTGTTTTTTTTTTTCATTTTGTGCATACATATTTTTACATTTCATATTTAAGTTGTATTAAATTTGAAATATTTTTTGTATGTTGTCAATACAATTGAAATTTCTATAGTTTAAGTTGTAGTGAATTTTGTTCTTTAATATTTTTGGTATTAAAACAATCTGGTATGTTTAGTACTCTATAGTATATTTTGAATATACCAAATATAGGCTTTGGTAAATTTGTCGCCAATTCTATATGAGTCTGGATTCTTAGAAATTTATAGCTACAGAGCATTTCTCCAGCCAGCAAACTCATCGCTTTTCAGATTTTGGATTTCGGGTATGTAAAACTACTTTACTAATAATGCCTCAATTGTGTAGCATTTTGAGGGCTGGGCTCGTCGGCTCGCCGGCTTATTGCATAGGGTCTCATCTCATCTCTCTTTCTGCTGATATTTCTGAGGGGTTGCTGCTCGTAGGTGATTTCGGGTTTCGGTCTCCGTTTCAGTAGCTTTTACATCCATTCTTTTTTTTTTTTTCTGTTGTCGGTTTTGTTGGCTCCACATATGTATACAAAATATACAGATGTATGTATGTATGTTTGGCATTACCCTAGTTAAGCGTACGCAACGCGTCGTCCAAAAGCATTTTTCCCATTTGGTTCCTGCTGCTGCCTTTTTTTGTTTTTTGTTTTGTTTTTGTTGCGTTTGGTCTTGTTGTTTTTGGTATCTTGAGTATTAATCCTAATTGAAGGGAAATCCCTTGATGGACACGCACATCCAGTGAGAAGGGGGTGAGAGAGAAAGAGAGTTGGAGCGGTTAAGCGGTAACCCTTTTCTTTTTCTATTCTATTCGTATGTTTCTCTTTTTTTCTTACTTTTTTCGTTTTTGTTCCTACTCTGGGACTGCCCGAGTTCGTTAGTTTTGCTATTTTATGACGCTTTGTGTTTTCTTTTCTATTTTTATTCCTTCGTTTGCTCTCGTCTCGCCTTTTTCTATTTTTTTTTTTAAGCTATTTCAGAGAAGTAGCGCTTAAGGAAATCTGCTGTGAAAGGTTGTCCCACATGTGAGTGAGTCTCCGAGTGTATGAGTATGTGTGTGTGTGCGTGTGTGTGTTGCAAGGATTGCCAACATGTGGCGCAAGATAAATGCGAGGCGTCTCAAAATTAGCTGCGTCTATCAGTTAGTCTCACGCAACCTTCTCCTCTCATCTGGTCTGGCAGCTTTGCTCATAGATTTACACGATATTGCGAAATGAAAATTGTTGGCAGCAGCAATTTTAAAGCTTTAAAGCTAATATATTGAGCGACAAAGACTATAAAAAGTGTTATTTATAAGTTAGTTATGTTTTCAAACTATATAAAAAGGAACACTAATTAAAAGTGTTCGACTTCAGTAAAAGCAAAGTGGAATTATCCTTTAATATACCCATGATATGACTAGAATTTATTCAATAGCTATATGCAGTATAGCAATATAGTAAAATAGGTAAAATATACCATAAAATGCAAAAGTATACCCAATTCTTATAAAGTGTAAAAGGATTCTCAATAGCAACCAGCTAGGCACAATATTAAGCTGACTGCTATAACACTCACAAGTGTGATTAAAACAAACATCATATTGTTAGCTGACAGATAAATGACTGCATGCTGACAATAGTACAGTAATATACTATTAATATGTAAAATATACCACAAAGCTAATAATTATATCTTAGTGTAAAAGGATTTTCAATAGCAACCAACTAGGCACAATACTAAGCTGGCTTCTAAAACACTCACAAGTGTGAAAGAAGTTAATATCATATTGATTACTGGCTGATAAGCGACTGCATGTTGACAATCGTATAGTAATATACCATTAATATGTAAAAAATACCATAAAGTGCAAGAGTATACCAAATTCCTATAAAGTGTAAAAGGATTCTCAATAGCAACCACCTAGGCAAAATACTATGCTGACTGCTATAACACTCACAAGTGTGATCAAAACAAACATCATATTGATAGCTGACTGATAAATGACTGCATGCTGTGAATAGTATAGTAATATACTATTTTTATGTAAAATATACCATAAAGTTTAAAAGTATACCTTCGTGTAAAAGGATTTTCAATAATACCAAGCTAGGCACAATACTAAGCTGGCTGCTAGAACACTCACTAGTGTGCTAGAGACAAAGATCATATTGTTAGCTGCTTGATATAAGACTACATGCTGACAATAGCTCAACGCTACAACTAATGACACAGCTAATTAGAAGGAAAAGAAATGCATGGTATTTAAACCTTAGAATTGCAGAAAATGCCTTACTTATGTGGGCAGACAATAGCTCATTCATTGCTTGTAACGTGCAGAATATGAAAGCAAAAGTGAAAAGCCAAGTACAACAAAACAAACACACACGCACACACACACACACACACACAATAAAGCTCACCTATCAGATACCCTAGTTAAAAATCGTATATTACTAAAGTACACCTTATGCATTCATTCTTTCTACACATCATCACCATCTACATATATCTATAATTTTCGTTATTTAATTAAAAGGCAGATGAATTATCGAAACTAAACTACTTGATATGTTTGCTTTGCAGGGTATAAAAAATGCGCAAATAGACATTTAATGATTCCCCATTGTCATTACATAAAGGTGGCTTATAAAAACATTATTTCACAATGGAGGTGTTGACGCTGTGTGTGTGTGTGTACGGGTGTGTGTGTGTGTGTGTAATGCGTGTATTGTATAACAGTTGCAGGTCATGCGGGCTGCTGCTGCTGCTCATTTGTTGGCTGCCACAGCTCCCAGAACGAAGGCATTTCATGGCGACTAACGAGCAACCTGGGCATAGCTAACTCAACCTTTCTCCCTCCCCCCGAAAAAAAGAGAGAGAAAAGAACAAACACCTCCTTTTACTTTAGCACACACAGAGAACGACACAGTAAGCAGTCAGGCAAGTAAACAGGGATTGCCTTCACATCGACCCCTCATGTGTACATGTAATTATGTTTAGGTGTGCATAATTTCTACCCGGGCATATTTCGGCTCGGGGTATACGACACATTAAATAATTGTCAGCTGCTGGTGTTGCGTAGCCAGCCATAAAAATGCCATTGATAAGGCCAATAAACAAAGGCAAACATTAACACACACACACACACACACACACTTAGATGGCACCCACAGAATTCTAAATTTTTATAAAACATCAAAGCGAATAAAATGGCGTTGATATTGCATTTGTCATAGAGCAGTTTTAACGGAGGGTGAATTTGTGTAGGAAGCCAAGATAATTGTGTTATAAGACAATATAACATAACATCAAAATAATCAATACATAAATACGATTAACTTTAGAATTGCATTTAAGTTTTGAGTTATTGAGCTTTTAGGTTATGTCGACTTTAGTTGCAGATTCATTTAAGCTGGTCACACTCAATGCAAACTCGTCCTTTCCATTCGAACTTAAACCAGCTTTTCTTTACAAGAAGTTCATCAATGTTCTCTGCTTTTATTTAAGAATCTTCTTCTACTTCTGTTCCTTTTCTATTTCAATTTTCTGCCTAAATATAAGTCTTCATACCAGAAAAGTAAAATTGCTCGTCGTCACTTGTTATCTGGTCTCTGGCTGCGACTCAATCAGACATTTTCAAAAGACGCTTAAGACTCCACTTGAATTGACTAATAAAATACAAACGAAAAAAGTATTTACTATAAGCTTAAACAAAAGCTGGTCACACTGTTCCTTAACTAACAAAAAGCCGCTGCAATCAGCTTACGCAGCTGGTCACACTGGCAACAAACTCAATAAGTATTAAAAATATGAGCGCGCTCTAGTTTATTTTTATTCTTTTTGCATTTTTGACTGGAGGCACTTGAAAAAAAAGTTTGCTTGGGTGATTCGGAGAATACTTTAAACTTGGCCTCAACTTGATAACAACTTTCGAATTGTTGTTGTCTGGCAAATTCGATTTAAGTTCGGTTTCCTTTCAGCTCGGGGTTCGTCTTGTGTGTGTTTTTTTTTCTCTTTCTTTCGAGGGGTTTGCTTTTTTTTTTGTTGGTTTTTGCCGTTTTGCCTTTGAGCTCGTCATTCGTTTATTGCGGCAAAGTTTCTTGTGCCCATTTCTTACGGTTGATCTAATTTGTGGGGCGCGCGCGTTTATGACAAACGTTCGGCAAATCGAAGCAAAACTTTGATTGTGTGTGCTTTGCTGCCACACACACACACAAACGTGGCTTAGAATGTTGCAGCAGGAAGGCGGCAGGATGGCAGCAGGAAGGAAGGTAGGCAAACAATGAAATGTCTGCATATTTTGGCACATTATTCAAATTGCCATTATGCACGCGTCTTGCCCAGGAAAGTATGCCAACAGCCAAATTGCAATGGCAAATGGCGAATAGCGAATGGTAATAGCAACAGCCGCATTCCGTACTTGCAACAGAACCGTTTCCCGCTGTCCGCTGTCCGCAAATGTCCTGCTGTTGTCCTGGCCGTGGCTTTGCGGCACATTATAGCGGCCACATATGCAATGCAGCAGCAGCAGCGGTGGCACCACCATCGATATACCGACCGACATCAAGGGCGGCCGCGGCAATGCGACACAACACACACACCGTGCAACAACAACAACAGCAACAACAACAACAACACAAAGGTGTGTGTGCAACGCTTTTCGTTTCGTTTCGCTTTTCGTTTAGTTTCGCATCGTTGCCATTGTTGCCACACACACGTGGAGTGTGTCGAGTTCATTATCGCTAATAAAATGCAACCGGCCAAAAAGCCCCAACTATGTCATGCCTCCCCTTAAACTTGTGTGTGTGTGTGTGCGAAGATAACCTCAAAAACCGTTAGGCTGCGTGCGTAGGGTTGCCAGGTTGCCAGGTTTGCGCCATCACTCATTAGGTTCGTTCGTTTGCTCGCTGCGGTGCATTACAAATTTAAATTGTATGCATGCCACAAACACGAACAAAAAAAATACTATACTTTACAAAAAATACTATATATAGTAGTTTTTATAGTATTTGCATACACAAAATAAAAGAATCAACTTGTCGCATATTATTTATGGGTCGCTTTTTCCTGCACAACGCAATGCGACGCAAGGCTTAAAAATGTTAAGCCCACAAAAAGCGTTTCAACCTTTGTTTTTTTCTCCATTTACTTCGCTCAAGATTTATGACTACGGTCAGTGGATAGGCCAGCGACAAGCACTGACTGGACAGACAGACTGAAGAACAGACAGACAACTTGATTGCCTCCAACTAAATACTGACTTTGATTAGAATTTCGAATGTAATTCGCAAAGCTGCAAATAATTTTACATATCGATTCGATGAGCTCTAAAAATGAAAACATGAAACAGCAGTTTTCTACAAAAAGTAAAATAAATTATATTGTATTTTGCAGTCTTGTAAATTGCTTGTCATCATTGACTAGTGCTTTAAATGAAGTATTTCCATTGCATTTGCTCTCAACATGATATGAGACACAATTTGAATAAAAATATTTTAATTCATTTAACACTTTACCAAAAAAAAAAGGATTGTTGACAAGAAATTTAAACATAACAACCTTAAGATAAGATATACATAGTATATCCATATACCAAATATTAACTTCGGTATATTTTTGTAATTTGTAGTACGCGATTTTGGTATATTTTTGGAATAATACTGCACTGTTTTGCTAGAAATATCGAATCCAATACTTTTAGGCTGAATTTAAAGCAATGTGATGGAATTTAATTATAACACAGTTGTTATTGGTGCATTAAAACTATATAAAGGAATTGCATTGCCTGTAGCGTCGGGCACAGAACTTAAAACTCTAACTTCAAAAAAGTTTGCATCAAAGTATCGATACTTATTGACAGTGTGACCAGATAAACACTATTAGAGTTGCCAGATGCATATCCAACACAATGAAATCACTTAAGAAATCCATTAAATAAATCCCAATTTTGCTAATGCAATAAGTACTTCAAGTTATATAAAAAGAAAACAAGTAAGAAAGCTACAGTCGAGTGTGGTCGACTGTGAGATACCCGCTACCCATTTTGAATAAAAGCAAAATATTGCGATATTTTTCAAAATATACTTAAAATATACTGAATTGTTTATTTATGAATTTTGAATATAAGCAAAATATTGCGATATTTTTGAAAATATTCTAAAAATATACTGAATTGTTTATTTGGTATATTTATATGGTAATACACTCAGTATATACTAAAGAGTGCAAAACATACCAGATTGTCAGCCAAAGCAACTAAGACCCTTTGTAAGTAGGCCTATTTGCCCATAAAAAAGTATTTCTTTAATAACTTCCACAATTTTCATCCCAACCAAATTTTCAGATATCACGAAGACTATAGTCATTAATATATATGCCAAAATTCACAGTTCTAGCTTTAAAATTACGATTGTTATTCGATTTTTGTCAATTTGCGGGGGCGGAAGTAGGCGTGGCAAAAATTTGAAACAAACTTGATCTGCGTATAAACATAACAAATGCTGCCGAAAAAAAATTATAGCTTTATCTCTTACAGTCTCTGAGATCTAGGTGTTCATACGGACAGACGGACAGACAGACAGACGGACATGGCTCGGCTGCTGACGCTGATCAAGAATACATATATTCTTTATGTGGTCGGAGATGCCTCCTTCTATCTGTTACATACATTTCTTGCTGGCACAAAGTTATAATACCCTTCTACCCTATGAGAATTGATCTATTGCCGACTTATCACTTGAGGAATTGATAGTCAGAATAGCGAGAGGAATTGTGAAATCGATTTGTTGCTTCGTTGCATTTAATTGCAAGTCGAACTACGTTCGTTTTTTGTTAGAGATTAGCTTACCTTGCGCAGCATATCGTCGAGTGAGTCGACGTCGAGTCCGGCGTAGTTGTTGTTGAATTGACTGGAGCAATTGGACGAAGTGCTCGTGTATCGCTTGCGTCGGCCGAGAGCAGGTGAATTGACCAGTGAGCTGGGGCCACTGGAGCTCACATAGCCCAACTGGGCGGCGGCCATCAAAGGGTACAGCGAATGATGCGCCGGCAAGTGTGGCACATGCCCCATGGCTGTCACATGATGATGCGACGAGGCGGCGGCGGAGCAACAAACGGCTAAGCAAGCGGCATTTGGCGGCGTTGAAGGTGCCGAAAGTTGCTGTTGCTGCTGCTGTTGCTGCTGCTGTTGTTGTTGTTGCTGTTGGTGCCGCACTGTGGCAAGCGGCGAAGGCGGCGCTGTGTGATGCAACTGCAGCGCATGATGATGATGGTGATGCGGCGCATGGACGCCATGATGCAAATGATGATGATGCAAATAGCTCGCCTTTGCCGGCGAACTGTTGCTCGACGAACTGTTCGAGGTGCCAGCGGTCACTGTTGAGTCTCCTGTTGCTGTTGCTGCTGCCCCGGCTGGAGTCAACGTTGTCGTTGCACTGCCACTTGCAACAGCGGTTGCCACATTTAGCTCGGCTGCCGTCGTGGCGCTGGCATCGTGCGACATTTGGCTGTGTGACGAGTGACGATGATGTTGCATGTCCACTTTTGTTGCTGTTGTTGTTGCTCCCGTTGTTGTGGCATCCACCAGCATCAGCGTTGTGCCTGCCGCATCCATGCCCAAAAGCAAGCTTATTTCGTTTTCTTGTATTTATAATTTATATATTTGATTGTATTTGTTTATTTGTTACTTGTGACGCTGCATTTTTATTTGTTTTTTCTTTTTTTTTTTGTTTGGCTTAAACACTCAAGTGTGGCAGCTGCGAAAAACGAGAATTGTTGCATTGAAAGTGTGCAAAATTTATGTTGCATGCATTTAGGCGTCGCCCACTTGATTAATGACTCCCCGGGGAGTCTGCAGCGTTAACCACAAAATGCGTTGCAATGGAAACGGCAACTGCAACTGCAACTGCAACTGATTGTTGTCATTTGACATTTGATGGGCGCAAATCGAATCGAAATGACAAGCGCCATAAAGCAGACAGCAGACAGGAGACAGAAGCATAAATTAATGCAATGCGATTGGCATTTGCATTCGCTAAATAAATAAATGAATGCACACAAACTCATCATAATAAATGAATGCGAAATAAACACGCACACAGCACTGCAAAATACCCTAATTCAATCAAATCTGCATTTACAGGGTATCAAAGCAAATTGCTGTTAATGAATGTGCTTCACGTATCAGATGCACAGATTAATTAGATTCGCTCTAATTGCACTTGATACAAGGCAATGGCGTCATTTGATTTCTATTCATGGCAATGAACAACAATAAACAATAATTAGAGACAATGAAATAACTAAAATGCACTTTGAACCACACAACTCAAATAATGGAAATAAAGCGCATTCATTTGCATTTTGTAAGCGAAAGCCGAAAAAATTGACAGAGAAAGTGAATTGAAAGCCACAAAATATTCAACTAAATAAGGACTAATAATAAACATTGCTTATATGTTGAATATATGCAGAATAATACCAAATAAATATCAATTTCTGTACATTGAAAATGAGCTCAATAAATTTTGTATAAATTATGCAGCTGCCACAAAACTAATGAGCATAATAATTAAAGCTAATTATACATGAGTTTTTGTTAATATTTTATCAGTTGCTTCAACTGTTTTTTTTTTTTTAATTGAATGCAATGATTTTGTATTGAAAGAAGAAAATCAAATGAATATCACAAAATTTGAATTTACTGCAAATCGATTTTAACTACTGCAATCATATTAATAAAAACGAATGTGCTCTGAATTTAATAAAAATAAACAACAAATAATTTATAAGAAAATTAATAATTTTACGCATTTTAGTATGCAAAGTGCATCCAATAAATGGTTGATGAATTATATTATAAAATATGATATATAATTAGTCAATTAGTCAAATGTGAAAAATTAATTTAATATATGTACATAAGCGAATTTAAATTAAAAGAAATGAATAAAGCAATTTTCAATTTAGGCTTTTTTTGTTTGCAACGAAGCATATAAGTGATAAATTACATCAAATAAATAAAGTATATTAATTAAAATCGATTAGTTAACAGTAGAAAATTTATGAATTTCTATTACTTGCAGCAACTAGCTTTTAAAATTAAATAAAATTAATTGGAATTATGAAAATATTATTTGGCAGAAACCCAAAATAAATGTTGTACAACTAGTTGTATAACATTTGTTTAGAATTGCCTTCAAAGGTAATAGGTAAATAAAATAAATAACTCCATTAAAATAAATAATAAAAATTATATAATCATTTTGTGGTATCTATTATTATTATATTGAAACGAATGCAATTCCGAATTGCAATGAAATGAGCTAGATTAAATGGCCTTTAGGCTAAGGCATATTAATATATATTATTTGTGCAAATTATTGTAAATCTTTCATAGAAAATTGTCGCAAGATCTCTTAGATAAATTAGTGTAAAAAAAAATTAAATACAAATTGATGAAAATTCATTTCTATTACACAATGATTTAAATAAATATTATTTGTAAGCCTCATATAATAAATGCTGTACAACAAGTTGTATAACTTAAGTTGATAATTATCTTAAAATCTTGTAGATAAATCAAATAGATAGAACTCAAAATTAAATGATGATATTTCTGGCTTATATAATTTGTATTGTGAAACTTTCCACAAAAAATTGCCGCAATATCTCGTAGATAAATAAATAAATATAAATCTCGTAGATAAATAAAGAACATAAATAAGAATGAATATATTCTATCAATTGTTCTATTTAATTATTATAAATAAATGTTATGCAACTAGTCGCAAAACTTTCATTTTAAATATTTTTATGGATAAATAACACAATGATAAATAATAATAGAAACACGAAGTTTCATCGCACTAACTTGTTTTTTAAATAAAATAAAACTGAATAACTCTTATTTAAAATGTTCTTCTAGACAGCAAAATTCAGAAGAAACTCAAAGCTCAAGTTGCTGATTATCAATGGCAATGCGCAATTAATTGGCTGGCAAATGAATCGATTGAGTTTTGCTAATCAAAAAAGTCGCAATAGTCGCTTGATTGTTGTTATGGTTGCTGCCGCGTTGGCTGTTGATGTTGCTGCTGATGCTGCCGTAGTTTACTATGCTGCTACCACACACACGCTTGAGTAGAGAAGATGCATGGCAACATTTACAACAAAGAGCAATCAATCTTAGAGCATAAATAACTCAATTTCCAGCATTAGCTATTGACTAAATGCGCTGCTTCTGCTGCTTGCTGCTGCCTGGCATCAATAAATAAGCGCTAAGAGAGAGTTAGAGAGAGAGAGAGAAAGATTGGACACTGGACACTGTCTGAATATGCTGGAAAAATGCTGCGGCATTCGAGCCAATTAGTGATTGGCAACTTCTCTTTTTAAAGTGTAAAAAACTAGTGAGGAGTGAAGAGTAAAGAGTGAGGAGGTAGTTTATCGAGATCTAATTTCAAGTGGCAGTCGAGAGACGACGACGACGACGAGTCGAGTGTAATTCGACACAGCAGCAGCTGGAGATGGAGATGGAGATGGAGGCGGCACCAAAGTGCCAGGCGACATATTTGGCAGCAGGCAGCAGGACATGTCTGCATTGTTGTTGTTGTTCAAGTTTTGTATCGTCCATTTAACAATGTGTGCCACAAAGCACGATGATGATACACAAACACACACACTCACACACAGACGAAGAGGTGCTTAACATACGAGCAGAAGAAGCAGCAGCAGCCAGACATTGCTGTTGTTGCTGCTGCTGCTGTTCTTGTAAGGACAAGCCGTTTTGGAATCTATATGGCCAGGCCATAATTCACCAGAGATAATATACATATGTCTGGCTGGCTGGAGCCTGGACTTTATGCAATTGCTCTGCACGCACAGCAACAGACACGACAGACAGTTGGGCATATTAATGACACGCTGCCTGAGTTGCAGTTGGCTTAAAGTTAGCCAGCTTAAAGTTGCGCGTTGCATTGACTTTTCAGCAAAATACAACAACAACAGCAAAATAAAAATGAAAACAGTATGCTGTGCCTTCCGCTGCTCATCAAATATTTATGACCACACACACAGGCATACGCATATTTTTCTTTTGGAAATACATCAAATATGCTCGTGTATTTGCTTGGCTGCGCCAAAAATTATGCTACAAAAAAAAAACACAAACGAAAACAAACAAAAAACGAAGCAAAACTGAAAACAAACGCAACGCAAAATGAAAAGCAAACAAAACTGGAAACTCGAAACACAAGCACATAAATATATATATATATCGAATGTATATATGTATATGTGTAGAAATATTTGCGAAGAAATCGCGTTTGGCGGGAGGCTTCATTCTGTCTGCCATTTGTTTTGGAGCTCTCAATTTGGCCGTCAGCAACAATTGCTTATTGCAATCTAGATTGGCTATAAATACTCGTTATGCACGTACTTTAATTATGCATTTGGCTTTATTGTAAATTGATAAATATATTGCACACACACACACACACACACGCACTTGCAAAAAAATATATAGATTTCTTTATATTAAATCAATGATAAATAAATCGAATTAAAGTCGACTTTTCACTTTTTTGTTGTCGCGCATTCAGTTTCAGTTTCTGTTTTTATATTAAATTTGTGAGTTTGGTTTTTTTTGGTTGCTCCAAATTCGACAAGTTTCACATTTCACGTTTCACACATTTCGCATTTCGTATTTCGTATTTCGCACAATTCGCGCACGACATGCAAAAAGAACCGGGCTAATGGCCAACGAGCGAGCGAGTTGCCGTCGAGAGCACGCAACGCGTTACACAGCCAAACACAAACTGATTGCCGTGTGCCGTGCCATGGTTGTGATTTACCGACAACCGACAACCAACAACCGACAACACAGCAGCAGCAGCAGCAAGCGAAGTCCACAGTTGTGTGTACCGTCGTAGTCACACACACACAACAAGGAAACACACACACACATGCACACTCTCATGGCTCCACTCACTTGTTTGTGAGCCAGCACAGCTGTGCATTGTGCGCATGTGTGTGTGTGTGTGAGTGTGTTGAAAGAGCATCAGCCTCACATCGTATTTGTGGTGAGTGAAATTTCCCTATTTTCTACTTTCAGCTGAGATAATACACGGAATACGAAATACAGGTTGTCAAGTCCTTTTATCAAATGTGAGACTAAGGCTTTATACTCTGCGTTATTATCAGCTATCTACCGTTTATTTCAACATACGAAAGCGACACCACTTACAATGATAAACACATAAACTGAAACAATTTTAAAATATGTTAAGGATTTTCTTATAGCTCTGGATTAGCATTATTCGTATATTTAAGATTGATTTTAAGAACTTTTCTGTTTTACGATAAAATGTAAGAATTCTTTTATTTTTGCAGTTATCTAAAATAATTCTTAGCTCAATGAAAGTGCTAATCAAGAGCCATAATATTCATCTTTACTCAAAATAAAAAATGTTTTGATATATATTTTTTTTCGGAAGCGACATTTACGCCAAAGAATTATCCATATCTAATATTCTAATAATTAAATGTAAAAATTAATTTTAAATTTTTCTAACGCTTTCTATTTGTTACCAAATTTTAAATAAATTAAACAACAAAGTGTACATTTTAAAAATGATATTTCTTTTTTTTTTATTAAAATTTAATTAACCCGTTAAACCGAACATAACAAATTCATAACTGAGAATCCATTATTAAACACTTTTTGAAGCATTTCAATAAATTTTATTCAATTAATAATAAATTCAAAATGAAATACTGTTTATTTATTTATTTATAAAAGTAGACAAAAATTTATAAAAAAATCTTAGCCTACTAGGAGAAGAGCCATGACATGAAATATACTGTAAAATATCTCATTTAATTGTTATTTGGTTTTTATGTTTGCAAGTTCCGGCTTGCTAAATTTTTGTCTATTATTTATTTTGAAGCAGTGAAAATGAATGAACAACAATAACATTATAGTGCACTGCCTATTAGCAACATATTTTTTAAATAAATATGGTAAAACTAACCTTTGACAAGTAAAAACAAACAAGTGTGCTTGATTGTGAGATACCCGTTACTTATTTTCAATAAAAACATATTCCAAAAATATACCGAAAAATACGAAAATGTACCGTAGGCTATATTTGGTATATCGATTGATTCAAAATATACCAGATTATCAGCTAAATCAACTAAGACCCGATTACTACGGGAGTTTTTTTTTTTTTGGCGTTTAAAAGTATTTCTTAAATAACTTATGTATAACATAAACATAAATAAGAATTTTTTTCCCCTCGCAACCAAATTTTTAAGAATCATAAGAAATATTTATCAATGACTGCATCATTAAAATTTAAGCTAATGTCACACAATTTCGAATATTGTCAAGTAGAAAGAAAATATAATTGATAATACATAGGGAAATTTAGTTATTAAGTCTTTGAAAAAGCACAGTAAGAATTAAAAGTTTAAGACTTAATAAACAGTATTATACTGTGTGTAAATATTCATCTGTTAAAAATAGAATAAGAACAATTCATCAACAAAGCGATGCCGTAAGCGAGAACAGCTCACCAAACAGCTGCTTGAAGCAGCGAGCAGCGAAACTGTGGAATTTCCCTTCAAAATATTTCCCATTGAACTCAAGAGCAAAAAGGATATTTTGAGTACTTTATTCGTTGGCGTGGTGAAACAGCGAAGCAGCAGCAACAAGAGAGGCGAAGAGCGAAACGAGTAAATTGAGCTTCGTGTTTTCGGCTTGCCTGCTGATTTTGAAAGCCCCTTCCATTTCTCCTTCCCCACACACACGGACACAAGAGCGTGTTGAGAGGGTATGCGTGTAGCATACTTTCGTGCGCTGATTGTGTGTGTGTGTGTTTTTGCTCGCATTAAAGCCAAATTTAGTTAGCCTTAAAGACGCGGCAAACGCAACGCAACGCGGCCACATTTGTTGTTTTGGCCGCCTGCGAATTTTAATGACTTTTGCTTGGCAGTTCGACCTGTTTTTCGCGCTCTCTGCCAAAAACATGTTTGCATTTGAATTTTAAATTAAACGCGCGGCGCAAGCACTAAGCTGAAGCTGAGAATGACAGGATGTGGACACGACGGTTGAGCATGTGAAATTGGCCAGCTTAAGCGAGCCGATTTCTATATTGATTTTGTAGCTGACCTTTTTTTTTTTGTTTTGCTCGACTGCTGCTTTTTGGCCAATTATCGTGTGTGTGACACAATGCGAGAATGGATTTAAGTCATGTCAATGCGGCGGCCAGTTTAATTGTGCCTCCAAATCCGCACCTGATTCTAGGCCGAGCTGTCAACAGCCAGGCATTAGATGCCACACACACACACATTCCACAGCTGTTTCCACAGCCTGGCAGGTGGCAAGTCCCATGCTGACAAAAAAAAAAAAACAAGAAAACGTGTAAGAAAGCTACTGTCGAGAGTGCTCGACTATGAGATACCCGCTACCGATTTTGAATAGAAGTATAAACAATGCGGTATTCATAATATACATACATATATGCCGATGGCCATATTTGGTATATATACTTACTTTATTCTTAAAATATACCAAATTCATATACCGAAAATATACTGAAGTATACCTACGGCTATATTTGGTATATTGGTATAGAACTGCATTCCAAAATAATGTCGTATTATTCTTAAAATGTACCGAATTATTACACAAAAATACTGAAATATACCGACGGATATACTTGGTATATTGGTATAGAACTGCATTCCAAAATAATGTCGTATTATTCTTAAAATGTACCGAATTATTATACAAAAAATACTGAAATATATAGAACTACATTCCAAAATAATTTTGTTTTATTCTTAAAATATACTGAATTATTATACCAAAAATACAGAAATATACCAAAGACTGTATTTGGTATATTGATAAAGTACTACATTCCAAAATAATTTTGTTTTATTCTTAAAATATACCGAATTATTATACAAAAATACAGAAATATACCAAAGACTGTATTTGGTATATTGATATAGCATAGAGTACTAAACATAAAAGGTTGTCAGCCAAGCAACTAAGACTTTATTACAGTAGGCGTTTTTTGCTTTTCAAAAGTGTTTCTACAATTTTCATCTGATCACACACATATGATAATTGTAAGTTGTAATGCCCTTCTTCCCTATAACGTAACGGGTATAAAAAGTAATGCTTAAATTGAATGCGAGTTGTATTCGCCCCCAATTCCAATTCACATGTATTTCATTTTCTTATTTTGGGGGCTCCACACGACGCCAACTTGTTGAGCAATTAAGCCAACGCTTTAAGCGCCAAAAGAGCCAAAGAGCCAAAAACTCGTATGAATTTATGTAAAACTGCAAATGAATATGAAAATACAACTGCAGTACACACAGCAAACACCACACAAAACATACGCAAATCATTTGAAGCAAATCAATTTTGAGTTGTTGTGTCAACTGTAATCAGATTGCAGTGGAAAAGCATTTTAATAATTTGAATAATATATTCGATATGTGCATTTCAGTTGGAAAACCAGTAGCTCTTTCGACCCTCATTAACATTTCGTTCAGACATTATTCATGAATGCATTCTGCATTCCCACAAACTTGAGCTATTAGTGTCGCCTCACAGCTCACAGCAGGCATATGAGCATTAACATACTTTCACATCGAATCAGTTGATGTCACGTATTGTCATCTGAACTAGCAATATTTTGGGAAATGTTCAGAAAGCAGAAAATCCCATGGTTGCATTATAATTTGCAAGATATCAATTATATTCTCAGCACTTAATTAGTAACAGCACACTTTCCTTTTTCTGGTTTACTGAAAATCTTTGCTTGTTTATAATTTATTTTAAATAAAATTCAATAATTCGAGAATTCGGCACAAAATATAAAAAATAAATTAATATAAAAAACTTTAAAACTGCATTATAAAAGTAGTTGAACTCTTAGAAACTTTATTCTTTAAAAGAAAAATGAATGAATTGTGCTAATGAACAAAATATGCAGCTAAACGCAATTGTCAACAGCTGCAACGGTTCTTAAGTGTAATTTGGAACTGTAACAGCTGTCATAAAATAAGAAATTGTATATTTCATTAAACTTACTTTCTATTACAAAAGTCGCAATGGTAATGATAATGCAGCTAAATTACCTGTTATTGCAACTGCCGTTAAGTGAGTTTTTCAGCTGCTTTTCGTATATCAGATAATTGTAAGATAGTTGAAAATTCACATATGTACATATTTGTAACATATTTGATTGAACTGATTTTCTGTTGGAAAGCCAACAATATTGGAAATAATGAAAAAGTTACTTTGGCAGTTAAATGAATGTATTTTTATCCGATTTTTTTTAACTATATTTCTATTTTTATATATACTACATTTTGTTGCAACTACCGTTAAATGAATTTCATCTGCTTTTAATGTTTTCAAGATATGTGTAATATAGTTGTAAATTTATAAATTAAGTAAATGTTACTTTGGCAGCTAAATACAACTTTTAATAGTTGCGTGTTAAGTGAGTTAAAGCTACTACAAATGTGCATATTTTTATTTAATGACTCACTTTCTATACTCTAGTCTCAAGACAGCTGAAAACTGATCGCCAGCTTTGCTATGTCCGATAACGTTAGCTATATTTTTGTCGCCTGCCGTCAGTTTTGTGGGCATCTGTTACACAGAGAGAGAGAGAGAGAGAGAGAGAGAGAGAGAGAGAGAGAGAGAGAGAGAGAGAGAGAGAGAGAGAGAGAGAGAGAGAGAGAGAGAGAGAGAGAGAGAGAGAGAGAGAGAGAGAGCAAGTTGGCCAAGGCAGCGGGCACTTGTTCAAACGACAACTGGCTAATATCCTTTTTAATCCCGTTGCCATAAATATACACATGCGGAGTGCCTAGCGAAGCATTGAAACTACACCTACACTAAGTGTGTGTGTGTGTGTGTGTGAGTGTGCACATTGGTCATAAGTATTATTGGTGTTTGGTGTTTGGTATCCAGTGTGTTTGGCTTGTGTGTACTCGGTATTTGCTGCTTGCCTTTCGCCTTTCGCATAGTTTTCATAAATTTGAGACTCTTTCTCTCCCCTTCTCTGTCTCTTTCTATCTCGCAGTTGGTTTCTTTGTATGTATGTGTGTTGTGTGGTGTCGTCAGGGCAATCCGCTTAATATAATTTTTCGGCATTACTTTGAGTATCCCGTTAACAACTCCACACACAGAACGCAACAACACCCGATCCTGGCTGCAGCTGACATACGGCTCGTTTGTGGTATGCGACTGTATGTTTGTTTGTTTGTGTGTTGGTGTTTGGTGTATTGGTGTGTGTGTGTGTGTGTGTGTGTGTGTGTGTGCAGTTGAGTCGTGTGTATTTCGCAGTTACACGTAACAACATAAACGGCTTAAATACGCAGCCAAAAGCCGCTTAACACACAACTTTAGTGCGGTTTTTGCCGAAGCAGCGAATGCCAAATGGAATTCGCGGCTTTAATTGCAGCCCGAAACTTTTACGGCTAGTGGCCAGTCAACCTTCCCTCCGCCCTCTCTCTCTCTGTCCTCCGTTGAAACCACCAACAAACTCGCTCCATTCATAATCATGTTTTATGCTCGGCGACCGCACCACAAAAGTAGGCAACGAATTCCGTTTCAGCTTCTGCTAAACTAAGCTGCCATCTCGCTCTCGCTTCCTTCTCTCTCTCTCTCTCTCTCTCTCCCTTTTCTCTCTTTTCACATCCTGTTAACGGACACAAGCATACACACTTAAAAGCGACCGCAGTCTCTTTGCCCTTTTATATTTATTAGCTTTATGGTTCTTTTTTTTTCCTGGTCAGGCATTTGAAATATGCCCACAACGCATGTAACTTGTTTAAGCCATGCGCCTAAAAGCTTACAACAAAATACAGTGGGCCAAGAAGCTAAGCAGCGCTAAAAACTTCGCAATTATCTTAAGCAAACATATCAAAGATGTAAGAAAGCTACAGTCGAGTGTGCTCGTCTGTGAGATACTCGCTACCTATTTAGAATACAAGCAAACAGTGCGGTTTTTTCCTTACCGAATTAATATAATTAATATACTACAAAAATACTAGAAATATACCGATGGTATATTGATACAGTACAACATTTAAAATATATCATAAGACACAAAATATACCATAAAAACAGTGTCGTATTAATTTTAAAATATACCTAATTAATATACAACAAAATACTGAAAATATACCAATAGATACATTTGGTATATTGATGTAGTACTTCAAGGTACAAAATATACCAGGTTGTCACATGTTATTACATTTTTTTCGATTTGGCGGGCAAAAGTGGGCGTGACAAAACATAAAATAAACTTGATTAAATATTGATTTAATATATAAGAAATGCTAAATTCTTTTTTTCCTAACTAAATAAAATGATATTTTGCACACTTTATAAGAAAACATGGAGGGAAGAAAATATTTCTGACTTTTCAACTAAAAACACTTTAAAATAATGGAAAAAAAAAACAAAACGCTGAGTCAAATAAATGAGTGACTATTAAATTTAATGTCGACTATCAAAATAAATGCGAATTATCGCCTAGTTGAAGTTAACTAGCTGAGCACATTTTCATTGCCATTGTATCTGGCATGATTTTGCTGGTTGTTTGTTGCTTGTTCAAGATATATTTCAGTTCTCAGCCTCAGTTCAGTTTTGCTGTCCCACATTCAAATGCTGTCGTCAACAGCAACGAAGCTGCCACAAGTCAACCATGAGGCTTCTTCTTTTTCTCAGCCCCCCAAATCAACTCACTTTCAGTTCAGTTCAGCTCAGCTCAGTGTAAAGCCAAAGCAAAAAAAAAAAAATGCGAAAAATGTAAAAGAGATAAAATAGTATAAAAATGCAAAACAAAATGGCAAAAGGCAAAAAAAAAGAGGAGACAACGACAAATATTTTTGCCTTGAAATATTTATTTGATTTCAACTTTTTTCTGTTCTACTTAAAGAAATGAGCTGACAGGGTAGTCAAAGGTCGGAACTAACGATGGTATTTGTTTATGTTATAATTCATTCATCTTGATATACACAAAATATATATATCTATATATAGAGTATAGCTATAAATTTTAACACATATTTAGCGTTGGATATCTGTGAGTTTTTTTTTATTCTAAAAAAGAAATAAATTATCTATATATGTATGTATATCTGTCGAAATTTTTACATCTATATTTATAGTGATTTTTTTATTGGTATAAAAATTATATAAGCCAATTTCTGGATTCTATATATGTACATAGTTAGACAGAAGAAAATAACCTTCAAATCTTTGTCTAGCAATTTCTACGCTATAACTTTGAACACATATAGAATTTTATTTATTTGCAAAAGTAAGAAATAAACATAGATAAAACGATCTCTATATTTTAATTCTTTATCTACATAAAAAAAATAAATAATGGATATCTTCTAGTCACCATTTCACTTGCATTTCAATGCTCAAGTTCCGTTTGCTCAAGTTTCCTCGCTTTTGTTTTACTATTTTACTATTTTATTATGACGTTTTTGTTGTCCTGGTTATTCTCATTGTTTGCTATACAGTTTTTTCTTTCGTAGTTCATTTTTTTCCCCTGTTATTGTCGAGATGTGTGCCATATTTTTTTTTTTTTTACACAATAGCATGTCATTTACGATGTTAAGCCATGCATAGCAGGCTTTAAAATGTACTATGAAAATAATATGATGGCAAATCCGCAGATACTAGTTTTAGCATATGTTTGTCTTGGCTTGATTAAAACTGCACAAACGTTGCATGTTGTTGATGGTAAGCTAGAGTAAGGTTAGGTAAGGTAAGGGTATTAAAAGTAGATTAAAAAACTCACTTGGCCAGCTGGAGTTGGAAGTCTAGACAAGGGATGAGAGAGTGCAATCCCAGTGAAAGTACGCTCGAGGATGTCAAGCGGCTAGTCTTTAATCTTGCCAAGCCGAAATGGGAGCAGCAAGGACAATGAGGCTGCAGGCTAGAGAAGGCAGTAAAAGACAGAAAGAAAAGGAAAAAGGAGGTGGAGCATGGCGACAGGACGACGGGGCGCAAAAGCATTTTGTATGAGGCATTGTCACGCATAATTAAAATTAAATGCGCTTTTGGGAATAATTCAAATGAATAAACGAGCGTGGCCAACATGTGTGCGCTGCATACACAAAATGAGCTCTCGTTGTCTTCAACACACACACACACACACTCGCACACACTCGAATTACCCCCCCTACCCCTTACCCTTTTCGGCAACACGCGAATCTGTTTTGCAGCACACACATAGACTTTTCTAGCCAGAGACATAAAACTTTAGAACTTTTGCTGGTGGCAAAGCAAAGACATTGCTTCATTTATTATGCGACTGATGGCCATTAATTTTGCAGGCCACCGAGTCGCTTGTGCTTGGCTGCTGACGCCTAAAAGTAGGCAGCACATGTTGCTCCATGTGCGTTGTCTCCATTTAAAAGTTGTCATAAACAACAAACACCGTATATCAATCCCTTCTCTACTACCTCCACACACACTTGAATGGACATGAGAATATGCCGAGGCAGTTCAACTCGACCAGTTTTTTTGGGGGGGGTGGTCTACTACTAATTAATTCTACGCAAATGGGAAAGTTCAGCCCCTTCTTATCTAATTGCTCGAAATAGTTGAGCACATTTTTGCGATGAGCAATTTATGCCCAGACACGAACGACAACATGAAGCTGTCCGAACATTTTTAATTAAAGCAGATTCAGCAGCAGCTTGACGTTTCAAACTTCTTTAATAATCCCCTTAATGAGTGAAATAATTGAAATTAATGAGTTTTCGATTAAAGTGCGTTTCGATCGCAAATTTCCATATTTCGTTCATAGGTCGATGTTCGGCAACAGGAAACTTATTTCCTATTCGGCGGCAAACATTTTCAATTTCCCTCCCACCGGATTGCATAATGGGCATAAACAAAAGGCAGACAACGTCTCTTCTCTGATAATAGAACTGGCAAAGTGAACAAACTTCTATCTGGGATCTGTATTTGTGTGTGAAATCAGTGCAATGCACGCTGCTATTCTATGCAGCCTATCTTGCGCTGTCGGATGCTGCGACATTGTTGCACACACTCAGCAGATACAGCACACAGACGTCACCTACTTGCAACACATTTTGCCAAAGCGAACCAAACGCGGCATCCGAATGACAGCAGTGACAGATGCGACAGCTACAACTGTTTGTGCGGCGACAGTGTGGCCAGCGTTTTTATTGTCATTGCTACCCAGTCACGAATACGAGTATTGCAACAGCGGGTATACTCGACCTTAGAGTCTACTGCATTTATATTCTTATAACAAAATTTGAATATTATCCAGTAAAGAGAATAAATGTTAATTTCGATTTTGTTCGATAGCATTCTTATAATTATAAAAAGAAATTTAATATATTTTTAAAAATTAATCTAAACATTGAAATATATATTGTTAAATACACATTTATATTGAATATTTTAAGAATTAAATATTTAAATTAGAGTTAAATTTTCAAAATTAAATATGAATATTGTATTAGAATACATTGAATACAAACTTTTTAAGTATTACATATTTTTGAATTGAATTTAGAAATAAAATACAAATTAACTAATATATATAACATAAAGTTTATTTATAAATTCACACTGTTTAATGATTATTCAATACAAGGTAGGAAAACAAAGAATACACATAAAAGAAATAAATTATTTATTTGCTAGTCAAGCCATTAATCTAATGCTGACGGATCAAAAAGCTGACGGACGTTTGGCAACGTGAAATTTGGCAACATTGCAAAATGAATTATTTTGAATTAATCTTAAAAAATCATTTTTTTAAGAATTTGAAATTTCTTAGCGCTCATTAAGTGAAGTTGCTATAAATTCTACACTAACAAAATTTTTTTTTGACAGTAAGTTTAAGCACTCGAAAGTGTATTTTTTCGACAGGGTATAAAGAGGTCAAGTTGCCATATTCCGCTACATGTTTTTAGGTATGTCGGACGTATGTTTCAGCTTTATCACTCGGTTTTAATCGACGATTTTTGTTTCACTGTTTCATCGTTTTTTTCTTTGCGACCAATGTGGAAATTGAAATGGCGGATGATGCCGATGATGCCTCTAAGCGCAGCTTTCGTCGCGTTAACGCGTTGCACACACACACACATGCTATTGCTTATGGCTTATGGCACTAATGTTGCCACTTTCGGTGCTCTGCTCTGTGCTCGGTGTTTGACTGTGTCCAATGTGCAATCACTAGCAACTGGGCCGTTGGCATTGCAGATTTATGAGGCCCATTTATGGCCATGGCGGTCACATAAAGCGTCAACTTATTTCCCCAAAAAGCGTGAGCGAGATGGCCTGTGTGAGTGAAGCGAAAAAGAGAGAAAGAGAGCTGGGGAATAGATGAAACCATTGCCAATTGACAAACAAAAATTTCATAACAATGTGCGCACGAATTGAAGGACGACCAATGCCACTTGGAGTGGCAAAGTGTCGCTGGCACTGCCAATGCCAATGCCACTGCCACAACGGCTACAAAGTTCCTTTAACACCAGAAAGCCGTTGTAAAGAGAACACAACTGTAAAACACTTCAACACCGATGAACTGTCTACCTCAACTTCAAAGGGCTTAAGTTTGGCAATGTGAAATTTGGCAACGTTGCACAATTAATTATCAGGAATTCATTTTAAATAATTATGTTTAAATTACAATGTTAAAAGACAATCTGCAAAATTCTCTATTCTGTTTGCAGGAGTTTGGCAACCCTGCAAAAGTAATATAGGTATATAAGCTTAGAATTTTGGCAATGTGAAATTTAGCAAGAATAGAAAACACATCTTAAGGCTATGGACCGAATAAGAATTTAAAAATGTACGATTAGGAACTATGAAATTCGACAACGTAGCAAAACTAAATGTCTTAAATTAGTCTTAACGAAACTGGCATTGATTTTTAAATTATAATTTCAGCCAACAATTTGCAAAGTTTCTTTCTTAAACCAATCATTAAAATAAATACGAGTTGTAGATTGTCGCTTTGTTTTGCTCAGCATTCATTTGCATATGCTTTGTCGCTGCTGTTGTCGCTGACTTGGTGTTAATAGTGAAGCTCGGCAACGTCGCAGCCGTAAACGCTTTGGTATATACGATACTATATTGTACTCTTTGCTCCATGAAACTTTATTCATTCGGTATTCTTTTCGGCACAATTTCCTTGCCTGTTTTGGCCAGAGAGCTCTTTGGCTTGGTTTCAGTTTTTGTTTGCTTTGCTGGCTGCTTGGTAATAAACTTGAATTTTATTGTTGTACAAGAATGTTGCAATATGCTTGGCCATAATTTCACGTCTTTCACATTGTTGCCAAAACATTCAGTAGCCCCAGCCGATTTTGTGGTTTTTTGCTTAACGCCTCTTTTGATTGCTGTTGTTACGTTTTTGCTGCTGCTGCTGTTGCTTCTGCTGCTGTTGCTTCTGCTTTTGCTCTCGACCACATTTAACTTTGACATTATGAAAAGTGACCTCGAGCCAAATGCCAAAAAATATATCAAACTAAATGGATTTGTTCGGCCAGCGGAAATCCTTCACTTTATAGTCGAGCAATCGATTTACTTACGAAATGATTAGTATTTATAAAATAAAACTAATTCAAAACAGGATTTCAAAATTTGCAAGAAGTAAGTATTCTTTCCATATTTATTTCTGCTAAACAAATAGCTGCACAATTTTTGGTTTGAAGTGGAAAAATTACTCTTCACGAGCACTCAGATTTTTATTCTACAAAAAAAAATGTTGTTAAATAATAATCATGTTACGATAAGATGAAAGCAAGCGAGTTAGAGAGAGGTCAGTGCAGGGCGCGTTGCTGTCTCAAGTTTAATGCAACTAATTTTAAAATTTATGATGACAAAAATGTGTTGCACTTGAGCGGCTGCTGCTGCTGCTGTTACTGCAAAAAGTTGCAAGTGCAAAGGCAGCAGGCAACAACAAAAATAGAAGCACTCATAAAAAAAGAGGTCGGAGCAGGGGGGGCGACAAAAGGCAAACAGAAAACTGCAAACGGCAAAATGGCAAATGGTGAAATTGCAAATGGCAAATGCATAAAACACAAATAAAATATTCATTGCATACTTTTAGTCATTGAGTTGTTATACATCTATTTTTTTTTCATTTTTGGTGCTCTGCTTGGCCTCGTTATGATATTTAAACACCCTGTGAACCGTAATAATAATATTTACTTTCATATTTATACATTGCAATATTGTAGGGTATCTAACTAGTCGTTGTTGTTTGACGCTTTGCACTGCATGTGGCACATTTTTTATTCATCTTGGGCTGCTTTTGCACAACATTTGCTGCCAATTAAATATTGAAACTGAGTGCAACATCAGGCAAAAGAAGGTGCATGCTTTTGCTTTTGTCCGTAAACGAATTTCAGATTTCAGCTTTTCAGTTTTCCGTTTTTTCCGTATTCCCCGTGCTATTTTCTTTTGGCCCATTCAATTTTCCATTTTTTTGCTTCTTTCATTAAAAACGTCACGCGGCAATGCACAAAGCAAACGAAACGAATGCACTCATTCAGCTCTCTCTTTCTCTTCCTCTCTCTCTCTTTCTCTTGCTATGGCAAAAATCAACAATAGCTTGCAAACTTTGCATTGCATGGCAATAGGCGCCACACACACACACAGAAAGAACTCACTCATACACACACACACATATCAACACCTGGCATAATGAATGCAACAATGCAGCTTCCTGGAAGTGAGCAAACTTTTGCAAGAGGTCAACGCAGGTTACTCGTCAACTTCTTGAGCAAGCAAAAAATTGAAAAAAGAATGACGAATTTGCTGCAGCTGAGAAGCTGTCAAAATGCTGCACAATTTGTACAGCTCTGACACATTTTCTATATCACAGAAATTGAGCGAGAACTTGGGAAATACTTTGTCATCGCATATTGAATAGTTTTATTCACGCCACAGTTTATTATTAATTACAACAGTGCAATAACTGCAATTGATTAATTTAAATCTAAAATATACTAAAGTACCGAACTTAACAAGTAACTCGGGCATACTCGACTATGAAATACCCGATAATTATTGTAATAAAAGTAAAGTAGTTTGCTTAAAATATATCAAATTAATGTAAGTATACTAAAATATGCTAATGGTTATATCTGGTTTATTAATATAGTACTACATTCAAAATATACCATAGAAAACAAAATGGTCAGCCGCATTCTGCCTGTTACATATGTACATTTCCTGCAGGCACATACTTGGAATACCCTTCTACCCATTAGGATAACGGGTATAAAAACAAAGAATAATTTGCTGCAGAATACTGCACAATTTGCAGAGCTTCGACACATTTTCTATAGCACAAAAATTGCGCCACAACTAGAAAAATACTTTGGCATCGCATATTAAATAGTTTTATTTATGTCCACAAATTAATATTAATTACTACATTACAATAACTGTAATTGATTAATTGAAATGTAAAATATATCAAAGCATCCCTAAAATACGAAACTACACATAATTTATTCCAACATATAATTATTAATTTCGTTTACAGCATTGGACTAGCTGCAAATGATTTATTCATTTCAATGTGAAATATATTAAAGCATCCCTAGAAATGTTTTGTCGAAATTACACACACATTAAATTAATTTCCAAACGCAATTATAAATTAATTTTACAACATTGCAATATAGCTGCAAATAAATGATGAATGCTAAAGATATATATATAACATAGAAGCACAACTTATGTAAAAGTTTTGAAAGCAACTAAGAAACTGACAACTAATTCATGGAAATAATAATTCATCTATTTTGCAGAAAATGAAATATTAAATCGATTGAATCACAACTAGAACTTATTAGAGCATTCGAATTTTGTGCAGCAAGTGGAAAACTTTACATAAATTCATCAAATTCCTACACAAAGAGAAAAAATCTAGCTTGAAAGGTAGATTGAAAATCTTAATTTAAGATTTGTTCGATCATAAAAGTAAACAATCTGAAAATAAGATTTTTAAGTTGAAAAAATCTTGAATCAAGATTTTTATGCTAAATTTGCATTTTAAGTATTTTTTAAAAAATCCTATTTTATTACAAAAATCTTGTTTTAAAAATGGTTTATTCTAGATTGAAAAGGAGATTGCAAATCTTGATTCAAGATTAGTTCGAAAGAATCCAAATTTAAGATTGTTTGTATTCTTGAGACAAGATTATAATTTGGAATTTTAATCTAGCATTTTTTTTAGAATTTCGACCATGATTTAAGAACCAACCTACTTGGTTCAATTTTGACTTTATATAATCTTGATTCAAGATTTTATTCTTGATTTTAACACGTTTTTTCAAACAATTATTAGTTTCAACTAAAGTAATATAGATTAATGCTGAGTCAAGCAGCAATTCTGAAATATTTGGGAAACGCCACATAAATTAATGTATGTTCAAAATGAAAGCAAAACAAAGAACGAGTAGCAACTAACACAATGTTATTATTATTATTATTGTTATTTACATGCTGGCACACCACATTTAACAAATTATTTTATGATTATGATGCATCCGTCAAAGAGGATGCAAAGACTAGCACAACCCAGATTGGCTGTGGAAAGTCGGTGTCGGTGTCGATGTCTATGTCTGTGTCTGTGTCGCTCAGCTCATGCATTATTCAGGCAGCGAAAAATCATTGAAGTGTAATTAATTTATGTCATGACACATGACCGTACAATGTGCAGCATGTGTTGTTTGTGGTGGTGGATAGATGAAAGTAATACACCGTCTATAGTATGTAGCTCACATTTTAATAATTCATATATAGTTTTTGCATTAATGCGCCGCCGCTAGATGGCGCTGCCAATAAGCCTAATGACAATGCCGAAAGGCCAATGAGGAGCCGCTCTTCTCTGCTTTGCTCTGCTCTGTTGATGTTTCTGGCCAAATGCCTAATGACTTAATTAGCCTAATCATTAAAGGACTCACACACACAAACGGAGAGTGAGAGAGAGAGAGAGAGAGAGAGAGGTGTGATTATTTGTGGACTCATGGCGAATGTCAACAGACATCTGCACTATTTCCGCTACAAATTAACCATAAGTTGCAAGCAAAGAGAGGGAGGGAGCGTGGTAGAGAGAGAGAGAGGGGGGAAGTAGCACTTCCGGTTGCCACATAGTCTACTTTTTGGTCTAATAATTGCGCCGTCGTAAAAATGTTTTAACCATGGGCCCCATAAATCATCATTAAGCACAAGATGTACATTAGTCTCACACACACACTCAGACACTTTGTTAGTGTGTGTGTGTGTGTGTGTAGTGTGTGTGTAATTAATGTGTCTGTGCGTCAGTTTGCCGCATGTTCTTTTTTTTTGTGCTCATCTGTATGCTCACTTATTAACTCATTTACGCTAATCAACAAGTCCCAAAGCGTCCGCATCAAAAGCGCCTCCCCAAAAACCCCGTTGGTTCTTTTATGAACTGATTCAACTGAACCGAACTGGTTCCACAGTCAAATTAAGAGTAGGAAAACAACAATACATCTGTTTTATTATGTTCATATTCACTCAGGCATTTTACAACGCGCAGCTCGTAAAATATTTCCGCTTGAACCGGTTCGTCTTTGGTATCGAAAGAAAGTGGTTCATAAAAACCTTTTATTAACTTCTCATTAAAATGATTATGAATAAGCGCCTATAACTTCTATAGATGGGCTGCATTTTATGCATTCAATGAGCAGTAGCGGAAATTCCAATTTTACGCTCGAACCGGTTCAACTTTGATGTAAGAATCAATAGAAAGAGGATAATAACAACCATTTACTATCTTGACATTAAATTATTATGAAGATATTTTTATGAAAATGTATGGTACTTTAGTAAGTAGTAAACAAACAAAAGAAACCGGTTCAAGCCGAATGAACCGGCACTAGTTGTCTGCGAAACTCATAAAATATTTACACCCCGTCACAAACAATCTTTATTAAATTGACATTAATTTTTTTGACATTATTGTATTTTTATGGATAGGCAGCAAATATAAAAAACCGGTTCAAGCTGGCTAAACCGATATAAATACAAATTTGAATATCGAACCGGTTCGACCATGGACTAAAACTCAACTGAAAGCAGTTCACAAACAATCTTTTATAAATTTCACATATTTTGTATAATGAAGCAGTGTCTATATGAAACCGGTTCAATTCGACTGACACTTTGGGTATTCAATACCGGAGATATTACAATTTATTAAAAAGTTTAAAATTTAAAACAAACAAAAATATATTAGAAACCGGTTTAAGCTGACTGAACCGATATAAACAGACATTTTACTATCGAACCAGTACGACCTCAACCTAACAATCAATAGAAAACGGTTCACCAACATCCTTTTATAAACTGGTTCAATCCGTGTGGCACATTTTACATTCAATACCGAAGGTATTAAAATATATTAAAACGTTTAAAATTAAAAATAAATAAAAATGAAAGAAACCGGTTCAAGCTGACTGAACCGATATAAAGAGACATTTTACTATCGAACCGGTGCGACCTTAGCTTAACAATCAATAGAAAACGGTTCACCAACATTCTTTTATAAACTGGTTCAAGCTGTGTGGCACGTTTTACATTCAATACCGAAGGTATTAAAATATATTAGAAAGTTTAAAATTAAAAATAAATAAAAATGAAAGAAACCGGTTTAAGCTGACTGAACCGATATAACAGACATTTTATCGAACCGGTGCGACCTTAGCCTAACAATCAATTGAAAACGGTTCACCAACATCCTTTCATAAACTGTGTGGCACTTTTTGCATTCAATACCGTAAAATTTATTAAAAAGTTTAAAATTAAAAATAAATGAAAATGAAAATGAAAGAAACCGGTTCAAGCTGACTGAACCGATATAAAGAGACATTTTACTATCGAACCGGTGCGACCTTAGCTTAACAATCAATAGAAAACGGTTCACCAACATTCTTTTATAAACTGGTTCAAGCTGTGTGGCACGTTTTACATTCAATACCGTAGGTCTTAAAATGTATTAAAAAGTATAAAATTAGAAAAATAAAAATGAAAGAAACCGGTTCAAGTTGACTGAACCGGTGCAGCTTATTTGCAGATAATGCTGCTAAATAGTTAAACAGTTCAATAAATAAATACATGTGTTAACGACTTACCTTCTCTCTCAGCATATCACGTATACGCCCCGCTTGATTCTTTGAACGATGCAACTCCAGCTGCAGCTCCAGACAACGCTCCTGCCAATTGATCTGCGTGGGAGAGAGAGAGAGAGAGACAGGAATACTTATGCTTGCCATCTCCTAGCAGCTCGCGACTCTCGAAACTCACCTCGGGCAACGCTTGGGCATAATTGTTCAGCTGATGCACGTCGAGATGCTCGGTGAGCGTGGAAAAGTGCGGCCACGGTGCATCGGGGGCATCGAGAGCGGCGCAGACCGCATTCGTTGCAGCGTTGGACTGCGTGCAGCTCTGCAGCTCCTTGGCGCTGGGCTTGGCCGGTATGGGCGGTGGGCGTGGCACGCGACGCGGCATCAAACGCGGACTGTTGGGGGCGGTGGAGGCGGCGACGAGACGCGCCTCATGCAACTGTGCGGCACGCGTCAACGGCATCTGGCCGCTGAACGATGTGGCACGCTTCGCGAGCAGCGGCGAGGCATGCAACGACTGGGTGCCGGAGCCAGAAGCCGAACCCGACGCTGAACCAGAACCGGAACCGGAACCCGGCAAATGTATGGGCAGCGATGGCGGTTGTTGCAACTGCTGATGATGTTGCAACTGATGATGATGTTGCAGCTGCTGCTGCTGCTGCTGCTGTTGATGGTAATTGTGTGAGGCATGCTGCGATGTGGCAGCGGGAAAGGTGTGCAGATAGCTGGCGCCATCTTGCGGCCGTAGAAAATAGTTGTGCGTATGCGTGTAGTACAACGTCTGTGTGGCAGCCACGCCCAGCGTGGGGGCGGGCGCGGGTGTGCCACGACCCGATGTCGATGCTGAGGCACTTGCCGACGGCGATGGCGACGATGACGCAGAACGACGTCGCTGCTCCGCTGCCTGTTGCAGCTGCTGATGCTGCTGTTGCTGCTGCTGATGTTGCTGCAACTGTTGTTGCTGTTGCTGCTGCTGCTGTTGTAAGTTGGTAAGCGTATCGAATATTTGCGATAAACGACCCAAAGGCACTTCGTCAGACATTTAGCCGAGCGACAGCAGCTGCAACAAAAAAAAAAGGAAAGTAAGAAGAACCCAAAGGGGAAAAGTAGAATTTGAGTAAAGCATTAAATACAGCAAACAAAATCTTAAATTCTAAACTTATTTTCTTTAAATATGTCGACTTGAACTCTTTCCCTTCATATGATTCTAATAAGCTGGAGCAACTATCATCATTTAAATTGCTCAACTATTTTTTCAATTTTTGCCATCTATCTTTGAGCATTTTTGGTACGCTCACAAACAAAAATCTAGTTTGAAAAGTAGATTTCAAATCATGATTGAACATTTTAAAGATCTTAAACATAAAAAATCTTTAAATATGATTTTTAGGTTGAAAAAATGTAAAATCAAATTTGTTTGATATATTTTTAACATCAAAATCTTACTTTAAGAATGTTTTATCCTACAGAGAAAGAATAAAATCTAGATTGAAAACATCTTGATTTAAGACATTTTTGATCTTAAAAACAATAATCTTGAGAAAAAAATGTTAGGTTGAAATAATCTTAAATCAAGAATTGTTAACTAAAACATCCTCTTTTAAGAATGTTTTAACCTAGATTGTAAAGAAGATTGCATATCGTAATAAGGAATCGATCTCAAAAATTGAAGCAAAATTTTTAGTTTGAAAAAAATCTGTTATAAATGATTTATAAACACGTAGCAAAATAAGAAAACACATAAATCTATTTTAATTTAAAAGACTAATCAAATAATCTAAATTTAAGATTTATTTAAGATTTTGGTATCTGGGTTCAATTTTTCTTCATTGAAAATGTTATTCTTGATTTTAGCACGTTTTTTCATTCTATGCAGTGTTTCTACTTTCGAGCTTGTGATTTCCATAAGTTTTAAATAACATTTTACTATCTCCAGCAGATTTAGTTTAATGCTTAAACGAATTAATTAAATTAAACAGAATACTGGTCCAAGTAGACCATGAATCTCGGCTAAAATCAAATTAAAAAGTTTCAATTAAAGCATTTATAATTCAATTAACTATTTTGTTATTAATATAAAATGACACTAAAAATACTAATACTAAGCAGTGGGAAATATATTATTTTTGAATTTAAATTAATCATCTTGATAACCTGCGGCCCAAGCTTTCTAATCTTCAAACATGTAGACTAAGAACAATCTAGCGGAAGCTCTTGAGACGCTCAAAAATGTGACTGCTGCTTAATTGTTGATAAGCTGTTACTCTCAAATCTCGCTCTAAAATTGTGCGTGGTGTGGCTTTGATTACAGTGTGTACAATGTGGCGGATGAGTAACGTAATGATGCTATCGATGAGCTTGAGTTTTGGCAAACAATCAGCTGAGCTCTCTGATGAGACAAGACAGATTATGTATTTGTTTATTATAAGTTCTTAATATTATTCTTATTAATTTAAGGTTTAAATAATGCTGTAAATTATAAATAATGTAAAACTCTTAGAATTATATGGAATCTAATTTAAGACTGAACAGCATTAGCAAAAAATATAAATTTGTAATAATGTAGTATATCAATATACTAAACATAAGCTTTAATATATATTTTATATGGTATATTTCGTACTCTATGGTATATATTTGAATGTAGTACTGTAGAATGTTGTATGTCAACACACGAAATGTGAGCTTTGTTATATTTTAGTAGATTTGCGGTATTGTTTTGGTATATTTGAAAAACATAGTTCAATTGAAAAAGGGTAGCGGGTATCTCACAGTCGAGCACACCCGACTGTAACTTTCTTTGTTGTTATTACTCTTAGTTGTATATTTAATACTTTGGGGTATATTTCAAATGTAGTACAATATTGATATACCAAAAATATGGTATAAATATTTAAAGGTATATTTTTGGTGTATTTTAAGAATATTGTTTAATTGAAAATTAGTAGCAAGTATCTCACAGTCGAGCACATTCGACTGTAGCTTTCTTTCTTGTTTAAAAATTCAAGACATTCCACTTAAGCATTCTAATGGCAACTCTGCTGAGAACCTATATAACCTCTATAAGGCTAAATGATACTATATCGAATATAAACGTATCGTTTACAAGATATTTAAATGATGCCCATACACACATACATATATGTCGTATAGATGTCTAATTTATAGCCATCAGTAGTCGCCTCAACAGCAAACGTGCCGCAGCAAAAACAAGCAGACGAAATCAATGCGAATGTCCGAATCTACGAGCTGCTAGTTCTCAGTTGAGTTGGCCAGTATGGATATCAATGTGTGTGTGTGTGTGTTGAGTTTTTTGGTTGGCAAAAACGTGGAACAACAGGTGCGCGAATCTGGGGCGTCAATTGGCATTACGTGTGCGCAATGTTAAATGAAAACAGTTCAAACAGTTAGAAGCGCCCAACTAACTACATATGAGTTTTGCCTTTGCTTTTCGTTCTCCCTTTTCCCTTTGGCTTTTGCTTTTGCTTTTGTCAACTGGCCAGAGACCTGGGCGATGGCAGCAATTATGGCCAAAGTGCTGGGTCAACTTTGTTGGCAGTAAATTGAATGTGCCATGAGATTGACAAGAACAAAAACAACTAAAATAAAAACTTGACATTCCAGCATGTGTTGGAGTAAAATGGAGTTTAGTTTTCGGCAAAAGGAATGTTGTTGCTGTTGCTGTTGCTGCTCCACTTCAATCATCAAAGCGTACAAAGTCTTTCATCTTTTGTGCGGTTTGCCAACGACCAGAAATTTGTCTGAA
Source organism: Drosophila albomicans (assembly GCF_009650485.2). Lineage (NCBI taxonomy): Eukaryota > Metazoa > Arthropoda > Insecta > Diptera > Drosophilidae > Drosophila > Drosophila albomicans. Next base: position 3,903,016 of record NC_047627.2, on the reverse strand, counting down.
CCTCAAAAAAGCAGACTTTTACCCTCCTTCGCAGTAAGTTCAAGTCGTCGCTATATGTACATGCAGGTTACAACAACTAAACTAACAGCTACACCAACCAACAGCAATAGCAACAAGAACACATTCAATGCATTTGCCGACTTTCTTTGCTTTCGGAATTTTTGTGGGTAAAAGCCTGCAGCTTCCAGCAGTTTTCCAGCATCCTTTCGAATGCAAGAAAGGATACCCAGTCTTTTTTGCCCCCGCGCTGTGGTGTGGTCGAAGACGAACCGACGACCAAAGCACATAGCACAACTCTCGGGGCATTCATGAGAATTATATTCAAATTTTGTGCTGATTACGAAGACGATGACGATGACGACAAGGACAACGGCAACTACAACGACAACGACAAACTGGCAGCTGCCCATGAAATTGGAATTGGAATTGAAGTTGAAGTTGAGAGAGAGAGAGAGAATGAGAGTTTTAGTTCAACTCATCGAGTGCCACTCAAATGACTGTGCGTATGTCCTTTATGCATGTGTTTGTGTCTGTGTGTCACTACACTTCATTTTACAAATTTTGATTAAATTTAAGTTGATTGAAATTCAAATTCCGTTTTTGATTTGACAAAATGTGCACTTCAGGGCACCGTTTTCATTTTGCTTCTTGTTTGAGAGTATGCAGGAGGGAAAGAGAGAAAGTTCTAAGTGCACTTTGCAGCAAATTGTTGCTAATTGAAGTTTGGCAACAGTGCACTGCAGCGCACAAAGGTTCTTGAAAGCAGCTGGGGCAGCAATCTTCTAGTTGTTTAACTAACAAATTGGCCCCATACTCGTTTTACCCTTTTACAGCTTCGTAAACAGTATTAGTAAATTAAGTTTAAGAATTTTGGCAAATTGACTGCAAATGTGAGCAAAGTACTTGTAACTCGGATTAAAGAGATTTCAAGTGATGGGTTAGTCAAGTGTTACCTGCATTCACGCATTTGGAAAATAATTTAGTTTAGGTGCGAAATTCGATTCAACTTGCACTTTAAAATTCTTGAGAACAATTTTAATATACGGAAATTGGAAAGGCAACATTGATGTGCTCGAAGTTTGACCGCAAAGAAGCTAAGGATCAGTCAAGTTGCGAATTACAACAAATTTCAAATGCCACATCAAAGCTCAACAATGTACTTCAAACTTAGCGACAGTGCAGTGAAGTTTAACAGCAATGCAGCTGAGATGCAAATCGGCAACCGCGCAGTGAAGATTGACAACAGTGTAGACATTGTAAAACCACTGTGAAATTTGGCAACAGCGCATGCCATCATTTGATAGATCTATTGGCTTATTGGTATTTGCCAGCAAAGTGGAATGAACTCATTAGCTGCGACAGCACTTTGAAGCTTTCAAATCATAAGCCGCTTAGCAATATGTAACTAACAGATACAGCTACTTATTTTTGTAGTAACTACAAGGAGTATCTGTGTTTGTGGCTCGGCTTAATATGGAGTTACACATACTCACTGGCAAATGGAGTTACACATGAACATCGCATATATATATAGAGAGTCAGCTGGATAAGTGCAGTTCCTATTTCAGACAGCATTGTCTTGTGTTTGTTCATAGCTTGAAGCAAGGTTTTTGGTTTGGTCTGCTTAGCTTTACGTTCTTGCAACACAACTCGCTAATGCACACACATGAGCAGCACAGCACAGCACAGCACAGCAGAGCAGAGCACATCAGAGAACACAGAGCTGAGTAGTCGGTGGAGTAGTCGGTGGAGTAGTAAGTAAACTAAATAAGTAACATATAAGAATGGCGGCGGCAACGACGCATGAAAACTCACTCAAATAGTTAGCAGACTTGTTTAGTTGCAATGAAGTGTGGCATGTTGCACAGCTACGCTTACAACTTACACACACACACACACACACACATATATACTCAGATCCAGACCCAGGAGCAACAACTACAATTACAACTACAACTAGAAGAGCAAAAGCAAATTTGAGACCCCTCTAGACGACAGTTAAGCTGCTCTGAGCTCAACCCAGTGCTTCAACAAATATTAGACAATGTATTTATGTATTATCAACTCTAAGTGCGTGTGTGTATGTGTGTGTTCAGCAGGGATTGAGTTCCCAATAGTCTCCGACTCGGGACTCGGGAATGTAAATTCCACAACTGGAAACATCGATTTGCACAAAAACTTTTGTCCAAATAAAGATAAGCCAATAGCCAAAAGAAGCTGATTGTGTCGCAGTGCTCTGCTCTCAAATGAAAAGGCAAAGCTGCATTAAGTAAATAAAAACAATTGTATTTCTTAAAGGATTCAAGAGCCAAAGCATGCTAGAAATGCTAAATATAATGTCAAGCGATTGACATTTGACTAAAAAAAAAAACAGATTTAAAAATAGCAATTAATTTGAAAATGGTGCAAGAAAATATACCAATTTAAAACATTTCAACAACAAATAATGTTACAAATATATTAAAAATTAAATTTTTAAATTCAATATAGTTTAAGAATTAATTAATAGCCACTTTCATAATTGATTTAAATTAAGAATGATCAATTTCTTAATTTAAATCAACTATGAACAAAAACAAAACAATTTTCTTCATTGTGAAATTGATTACCTAAATTACAAAAAAAAAAAACAAAATATTCATAGAAATTAATTAATTAATATAAAAATGTAATCCGACAAAATAAAGCACATGTGGAAATATAAAAATACATTTCTAAATCAAAATAAATATTGACAAGAAAGCTACAGTGTGTACTCGACTTTCAGATACCCGCTACCCATTTTGAGTTAGACCAAAAAATGTGGTATTATTCGAAAAATATACCAAATGAATATTTCCAAAAATACTAAAATATACCAAAGACAATTTTATATAGGCTCTCAGATCTTGATACCGAATTAATTTAACAAAATAATACTAAAATATACTGAAAGCTGTATTTGGTATATAGTACAACATTCAATATATACCAATAAAATACTTTCAATATACAAAAAAATAAACTAAACTATAATTCAATACAAAGCTATTCAAATCGGTAATACACTGCAAAATAAAAAATATACCGAAGTTATATTTGGTACTATGGTACCAATGGTACTATGGTACCACATTACAAATACACCAATAAAAACTCTTTTAATATAAAAAAATAAATATAATTCAATACAAAGCTATTCAAATCGCTATACCGCAAATATGCAGAAAGATACTGAAAGCTATGTTTGGTATATTAATTTAATACTACATTCAAAAGAATACCAATAGAAATACTGTGTCTATAAAAAAATAAATACAATTCAATACTAATATCGTAAATTTTAAATTTTGGCCAAGTCCGCTCAAAATTAAAGATTCAAGTTTAAAATGGTAACCAAAGTATCGAAGTAAATTAATAGAAGAGCGTTTTATCGACGGCAGCTGCCGCATTGCAAAATTCGAGTGGCAATTGACTAATTTGATGATGTTGGCCGAAAAGTGCTGACGCAGCAATAAATAAAGCTCAGTTATGCAGTAAATTCAACATTAGCTGTTAAATAACAGCATTTCGATATAAAAATGCACACAAACTGTGCCACATGCAACATGCATGCCATGCAGTAAATGATAGCTTGCCGCACTGACGTGCCCCCAAAATGTAACTCTTCCCCCGTTGCCCGTCGCCCCCTTGATGTGTCCACCCCTTCGACAAAAAAGTGGCAGCAAGCATTTGATGCTCGTGTTGCAAGTTACAAAATGCAAGTTGTAAAATTAATACAACATAAAATTGCACACACACACACACATACTCATACTCATACATTGACAGCAATTTGCAGCATGCATGCCTAGCCTCTCCCCCTCCCCCTCCCTTCGTTGCCCTGCTTTTGCCCCATGAGCTGCTCTTGATATCCCTCTCCCCTCTCATCCAAAAAACAAAAGCGAGCGCTTCCCTCTCTCTCCCTGTCTTTCTCTCTTTCTCTCTCCCTCGCTGTCCCTTGGCAATTGCTCGCCCTGTTGTGGCACTTCAAAAAATTTAATAAACGTTGCAGCATCGTTCGCATGCCAATAATTTCACAATGCCGCACACACACACACACACACTTTGCCCCCGAGCTGGCAGCTTAACCTGCCACAAATACTACACTACACTGCCTTTCCCCCTTCCCCTTTCCCTTTCCCTCCCTTTCTGCCATCCCCGTTACAGTTCCATTTCCATTCTCTTTCCCCATTTGCCTGTCTGTCTCTAGCTCTTTCTCTCCTGCTCTTTCCCTGACTATGGCTCTCTTTCACTTTCTTTTTTCTACCTCGCCTTCTCTCTTTCGCTCTTTTTATTTTAATACCCATTTCCCTCTCTTTCTTTTACTTTTTTTTTGTCTTTTTCTGTGGCTTTCCCTCTTGCTCTAACGTTCCCCGTCAGTGTCTCCCTCCCAATTGTGTTTCGTGTCATGCCAAGACCGAGACTGCAAGAATTTTATGCAGATCGTTAGATGAATCGTCTTGTAGAATGCTTCTTGCATTGAGTCTGGTGTACGCGCCCTCTTAGCGCAACGCGTAATTTCCCTAACGCCTACTTTTCTCGAACATGTGCAATTTTGTGTATCATGCGTCATTTGTTTTGTGAGTGCTGAACAAGAAAGTTGATTTTTTCCTGCGCGTCTTTTATAAAACAATAAGAGGTAAGTTGTTAATACTTTTAAACTTCTATTCTAATCTGATTTAAATTAAGAAATATATTTGTATTTATATTTACAGTTTTAAGGACCACGAAAGAGCTATGTTGGATGACAAAAATAGAAACTACAATGCATTGTTCAGGGCGAAGAATATTGAAAACGGCGAAATAAATTAATTTTTTCTTTTAGCTATTATATTATTTAGTTATAAGTAAAACTGTTTAGATAATATTATATATAAATTTAAGTACTCATTGTATTAGTTTTAATAAATTTAATTTCAAGTATAATAAACATTTTATTTACTGCATATATTTTTGAGCGTATTTTTTATTTTGCATATTCCGAACTACGCACTAGAATCTAAGCACAGATTTTCGGCAAGAGCTGCACCGCATATTTTCTACAAGAAACGTCGAGTACAAATTCCGCCAGCGCAGCCGAGGGAAATTTAAATTTCCCTTTGGCAAGAATTTATACTCGACGAGTCTTGTAGATAATCAGTTCCGCATATACGGCAAAACGAAGTGAGTAAGTCTTTTCGCATCTTGTGTCTACACATGACGGGACTGGAAGAAAACTTGTATATTGTCTACGAATAAAACACAATCGGGCTCTCAGTCTCCCTCTTAGTCTCCCTTTCAGTCTCCCTTTCAGTCTTCCCTTCAGTTTCCCTCCCAGTCACTCTTTCTATCTCCCTTTCAGCCTCCCTCCCATTCTTCTTCATTGTATTTATCTTCTTTCTCTCTCTACACTATCCCTCCCTCTCTCTTTCTCTCTCTCTCTTCCCCTTTATAGCCCCCTCTCCGTCTCACACTCTGCTGTAATGCGTCGTCAATTTGAAAAACATTGTCAATGCATATTTTGTCTCGTTGTGAGCGTGTGTGTGTGTGTGTGTGTATGTGAGCGTGTAACTGATGCTATGTGTGTGTGTGTGTGTATCTGTCCCCTTCTATGTGTGTATGTGTGTGTGTGACAACTACTAAGCGTCATATTAACAACATTGTAACATGCACGCAGCATAGAAGCGAGGGGCAGCCAACACAACAACAACAACAACAACCCGACAACGCGTTGCCAACTCCGCCACACACACACACCTTCCCTCACTTCCCCTCTATCCACCTCCCTCTTCACTAAGCTGCTCTTGCCCCATCCATCTTCTACTTTATGCGCTTTTATTCTTTTCGCCTTGTTGTTGCCGCCTTTTAACCAACTATTTTTCAGTCAATTCCAACGAAAAATTTATAATAAATGCTCGCGCACATGTGATGTCGCGCATTTTAATTGGTAACTCCCCCCTCCCCCACCGCTCTCCCCTTAACTGCCCCTATGGGTGGAGCGGGGCGTGGCTGATAAGCGCGGGTGCGTTTTGTCTGCCTCGCTTTTGTGGTTTGGCTGTAAAACGATTGTCGCTGTTGCCAGTTGTTGTTGTTGTTGTTGTTGCCAGTTGTTGTCGGTTCTGTAGTTGTTCATAGTTCACTTGTTGTTGCTTTGCTGTAGCTTATGCTCAGTTGGCAAGTACTTATGGGACAGTGAAGACAAAACCCGACTGAGGTGTGGGCCAAAGCGGACATGGCTGACTCTCTATGACCTACGTGACAACCAAAAGACTGCTCCAACTTCGCCCCGCCTGGATCAACTGAATATACACACTACACTGCAAAAAAAAATAGACCATTTTTTAAAATCAAAATCATTTATCTTAAAAATTGTGTTCTTAAAATAAGATCACTTTAAGAGAAAGTTTTTAAAACCAATCAAATTCTAAACAAGTTTTTAAAACTAAGGAATAGAAAATGCCAGATTCTCAAAATTAGATCAAAAATATTCGATACTACAAAAATACTAAATTACAAAATTCTGTAAACTATCGAAATTCCTATATGGATTTTATCAAGTTTAAATTTTCTCGTTAATAGCCGAGTTACTCAAGCTGTGGCGAACCATTCTTCATGATAATCTAAGAGAGAGATCCTAAATCCTTAAATACTGCGCAAAATCGATGATAAGTAGAGCTCACAACATTATAACATTTATACTACGTTTAACTGACTAACAGCAATAATAATTTAATATTTAAATAGTAAAATACCAATAAAAAGAAAGACGAAAAAAAATAATATATAATTAATATTTGTTGATCTCATAATAAGATTTTTGATCTTCAAACTAAAATATTTTTTTCCTCTTTTAAATAATAACTTTATTTTATATCAATATATTCAAACTATACAATTTCTTTCTCTTATAAATCAGAACTTGATCTTATGTCAAATATGCCTGAAATCATGTTCTTGACGCATTTTCTAGAACAAAATTCTTCGTACTAAGACCAAAATTTTGATTTTACAACTTTTTTCTTTTCAGTGTATACACCCACATAAACATATATACATACATAATGGATTGGTGTGCGTGTGCTTTATGGTTTTTAATAGCCACTGCATAATGCATGGCAAAATGCAATCGTTGAGCTCATCGAAATGCAACACAACTATGTAGCACATATAGCATGACTTTATCACTCTATATAGTACATATATCTGTTATATATCTGCTTGTCAACGGTAGCGGCTAAAGCTTTGGTGAATTGCAGTTTTTCATTCACAACACAATTTAAAATGTCAATAAGCTGCACAAAAAGTGAATTGTCCAAAGTGGAAAGAACTTTATTAATAGCACATTTAACAAATAAGTAAATATTGAAGAGGACATACATATATGAGTTAACTTAGCTGACATTTCATTATTAAATATTCGACTATTTAAGCTACACTTATATATTAACTCCAGGATGTGTATGTGACAGACATAATGAGACATCTCCGACCCTGTCTGTCTGTATGTCTGTCTGTCTGTCTGTCTGTCTGTCCGTCTGTATGAACCCCTATATCTCAGCTATTATTTTTGCAAATCAAGTTTCCTTCAAATGTTTGCTACGCCTACTTCCGCCCCCGGAAATCGAAACAAAACTAATAAGACGCGTTTTAAGCTAGAATCGAGACTTTTATGAGAATTCGACAATATTTATGAACCCTAAAATGTATTTAAGAAATACGTTTGTATGGCAAACGGATCTTAGCCAATTTGAATGACAATCGGCTTTTTTTTGTACTCCATCGTTTTTTTGAATTACTATTTTTTATTTTATTGCTGTGAAATTTACAATTTTATTGAAATATTTTCTACAACATTTTATTATCAACCATTACAATTTTGTTTTCCTTTTCAAATGCATAATTTCATCTGCATATTTTCAAATACAATTTTTCTTTTTATTCCTAAATATTTTCAAGAGTTCTCTATTTAATTTTATTGTTAACGATTGGACTATTTCATTGGCAATAAAATCACACGCTTATCTAAATATTTGTAAACAGTTTCTGTCACATTTTATTGGACGGTAATTTAATTTTTAAGTTTTTAACTTCATCAATACATTTTCAAATATTATATAGTACATTTCACAGTTAATCGAATATTTTATAATCATTAAATTCATTATTTTTACTAAATATTCTCCAACTATTTTCTGCAACTTTTTATTGCCAATTATTAAACTATTTTATCCACATTTTATTCTCATAATTCCATTAAAATATTTTCAAGAGATTTTAGTCACAAAAATACTTTGTTTATTGCAATCTTGAGTGCAAATTCATAATAAAGATTATCTTGATGCTACCTGACTTCTTACTAAATGAGTTCATCGCTGAGTATGAATTATTGTTTTGATTTAAGATTACACTCAAAGTGAATACATTTCTCACAAATTGCAAGCAAATACAAAAAATACAACTTAATTACGTATAATTAAAGTACTGAACTGCGATTTTCTACAATTCATTTGCTGAAAATCTATTAATGCAAGATCGTAAAAAAGCTAAAAATAAACTTAGGCGCGAGCTATTTAATTAATTTAATTATACGCTTCAAAATGACGTGAAGAACTTGTTCTTGAAAGTAGAACATTGACTAAATTTGTATATTCCAAAATGTTATCAATAGGAAAGTTATATCAAGTTTTTGGCCAACAAAACGAAACCGGTTAAAAAACAAACTTATTGTTGTTGTTGTTTTTGTTGCAGTTGCCTGGCCACCCGCTAAAAACTCAACTCTAATGAGAAAACAACAACAAAGAGTGTCAGAAAAATAAGCAGCTAATTAAGAGACACGGATTGTTGTTGCCACAGACTCACAATCACAAATCTAAAGCAAGGCAACCGAACCCAAAACTCAGATTCAGACTCAGACTCAGACCCCAAAAGTCAACCCAACCCAGAGCAGAACAAACGACCTTCGCTTCGGACCAGTTTGCGGCTTAAAGCAGCGACGACAAGTGCTGCTAGCAAATGCCTCAAAGTTGGCTAAAAACCCGCCCATTGTCCGTATAGACAATAAAGTGTTTTTATACAACTGAAAGAACATTTATTCGTTTACTCTTCAAAGCGAACTTAAGGCGATCAACAGAATAGCAGTCAAATTTTGAAAAGATTAAACATTATAACTAAATAAAAATTGATAAAAAATAAAGGAAGTACAAAAAAAATACACTATTAGATTAGTTAAAACACATAGTGCACTCAAGAAACAAATACAATATCAAATAATTTAAAAGCATCAAAATAGAACTTATATTTTATATATTGAGGCAATAAAATCAATTAAGTCTACAATTTTACAACAATTATTATTAAATTTAAAATTTTCAAAGCTCTTTAAAATGAAATTGAAATTTAAGTAAAATCAAAAACATAAATTGTATTTAAACAAACAAATTGCTAACTTTAAAAATATAGATTTAAGTAGGAAATAAAGGTTAAAAATTAAAAACTAACGAATGTAAAAATAAAAAATAAGAAAATATATGAAATATAAATATACAAAAATATACATATACAAAATGTAAAGCAAAACACATAAATATATAATATATAAAGTAAGTAAGTAAAGCAATGAAACCAAAAAAAAAACAAGTAAGCTAATACTGATAATAAATTAAAGTAAAAACTATAAATATCAAACATCTTCTTATTAAAAAAAAAATTGAAAAAAAAAATAGATGGCAAAAAAATAAAAAAAATCAAGAAACTAAAGAAATACAGCAAATACTTTAAATAAAACACTAATAATAAAAAGCAATTATGTATTTCGAATTTCCAATTCATAAAAATATTTAAAAACAAAATATAGCCAAAAAATATAAGAGAAAAAACAATAAATACTATGGAGAATATAAAGTAATTGTGAACTCTTGGATAAAATTGTTTATTTTTAGACACATCACTCGATTTTTACATAGTATAGATCTGCAAAGGCTAATTGCCTATGACCGCATCAGGGTTAAAGTTGTTGATGACTTCTTTTATTTAAGACTTCTGCAAATTTGGTTGCGATAAAATACAAATTTGGTTAAGAAATACTTTTGCCTGGGGAAAAACTTTCCTTCAACGGATCCTAGTTGCTTTGACTGACAATCTGGTATATTTTGTACTCTATAGTATATTTTAAATGAAGTACTATATTAAAATACCAAATATAGAATTTTGTATATTTATGCGCTATATGAATTTGTTATATTTTGAAAATAATTCCGCACTATTTTGCTTTTATTTAAATTAGGTAGCGGGTATCTCATAGTCATGCTATCTTACTTTTTTTTTGGGTCTGAGGCAAAGTGACAGCCTAAAAAGTTGGAGGCAAAGTCAACAGACTTCGGCCCCGTTATTTTTTTTTTGACAATTGCCTTAGTTTGCAGACTCCAACTCCAACTCCACTTGCTCGTTCGTTGTTGGCTGAATTTTACAGCTGCGCTGGTATTACAATATTTATGATTCGCATTCGCTTTAATTAAATTGTAAAGCCTGGGACTGGGCTTGGGCCTGGGCCCGGGAATGCGACAATGCGGCCGTGTCACACATTTGACTTTACGACTTGCATTTAATTAAAGTCAATTAAAGCTGTTGCAAGACAAAGACAGACAGCGAGAGAGAGAGAGAGAGAGCGAGAGAGCGACAGCTGCATTCAGTTTTTGGGATTGGCTTAAATATTGTTCGAAACTTGGCGAATGCATTTTGCAGACAAAATCTTGAAACCTTGAAAGTTTAGCTACGAGTAATTTCAATTTACAAATTAAAAATCAATTTCGTAAGATTACAAAAGATTGTAAAATGCATAAATATTATTATTTAATTAGTTTCATATTAAGATTTACTATTTATTAATTTCTTAAGATTACAAAAGATTATAAAATGCATAAATATTATTATTTAATTAGTTTCATTTTAAGATCAACTATTTACTGATCTATTAAGATTATAACATGCATAAATATTATTATTTAATTAGTTCCATATTAAGATTAACTATTTATCAAATTCTTAAGATTACTAAAGATTATAAAATGCATAAATAGTATTATTTAATTATTTTAACATTTAGATTTACTATTTATTAATTTCTTAAGAATACAAAAGATTATAAAGTGCATAAGTAGTATTATTTAACTAGTTTTATATTACGATTTTCTATTTATTGATATCTTAAGATAATAAAATGCTTAAAATTTATTATTTAAAAAGTTTCCCATTAAGATTTTTTTGTAAGATTATAGAATGCATTAATATTATTATTAAATTAGTTTCACATTAAGATTTACCATTTATTAATTTCTTAAGATTGCGAAAGATTATGAAACGCATAAATAGTATTATTTAATTAGTTTTATATTAAGATTTACTATTTATAGATCTCTTAAGATTATAAAATGCATAAATATTCTTTAATTAGTTTCATATTAAAATTTACCATTTATCAATTTCATAAGATTACGAAATAAAGATTATAAAATGCATAAATAGTTTTATTTAATTTTGTTCTCGTTAAGATTTACTATTTATCAATTTCTTAACATAAGAAAAGATTATAGAATGCATTAATATTATTATTCAATTAGTTTCACATTAAGACTTACCATTTACTATTAATAATATATGCTATTATCTAATACGTATCGTATAATAATACGAGCTTTAAATAGATGCCAAACATGGTCTCCACATGACTCGTAATTGGTAACAAGCCGTGTTCAACTATTTACAGTTACGTGCCTGCACTTTAATAGCTGTCGAGTAATCGCCCATTATGCATTGGTAGCTAGCTGTTCAGTGACTTCTCAAAACGCCATTTACACGCCCACTCCTTAACTTCCAATTTATTTATAAACTGCCCACAGTGAACTTTGGACAACAACTGATATGCATACATAAATATGCATATGTATGTGTGTGTGTGTGTGTTTGGTGCATATGACTGTCATAAAGTGAAGTTATCTTAATTAAAATGCAACAACAATATAAACAACTAACTATAGATTTATTTATGATGACTGACTGACTGTCAGATACTTTTCATTAGCTCTGTTTACAATCCACACATTTGTCACATTTGTTATATCGATTATCATAAAATTTACAGTGGAACATTGTAATACTTTAAACGGGAAATTAAGCTAAAAATGTGTAATGTTATTAATTTATATTAATATTTCATTATTATTACTAGTTTTCAAGGTATTTATAAGTTCCAAGAATGCAGATTCAAATTCTAAATTCGAAAACTTAAAAAGAAAGCAAACTTCAACTAAAATTTAAAGACGGTAAAATACAGAAAATATATTTTTGTAATGAAATGAACAATGTCAAATTAAAAACGTTTTGTTTATATATCAATATAAACACATAAACAAATTAAAAGTTCTGGAAAATATATTTATTTTTAATACAAAATGTAATCTTCACTCTACTAACATTAAAATACAAAAAATACTTAATAAAATTAACAAAATTAAATATTCCATTCAAGAAAAATAAAACAACTATTTTAATTTTTATTTTTAAAAGATTTGACTTGAGAGAATTCTATTTTAGAAACTTTTGGTGTTCTATCAAACACTTTGACACAACATTTACAGAGTATTTAAAATGGGGGAGAAAAAAACTCCCACAGCTGCCAGACAGAGGCCATATTGATATGCGATGTACGACTAAGTGTTTGTATCAGTGTGTGTTTGTGTGTGTTGCTGCATTTGCATATTCATGCAAGTGTGTGTGTGTGTTTGGAGCCTCGTTCAACTCGCAGATTGAAGTTTTATCGTTAATAAACAAAACGGGGCGCATGCTTATGCATGCATATGAATAAAATACAAGTAAGCATGGCAAAAGTGAGAAAAAATCTATACAATAATGGCAATAACAATAACAGCAAAAGCAACACCAATAACAACAACAACAGCAGCAGTAACAACTGTGACAACTGCGCAAAGCGCCATCAGCAGCAGCAGCAAAAGAAACTGAGCAAACTGAAAAAGTCAATGGACTGCAAAAACAACAACAACAACAACAACAACTACAACAACTGACTGCAGTTGCAGCAGCAGCAGCAGCAGTCAAAACGTCAACGTCAAATGCTCATTTACAAAGCAACAATAACAACAAGAAACCCAACAACAACAACAACAACAGTCACACACATTACAAGCATGGGCACTGCGCGCTCTGCTCTGCTGCTCCCCCACTCGCTGAGCTTACGCTCTCATTCTGTCTGCCTGCTGCTCTCTGTGCTGCTGCTGTTAACGTTACATTGAAGCGCGCTGTTGCGCTGCTGTTAGCACACAACAGAATTCTGTTAATTTACAGCGCGTTCCGGCTAAGCCAAAACAACTTTCAGGTAGTTTTAATATGCTTTTGTTTTAGTTGTTCAGCTTTGTTTTGTTTTGTCATATTTTAGCATAATGCAAAAGACGCATTCCCTTTATTGGCCAGGCTGAGAAAAGGACGGTTCAAGTGGTTTGTTCACGTTAAATGAGCTGCATTCTTATTTTATGATATTCGCATTTCGTTTTCGTTTGCACGTCATATTCGTAAGTACTCACTGATTGAATATTGTTATCATAAAGAATTTAGCCAAATATTTCCTTAGCCAAATATTGCCAGTTTTACAAATAAATCTATATTAAAACTTTTGCTTTATTTAAAGTATAAAGTAAGACGGAATCATTATACCTAAGCCTTTATACTATACTAAAATATACTAAATTATATACTATAAAAATAGACGATTTGACGAATATTCAAAAATGGATTTCGTTCAAAAATATAATTTTATTCAATTGCCATTTACAGGAGAATAACAAATAAAATAAAATATTATACTAAATTATTATTTATGAAAATTATATGCTTATTATATGTATATAAATTTGTATAAATCCCAACTTGAAGAAGAACAGTTATGAGAACTATAAGTATAATATAGTAACTACATTTAATGTATATCTAAAAAAAAAATACTAAATCGCTTACCACTGTTTTCGATTAACATATTCTCTTATAAAGAAAACAAAGTACTCATCGACTTAATTTCCCTAGACAGAGATACTCGCTTCAAGTATCTTCAACATACAGAAGTGATTTATCAGCATATTTTGCTCGTCAAGTCGCATTGTTTATAACGAAAGAAAACTGGTGCCCAGCAACAATAGATAGTATATACATGTATATATTTAGATACATTTGTATCTCAATATATGTAGAGGGGCCATAAAATAAATCCAAAGTCTCGTGTGACTCAAGTGGAGTGCAATTGACGCCATCGATTAAACAAAAAATGAAACTAGTCGACGGCGCCACTGAAAGATTGTTTTCTTTTTATATATACATTCATTTTTTTCCTGTTTTTTGGCTTGACTTCGCTTGGCTCTTAATTGCCAACCAAGTCAAGAGGGCATATACTTGGAATACTCTACGATGACGACGACCCTGACCTTGATACAACCACAATCCTGACTGAAGAAATTTATTGAGTGCATTTATGGCAGGAAATTCGATACTTAAATAAATACTAACATTTAAAGTGCTTTCAGGTTTCCAGCAACAACTTTATATATTGTATATTTAAATCTGTTCATAATGAAAACCATGTCGAATAACATAAAAATGTGGAGCAATCATAATGTCTTGGCTTTGTCAAGATGAAACAATGGAATTCAAAGGGGGAAATGCTCATTAAACCTGAAATGACAACATCAAAACAAAAGCACAAGACTCCCCAGAAGAAGAAGAAGAAGATGAAGCAGGTGAAAGGGGAGAGGGGATGAGGAAGACAAGTTACTGCTTATGTACCAAGAGGGGGAAGAGCCAAAAAACAAAAACAAACAAGTAAGAAAGTTACAGTCGAGTGTGCTCGACTGTGAGATACCCGCTACCCATTTTTAATAAAGGCAAAATATTGCGGTATCATTTTCAAAATATACCGAAAATACTAAAAAAATACTAAAAATATACCAAATGGTATATTTGGTATATCGATATAGTACACCATTCAAAATATACCATAAACGGCACAATGTGCCAGATTGTCGGCCAAAGCAACTCAGACCCCTAGTAAGTAGGCGTTTTTCCCATACAAAAGTATTTCCTAAATAACTTCGACAATTTTTATCTGATCGCAACCAAATTTTCAGGAATCATAACTACTATAGTAATTATTGTATATACCAAAATTCGTAGCTCTAGCTTTAAAATTACACTTGTTATTCGATTTTTTTGATTTGCGGGGGCGGAAGTGGGCGTGGCAAAAATTTGAAACAAACTTGATCTGCGTGCAAACATAACAAATGCTGTCGAAAAAAAATTATAGCTCTATCTCTTATAGTCTCTGAGATCCAGTGTTTCATACGGACAGACGGACAGACACACAGACACACAGACACACAGACGGACAGACGGACATGGCTAGATCGTCTCGGCTATTGATGCTGATCAAGAATATATATACTTTATAGGGTCGGAGATGCCTCCTTCTACCTGTTACATACATTTCCTGCCGGCACAAAGTTATAATACCCTTCTACCCTATGGGTAGCGGGTATAAAAAAATACAACGAAATAAAAGGAAAACAAGGCCGAAGTGCAGGAAATGTCAGCGTTGACAAGAAAATGCACTCGCCTTGCCAAAAGGATATACACTTGACACACCAACTTACACACACTCCCATTCACACACACACATATGTGCAGCCATTAGCATACGAGTGTACATTGCTTCAAGTATGTGTGTGTATCAAGCCACTATGGGGCATTTGACCACTTTCTCTGGCATTTTGGCGTTCTATAAAAGTGTCCCAATTAAAAAAATGTTATGTCACTGCATTAACAAAACATTAAACTGCTAACTTAACAGTTCTTTTCAGCATAACAGCTGTAAACTCAGCTGTTGTATCCAAAAGTACGTGCGCTAAGTTTGCACATTTTTTTCAGTCAGCGTTGTTATTTATTCAATTATGTTGAAAGCCATTAATAAAAAATAAGTCATGAATAAGAATTACGCATTTTTGTACTGTATGTTAAATATATTTAATTGTTTGTATATGAATTTTGTTATTTAATAAATGCTTCTTAAGCTAGATTTTAAGGAACAATTTTACACTTTGGAAAAGATTTTGAAAATAAGTTTAGCAAAATTTAGCAGGAAGTTAATGTGTATGATGTAGCGTTGTTAATTCTTAATCCATTAATAGTTCTCTGATTCTGCACTTTTTGGCACAATTGGCGCAATTTGCATTTTTTTTCTCCGTAATATCCAAGTTTATTTAATTTTTGTCACAGCCTCTTTTCTGTGTTGGATTCCTTAGGCATATAGTAACATAATACCAAAAATTCGCAGTAAAAAAGCTCTTATGGTTTACTCGTAATATTTAATGCCAGTTAAAATGGAAAATGTCCCATAGTGCAAGCGAGGGAAAAAGAGTCAAAAAGAGGCAACGTCATCAGCGTGCTTTCTATGTATTTGCCATTCAACAACAACAACACACACACACACATCTAGTCGGTGTTGTGTTTGTTTTGGACCCGCATAGGCAAAGTGGAGCCACGAGGACTTTTGCCCCCATTGCAAGCGAAAAGTTCAAAGTTCAAGTTACAAATCGGGCCAAAAGAATAAATCCACAAACGAAAAAAATGAAATTTAATGAAATTCCTGTGCTCTCGATATCAAATGCAAAAGAAAAGCTTTAAATTAAAGTGGCAACTCTCCAAACAAAAAATATAATTCAATATTAGGTCATGATGAGTGGGCACAACTTTTCTCTGGCTGCATCGATTTACTTGAAATTTTCAGAATATTATGCAAATACATAAATATACCAATTAGAAAAGTATTACATTATTATTATTAAAGTAAAACAATTAAGAAAGCTGCAGCCCATTTTGAATAAGAGCAAAAATCTGTGGTATTATTTTTAGAATATACCAATTTAATATACCAATAAGATATTAAAATGTACCAAAGGTCATATTTGGTATATTGCTATTACGATCATTATAAACTATATAGTCCATGTAGATAATATAGATAATTTTGTCTTTTAAATATATAGCTTAAAACATACTGAATGAATAAAAATACTATATTTTCAAAATTATTTTGTATACATAGATATATGGGTAATTCTCTGAGGGATGTCGCGTGCGACCATCTTTACAGTGACAAAAAAACATAACCTGAGACAATATTAAAAATAAGAAAGAGTAATTTTTATAGCTCTAGATTAGTACTTTAATTAGAGCTAAGAATGGTTTTGCAATCCACAGAAAGAATGGAACAACCGATTAAGTACTTTTTTTTTAATACAGCCTAAACTTTTTTAAATAAGTTCTTAATAAAATCAAGGAAAACACAGAAGCAATGCTCGATTGAAAATATAATTTTTTCGACATTTTTAAATATGTCTTAAATTATATCTTCAGGCAGCAATACGAGAAAATTGAATTCTGTCTTTGCTGTCGTTTTAAAATATATCTTAAATGACTGTGAGATACCCGCTCCCGATTTTCAATAAAAACATATTCTACAAATAAACCAAAAATATACGGCAATGTAGTATTTCTACTCAAATATTTTTTCTGACATTTTAATAAATACATCTTCAATTACGTGAAGTCAACACAAAGAATAAATAAAATGTTGGTTGAAAAATTTATTATTTCCCACATTTCGAAAGCAAAACACAAAAGGAACATAATACATTTCAATGAATATTATTTCATAATCATTAGCAAATATTTGTTTTGTAATATTCATAATTTCAGGAATACAATTTTACTATAAACATAACATATTTTATGCTCTTAGTTAAACTACAAGTAGTTTCATTAGCATTTATGAAAAACCTTTTGTAGCTAGACATCTAAGCATAAATAGAAGTGATGGCAGTAATTATGGATTTGCCATGAATTATGCATGTACACTTTTATGGCAACCCTGCAACCCTGCAGGCAGGCAACCCTAATGAAACACGCTCTCAAGTATGCAATAAATTTACACCAAACTCATCTCGACTAAATGCGATGCAAATGTGTGTCTGTGTATGCTTGCGTGTATGTGTGAGTGTGTTTAACTTTTCCTCAATGTCAAGGGCACATTTGAAGAAGACGATAGGAGGGAAAAGGGGCCGAGAGGGGGAGGTAGAGAAGTACTCCCTCCTTCGTTTTCGTAGCCTGGCAAATGGGAAAAGTCAGACATGAATTTGCCAATTGCCAGTTGGCCGTTCTTTGCATTTTTCATTCAGCCAATAATCACAACACTTGCCAGACGCCATAACTAACATGCAACATACAACTTGCCACACACACACACACCTACACTTATTTCGGGGTATAGAGAGCTCTCTGACGTAGGTTCCTTGCTTGATTTTTCTCCATCGTAAATTCTCATTTCTCAGGGCTGCTGCGAGGGCGAGTGGCAAGTGGCATGTGGCATGTGGCATGCGGCAGGCTAACAGGCTAGTGTAGCAAACAATTTGAACGCCGCTGCTCGTTATATAGCCAGTCATTTAATCAATTATGCAAAAAACGACGTCGACGATGTATCCGTAAAATGTTTGCCACGGTTACGGCTCCAGTTACGGGGCATTTCTTTGCTGCCCCTGTGTCCTTGTGTCCTTGCAACATTTGGCTGTAGCTTTGCTTGTTTCTTGCGTGTTTTTGGGGGCATCGTGGACGACGGCACGTTTACCTTTTCTTGTATAAATAATTAATTAAATGTACAAGAGTTTTGGCCTCCCGCACAACTGTGTGGCAGACAGACAAAGGATACGAATGAGAAGGAGGTCCTGGCAATGAGGCAATCGCAGTTACACGCTCCAAGGAGAGCCATTGGACAGTTAACAAACCACTTCGTTTAGGTGAATGGCGATTTGAATGGCGATGCATGAACTAAGTGAATCGAATTCGTATCCCAAGCCAGAAAAAAAAACAAAATAAATAAATAGGTGACAGAATAAAACGATGATTTTGCCAAACAAATGACGTCAACGTGATCAAAGTCAATCGAAACGAAACTAAAGGAAAGGTGCCAAAACATAAACAAATGTGAATCAACACACAAGAATGAATTGTATAAATGAATAGAAATGCAGTCACGACTCAAGACTGCAAAGTATCGAATCAATGTAAATAATATGATGAATGATTGATTATGGCAGCAAGATTGAACTATTTCGTAACGAAGGGAAATTAATATGCTGAAATCAAATGAATGAATGGATGGCAGCAAATAAATCATAATAAACTTTAACGGCATCACATTCACAAGAAATTGGATTGAATTGCATTGAAAGTAAATATAAAATAAAAATAAATTAAATGATTCAATAAAATCAATAAACAAAATATGTAATCATTTTTGTACTTTTTAGTAGGATGTAAAACTAAATTAACTCAAAAACATAAAGTGAATTGAAGGTAATAATGAAATAAAAATAGAGTAATTTAATTCAGCATTAATTAATTGAATTCACAGTAAAAAGATACATTAATAGAATTGCAAAATTGATCCATATTTTATTTTGAAGTTAAAACAAATTCCAAACAAATTCTAATACAAATTAACAAAATAAGTAATAAGAAAGCCAATCATAATAAACTTTATCAAATCAAAGACATGAGAAAACGAAAAATAATTTTTATTTTATGTTGTCTTTGAATATTTATCGCAATAGTCTGCAAAGTAACAAAGCAATTGACTTATTCGTATTAAAAGCAATTGATTTAAAGATGCATAAAAAATGTTTGTTCAATTATTTATTTATTTCAGCAACGGCAATAATGTAATTAAATGAATTCAGTTCATAAGTAATTTAACTTAAAAATGTAATACAAATCAAGTAAGAAAGAAACTTTCTAACCATTTTCAAGAAAAGCAAAACAGTGCAGTATTATTCTTAAAATATATGAATTAATGTACCGTAAAAGTAAAAAAAAATAAACTAAAAAGTATAGTTGGTCTATTTATATAGTGCTACATTTTATATAATTTCTTGGAACTAAGGAACTGCATTTGAAATTATAATTTAATACAAACTTATCCGATATAAATAAGTTTAATGTAATTGATGCATACATATGAGTTCGTATACTAAAATAATTTCGAATAATTCTATTTATTCAATGGGAAGTATTTAAACACATGTCAGAATTCATTTAGATATAAAATTTGGCTTAGTCTAGAAGATAAAATATCCTCAGAAAAGATTCCAACAATTTTACAGAATGTGATTTCAAATAATATATTTAATGCAAATTAATGTGCATTAAGTTAAGAACATTTTGTATTTACTCAAAGAGTATAAAACACTCACAGCTCTTTATGCAAATTGACAAGATTACAAAACTCTAAAGAAAATCTGTTGAATCGCAAAAAGAAATCTAGTTGGGGTCACAATTGATTGACCCTCTGTGTGAAACGAAAAACGGAAAAACGTTTGCATTTAGTTAGCCCAATTACCTTCGCACAGTGGCCGCAGTTCTTATGTTGCAACTATATGTTGCACTTGACACTAAAATGCGACTGTAACTGCAACTGCAACATTTGCATAGCGACGAAGTCCAATGCGTTCTTCTTTCGGCTTGCTTTGGCCACTTGCAGCAAAGCACTTGCAACAGCAGTCGCGCCACTTGCCCCACTTGTGTGCCTTGCCACACACTTGACAACGCAGTGCGCGAACGCAGCAGAAGAGCAGCAGTGTCTTCAAGTGTCGGCTCGTGTCCAAAATTGGGCAAGTCGGCCAACATCACGTTGAGGGAGGAGGGGGCGGAGAGGGGGGCAACTGTGGCAGCTCTATTTTTGGTCTGATTGCAGTGGGTGTCAAATCTATGCGGCAAGATTCGTTGACGCCTTTGCCATGTCGCCCAAAATAATCTACGGCAATTGCATATGGCAGGCAGAAAGGCAGGCAATAAACTTGGTCAAGTCCAAAACAACAAGAACAGCTAGAAGGCGCATAAGAGAGGGAGGGCGGGGGAACATTGCATCCGCTATGTTGCAGACATAGTTGGAGTCGTGTTCTCGGCGTGGGCGTTTCCAGTTCTTTTTCTTTTACTTTTCCATTTTTTTTTTTTTTTTTTTTGTTTTTTGCTCTGCTGCAGTTACTTCAAACCAAAAGTGCTCTTGACATGTTTTTATTAAAGTTTCCTTCTCAACAACAAATTTTTTTCTTTTTGTTTTTCTCTATATTTTTCCGTTGCTCTGTTTTTCTTCTTGGCCGGCTTGTTTGGCCATATGTTGATGGCTCGGACCAAAAACTGCACCGAGCAACGAAAATAAAATTGTCTAGCTGTGTGTGTGTGTGTGTGTGTGTGCGTGTTTGTGTGTGTATTTTGTGGCAAAGTTATGTTTATGTTGTGTGCGTGTACAGTTCATGGAATTGCTATTTGAGAGTTGCATTTTGCACCGCCAGCTGATGCCACAAAATGACGCAAAACTACTGCAATCAGATGGTGCAACTAACGGTTACAATCTCCAATCCACAGCTGCATTATTACCAAATTAAATCGCTTCCATTTTGTCCTTAACAAATGCATTTGCGAAATGTAACATTTATGCAATTTAAGCTGGAGCTTTTAGCTTAAATTGAAATTTCAAATCACAAAACATTTAATGTACTTAAAAGCTTACTATAAGTTTATGCAGCTTTTAAGCTTCAGCTTTTATTATTAATTTATTAATCAGTCAGTAAGTAAAAAGCAAAGTTGTAATATTCTTTTTATTTTAAAAAAATCGTAATAATTTAAAAGTAATGCACAAAATTGTCGATCAAGTTTATTAAAGTTTTCCGTTAATAAATTCGGCAAACTTATTAACTTTGCTTCAATTGAAGCTGCTTGCTTCAAAGGAGTTTTCAGCTTCAATTAAACTTTTAAAACATACAATACATTTGAAGTTTTTGAAAAGCTCACATGAAGCTTTGAAGCAAATGTATAAACAAACTTCGTATTAACTTAAAAGCAAAGCACAAAGCTGTCCATAAAGTTTCTTAAAGCTTTCGGTAAAGAAATGATTATATATATATTAAAAAACTTTGTAGATGGATTTTTTTGTATACATTTTGTTGAAAGTACTTTAAAGCTTAGACCAGAAAGTATATGTTATCATATTTATTAATATATTAATCAGCTTTGTCAATACCTAAAGTAAGGTAAGGTAAGGTATAATATTTCCATACTGTTTTTCGGTTTTTAAAAAAAAAAGTATAAAAAAAGCTTACTAACTTTGCTTACATCTAAGCAGCTTATTTTGACCGCAAATTCAACTTCCAAAAAAAAAAAAACAATTTAAATTATCTAAGAATTCAGCTTAGCTAACATAAAACTATATTTTTAAGCAGTTACTTAGTTAATACTCTAGAATTTAAGCTTTTAAAAATAAAATACAAGCCTTTTAAGCTTTAATCGAAAACTTTAATATACTTTAAACTAAATGTAAAACTGGGAAATCTAAGCTCAACGTACATATTAAATTGTAATGTATAAAGTTGTCTAAAGACTTGATTTAAGTCATCTGATATAATTTTTTATAAACAGTAAAGTTAATTAAAGAAAAAACGAACTGATCGAATCGAGCTCAAGTTCACTTCAAGTAAATATACAATTAACCCTCAAAGCAAACACTTAACTTGACCCAAATAGATGGAAAAACACAAGTAAGCAGCAGAAGAACTAAATGCAGAAGGAAATGTAAGAAAAGTGCGCGAAAACTAATGTGAAAGTGGCAAAACAAATGCGAAAATCAATTAGACAGAACAAATTTCCAAATGTCGAAAGCTCGCAAAGTGTTGAAGCGATACAACGACACAAAAAAATAACGATACAATGTTCTGGGAATTGTGAATTGCGAATTAAAAAAGAAGACGATAAAATAAAATAACAAAAAAGAGAACAAAATGTAAATAACAATGTGGAAAAAGGTGAAAGGTGACAGGTGAACAAGCTTTCCAGTAGCTAATGTGAACTGCACTAGATACAAAATCACGGCACTTGAGCTCTGACCACAGATAATTGCCCAATGGGCAATCAAAATCAAATCGATTGAGCCGCAGTCAGCAGACAACAGACAGCTTGTTTACACAGCCTTCCCCTTACCCACACCTAAGCCATTCATTGGGCAATGTGAAACTCTATAAACAGTGATACGATATTACAAATATTTAGCCCACATTCCAT
Source organism: Drosophila albomicans (assembly GCF_009650485.2). Classification (NCBI taxonomy): domain Eukaryota; kingdom Metazoa; phylum Arthropoda; class Insecta; order Diptera; family Drosophilidae; genus Drosophila; species Drosophila albomicans. The sequence continues at coordinate 3,879,799 of NC_047627.2, read as the reverse complement.
TGAATAGTTATGCGAGGCATTCCGATTGCAAAGCATAAATATCTCAATGGAAAAACTTTTGCAAGCAAAGGGTTAACGGCACCGTCGAAAAAAAAACTAGACCCCCAAACTCCAGCGAAAAGAAGAAAAAATCGTAGAGTTTATTTTGAGGTAGAAAAGCCAAAGCAAAACAAAGTCATTGCTAAACAAATAAGACAAAGGATATGGTTCCAGGAATGTAGCACCAAATTAACATAAATTCCGTTTCGAAGGCAAAGATATAGAAAGAGGAAGTAGACGTGGAAGTGGAAGTGGTAGGAAGCAAAAGGTAAAAGGTACAAAAATAAAGCAAGCTACTACAGAAGCATGTTGCAAAAAGTTCAACGACGCGAACACAGTCAGCCCCAGAAGAAGGGTGCTGCACACTGTGCTGCACAGTGGGACAAGTGGGGTTGGGGGTGGAGGGTGGAGGGAGGGTGTATTGTGTCTATGTCTATGTCTATTTTCTATGGCCTGCTCCTTTGCTTTCCTCGCCTTGCCTTGCCTTTCGTTTCGTTTCGTTTCGTTTCGTTTCCTTTGCTTTCCTTGTGCCTTGCACAGTGGCAACTACAACTACTCGTTGTCGTATTCCCACAAGAAAAATCAATGGAATTGTTTGGTATATTGCGCTATGTTGGGGACACCGCCTCATTGAATGCCTTTTCTCTTGATTTGTCTTTCGTTTTGTTGGATTTTTTTTTTTTTTTTTTTTGGTTCGTTCTATTCTATTTTCCTGCTTTCTTCTACATTTTTATTTATTTCTGTTGGTTGTTGTCGCCAGTTGCTTTTTCGGTTTTTCGGCCAAATGAGCGACGACATCGACGACAAATGCTGCAAGTCCGTTTTCCTCATCAACCTCACCGCTACCTTTCTCATCCACTACTCCCCCTTACCACCACATTTCCACTTTCGTCTGCTGTGCTAATGCTGTTGACTCGGTTGACATACTTATTGATGGCACTGTGCAATGCACGACACTGTCTCGTGGGTGTGGTGCGAAGTGTGCAGAGTGCGGAGTGCGTTGAGAGGATATTGCAAAATTCAACCAGGACAAATAGCAGCTGTTCTAACACGAACAAGACTCTACAAAATATGACCATGAAATCCATCTAGCTCCCAATACTAATCCACTATCATGACACAACAGACATACGCAGACAATGGCGTAACTTAGAAAAGCTTTTATTTCATTTTTAAATTACTAAAACGTTTGCCAAACAACTGAGTTTGCTTAGTTGTGTTGCCCAAAACGAAATTCTATATAAAAATTAACATTAATAAACTTTTATATAATGGAATTTTTACTATATGTATATCTTAACACTACAGAGTCTGTAGTACAGAAAATAGAATATATATAAAATATTGTAATAATGCCTGTATTCAAGTTTTTTTATCACTTTCAACCACACTTGTGAAATACATATTTCATTCATTAATTATAGAAATATTCAACAATTTTAAGCAGAAATTTATCTCAGCCATAGAAAAATATTATTATCTTAATCTCAGATATTTGATAACATTTATTCATTTTAATGTGTGTGCTAAACTTGCTTTATATTAGTAATCTATCATTTACTTGCTGATAAAAAAGTGAGCAATGCAATTATTTAAATTTTACTATAAAATGTTCTATCATAATAGGTATCATAATATTAAAAATTCTCATCACTAATATACATAGTTATCTAAACCAACTCTCAGGTATTTTAAAGAATTTACTCAATCCCCTTTGACTCTTCATTATGCTTGTATTTAATTGCCGTTAAAAAATGAGCAGTACAAATAACACTTGCTCCAATGTATACGATTATGAGTAGTGTTAATCGCGCATCGACATGTTCAGTGTCCAGTGCATGATGCATTTCATTGAATTTCTTCTACTCCCCCAAAGCGCCGTTTCAAGCAAAGCGATCAACGAGTCAGCAATGCATGACCACAGAATTACTCACCTCACGCTCTTTCTCTCGCTCTCTGTGTTTTCAATGACCACTGCAGGCAGCGCTGTTGTCCAAAAGTAAATGGGATATTTGGCTTGCCCAGTAAAGCAGCTACATCGCTGCTGGAGCATCAGCAATAACAGCAACGTAAGGAGCAGCAGAAGTCCATGTAATAATCTTAGCAGCAGTCACACTGTACACAAATGTAACAGTAGGCGGCACACGAAATAAGCTGTAGAAAATGTACTAAACGGCCGCATGGGAATTTCTTTGCATTTATCAAAACGCGGCAGAGCGTCGCAGCCGGCGTCGCAGTCGGCGCAAACACGTGAGAGCGCCAAACTGCGCAGGCAAACAAAAAAAAAAAAACACAAAAAACACACACGAAAAAAAAATTGCAAACACTTCTTTTTGTTTTTGCTGCTGTTTTTGCCGTTGCTTTTGTTATTGTGGTGGTCGCAGTTGGGTGGCGTCTCTCACTCTCCTCTCTCCCACAAACGTACAGGGAGCAAGACACACACAAAAAAAAACCGTAAATTTTGAGTTGTTCCGTTTGTTTTCGATTGCTGAGCTGATGCTGTTGGTGTTGTTGACAAGTATTTTTCACAATAAACTCATTATTATAAATTCGTTGACTGGCTTTACATTAATTTTCGATTTTACCACAATTGGGCAAACAGCTGTCGATGTAATTGTTGTTGTTATTGTCGCTTTTGCTGCCGCTGCTTTTGCTGCTGCTGCGCCCTGCGCGTCATCTTCTTGCACTTGTTATTGTTGTTGCCGAAAAGGAGACGCGTGCTGTTTTAATTTGCTTTGCTATTCGCTTCAATATCATACACAAAACTAACACTAAAGATGTTCACTAATAACAACAACAAATCCCGTTAGCAATAGTTTTTAAACAAAATAGTCACAAAAAAAACGGTTGGACAACAACAAACATTTGAACGACTGACGCGACCGCGACACGGACACAACTTGACGGCTGGTGAAAAACTGCTCTTTCCCAATAAGAAAGAGAGTACAACACGACCGAATAGCAGTGTCGGTGGCAGCGAAGCGCTGTCGGCGTCGCAGCTGTCACGCGCGTTGCTTTTGTTCTTCTTGTTGTTGTAAGTTGCGTTCTATGCTTTTGTTGCTGTCGTCGTCGTTGTACACAACCTTTTCTGTATGAGTGTGTCGGTCTTTTTGTTTTTGCCTTTTTTTTGCACAACGAGAGAGCCGGAGAGAGAGAGAGAGAGAGCGCCGTCGCTCTCAGACTTGCTGCTCAACAGTTGTTTGTGTTAACAGTGCGCTGTTAACACAGCCCAACAGCTGTGGACCAACTACATTATAACATAGCACAAATAAATGCAGTTAACAGCGCACTGTTAAATTTAATTGACAAGCATTAAAAACGCTATGTTAACAACTAACAGCTAAATCTAGGAAAAAGGCAAGCGAGACTTTTAAATTTTTAAACACTGTAAAGAAGGAGGAGTGGGAGTGGTCAACTAAAGCAGCAGCTCTCCCCCCACCACCCTTCCCAGCTCCATCGACGATGGCAACGCTGTCTGGCTCGACAACAACAATTAACGGCATTCCAATGTGTCTGGCCGCTTTGCTGCAGACTGACGGGAAATTTCAAAAATTTCAATTCACAAAAATTGAGAGAGGAATGCGCCCATTCACATGTACTCGCTATGTGCACTCGCATGTCCTTCTTTTGTCCGTCTCTCTGCCTTTCTGCCTGTCTGTCCCACTGTGCAGGTGTGTCGCTATGTGCAACTGTGCATGTCCTGCCTTCCGGACAAAATGTCTGGCAGCAACAGAAGCAGCAGCAACAGCAGACACGCCCCCCTCAGCAGCTTTCGCTTTCATAAATTTGTAGCTTGGTATGAAACTTAAATTAAAATGTTATCATCAAATGGCTATATGACAAGTTTTATTAAAAAATTCCATGAGCAGAGCAATGTAAAAGAAGGTTTTCAATTGATATACAAAAATATTAGACAGTCAAAATGGCAGCTCAATCTGCAATACACATAAAAATATAAACACAAATGCATACATTTGTCTTCGCTTCAATATGATGCACTTGAAAAAACTAGGATACCCCTTGCAATGCTTCTTGGTGACGTTAATGCAGGCATGAACTTTTTTCTCGCAATGTAGATTTTACGAGCACACAACAACAAGTTACATACGTATTAGCGAGTTAACGGATCAGCCTAAGAAAGTGTTGTTGAACGCATAGGCTGAGAATACGAAGGAACATGCAAAATTGTTTTTGTATTTTGCTTGTCCAATGGACTGAGCAGCAAAATTGCTTTTGTTTTTTGCTTTTGCAATGCTGTGGCTGCATTTGCATTTACTTTTGTTGATTGCTCTTCGTAATGCAAAAACAAAATTAACTGTAAGAGAGCAATGGCGTGAGCTTTCGCTTTACATGAAATTTCATAATTTTTAATTGATACTAGTATTAAAATTAAAATATCTTCGGCTGCAGTGAGCTTAGTAACATAGGGAATAAATGTGTATTATTTGTTGATTGTTATTGAACGCTTCAATAGAATAATAAAAAGGGAAATTTTATTTATGTAAACATTGTAAATGAAATAAAAAAGTTAAATCTTAAAACAGGCGAAAGCAATTTCGATATCGAGTTTCAAATAGCCGCAACGTAAACGGACAACATCTGATTTTGACATGTCAAATGCAAAGAGACAGAGAGAGAGAGAGAGAGGGGAAGTATGCCGGATATACTCGAGTGCTGTCAATTCGCATGCACATCGACATCATAGACATGCTGGTGAAGCATCTGCATCACCTTCGCATAGCTTTCATGATTTAACAGTAAAGCACTTGATGCATCAGCATCCATCAGCACTCTCGGATCATCAACGAGGACACTTCAACTACAACAACAGCAATAGCATGCTAAAATCAAGGCGAAAGAGAGAGAGAGAGAGAGAGAGAAGCATTGCAATTACAATAATGCATATAGGATAGGAGGAGGACAACATAGTCGTCATCCAGGCTGAAGTGTGCCCAAGTTGCCATCGTTGATGCCAATGCTGATGTTGATTCCGATGCTGATGCTGATGCTGATGCCGATGCCGATGCCAGAGCCAACACATCACATGCCATGAAACAATAAATGAAGCAAGCGTCGTTTGACGTTGACTGACCAGACGGAATAGCCAGGACATACATACAGGACATTCATGGCCCCAAACACACAACCACACACACACACACAAAACACTGCGATACACGGAGTGATGCACTTAGAGAAAAGACATACTACAAAATGTACTCTACATATGTATTTTCTTTTTATTTATTAATTTATTTATTCTTTATTTATTTCTTTTTATTATAATATACTTACTATAACTACATAGTTGTTATATTTATTTACATTTGTTATCCACTTATTATATATTCTTTCTATATACATTATGCTTTATAATTCATTTATTTTAAATTATTTTTTTAAAACTGTTTGTTTTATATATGTTTATATACATTTCATATTTTCTTTATTATTTTATTTTATTTACTTGTTTTATTCGTTTTCAATTCTATTTTACTTTTTCTGAAAATTAGTTGGTTTATTCTAAACTCTTTGGTATATTTCAAATCACTTCAATGATTTAACGGTATATTTAAGAATTCTTGATATTTTAACAATAATACCGCAGTTTTTTGCTTTTATTCTTTCGACCACCAGCCAAATCCCATAAATTTATGTGCTAGTTACAATAATATCATTTCATAACCTTTATTATAAAATACATATATTTTTTTAAACAACTTGTATTTCTAATGCAATTATACATAAACATTTTTTTCCCACTACTTGAACATAATTTTCTATCAATATTTTATAATTATAATCAGTTTGCATAATTTGGGTATTTTTTTTTTAATTTGTATAAAACAATTACAATTCTTCAATTTTTTTAAACCATTATATTTTTGTATTGTGTATTAAATAATCGTTCAGCAGTTAATTTATATGATAATTTATTTATTATTAATTTGACTGTTATTTGTAGTATAATATTATTATTTCTTTAAGGACTAGCACTGAAAATGAATAATAGTAAAGTTAACGATTATTCAATAAATATTTCAATTTTGTAATCTACTCCAATAAGACGAATTTCTCTCAGTGTTCTTTTTAGTAATAAATTAATTTACTTATAAACCACAAAAGAGATTTTTACTGAATGAGTGTGAATAACTGCGAAATTATTTATATAGTTTGCTTTGTCATCCAAGTAGTCATAAATTTGTGGCAGTGTAGCTGCGACAATGCAGCCGTCAGGTGCTGAGGATAGTTGTTGCTGGCAATGAAGTGGCCCATGGACCGTGTCGTTTGGTCAGTGATTACACGTCCTCATAAACAACAACATAAATGCCAGCGCCGTCTAAGTTGTAAATGCCAGGCCAAGGTGATGCATCGTCCAGTCCAGAAGGAGGAAGAGGAAGAAGAAGTCGAGTCAGAGTCTGAGAAGGGGGATGAGCAACTATCTGTTGGACTAAAGCACATGGACTGCTTATCATGTGGCTCGGCGGCAGATTTATGTGGCAGGACTTTAGTTTTAATTTAGCAAAGCCGCCAAATTATTAAGACAGGCTCGTAAGCGGTTTGTGGCATGCCACACACACACACACACCAACTCATGCAACACTCACTGTGTCGTGTGCTTTGTCGCAACTGTACGGAGACAACATCCAACGTCCAACGTGCAATGTGCTGTGTGCTGTGTGCAACGTGCAGCGTACAACGTGCCACAAGGACGACAAAGTCAATAAATTTTGTGGCAGTGGATTGGCCAACGAGCTGCACTTATTTAACCAGGCTATATTCCCATCTTCATCCCATCCTCATCCCCATCCTCATCCACTCTCTGAGGCACTTCATCTCCATCCTTCTGCTGTTGCACCACCTGCCTTCCCGCCCCCGCTCTCCGTCCACGAAAGTGTCTCGAGTAGCTCCACTCTCATTGTCCCAGGTGTCTATTTTAGTTGCTTTTAACTTTGTTATGGCCAACGACGTCTTACAAGCTTTTAAGCATAATGTGCTGCTGCTTGTGCCAAAGCCAGCAAAGCAGCAAGTATACGACTCGTTGTCCTTGTCGTCCTACAACATAGTTAACTTCATCTCAGAGGTGTGGTCAGTTGGCCAACGTCCTGAGCTGATCTGAACTGAGCTGCTGTTCAGATTTTGTGACCCACTAACAAAGCTCAAGGATAACATGACGCAAATGCAGCAACGATTATTCACAAGAAAGCAATAACAACAGCATGGTTAAAAAAAGTCATCATTAAGCTTGGAGATTAAGCGCTGATTCCAGATGAGCGGAATAAATGATGTGAGAAACTTCGCAAATGTCATAAATTTTAGAGTGACCGTTTTTAGTAAATTGTATGCACCGAAACTTGGTAAGGAAATAGTAAAAAATCCAAAAAAAAAGTTTTTCCACAATACAATTATTAAAAGAAACAGATAAACTCACATTTATTGTTCATTTCGATGACAACAATCAGACTTTATTGCAACTTGGCAGCAATATTTTTTTTTTATTTACATTTCATATGCAGTCCTGAGATTCCACAGTTTTCATTAATGATATGTCTCTTCACGAGAAAATGTTTTACACTTCTTTTTTTTTGCCACTTCCAAGAAATAAATATTCTAAAGAATTAACCCTGTGCTCTATACCGTCTATAGAAGGGAAAAGCTGTTTTAAAACCGATTTTCGCTGTCCTTATTGCTTTTTGTTCATTTTTCTAACTTAGGAAAGTCCAAATATAATATTCGTTGCATTTGGAATAGATGACAGATAATTTCGTCAGCTGCTGCGGTCGTCTGAATTTGAAAAAGACTCCGACAACAATATTATAATAATAAATCTAAAAAATTCTTCTTTTTTTTAATTTAAGTAATAAAAAATTAATAAATAAGTAAAATACAAAAGTTTTCATATTTTGACATTATAACTTAAAAGAAAATGAAACTTAATTTTCCGTAATAATAATGTTGCGCAATATTCAAAATATGTAATATTTTTGTATTGTATATATTCAGATTAGAAATTAAAATTGAATGAAATATATCTCATTTTTTATTCAGAGATATAAAATTGTATTCAATTTTTAAATTTAAATATGAACTTAATAAATATATAAAAGTTTGAGTTTTTACATTGTGAAATTAGAATTTTAGTTTCCCGTCAACTTTTATTTTGTAAATATTAAAATATACAAAACATTTATTATACTTCGCAAATTCTTACTTGGATTTAAGAAAGAGAAATTTAATGTAAATAACATTTTTCTTATTATATTTCAGGTTTTAGATTCAGTAAAGTTAAACTGACTCTAAATTACATGCAAAATAATATATTTTATATATTACAGTCGATATTTTCTTTTTGACATAAATGCACTTATTTGAATAAACTATATTTCGCATTTTAAAATAAACACTTTGCACTGAATTTCAGTTTTTTTTTTTTTAATTTAATGAAGGAAAATAAAACGTGAATTTTGTTGTCAATTCAGAATTAAATTATTAAAGTATACATAAATATATTATTTGTATTTTTTTATTTCTTCCACTATTGCTCGAATAACAACTGTATTTCCCTTAAAATTGAAAAGAACAAAACAAAGCAGGATATAAAAATGAGACTTGTAGAAAATTGGTTTAGTCAGCAGAGCTGAGAAATCATTAAATCGAAGAGAGTTACAAGCCGAGAGAGAAACAATCACAAATGCCCGAAATGCTGATGATTGAGGTGGATGCTTAACCTTCAGTTGGAGCAACAACAACAATAGGTAAAAGGCAACCACAGTAACGTAGATTATAGAATAGGGAAAAGCAGCACCTTGATACTAAATGTGATCACGCAGTGCGCATAAACAACGAATGCCGCGTAAAAGTTATAAAAACAACAACAGCAGCAGCTGTGTCGCTTAGATGGGAATGAAGCTCAAGTAGGCAGGTGAGTGTTGGGGTTAGACCTGGGGAGAGGGGGAAACGCATTGCCGCAGTGGCACAACTGAACTATAAACCATAAGAATAAGACGTGCGAAGTGATAATCATAAAATAGGCAAAAGGTTCGGCCACAACAAACTTTGTGAGGCGCTACAAAGCAGTGGAAAAATTAACAAACACAAATAGAAAACCTATGCTAAATTTAAGAATAACATCTTGAATTGAACCAAGATGGTTTATTCTTAAACCAAAATCAAAATTCCACAAAAAAATCTAAATTGCCCAAACATTAAATTCAAGATATAACTCTTATTGCAGCAATAGAAAAATTTCAAAATTGAACCAAGAAAGTGAAATCTCATCAACACCAAAAATTAGGCTTTACTTTTTAGAAAAGGGAATTCCAACATTTGAAATTCCAAAACTAAAAAATCATTTTTTTAATAAAAATAACAAAGTTTTTTAACTTTGAGCTTTGCGATCTTAAAACAATACTTTTAATCTCTAAACCATGATTGATTTAAGATTTTTTCAACCTAAAAATAATGTTTCAATACAAAGCATTCTTCAAATATGATTCTAATCTTAAAATACGATTTCTTTTAGTCTTAAAATGCAAATTCAACATTAAAATCTTTTTTTTAATATTTTTTCTTTACAAATTTTGTTTCAAGATTTTTTGAAATCTGAAATCCACATTTCTAATTTATTTTTCAATCTAACTTTTTTATCTCTGTGTAAATATAGATTCCATTTTTATTTTTATATATAATGAATTTTTTATTTATATGTAATATATATATGTATATAATAACAGAAGAATGTATGCATATAATAACAGAAGAAGAAAGAGGACAATATTTCTAAAAAAGTATTTATTTATTAATGTTTTAAATATAGAAATCATAAAAAGGTGAAAAAAATACAAATTAAAAATAAAATAAAAGTACCCAATCTGTAAATATAAAAAAACACGCAAATGAAACCCAAATAATATGTGAAGGAAATTATAAAGTAAGAGAAATTTGTGTGTTTTAATAATACAACAGAAAATTCTTCTTTGAATTTGGAGTCTAACCTAATGTAGTTTATATTTTTTATTTAATTTACATTATGAATTTGTAAAAAATATTTAAAATCAGAATTAAAATTGAATATCAAATGGTTAATTTTCTAAAGAAAGATTCGATTGAATTTTCAAAAGCTCTTTCAAAAGTGATAAGTAATAATCAATTTTGATAAAAATAAATAAAACAATCTTAAAATAAAGTATTTTTTTTTTATGTATACATTAATCTGTCTTGCGATAATTAGATTGTTTTAATATGTTATAATGTCGAATAAAAAGAAGTTTGATGATAATGATTTTATACTTGAATTTAATTAAGTCCATTTTTCTGTATGTATGGAAAGATGAATCACGGTGTTGTCTACCTTTATTTAATATAATATAATCTTAATATAAATGTTTTTTCTATGTTATATAAGAAACGATGAACATCGTGAAAATGAAAGTAGGGTGCACACAGAACATATGACAGATTATTTCAAACATACACTTTATGGGACGGGCAATGGTTCCCCATTTCCTGTGTGTCCTAAGTCCTGTGACCTGTGTAGGTGTAGAGACTAAGTGTGTGTGTGTGTGTGTGTGTGATGCTGTGATGTTGGGCACACAGAGAGAATCGTGTAAGCAATGCGCGGTACGTGTACTCAACACACAGTACTCATTACACACACACACGCGCCGATGAAAAGCCAACTGAATGAAACACCTGTGTCAAGGTGTTGACAACAACAACAACAACAAGAACAGCAACAACAAGAACAAGCGAAACAACAACTGCCAAGATATGGAGGAGCCTTGGCAAACGATGTATTGTTGTGCCATTAGCGTAACTTTTGCAGCCAGTCGACGGCACATAAAACGCCATTCGAGAATTGGGCAATGAGACGTGCGTTGCTGCCGCATGTTGCAAGGTGGCAACGGTTCGCTACACGGACAGTGTCAGCCAAAATTAATCAGAGTTTCAATCAAACATAAAATAAACGCCGAGATTTGCGAATGTGTTGCAACGGAAATGTGTTAAGTGCCAACTGACAACAGGACAGCAACAAAATATACAAAATACGAGAAAGGAAGCTACAGTCGAGCGTACTCGACTATGAAACACCCGCTACCTATTGTCAATAAAACCAAAACATTGCTTTATTATATATATTTCAAGTGTTTTTTTTTTTTAGTATATATATATATACTATTTTCAATGAAATCAAACCATTTCGGTATTATTCTTAAAATATACCAAATTAGTGCACTAAGAAATACAAAAATATACCGAGTATTTAGTATATCGATATTGGTATATTGGTATTACGTATAAAATATACCTATTCCCAATAACACCTAAACGTAATAACAAAATAATATACTGAAAAAAATACTCTAACATTCACAATATACCATGCAGTAAACAGTATGTCAGATCCAAAAATGTATGGAGTGTGATCATAAAATATACTAAAAAAGTATGTATATATATAGTTCATTATTTAGTATATCGGTATAGTATTACATTTAAAATATACCAAAAATATACCAAAGAAACTGAAGTTGTCTATTCCATGCATTTTCTGGTGGCACAAAGTTATGTACATATATACCCTTCTACCCTATGGGTAGCGGGTATAAAAAACGAGCCAGAAGTTACCTCTGCCTTTTGTGTATTATGTTGGATAACTAAATGTCCAATGCGTTGCATCTCGTTTCGCACTTTTTTTATTACTCCCCATTTGGTTGCGGAGTTTGGGGAGTTTATGCCATTTTTGGCAAAATGAAGGTCTGATTTAATATTGATTGAATTTGGTTTTTCAGCCCGGTGAAAGCGACTCAAAGGGAATTTAGTATGTAGTTGGGATATTGGAACAATGCAAATAAAGTAACATGCCACTATCAAATAAGGATTAAAAGTTTACTAAAGTGGAAGTAGAAATATTTGCAAAAGAAAAGGGAATACAAATTGCCTTAATTGGCAGAAAAATAATCAGAACACAAACAAAATATATTTTTTTTAAATAATCATAGAAATAAAGTATAATTTATATTTACTATAGGAAAAAAAAAACTTTTGCAAAAACTTTGAACTATGCTGAGAATGTAATCTTAACGAAACTACAATATTTTACAATAGCTTATAATATAACAAAAACTATACAAAATTGTGATTTTTATTTCTGAAATATTAAATGCTTTCTACGAAAAATGTAAATAAAAATATAAGTTTAGTTACAACTTTGAGTACAAAAATTACACAGAGTAAAGCAAACATGGAGAGAGAAAATATGAAAAAATAAATGAAGAACAAAATTATAAGTTAAAAAAAGATTTAAATAAAACTCTCAATGAAAAATAAAAACACAAATAAATATAATAAATACTAATATAATATTTTGCCATATAAACATTGTTGGATTTAAATTAAAATATATACTGAGTAAGAAATGCTATGAAAATATAGATTTTTTTTTTTGCGAACAAAAATTAAGAAAAATATAATAAAAATAGTGTTGTAAGTAATTGTTGTTTAAATTAATTCTGAGTGAATCAGCACTTACTTTAATACATTTCTAAAATTAGATTTACTTAACACAACACCAGAAACTTGATTCTAATTTTAGAGGAAGGGAATTATAATATTTACACTTTCATAATTTATATATTTCTTCTTGTAAGAAACAAGGAATCAAACCAAACTTAGAACAGGATGTTTTAAGCTTAGAATAATAAAAAATTCTTGACATACGATTTTTTCAAGAAGCAAGATTTTATTCTTAAAATACACATTGGCATAAAAGTCTTGTTTTGAGTTTTTTGGGAAGATCAAAAAGTTCTTAAAACAAAATTTGAATTCTACTTTAAAATCTTGATTATGTACATTTTCGAATCTTAAAATCTTATCTTAAGATTTTTTAAGATTATAAAGTTCTTAAATCAAGATTTGCTTTTTTTACTTTTCAATTCCGATATTTTCTTTTGTGTGAAGTGTAATACTCTGACTATGTCTGCCAATTTTCCCACTTTCTTTTCATCTTTCTCTCTCTTTCGCTCTATCCTCACTCTCTCTCTTTCTGCCATCCAATTACACACCTTGGGAAATTTGATTTAATGCCAAGGCGTGCGTGTGCGCGTGTCATGTAGACACGGTAATTTTTCAGACAATTACACCAGCAACAGTAGCAGCGGTAAAAGCAGAAGGGGAGTCAACCCCAAACACACACACACACACACACACACACACACACACACACACACACACACACACACACACACACACATGCTGAAGTCACTCACACACATGATACATTTCACCTGCAAGTGAAATATTATTCAAAAATCAGTTACGCCCTCCGCCGCCTTGAAACTGGCGACGCCTTTTGCGTTGCTCAAAATTTATTAGACCAGGCATTAGAAAGGGCACAACCTATGCATTACCTCCCTTCCCCTCCCCCACTCCCCACTCACACACACACACACAGCATCATAGCACTTAAGAAATGTGTAAGGAATACAGAATATAAAAAAAAGAAGTGAAACCCTTTCCCCAACCATTTTTGGCTTTGAACTACATTAAGAAAATCACTCGCAACTCAGCTCAACTGCAGCTGCTGGTCGAATTGAATTGAATTTATGGCTGCTTCGCATTCTCTGAGTGTGTGTGTGTGTGTGTGTGTGTGTGACGCGTGGGCGTGTCATTAGCAGCATTGAAAAAGAAGAAAGTTAAAAGTACAAAAAAAAAAAAATAAAATAAATAGGGAAAAAAACAAATAAGATGGTGTAAAAAGTAACCTGAAATGTTTTATTGCATGTGTTTGCCGTGAGTTATGTTTGGGCTCCGACATGAGATTTACATTATGCCAAACGTCTTCCATGAGAAATTAGCGGCACTTCGTTACCCCTCACCTCTAACCCACCCACATCCCTCTTGAGTCTAGGCAGAAGCTGCAAATCTTATCAGAGCTTAGAGCGCTAAAACATTTCACCTGCTGACTTCGCATACCTAGAAAAGCGATTTCTTCCATTTTTGCATTTCTAGCAATTTAATTAAAAGAAAAGAAATGACAAGAAAAGAGAAAAGAAGAAGAGAAAAGAAAAGAAAAGAGAAAAAAAAGATACCCGCTATATAGTACATTTTCAATAAACCATATTCTACAAATATTATATACCAAAAATATACCTTAAAATGCTCAAATATACCAAGGACTGAAAAGTATAATAATATCAAATAATAAAACTTATAGAAGTTATTTAACAAATACTTTTGTATATGTATATATACCAAATATAACCTATGGTATAATGTAGTAAATTTTCATTATAATGTTTTGGTATATTTAAAGTACACTGTAAAATGGGTCAGAGTCGAGCACACTCGATTATAGATTAGTTTATAGACTACACATTAATAAATTATTTTCTTTAATATGAACAAAAATTCAGTTATTAGATTGTTTTCCTTAATATGAACTAAATACTTACATATGTACCTTTTTATAAACTTTGCTATAATCAACATTATATCACATTAATAATTTTCAATGATGTAAACTTACTTTAATATTGTAAATTGAAAATTTACTGCGAATATTCATTGTTATAAAATTATTTGCATTTTTATGTTTATGTACATATGTTTGTGAACTTAAATTTAATTAAAATCAACAATAAACATTCGACTAATAAATATAAAATATTTCTTTTTATTTTTATAAATTTTAAATGTTTTACCATTATTTTTAGTATATTTTTATATATTTTCCTTATGCTTTCTACATAAGAACTAATAAAATATATTTCCAAATAAGATCAAGGTAGTATGTACTTAATATATATGATAAGTTATGTACTTATTACACTTTTATATATTTATTTATTTTATTCAAAGAGTACTATTATATTCAATTATAATATGAAATTTACTGACTACTCATTATTTGAAGCTCTAAACATTTTATCAACTACTCCTTAAATCTAATTTACTTTGCCCGAAAAATACTCTTTGATTATTCTGCAAATTTGATGAATTTCTTTCAGATACAATAAAAGTTATGCAGCAATGAACAAATATAAAAAAGGTATCAGTTTTGTTGATTACAAAATTGCTGCTTGTTAATTTCTAAACAGCTTTCATGTTCGTTTCCTTTTACGCTCTTATTTGTTTCTTTTGTGCTCCCCTTCAACACTTGCTTTGTATTTTCTTATTCTGCCATCGTTGCTTTGGTAAACGGGAAAAAAAACAACTTTTTCTTTTCGGTTTTTTAATAAGCTGACTGTGTTACATCAAAAATCAAGGCAATTTCTTTTTTTAGGCGTATTCAAAATTAAATTTTCACCGACAGCAGGGGAAGGAGGAAAGAAGAAAGCAGGAAAAACATTGCTATACACGTCCACTGTCTTGGCTGTTTTTCTTCGCGTTTTCTTCCTTTTTCTTTATGTTGACTGACTTTAATGAAATTAGATTGATTTTTATGCTGACGTCCGGCTTCGGCACTCGCACCACTCTCCATTCTGGACTTCACATTTTTACGGCTACTTATTCATCAAGTTGAGCGACTGACTATATAATTTAATTTGTGTGTAGTAAAAATAAATTTTTGATAGATGCGTTGCGTTCGGGCAGCTGCTGCTGTTGCTTCGCTTTCAGTTTTTACGACTCTGGACGCCAGGTGGAAAGCTCGAGGAGCTGTTTGCTTTATATTTACGACATATTTTCGTTTTGCGGCTTCAGCGAGCGAGCGAGCGCTGAAAGGTATGCTACAACTTTATGGCGAACAGCTGGCAAAAAGCGTTGCATACGCTTAGGCGCAATACTCAACACACTTTAGTATGTAGATGTGTGTGTGTGTGTTTGTGTGTGGGTGTGTAAGCCGTCTCTCTTGCTCTCTCAGCGCAAATTAAAGTCAGGCACAGTTAACACTTGACAAAATTATTAAACTTTATTAACCTCTTACGCTGTCTGCATTGCCAGGACCATAAATTTAGCCAGCCACTGTAAAGACAAAGGGCCACATGTGTATGTGTGTGTGTGTTGGGGCACTGCAGCCAATTGGTAAACGCGCCAGCCACTTGTAAATTATGGCCACAGTCGACAGTCGACAACGGCAACGTTGACTTTGACTTGGGGCAGCAGCTGAACTAGGTCCAAGGCACAAGGACAGCTTCACCTCCCTTGGAGGGAGAGGTGGAACGGGGAACAAGGGATATTCACTCGCTACTTTAAGATGTTTGGCCCTTTGCAATGGATTTGCACTCGGGATTGAGATTGCGAATCCTCTGTGTGCATTTGCTCGCCATTTGCAGCTGAGCGCGTTTTAAATTGCGACTATTCGATTCTATTATCTGTGGGCGAAGTATTTCAAAGTGGATATGCTCGATATCAAATTCGATAGCGGTAAATTGTTCATTTTGAAGTTCGATTGGTTGACAACTTAAGTTATTGAAATTCGATTTACTATTAAAGAAATTTTAACGCGGATTTTACATATTTCTTTTTATATTTATTTATTATTTTTAATGAATTTTGATAACAAGAAGGATCATCAATAATATTAATTCTAGTAATAATAATAATAATAATAATAATAATAATAATAAATAAATAATAATAAATAATAATAATAATAATAATAATAATAATAATAATAATAATAATAATAATAATAATAATAATAATAATAATAATAATAATAATAATAATAATAATAATAATAATAATAATAATAATAATAATAATAATAATAATAATAATATATAATAATAATAATAATAATAATATAATAATAATAATAATAATAATAATAATAATATTAATAATAATAATAATAATAATAATAATAATAATAATAATAATAATAATAATAATATTAATAATAATATGATTAATTTATTTATGTTCCCCATCTTTAAAGATCTACTCAATATTATATTGATATTGTCGTTGCTGGCACTATCTTTTGACGTCCCCACAAACACACGCACACGCACACGCACACACACATACACCCACTCACACACTCGCATCTAGACAGAGACACATGCGTTTTATTTTGTCTCGTTGCATTTGTCTGTGTGTGAAATTTAGCTCAGAGAAGCTGGGTCCTATTATTATTTTTAAAATTTTTAGATATTTTTTTGTTCTTAGCTGCTTTACTTTTAGTGTATCTGAAAGAAACTCAGGTAATTTTCAGAATATTTGAGAGCATTTTTATTGACAAAGTAAATTTGGTTTAAGAAGTTTTTGAGAATAAAAGAGATTGCAATGGAATATATACTATTTATTTTATCATTATGTTTATTTCATGATTTTTTTTATTATTCTTTCAATATTTTTTTTGTTTTTGTGGTTTAAGCTGTTCTTTTGTGTATATTTTATCATGGTCAAAATATCCTTTAGTAATTGTAATATATTTATATGCATATTATTTTTAATGCAATCTTTAATAGTTGTTAATTTAAGTCAATGCAATCTCCACTCATTAGTTAACATAACTCTAAAAATGTTCTGAGAACTTAAATTTCTTTAAATTTGAATTTATATATTGCTTCAAATAATATATCAATTTGCAATCACAATTCTACTTTTTCTGTATAGAAATTAATGTTTTATTGAGATGGAAATTTCCATTTAGCCTTGGTGAACTCTTAACCTGTAAATGTTGCCACTCTGCATTTTTTAAGACATTAAACCCAAGTAATTTTCATGCAACTTTCACATATTTGTCACCGGCTTTACGCTTAAATTCACCAAATTTATGGTCATTCAATACACAGCAGGCGTTCCCTTTTATTTCTCTCTTTCTCTCTCTCTCTCTCTCTTTGTCTATCTCTGTCTGTCTACGGGTTTTTCTGCTGCGTGTATGCGACCCTGTGGGCTGCTGCACAATTGTAATTTTTGCGCACTTACAACAGTAATTCGTGTTAACTTTTCGTGTAATGTGCAAATTTATGGCACACATTTCACAGCTCAGAGAAGCTGGGTCCAGTGATTTGAGATATTCAAAAAAAAATTGGTGCCCATTGCTTTAAATCGTTTGCCATTGTTTGCCCAGGAAAATTTTTTTTGCCCACCCTTAGTTTCGAAATTATGAAAAATTTTTTTTTTTCGAAAATTCAAAAATTTTTTTTTTCAAAATTTTTTTTGCGGAAATCGCTTTAAAATCGTTTGCCCATCTTTAAGTTTTTCGAAAAAATTTTTCGTTTTCGAAATTTTGAATTTTGAAAAATTTTGACATTTTTTCGGCATGAATGACTCAAACTCGATAGCCCACACCTCGAAATTATGAAAACTAAAGCTCTACAACGGTAGAGCCCATATCTCAGAATTTCAAAATTTTGAAAAATTTGAAGGTTTTCAACTTTTTTGATTGCCCATACAAATTCATCGTTTGCCCAATTTTCAAAGTCTCAAATTTTTGCCAAATTTCAAAATATTTCAAATTTTTTTGACTTTTTCAGACTGCCCATTCGCTATTTTCGTTTGCCCACCCTTTAGAATTTCAAAATTTTGCCGAATTCCAAAAATTTTCATACTTTTTTGATTTCAGCCTATGGCCCATACAAATTCATCGTTTGCCAAATTTTCAAAGTCTCAAATTTTTGCCAAATATCAAAATTTTTCAAATTTTTTTGACTTTTTCAGACTGCCCATTCGCTATTTTCGTTTGCCCACCCTTTAGAATTTCAAAATTTTGGCAAGCGAATCGCAGGCGGATTGCAAGCGGATCGCAGTCAGATCGCGGGCGAAAATAATTGAATATAATAATTGAAGTATTATTAAATAACTAAGATTTTTGCATATGAACTTTGTTATGTTATATTTTTAAAATATTTGAATATAATAATTGAAGTATTATTAAATAACTAATAATCGCGAGCGAATCCAAGTGCGTATATGATATTCTTTTGACCAAGAAAAATGTCCCTTATTTTAAGTTGCTTTGAAAACACAACTTATGTTATGTTTTTAACATATTTTGAATATTTCAAACATTTTTTAAATAATAAATAAAAAAACGAATAAATCGCGAGCGAATAATCGCGCGCGAATAAATCGCGGGGCGAGAAAATGTTTGAAAACACAACTTATGTTATATTTTTAAAATATTTGAATATAATAATTGAAGTATTTATTAAATAACTAAGGTTTTTGCATATGAACTTTGTTATGTTATATTTTTAAAATATTTGAATATTATAATTGAAGTATTATTAAATAACTAATAATCGCGAGCGAATCCAAGTGCGTATATGATATTCTTTTGACCAAGAAAAATGTCCCTTATTTTAAGTTGCTTTGAAAACACAACTTATGTTATGTTTTTAACATATTTTGAATATTTCAAACATTTTTTAAATAATAAATAAAAAACGAATAAATCGCGAGCGAATAATCGCGCGCGAATAAATCGCATGGCGAGAAAATGTTTGAAAACACAACTTATGTTATATTTTTAAAATATTTGAAAAAATAAAAATTAAGTATTATTAAATAACTATGGTTTTTGCATATGAACTTTTTTTCAAAAATTATTTAAATAATAATGCGAATAAATCGTGGGAGAATCGCAGGCGAATCGCAGGCGGATCGCAAGCGAATCGCAGGCGGATCGCAGATCGCAAGCGGATCGCAGGCGAATCG
Source organism: Drosophila albomicans (assembly GCF_009650485.2). Classification (NCBI taxonomy): domain Eukaryota; kingdom Metazoa; phylum Arthropoda; class Insecta; order Diptera; family Drosophilidae; genus Drosophila; species Drosophila albomicans. The sequence continues at coordinate 3,860,149 of NC_047627.2, read as the reverse complement.
CAGGCGGATCTCAGGCGAATCGCAAGCGGATCGCAAGCGAATCGCAGGCGGATCGCAGGCGGATCGCAGGCGGATCGCAAGCGGATCGCAGGCGAATCGCAAGCGAATCGCAGGCGGATCGCAAGCGGATCGCAGGCGGATCTCAGGCGAATCGCAAGCGGATCGCAAGCGAATCGCAGGCGGATCGCAGGCGGATCTCAGGCGGATCGCAAGCGAATCGCAGGCGGATCGCAGGCGGATCGCAGGCGGATCGCAAGCGGATCGCAGGCGGATCGCAAGCGAATCGCAGGCGGATCGCAAGCGAATCGCAGGCGGATCGCAAGCGAATCGCAGGCGGATCGCAAGCGGATCGCAGGCGAATCGCAGGCGGATCGCAAGCGGATCGCAGGCGAATCGCAAGCAAATCGCAGGCGGATCGCAAGCGGATCGCAGGCGGATCTCAGGCGAATCGCAAGCGGATCGCAAGCGAATCGCAGGCGGATCGCAGGCGAATCGCAGGCGGATCGCAGGCGGATCTCAGGCGAATCGCAAGCGAATCGCAGGCGGATCGCAAGCGGATCGCAGGCGGATCGCAAGCGAATCGCAGGCGGATCGCAAGCGGATCGCAGGCGGATCGCAGGCGGATCGCAGGCGGATCGCAAGCGGATCGCAGGCGGATCGCAAGCGGATCGCAGGCGGATCTCAGGCGAATCGCAGGCGGATCGCAGGCGGATCTCAGGCGGATCGCAGGCGGATCGCAGGCGGATCGCAAGCGGATCGCAGGCGGATCGCAGGCGGATCGCAGGCGGATCGCAAGCGGATCGCAGGCGAATCGCAGGCGGATCGCAGGCGGATCGCAAGCGAATCGCAGGCGGATCGCAAGCGGATCGCAGGCGGATCGCAGGCGGATCGCAGGCGGATCGCAAGCGGATCGCAGGCGGATCGCAAGCGGATCGCAGGCGGATCTCAGGCGAATCGCAAGCGGATCGCAGGCGGATCGCAAGCGGATCGCAGGCGAATCTCAGGCGAATCGCAAGCGGATCGCAAGCGAATCGCAAGCGGATCGCAGGCGGATCTCAGGCGAATCGCAAGCGGATCGCAAGCGAATCGCAGGCGGATCGCAAGCGAATCGCAGGCGAATCGCAAGCGGATCGCAGGCGGATCGCAAGCGGATCGCAGGCGAATCTCAGGCGAATCGCAAGCGGATCGCAAGCGAATCGCAAGCGGATCGCAGGCGGATCTCAGGCGAATCGCAAGCGGATCGCAAGCGAATCGCAGGCGGATCGCAAGCGAATCGCAGGCGGATCGCAAGCGGATCGCAGGCGGATCGCAAGCGGATCGCAGGCGGATCTCAGGCGGATCGCAGGCGGATCGCAGGCGGATCGCAAGCGAATCGCAGGCGGATCGCAAGCGGATCGCAGGCGGATCGCAAGCGGATCGCAGGCGGATCTCAGGCGAATCGCAAGCGGATCGCAAGCGAATCGCAGGCGGATCGCAGGCGGATCGCAAGCGGATCGCAGGCGGATCGCAAGCGAATCGCAGGCGGATCGCAAGCGAATCGCAGGCGGATCGCAAGCGGATCGCAGGCGAATCGCAGGCGGATCGCAAGCGGATCGCAGGCGAATCGCAGGCGGATCGCAAGCGGATCGCAAGCGAATCGCAGGCGGATCGCAGGCGAATCGCAGGCGGATCGCAGGCGAATCGCAGGCGGATCGCAGGCGAATCGCAGGCGGATCGCAGGCGGATCTCAGGCGGATCGCAAGCGAATCGCAGGCGGATCGCAAGCGAATCGCAGGCGGATCGCAAGCGGATCGCAGGCGAATCGCAGGCGGATCGCAAGCGGATCGCAGGCGAATCGCAGGCGGATCTCAGGCGAATCGCAGGCGGATCGCAGGCGAATCGCAGGCGGATCTCAGGCGAATCGCAGGCGGATCGCAGGCGGATCGCAAGCGGATCGCAGGCGAATCGCAGGCGGATCGCAGGCGGATCTCAGGCGAATCGCAAGCGAATCGCAAGCGAATCGCAGGCGGATCGCAAGCGGATCGCAGGCGAATCGCAGGCGGATCGCAGGCGGATCTCAGGCGAATCGCAAGCGGATCGCAAGCGGATCGCAGGCGGATCGCAAGCGAATCGCGGGCGGATCGCAAGCGGATCGCAGGCGAATCGCAGGCGGATCGCAAGCGAATCGCAGGCGAATCGCAAGCGAATCGCAAGCGAATCGCATGCGAATCGCAACCGGATCGCAAGCGAATCGCAACCGAATCGCAACCGAATCGCAACCGAATCGCAACCGAATCGCAGGCGAATTGCAAGCGAATCGAAGGGTGAGAAAATGTCTGAAAACACAACTTATGTAATATTTTTTAAATATTTGAATATAATAATTGAAGTATTATTAAATAACTAAGGTTTGAACTTTTTTTCAAAAATCGCAGGCGAATCGCAAGCGAATCGCAACCGAATCGCAACCGAATCGCAACCGAATCGCAAGCGAATCGCAGGCGAATCGCAACCGAATCGCAACCGAATCGCAGGCGAATCGCATGCGAATCGCAACCGAATCGCAACCGAATCGCAAGCGAATCGCAAGCGAATCGCAACCGAATCGCATCCGAATCGCAAGCGAATCGCAAGCGAATCGCAGGCGAATCGCAGGCGAATCGCAAGCGATCGCAGGCGGATCGCATGCGAATCGCAGGCGGATCGCAAGCGAATCGCAAGCGGATCGCAGGCGGATCTCAGGCGAATCGCAAGCGAATCGCAGGCGGATCGCAAGCGGATCGCAAGCGAATCGCAGGCGGATCGCAGACGGATCTCAGGCGAATCGCAAGCGGATCGCAAGCGAATCGCGGGCGGATCGCAAGCGGATCACAGGCGAATCGCAGGCGGATCGCAGGCGAATCGCAGGCGGATTGCAGGCGGATCGCAGGCGGATCGCAAGTGAATCGCAGGCGGATCGCAAGCGAATCGCAGGCGGATCGCAAGCGGATCGCAAGCGAATCGCAACCGAATCGCAAGCGAATCGCAACCGAATCGCAACCGAATCGCAAGCGAATCGCAACCGAATCGCAACCGAATCGCATGCGAATCGCAACCGAATCGCAACCGAATCGCAAGCGGATCGCAAGCGATCGCAGGCGGATCGCATGCGAATCGCAGGCGGATCGCAAGCGAATCGCAAGCGGATCGCAGGCGGATCTCAGGCGAATCGCAAGCGAATCGCAGGCGGATCGCAAGCGGATCGCAAGCGAATCGCAGGCGGATCGCAGACGGATCTCAGGCGAATCGCAAGCGGATCGCAAGCGAATCGCGGGCGGATCGCAAGCGGATCACAGGCGAATCGCAGGCGGATCGCAGGCGAATCGCAGGCGGATTGCAGGCGGATCGCAGGCGGATCGCAAGTGAATCGCAGGCGGATCTCAGGCGAATCGCAAGCGGATCGCAAGCGGATCGCAAGCGAATCGCAACCGAATCGCAAGCGAATCGCAACCGAATCGCAACCGAATCGCAAGCGAATCGCAACCGAATCGCAACCGAATCGCATGCGAATCGCAACCGAATCGCAGGCGAATCGCAACCGAATCGCAAGCGAATCGCAACCGAATCGCAAGCGGATCGCAAGCGATCGCAGGCGGATCGCAAGCGTATCGCAAGCGAATCGCAGGCGGATCGCAAGCGAATCGCAAGCGAATCGCAGGCGGATCGCAAGCGTATCGCAAGCGAATCGCAGGCGGATCGCAAGCGAATCGCAAGCGAATCGCAGGCGGATCGCAAGCGAATCGCAGGCGGATCGCAAGCGAATCGCAGGCGGATCGCAAGCGAATCGCAGGCGAATCGCAGGCGGATCGCAAGCGAATCGCAGGCGAATCGCAACCGAATCGCATGCGAATCGCAACCGAATCGCAAGCGAATCGCAAGCGAATCGCATGCAAATCGCAACCGAATCGCAAGCGAATCGCAGGCGAATCGCAGACGAATCGCAGGCGGATCGCAAGCGGATCGCAAGCGAATCGCAAGCGAGTCGCAGGCGAATCGCAACCGAATCGCAAGCGAATCGCATGCGAATCGCAACCGAATCGCAAGCGAATCGCAGGCGAATCGCAAGCGAATCGCATGCGAATCGCAACCGGATCGCAAGCGAATCGCAACCGAATCGCTAGCGAATCGCAACCGAATCGCAGGCGAATTGCAAGCGAATCGAAGGGCGAGAAAATGTCTGAAAACACAACTTATGTTATATTTTTTAAATATTTGAATATAATAATTGAAGTATTATTAAATAACTAAGGTTTGAACTTTTTTTCAAAAATCGCAGGCGAATCGCAAGCGAGTTGCAGGCGAATCGCAACCGAATCGCAAGCGAATCGCATGCGAATCGCAACCGGATCGCAAGCGAATCGCAACCGAATCGCAACCGAATCGCAGGCGAATTGCAAGCGAATCGAAGGGTGAGAAAATGTCTGAAAACACAACTTATGTAATATTTTTTAAATATTTGAATATAATAATTGAAGTATTATTAAATAACTAAGGTTTGAACTTTTTTTCAAAAATCGCAGGCGAATCGTGAGCGAATCGCAACCGAATCGCAACCGAATCGCAACCGAATCGCAAGCGAATCGCAGGCGAATCGCAAGCGAATCGCAGGCGAATCGCAAGCGAATCGCAGGCGAATCGCAAGCGAATCGCAGGCGAATCGCAACCGAATCGCAACCGAATCACAGGCGAATCACAGGCGAATCGCAAGCGAATCGCAACCGAATCACAGGCGAATCGCAAGCGAATCGCAACCGAATCACAGGCGAATCGCAAGCGAATCGCAACCGAATCGCAAGCGAATCGCAGGCGAATCGCATGTGAATCGCAACCGAATCGCAACCGAATCGCAGGCGAATCGCATGCGAATCGCAACCGAATCGCAACCGAATCGCAACCGAATCGCAACCGAATCGCAAGCGAATCGCAACCGAATCGCAACCGAATCGCATGCGAATCGCAACCGAATCGCAGGCGAATCGCAACCGAATCGCAAGCGAATCGCAACCGAATCGCAGGCGGATCGCAAGCGTATCGCAGGCGAATCGCAGGCGTATCGCAAGCGAATCGCAGGCGGATCGCAAGCGAATCGCAGGCGGATCGCAAGCGTATCGCAAGCGAATCGCAGGCGGATCGCAAGCGAATCGCATGCGAATCGCAACCGAATCGCAACCGAATCACAGGCGAATCACAGGCGAATCGCAAGCGAATCGCAACCGAATCACAGGCGAATCGCAAGCGAATCGCAACCGAATCACAGGCGAATCGCAAGCGAATCGCAACCGAATCGCAAGCGAATCGCAGGCGAATCGCATGTGAATCGCAACCGAATCGCAACCGAATCGCAGGCGAATCGCATGCGAATCGCAACCGAATCGCAACCGAATCGCAACCGAATCGCAACCGAATCGCAAGCGAATCGCAACCGAATCGCAACCGAATCGCATGCGAATCGCAACCGAATCGCAGGCGAATCGCAGGCGAATCGCAACCGAATCGCATGCGAATCGCAACCGAATCGCAGGCGAATCGCAACCGAATCGCAAGCGAATCGCAACCGAATCGCAAGCGGATCGCAAGCGATCGCAGGCGGATCGCAAGCGAATCGCAAGCGGATCGCAGGCGGATCGCAAGCGAATCGCAAGCGGATCGCAGGCGGATCGCAAGCGAATCGCAGGCGGATCGCAACCGAATCGCATCCGAATCGCAAGCGAATCGCAGGCGAATCGCAAGCGAATCGCAGGCGAATCGCAGGCGAATCGCATGCGAATCGCAACCGAATCGCAACCGAATCACAGGCGAATCGCAGGCGAATCGCAACCGAATCGCATGCGAATCGCAACCGAATCGCATGCGAATCGCAACCGAATCGCATTTGAATCGCAACCGAATCGCAGGCGGATCGCAAGCGAATCGCAGGCGGATCGCAAGCGAATCGCAAGCGAATCGCAGGCGGATCGCAAGCGAATCGCAGGCGGATCGCAGGCGAATCGCAGTCGGATCGCAAGCGATTGCAGGCGGATCGCAGGCGAATCGCAGACGAATCGCGATTCACCTGCGAAAATGTTTGAAAACACAACTTATGTTATATTTTTAAAATATTTGAATATAATAATTGAAGTATTTATTAAATAACTAAGGTTTTTGCATATGAACTTTGTTATGTTATATTTTTAAAATATTTGAATATAATAATTGAAGTATTATTAAATAACTAATAATCGCGAGCGAATCCAAGTGCGTATATGATATTCTTTTGACCAAGAAAAATGTCCCTTATTTTAAGTTGCTTTGAAAACACAACTTATGTTATGTTTTTAACATATTTTGAATATTTCAAACATTTTTTAAATAATAAATAAAAAAACGAATAAATCGCGAGCGAATAATCGCGCGCGAATAAATCGCGGGGCGAGAAAATGTTTGAAAACACAACTTATGTATATATTTTTAAAATATTTGAATTTTGAAATTTGGCAAAAATTTGAGACTTTGAAAATTGGGCAAACGATGAATTTGTATGGGCCATAGGCTGAAATCAAATAAGTATGAAAATTTTTGGAATTCGGCAAAATTTTGAAATTCTAAAGGGTGGGCAAACGAAAACAGCGAATGGGCAGTCTGAAAAAGTAAAAAAAATTTGAAAAATTTTGAAATTTGGCAAAAATTTGAGACTTTGAAAATTGGGCAAACGATGAATTTGTATGGGCCATAGGCTGAAATCAAAAAAAGTATGAAAATTTTTGGAATTCGGCAAAATTTTGAAATTCTAAAGGGTGGGCAAACGAAAATAGCGAATGGGCAGTTCTGAAAAAAGTCAACAAAATTTTGAAAATTTTTGAAATTTGGCAAAAATTTGAGACTTTGAAAATTGGGCAAACGATGAATTTGTATGGGCCATAGGCTGAAATCAAAAAAGTATGAAAGTTTTTGGAATACGGCAAAATTTTGAAATTCTAAAGGGTGGGCAAACGAAAATAGCGAATGGGCAGTCTGAAAAAGTCAAAAAAAATTTGAAAAATTTTGAAATTTGGCAAAAATTTGAGACTTTGAAAATTGGGCAAACGATGAATTTGTATGGGCCATACGCTGAAATCAAAAAAGTATGAAAATTTTTGGAATTCGGCAAAAATTTTGAAATTCTAAAAGGTGGCAAACGAAATAGCGAATGGGCAGTCTGAAAAAGTAAAAAAAATTGAAAAATTTTGAAAATTTGGCAAAAATTTGAGACTTTGAAAATTGGGCAAACGATGAATTTGTATGGGCAATCAAAAAAGTTGAAAACCTTCAAATTTTTCAAAATTTTGAAATTCTGAGATATGGGCAGACTTGAAAACACTTGAGGCTACCGTTGTAGAGCTTTAGTTTTCATAATTTCGAAATTTTCAAAATTTTTCAAAATTCAAAATTTCGAAAACGAAAATTTTTTTCGAAAAACTAAAAGATGGGCAAACATGGGCAAACGATTTTAAAGCGATTTCCGCAAAAAATTATGAAAAAAAAAATTTTTGAATTTTCGAAAAAAAAAATTTTTTCATAATTTCAAAACTAAGGGTGGGCAAAAAAAAAATTTTCTTGGGCAAACATGGGCAAACGATTTAAAGCAATGGGCACCAATTTTTTTTTTGAATATCTCAAATCACTGGACCCAGCTTCTCTGAGCTGTGAAATTTGTGCCATAAATTTGCACATTACACGAAAAGTTAACACGAATTACTGTTGTAAGTGCGCAAAAATTACAATTGTGCAGCAGCCCACAGGGTCGCATACACGCAGCAGAAAAACCCGTAGACAGACAGAGATAGACAAAGAGAGAGAGAGAGAGAAAGAGAGAAATAAAAGGGAACGCCTTCTGTGTATTGAATGACCATAAATTTGGTGAATTTAAGCGTAAAGCCGGTGACAAATATGTGAAAGTTGCATGAAAATTACTTGGGTTTAATGTCTTAAAAAATGCAGAGTGGCAACATTTACAGGTTAAGAGTTCACCAAGGCTAAATGGAAATTTCCATCTCAATAAAACATTAATTTCTATACAGAAAAAGTAGAATTGTGATTGCAAATTGATATATTATTTGAAGCAATATATAAATTCAAATTTAAAGAAATTTAAGTTCTCAGAACATTTTTAGAGTTATGTTAACTAATGAGTGGAGATTGCATTGACTGATTTTACTTGTGCAAAATTAAAAAATATTATAGATTGCATTAAAAATAATATGCATATAAATATATTACAATTACTAAAGGATATTTTGACCATGATAAAATATACACAAAAGAACAGCTTAAACCACAAAAACAAAAAAAAATATTGAAAGAATAATAAAAAAATAATGAAATAAACATAATAAAAAAATAAATAGTATATATTCCATCTCTTCCAATCTCTTTTATTCTCAAAAACTTTTTAAACCAAATTTACTTTGTCAATAAAAATGCTCTCAAATATTCTGAAAATTACCTGAGTTTCTTTCAGATACACTAAAAATAAAGCAGCTAAGAACAAAAAAATATCTAAAAATTTTAAAAATAATAGCTTGGTTTATTTATATTTTAACGACATAATTTTCTATAGGAAAGGATTCACTTAGTACTATATAGATAAATGTATATAAATGTTGCATACATATATACATACATATATATGTATATGTACATATATACATATATGTATGAAGCTTGATTGCTACGTCAACAGCAATCGACTCCTTTTACTAAAAATGCAATTTTATTTGTGCTTCAATTGCATGTCTTTCTCCAATATAGTTTGTATATTGGACAATAATTGGATTGGATGCGAAATGCAAGCAGAAAAGTTATTAAAGCATATGCTGGCGCCATCTGTCGTCTGTGTATGTTTTGGTATTGTGTTCTCTCTCTTTAATTCATTTCGAATCTTGAATTTTGTTTCCTTTTTAGTTTTGTTGCCTACACACAAATAAACAGGCTTCGCAATGTGCGTATGTGTGAGTGTGAGTGTGAGTGTGAGTGTGTACACACTAGTGGCTACCCGACTAATGGGTTTGTGTTGAAATTAACATGCATAATAATGTTAGCCAGCAATGTGAATGGGAATGGGAATGAGAATGCGGAAGGAAGAGGGCGAGAAAGAGTAGGAGAAGGAAAACGAGAAAGAGAAAGAGGAGTGTGTGATGAAGTGTGGCGAGTGAATCTCTTTTTGAACATTGCAGTGCAATGCATTTGTCATTTTGTGGTCACTTTGTGGCATCCAAAATGCATTTAGCTCGATTGCAAATCGCTTTTGGTGCCACTCTGCTATCTGACACCCTCTATCTCCCTCTCCCTCTCTCTCCCTCCCGCTTTGACTGCGGCATTTTGTGGACAGTCAAATTGATTGCGAATAGTTAGACCAACACTCGCACAATGAAATCCCCCCTAAAAATGGTTGCGCATTATGTATGCACTATGCATCGCACTGTCCTAATCAATTATCCTCAATGCAAAGCTGTTGCTGCTCTTAAAGCAATTATTCATATTATTTTTTGAAAAAAGGCACTTTAAAAATACAAAAAAGTAAAAGAAATATTTCATATTTCTGCGCTAGAAAGAAAGAAAGATCGGTATTCTTTTTATTATTGTTAGTATATTATTTTCCATTTACTTTAAAGGAAAATAAAATTGACTACTTTTTTGGCAACGAATTTTTCACACTTATCAAGGAATCAACCAACATGTTACACTTCTACCCAACAGTTGAGTAACCGTTAACCAAAAGCGCAAAAAGATGTCATAAAGTGGACAAAACATCAAGGTGTAAAACCAACAACAAAAACCTCAAAAAAAATTTCAATGTACACACACTGACAAACAGCTATTATCTTATAAGATAGACACGATCAGAAAACTTTTGCTGCGCCAAAGGTCTATTGCACTCTCGCTTGCACTTCCACACAAAAAATATGTCCTTTGCTAATTTGGAGCTATTGTCCACATTTGGGATATTTGCATTGGTACCTCGCAGCCTTGGGCATTTTAATGTCCCAGGAATATCAGTGTGCGGTAGACGAGCGCGCAGTGCACATATGTATAAGGCGGGATACATATTTATATTTTAATTCGCGACAATAGCTCAATAATAATCGATTAATCGCCAGTTAATGTGTTTTGTGTATTGTGTTTAGACTGCATTTTACCAAATCTTTTTTATTACTTGTGCAAAAGAGAATTAAAATGCAATTTTATTTTACTTTTTTTGTGAAAGCGCCAAAAGTGACGCGTCGTTCATTTTCGTCTCGCTCTCACACTCTTCTGCTGTTGCTGTTTAATTGTGTTGGTGTTAACGAGTCGTGCATTCTAATTCCGTCTTTCGCTTGCATAGAAGGGAATCGAAAATATTAGAGTCAGTCTTATAAATATACATTTGCTTTTGTTTTTGTAACAGTGTGAAATGTTACCAAGTATAAGACTGAGTCTTATACATTTACATATATATATGTGTGTGTTTTTCTTTTGTTTTTTTTTTTGTGTTTATTAGAGTAAAAGTTGTTGTATGCAATTGAATTATTAAAAATTCAACGAAAGCATTTAAGGATGTCATGTTCATGTAACTGAGGTGAGTAATTGCAAATACATTCAAATTGTGTATATTTGTGTATGTACGCAAATACTAAATTGTTTATACTTTAGTTCGGCAATAGACGAACATATGTTCGGCATCGTAAGATTACACTCGGCTTTTTGTGTTTGCTTTCCATTTTTTTCGTAGGCTCTTTGAGCAATTTAAGCATGCGCTTGAAATTGAGTTTCGTCTACTCACTTGTTTCTCTTAAGTACTTTTTAAGAGAAACTGAAACTTTTGTACTACTTAAAATTAACTTTATGAATATTGTTTCATTTCAGTGATGTAGATGTTTATAGGGTATTATTTTAGTCGACAATTTTGTCATTTCGTGCGTTTGCTTATATTTCAAATTAATTTTGATTAATTTTGTTGGCAAATTTAAAAGCGTAGCGTAAAACTTCAGCTGCAGCACAGCAGCTGTATGTTGTGTGTTGTGTGTTGCAAGTACACACTGCCACGTGAATAGTTTTAGTGGCATGAGTGGGTAACTAAAACAAACTTTTCAATCACCGCCAGAGCCGGCGAGTCAACGTCATTGCCGAGGCATTAAATGAGAAATGTAGCAAAGTAAACAGGGGGCGACTGGCTGCTGGCTGGATGTTGTTGCATGCAACGCGCAGCATGCCACATGCTGCCACACTACATACAGCAATGGCAGTCAATCAGCGAGCAGTCAGCGCAAAAAACTACAACAACAACAACAACAAAATACAAAAATAAATAAAATGCTACAACGTTTAAAAGCAGACGAAGCGTGCAGCAAAAGTCGCAATCGCAGTTCAGAGTCACAGATGGAGATGTAGTTGCAACTTGGAGTCGCAGCTGCATGTGTGTGTGTGTGTGTGGCAGACATGTTGGCAACACTTGCCACGACGTCCGTTTTATATTCCTGTTCTGTTCTGTTCTGTTTTTTTGTTCGTTGCCTGCAACACACGGTTGACGAGCAAAGAAGCAGTTGAAAACTGTGTGACAAATACAAATCACTTTAGATTTATTTGATGAAATTGTTTGATGATGTAGAAAAGGATTAACGCCAATGATATTTGTGTAAGGGCATACAAAAAACACTACGCTATATCGAATGTTTGTACAACCTGACAACCCTGGCCAACTGCAAAATTGATTTTAAATTAAGACGAAGACGAAGCATGACAGTAATCAATGATGAATTACCAAGCAACTTGCAGCTTGCAACTTGCAACTTGGCAGGGCCAACGAGATTGCCAACTGACTTGAGTTTGACTTTATGAAAAGGTCGCACCAAAGTTAAACGCCACACAAAATACTGCAACTTTAAACAGCGACTAGTTAGGTGCTGGTCAATTTTTACTATATACTATATATATACTAAATATATTATATACTGCTGGTCTTAGGTCGGTTAGACGAAAACTTACTTACGTTCAAATTTGTTTAATATTTATTATTTTAATGAAAATTAAAATGAAGTTCATATGCAAACACGTTTAGTATTTAATGATAAATTAAATATAATATTTAAATGATTATTCACATTTAACAAAATTTTGTTTTTCAAACATTTTCTTAATATTTATTGCTTTAAGGTGAATTGAAATGAAGTTCATATGCAAAAACATTTGGAATATTATGATAACTTAAATATAATATTCAAATGATTATTCCAAAAATTTTCCTAAAGCTATTCAAAATATGGTACTAACAATTTTTGTTGGCTCTTAGCAATTTTAATTTTCTATAAGAAAAGTAATTTTTTTTATTTACATTTTTAGTTGGTGTTAATATTTGATTCAATACAATCAAAAAATAATAATTTCAGTAATAAGTATTGTCTCCGTTGTTAGTAATAATTTCATATTCCCGATCCTTCAAAGAATGATACAATAAATCTATATAGTTCAGGGAAAACACAATCCAAGCACATTTCAAGATTCAGTTAATGTTTCTTTATCTTATTGTATTGCTTTCCCCTTTCGCCAGTCCCAAACAAGTTCAATTACATGTCCTGAGATTAACGTTCTGACTTGAAATAAACAACTTTATTACTCAAGCGTTATGAATAAGAGCATTGTCTTGTGGATAAATTTAAATAAATAATAAATAAAACAAATATTTGAATTACTTGGTGCAAAGAGAAAAATTATTTTGGAAATTCGAAATTTAATAATGTTTTAAAGCTATTATCTAAATAAAAATTCCAATTCTCATATCAGTAAAAATTATGCAACTTTTTAGAGAGTTTTTAATTGGCTCTTATGTAAGGAAATCACATGCATTAATGAGGTTTTCTTCAAAACTAACTAAGTTAATACATACTCTTTTTTTTTTTTTTTTTTGATATTGTGAAAGCTGCAAAAGTAAAGCGTCATTTATTTTTGTCTCGCTCTCACACACGCCTGCTGCGGCTAGTTTTATTGTTTTGATGTTCTAATTCCGTATTTGTTTCAAGTGTTCTAATTCTGTCTTTGTTTTGAACATTACATTAGAATCAGTCTTATAAATTTGCGTTTGCTTTTGTTTTGTTTTGTTTTTTTTTTTTTTGTGATAAGTGTGACAATGCACAGTTGGTCCGTCATAGGGCAAAAATCAAAAAATGCGATGGTGTTTCTAAACTTCTCTTTGGCATTCCGGATTTTACTGGAAATCTAACCGTATTTTCTAAAAAAAAAAAAAAACGCCTTTTAAAGAGATCACACGTTAGCTGGAGTGATCCGAATTGAATTATTTAACTTGAAATTTGAAATTGAAGCTATTTACCTTAAATCGAGATATTAATAGTTAACTTTTCAGTCAAAGTTTTTTCGTAAAAATAATATGATCGAATATCATATTCTTAGTGTATTTTCTGAAAGTCTATTTTATGTTTGGTTAAACTTTTAGTTGTGTTCCAAAAAAATCCAGAACTACAGAACTTTTAACATGTGAAATGTTTTAAAATTAGCTGCAGAAACTTTCAGATGTGTGTTTACTAGTAAAAAGATCAAAGCAGTTAAAAGTGAGCCTTTGCCTATTGTGCTGTTGCCTTGTCTTCGTCTTTCGTGGTTTATGTTTTTGCAAAACTATTAATTTGTAAATTCCTATTTCAAATTTTGTTTATTTTTTCCCTTTTGAACCATATTTGATTTTGGTAGGTACTTGGCAAAAGTGTGTGTTTCCACGTCTCTTTATATTTCTATATATGGGGTGCGAAGGTAATAGAGAAAACGCAGAAAAATTTGTTTTGATAATATGTATGTATAAATATGAAAATATCTTCCATTCCTTCTTAATATATTACTTTTAAAAATTTGTTTTGATAATATAGATGTATAAATATGAAAATATCTTCCACTCTTTCTTAATATATCACTTTTAAAAATTTGTTTTGTTAATATAGATGTATAAATATGAAAATATCTTCCATTCTTTTTTAATATATTACTTTTAAAAATTTGTTTTGATAATATAGATGTATAAATATGAAAATATCTTCCATTCCTTCTTAATATATTACTGTTTTGTATATAAATCAAAAATCTTAATAAATTACATTAAACAAATATGATTTTTTAATTTTGTGTCGATTGTTCCTATGGGAGCTATAGGATATAGCCGTTCGATATGTCCAATTTTTGTTGTTATATATATATATATGACCAATTTCTATATATTTGTTATAAATTTCAGCACACTATGGCCATTATTAGTATTTTTGGACGCTCTTTCATACAAGCGGATCCACTGTGCAATGTGAAAATATTACCAAGTATTACTAAGTATTATTATTAAGTAGTATATTACCAAGTATTTTTATTAAGTAGTATATTACTTAGTCTTATTCTCGATTTTTTTCTTGTTTTTTGGTGTTTTCCAATGTGTTTCTCAAACGCTGCCTTAAGGCTGTTGTACACGGAGTGAATATATCAATTATCGGAATCGATAGTGTTGTGTCATTAGCGATTGTTTGTGGCAAGTATGTTTGACATTTCTCTTTTTCCTTGTTCTACTGTCAAATATTTAAGAGTCATTGAGAGCATTATCGTCAAGTGTTAAGCATCTTTTTTCATTTTCTCCCAATTTTCATTTTCATTTGTGCAAAAATGTCGAAACGTTCTTGCGTAAGTTTCTTAACTTGAATTGTGCTTTACCATACTCTCAAATCCCAACATCGTATAGGATCCAAACTCCAATTATGGCGCCAGTAAGGATATCTGGGCATCGATGCGTCCCTTTCGCGTGCCCTATGAGGAGCCAAAGGGCAGCGATGCCCGAATGATGGCTGCCTACAAGAAGGCTCATGCTCCGGGCGCTCCTCAAGCCAGCTCCCAATTGGCGATGGTTCAGGGTGGCAATATTTGCAGAAAGTGTTTGCTCCACATCGAAGTGTGCCGCATCTATGGCGAGAACCTGAAGAAGAGCGAGCAAGCTGCCGCCGTTTTGAAGTTGAAGAATGTGAAGGTTGAAAAAGGAGAAAAAGTACTTGAGGCAGGCGTAAAGGGAGAAGCAGAGGGGAAAGCAGAGGGAAAAGCAAAGGGAGAAGCAGAGGGAGGAGCAGAGGGAGGCACTGAGTCAAAAGAAAATGTACTATAAATATATCAAATGTTGCTTTGATTTATTAATTGACTGATGTGCCTTAGAAATAATAAATAAAATGCAATTATAATTCTAATACATAATATAAATTGATATTATTTCTACTTCACTTAGAAAGAAAGATAATAAAAATGTAATAAAATTAAATGAAAATTAAGTAATTCAATTACACATTTAAATTAAATTAATCTGCTGCCATTTTGAAGTTGAAGAATGTAAAGTTTAAAAATAGAGAAAAATCAGTACTTGAGGGACAAAAGGATGCAGAGGAAGGCGTTAAGGCAGAAGCAGAGGGGGAGCAAAGGGAGAAGCAGAGGGAGGAGCAGAAGAAAGAGCAGAGGGAGGCACTGAGTCAAAAGAAAATGAACATGACATTTTAAATGTGCTGTAAATATATCAAATGTCACTTTCAATAATTAATTGACTGATGTGCCTTAGAAATAATAAATAAAATGCAATTATAATGCTAATAAATAATATGCATTGATTATATTAATTCTAAAATTAAATGAAACTAATGAAATAAAATGAAAAGAAAATTATTTAATTCAATTACACATTTTGCAATTAAGTAATGATTAATTTAAATTAATTAAATGTGTTTTTAATTATAATAATAAATATATGCATATAAATATAATATAATAATTTACAAATTGAACACAAAAATAAACAAAACAAGCTAAAAGGATAATGTGTATTTTAAGGTATTTAAAAAAAATCCAATAATATTGATGATACAAATATAGATTGTATAATATTTGTTGAAATATTCCTAGGCATGTTATATTTGTTAGACTGTATTTAATATGTAAGGAATTAATGAATTTAACTCCTACGGTCACACTATTTTTGTTCCTCTCCGACGTTCTCTCTTCTCTTTCTTGTTTCTCAAAGTGTGCACTAAGCTCATGCTGTGCTGTTCCAAATAAATAAAATAAACACATAAATTAAAAAAATTAATATTCTATTCTGCGTCATTCTGCGTATTTATAACATTCACTTGAACGTGTTTTCCAATAAGAATTGATTAATTGCAATTAATTAAATGTTTTTTAATTATAATAATATAAATGCAGTGGGCAGCAAAAGTGAGTACATTTTTGCATATAGCGCATTTGAATGCGAATAAAACAGAAAGTATGGCAGTAAAGCAAGCACAATAATTTATTCACTTAATCTACAAAATAGCATAAAACAATAAACAGTTCGAATAGCAAAAAAAAAATAATGTAAAAAACAAATTCACTTCAATTTTCTTATCAACCAAAAAAAACTGTATTATTTCAAATTTACAATAACATTAATATGTATCCTTATTTTTTATGACATTTTCAACTCGTTTTGGCATAATTTCAAGCAAAGTTTTTTTAATTTGATTGGGTATGAGGTTCCATTCATTTGTCTCTTCACAATTGACCATCAATTTTCAACTGGATTGATTTAAAAAACAATTGTATACATTATAGACTTTTTAAATCGAAATAAATTCGATTTGTCCGATATTATTAATCTCTTCAAATTAAAAATTTTTAAAAGATTCTCTTGAATTAATTTGCCAATTTAAAATATTAATTGAAAAAATAATAATAATGCTATACATTTTAGACTTTTTAAGTTCAAATTTTGTTAAACTAAATTCAAATTGTTCGATATTATTAATCACTTTAATTTAAGAAGAAATCTCTTGAATTTAATTTCCAACATAAAATATAAATAATAATAATTTGATACATTTTAGACTAGAATTTCGATAAAAATAAAGCCCGGGAAAAGTTTGTCATTTTCATAATAATATTTTCACGTGTCAGCTGCTTGAAGTGGACTCAAGTGAAGAGTGGAGAGTGGAGAGGGAGTGGAGTGGAGTGAGAGTGTCGCCTGCTTAACCCTATCTAAATTGGGTCACATCTTCAGCTGCAGCTTCAGTCTCAGCTTGTAACTTGAGGAAGACACGCCTCCTCCGCCTCAGCTAGCCTCTTGATGTGTTGACCCGGCTCAAGTTGCTTTTGGCAGACGTCTCTTCAGTGCGCCTTGTTTTATGCAACGACTTTTGAATTATGTGAGAAATCGCTGCCTGAACGATAAGCAGCGAAAAAAAAGCTGAACGGGGTGAACAGGTGCGGGAAGGGAGGAAGGGGGAGTGGAGGTGGTTGGTGGTGGTTTCCCCCTTTTCAGATATAATCGGCGAGGCATAAATCTCAAGACCTGCCCGGCGGCTGCAATTTACGGCACGGCCGTAAATTTTTATAAATGTCCTTGTAAATAAACTCGCAAATATGCTGATTTAGCATATTTGTGATATATGAATGCGCATGGCCTTGTGGGCGTGGCACCACGTCTGTGGTTTATGCGTATCTCTCTATGTATGTGCGTGTGTGTGTGTGTGTGTGTGGCAGTTTTATTGTGTGCTTGCTGTCCTTGTTCTGTTTCACATATTTTATTTTATTTCCCTTTGATTTTATTCTATTTTTTTTTGTCGTTCCGCTTTTCAGCCTCTAGCCCTCAAGGGACACGCGAATCCAAAAGAAAAAAATGCACAAAAAACACAGCAACAACAACAACAGCAATGCGTGATAAATATAAAAAAATAACGAAAATTTTATGTTGCATTAACTTTTGTTGATGCCATTGTTGTTGTTGTGTTGCTCGCATAAACAAAAGCACATGTGTAATAAAATTTATGCACATAAACAGCTGAACAAAAAAAAAACAGAACAGAACAGAAAACAACAACAAGAACAGACAAACAACAACCACAAGAACAACAATCAGCCAACGAGACAATGAAAAGCACATTAAATATTTCATAAAGCAGCCGTAAAGTTGGCAATTCGTTTTTGTTTCTTTTTTTCTTTTTTTTTTTTTTGCTCATACATATGTTTCCATTTTTTAGTCGCGTTTTGTTTTGTCGCTAAAAAATAATAATATCGTTATGTGACCTCAACGGAGGAGCATACAAAATGCTTATAAATACGAGTAGTTTTAGACTCTCTAAATCATACGAGCTGCAAAAGGTATATGCGACTGCTTAAATACCCTTGACAATATGTTTATATATTTTTAGATACTCTCATGAATATAATAAATATAATAATATGTAATAGAATATAAATACAAAAATTAACAAAATACTTATAAATACGATAAATATAATAAAATATAAAATTATAAATACTTTTTGCAAGAAGTTTAAATATTTGTATATATGTATATTTCAATGTTACTGTTGGATTTGTAAATAGAATACTAATTAAATCAAATGAAATATTATTATAACAAAAATAACTTGGAAGGTTTTTGGAAAATCAATTTAATAAAATATAATATTAAAAATGTTATTTTTTTGTTAATTTTCTTACGCTTAAAAAAAAACAAAAATTGTACATTCCAATTAAATTTTTATAACATTCAGGAATATCTAAATTATATTCGAGTATGTGTGAGATGCTCGCTAAAAAAATATATTTATATAATATAAAAAATATACCGAAAAACACTAATATATACCGAAGCCAATACTTGTCATAATATACCAAACTGTCAACTAAAGCAAATATACCAAATGTCAAAATAACGCATAATATTTAGCTGCTGACAATTTATTATGTTTAGTACTCTATGGTACATTTAGAATGTCGTACTATATCAATATACCAAATATAGCCTGCGGTATATTTTAGTATTTTGTGACATTTTAAAGTTGGTATATTTTACGACTCTATGGTATATTTTGAATGTAGTAACATATTAATATACCAAATGTAGCATTTAGTATATTTTCAACGTATTTTTGGTATATTTTACGACTCTATGGTATATTTTGAATGTACTACAATATCAATATACCACATGTAACATTTAGTATATTTTCAAAGTATTTTTGCGGTATATTGTTTTGGTATATTTTAAGAATAATACCACAAGGTTTTGCTTTTATTCAAAATGGGTAGCTGGTATCTCACAGTCGAGCGCACTCGACTGTAGCTTTCTTACTTGTTACTTAGAAGTCATACTTGCTTTTTATTTCGACACAGTAACACATAATGTTAAAGCACTATAAATATAGTATAATAAAATAGATTTATAACTTACCTTCTTTGAATAGAGATAAATCTTAAAAAATTTGCTTGAATTAACATATAATATTATGCCTTCAAATGTCAAGTGTTGTTTCTGGTTCAATTAACTGAAAATTCAATCATAGCAACAGGCAACTGTGATTGCTTGCGTTCGGTTTATGACAAACTTTTAATATTCAGCTGAAACGTGCATCAAATGCTGCTGCTGTGTTTTTTTTTTTAAATATATTATTTGTTGGCGCTTGCATTTGATTCGTTTATTGATTGCATCAATTTGCAGCCATTAGAAAACTCGGCAACAAAATGTTTTCAGCAAAGCATTGAGAATATTTTTCTTTATTTATTTTGTGTGTGTGTGTTTGGCTATGTTTATTTTTGTGATTTAATATTCCATTATCAGGCAGGAATTGCATTATGAGCACAAACAACATACAACAACAACTTGTGCTTTTCATAAAGCTCAGCCAACTGGTTGTTCACATGAAGTCTATGGCTGTGTGTGAGTGAGAGTGTGTGTGTGAATGTGTATGTGTGTGTGTATCGGTGTGCATAGCTGTGTGCACTTGACATTTTCAATTTGCTGGCCATCAAGCGGCAACTATAGATTGCAACATTAATGTGCAGAAAAGTATGCAGAGCCCTTTTTTGATACGTTTCATGATTTTTTTCTTTGCTCAACGACAGACTTTGCTTATTCTAAAGACTCTTCTTAGTTACACAATGTTAGTGTATATTACAGCATAACGATTTTTAGTTTAGATTGCACATAATACTGATTAATACTATATTCTGTATTTTCATTTTTCTTTATAAATAGAGCAAATATAGAAATTTTTCAATTTTTAAAAACTACAAGGAAACCTTTCGTATTAATGCATAATTATTGAAAGTAAAAGTACACGCAAACGAATTCATCCACAGCAACTACATATAGAAGAAACGTAATTTATTGCTTATATATAATTTGTGTATAAATGTAAATAATAAACAAATAATTCTTATCATTGTGTATAATGCTTGATTTATTAAAAGTTAAGCAGCTTTGTCGGTAACCAAATAGAGGTGGTGAACTATCGATAATGGGTTCCACCGATAATCAACGATAGTCAATGTTGAGCAATCGATAGTATCGATAGTGTCATCGATTGTCGCAGATAATATCACTAGACATACAACTTTTGACGTAACATATTACCGCTTGTCTCGTCTTCTTTGTTGCATTCAAACCATCTCGCAAGATTTTTGTCGTCTGACTTTTCGAAATAATTCCAAAAATAAGAAATTTTACTTCTCCTATCTGGAACATAATTCTTTTGAAAGTATGTTTTGCTGCAATTCCACTCAAGTTTGCCTATACTTGATGCCTAGGTGTTGCGAACATTCTACGTTTGTCTTAAATTCGACACATAAATCAAAATGCTTATGTAAAGCGATCCATTCTAATTGTTTTTTAGTGGTTAAGCCACTATCGAATCTGTCTACTACTATCGATTGCGGTTTGATAGTGCCATCGATTGTTCTCCCTCTTTAAAGTCGAATACAAAATTAATGCCAAAAATAATATGAAAATACTACAAATTCTAAAATATACTGAAACAAAGTACCAAAATACTATAAAATCTAAAATATAAATTTCGAAAAAAAAATATTTTCTTAATACTTTATGTAGAGAAGAATAATTTTCTGGAATATTCAAAACTTTAATTCACTTATATAAGGAAAAAAGATATATTGCTAGTAAAAAGTAAATTTGTTCAATAGTCCACATAACAAAGAGTGTACAAAGTGACTTAGCCTTCCGCTGATTTTGTCAGCTGCAAAACAGCAAAACTAAAGAAAGAAGATTGAAGATGTAGAAATGTAAACAATAAACAAATAATTAAAATCATTGTGTAAAAAGTTTATTTTATAATAAATTTAAACAGCTTTGTTGGCGACCTACAAATAATACTAAATTAATACCAAAAATACTATAAAAATGCTACAAAATATACTACAAAAAATACCGAGAATACTACAAATTATAAAATATACTGAACAAACATTATTTTCTCAACGTTAAATATAAAGACAAAACATTTATCTCGAAACATTCACAACTTTAATTCCACTTAATAAGAAACAAAAAACTATATTACAAATGAAAAGTAAATTTGTTCAATATTCACTATAACAAAGGGTGTACGAAGTGCAATAAATGTATGCAAATATGCGTCTTTTTGCTTCACTTTGCTAATTTTGTCAGCTGCAAAACAGCAAAACTAAAAGAAGATAGAAGATGTAGAAATGTAAATAATAAACAAATAATTAAATTCATATTATGTAATGTTGAATTTACAATAGGTTTAAACAGCTTTGTAAGTGACCTACAAATAATACTAAATTAATACCAAAAATACTATAAAAATGCTACAAATTGAAATATATACTACAACAAAATACCAAATGTACTACAACTTGTAAAATATAATTTTCTGGAAATATTCAAGACTTTTATAAATAACAAAGGGTGTACAAAGTGCATTAAATGTATGCAAATATGCATCGTCATGCCTCACTTTGCTTTCCGTTGATTTTGTCAGCTGCAGAACAGGGAAAATTAAAGAGTCAAGATTGAAGGCGGTTTTGACGTGAGGTCAGCGATGAAGTGTTCGTGTTAATGTTCAAGCTTAAATTACAGTTTCAAGGCTGTTTGCATAGTTGGCTTAAAGTGTGCGACATGCACAATTGGGCAGCTTGCAGCAACAAAAGTCGAAAAATGGCCGCAGGGCAACAGCAGCCAGCGAATAAACCAATACGAATAAATAAACAAACAAATAAACAGTTGCTGGCATTGTTGGCCATTGTTATTGTTGTCTTTATTGTTGCTGTTGCTGTTGCTGTTGCATATTCATGTGGGCTAAAAAGTATGCAGCATTTGTGTGCCGCAAGCATCGCGCACCAAACACACACATTCTATTATATATATATTTGTATATGCATGAATAAACGAAAAATGGCATTTGTTGCGGATTTAACTGGGCGTATGCGTAATTTTTGTTCTTTTTGTAGTCCTCCATCTTTGGCTGTTGCTGTTGTGCACAGAAAAACTTTTACAGCCACAACATGTGGCAAACTTAGACGCCTGCTTGCCGCACCTGCTGTTTGCTGCTGTGGCACAAAACTTGAGCCATTTGTTGTTGCTGCCTACGCAACTAGAACTGCATTTGAATGTTGCAGCAATTGCAGTATTAGCTACACTTGTTGTTGTTGTTGTTGTTGTTTTTGTTGCAGTTGCAGTTGCCAGTCACGCTTATTGCCGACTAAAGCGCAAAACGTGCGAGCTTCCCCAAAAAGCAGACAACACAAATTCCCATTAGCGCTTTGCCATTTGACTGCCGCCCATCGCTCTTAAACACACCCACACACACACACCCACACACACACACACTTGCAACTGCAGCAGAACAAACAACGGGCTTTGCAACTATGCCCCAAACTCCGACATCAACTTCAACTCGAACAGCGCGCGCTGTCTGCTTTGTGGGATAAAGTTAAGGCGAACATATGGCCGACTTCGACTTTGACTATTCATATTTCCGCAACTATCTAGCTATATGCATATATGCGTATGTGTGTGTGTGTGTGTGTGTTTCCGTGACTGTGGACGTGTTTGCATAACAAAACTAACATTTAACAATAACATTTCCTACGCAACGATGTCGACGCCAAAAGCTGAAAGGATAAACATTTTGCTCTCATCGCTAGTTATACTCTTTCCACTCCCCCGAAACAACAAAACGAGTCGCTGCACTAAACTCACCATGTTGTCCAGCCAACCACAAAAAAAGAGAAAACACAAAGCTCATTGAAAATTCTAGAATCTTTAAAGCTTTCATTAGATGTATTTTTTTCGATTGCACAATTGCATATTAATTAATTATCGCTTTGACAAAGCTCACTAAAAGTTCTTTCGCAGATCTAAATAAACATAAAAGCTCAGCTAAAGCTAAAATAATTTATAATTTTAACTGCATAGCTGATCTCAATTACAATTTGCTTTGCAATTAAATTAAAATTGAAAACTTTCTTTGCTGTTTTCGAGATAAAACAAAAATGATCAAATGTTAGAAAACATATTTGAAATAATGTCAAAGTTGTATATAAAATATATTCATAAAATTAAATCAAGTTCAAAATTCCATAAAATTTCTTAAATAAAAATTCTTTAAAAAATAAAACAAATATTTTTTTAATTACAAAATGAAAAAGATTTGTCTTTGAATTAAAATTATTTTTATATTTGCCTTCATACATAAATTAACATACATATAAAAATTTACAATTTTCAATATTTTTCTTGAACGTTATTAAATTTCGATTGTTCAGAATGAATGTTATGTTTTTTTTTTAATATTTACAATTTATATTTGTAGAGTATTTCCACGTCGTTGTGCGTCAATTACATGTGGGCCTTGCCTGTTTTTTTACGCTTTGTGTGCGCTTTGATTATCATATTTCTTTCCACGCTTTTGCATTCTGTTTGGTACACAAATACTTTGCAACCGTGACTGGCTCCCATCTCTCTCTCTCTCTCTTTCTCTCCTTCTTTCTCGCTCTCTGTTTGTCTGTCTCGGCGCTGTTCACTTTTCATTCCTTAGTTTGGAGTGATGCAGCTCTGCCGTCAGTCAGATATTTTCTTTGGACTTTTGCGCTACTTGAAATGCATTTTCTATTTCATATTTCAATGCCTGTGGCCTGTGGCAGCCTGTGAATAAAGTTTAGCGCAACATTTTGATGCGTTTTGATATCCGTCTGTGCCCAAGCTGCAACAGTTGCACTCTCTCTCTCTCTCTCTCTTTCGCTCTCTCGTTCTGCCTCTGGGGGCGTATGCGTAATATGAATTTTATTGGCTTAGAATACTATTGCAAATCGTTATTTAGCATGCCGCATTGGCTGCAGGGCAACAGCGTTGCACTGTGGCAATGCTGTGATGTGGTGTTGCTGTGGTGCTGGCTGTTGGGTGGGTGGGTCAAGGGTGGAGTCAAAAGCCGAGGATTGGCAGCTCTTTTGAATATCAAAAGCTGAAAGCGTATTTGCGAGAGACGAGACGCCTTCAAATTACCAGCAAATCAGTGAGTCTTAGCTTTGCCTTGTTGCCACACACAGCTGCCCCCGCAAGGCACTTCCACTTGCCACTTGCCACTTGCCACTTACCACTTGCGACTTGGGGCAACCAACGAGATGGATATAAAGAAAACACAAGCAGACACTCGGGATTACATGATTATTGCATAATCTAACTGTTATTGCAATTTATGAAGCTAATTTTAGCGAGAAGTAAGAAAGTAACGAATTTCTTTCATTTACTTAGTATTTTAAAATACTAACTTTAACTGCATACCTTCACAAAATTACATAATTATAAGCATTATCTTACTTTTATTACATTTATGAAGCTAATTTTAGTGAGAAGTAAGAAAAAACATATCTATTTCATTTTTTAGTATTTTTTAATACTAACTTTAACAACAAACTTTTACAAAATGACGTGATTATTGCCTAATTCAATTGTTATTGCAATTTATAAACTTAATTTTTAGCGAGAAGTAAGAAAATAACAAATGGTTTTCATTTGTTTAGTATTTTTTAATACTAACTTTAATTGAAAGCATTCACAAAATTGCATTATAATTGCATTATCTAACTGTTATTACAATATATTAAGCTAATTTTAGCGAGAAGTAAGAAAGTAACGAATTTCTTTCATTTACTTAGTATTTTAAAATACTAACTTTAACTGCATACCTTCACAAAATTACATAATTATAAGCATTATCTAACTTTAACTGCAAACCTTCACAATATTACATGATTATAGCATTATCCAACTGTTATTACAATTTATGAAGATAATTTTAGCGAGAAGTAAGAAAGGACAAATTTGTTTGAATAGTTCGAATTTTTTAATACTAACTTTTATTACAATTTATAAAGTTAATTTTAGAGAGTAGTAACAAAAATTTAAATTTGTATAATTGTTTATTATTTTTTAATACTAACTTTGGTCACAAAAAAGAAAAACAATTTTAAACTTAATTAACTGCATATTTAAATAATACTTAAAAATCCAGAAAAAGACTCTTTCTTATCAATAAACAAATATATAAAGAGACAGCTTTAATTTGCCCCTTTAAAGAGTAGTACATAAAATCTCTATACCTAATATTAAATGTGATTTGACATGCAAAAGTTTCATTCTGTAAACCGTGAGAGGAATAAAAATACCAACATTAAATCTCACTCTATTCTTGCCATTGAATAATTACTGACCATATAATTTGCTTATGATTTAAATAATTCATTAGTTGGCCCATAGATAAGCAAAGATTTTGTTGGAGAATTTATCAGTTCCTTTTTTGTTTTTTGATGTTTAACCCAACAGTTTACTGGCAATCCGTTTCCGTCCCTCAATAGCAACTTAACTTGTAAATGTTTCATTAAAATTGCCAAATATTTTATGTGCAACTCAGGCAAGCAGGAAAATGAGGAAAAGTCACCAAACTGCAGAAGTGAGGGAGGAACCAGGTAAGGGAGCTGAGAGGCTACTCAAAAGTCAGCAGCTGGCAAATTATGGCCAAGAGGCAAAGCAAGGGAAACGCGGGTCAGCAGCATCATAAAAAGCATATTGTTTTGGGACCCAAAAACTGAAGGCGATTCTTCGTTCGCTTGTCCCAAAAAATTCTGGTGTCGCCTCTGCTGCCGTTGCTCCCACCCCGCTTTTGCCTCTACTGCTTGTCAATAATGTCAACAATGTTGTTTGTTGGTCCATAAATTACAATCTATCTTTCCCTCTCTCTCTCTCGCTTTCTCGCTCTCTTGGCCAGGAGGTCGAACGTTTTATGAGTGCAGCTGGTGTCGCCGTTGGAGCACAAGTAACAACATCAATTCAGAAATCAGCTGCAACAAATCATCGACATTGGTATACCCTCACTTTTGGCCATCAACTCAATGGATTTCCATTTAAATCTATCAGCTTCGATCAAATGAACTGACAAAAGAATAAAATTGTTGTTGTTGTTATGAATACTATATTTCAGAATTTTTAATTTCTACTTCTTAATTTCTAGCTACAGTAAAAAAAAAATAAGTTACACAAAATAAAACAGCAATTAATTTAGAATTATTAATTATTAATTATGCAGAATTAAATAACAATTTAAAAATGATATACAACCATCTTAATTTTACATATTGTGTATTTTATTTATTTATAGTTAGTTATAAGTTTTTTTTTTTAATATTATCATTTAGGTATATATAAATTATTCTATTTAAAGTAATGTTATATAATTTTTTTTTTTTTTTGAAGATCAAAATAAATTTATAGCAATTTTATGTGTATTTTAAACATTTTGAATATTTGCTTGTAAGTATATTAATATTTTATTTGGATTTTTTCCATAGCTATCTAATTTTGTAAAGTTGGTTTTTATGCGCTCTAATTAACTAATATAATATATTTTAAGTGTTGATATCTGATGTATACTAATTTTTTTGTTCTGCAATTTTACATTCAAAATCTAAAATGTAAATATCAAATACATTTTTTTTTTTTTGCAAATTTTATATATTTATTAAATTAGGTATTTTTTTTTGAAATCACAATTGAGAAATAAAAAAAAAAATAAAATAAAATAAATCATAATATAATAATAATAATATAAATTAAGTAAAAAGTTATTTTTTCATCAAATTATAAAATATCAATAAATTTTCAATAATATTTTACATTTTTTTAATCAATATTAACCTATTGCACTTATTTTATTTTATATTCTTATGATTAAAAAATATAGAATTTAAATATCAAATATAAATACTACTTTTTTTAATTATATTTTTTCGATATATGTAAAGCTATTTTATGGTGTTTTTTTTTTAAGTTCATTTTTAACCTATAGCAATTTTATATCCTTTTATTTCAAAAATATAGAATTTAAATATAAAATATAAATACGTATTGTTAATTTTATATTTTGAATATATAGCTATTTTGTGGTGTTCTTTTAGGTTCATAATTAACCTATTTAATTGTCATGCCTTACTAAAGCTATCCAATTGTGGAAAGTGTATTGTTGCAAACGACAGACAAATAGTGGACAATTGCCGCACATTTTATGGCAACTGTTTACATACATACATCCATGTATTATTATTATATCTTTGTCTGCGGGTGTTCTTCTTCTTGTTGTTATCTATAAAAATATTTGTTAATTTTCTATACACTTTTGTTGTTATTTCGAGCTTACAACGAATTTCGCATAATGAAATCAAAATATATTTCAATTATTGATTTGTTTTACATTTTGCAGCAAATTTCCTTGTCCAGAAAGTTTGGCCAACTCTGGGGCGGAATTTTATGATGCGCGTCTGGCATTAAATGTTTATGATGCGTCTAATTAGAAGAAGTCGGTCGCAACGCAACTTTTGCGATGTCAACTCGTAAAAAAAGACTCAAGCAAATGGTCGCACGGCATATTGAATTAAATATTCAATCATAAGAACAAAAGGCAAAAACTTGCTACGCAGCTGCAAGTTCTTCTCCTCCTCCATCCACGCCCCCGCCCCCGGTAAATATGCCAGCTAGCATCTCTCATCCATCCATCCACTTGCTTCAAGTGACATTTTATGACTGTTCCGTTCGTTCGTTCGCTGGTTGGTTCATTCGTTTGTGTCGCGACATCGTCAGCTGAACTTGATAGACAATTTTGAGTACGTCATAAACATTTACCGTTCGACGTGAGCCTCATGCATCCTCCTCCTCCTCCTCCTCCTTTGTATGTCCTTGACATGCCACACAGCCTGTGTATGTAGGCGAAAACTCAGCTTGCCACGCGGCATATAAGTTCTGCCTAAATTAACTAGCACGCACATCGATGAGAGCGATGCCAACCTTCCTACCTATATCATTATACACTTTATACTATACCGAGTGAATATTTCGGATAAATAAGTTTTTTTCTTTCCAAGAAATTGATTTAAAGTGGAACTCGGAAGTGTTTCCTTTCGGCAGTTAAGTTGATGCGCCTTTGCAACTTGCTGTATAAAATGAGAAATTTGCTCATCCACCGTTTGTAATGCTTAAAAGTTAAGGAATGAAAATCTAAGAAAACAATCCATAAGCAATACGCAGAATGTAAAACATATTTGGTATTGAAATTTAGCTAAAAATAGGCTATCAAAAATCTTCAATGTAGTTGAAATATCATAACTTAAAGTTAAGTTTACTTCAGCGTTTTGTAGTTGTTTGAATATATTATTTAATTGTACATTGTTTTGCACTCAACAACCTATACCAAGAAAATATTCTATACAAATATGCCATATATTGTCATATTTTTGATTTAAAATGTTGTACTTTTCTAGAAAGAAATGCACAATAAAAAAGGAAAAACTAATCCTAATCCTAAACAAATTTGCTCTACAATAAAATTTACCAAAATCAATTTATTTTTATTATTCAATTATTTAAAGATGATTTTTAATTGAGTTGTTAATTATTTTTGGCACATGCGATAATAACTACAGTATTTATGATTCCTGAAAATTTGGTTGCGATCAGATAAAAATTAAAAAAGTTATTTAAGAAATACTTTTGAATGGCAAAAAAATCCTACTTCAATCGGGTCTTCGATACTTTGGCTGTATATCTGGTATATTTTGTATTTTATGGAATGGAGTGCTATATCAAAATACATTTACAGCCTTTGGTATACTTTAGTATTATATTTTAGCTGCTTTGGCAGATATATATATGGTATTGCTGGTATATTTCCTGGTATATTTTGTACTATATGGTTACAAATATATATGGCTACTTTGAATGTAGCACTATATCAATATACCAAACATTACATTTGGTATTTTTGTGTTATATTAATTTGTTATATTTTTATTTATCTTGTTTTTAATTGATTTGTTTATTAACAATGGCTTAGAAATTATACCAAATTCACATATTTTTGACTTGGAATTTTGTAATTACTTAATAATAAAAGGCAATTATAAGATGCACAAATTACTCAGTTAACGAAATGAAATAAATACCAATGACATGCCAAAGATTCCAGATTCCAGTTAGCTTTTAACTTTCATACTTTAAAAGCTCGAACAATTTGTTGAGCTGCGGCTACAGTTTAAGGCGTTCCATTAGTTCATCCTCTTGAGAGGTTTCGGGCTCTAATGAAAGACTGCACAGCTTCAATTGTTGAAATTGATTGCACTTTGGGCAGTAAGCAATAGGCAAATGCAATTTGATGGTGCGAACCGCACTCGTAGGTTACTGAAACGGAAATCTGGCTGCTCCTCAAACCGAGAGAGACAGAGAGAGAGAGAGAGAGAGAGAGAGAATGTCGGGAAGGAGCCATATGCATGGCTTGTAATTATTATTTTATGGCATACAATTAGGCGCAGGGCGGAAATGCTCTCTGCAAGCTTAGGCCACGTAGCTTACGATATTTACGTGCGCATCTGTGTGTGCGTGTGGTGTGTGTGTGTGTGTGTGTATACGTGAGTCTTGCTTTTCGATAGGAGTTGTCTCTCGTCATTTCTCCTTCCCTCTCTCTGTCTCTGTCTCTGTCTCTGACTAACTCCAACTGCCATTCACGAAGTAGCTTTGCGAGCTTTGCTCCTGCTGTTGCAGTTGTTATTAGTTATGTCAGAGGCAATTAGCCAAAATAATTTGTAATCTTATTAGTCACACACACACACACTTAAAGAGACATAGAGAGAGAGAGAGAGAGAGCGAGTGTGTGGGGAGAAGTTGAGTGTAAATGTCTATCAAATGTTAGTGGCAGCCACTCGAACAATTTGCACTTTCCTCCGCACCTTTTGCCCTCCAGTCTGTGTATGTGTTTGTTTGTGTGCGATAATTACATGCATGAAAATTATTGTGTAATTTTGGGCTTTTGTGTGCGTTTGCCAACACACAACATGCAAAAGAAACTATTGCATAGCTTCAGGCGCAAATTCCAAAATGACTTGCCCGAGGACAAATGTGGGACAGTTTGATATTTGATAGCTTAACAATGTTCATTTCAAATCAATCAACAACAACAACAACGACAACAGCAACCAAACTCACACCGGAAATGTGTTGCTTAAGTAAATATTTATGCTATTCACTATTGACATGCATAAACATGCACGTGCACGTTCATTTGCTTAATCCCATCAAATGCAAACGCGCACATTTCACATTTACACAACACTTCATTTAATGCCATTTTCATGGAATGGTCAAAATTCCATTGTTAATTCGATAACAACAGAAAACAAAAATAAAAAAAAACAAATAAGAAAGCTGAAGTGGAGTATGCTTGACTGTGATATACTTATTACCCATAAGAGCAAAACGGTGCGGTATTATACTTAAAATATACTAACTTAGTATACATCAAAAATTTTACAGTATGCTAAAGGTTATTTTTGGTATATTTATATAGTTCTCCATTCAAAATATACCATAGAGTTCAAAATATACCTGATTTAAAATATACCAAATTAATATACCACTAAAATACTTTAGGTAAATAGATAGTACTATATTTAAAATATATCATAGAGTACAAACTATACCGTATTTAATTTATACCAAATTAAAATACTACAAAAATATTAAAACTATACCAACCTATATAAATGTATGTATATGATGGAGTAAAAAAATGTGTCAGATTTAATTTCAACAAAATTAATATACTGCAAAAATACTAAAATATCTCAAAACATATGAATAAATATGGTACTATATTCAAAATATACCGCAGAGTACACAATATACTAGATTTAATTTATATTAAATTAATATACCACAAAAATACTAAAATGTGCCAAAATAAATAAATATATACCATAGAGAAAAATATACCAGATTTAATTTGTGCCAAATTAATATACCGCAACAATACTTTTGGTAAATAGATACAGTACTATATTCAAAATATGTCATACAGTACAAAATATACCAGATTTAATTTATGTTAAATTAATATACCACAAAAATATTAAAATATGCCAAAATATATAAATAGATATAGTACTATATTGAAAATATACCTTAGAGTGTAAAATATACTAGATTGTCAGCCAACGCAATTAAGACCCGTACTAAGAAAGCGTCCATACAAAAATATTTTTTTAGTAACTTCTACAATTTTTATCTGATCTGAGCAACCAAATTTGTGGGAATCATAGAATCTGTAGTTATATATATAGATTATATATACTTTATAGGGTCGGAAATGTCACCCTCTGCCTGCTACAAACATTTCCACAAATTTATAATACCCTTCTACCCTATAGGTAGATGGTATAAAAAGTGCTGCACATAATTAAACAACAAAGAAGATGGAAAAACATTTTGTGGATTTAAATTAATTTTATGGATTTATTAATAATTCATGAAAATAGATCTGTCATTTTATTATTTTAATAATTTTCTGCTCATAATGTAATTGGCACGAACAAATATGTACAATACATTTAATGGTGAATTAAGCCGCAATCTTTTAATTACAACATTTAAATTAAAGTAATTGAACGCATAACTGATTAATACTGTTGAAAAGTTGAGCATTTTTTTTAGCAATCGCAATACGCTAAAAAAAAACATCTCCAAAAATTAATAAACACTTATTAAGCTTGTGGTAAATACCTACATAAATAAATAAGTGGTATATTATTATAATATTTTAATGTATAATTTATATACAATAAATAATTATATTAATCTTTAATAATCAACAAAATAGAAATTACTAAAGCTTCAAAATAATAACTTAATTTTATTGAGACACAGATTCTAGTTTAAATAAATCAATACAATAAACTATTATGTTAATATAAATATATAAACTATTTGAATTTTAAAGTAAATAAACAATTAACAATATAACTGAATTGGAAAGTAAGCAAAGCTGCTTTAATACCCCAAGTTTTAAGAACTCAATTAATACGCAATGCTTTCAAATTGAATGTGACCTGCTGTTGAAATTGAAATGTTGTGCTCTCTGCATGCTATTCTGAAAATTTCATAACGATCGCAAAAGTTATTAGAGGTATTTAATTTGTTGACGAGTGTGCGAGAAAGTAAATAGCAGTGTAAGTACTCGAGCAAACATCCAACTGGATGTGAGTAAAAATGTATGTTTGTGTACTTGAGAGCTTGAGGAAGGGTGAAAAGGGTGCTCTACAGCTGAAGAGCTTTACTTATTAGCAGATATATGCATCTCCCTCGCACTCATCCCCCCTCCCTCACTCTCTCACTCTGTCTTTTTCTGTGAGTACATCTATCTGGGTAGCGTGCTGAAAAGCAAATTCGTGTTTGCTGCTGACTAGCAAGGCTGGCCCTGGCTTGCCTTTGCTTTTGCCATGCCGAATCAACTGAGCCCCTGAGCAGGCAATCATTTGGTCCATAAAGCACACGATGCGCCCAAAATGCCATGTGCCAAACGGATTTCGTGTTACAACACGTGAGCTAGCCAAAAGGGACTAGCTAGGTGGGGAGCGTGGAAGCGGAGAAGCGGAGAAGGGGGGAAGTTGGGTGTTAGTAGGGACTCGTATAAAAGTTAAACGGCAGTAAAGGAAGCGTTGACGTCGCGACAGGAAATCAGTTGAGGCACAGGACACGAAAGCCGAAGCTGCTTCTCTCTCTCCTCTTCTCTTTGCCACCTCGACAGTAAACAGAAATGACATGACTTTGGGTTTGGGGTAAGAGAGGGGAAGAAGGGGGGAGGGAAGGAAAGGAAGGCAAATGCTTATGTGCGGGCACAAATATTCAGAGCTTGAGCTTCAACCTTTTGACACACTCGAAGGCGAATCACAAATACAACAACTACTCGGGATGAAAGTGCCATAAACTAAATGAAAACTATCGCTGGTCATAAAGCTGATAAGAGAGAGATAGAGACAGAAAGAGAGACAGAGACAGAGAGAGCGGCTCTCCAATACCAGCTCAATCTCAATTCCTTTTAAACTGACACCACGTCAAAATGTCCTTCAGTGAATGTCATCAAGCATGACAATTGGGTGTAGGAAGGGGGAAGGGGGAAGGGGGAAAGGTGGGGAAGGCGGGGGGCGTGTCACGTGCCAAGCAACAGCATTTACTTAGCCTGCAAATGAGCTTTTAAATGCTTTGCGCTGACTGTACCCCCGAATAAAAGTCAATGTCATAAGCTTAACTGCAACTGTATCGGGTGAAACGGGTAAACGGTTAAACGGGTAAACGGTTAAGGATTGCCATGCAGCAGAAGCACCAAGCAGCAACAACAGCAGGCAGAACGTAATTACTTTATATTGCATTTTGCTCTGTCTGCCCAATTAAACTTCAATTGCCAGGTGTTGTTTTAATACTCGCTTCCCACTATCATGCACTCCGGGTATATCGCTTATTTGTTTGCCATTCACAAGTTTTCAATTCTTATAATCGGTTTTTGGCAAACTCTAGAAATTGTTTCTCAAAGTTCCATTTGATTACACTTTTACCAACAAAATGCTATTTAATAATTATTTTTAAATTAGTTTGTCTTAATATGCATTTTATAATTGATTTAAAATATGATAAATATATTGGAAATATTTAAGCTTATTTTAAATACCAAATATCATTAAATTCTTAAAAACAATTAAACAACTGTTTAATTAGTTGATTTACAAATTTGAAAATAATAAACAGTATTTCATTTAGTTTAATCCTCGAAATTATCTTTCTAGTAATATTCATTTTTGTCGTTTCTTATTTTTCATGACAAATACTTAATACATATAATTTTAAACAAATTTAGAGCACTTAAAAATGGAAACTCAATATCAATAGAAGCAAAATTCAATTTATCAACTATTTCAAATGTCATTAGAATAATTTAATATTTCATTTACTTCTTAAAATTATTTTTATTGCAATATTTTGTTGTAGAGCAATGTCTAGTATATAAAATCAACTACAAATTGAAGAATATTGCACAGATTGTAGCTATAAGAAGTAGGAAAGTTGAAATAACCGCTACAAATTTTCAATAAGAGCAAACAGTAAGGTATTTTTCATAAAATATACCAAAATAATATTCTGAAACAAAAAACAAAATATATCGAATGCTATATTTGGTATATCGATATACTTTTATATTTGAAATATACCATTATCGTAAAAAATATGCAAGATTTCATAGCAAATAATTTGGTCATGTCCTAAAGAAATCGAAATTTTAATGGTTTTTTTTTAACATTATCCAAAAGTAGCATATATATAATATTTAATTGTTTTTTAGATCAACATTGCAACATTTTGTTTTTCTTCTTTGTATATGTATGTATTTGTATGTATAGTTAAAATAGTTTGAAGATAAATAAAATTATTCACCAACTATTTGAAATTCCATTAGCAAACTTCGAAATTTTTTCTTTATTTTAGTTACTTTTATTTTGGATATTATTGTAGATAATTATAGAGTTCAGAATTTCTTTCTATAGCTTATTTAATTTAAGTAATTTCGTTCCACTATTACAATTATTTTGAGCTACTTATGTATAATTGTAGATTATTAGGTGCATTTAAATGTGCAGGGTAAATGACAGTTTGCCAACTGAGAGTGATGCAGAGCGATGCAAGTTTCGATGCTTGGGGCGCAGTTTTTTAATTAAACTTCTCCCATGGATATGCAATGGGGCAAATGGGGCCGAATTGAGTTGTGTTCTCGGGAATGAGAATGGGAATGAGAATGAGAATGGGCATCAAATTGATGCCTTTAATCAGGCAGCCACTTTAATGACACTTTATGGACACTGTCTACCACCAGCTCACCCCCGCAAAGTGAAAGTGAGGTGGAGGAGGAGGAAGAGGTGGAAGCGGAGAAGAAACTGCGCAAATCCTTAACCCTATAAATTAATCGAAGTTGGTCAGCGGCAAAATTGGGAATCGTTTTGGTAAAACTTTGAAAAATGCCACAAGTCAATTTAAGGAAAGTTCTCGCTGTCGCTGTCGCATCCGCATCCATTACAAGTTAACCCTTTTTTGTCAGCTATTTGGGTTCAATGAAAGAAATGGGGCACGGCGGGAGTGGGAGGGGGAGGGGAGTGAGGCTTGCCTCACATTGTTGTTGTTCTTTTTGGCGTGCTTCAATTGCCATGAAATTTATGTGTTGGCGCTCAGCGTGAACTTGAAGCGCATAAATCCACATGAAACGGATATTAAAAAGCATCACGAAACGAGCCCCAAACATCCCAACAAAAAAAAAAAGGAGAAAACTCTTCATCCACCCCCCTGCTAACCATTGTTCCCCCTCTCTCCCACTCACTCACTTCATTCCAATTCCACACTCTAGTTCATACATATTATATAGCTGATTGACTTCGATCGCTTTGGCTTTGTTGGCTTAAATTATGAACTTATAAATTGACAGGCGGCAAAGGAATTTATTTTCTTGTTTTCTTGTTTCTCGACATTTTCTCCCCCTCTGAGCACTGAGAACTGACAGCGGCAGCGAATTAGCAGAAATTGAAAAGGTTGCCAGCAAATCAACTAATTCACTGGGTTAAAATACACCCTGAAAATATAAAGAAATTATTCATTAGATGAGCAGAATTTGTTCTTTAT
Source organism: Drosophila albomicans (assembly GCF_009650485.2). Classification (NCBI taxonomy): domain Eukaryota; kingdom Metazoa; phylum Arthropoda; class Insecta; order Diptera; family Drosophilidae; genus Drosophila; species Drosophila albomicans. Next base: position 3,824,286 of record NC_047627.2, on the reverse strand, counting down.
TTAAAAGGAATTTTCATCAACATTATTCATTTTATGCACCTCAATCATTTCGATTCGGAATACTGATATAACAAATGTTTGTTATGAGTTTTAGTTTAACATTGACATTCAGCTACACCTACAGTGTATTAAAACGGATTTGAAATTTTAAGCCACTTGAAACAAGTACTTGTTACGATTATAATTAAAATTGGGTCACTTCAAAAAAATAAAATTGAGTAAGAAAGCTTCAGTCGAGTGTGCTCGACTGTGAGATACCCTCAACCCATTTTTAATAAAAGTGTGCGGTATTATTCTTAAAATATACCAAAATAATATACCGTAAAAAACGTATAATAAATATATATGTCAAATTTGGTATATTGATATGGTACTACATTCATGGCATACTATAGAGTGCTAAATATATCAGATTGTCAGTTAAAGTAACTAAGACCTCTAGTAAGTTGGCGTTCTTGTCCATACAAAAGTATTTGTTTAATAACTTTGCCAATTTTTATCTGATCGTAACAAAATTTTCAGGAATCATAAATATTACTATTATTATTGTATACACCAACAGCTCTAGCTTTAAAATTACGCTTGTTATTTGATTTTTTTTGAGTTGCGGGGCGAAAGGGGGCGTGGCAAAATTTTAAAACAAACTTGATCAGCGTGCAAACATAACAAATGCCGTCGAAAAAAAAATATTGCTCTATCTCTTGTAGTCTCTGAGATCCAGTGTTTCATACAGACAGACGGACAGACAGACGGACAGACAGACAGGGAAATTGCTATATTGTCTCGGCTAGAGGTGGGCACGGGCCGGGCTTTTTTTTCGTGGCCCGCGGGCTTACACAGGCCCGGAGCGGGTTCGGGCGGGCCCGGGCCTTAAAATTAAGATTCGTACGGGCTTCGTGCGGGCCCGGGCTTTAGAAAAAAGGCCCGGCCCGTAAAAACCCAAAATAGGCCCGTAAAAGCCCGAAATAGGCCCGAAAAAAATTTTGATTTGATCGAATTAGAACCGTCATTTAACGCATTTTAATTGCTTATCGATGCTACTATCGATTTGCTAATACAATATTTTACTTGTTTGCACACCACTAATTAAAAATTGGCGGTGAAATTACAATTGTGGTGAAATTACAAAATCTGTGAAAATTAAAATATGTCGCGACAAACAATTCAGGACGCTGTAAATAAAAAAAAGTGAATGTGTAAAGCTTATTCAAAATGAAAAGGGCAGGAGTGAAGTGTGGAAGCATTTCTATTGCATTAATTATAATGGCAATTATAACACATTTTGTGTTATAGATATAAATTACATGTCTTTTGAATTTCCTTATATGTGTAAATAAGTTTCGTGCCGGGCCGGGCCGGGCCGGGCCTTAGTGAAAAAGTTTCGTGTTCGGCCGGGCCGGGCCTCTCAAAAAAGAGTTTGTTTTCGTGCGGGCCCGGGCCTCAAAATACAGGCCCGCGCCCACCTCTAGTCTCGGCTGTTGACGCTGATCAAGAATATATATACTTTATAGGGCCGGAGATGCCTCCTTCTACCTGTTACATACTTTTTCTGCCGGCACAAAGTTATAATACCCTTCTACCCTATGGGTAGCGGGTATAAAAAGACGTCAACTTTAATAGGCTGCACAATCCGATTAATTGGAGAAACATTCGATTAGTTTAGTCCTTTGGTGCAATTGTCATTAGACAACACAATAAACATAGACAAAAGAGAAGAGAGACATAGGCTCATAAATATTCAAGCATGACTCTGACGAAATTTGTCACATAATAACTGACATTGTATGAACTTTTGAAGTATTTTCCAGCAGACAAAGTTACAAATATGTAGTTATATGTAGTTGTATGGACATCTCAAACTTGAGTCTCGATTGCCACCCCGGGGGCACACAATTCATATGATAGTTTTCAAATAATTTAACATGTTGCCAATGCCAATAAATTGAATTGTCTACGAGAGAGATAGAGAGCGTATATTGTCGTATTAGGCACTGGCAAGCGTGCAGTTGTGTATCTCAATCTTCAGCTCCAGCTTCAGCTCCATCTCCAGTTTAATGTACCAGCATGTATCTGAAAGTATGACAGTTGCAAGGCCAGCGTTAGAGTTGGCAATTTGGCTATTTTACGGCGTGATAGCCATTTATTAGTCAAGAAAATCATCAATAAATTTAAGAATATATTGTGCAAGTTCAACAATGCCATCATTAATTATGAAAGGAATATATGTATAAACCAATGTAGTCAATAGTTTCTCTATCTTTTTAGATAGTTGCAAAAGTATAGAACTATTTTTGCTTTTTCTATAAAAAAAATATTTATTATAAAAAAGCTACAGTATAAATAGATATTTAGACTATATAATAGATTTTGCTCGTAAAAGGCTTAAATTTAAATGTTTTTACAATCGTAATTGGAGGTCATTTGTAGCCAATGTCTAGTAAATAAAATCAGCTACAAACTGAAGAATATTGCAAAGATATAGCTTTAAGAAGTAAGAAAGTTACAATCGAGTGTGCTTGACTCATTTTTAGTATAAGGAAAACAATACGGTATTTTTCTCAAAATATACCAAACTAATATTCTGAAAAATACTTAAATATACTGAATACTAATACATTCAAAATATACCATATTTTATACTATGTGCATGCAAGATTGTACGAGTATAGCAAATTTTCGAAATTTAAATGTATTTTCAAATGTTAACCAAATTGCAATGTTCAGATCGACATTAAATAATTGATGTTAAAAGGAATATATAAATAGAGATACCATATAATGTAATAATTTTCTGAAAAGTTCAAAATCTAAATTTATTTTCAAAAGGATACGAAATATATATAATAAGTCTCGAATATATGGAATTATTATTGAACATCATTTCTGCCAGTTTTTGTTTAGATCGACATTAAATATTGAATAATGTAATAATTTTGTGAAAAGTTTGAAATTGAAATGTCTCTTTTGAACAAGTAACAAGTTTATTGAACCCTTTCTTGGCCTTCAATTTTATAATTTCGAATATTTTTGCCTGTAGCCTTTTTTCCAAGAACTAAAGACAGCTCTGGCCAATTCAGACTCTGCTTCTCTAGTGTTGCAAACTGTTGCCAAAAACGCTGACTGTTGCCGGCTGCCTGGCTGCCTGGCTGGCTTGCCTGAGGGGAAGCAAACTCTCTGGTCTTGGCATATTTGATTTTGTAATTTGCATTTGATAAGCAAGCCAGCGAGAGAGAGAGGGAGAGGGAGCGAGAGAGCTGCCGAGGCGACATAGCTCAACTCGATTTGGCTTTGTCCTTGGCAGCCTTTTGTTTTGTTTTAATTCCATTGAGCTGTGCTATCTATATTATCCATCTTCCCATCTCCCATCACTCGCTCGCTCTCTCTCTCTCTCTCGCTCTCTCTAATCGCTCCTCTATCCTTCTAGCTATACTGCTGTTTGTTTGTCTACAATTTTATTAGGTATTTGTATTTCTATACTCATTCACATTATTGTCATTGTTGTTGTTGTTGTGGTTGTTACTGTTTGTTGTAGTTGTTGTATCTCTGTAACTTTTCCTCGGGCCATTGCCAACTTACATTAGCACATTCTCTAGCTTTGTGTATGCGTGTGCGTGTGTGTGTGGGCGTTGTGCTGTTAAAGTTTCCTTTTGGAATATATTTTGTATAGAGAGAGAGAGAGTGAGAGAGAGCTTTTCAACTGGCAGAAATTAAAAATACCCAAGGGCACTCTTTGACAATTGTATGCATATTATGGTTGTTATTCCCTTGGGCACATTCCGACATTCGGTTTATTCCCCCATCATCGAATCTCTCAATTCCCTCTAGGTTCCCAGGCATCATGAAAATGAAAACAACAATTTACTTTATTTTTCATTCATACACATTCAATTGTATATTTGACTTGTTTATTGTATATAATCTATGCTTAATAAATAATACTCATATAATTTTATAATATTCAAAATTGTTTTGTTCTTTTCATTCTTTTTTTTTGAGGGAGGGCAGAGCTTGATGTGAGTGTGTGGTTGTGTGTGTGTGTGTGACCTTGATGAATGTGTTACAAATGCAAGATAAGAAAATGTACAAGAATCATTAACTTTAGGCAAAATTCAATTAAAAATAGTTTTGGCACAATATAATTTTCAAGACTTTGCTGGAAATAAAACAAAACATAATATTGTTATGCACATTTTCGGGAATACTGTAAACAAAAGTATATCAAATAAGTTTACTTTTTAAAGAGATTCGCTTTTTTAATTCGATTCCAATATTATGGGAATGATTGTTGGAGTGACTGAATGATGAAGATAGTTTTATGCGTAGTTATATATTTATTGGATCAAAAGACGGTCTGATTCGGTGATCAGACGATCGTAACTAACAATGATAAACTTATGAGCAGCAAAACTAACATCGAAATAACTTTCATGTTAAACTCTAGTTAATAACATTATCTGTCATATAGTATTTCTTAATGAGTAGTTTCTCTTAAGTGAACAATATAAGATTTAAAACAAAAGAGAGAAGACATAACGGCATACAAAAAAATAAAAGTGAAATAATAATTCTACAAATAATATTGCTTTGAAAGAGGATGCATCAAATGTAAAGTGAAATCAATTAGTAATAAGAATAATTATTACTAAAATACTATTACTATACATTTTAAACAGAAACTTCTATCACAATTCTGTCATCAAAATCAAACTATCATCTTTATCTGGCAAGAAACAACATATTTATGTATATATGTAAAATCTATATATATATATATATATATATTTGTTTTTTTTTTTTTTTTGTAATAATTATAAAATTGGAAAAACAAGAGTGTTCAATCGTTGCAATTGACTTAAAATTTGTTCATTTTGTTTTTTGTTATAATTATTTGCTCACGTTTTTTTTTTGCTGTTTTACGTTTTGTAAATCGTTAACTGTTTTTTTGTTGTTGTTGTTGTCTGTATTCTATTGCTCATTTATCTAACTGGCGGGTGTTTTTAATTAGGTAAATATGCGTTTCGAACAGGGGATTGTTGTTAATAAGTACAGTACAATCATGAACAATTAAGAGTACAGTTTGAATATCGTGTTTACATTTACGCTTTATGATAAATGTGTGTGTGTGTTTGTGTGTGTGTAAGCTTTGAGCTAGGACATGAATTAGAGCTAGTTAAGTTATTGGTTAAACTGCAGTGCCAAAAGAACATCATCATACATCAAATATAAATGATAAATAACCGTATATCTGTGCGATAGAATATGTACGTCTAGTTCAACATACATTTATATATAGTATGCTATATATAGAGTGGATATATGCATGTGTAATATATATGTATATATAATAAGCATACGTGTTTTGAGTTCAACATAATTAAATAATATGTTTATATACTTTCACGTTGCACATCAAATAATCTCTACTGCATAATTTCCTTCGTTCTCTGTCTGCTCTAAAGTAATTTGTAAAGTATTTAACTCAATTAAAAACTAGTTTTTTCTTTTTTTGAGATTCAAATCGAATTAGAATCTATGTTGAAGAGTTGACGGACGCGAACATGTCGAAGCAAGTATAGATTGTGTCCTACAGAATGCATGACATTATACAAATCTATTGACTAACCATTTTACCACTTACTGACTACCACATCTAATGAATCAACTTATCCTACTCGCTATCTCGCTCGAATTCGTGTTTGCTCGCTCATTCTTTCGCTCTATCTTTGGATTGGATGCGTGCTTTATGATAATGAAGGTGAAAGTGGAGGGTATTAAGTTCGATATATAGTATATCGTATAGTATATATATATATATATGGTAAATATGTATGTATGTATATTGCGCTATCAACCGCTACTGCTGCTCTACGTGCTACGACCGATTTGCAACCAGGCGAGCAACAACTGCAAAGCCGGCTGTAGCAGCACTAGTTTTCAGATATCGGTATTGATATTGATGCGGGTCAGAAACTCGCCTTGCGAATCGGCCACAGCGCGTATTATCTCCAGCAACAGTTCACGCGACAATCCGGCTATCTTTGGCAACCGGGCGACCTTTGCAAAATCTTTCACAATTAACTTCAATGCATACTCCTTGATGTCATAGATTTTCGTTATATCGGACGCTTCCAGCGTTTGCAATACATTCTCAAACGTTATGTTATGCTCCAGCGAGTATTTGCAAAATGCGTGCAAGCGATTGTTCGATAGGCCATAAAAGCACGGTGCCTGGAACAGATACAATGCATCCTGTGGCGGCATCTTAGTCTCTCCATAATAAATATAGCGTAGCAACGAGTGAAAGGCCTCCAGTGAAGGTGAAATTTCGCCAATTTGTATCTGTTCAACGAGTTAAGCGAGTCGTTAATAGTTTCATAATAATGAAAATGAAAAAATAACAAAAAAGGTAGAAAGCTACAGCCGAGTGTGCTCGACTGTGAGATACCCGCTACCCATTTTAAATAGAAGCAATTTGCAAGCAAGAATTAATATAACGCAAAATATTAAAAATATAACAATAGCTATATTTGGTATATTAATATAGTACTGTATTCAATATATATTATATGTAAAGTGCAAAATGTACCGGATTGTCAACCAAATCTACTCAGACCCGTAGCAAGTAGTCGTTTTTGCCTATCCAAAAGCATTTTTCCAATAACTTATAGAATTTGTATCTGATTGCAACCAAATTTTTAAAAATCATAAATACTGTAGCTATTATTGTATGTAACAAAAATCGGCTCAAGCCTTTTTTTTTATCGATTTTCGGGGCGGAAGTGGGCGTGGCTTGATCTGCGTGCAAACATTTCAAAGGCTGTCAAAAAAAAATTAGCTCTATCTCTTATAGTCTCTGAGGTCTAGGTGTTGATACGCACGGACGGACAGACGAACATTGCTTTATCGCCTTGGCTGTTGAAGATAATCAAGAATTTTTATACTTTATAGGGTCGGAGATGCCTCCTTCTGCTTGTTACAGGCCCTTCTACCCTATGGGTAGCGGGTATAATGAAATACTTTAATGGAAATATTGCTTAAATGCAGTTCCTTGCATTATTCATTCAATATTCATATAATCTGCTGTAAGTAGAAAATGTTAAACTAGTCTGTACTCTTTTTCTTCTCTTATTTAAGCAAGTTCAATTGTGTTATATACATATTTATTTGTATATTTTACAAAATCGCTTAAATGCAGTAAAACTTTAACATAATCTAATAAATGTATTTTAACTGGTCGAAAAGACAAAGTTTTTGAGATAACTTTATGTGTTGACTTTGTGAATATGAAAGTGTTATTAGAACAAACATTATCATTTGTTAGTAAGGTAGTTTTTGATAAGTCCCAAAAATATTATTTAAAGGTTGTAACAGATTGCTTAATTAAATTAGCATACTTACATTAACGGTATTATCCGGTGGCATGAACGAACGAAACATGCCCTGGAAATAGGTACAACGTGCTGATAACACAGATTTGTGGGCCAGTATCACATGATCCTCCAGTATGAGGCTTATATCGCAAAAGTCCTTGCCCGTTGACTCCAGAAACGTGGCCAAATCGAACTCCAAAGTGGTGCCTACAAATACATGCAATATATAGTATGCAATATATAAAATATTGTATTTTTTGTGCTGTACCGATGTTGGACTCGAAACTGGTTTCCATCACCAGCTTGCTGGGATGCAAACGTTTGCGTATGATCTCGACGAGCAGCGGCTTGTCAAGATCGCTGAACTCACTGGACATGACAACCTCGGTGAAATTCTCCTCCTTAATGATGAACTGCATGCAATGATCCTTGATGATCTTAATGCTAAAGACAAATATCATTAGTTATTCAATACCAAATAAAAGGCAAACAACACTCACTTGCTTTTGTCCGCATTGTAGAGCGCCTCGAGCACATTCACCTTGTTGATCTTATACTCGAGATACTGAATGCAACCCTGGGCCAAACGTGGCATTGTGAACAATCCAGCCAGCTGATAGATGTCCGTGATCAATATGATAATGTTCTTGCTATACGAATCCTTCAAGTCAATCCGATCCGTATAGATGTAATTCAGTATGATCTCGAATGCCTCCGGCGATGCCTTCGACAAACGCACCTCCAGCATCGGGACACGATCGCCACCGACGCCCGTATTCAATGCCTGGGCATCCACCTGACCAACGCCATAGACCTTCTCCATTTGCTGTTGCCGTGCCTCGCGCGCCGACAAGATCTTGTTGCGCAAATACTTGGAACGCGCCGCCACAAATGCAATGTGCGCCTGGATGCGTATCTCCTCGACGCCAACGATAAACTGTATGTCGCAGAACTGTTTCTCCTGAAAGAACTTGCCAAAGTCATCGCGCAGCGTGCACTTCGGGTAGCTGGAGAACTGAAAGCGATACGTGTCGCCACGTCGCACACTGTTGTCCACGGTGCCGCCAAAGATGTACATCGCATCGCTGATCACAGCCGACGCATGAAACACCCGGCCCGAGGGCACATCCGAGTTCTGCTCCGGCTGGATGATGGACCACACTTGCGAGTCCAAATCGTAGCAATGCAAATCGTTGGGCAACGTTGAATCCGCCGAGCCACCAAACACATACAGAAAGCGATCATGATGCACCATCGTGTGGCCATAGCGACGTGATGGCGGCGCCGATGTGGCGCCACGCAGCACCGGCTCATTGGAAATGCGACGCCAGGTGCGTGTCTTGAAATGGAACTCGAACAGCGAGTTGGTGATCTGCAAGCCACTTTGGCCCGAAAACACATACATGGCATCGCGGGCAACGGCCACCGGGAAATTGCAACAGGTCGGCGGACGTGTGCCCTTCTGCTCCACCTCCTCCCATTGATGATTCTCGCCGGTTAAATTCAATGTCCACATATCGTTGAGTCGTGCATTGCCATCGTAGCCCGCATAAATCCACATTTTGTTGTCGTACACAGCGGCGCCATGTGCGGATCGTGGCACCGGTTGCCTAACCAAACAAATGGTTGATTCATCAGTTGTTTATCATTAAAAATAAGCTAAAGATGTTCTGTGTTCTTACCTGCCCGAGAATTTCCACTCCACCCACATGGCGCTGAAGAACTTGTACTCGAACAAATCGTTTTTGTTGGTCAAATTCGAGTTGGAGTGTATGTCGCCGGTGTAGCCGCCAAAGATGAACATCGAGCTGCCCGAGACGACAGCCGAGTGATGATAACGTGGCGCCGGCGGTGTTCCTGTGGCACAAGCCCGTCCCCATGACTTGTCCTTCACCCCGAAGCGTATTAGATCGTTGAGCATGTTCTTGCCATTGTCGCCGCCAAAGACAAACATCGCATCCTTGTAGGCGACCACCGTGTGCTTGCTCCGTCTAAGGAAGAGATTAGAGCAAGTTTTTTGAGTACAGTGAACTTTGAGAGAAGAGAACATTACAGTTTTTCTGCAGTGGTTAGTTCTGAAAGTTGTTGCATTAGAAATAAATATTAGGTAAAGCCATAGAAGAGTTGAGCAGGGAAAGACCTGAGAAGGAACCAACATCTGCTTTAAAAGAGAGAGATGTACTATGCACTAATCTATTCATTAATCATAATATAGAAAATCTTTCAGTTACATAATTCTAAAATAAAAACAATCAAGATCTTGTTAAAAAATTATTTCGTATGATTTTTTTAAATATATTTCAATATTGTTAGAAATCAAAAGCAAATTTGCTTTTAAAACAAGATAAATGCATCAACTAAGACTTTTCATTATTATAATTGACTTTGATGTTATATTATATAAATGCATTGCGAATCTTGTGTGGACATAATGGAAATACCAGGAATGTTCAAATATGTTACAATACATGAAAACTCCTACGAATTTTCAAAAAGATAGATTCCAAATGAAATTGAAAAGAATGTATTAATGTAAGTTGTTGAATATAATAGACAGATTAGATTATATGTATATAGATTGCATTAGGAATAGTGTTAGTATTAAATGAAAATCAGTCGAAATTCGTTTAACGAGCGTTCACTGTACTGAATTTTCGGTTTACTTGATAGATAGATAAATAAAAAACAAAGAAAATGTATAAATGTAAGTTGCTGAGTAGATACAACAGAAATAAAGCTAAGAACAATTGAAAATCAGCCGAAATTCTTTTATCGAGCGTGCACTGTACTGAATTTTCGGTTGACTTCATAGATAGATAAAGAAAAGACAATGGAAATGTATAAATGTAAGTAGTTGAATAGATACAACAGAAATAAAGTTAAGAACAATTGAAAATCAGCCGAAATTCTTTTATCGAACGTGCACTGTACTGACTTTTCCATTGTCTCGGAAGCTACTTACTTGGCACCGACGAATTCAGCACACTCCAGCATGCGCGTCCACTGATGCGTCGATGTGTACGAATTGAAGTCAACATTGAGAGCATTGCAACTGTAGCTGCCAGGGGAACCCGCCTTGCCATTGACGCTGCTGCAGCTGCCATTGCTGCTGGTATCGTAGGCGAGGCTGCCGCTGCCTCCGTTCGAGGCACTGCCGCAGGGAATGATCGCCGAAGCCGAGGTGTTGCTACTGCTGCTGCTGCCAGCTGCTCCACTTGCGGCTCCCGAGGCCGAAGAACCGGCTGCGGAGCCTCCAGAGCCGGAATTGGAGCTGGTGCCTGCGACGGCGGCAGCAGCGGCGGCGGCTGCAATGCCGCGTGTGCTGCGCATGGAACTCGAGGTGGACATTCTCAGATTGTTGCGTATATGCTGGGCGTCCAAACAGCCCACCGATGAGGCACTCTTGCGCGGCTTAATCCGTTTGCCCGACTTGCTGTCACAATGCACCAACACAGCCTCGCCAGCACTCGAGGACAACTGTTGTTGTTGCTGCTGCTGTTGCTGTTGAGAACTGCTTGCTACGCAGGCGGGACAATAGACAGTTGCTGGTGTGCTGCCACCACCACTGACACTTGAGCGACTGCTGCTCGCACTACCGGGAACACTGCTGCTGCCTCCCACTTGGACTTGGCCACAGACAGTGCTTAGGCCACTGGATATCGAATTGGATCCCTGGCCGCAACTGTTACGGCTGAGTGCGCCACTTCCACTTGCACTTGCACTTGCGCTGCTGCCTCCACCGCCTCCCCCGCTTCCACTTGCACTGCCACTGCCGCTGGCAACGCCGCCGCCAACGCCTCCGCTTCGCAGATCTTCCGCAGAACCATTCGTGTCCGCGCCAAGTATCGATTTTAGCATTAAAGCATTACAGGTGTAGAATCTCCTTCGTTGGCTTATCTTGATACAATTTACGTTGCAGGACTTTTGCTGCCCTGCGCCTGCTCTGCTTTTATTTATTTATTTATATTTCTCTACTATGTTTGTTAATGCTCTCTCTCTCTCTTTCTCTATGTATGTGTTATTTTCTTTCGAGTTGTGTTCTTTGATTCGTTCAGAGCAACTTTAACTCCAAAGGTCACTCAAATGGAACTATTTGAACCAAACTAGTTCGGCGAGCATTAACCTAACGAAGCTTTGTTCATTTGCCGTCAAAATTAAGACAATTGCTGTTACTATTGTTTTAAATGAATCATTTTACATGTTTAAATACAATATTATTTATTGCATTTGAATTTAAGTAAAATTCTAATAAATAAACATGGCTTATATTATTCGATAACAAAATTTTGCCCTTTTTTTATCGAACACTTAAGTGAACGGAAATTCAAAATTTCTTTAAAACACCCAAATATTTTTAGGGGAAAAAACAAGTAAAATAATAATAATATTTTTAAAATGTTTCACAATGTAAAATATTACGAATCTCCAAGTTTTTAGCAATTGGCTGGCTTACCATTCCAAGCGATATTTTAACTATGGACTTATCGATAGCAATTCATTCAGGGTTGATATTTCTTTTTGTTATTTACAATCTACACCAAATATGGAGCAAGCTGTGAGCTAAGCAGAAATAAACAATTTCTTTATTTGTTAATAATATTTGTGTTATTTATATTCTTGGATGGATTTAGGGAGGCTCGTCGAGCACAGCACATAACAGTATTGGCCGGAATTCTCCAACAGAACATTCCAATGCCAACTCCGAGGACCACAGACGCATCTGGGTAGGCAATCTTGATGCACGGATTACCGAGTAAGTTGTGAACTGTGTACAATTGTTTGTTTTAATTTAAGTCATTGGGCAATTGTGCTAATATGTATACATACTTTTCCCCATTTGACAACTATCGGTTTCAACTTCTCAAACTAATGCAAAAATGCGGCGCCATTGAAAAGTTTGACATGCTCTTTCACAAGGGCGGACCAATGGTCGGCCAGTCACGAGGATACGCGTTTGTAACATTCGCCCAGAACGAGGGCGCCACTAATGCACTCTGGAAGCTGGACGGTACCAATGTTGGCAGTCGCTCCATAGCTGTGCGTCTCGCCAAGAATATCAAATATGTAAGTGTGTTTGAATTTTACATTTGTATCTACGGGGGTTGTTAACACCAGATACGGAAAGTATAGTGGGGAATCAAATACTCAGTGTATGGCAGAGATAATTTGAAAATCTCATTCTATTTAGAAATTTTTATTGTATATTATCGATTCATATTTATATATATTTATTGAAATTTGGGAAAAATGTATAGAGTATAATAATGTTACCAAAGAAACCAAGCAACCAATTCTTCAGGCCATATTTTTCATGATTTATTATTGAAAATTATTCATTTAGAGATAACTTTATTTATTGAAGTTTAGATTTAATTTATAGAGTATAATAATATAGCCAAAGCAACCAATTCTTCACGCTATGTATATATCGTTTTGTTAGCCTTCTTACATACTCTTTTACTGTTACATTGCTATAAAACAACGATTGTGTTGAGCACTCGCTTATTCCAAGAGCAGTTAACACCTGTGCTTAACTGACACCTCTTAGGGTCTAGTCGAATGGATAGTTAGTGACTAGTGTAATGGAGCCTTTTAAAATTCATCAATATTTACGTGACAGTTGTATCTCATAAATGTGTCTTTTCTTTCTTTAGGACGATTTACAAAAGCCAAAGCCTCGCATCGAGATACCAGCACTAGGAACTGGCAGGCGAGAAGAGAAGATAAGTAAAACGGAAGCGATTCGCGCAATAGAAGCCAAACTAAAGACGCTTGAGCGACAAGCCGACGATAATCTTGAGCTGAACACGACTGGGCGCGAGCCAAATGTATCTTTTATTCAACGCTATCAATTCAATAAGGATCGCGATACGCTTCAACGTAGCGCCGGTCTACATGGAAAATATAGTAAAAGCAAATCATCTGCGCCATATCATCATCATCGACCACCGCATTCGAAACGCCACTGAATCAATGCAAACATAAAAACACAGCTACATATAACAATATGCCTACGTTTAATTTATCAATATATACGGACTCATTTAATAAATGCAACCATTTTTCACATTATTTCGGCGCAAAGATAAATTTGCCACGCTTCTCCTCCGGCAATGGAACTGTGCCTGGACATGGCACTTGACCAGGTATCTCGCAGATGCAGTGACGATCACAACCGTATCCAAAGTTAGCCGGATTGTCTTTACTTTCCGCCAGTCTTGCCTCCGCATCGAGTTGTTCACTGCGAAACAAAGTAAAACAAATCAATATGTATATTTATCAATATGTTTTGTTGCATACTAACCGCGTCTTGCCTACCACTTTAACCAAGTGCTCAATGATTTCGTCCCGAGATCGACTGTCAATGTCGATGATAATATCACGGCCGTCGTCGAAGTAACAGCGGACAAATGGCGACGGTGTTGTGTTCTTGATTGTGACTACTTGCACGTCTGGGTTCCTGAACTGTATTTGCGGTATGTTCCAGAACACAAAGTCCCTATTAACGAGGCAAGGCAGTAACGTTTGTTAGTAACGTGAGCAACGTTTTTGTTAGTTAGAGTCGGTCCGCTCACCTAGCACCAGAGTGATGATTGCCGTATGTGTTGTAGTTAACACTGAATATGGCTACTTTATCTTTTAAAACTAGTTTGCCCATTTTCAAGTACTGCAGAGTACGGCGTATGGGTTCACGTCCTTTCATAAACGGCATTTTGTAGCGTTTTTTAATTCAACTCGCGCACGTTTCAAAACTTATACTTGTTATTTGGTCGACTTGTGTAACTTCAACACCTGCGCCTGTATATCGACATCAAAATTAAACAGATGTTAGACATCGATGAATATTGTCATGGATGCACGACAATATATCGATGTTTTAGCAGTTTTTGATTAATCGTTTTTATTTTCATATTTTAAATTTTCATATATAGCATTATTATTATTTCCATAATTTTAATTCACAACTATAAAATATATTATTTTTATTAATGCGATTTTGGTAAGGTTTCTAGCGTCTAAATATTAGTCTTAAGTGTGAAACAATCGATGAAATTCAAAATACATCGATGTTATTACAAAATAGAAAATATCGTTTCAATTGAAGCTCTGCAAAATAAACTTCAACCAAAATATCATAATAAGCACACAAGTTATATTTTTGAATGCAATTGGAAACAACTAAGTCAATGCATTTCTAATAGCATTAAGCTGTTCATTATTATTGATAGCCATAGTGCCTCACCTCTCCACTCAGATGTGTTTCGCAACGTGCATTTTGCGGCTCTTTGAGGAATTCGTTAGTTAACAAAACCAAAACAAAAAATTGATTGAATAATGGAAATTACTCTTGCGCTGCTAAAGCCACACGTGCTGCGTAATAGCTACGCACTACAACAAATAAAAACACTAATAGGAAATAATTTCACTATTCTGGAATCCAAAGAAGTCTGTATTACCAAGGAATTGTCGGAACGTTTCTACGCTGAGCACAAAGGAAAATTCTTCTATCATCGCCTTAGCACCTTTATGAGAAGGTGCGCATATAAAAAGATGTTTAAAATTTCAAATTTGCTCACCTTTCATCGATTACAGCGGTCCTTGCTACGCATTTATATTAGAATCGGAATCATGCATTGCCAAGTGGCGCCATCTAATGGGGCCTACGAAAGTATTTAAGGCTGTCTATAGCGAACCAAATTGCATACGAGCTCTCTACGGATTATCGGACACTCGAAACGCCTGCCATGGATCGGATAGTGAATCCTCTGCGTTGCGAGAGATTGCCATACTGTTTCCAGAGTTTAAAATCCGAAAGCCCGACAAGCATATTCAGTGACCAATCTACCTCGTGAAAATGAACTTCGAAATATGTTAATTGCAAAAGTCATAATACAATTTTCAATTTATTGCGAGTGCCTTTGCTAAAACACAAAATGAAATGATACACCTAATGTTTAAATATGTTTAACGCCATATCTGGATTTTCTCTTTGATAAGCATTGGTTTAAAGACGTGCTGTGACTTGCTTATTAACGGAACTTATCAAATTATTACACCCTCAAAGATAAATTTAAAATAGTTATTTGCTGCTCAGGACAACAATTTTGTACGCAGAAGTCTTAGAAGGAAGCTGGCTATACCCGCTACCCATAGGGTAGAAGGGTATTATAACTTTGTGCCGACAGGAAATGTATGTAACAGGTAGAAGGAGGCATCTCCGACCCTATAAAGTATATATATTCTTGATTAGCGTCAACAACCGAGACGATCTAGCCATGTCCGTCTGTCCGTCTGTGTGTCTGTCCGTATGAACATCTAGATCTCAGAGACTATAAGAGATAGAGCTATAATTTTTTTTCGACAGCATTTGTTATGTTTGCACGCAGATCAAGTTTGTTTCAAATTTTTGCCACGCCCCCGCAAATCAAATAAAATCAAATAACAAGCGTAATTTTAAAGCTAAAGTTACGAATTTTGGTATATACAATAATAATTATAGTAGTTATGATTCCTGAAAATTTGGTTGCGATCAGATAAAAATTGTGGAAGTTATTAAAGAAATACTTTTGTATGGCAAAAACGAATATTTACTAAGGGTCTTAGTTGCTTTGGCTGACAATCTGGTATATTGAGCCGTCTATGGTATATTTTGAATGCGGTACTATATCGATATACCAAACATACCATTTGGTATATTTTTAGTATTTTTGGTATATTTTGAAAATGATACCGCAATATTTTGCCTTTATTAAAAATGGGTAGCGGGTATCTCACAGTCGAGCACACTCGACTGTAACTTTCTTACTTGTTTTACTTTCTCATTGTGAAAACTTCAAGACGTATGTTCGTTTTATATTTGAGATGCTCAATGTACATTCTACTATGTATCATTCTACTCGAAAGTATTTTGGCAGATGAAAAACCTGTCCACCGTACGGAAATTTAAATCAATTTGGTGACATTTGTAAAGGTCGTATATATTTTTGTTATATGTGTTTTTTGGAAACAGTTCTCACTCGAGTGAGAATCGAAAACCGATGCGATTGCTGAAGTCCCGCTTATATAAATAAAGCATGTCTGGTTTATAGATTTTTACTTTGTTTATTTGTTCATTTAATATTTAACAGTAACTTGTTTTGTATGCTGAATAATTGGAAATGATTTATTTTCAACAATTCAACTGATTCATGTCACATAGAAAGCATGCGAAAGACACGAAAACTAAGTATGTAGTACAATAGTATAATTCAATCAGAATTAGATGTAAGCATCAACTATTTTAAATAGTTGCTATAATCTCTGTAACGTAAACATACACATATTTTTCTTTTTTTTTTTCTTTTCTTTTTTTTTACTACCAATATGTGTAAATATATCTTTGCTTTGCTTAGTAGTTGTGTTTTTGCTTGGTTTGTTCTTCAGCTTACATTATACAAAAGTAAATACATATTGTTGCCCCATTTGCATCTAAAACATTTCGATAAGATTGAGCACATGATGAACGTAATTATTCGAACATGGCCATCGATGATGTTGGCACAACCTCCAGTAGCAATTGGAAAAACAGTGTCACCTTGTCTGCAAATAAATTAGCATTAGATTGGAATAGAATTTTGAAGTATTAGTATACTGTACTTACTCATAAAGCGTGGTGTCATTCCCAGTTTGACAAAAGGTACATAAAATATGAGTCCTGCAAATATGAACAGCAGTGCGTACAAATATTCGATGCGCGGTGTCTCAAAGATTGGCGCAGCAACGAGATACACAGATATAACCAAGACCACAACCGGAATGATAATTGGCACCTTGTATGGCCGTGGATAGTTGGGTTTGGTGTAGCGCATCACGATAAGAGCCAACATGGCGCCACCATAAAATATCCATGCAGTGAAACTGAAGAAATCAATCAACGAATCAATTGTGCCATGGAGAACCATTGCCGAAGCAATTAATGACTGCAAAAAAAGGGGAAAATCAACTTTATAGTACTCAAATAACATTATATCCATAATTTAGATGAATTCGAATGCTCACAATGAAACTAGTAGCTATGTAGAGTTAGATAAGCTATTTCATATGTCGATCTTAAGAAGTATGTAAGCCAGATATAATAACATTGCTAAGTTGGTAGTATTACATTTCTTGAACTAAAATGTGTTTTACATAATATATGAATGTATTTCAGAAACACATTTCAATTATGATAGTTATATTTTGGTACATTTATACCAAGAATGGTACATTTTGTTTGAAATTGATTTCTATTGCTTGGCATATTTTGTACCGTCAACGGTACATTTCTTAAAACAACTTTGGTACAGCACAACTTTGTGTACATACAAATATCTATTGTGTTTTCTTTGTCTTTTGCATTCCATACGCATTGGCTTTCTCTCTCGATTCACTGTATATGCAATGACAAGGGTGTGTGAGCGAGATGACTATCAATCCAACGTTCTTACACGGATTTAAAGTGAAATTCGTTGCGAGTTTCCTATGCTTAAAAATCTTTGAAAATCTCTAGTAGCGAGTGAAAATGATAAAAAAAAGAGTTTCTGTATCGAAATAGGTAGATTAAACTTACGTGGAATATGAGGCCTGGTGCTGGAGTTAAGCGACGCACATGTACGTAGGACAAAATATCCAATAAGTGACCCTCTCTGCTGGCCGCAAAACAGAGGCTGCAAAAGGAGTAGAATGCTTAGCAAAAGGATTTCATACTATATGTAACATATATGGGTAATTCTCTGGAGTAATTTGTCAAGTGTGACACTATTTACAGTGAAAAAAAAACATGAACTAAAACAACATTCAAAATAAGTAATGATTATTCTTCTAGCTCTGGATTAGAGTTAAGATTAATTTGATGGACTTCTTTCTGTTCTACGATAAAACTTATAAATTCGTTCATTTATTGGATTATCATAAAACAGAAAGTTCAAGAATATTCTTAGTTCTAATTAAAGTGATAATCCAAGAGTTATAAGATCTCTACTCCAAATAAAAAATGTTTTGGCATATGTCTTTTTTCACTTAAGATAGTATCACCCGCAGACACCCGCCATATAATTACCCATACTTATAGTAAATCTAATAGAAAGTGTAAACGTACCGTCCAGCAGCAAAAAGTGTACCGTTAGCGCTGCCAAAGGTGCTGACTGTGACACTAAGTGGCATTAACCAAGCAAGTGCACCCAAGATGCGATTGCCAAAGGTGACAGCGACCGCCTCGGACTCGATCATTTCCTGTTCGGACATGGCTGCCAGGTATGAGATATTGATCAGAGCATAGCAAAGGGTTACCAACGGTATACCAATAATTATCGAGCGCGGCAAATTCTTGCTGGGATTCTTAATCTCCTCGGTCACATAGTTGAGATTGTTCCAGCCATCGTAGGCCCAAAGGCCCGTATAAAATGCGGTCGCAATGGCGCCAATATTTGGCATCGGCCCATTAAATGCATTCGACAGATGCTGTGTGTTGCCCTGGAATAGCTTCCAAGCGCCGCCGCAAATCACAATAAGCACTGCCACAAGTTTGGCTGCCGTAAATACGTTTTGAACGGCCATGCCTAGATTAACGCTGTAGCAATTGACGAACAGAATCATCACTGGTGGAGAGAGAACAAATGAGAAGGAAAAACAAATGTTAATGCTCACATTTACTTATATGTATGTCGTCGGACAACGACAACATATTATCACATCGTGGCCACTGTATTTTTACACTGTCCCATTTTCAAAAAAGCAGAACGATTATATTTAGAACAAATCCAGTGGTTGTGTGAAAGTATGTGCCAGAGAAATCCGGTCATCATTAATTAGTCAATGGCTTACCGATCGCTACCAATGCAACCATTTTCACAACACCCCTCGGCGGATCACATTCCGTGACAAACGCCTCGACGGCGTATTGTGCAAACGAAAGGCATATTATAGCCATTTGAGATGGCTTCAATACCAATGTCGATACCCATGAGAAGAGGAATGCCGGTGCCGGTCCATAGGCGTCCATAAAGTAGGCCCATTCCGCCCCCGATGAGGTATTCATTGTACCAAGCTCAGCGTATGCCAAGGCGCCTAAATGCGAAAATGAAATAAACATTGTAATTAAATCATCATCATCAATACTAACGACTGTAGAGGTAAAACGTCAAAGGCTATGAGACTGCAATTATTACACAACAAAGCGCGCGGTATTTAACCAAACAGTTAGGAAGGGTTTAAACTCAAACTAGTTAAAATTATGAATTAACTAACTGATCATAGTACAATTTACACTGTTAAGCTAAGACACAAACCCTAGCATGTATTTAAACCAGTGCTTATTACTTACATCTCTAATGCGATAACTAGACTGTAGATGTTAAAAGACAAAGGCTGTGAATTTGCAACATATCTCGCGACATTTAACCGAATAATAAGGAAGGGTTTAAGCTCCTACCTTTTAAAATTATAAATAAAAAAGGCAAATTACAGTACAGTTTACACTGTTAAGCTACGACACAAACCCTAGCATGTATTTAAACCAGTGCTTATTACTTACAAGACTAATGCGATAATTAGACTGTAGAGGTTAAAAGACAAAGGCTATGAATTTGCAACACAGCTCGCGACATTTAACCGAATAATAAGGAAGGGTTTAAGCTCCTACCTTTCAAAATTATGACTAAAAAGGCAAATCACAACAGTTTACACTGCTAAGCTAAGACACAAACCCTAGCATGTATTTAAACTAGTGCTTATCCATCACTTAGGTAGATCATTAATTCAATACTCGTTTGTACTTACCCAATAGTGACAGTAGGCCACAGGCAAGCCAGATTATGAAGCTAACTCCAACGGAACCGGTGCGAATTAGCAAACCGGAGGGTGACACAAATATTCCAGACCCTAGAATAAAAATGAACAATCATTATGATTTCATAATATAAAAATATTGCTGATAACACATTAATCCACTTTGTGGATTATACTGTCTACGTGGAATACGGTACAACTTTTATATAAGTCTTTTTAGTGGATGACAACAGTCGTATACGTGATATCTATTCTATGAGATCCACTTTTAATATCTGACAATATATTTTCTTTTGGAAAACACTACGATATTTAAGAATATAAATTTTTTGGTAAACAAATTCCAAAGCTGCAACATTTAAATGATTCGGATATTATAACATCTAAATACATTAAATGATAACAGTCAGAGAGAGCTGATATAA
The DNA here is from genome assembly GCF_009650485.2 of Drosophila albomicans. Taxonomy (NCBI): domain Eukaryota; kingdom Metazoa; phylum Arthropoda; class Insecta; order Diptera; family Drosophilidae; genus Drosophila; species Drosophila albomicans. Next base: position 3,803,687 of record NC_047627.2, on the reverse strand, counting down.
ATTCGAATTAAATTTCGAATATAGTTACTTACCTATCATTGTTCCGACAATTAAAGCCACCCCACTGAAGAGGCCCAGCCTAAAATGAAAAAAAATTAGATAGAATTAAAGTAAGCGTCAAATTAATTATTTCACAAGAAAGACTTTCTTGTAAGGATATCTTGCTTACCTTCTCTCGAGGTGAACAGTGTCGTTCTGCGTTGAGCCATTCCTCTCCAGCGGCTTCCGCATCCGCCCGGTCCCTGATGAGTCGGTCTCTGTCGCTTCGGGCCCTTCTGTTCCAAGAGACCCATTGGTGCACATTGTCCCTGTGCCGTTGCTCGTGGCTTTTGTTGGCACATTATGTCCTAAATGAACGAATTACGATACAAATCAACGAAGGCACACAAGTATAAGCAGATTACAAATTTGCAAATTGAAAAACACTTTTGATTAATAGCAGTATCGTTAGAAATGGAAAGATGCCTTGACGTCACGCCTCTTATACAAATGTTTTGCTCACATTCGGTACATTTTTAGTAAATTGAAACATTTTTCCCGCGTAGGTACATTTATAGTGTTTTGGGACATTTTTTGCACGTTAATATATTAGTGGCAATATTGGGACATTTTATGTTCATTGCATTCTTTTTACCAATTAACATAATTGAATAATATTATTATTATTATTAATACTGAATACAATATACATATATTTGATTGGTACATTTTTAATAAATTGGGACATTTTCCGTGTAGGTACATTTATAGTGTTTTGGGACTTTTTTTTGCTCGTCGACATATTAGTTACAACATTGGGACATTTTATGTTCATTGAATTATTTTTACCAATTAACATAATTGAATAATAATATTATTATTATAAATACTGAAAACAATAAATATTTGATTGGTACATTTTTAATAAATTGGGACATTTTTTGTGTAGGTAGATTTCTAGCATTTTGGGACTTTTTTTGCTCGTCGATATATTAGTGGCAACATTGCGACATTTATGTTCATTGAATTATTTTTACCAATCAAAAATATTAATGAATAATTTTTATTATTAATAGTGAATTTAATGCATATTTGATTGTTCAGTATATTTTTTATCAAGAATCAAAAGAATTTTCCAAATAAAATTCATTTGACAACCGCGTGCTTTCATACAAAACCTCAACCGAATTGAGGCGCAATTCAGGATATTCAAAACAAGCACTTTTATCTTGGGTACAAAGTTCGTTTTCAAAACTATTTTATAGTTTTATAATTTTATAATTTAAAATGTTCCCAGCTAGCAGCTCATTTAGTACCACTACCATACTAAATTTTTGCAGGCTGCGGTATTTAAAGAGAACAAAAACACCAAACAAATAAAAAAGAATGTTCTTTCAGCGAGCGGCACGTGCTCATTGACAGCATGGGAATATACATATGAAAATAACACAATTGGAAATAAAAAAAAAAACAAACGAGTGATAGAGCTGCGGACGAATGTGCTCGACTTAAATATACCCGAACAAGAGTAAGCACAACATTTTTTTTATTTTCGAATTGTACTTTCTGTATCACTAAGTTCCTTCCTGTTGGTAAACATTTCATACTTTTCGCGCTAAAAAAGAGTTGGCAGCACTGTGCGTAACCCTGCACAATATTTTCACCATTCGGCAAGCTTTTTACACAGCCGTTCATTTCATTCATTGAATTGAATAGACCACCTTGTCCTTAGTTTTATGAACTTGTGGGTGTCAAAAGAGGCGTGCCCCCGAAACAAAAAAATTTCAAATAAATTTGATCTACTGCTTGATGGTGTACGTGACACAAGGCACAGGCCGATACAATCTGATACTGAACGATAGCTGATGTCTGTTACACACATTTGAATATGTGTATGTAATATCCTATTTTGGTAATTTTCAATAGGCGCACGGAATCAAAACAGTATTGACATCAACACACTGTGCGTTTATCGTGTTAATCAATTTGATAGATAAACAAAATTCGGCTACTACGTGGGTATTTTGTTTTTTTTGCTTTTAGTACACAGCGATACACTGAAATGTATTTGCGGCAGTCATGAGTGTACATACATACTCGACTAATGAATGAGAAGCATTAGAAAGCCAAAAGCCAAAAACAACAATACGTTACGATACGATACGATACGGTACAAATTCATCCACCCACCTCTATTATCTGCTGAATTATTTTTGCATGCGTTTTTTTGCAAGCAAAATAGTTGTGATATTTTATCGCGCATGGCATGGACGGATAATAAATAGCCAAAATTATTTCGCCGTGAATTTCAGCTCCCAGCGAAGAACGATACCGAACGAAAGCGAATCTCAAAATATATAAAAATAAGCCAAGGAAAGGCGCGTGCTGAACGGGCGATTTACCGCTGGCAACTGTTTAAACAGTCAACCTCAACCAAATACCGTTGAGCAATGAATTTCGCCTCGCCTTCGCTTCGCTTCGGGCGGCGCCCGAAGATGAGCCGAAGTGCCAAACGCCGGGATGCTGTGCTCTCGTTCTCGGTCTGTTAGCAGCTCGCGATTTAACTCTCCCGGCTGTCGGCTGTCGGTTGTCGGCTGTTTTCCTCTTATACATACATTCGAGCGAAATACGCCACGAAACAGAGATTCATTCGCTAATATATTCAATTTTTGTTGGTCAGCAGCAGCAGCGGCATCGGCATCAGCATTAGAGATATGTTTGTAATATTCTTCAGCACATCTTGCGCCGTCTGCCGTCTGTCTTTGTTTGCCATTTGTCTTTGCAACTGGCCATTGAATTATATATGTTATACACATCCGAATCCGAATCGTAGAGAAATATGTTGCAGCCCATACACCTACATAGCACAACATACATACACACACACACCTACGTATATTCAACGAAACGAAGGTGAATTAAATGTTCGGCAAATACATGTGTAGATACAAACACATATACTTCGTCGTCTATAGTCTATTTATATAAAAAAAAGGAGGGACTTTGTGCGTTAACAAATATCAGAATTTCAAATTTTTGTTGGTCGTCTTGTATTCTGCTCTCCTGCCTTTAACGTCAGAGTTTCCATCATCTCATCATCTCATCCCACACACCTCACGCATACGAATCAAACTTTCAATACTGCTCTCCTGTAGTGCACTTGAGAGCGCTTAGTTAGGGCCACACTTGTTTATTGTAGTATTTTATGGTACATGGTACAGATATGCTATGCCAAGCCTCTTATTTGCGAGTACTACTCGACTCCTAAACGATTAACACGAATGCTACACTAAAACAATTTGAGACAAGCAACGGCGACGGCAACGAAAAGATACATTTGTGTATCCTACTGTATGAGAATGCATACGTTCTTCTATCCACGTAGACTTATGTATTTCTATATAAATAACTCGCACACTTATGTACATAAATACTTAGAAAGCATATGTAAATAAGTTTAAATATTAGTTTATCGCGCAAAATAATCAAAAATAAACTGTCTCCTATTATTCTTTCCCATTAGTCTGATGTTTGTGTGTCATCAAAGTCACGCGGTTTGCGAATAAACTGGGCTAACACCTTGATATCGTATTAAACGAACTGCTTTTTAACGTATTTTCGAAAATATCAAACCGAATAGGATCACTTTACTATCATGATTGTCCTCAGATTTTCGTTTTGATTTGGATTTCTAACGAAATTTATATATTTTTATTGACGATCAAGAATTTGTAAATATATTGAATTATAGAGTTTTCAGCTGTTACTTGTCAGGCTTCCCCTTACGAATTATTTTTATTTTGTTGAGAAAAGTCTACGTACCAACGGATGAAGGAAAACTTGAATTTGTTGAGAACTTCATATGGTCGAGGATCTCTTCACATTCCCTGTTATTGTCATTTGACTTTGATTATATTATGAATGTCTTATTTTTTATTATGAATTCGCTTTAACTCCACACAATAAACAGTATTATGCATTCTCAATTCGACTCGTATTTATGAGTGCACAATCTCTCCCAATGTCTATGCAATTTCAAATGGCGAATTCGCGAACGTTTGAAATCACACATCAGTTAAAAAAAAAAAAATGTCGCTTCAAGTTGCCCACTGAACGGGTTTTCCGTTAATTGTTTAAACAAATTAATAATCGCAAAAAAAAAACAAAAAAGAGACATACTCTAATCGTGCTAAGTAATATTTTGGGGCATTTTGCAGTTTTAATTTCAGAAATTTATTTCTCTATTTGGTATTTATTGTCTTTTTAAATAGACGTCAAGTCAAATTATTTGAAATTATCACTTAGAAAATAAAATTGTGATTCCTATGGAAGTTTCAGGACAAATACCAAAAAGCATTCCACAAACCGACATTCACTTGGAATGATCTTTATCGTGTCAATTGCCGATGAAAGTGATATATATTGTTTAAAGGGTCCGAAGAGCGAACTTTAATTGTATTGCATGTTACATTTTCATATATGTATATGGATGGCTTTATTGATTTTCCATATACACTCGCATGCAGGGTATACAAACAAACAAACACTACGGAGACAAGCAAATAATAAAAATTCAAAAAGAAAACAAACAAAATTAGATATCGGAGAGCAGCGTGTTCATGGTGTCTTCTCTCTCTCCCACTCACTCTCTTCCTCCCTTCCATTCCATGCCGATGCCGATGCCGAGGCTGATGCCGATGTCGACGCCGCCAGTCGTTGAATGCTATGACTGTGACTGTGTGGCTGTGGCTCGTGTCAACATCGGCGTCGCGTCGCGTCGCTTCTATCGACATCGACTTTAACGACGCGAAAATGACGTCTTCGCCGCTATTGACTAATAATCACGCGCTGTCTTCGGCTATTTTTCGACGAGTGTAAAATGAATTTTGACAAAAAAGAAAGAGCTCAGTAAATTATGTTATTATTTTTCAGTGATACATACATATCTTTGTACTATATATTTCGGGAGACTCAAATCTTATTGCAATGTTTACAAAACGCAAAAAAGTTTATTGCCGAAAATGTTTACACTACAAAGATTTAGTACGTAAGAATCTTAGGAAAGGATCTTCGTATCAGCAAATTAGGTATGTGAACACTTTGCTCGGATAACGCGTATGGCTTAAACACACAGGACAATCTGTTAGAGCTAGAAGGCTCACATTTTTTAGATTTAATAGCTGTAAGGATCCAATTACAATTTAATGGTCTTTTTCAAACATCCATTTGGTTGCGGGTGAAATCCGGTTTTTATGAAAACTGTTAGCCCATAACTGCTATATTTATATAATTTCGTTGCTTGCGCATTAAAGTTCTCTCAATACTTCACACGATTAACATTTTTATACCCGCTACCCTTAAGGTAGAAGGGTATTATAACTTTGTGGCGGTAGGAAATGTATGTAAAATGTATAAAGTATATATATTTCTGATCAGCGTCAACAGCGGAGACGATCTAGCTTTGATTGACAATCTGGTATATTGTGCCGCCCATTTTGAATGCGGTACTATATCGATATATCAAATATGCCATTTTATATATTTTTTTTAGTATTTTTGTAGTTTTTTTATTTTGAATAATTTATAATATAGCGGGTATCTTACAGTCGAGCACACTCCACTGTCCATTGCTTACTTGTTTAATTTTTCAACTGTAATTCACTTGAAAGAAAGATAATGATTTAGTACCGAGGGAAAACGATCAATTATTAAATCCTATACATCATTATTAGATGCTTTGTGTTTGTGATATAATAATGCAATTAATATTGTCATTAAACATCAAGAAATGTGTGTAAGGGCAATTTTAAGTTATCGTAAATTTTGTTAATGAAATATTTTTCTAAAATTTAACTTTTTGTGTATTAAATTGATTTGAAGTTGTAGTTTTAAATATTCAATATTGGTTACATAATATCGCTATGATCAATGTTAAATATCCACAACTTGCATTCACCCAGCGTTAAAATACCTTCTTTTACCACTTTCACAATAGGGTAGAAAAAATAAATATTTTCAAACTTTTGCGGCCGCTTGTACACATACACACACACACACAGGCACATACTCATACTCACATACTGGCATATTTGTATTCGTATTCGTGCGTGGCGATGTCTGTCTTTAATTTGCTCGTCGCATGGCTATTGAATGTTGAAATATTCGTTCATTAATTGAAATGTATCGTTTTTCGTTTATTTATCTATTGCTTTGCACAATTAATAAAAACATCGTTTAAGGCACGAGATATTTGCACAGAACTTAAAGTTAACGCTGATGAAATTGTTAATAACGTGCATTCTATACATGTGAATAATATGTGTACATACAAATATTTAATACTAATCAAAAGATTTCCCATAAGAAGTCTAATATTTCACCTTTAGAGTATAGACATCGCATATCTAAGAACATGCTTTGCATATAGTATATAGAAGATTATCTCGTGAATACCAACAAAAGTTCTTAGCTTAGTGAATTACCTCCTTTCCGAAAAGTATTCCATAGCTCGTCCTTTAAATTTAGGCAATTTGGCAAAGATAATCACGAATATACAAAGTACTATCTTAAAAAAAAAGAAGAATAATTTACTAAATCGAAATGAAAACAACATTTAGCCAATTGCTCGAATATAATAGAATTGTTTATTGAATTGCATTATAAATAAACCGCACAGAAATCAGATCTAATTAAAATGAAATATTTTTGTTTACTACTGTTGAGTGGAGAGTACATAAATTATTCCGACTTTCGTCTCCATAAGCATTTCTTTATTCCTCAGCTAGTTGTTTCGATATAACTGGCTTTCCATTTGTCATAATAGAGTCGATTCCTCTTACGATTTTCTTTAGGGGTCTCCATCATATTCTAGCAGCATCTGAAACAAGTTGAAAATAAATTAATTTAAAAGAATAAACTTACCTTTGATTATTTGCTCATTTTTCGTTTCATGTTAACAATACTCTCGACAAGCGCTCGAAATTCGACGATAATCAGTATAGTAAACATACATCATATCAAAATACTTAAAAACTAGTTTGCAACTCATTATATATATTCGATCTTGATTCTTAACAACCCACTTAAATTTATCATCATTTCGATCTTTTTTAGTTCTCGATTTTCTAAAGTCATTTTAACTAAGTTTTGAATATTAAATGTTTTAAAAAGTCTCGTTGTCTTCAAAGCCAGTTGACAATGAATTAAGCTAGGCGCATGAGTATTTCGTGAAAATTTATTGCATTTTCCAAAGATGTCAATCAAAAAGCAAATATCTCTATTTAGATTGTCTTGAAAGGAGTTCGAAAGAACTGTCATCTGTTTTTATTTGGTTGATTTCGCGTCGTGTTTTAATTTAACTCAATTGATTTTTATCTGACTCGTGACGAGCAAACTTCACATCGACGTCGATAGAGCCCCTCTCTGCCGTTCCCTCTAATTGGTGATGATGACGCTAATGATCATCCATAAAAATTATACTATAGATATAAATTCATTTGCGGCGATAGAAATTTATGGTGCAGAGCAAGTGCAAAATGAAATTGAATACTCGTAAGTAAGTTCACAGCACTCAGAAACAGAAACAGAGACAGATACAGAGACGATCGACAACAGAATATACGAAGGGTGTCTTGAAGTCAGAAGCTAATAAACTAGCTGAACTCTTTCTATTACTTATAATTATCGAATGATTATGATGATAATAATTCGTACATCACTTTATTTCCCATCATATCAAGCAGAAGCTAAAGAGTTGACCAATTTTATCAAGTCGAATTCTTAAAACAATCTTCAATAAACTATCTGCCAATATTTTCTTGGCAATTTCACCAGCTACCCATTATAATTTTGTGGCTACAGGAAATGTACTATATGTAGCATGCAGAATCGGATTCCATAAAGTATATGAATTCTTGATCAGCGTCTTTCTGTATGAACACATAGATCTCAGAGACTATTAAAGATAGAGTTATTATTTTTATCGACATCACGTCGAGATCAAGTTAGTTTCAAAACTTTGCTACGCCCACTTCCGCCCCCGAAAAATTGAAACAAGCAAAAAATCTACAGTCGAGTGTGCTCGACTATGACATACCCGTTACCCAATTTGGATATTATTCATAAAATATAATGCAAAAATACAAAAATATACCGTAAAAAATAAAATATATTAAAGAAATACAGCTGTATAGCAAAAAACACCTACGTTAATCTGTTTTCTTTTACTGATAATCTGGTATATTTTGTACATTATTGAACATTTTGAATGTAGTACAATATCGATATACCAAATATAGGCTTTGGTATATTTTAGTATTTGTAGTATATATTTGGTATATTTCAAGGATAATAATAGTGATATACCAAATATATGCTTCGGTATATTTTAGTATTTTTGTAGTATATATTTGGTATATTTTAGGGATATCAATATTGATATACCAAATATATGCTTCGGTATATTTAAGGATATCAATATTGATATACCAAATATATGCTTCGGTATATTTTAGTATTTTTGTAGTATATATTTGGTATATTTTAGGGATATCAATATTGATATACCAAATATATGCTTCGGTATATTTAAGGATATCAATATTGATATACCAAATATATGCTTCGGTATATTTTAGTATTTTTGTAGTATATATTTGTTATATTTGTAAACGACGGTATCATTCTTACTGCTTCTATATAGTGATTGTCGGTTCTGTAACCATGCACCCAAAACTATAAAATACCATTAATAGAATTCGCTCGATTAATGTGTCCAAAAGTGGTTGGAGGTCAATCGAACTTTTATTTTTAAATGGGTTTTAAATGTACATTCGATGGACACTGTCTATCGACTGAATTTGGGTTTCTTTTATCGAAATATATATGTATATATGAAAACAGAATGCCGGCAATTTTAATGCAATAGCGGTGTGAGAAATGAGCACCTGCTGTTCCCAGACATATAAAATTTATAAAAGGTTATTTTCAAATCGTAAAAATCGTATCACCTGGCAATACCCATTTCAAGAATCAATAAAACCTGGCCACTCATTGATATATGCACACATGTATCATATAGTACATATCAAAGTGCATATTGAACTGAATTTGACTTGTTTACAAATCGAATTGTTGCCCAAATCACACAGAGCAATTTCATGAAATGATGTTGGAAAATCTTACTTTGTTGCTGGCTTACGTCATAGAGGGCAAACTATTGAAAAATTCAACCAACCTCCTCTCTCGTACTCATCCATTTGAGAACTGTGCGTTGGTAGTTCAGCGCTCAGCACGTGCGTATGCGAATATGTCCACACGTCTTTACAAGGCGACTCAGCTGAATAGGTCCATCAAATTTAGCTTACGTTATTATTATATGCATACTAATTAATATGCACTCTATATGTACCATTATTTTGTTTTATGGCTCAGTGGAGATATGATAGATCTTTATTAGTTGTAATATTCGTAATGATAAGAAGACGTTAGTCAACAAAGTTTCGTCACTTAAATTAAAGACTGACAACCGTTACGAATCTGATTATAATATAACTTAAGTGGAACAAAATATGCATTTCAAATATCTTTTTTCGAAATGAAATTCTCCTATAAAGGGATTAAATCTATTTATGAAAAATAACTTACTGAATTTGTTAAATTAAATAATATTGTTGAATTAATATAATAAATAATATCGTTAGTTGGGTCTTTCCATTCATGCTGAACCTATTCTATTGAGCAGCGGTGTATGAACGAACAAAACAATGCTGTTAAATGTACATCTTACTACAAAAGTTTTCGCTTAACGCATGCGCTCAATTAGGTGACCTTGGAAGGACATCGGCCACAAGTTTCGGCAAAGCGAATGCGTATTACGAATATGCTTGAGTCTGCTTTATCCAAAAACATTCTTATGCACTTATTATGCCTGCCAGAACCTGCCACAAGGATATTTCGAAAATTCCCTTGCACTAAAGTCGACCGATTCTACCGAATAGACTATGAGTCGCTCTCAATTGCGTAATTTCTCAGAATTTCTTCGGCTTCTCTGTATAGAATGCTCTAGACTTCGATGAAATTCGTATTATTTGTTTTTCTTGTGTTTTTAGGTTACATTTATATTTAAGTTTAAAATTTACACATCCGTTTCACCGGTTCAGTGTGACTTCTAAATATTTAATATTTTCCAATGAGGTTATCTCCCTTGAAAACAAGAGCAATGTCATTCAACTTTTTATTCACTTTGGTACGATATAAATATATAATTTAATTAAGTACTTAAAATAGTCAAAATAGGCAGCGGAGACACGAACCAAAGCCGCGCTTTGAACCACGAGTTTTCAAACCACAAACCTAACATTGTGATGGCAATGCACTAAATGAAAATGTGCAGGGCAAGTTAAGAGTTTTGCATGCTGAGCACAGATAATGAAAGTTTTGCAATTGTCGCTTACGCTTACGCTTACGTTATCATCATCGGTTAGCGTTCGATAACCGCATAATTTGTGTGGTCTACCACACCTTAACCTTTAAGCCGCATTATGATACTCGTAACGTCGTACTAAGATGTATTGCTATTTGTAAATACTCGTAAACTTAGCTAAGTAAGTACCAGACGAATAAGTTGCAAGTCTACAACTTGTGGCTGAGTCATATCGACTTACTATAGTAATAAGATACGTTTCCCTATTGTATGCAATCTCTCGCTCACAAATAAGTTGGAATCAAATTCAAGCAACAAATGCGAGCGTATTCCATAAAGTGTAAAAGTTAACAAGGGTAATCAAAAACTAATCAATTTAAATTTAAAAATATATAGCATTCTTTATGCCAGTTTGCCAACGGAAAAAAGGCTTTTCAATTTAAGAATAATTAAGAATTGCTTACGATTATAGTGAGCCGAAAGAAAGTTTCATTTCCGACAAATTGCAGACTGCAGATAACTGTGGCTCAAATCTGTACGATAAAATAGGAATTTACCCCATGATAAGAGCACAGTTCAATAGCATTTTGTATATTGAATCATTGCTATTGTCACACATGCCCCAAATTTGTTGATGGTGATACGATTGATTTTCAAATATAAATATGTAGTTCATTTCATATTTTGTATCAATGATGGTTTCTATGGCAGCTCAATGCTAAGCCCTTCAAAATATCATATGTGTACTTACACTTAGTTCAGTGTGCCGCATTCTCATGCAGGTTGGGAAAACAAATAAGTTCAGTATGACCATAGCAACTGAACTACAAAACTGTTTCTTGAATAACTTGAATGTTTATGTTCAATCTTAATGGATATTTAAAGGTAGAAAGTATACATACTATACAATATTTGTACCCAAAGTGTTATTTATGAGCCTAAGCTCAATGTGATTGTTATTTTGAAGAGATAAATTTTGCTTAACATTTCACTTTGTTATCTATAGACTTTTGAAGTATTTTATAGCTAATAATTTACGATACACCTTATATTATCTATTGTGCAACGATGAAGTCAATTTGCTTATTTCTGACTAATACGAAAAATAATTGTTAGCCTTGTCAACAGGGCAAAATGTAACCGCTAATTGGCCCATAAAAATGTTAGTACACACACATCACATACACAAAGCTCACATGCGAAATACTTGTATATCTATGTATGTATTGCTTATATACTATTAGAACTCTAGAGCAAACTTATTGAATGAAATAGGTGATGAAATTCATAATGATAATATGAAATACTTATTGAATTCGAATTCAACTGATAGTTGACGTAAACATGAGACATGAAACATCATGAAATGCGACTGCGAATCTCTTCGGAATGTTCAGGTTGGTCATGCGAATCGGTCTTCAGAAGCATTTACCGCATGGGCGCCGGCCCGGCCGGTTACAACTGCACTGAGCTTAGAATAACATTGTGTGTCGCTGGAACAGCTGTTTCACATTCATACACACACACACATACAGACACACGCATTTCAGTTCACGCATGCGCCTAATTAACACTACAACTTTTCTGTATTCACACGAGTTTCTCTGTTAGCGGGACATGAAGTGTGTGTTATTGAATTTGCTCAGGAAATAACTGAACACGAGAATGCAATAACAGACCGATTGCAATGCGCTGTTTATATTTATTAATTTATTTTTTTTTTTATTTTTTTTACCAGCACAGCTGTTATTAACACCACTTTATTAGCTGTTGCTTGCAATTGTTTCATTCAATTATTTTGCATTCAACAAATTCGACAATGTCATTGGCAAAACATTAATTAAATACATATGGTTGCTTCAATGGCATGACAGTAGTTTAACCCTGTCGAGAATGGCGAAAGCTTGATGACATTTTTCCCTTAATTGTTGTGTGGTTGCTCGACTCCACTCACCATCGGTATAAATATGATTTGTGTTGCTTGGTTGGACATGCTGATACATGACTTATTGCAGTGTCCCAAAGTCGTCACTTTCATGTCACTTCAAACACTACAAGAGAATGAAAGCACCCACGACAGGCTCTGACTATTTATACATACGACAAAACACAGAGACGCTGTGAACGGAACCTAACCGCGTTGCTGTCGCTGCTGCTTTCACCGTCTATCGCCTTGTCGCTGTGTTATCGATTACACCCTCCGACACTAATTATTACATTCGTTCGTTGGTCACATTGCAATTGCTCTACTGTTGCATGCACATTTTCGTTTGCAGCTCATCGCCATCGCCATCGCAAGTGCCAAGATTTTTGCTCATTTCAAATACTTGCGCAAAGGGGTCATCGAAAAAAGTTGTTAACAATTTGTTACATTCATCGCAACAGAACTGGATTTTCCACTAGAAACATTAATCCTTTAACAAAATGCTGTTTTCAGAGGACATTTAGTTCCTTTTGCTGGTTTACGTGTAAAGTATTTTAAATGAAATGTGATATTTTTTTTAGGTTCTTAGTTACTTTACATTATCCAGGTTAGCAAATTCGATTTAATTGGTAATCACTTTCTTATCTTATTTTTTTTGTAACCGCCACATTTAAAAAATATTTCGTTAAGGCAAGGTAAATTATTTTCAATTATAAACCTATTCTTACGGTAATTAAATTCTTGGTATTAAAAGCTAACGGTTACCGTTGTAGATATTTAAATAAAGGCAAAGTTCAAATTACGATCAAATGAATGAATGAATGAGTAAAACAGGTGTGTCACATACGACAAATTATCTATTAATATTATCAGTTATCGAACGCTTAGTCTAATATTTACTCAAGTTATCTTAAGCATAGTTATGCAGACAAGCTAGAAATGGGAAATTTTCTTTGCTTATGAATAATATGGATCATCCGAAGTATAACATTTATTCGTTTTCTTTTTTTTGTTGATTTTCTATAGTTGTCACCTTTCTGCAGGCGTTTACAACTATGTAGAAAACAGTTGAGTAACAGTTGAGTACACTGCGCGTATACTTAATGTGCGCGTATACTTAATTTTTGGTTAACTAAGAAAAAACTTCTGCTTCTTAGGCTATGTTGCGTATACTTGATATCACAACGGGAATTACTTTCTTATTTTGCTAACAACTCCCCTGTTGGAAAATCAGAACTTGTTTAGAATCTGATCATTATTTTGCATATCAAAATGAAATCTAAATTAAAAACAAGTCAGAAAGCTACTGTCGAGTGTCTCCGACTGGGAATTACCTGCTACTTATTGTGAATAAAACCAATACAGTGCGGTATTAATTTTAATATATACCACATTAATATACCACAAAAATACTAAAATATACCAAAGGTTAAACTAGGTATATTGTTATAGTCCTACATTCAAAATATAACATGGAGTGCAAAATAAACCAGATTGGCAGCCAAAGAAACCAAAACCCTTAATAAGTCGGCGTTTTTGGCCATACAAAAGTATTTCATAAATAACCTCAATCATTTTTGTCTGATTGCAACCAAATTTCCAGGAATCAAAAATACTATAATTGTTATTCTCCCTACCAAAAAATTACGCTTGTTATTTGATTTTTGTTATTGCAGAAATGGGTGTGGCAAAAAATTTAAACAAATTTGATCTGCGGGCAAACATAAGAAAATTATATCTCTATATATTGTAGTCGTTGAGATCTATGTGCTTATTAGTATGAACGGATAGAAAAACATACCTATATCGTCTCGACTGTTGAAACTAATCAAGAATATATACCTTGTAGGATCGGAGATGACGTCTTCTGCCTATTATATTCATTTCCTGCAGGCACAAAACATTATTACTACCCTATGGGTAATAGCTTTCTACCTTATGGGTAGCAGATATAAATAATACTCATGCTGAAAAAGTCGAAGAAAGAAATGATCTATGTCTTATGTAGTATGTGTCTTCAATATGTATACTGAACCAAACGGAAGCTATGCCTACGTTTTTTTTGTTGTGTTATATTTAAAATAATGTTAATAAACAAATGTTTGCAACCCACTCATTGCGAATTCCAATTGAACTGAATTTATGGGAATTGTAGGTACTTGAAGTTGCAATATATTTACGTTTTTAAGTTTACCAATAGTGCAAATGGCAGTTCGTCAATGACTTTTATTAATTTGTTAATCATTTTTCACTTCCAGTGTTGTGTGGTTCATTTTTTTAAGCGACCTTAGAGTACCAAAGATAGAATATATAATGTATGTTAAGCATACTACATATAATATTTGCGACGTAGTGCTGTGAAGTGTGTCCTTGGTTTGTTTAATAGATCAGTTCCCAACATTGTAAGGTTGCCTACTTCAAAACCCCAATAATAATGGGAACAGGCATTTGTTGGACAGGTTTTGCCTTGTTTTTGTTATACGTCAGTCTTTGTTAAGTGCTGTGATCCATGCATTTACCATATTCTTATTATCTCCAGTGATGTATCCATCGCAGTGCTTTGTATAATTTTACCATCGTTTTCTGAAGTTAATAGTAGCAAATGAAGTGTATCCAAAGCACTTTCTCTTGAATCACTTTTAAGTTTATCATCCAAGCATCAACATCACAGATAGCTTTCCAATTTGCATATGCACTACAATAATTGTCCAAAAGTGGTCTGCAAATCAAAAGTTCTCTCGATAGTTTCGATTCACGAAAATAATACAAATTGTAGGTTTTGTTAAAAGCTAATATCATGTTGAACCATATTTAATTTATAATGATACATTCACATAGACATACATATATATTTATATATACCATATAACACCCTACATTTGTCTAGCACAGGTTGTATTTCAAACATTGACCGCATTCTGAAGTGCAGTCTTGTCATCAACAATAATGTTCGCCGCCGTTGTGGATGGGTTAGAGCTAAGCAATTGCTTAGTTGATGAACTCGATGAGTAGCTATCACTGGAACTGCGCGTGGACGCTGAATTTCCGCTAACCGGGCTGTCCAACATATCTGCAAAATAAAACAAAGGTTTACAGTTAAAATTTGGTAAGAATAATACAATTTTCATTATAGTTTTCCTTTTTTAGTATTTCTTGAATAGTTCACCGCATCTTTTATTTTATCCATGTCGCATTAAAAGTGGATTAAACAATGTGTGTCAAAAATTGACTCGGATTTTTTCACATTATCAAGGAATAAGCGTATTGGCACGTTACTAATAACTGGATTAATTATTTGTGATTTGATTACCTGGAAGTGAACTGACATTATTGATCTTTAAGTCAACAACGCCGCCGCAAGTACTGTTTGCGGGTCCCACAATGTTACCCACTGAAGTGGATTTTTTGTGCAGATTCTGGATCTTTTTCACAGTGCTGCTGTATCCACCGCCGATTCCAATTGAGCTGGACATGTTGGTGTCGGATGACATCGTCTCATGACGACTTCCGGAATCTCCGCCCTTTGTCCGTTCGCTCTGACACAATGGGCTCAATATATTGTTTTGTGTGTCATCGGGTGTATAATAATCCGATTCCTCGGCACTCAAGTTGGCTGCCAATAGGCCAGCTGGCTCTGTGGATGGCTTTTCACAGTCGGCCAGATCGCCGGTATGCTTAATTCGTTTTAGGGAGGAGTCACTTTTGCGGGAGAGAGAATCATGGCCAGCAATGTCTTCTCCAGCTGCATCAATATTTGGACTTCCTCCGTCCACCACATCATCATCGTCATCGTCATCATGAATACCCAGACTGGCCACCACTTGTTTCAGTGACTTGCATGATGTATTTTTGCTTCGGCTACCTGGCGAAAGCAGCGGTGACAGCTTCTCATTTTCGCTGTCTTCATCGTCGACGACATCGTGGTTGCTACCAGATTGATTGTGCTTCTGGTACTTCAGCCCATTGTGGCGCTCATTTATGATGTGCACCTCCTGTATGTTTGGGGAGCAAGTGAGTGTCGGCGTTGACGTTGCCTTTGACGATGACGTCAAAGAAGGCGTTGACTTCTTGGGATCGCTTTCAATTTCCACCACAGATACTGTTGATGTTCCACCGCTCGTTTGCGTTGTGAGTGTACTCATCTCGTTCGTTGTGGTGCAAGTTGATGCATTCTTTTTAATCTTTGATCGCCGTTGGCTACTCGACTTGACTGGTGATGTGGCCTTAACGTTGTCGCCGCTGGTCATCGTTGAGGCAGCCACCGTTGAGCTGTCCATGATATCATGATCAACGCTTCTATTGTACAAAAAAACAGAGAAGCACATGAACACAAGAAATATTTAGTAAATTCAATGTGGAATTAAATTGCAATCTAAAAATATTGTTATAGACAACCTAAAACTTCATCTTAATTATCACACTTACTATAAAGACTAATTTCTTCTACATTCTAAATTGATTTTGTTAAATTGGAGGTAATGTAATGTTGTGCACAGAAAATCATTATTTTGTTCGTCTACTCACGTGCCTCTTGGCATTCAAATGCAAATAAGTGAAATATCTACAATTGGTTCGTGTCTGCGATAAGTACTGGTTAAAATACTTGCTGGAGTTTGTGTCTTAGCTTTAACTTAGCGATGAAAACCTACTGAAACGTATACTTTTTAATTGGAACTCTTTCTTAATGCACGATCGATTGTTGTAAGTTATAAATGTGATGTTTATACCTGGCACGCGTCACTTGTGGCGGTCCATTAAGAGCTTCAATCAGCGAGACCGGAATAAATCCTGGTGGAATGTCAATGGGCGTCGATTCACCACCACCGCCAGCAACTGAGGTTGGCGTATTCTGATGATGAACCATGTGCGAACTGCTGCTGCTGATGCCCTTCTGCACGGCTCGTATTTGGAGCAGCGCACGGAATGGTGCCCGACAAATGGGGCAATTGTTGGCTTGGTAACGAAGCGAATCGGCGCACGAATTACACAGACAGAGATGGCGACATGGCAGTATAAGAGTGTCGCGAGTCTCGCTCATGCAGATGACACACTCGCTGCCATGGTCATCGATCTCTTCGTCTAAGGGCGATTTGTTCACCGCCTTATTCTCGATGCCATAAATCTCTTGCAGGAGATAGCAGAGGCCATCGACAAAGATCTTTTGTTTGAGTGCACGCAACACATAAGTCGTCGTCTCTGGATGATGATCAATCACACAAATGGTTGTGTGCGACTGACGACATTCCTCGTTGCCCTCCTCGACCACACAGTGTATAGCAACCGGATACTGTTCGCGTCCAGCATTATAGACCAGATCATCCTCTGGTATCAGCTGTGGATTGAAGACGTGGCTCGGCTGCGAGAAGCATTGATTGATGCCCTTGTCATAATGATACGTTTCCGATGTGAAGGACGTGAGCAGACCCTCGCGTTGAGTCAATGTAACTCCACTGAGACTCACATCCTCGGTGCAAAAATAATGAATGGTGATAGCGCATTTTGCATCCGAATCGAACGTAAATTCAATATTGTAGCAAGAAGAGCTTGGCGAACCGATAATCTCAGTGTCTGTTGCCGTTGTCATGTTACATATCACATTGCCATCGACTTGAGTGTGATTGCTGCTGCTTTCACTCAATTCTCTTGTTTTCGCTTTGTTCTCTGTGGCAGCATCGACGACATCAGTTTGCTTTTTGTTTTTATTATCGTTTGGCACACGCACAAAACGCACAGATTCCTTGCGTATGTTGACAAGACTTTTCAACGTTTTTGTCGGCTCATTGGCCTGTGGCGGCGGATAGGGAAACGCTGTGGGGCGATTGCCCAGAAAATTGAGGTCGGCATTTTCGCCAAACAAATATGATTCGGGCTGGGGCGTGTCGAAGCGTTCGCCTCCCATTATAAAATGGGTGCTAAAGAAATTTCCAATTCGTGGTGGATATTTGTAGGCATGATTGGTGGAATGGTCTGCTTCCTCGACAGCTGCATTTTGCCTGCTCACAAAGTTGCCCATTTATTTGATGGTTTGTTTGCTTGTAATTCCTGTTTTGCTGATTGCGATACTGTGTTGTCTTTTCTTTCGCTAACAATTATAACATTCACGCACATATTTCTTCTATGTGTATGTATTTGTGTCAAAAACAGAGACGGCACCAATAATATCGATAGCAACGATGTTTTCCACTCGCAATCGTTAAATCCCATGCGATATATCGATTGGCAGACTGATATATTCCCTTCATTTCTATTTTATTTTTATGCATAATCGAAAATGTCAACCATTATACAGTTCAATTGTTTAAAACACATTATTTTGAGAGAGGTTTTCTACTTTAATGTGTATAAAAAAAAATAAATTAAATTCTTCATAAATATTAAAACTGTTTTTTAGCCATAGTCCTTATAGGGGGTTATAAATAATAATTCTATAATTAGTTAATTCACATATTTCAAGATTGTTTGCCCATCTGCCTTACCTTACCGAACAGAATTAATTTAAAAATTAATGTGATTCAAAAAAGATTTATTAATGAAATTAATATATTTACTTTTTAAATAATATGCTAGTTTGCAAATTTATATAAATTTTTGAAAAAAAAAATGTATTTTAAAATAGCTTTTCACTTCTATCGTCAATAATTTGCACTGCGATTCCGCTGTTCGCTCAGGCTGTTTCAATTCCAAGTTGTTTCAAACACTTTATATTCGATAGCAGTGTCTCTAAAACTTAAAAATTGTCGATAGCAATGAAAATGGAAACACATCCAATTACAAACTATCAAACTAAACGTTTAGAAAGCTCAGTGAAATGCTAGTTAATTCAAACTCTTTGCACTAATTAAATATGAATTAAAGTTCACATGAAATGTTTGAAGGGGATAAAATGTTTTACACAATGAATATTTTATTTCCATCGAAATTTTTATTATGATATTTACACTAATGATAAATAAGTTTTGGATTCAAAATTCAAGCTAGCTCTTATGAAAGAAATTTTGTATTTTCTAATGCTGCCCCAGAAAATTTGTCAATAGCTTATTGTGTTGCACAAATATGCGGTCTTCATTTACATTCAATAAGACATTTTCAATTCGCACATTAATTTGTGATTACATTTAACTTTATTATATTGCATGTTAAAGTGTGTTCTATAGCTATCAACCAAATAATATGAAATCCTAGTTGAGGGAATCAAATTAAAATAACCTTTCTTAGATATTGATGGAACACTTTGAGAAAATTTGGCACGGCACGATTTTACATACCATTGTAAATGGAAGATCGTAGATGAGCCTTAATTTTGTGGATTGATAAGTTTCCAAAGTCATTTGATACAGAAATTATTAAGTCTAAAAATTTGAATGATTGACAATATTGGCTAAGAAAACACATCCATCTGCAAGTTTGTAGATACAATTTTTTGGTTGAGCATCTTGTTTTTATTTGTAATTTATAGTGGCCAGATAATAGTGAAAAACTTAATGTACATACATCCATAATAATGTACATATTTCTTTTTTATATTTTGTACTTTTTTTGCTTAACTACATACATAAGTTGCAGTTTGTATACTACTTTTAATCGAAAATATAAAAAGTGTCTTTCGAAATTTCCTGAAAATTTATTAAATTTTTAGCATGTGTGTTTTGCATTTGGCACGTGCTGGAATTGCACTTAAAGTCATTTCGTTCTTTGCAATGTTATGTGAATTTTTGCGTTTGCCTTTTTGTTTCTATTCACATTTAATTCAAGCAGCAATCACTTTTAGTTTTCGAAATCGATAAGTTTGCAACGATGATCAGACGGGTAAACAGCGATAAATTCTTTCAATTGTTAATATCGATCATAGATATTCATAAGTATGTGTACATATACTATACGTTATAGATTTGAAGATCATTCTACAGTTAGTTGTAAAATTCAAATATCAATTGGAATTTATTTGCTGTATATACCAGAAGTAGGAGATGTTAACAAATACCTTTTAATTTTAATTTAACAATTTACGACTAACCGAAATTTTAATTAGTTTTTTTAATTTGTTAAGATAATACCAATTCATGTGAGCTCAATAGTTTACAACCGTAATCATTACTTTTTGGAGGTGCAAGATATTTTCTCCTATCGGCATCGGTCACAGTATCAGATTATTTGCTGACTATCGGTAACATTTTGGTTTATTTCTTTAAAATTTGTTGGCTTTTGTAAACACATACATTTGGAATACATTTTATTATTCGACAACTGGCTTTAACGATTTCGGGTCACGACTGATATGTTATTTGTTATTTGCTTGCCAAAATATCGATATACAAAAAAGCAACATTTAGCTATGAAAACAGAGCATTCTGTCATCCTTAGAGGTCACATTCAGGAAACATTTTGTTTACTTTTGCAACTATTACATTATTATTATTATTATTGTAATTCATATTGTTACAATTCACGTGACGTTGCATAACAAATAGACGGTGATCGAATGTGAAGCGCTTCGTTTCAGGAAGGGGTATGTAATGTACTCAAATCATATGTTCCTGTGGTCCAAACACGTTGTGTGCGCTTTTATGAACAGTGAGAGCAAAAACTATTGGAATACCGAATATCATTTGGTTTGTGAGGCAATTGCTTAAGTATTTGAGCGATCATCTACTTTTATTTAACGGCTGAATTATAATATTGGGTTTTTGTTTTTTAGTAATGTTACTGCAATCCCACCGGATGAAAAAAAAAAAAACAATGTCTGTGTATGTTTGTTAACACAATCGCTGCCAGATCCGGTCTTGATTATACCTTATCTTAATCGGAAAGTAAACATGAAGTGTGCGGTTAGAAAATTTATAATAAGACCGGCTAGTGGCACAATGTACTTTTTAGTCAAATGGCTAATTTACTGCGTCATATTAATAATTGAGTCCGTATACAAATCCAGTTCTCAGATATGAATGCTATGAAAATCGCGCATAAGAAGTTAATATAGGCAGTTTATCTAGGGTTTAAATGAACATAACTATGACCGAATTATACACATTGACGTCATTCATGAAAAATACATGTGTATGGATTAACAACATAAACATACATCTGTCTTACGTTTTTAAATTTAATATCATACAAAGAAACTGTGGTCTGCTGACAATTTGCTAAAATATAATATTGGAACCATTTATTCCATTTATGTAGGGCTTATTATCCGATTCAACGAGAAACATCTGAAGCGTAGATATTTAATGATATGACTTTTAAATGATTTTTTTAAAAACAACTGATTTGTCCTCTGTCGTCACGTACAATGACTTGGAAACTACAGAGCTCTTTTTGTAAAGAACTTTATTTATTAGGATTGAGGAATGAGAGAAATGTTTTTGTACATAAACTACAAAAAAGTTCTATTTGTTTTCCTTTTCGTTTTTCAAGATAAAAGCTTTTGTTTCTACATATGTATGTTAAAGTCCTATGATAATTTTGTTTTCTATAAAGCTATTAATATGAATGATCTGATTACGAGAAAATGCCTTTAAGATCCGCTGTATGTTTGACCTTCAGTATTATAGTTTGATTACATTGTATTTCCTATATTCCAAGATTAATGGAACAATTTTACGACTAAGATTTTTTTAATCATAAGTTTTCGACTTTTACCCTGGTAGATGAAAATTGTCCAATTTATAGCAAGTGTCGTTTCAAAACAATTATAATTTTTATTGCAAATTTGAAAGCGGCCTAAATGGGTTAATATTCTCATCGTGTTTATGTATCTCTACATGTAGAACATTCAATTCATCACACACAGTATGTACAAAATACAAAAATGCCTAAACTTTGGGAGCACTTGAAGGCCCCATTAATTTTGCTATGCTATATATGATGCTCACATTGTGACTAATCCATCAATATTTTGATTATTCTATGACTGCGGATAAGTAGCTTAACTTATTAAAATTGGACTAAATTTGGTTAAAAACAATAATTTACATACAAATACATAAATTTGCGGGATAAGGGAATGATGCTGTCGATCTAGGAGATGCTGAGGAATGTCCGGGTCTGGGTCCGATAGTTTCTTTCATATGAGATGCTAAGTTCTTCACTAGCTCTCATTTGTTTCATTTAACTGCTGCCGAAGCGGCTTTCGCAAGCGTTCGCGACTTTCGCTTCTTCAACTTGGTCTTCACTTTGCGAACCAGACTGACGGTGTCTAACGATATGCCGCCGGCAGTGGTCGGTTTGTTGATCTGCACGGAGCTGCTGTTGCGGCGATACTGCACAGCGTTATCATCATCAACGACGGTAGTTGGACCACTCTTGAGGTGCACCAAACCAGCGTGACGCATCCGCCTCGATACTCCGCCAGCACTTCCAGCCACGGTGTTGCTGACTATCGATTGTTGAACTGCAGTCACCACAATGCCGCCAGTCTTAAATTTGCTAGCTGTTCGTCCCCCGGCGGACTGTTGTTGCAAGCCAACTGCAGATGCATTGTTCATTTGTTCGGTGCCCTTGAATATCAGTCGTTGCATTTGAGTCATTTGCTGTTTCTGTGCCGCGTTATTGTTGCCGCCAGAGCATCCAGTGTTGTTGCGTGTGCGCGAAAATCGCGTTACCAGCTGCGTTGTCTCTGCAATCTTGATAATGCTCGACTTGCGCTTGCCTTTCCCAGTACTCGCAACCACTTCACTATCGCTGGCGGTTTTTGTTCCTTTTTTGGGTTTGCTGGTGCGCATCTGCACATGCGAATCGTCCAACTTGACGCTGGTGCTGGTGCCGCCCATGAGGCGAGCGTGCATTGGTTGCAACTTCTTGTGTTCCTGCTGCCACATTAGCAACTTTTGTGAGCAGGCACTGCGAAGATGTAAATTACATTTTGTGAATTAGTATCGGAAATGAACAGAGAAGAAAGAGATAGGGAAGCCCCATAAATTATTGAGAGCAAGGTTGTAATCACGACACACTTTCATCTCTTGTACTTACTATCGTTTTTCGATAGTTTCTGTAGTGACAAATATCTGAGCGAAATGCTCATGTGCTGGCTGAACAAGCCCAAGCTCATCAATGGTAGACATTTTTAAAGAATTTAAACAGTAATCTATTGAAGCGATCCATAGATAGTATCACTCTTTACTCCCCCCCCCCCCCATAAATTATTGAGACAGCTTGTACTTACTATCGTTTTTCGATAGTTTCTGTAGTGACAAATATCTGAGCGAAATGCTGATGTGCTGGCTGAACAAGCCCAAGCTCATCAATGGTACACATTTTTAAAGAATTTAAACAGTAATCTATTGAAGCGATCCATAGATAGTATCACTCTTTACTCCCCCCGCCATAAATTATTAAGAGCAAGGTTGTGATCACGACAGCTTGTACTTACTATCGTTTTTCGATAGTTTCTTTAGTGACAAATATCTGAGCGAAATGCTCATGTGCTGGCTGAACAAGCCCAAGCTCATCAATGGTAGAAATTTTTAAAGAATTTAAACTCTTTACTTACTTGAATAAGTCCACTTGATCGACTTTGCGTGATCGACGTGGCGCACCTACATAAGCGGGCGGCAATGGAGTCGTTGCAGTTCCTCCTGCAGATGCCATCAGTTCCTTATTGCTAGCACCAAATACATTCTGCGCCTGTCCGCCTCCGGAACGCATCGCTGTGGCGGCAGCAGCAGCTGATGCCATTACGTTAGCTAACTGAGGATGTGCTTTGCATTGATTGCCCTTGTACCAGGCGAGAGGTCTGTTCTCCGGCTCGCCGTGTGCTCCCGTCCATATCTTTTTCTTCAATGACAACTTCAATTGCAAGTCGTCAGCGTTGCCACCATTTCTTTGCTGGGCAAGCGGTATAAAATTGCTAGGTACATTGCTACAATAAAGAGAAATTAGTCAGGCATAGTTTTGTATTTTTGAAACATCAGGGCAACAAACATAGAATAGATTTGTAATAGAATCGAAACAAGAATCGAACAGTAAATAGAACTAACCGATTTCGAAATAGGGCAATTTATACAAGCAGGTAAAAAGTTTCTTGGTTCATAATGAAATACTAAAGTAAACTGTTTCTTTTAGCATTCGGGTTCGAATAGCATGAAGAGAGGTTCATATCCTCTTTCTTTTCGAACGTTACTCACCGTCGTGGAGGCGCCCTGTATATCTTCACCGACGGCTTGGGCTCTCGAGCAAAGAAATTTGGCCTGGCATGGCCGCTTTCCTGATTGAGATTGTGCCAGGAGTAAGTGCGTCGAGCAGCAGGAGAAATTGCATGGCCTGTTTTCACTTGACTCACGCCCTCTTGTTGCTCAGGTGCTGTACGTGGCGTCAACTTATAGATTTCCAAGGTCTTAACGCCACCGGGCCCAGTTATCTTCGATGGTGTTGTCACGATCAACTCAGGCGGCATATGATGATGAACCGCTTTCGGTTTCTTCACTACCATATCACCGATTTCCTCGATGTAGCGTCGCTGCAACTCGCTCTGAAGTAATGTGTGACGCAATGGCGCCACTGCCCCGAATCCCTCTTTACCTGTTGGCGAAAGCTCCTCATCATCTGTAGAGAAATGCAAATCTGACCCCGGATCGGTGGTAGGCAAGTCAAGTGCTGTGCGCGCTACTTCGCCACGTTTCTTCAAGGGCTTGCTACGTACTCGCTGCCGTCGATTCTAAAATATATGAATATTGTTAGTGTTCCAGGAGCATTATGTATGTCTATGTAACACGATAAACCAGAGGACTTTATGTGAAAATCGGATGTGTATTATTATAATTTACGTAGCGGAATAATTTCATACATTTATACCCTTAAAGCAAATATAAGTGTATCGATTTAACGTTTTTTTTGTCGATTTCTAAATCCGAAATTCAAACTGATGAAAGTTGTGTGACCCTAAAAAATTGTAATACCTTATTCTTACGACGGAAAATAAAAATTCTTCTGTTTGCCAACCAAAGTCGCAAATTGCGATCGATTCGCGTTTTGCGATTAATCGTCTTCGATTTGCCTTTTTCGATAGGCATGAATTTCTTTTTCTTGATTTTCTTACGAGAGGATTGCTGCTTACTGGTTTGCTTGCTATCGCTATTAACATCCGTAGCTATATCCGATGATGACTGAGATACATTGCTCTCTGAACTGTCGAGGAGTTCTGTGTTCGATGGCCGTGTCGACTTAATTGTGGTTATTTGAACATGTGTATTGCTTGTTCCCACATTTTCATTGAGTGAACTTAGAGCCACTTCACCACCCGTCATACGCTTGTTGCTAATCGCTGTCTTGCATCCCAATTTATGACGACGACGCTTGAGTCGTGCCAGTGCTTTGAATTTGCGTTGGAGAACCGGGGAAAAGTAGATTTGGTCCAGAACGTGCATCACTTTATGCATTCGGCGTACACGAAACTAATGATGGTTGTGCACGAAAGCATTGATGACATACATATGCGACTGTGCATTAAGATAGACTCGATTTAGATGGCTCAACTAAATTGCATGATTTGTTAGGATATTTTTTACCTTCCCTGAATTAGAAACAGACTAACTCTGGAATGCAATTGAGCCGAACCTTCTAAATGCGGATACTCGAAGTGTGAACCAAACGAGAAAAAAACACCTACCTTACGAATTTCATTCATGACCTCAGGCGAACTGGGCGGCGCACGGATTGGTGCACAACAAGGACCTTCCAGGTCTGAAGCAGCTATTGAATGCTTGCCTTCATTGTCGGAACTGGAACTGCAGTTGCCCTCGTCACTAAATTATAAACAGAAGATGTGTTATTACAAATTTGTGATAATTCGATATAAGTCAAGTCTTAGATGTTTTGATTGACAAGATGGTATATTTTATACTCTATGGTATAATGTAAAAAATATAGTATATCAATATATCAAATATATAGCCATTTATACATTTTTTATATTTGTTTGGTCTATTAATTTGGTAAATAAACTCGATCCGTGTTGAGTGGTATATCTTATACGAAATAGTATATCAATATACCAAATATATAGTCATAGGTATATTTTAATATTTATTCGGTCAATTAATTTGGTATGTTTTAAGGGTGTATATCGCAGTCGAGCACACTTGTCTGTAGATTTAAACTTGTTTTGAGTTTTAATTATCTCCTTAGATCCGTTTTACCTGACATTTCATTACATTACAGTATACTAAACGTATAGAACTTGTATCAAGCTGTGCACTAAAATCTTACAAGTGTTATACATAATCTGAAATACTTACCTGGAGTAATCCGATAATGGAATATTTAACGGTTCATCGGCACTTGAGCCTTCGCGCATCAGTCTTTCAATTATTTTGGAGCGTAGTCTTTCCTGTTGTTTGAGTAAATTTAAAATCTATTGTAAATGTTAATTCATTAGGATTAGTGAAAAAAATACAGAGTTTCCAAAAAAATTAAAAGAAAAAATAAAATAAAAACAAATTATATGAATACACATTAATAAAATTGTTGTGGTTGGCAAAGCTGTCTGAAAACATAAAAAAATAATACTATGAATAATAATCTCTAACTACATCAATTGTTTTTTAGACGAGAATTTTATTTTACAGTACACGGCAAACTACAAAAATCGTACTTAGGCAATTAAAATAAAATAAAAAAAAACAATTGTGAGCAAATGAATTATGAATGTGCGTTTCGATGCTGTGCTGTAGATGCTTACTCTAAACATACAATAGTTTTATACTTAAATATATGTATACGTTTGTACATATATCTACATATATATATATAGATAGAAATATAAATATATATTTATAGAGATATGTTTCGAGTTTGATACATAAAGTGTTAATTGGTAACTCTAGTATTTTGAAAAAAAATTAGAAAAACTGCGATGAACGATAGACAGCATTCAAATTCAATATTTGGCAACATTTGTTTTCGTTAATATTTGACATAGGATTGGATTATATATAACCTGAAGCCAATGCTAAACGCACATTCAATCTTCAAGATATGGTTGTGTCAGGAATATAGTCAACAATATAGATTAGCTAAATATAAAAGTCCAAACACACTTCTGATATAGTAAAAATAGACGAGTGAGATTCTTATTTTTTTTTGTTGGCACCATCAATACTGCTAAACTGTACTTTAGCTATAAATAATATTTAGAGCGGGCCAACCAAAATTAGTATGAACAATATTTACTAATAATTAAAAGGTGCCGCTTAAACAAACGGTTTAGCAGAATTCGAACAAGGAAAGCGATATATCGAAACTATCGAGGGTTTGTTTGTTTGAAGCATCGCAAAAATCGATGTTTTGGCAACACTAAAACACAACATTTCTAAATTTACAACAAAAAGCGGTTAGCTGGCGATATGTTCAGTGTAACGAGAATGGAAATCGTTTCCTAGGAGACACTTTTCTCCACAGAACGTTTCACTTTGATCTTGTTGTCGCTTAGAATACATCCCTGATCAGCCATTTTTTGTAATTTCAATGCTTTCTGCTCGCGTTTCTCGCGTTTTCTTATCTTTTTAATTTGCTTAAATAATTTAGCATGTCGCTTTACTTTGTTCGGATTTTCATCACAATAGTCCAATAAAGTCTCACAAAATGCACGGCCCATGTGCTCATAATCCTGTCAAAAAAAAAAAAATAAAACGAATTTGTAACTATCGATGTACTATCGCATACGGTATCGCATACCTGTGTGTTAAAATGAGTTCCTTTTCGCGAGCCCAGCGAGGAACCGCCAAAAGAAGCCTCGATTGTATAGCTGTTTGTAATGCCAAGCATCCAGACAACAATGCGTCCAGTGCCTTCTTTACTTCGCTGAATTTTAAATTTGCAACTTTCAAACGAAAACTGTCGAACAACACAAAAACATTAAACGATAACAAAAAAAAAGTTAGCTAAAGATCTTAAGCCCACCCGATCAGCGCTGTTTTTGTGCAGCATCAAGGGAAAGACCTGCTCGGTAAGTCTCTTCTCCGGATTGCGTTTATTTTCACAGCCATATATAAATATATTGTGCTTGCGTGAATGGGCGTGCATATCACAATACATGGCAACTCCGCATTCTTCAATCAGTCTGAAAACGTAGATGGAAGATGTGTGATCAAGTAAAATCTTAAACAAATACATTACAAAAAAATTACCTTCTAATCATGGCTTTTGTATACCAAATCGATGGATATGTCTCTCGAATAACAGTTCGATACTGACGATTCAAGTCTTTACCAGTTAGCGAATTTCGAGTGTTTCCCACAATAACACCATCAGGGTTCAACATCGGCACCAGTTTGAAAATAAATTTATGACGCAAGCGTTTGGCAACCGTTGTGTCGCCAGTTATAAAGTCCATCAAACCCTTCATCATCCAGGACGATGGCGTCTCACTGGGATGAACACGAGCCGACACCACTATTGATTTCTTGCGCTGTCAATGGAATGTTTTTTTAGTAAACAATTATTCCAAAAGGAGAGCAGATAATGATAATTTTACTTACGCGCATTATATCCTCATTATTGGATGGTGCCGTGACGGTGAGATAATATACATTATTGCCAGCTAGTGTGCGACAAAGAAGCCGGAGCTTACAAAATTTGGATTTTACCGGATGTCGCTGTATCTCCATTAGATAGTCCTATTAACGAGATAGTACAAATTGAATGTGATTATATTTTAGGTTTTTTTAGTGTTCTGAACATACTTGTAGATCGCTGTAGGTGTAAGGATAACTGTGGGCAAAATACACGGTGTCATCATCGTGCTCAAACTCGATGGTGAATGTCAATGTGTAGCTTGAATTGTCCTCATCCTCCTCATTAGTGTTATTGCTTCTACGAATGAATATTGAAGTCGTTATTAATTGTTGATGGAAGTGGAAAACTATCGATGTTTTTTTTGGTTTAATCGATAGTTTGCCAACTCCAACCGTATGTAAATACTTACTCATCGTCATTGCGATAGTATGAAATGTTATTGCCACATCGACGCCATCCTTCGCTCTTCTCTTTAGCACCCAGCGTTGAGTACATGACGGGTCGCATGCCATCATTGTAAAGACTATCCGACTTGACCAGATTCACAATGGAAAAGCGATACAACATGTTGCGATGCGTGCGTCTAACGCGAAAATAGAACCACTGTTTGGATCGGCTCGTATAGAGATCGGGCCGTAAATATAGTTCATAGTAGGTGGGCGTGATCTGCACTGCTTTAGCTAAGTTGCCGGACTCAAAGCGTGACTCAAACTCCAGACTATCGTACTCCTCGGCGTTCATTGGATGGCAGTTGGTCACAAATTTGGCACCACCCACGGCTGAGCGACTAAACTGCATTTGGGGAATATCATTGGAAATGGGTTGAGATTGAAACGATGATGTGGTTTCATTAGTACTATCGATATCTGGACTGGGCGGCGGCGACTTGTCGTTGCTTAGTTCAACAAAGGTGCTGCTAGTATTGATGCTTTTTGTACTTAAATGCGATAACCCCAAAATATCTGACGAACACGTTACAGGCTCAAATCCGCGTCGTCGCCCTCTTGCAACAGCTGCAACTGCTGCCGCCATGCTCACCGTTTGTTTGGGCGATGAGGATTGAGCCAGTTGTCCTGTTGCTTCAGGCATTTTGTTTTCAGAAGCTGAGGGCAATTTCAGTTTAAGTATTCGTCGATATAGACACATTAAATATATGTACGTGTTATACATAAGTATGTTCAAATATACAGTTTCTATTTCAAAAATATTAATATTCATTTCATTTATATTCATAAATGTACAAAATCTACAGTATTATATACTGATATCTATCCATCAAATAACTATTTATCTTAAAGTTTGCTTGCTAAAAGGAACAGCATTGTATGCTCTAAAGTCTTGGTAAATTGTAAATATTTAAAAAAAAGTTCGAATTAAGGAAAATTCAAGAATTCTCTTTAAACACTTTAAAATCAAAAGGAAAATCGTTGTTTCGAAGTTTTTCTTTCCAGAATACTAATTCTGTGTTTTGTGCCTATGCTAAGAAAAGTTTAGTCTAACATATCTATCTTGGCATAAAATACATAAATGCCTTGGTGTTGGTCTGTACTTTAGAGTGTGATCTTTCATCGGCTATCTTACATGGTAGGACGCTCTCGGTTTCATCTCCCACTAGAGTATCCGTCTCAGATACAGAGCTTGAACTGGTGCTGGGAAGTTTGTCAGCACCACCGGCCAGACGACCAGATGAGCATTCGCTATCGCTCATCAATATATCATCGAGAACATTATGATTATGCTCTGCTTCACCATCGATGGCAGCATTGCATTTCTTGCTTGGATTTGATAGGGATTTGTCGCTGGTGGTTAAGCGGGAGGGGATTTGGAAAGCAGCTTCCAAACGCGATATGTTTGATTTAGGGATTCGAAAAGGTGTCACAGCATATCTGTTATTCTGTACCTTGCTTGATGTTGAGTTGCAAGTGGTTGGTGGAGGCTGCTGCTGCTGCTGGTGTTGGGTCTGCGGCTGATCATTCTCGATGATCTTGTCGATGATCATCGTCTTGGGCACTTTTTTGCCAAACTCACTGAGCACGTAATAAGGGGAAGCCGGCTTGTATTCAGTACTATTGCTAGTCCAAATATCTTCGATATCGCTGGATTCTTGGGGGGCAGTATTTGTGCCAAAGCATTTTTTCTTGCTTTCACTGAGATTGGAAGGACAGTTGAGAGTTGTTTGCTCGCCTACTTGTCTTGTCTCTTTGCCCTCGCCACTTGTGTCGCCGTCATCGTCTTCTTCATCTTGCGAGTTGCTCGTCGAGCGATCGTCGACGCTATTCAATATCTTCGATATGCTATTCAATTGACCCTTTGTATTTCGCATCGTCATTCGTCGACTGAGTGGTGTGAAATCGTTTCTCGAGTCTGAAGAATCATCGGAATCTTCGCTAGACTTATCCTCAGCTTTGGATTTGACATTTGAGTTTTCCTGTTTCGATTGTTGAAAGTCATTTAAACAATTAAAGGAGAGCATGTCCCTACTATGAGTATGTATAACAAACCATCTCTGGCCCAACCCAAAATGTCAAATTAATTTGTGCCGACGGTGCATGCTGGCAAAAATGTACAAAGATATGGCAGATGGCATATGAACTACTCACATAGTTGACGGCACTTATAGGACAATAAGTGAACACAATAATACCATTTTCCTCTCCTACAGGACGCGGCTTCAGCTCATTGCCTGTTGGCACATTAAGTGGTTCTGCTTGGGGCGGAACATAGGGAATGTGTACAACTCGCTCCTCAATGACCTGGGGGGCCAGGAAACAGTCCAACAGTTTAACAAATTATATTAATGCACTTGATGTTTACTCACCTGACATTCTATCGGCCATCTGGGGGCCTGCTGTGAGCAATCATTGTCCTTGTCCTTCGGCAGTGCGAAAAGATCGCGCGGTTCTTTCAGTCGTGCAATAGGTCTCAATGTCTTTTCATCAGTGTTAAGAACTAATTGATTAGTCTTCAGACCTTTCGATAGAAAATTTCCAAGGAAGCCAGCTATAAGGCATTTAATAAATTAACAACATTTCTAATGAGTAAACTCGAAATAAAAACTAAGTGCAAAGTTATATTGCTTTCAAGCTCAATTTTTATCCTAATTAGCACTGTACAAAACGTGATTGTGTTTCGATGTGTAAATACTAAAACTTGCTTTGATTAATACTCGGATTATTTACATTTAACAGATTGTTGAAAAGGCAACTTTAAATTCACATCTTTGGTACGTAGAGATCGATTCAATAGTAAATTAGTTTGTTTCGCAACAAGATTGAATTATTGAAAAGACAAAGTTAAAGTTATTTTATATAAAACAGGTGGGAAATTTCTTTCACATGGGGAAATTCTTCTCAATGCGTATACGAGATTTGTGCACTGTCATGGTCAATTTTCATAGGGCAACGTATTTAACAATTGTTTTATGGGAAATATCGGCACGATCGAGTTGTGAATTCTTAGTGTTGTTTCGAACCGTTAAAGTTTGTTATGTACATTTCAATTGAATGCGAAAGATAGTGATTACAGAGTTTATTAACAATTGTTTTTATTAATGTTGACATTCAATTTTGTAACTGAAAAGGTTGTAGACCTTTCGAAGTAAAGTGTTATTATAGATATAATTAATTTACACTTTTCATATATTCACTTTGTTTGCTACAGACGTATTGTTTTTTATATTGCCTTTGTTATCATATTAACACGTCTCATCGACATTAACATATTTATGTGATGAGCTAATTTGAACACTGTTCAGTGTTACCAATAGTTGTCTTACCAGCAAAGACTCCAATGTATTGGTTTTGTTTATTTGATTTTCCGTATTTTCACCTGTTAACAGCACATGCAAAGTGCACTTTTCGAATTGCACAAACCGAACGCGCTAAAAGTGTCAACGGTATGTTCGAAATGTGTGTTTATACACAAACTTATTTGACGATTTGAAAAAGAAAGCATAAAAATGCGAAAAAAAACTAAATACTTTGTGAGGCCCAATTCTCGAGAAATAATTTTTTACTAATTGCTGTCGTCGAGATGGTGCGACGTTGCTGCTTGCTGGTTGCTGGTTGTTCGCTGTTTGCTGTTGACTAAAACAGAGAATTGTTTGAATATGTTGAATGTTTCATTCGAGGCAGCAGCAGCTAGCCTCTCGTCGTCAATATGTACAATTGTAGCTATCATCTCCCCTCAACCCCTTGCCAAATGGCGTTTTCTCCTCCTCATTGCCCCCACAGTGGCCAACGGGGCTAAAGAAGAAGCAAAATGAGAAGCAACGCCATCAAGTAGCAGTGAATATTATTTATTGTCGATGAGGAGAGCCGCTGCCACAGAGCAATATAATAACAGAAGCAGCAGCAGCAGCGAAGCTTTCATTTTTGCACTTGCACCGGTAAGAAGCATTCGATTCGATTCGATTCGACAATTTTGCGAGCTTTCCTTTCTCCTTGCCTCGGAGCAGTCGATGGCAGCTTTTGGCAATTAAACATAAACAAACACATTGATGCCAGAGAATCTATTGAAATATCTGTTCGAAACAAGCGAAAAACACACATACATATATACAGACGATCGTACGTACATCAAATGTACATGTGGAAGAGTAATTCAAATAATGAATGATGCGTGAATAGTTTCATTAATCAATGTCTCTAAAATCAATCAAAATAGTTCAAGTCGGGCGATATTACGATACTTTATTTCCTTTCTTTTGGATATTAATACTATTTACCATCATCATACATATCAAACTTCTCTGAACAATGAACATCCGATATGCATTTTAAGACTAGACTTCTAAAATTCGCCAGATATATTAATTCACAATAATTTCGTAGCAAATGTGCATTTAAGACGAGCGATATTCTGTTACTTTTTATTTCTTTTCTTTTTGATATACATAAATATGTATAAATTACCTATACCAAATAAATACCAAACTTCTTTAAACAGTTAAGACTTGGGTTTAAAAATCGGATTCAGTCGGGAATATCAATGTACAATATTTTCGTAGCTAATGTACAATTAAGGCAAAGGATATTATGATACTCTACTTCCTTATTTTTTGAATATATGTAGGTACCAAATACCAAATAAATACCAAACATCCGATATGTATGTTAAATTGTTATTCTCAAATTCGACAGAAATATTAATGTATAATAATTTCGTATTTAATGTAGCGTGTATGTAGCTACATTGTTTGTTTTAATATGCACTTTGACACATTTTATGGACGTACATGTGTGTAAGATATGAGTATTTTTGCATTCGTAAAAATGTGTATGTACATACATATATGTACATAAATATATATGTACATATATGTCACTTTCCACCCAGAGCAATGTTCGCATGATGTGTGCTTGCTTCGGGTTATATTGATAAATATTTATTATACATATGCATACATACATACATATATGTATGTACGTACTGTCAGAAATGTATTCAGGTACATACATACATACATATATGTATGTGTGTATGACTGCTGCGTGCATGCTACATACATATTTATGAACATGTACATTTTTATGGATGTTCATATATAGCCACATTTTGGGTTCATTCACATCGCCTCCGTACGTACATACGTACATACATATGTATGTAATTGTGTATGTATGTATGTTGTTGGTAACAAGGTAAACTTAAAGGTGCCAATACGGCGCATTTTCCTCCTCCTGTGAAATTGCAACCAATAGAAATAAAACTTTGGCTGTACAGCAGAGAGACATCACTCATATGCCAACAATATTCGTGCTATAATTATTTTGCTGCAATTAATTTATATATGTTCATTTCGTGCTTCTAAAACATTTTTCATTGAATCTAAGACGTTGATGTTTTATTAGCTGTTCTCCTTTTCAAATTATGCGAATTGTGCTAAAGAGTCCGTGAATTGCACACAACTTATATTATGAAAGATTCTTGAAATGCAGCCAGTCATTGAAATGTGGATGAGAAATGTAATAATTCAATGATCTAATGTAATTCAATTTAACAATCTTGAAAGTGATCAACCTTTGATATTATTATTGCTTACTATTGCATTTATTTTGTGCTATATCTATCATATCAACAAGAGAAAGTTCGTCATCAGCAATCAATATTTTGTTGGACAAGCTTTCGACAAATCGTTGTGGACATAAAGTTGTTTATTTCCCAACTATGTAGGTTTATTGAACACACATTAATTCGAATTGAACAGGTAGAAATTAAAACCTAGTTGGGTCGGCTTACCAATATTGCCAATGCCTAATTGCCTCAGAAAACAATTCACCCCAATAAGATAGTGTGTTAATTTTGTTTGGATTGTTGTCATAACAGCGCGACAGCAACAACATTTTGCAATGAGTAAAGCATTCCTTCACTCAACAGCAACAGCAACAACACTAACAACAACAACAACAACAACTACACAAATGCCAATCTACTAAATGTTCTCCACATATTTACCTTCTTTTCCAGATCGATTTTGGTGGAGCAAATCATTGCTAGCTAGAGCTACATTTTGGAACAACTACGATTTGGTATGAATCTCAGATAGCAACAACAACAACAAAACTACCGTGGTGCCCTTAACACAATCAACTTGAACAATTTAGAAATTAAGCAATGTGAGTATTAGTTGATTAGTTTTTCTTGGAAGTATAAATAATAAGTATTTCTTAGAATATTTGGGAATGGACGGAAACCAAACTAATTATTTTCATGTTTCATATTGTGTGGTTATTTTATATTCCCTCAAAAGAATATATTAATATAAATAATATTATATTATCATAGTTTCGCTTCCTATATGTTGCTGTCTCAAAGATAAACTAAGATTATTTTGTTGGCCTGGTCGAATTATCTTGTAAAATCTAGAACCAATTTTAAATTTTCTCAACCTTTTCTAGTCAAGTTTCACATGCACAGTTAATGAACGGAATATCAAAATATATACACAACTTATAGCTAGTGAGAGGATGAACTTAAGAGCAACCTTGAATCAAATGTCGTGTAAAACAAAGAAAGCTGGTAACATTGAAAACTTTTGATTGAATATTACCTCCATTGGATGCTGTTAGTGTGCAAACTGGAAACAGTTGAGCCTGCAAGTATTGAACACGACCGCCGCTGAATCCGTTCATATCCATCATGAATATTACTCGTTAGTGGTTATTTTATGCACAACAAAAAAAAAGGGGAAAAAAACTTCCAAGCATTGAACACAATAATTGTATTAACTTCTTGTCAACTTCTGATCATTATTTGTGGCCACATTCAAAAAATCCATTGCAGTTGTAGTTGCAGTTGCAGGTTGCAGGTTGCAGATTGCAGATGATACGATACAAAGACGAAAGACAAAAGAAAAAAAATCCCGTCTACTCTTGTAGTAGGTTCATTTACATTCCACTCTTATACTCGTCCGTCTACTAGCGGCGTTTTATGCGGCATTTCGTCGCGTTGTGCAAAATCGAACTGAGTCGTTTGTCGTCGTTCTGAGCCATTGAGGTCGCACACTAAAATCGGCAACTGTTATAAACAAATAAACAAACAAACAAAGACAAGCTAGTCGCTATCGTTGCCTACTATTCTCTGTTCTGTTCTCTGTTCTCAGTTCCAAGACGAAGTACAAGGTAGACCTACTCTACTCGAGTCTGTAGTTTGATTTACGCTCTAAATGTGAAACACAAAAAACAAAAAAAAAACCCAAAATAAGTATATGCACTACCAACCAAGCAGCCAACCAGCCTTGGATACCTTGGTTGGTAATCGCTTTGCCATAAACTACGTTGTACAAATAATGGATGGCGCCCCACGCCCCCCCCGCTCCACACTGCCACCTTCGACCGCGATTGGGGTTCAAATCGACGCCACGTACGACAAATCTGATGCCATCAATTAATTTGTCAAACAAAACAGAAAACAAAACTCTGATGTATGTCAATTTCTGGGTGTACCACACAACTATGAACAGCGATCGTGTTTCGATTCGATGCTGCGATGCTGCTTTTGCTTTTGGACATATACCAAACAGGTGTCGCGACAATTTGCTAGCTAAAGTGTCAGCCAGGCAGGCAGGCAGGCAAGCAAATCGTCCCCAGCAGAGGCAGCAGCATCGCAATTATATCACCCAAGAGCAGGCGGCAATGATCTTGATCACAATATTTATGTATTTTCTATTTTGGCACGCTGCTGTCGTGGCTCTCAAGGTTAGCGTGTTTAAGAGAAAATTCTTATATGTAACATTTGTTTACTGAATTGGCCCAATGTAGCCAATTTGTACGATTTGTATACCAAGTACAATTTCATCGGCTGCAACCGGGTATACTATAATCTCGGCTAATCTCTTTTGGAATCCATTGTATTCTATATCCTATTATTGTTCTACAATTTGTTGATGCTTCTAATGAATAACATTTCGGGATAGTAGACTTCATATTAGTCCCTTTCTGGGGAATGCAGAAAAATTCTTGCCTTAAATTTGACCACAAAGTATCTCAAAGATTTTTTGGTTTACACGAAAATTTCCACTTTACAACAATTTTGAATTGCAAAATCAATTTTTGTGATTTTGAAATAGCTTCGGACAGCCGACGACGACAAACGCTAAAGCAATTTAAGATATTTAAGAAATCGATGGTCGAGCTATTATTGCCTACAGTGATTGCCGTCTATTTGTTATTGAATTCTCTACATTTGAAAATTTGAAGCGCAATGCATGTCGAAACGGTTTAGCCAAGACACTCGAATACGAAATATCCTGTAACTATAATCTTAAGTAATACTAAAAAAGGAAATTTGTATTTAATTTGTAATCAAATGTGGCGTTGAACTCTATCACCATGAATGCGATTTTTATTTTCTGATCATCATCATCTAATTTATAGCATCTTCTCAAGACAGAATATGAATTGTAGCTCATTGCCGTCAACAATGCTCTGCAAATCCCTTGGGATTTTTGACAATTGCTTTTCAAAACATTTAAGCAAAATGTTTTCATTTAAGAAATGTCACGATTTTATTTTTAAACTCATTTTATGAGTCGCGCGACAATTTATTGCTCACATCTGTCCATGGTTACTGCAATGGGGTTCCATGAAGTACCAAATTGGCAACATCGTCCCACATTGAAGTCGCTTTTCGGATCAGAGGCGATTCCCGAGCGTATAGAGAGACCAAGTCAGCACTCTGGTCGATAGCTGCTTGTAGCAGTGATGCCAATAATCTTCTTACAAAAAAGATTGCTGCAGTGAAGTGCTGACTATAAAATACCTGTTCGAATTTGTCTTACAAGTTTCAATTCGCAAAGTTCGTTCCAAGCTGAGTTTAAAGCTAATGGGTAATTTCGTTTGTTTATTTAATGGTAATTCGATTTCTTAAATTATTTTAAATATGTATAGGTATTTTTGCTCTTATATAACATTAAAAAAAGCACATTTATGGTACTTTTTTTTTGATTCTCAAAAAAAAAACCTTTTTGACACAAGCCTAAAAAGTCTTCTTCATGAATGTAAAAATGGATAGGCCAGATATATATATGTATAAGATTACATATGCAAGGATACATCAAAAATTTAAAAATATCTTTTGAGAAATTGACTGTAGTTGTCACAAAACTAAAATGTACACAACTTATTAGAGATGCAGTTCACATACTGCACTTTTAAAGAATTTCAGATCAGATGCTATGAATGAAATCATGAACAAAAGAAGAAACTATGTGGCAACAAGTGCAGCAAAGTAATAGTTAATACTTAATGATAAATAATATTTAATGATGATCGCAACCAATACTCTCTGCTTCATCTACATTACAAATCTTGCAGCTATGCCATCAAAACCAGTTCAGTTTTTTATTTTCAGCCAAATAAACGAGGAACAACGTGTCAGTGTGTTATACTGAAGAAATAATAAAAAAAGAAAAGTAACAAAAAAAAATATTTTTTTTTAACTACAAATGTCGAGTATAAGTTTGACAATGTCTGTGCTTTGAAATTAGTATTTACAAATAATGGACATGAATATAAATGAAATAATTCCAAGTAAGTTTCGAGTTTCTGCGATACACTACCAATATTAGTAATTTGCTTAAAGCTTTTTAAAAGTTTGCATAGATTTAATTATTTCCGATATACTGTATAAGTCGAATATGTACAGTAAACTACATAAATTCTGTGTTCTTAGTTATCAAAAATATTTATTGAGCGATGCTTAAATAAACTACCCTAGAATGCGGTGAAACACAGATTTGCTTTGTTAAAAACAATAAGGAGGGCTACAGTCGACTGTAAAATACCATTTTGAATAAAAAGTATACGTATTTTGAATCAAAAATATATATAAATACTAAATTATACCGAATATAATATTTGATATATCGTTGAGGTACAATACATTCGAAATATACCAAAGAGGTCAGATTGTCACACAGAAGTATTTCAAGTATTTCGATCGCAATCAAATTCTCAATCAATCAAATATAGAAATTATTTTCTGTTCTAAAATTCAGACAAATCTATATTGTCACGACTGTTGATCAAGAATATACGTATACACTTCATGGGGTCGGAGATACCTCCATTTGCCTGTTACATACATTTCATAGACCCACAAAGTTATAATACCATCCTATGGTATGGGTGGCGGGTACAAAAATACCAAACACCATGTGCTTAGTCATTTTCTGCTGGCAGCCATTGTAAGGGGAAATACCCTTTGTACTTTTGGATACTATTTATGGTACACTTCGCTGTACTGTTTATATAATTGATTGACTTGGATATTTTTAATTGTTATTCAACATTCACACGGTTGGTTAAATAAGTGTTTTGTATTCTGCTTACGACTGTAACTTTCTTTCTGGTCTTCGCATTTGTTGGTGCTTTAAATACAAGTTTAAAAATGTTTGCGAAAGTTTTGTTTGCTTACAAATAGGGTGAGAAGATCTCGATGTCGCAATCTCTTATCAAAAACAATTTAAGAATTTGTTTGGTCAAATGCATTCACAAACTGTTGCACATTGTAAAACGTATTAAAATAATTTCTAATTTAGGACACGCTTGAATAAATTTAAAATGTTGCGAATTTGATTTTCATGAACTCTGCGCTCTCGCTTCGGTCATAATTCAACTAGCGTAAATATTTAATAAATAAATTGGAACTTACCATCGCACTGCTTTTGATATTGTGATTCAATGTTTTCATGTGCCGCCCTCGCCGCCCAATTGTCCTTGGCGCACTTCTGCATGTTGTTCCGCTGATCCTGCCCAGAATCCACGACGCTCTCCTCGCCGCACAAATGTTTGCTTCTATCGAATTCTGTACGAGTAAAAATTTATGGTTACGATTAGCTGAACAATTTTTAAATTCGTGTTGGTTTTTTTGTTTTCAAACGTATTTTCTCGTGTTCATATCAAACTTGTATTCTGCCTGTGTATGTGTGTTGACAACAGATAATCTCTTGGCCTGCTCTGAATTCTGAATTCTGTTCAAAAAATAAATTTGTCAATTGTTCCCCAACACACTTTGATGTTGATTTCGAATTTTCGGCTCTTATTTAAAGCAAGTTTATTTGATTTTAGTTGAAACCATATTGTATCTAATTATAATGTCCCTTGATAGTCCTTGTTTTATAAATATTTCAACTTGTAATCCTTTTAAAGTGTCCTATTCTTGTAAATTAGATAAACGAAACGTCTTAGACATTACGATATTTCAAATATTTCTTTATTAAAAGATGATTACAATGTACAGAACATTAAACATATCCATGTAACTTAAAGATATATTTTTGGAATATCTAAAGACGCCCCTCGACAGAAATTTCGTAAAAGAATTTTGGAGTAAGAGCTGAAGAGAACTATTTACCGTATTTGATACATATTGTTTCATAGTCCGCAGTCTTTTTCGCGTCTTTGACGACTGAAATAATTGTGAAAGTCTATTTATAGATATCGACTACGTCAGCAGGCCAACTGCTAAACCGATTCCATTTGTTTGGTCGATAACTACTGCACAAGCGACAACAGCCAACGGCCAACAACCAAAAGTAGCAGCAACAAAAAACAATAACAATAGCAACGGCAATGGCGAATAAACATATTGGTGTCAGAGAGTCTTCGGCTCAGTTTAAACAGCATTGTAACTCTAAAACTAAAACTCTTCAATAAGTGGCCGCAATCAATTTAATAGTGGCAGAATTTTACATTAATTTACCGCATATCCATCCGTGTATTTTCAGTTGATTACTGCCGATTTTAAACTGCCGATTTTTGACTGACAATA
The DNA here is from genome assembly GCF_009650485.2 of Drosophila albomicans. NCBI lineage: Eukaryota > Metazoa > Arthropoda > Insecta > Diptera > Drosophilidae > Drosophila > Drosophila albomicans. The sequence continues at coordinate 3,762,579 of NC_047627.2, read as the reverse complement.
AAACAAACAATTAATAAACGAAACAACCAAAAACCAAAAACAAATAAACAAAGCAAAATGGGACGAAAAATTACGGTAGCTGTGTCAACTCTAAACCAATGGGCACTCGACTTTGAAGGAAACATGGTCCGAATTCTGCAATCCGTATTGGAAGCCAAGGATATGGGAGCCAGCTATCGAACTGGACCAGAGTTGGAAATCTGGTAAGTAAAATGCATAGTTATTGATGATACACTTTGGACAACAAATTAATTGAAATGTGTGAATAGAAAATCTAGCATGACTAATTCTTATAACATATGTTTAATCTCTTTAAAGAAGAGTCAAGATAGTATGCGTATTAATTTGTTGTCTGACTGATAGAGCTATCAGTATTAAAGTGAATATAAAAATAAAATACAGTTGATTTTAGATGATACAATGTTTAATGACACAAAAAAACAAAAGTTAAAATTATAATTTCGGTATAAACTGAATGCTCGAGACTAACGATCGCTCGGAGAAAGATTCGCAGCGTTGGGGCTGCAAATGGAAAACTGTTGTTCATCTCGCAAACCGGCAATCCATTCGACGATTTGCTTAAAGACGACATCGTCGACCTTTTCGATAATGCGCACATTCGAGGGAAACTTGGTCTCCTCCCTCAAATGATCGAGCACCATTTGGCCGCGGGTGTGTGTGCCATTTAGTTCGACTGTTGCGTGCCAAAAGCTGTCTTTCCTGACAAATTGCTTGTCAAAGAGCCATGTGGCTACGATTAGAGCATCGCATGGATTCCAATTATCGAAGCCATATTGTTGCATGGGCATCCATTGTGCTGTCTCGACCTCGGTTAGCATTTTGATGGCAAGATGGTTAAGGACTGCGCTACGTTTACCAAAATCGTCCAATCGCCAGTTCTATAAATAGAAACACACAAAAATGCTACAACACAACAAATACCACACAACACAACGAAACAATAATAACTTCTTACAATCGATATATTAAAATAGTCCTTGGTGCATGCCTCCCATGGCAATATGGTAATTGGACAGCGTGTCTTTAATAATACCGCATGAGCTGCCTCGGGATCGGAGTGAAAATTGAATTCGGCTGCGCGTGATGAATTACCCATTCCTTGATAGTTGCCACCCATTATGTAGATATCCTTGATGTTCCCTCCAAATTGCTCCCCATACATTGTGTAGCCCAGTGCCAAATTTGTCAGTGGCCCAACCATGATTATCGTTATTTGCTGTGGCCTTTCTTCGCACAGATCTCGAATGGCGTTCACCGCATGCTTCGACTCCACAAACGTGGACACATCTTGCAGGTCGGTGTCTTTCAGGCAATCCCCAAATCCATCGCATCCATGAAAGTACTTCTTGTCAACGTTGTTGCAAATTATTGGTTCAACTGCACCCAGATAAATGGGAATCTACGAAGAAAGAATAACAAATGATTATCTTTATAATTAGAGAATAAACAAAATTATATCACTTAATGATATTTCGTCTACATATTTCACTGCAATTATAAGTACAAAAAATCGACATTGTAAAGCTTCAAAGATCGAGTGCAAAATAATTTTACCACACCTAATGAATGTAATGGAAAAAAAACAAGTAAGAAAGCATCAGAGAAGTGTGCTTGACTGTACTCAGTACGGTATTATTCTTATAATATAATAAACCGCAAAAATATTAAAATATACCGAATGCTATATTTGGTATATTGATATAGTACTACATTCAAAGACATAGAGTGCGACGGACAGTCAGACATGGCTACATCGTCTCGGCTGTTGACGCTGATCAAGAATATATACACTTTATAGAGTCGGAGATACCTTCTTGTGGCTTTTATACTTTTACTTTTGTGTGTCATAATTGTTGTTCATAAAAACAACTTGGTTAGATCATTACATTTATTGTTTAACAAGTGAATTATGTTTGTGTCTAGTTAGTGTCTGGGAATACGAATACGTCCTCAAAGCAATAAAAAAATTTGCTAAAGTCTTTAAGCTTAAAGTTGTTTATAGAGCTGTAAATAGAAGATATGATTGTCACCTATATAAAAAAGAAAATGGCTTAAATCTTTAAGTAAAAATATTATTGAATGAAACATAGACTTTCCCTTATTATTCTATATTGTTCATATTGTGGAAAGAATAAAAGATTCTGTGTATGTTTTACTGATTTTTCAGCTGTCCTACAACTTTTTATTATAAAGGAACTATCTATTGACCAAAAATCTGTTTGTTTTCTTATCGAATTTTAAGCTAATGTTAACTGTTGTAATAATATCTAACAAACTTATTTTTGTTAATTTAACTTTACAAAGAAAAGTTGATATATGGTAGAAATATATTTATTTATGGTATTATACTTATATAGTATAAATATATGTATAGTATATATAGTATAAATATATGTATATAGTATATATTATATTCAGTAGTGTAGTACAAAATAAATTGCATGAAGGCAAAAGTATTTGCTACTACATAAATACATATATGTATGATATATATATTGTAATTCTGGGTTTGAGTACTTACATCTTCCCTGGAGCTAACTTTGAGTATGCGTCTCATATTGCGGGCCGCATTCTCACAGGTTGTGTTACCACATCCAGTGACAGTCACAGCCAAGAGCTTGAGGTGACCGGCTTTCTCGGCGTGGAGCAGCAAGAGAAGCGCCCACGCATCGTCACTCCCGCCATCGCAGTCGAGTATTGCAAATCTGGCAGTTGGATTAACGTTGCTGCTCATGGTGATGATGATGACGATGGTGCTGGTGATGATGATGATGATGACAGGCAGCAGGCAGCAGCAGCAAAAGGCACGGAGGAGTGTGTTCGCATTGATATGTGTGAAACGACTGAAACTGAAGTAATAACAAGAGTCGTCGGTTGATAACATTGATCAACACTATAAAGTTTCATTGATTACACCCTGACTGTGGTTATTCTACTTATGTATTTGTGTCAAGAAATGTTTAGTATTTTAATCAGACTCGACGTCGACATCGACATCGACAACGACATCGACATCGACGGTGCCGCGTATCAATGTTTCTATGTCAGCTGTCCAACAGACTGAATGTTGATTTGTTGTTTGAAATGATTTTGATGCCTTAATGCAATTCTTTTATTAAACTAACACGATGTTATTTTCTTTTCCTTTTCGTAGCATTTATTTTTATGTAATTCCATATACATAAGGTTCTCTGCTGCAGCTATTTGAGATAAGAACTTAAAAACTAAATGTGTTGGAAAGCGGATACTTTATGTACATACATATTATTTTGCACACCCGGTCATGGTACGATTTCTTTTATTTTTAATCACTCAATCGTCGAGATCTTTCGTTTTTATTTTTTTGTGAGTTATTTTGTTTTGTTTTTTTTTTTTATTATAAACTGTAATCTTTCAATCTTACTCATAGATTACTACTTCATGAATCTATGTTCATGCATAAGCTGATTACTTATCAGCCGCGTCACGTAAATTTTGTGTGAGTTATCGCCTAGCAAATCGCTGTTGATAGCGTCTGAGTTCTCAGCGATTACTTTTATTTACACACATTTATATCCACACACGTGCATAAGTATGGACGAGTGTGCAAATGAACACATTATTATTAAATTGAAGCTCAAAACTATATATGCAATTTGCATACATCACATTCGAGGAGAGTCTGAATAATGTTAATAAATGATGCACTCTTTTCTTTATGACAGCAATGTTTGTACTTACGATTTGATCGAAGAATTAAGATTTTGTATTGCACAGATTGTTTTACCTATTCTTTCGGTTTACTCATCGCTACTAAACAGCTGATTTCGTTTGTTTACCTTCTGCGGAAAGACGAAAGTCTATGACGAACTATCGATAACTTGTTATAGATCAATAATTTAGTATTTGGAAAAACATTTTCAAATATGTAACGATTTATTTTTCGAACTTACTTAAATTTCAAGAAACTCTTTTCTATTGATCTGAAATTGATTTTCAGACAAAATTGATCCTCTCTACACAGACTATTTTCAGATGGCAGCGTATATTATATTTATCTAAAGTCACGTCTGCCAAAATAAAAAGATATTCATCAACTATGTCGGAAATTTTACTGACAGCCCTCTGTGTACTACATACCAGACAACAGCTGACTTATACCCGGATACTTAAGAAGTACAATGGTATAATCACTTAATAACACTATGAACAGACACGCATAGATATAAACATACATATGTGAGGAATGGGGTATTTTCGACTTAAAGAAATCTTGTAACTTTGTGTGTTATAATTCTTTATTATTGTATTCATTGCATATTATCACATATGTGAATAATAATAAGAATAATCGAAGTCCTTCCTCCTTAGAATAATTTCAATATGTAGTGAAACATTTTAGTATTTGACATTTTATACATAAACAGATTTTTCTTTAAAACAATATAACAAAATATTTTTGTTTTTTGAGTCAAAAAGTTGCCTGAACTAATTGCAAAAGATCGGGTATTTTGAAGTCCATCACAGTGGTCGACTTAAGCTTAATTTGTTTTGTGTATATGCTAGTTTGTGGTGTTGGTGATCATGAATGTCTGTACTTATGTATGACACAATTCAGTCCAGTTGTAGGCGGAAAATAAATAACATGCATACAAATTTAAAAATAATTATATGTATGAATAGATGTGCTGTTGCTCAATGTATATGTATGTATGTACTGTAGCCAATCTTTCAATGAATGCTGTGTGTACTTAAATAAGATATTCTCACTTGGAATTGCACTTCTGGTTTTTGCGATTAGAACGATAATGTGAAACATTAAAGAACGAAGTGTAGTGTTGACCAATATTAAATATTCACACATATTTATGTCTCAGGATGTCTAATGTAAATATTGGAAATGCAGAATGTACATATGTAACAAATGGCAGTAGTAAATACATATCAGCATTATTAAGAAATATGACTATCAATTTTTCTCTTTAAGTTATTTTGCAATTTGCAGTTTAAGTTATAATTATAATTAACGCCAACAAACATTTTTTACTAAGATATAAACAATTTGGCTTTCTTAACGTCCTCAAATTAACAAAATGATAACAAATTTTATTATTTTATGTACATAATAAAGTATGTAAAATATTGTGCTTTAAGTGCAGTCAGCAAAATATATCTAGTCAACTGTTGGTTTCCATATGTACGTATGTAAATATGTAGATATGTATATATTGTTGACATTCGAATATGCAAAGCTCCAGACTGTTTGGCTGCCAAATTTTGTAGCACTATAAAACCACAGACGACAGCTGACTATTATATTTTTTGCTTGATATTTTGGAGAAGGGTATTTTAACCTTGTGTCTGCATGCAACAAGGAGAAAAAGTCATCTCCGATTCTATAAAGTATATATATTCGTGAACAGTGTCAATAACCAAGACAAAATAGCCATGACCGTCCGTCCGTCTGTCAATATAAACTCCTAGATCTCAGGGACTACAATATAAGAGATAGAGATATAATAGTTTTTCCCATAGCACTTTTTATGTTTGCACACAGATCAATGTATGTTTCAAATTGTTGCCACGCCCCCGGAAACAAAAATTTAATATCTAGTGCAATTTAGGTATATAATGATTTTTGAAAATTTGGTTGTGATTAGATAGAAACTGTAGAAGTTATTTAAGATATACTTTTGTACTCTCTCTGATATACGTTGTATTATTTTCATCTATTTTTTTCAATCTAGTACTATATCGTTATACCAAATATATCCTTCAATATATTTTCGGTATATTAATATGGTATATTTTCAGAATAATACCATAGCAGATGCCTTATAGTCGAGTACACACGACTGTATCTTTCTTATTTGTTCAGTTCTATACTGAATCTTTGGTTTTCAATATATTTGATCAATTTGTTTCATAGTTGAAGCTCTTTATATTGGGATTATACAATTGGCCTTGTCCTTGTCAGACGATTAAAGTGGATAAAAACCAGAATTTAAACCTGCTTAGCTCTGTGTGATAAGCGTTTTTATACAAATGAAGAGAGGTTTTAAGGGCTTATCTTAAGTTTGCCCTATATTTCATTCCCTGTTATTTTACTGGCAGGATGATAAAATTAGGTATAGTGATCAAGTTCAAAGCATCTTCGCAATAGATGCGACATGTAGAGTTGCATTCCAGCGGGAGGATTTTACTGGAATATGGCAATAATTTGTAAATCTACGTATCTTTTGTTAAGTATAATATATTTTTGAAATCAAGTTCTTTTTCTAAGCCTGCTGCAAGTGTTCCAGAAATGTAAAATGGAATAGAAAATATTAAAATTCTTTTCTATTATCATTGCAGTGGCTACAGCTGTGAGGATCACTTTCGTGAACCGGATACGTTTTTGCACTCATGGGAGACGCTCTTGGAAATTATGATGTCACCTTTTTGGTGAGTACTATCAAATAAATAAACTGTTTTTTAAATCAGTATTGATTTGTTCATTATTTACTCATTTTAGCGAAAACATGCTTGTGGATGTCGGGATGCCAGTGATGCATCAAAATGTTGCCTACAATTGCCGAGTGGCGTTCTTCAATCAGCAATTGCTGCTGATTCGTCCAAAGATGGCAATGTGTGACGATGGCAACTACCGCGAATCGCGCTGGTTTACCGCCTGGACAAAGGCCCTACAAACCGAGGACTTCATATTGCCACGCCTCATCTCGCAGCACACTGGTCAGCAAACGGTTCCGTTTGGCGATGCGGTTATTGCGACTCGGGACACTTGCATTGGCTATGAGATCTGCGAGGAGTTGTGGAATGTGCGCAGCAAACATATCGAGATGTCATTATCGGGCGTCGAAATCATCGTCAATGGATCCGGCAGCTATATGGAGTTGCGAAAGGCGCACATCACCGCCGATCTCATACGGAATGCCAGCTTCAAGGCGGGCGGTGCATATTTGTTTAGCAATTTGCGTGGCTGCGATGGACAACGTGTTTACTTCAATGGCTGCTCGGCGATTGCGTTGAATGGCGAACTGATCGCGCGTGGCAAACAATTTGCCCTGCAGGATGTTGAGGTCACATTGGCCACCATCGATCTAGAGGACATTCGGGCATATCGCGTCAGTCAGCGATCGCGTTGCATAACAGCGGCTCAGGCGGCGACTTATCCGCGAGTTCGTTGCGACTTTGCGCTGTCCACGAACAGTGATCTGCTGAAATCGCCAACGCCTCCAATTCAGTACACCAGTCAGACCATTGAGGAGGAGATTGCGCTGGGTCCAGCGTGCTGGCTCTGGGACTACTTGCGTCGCTCAGGACAAGGAGGATTCTTCCTGCCGCTCAGCGGTGGCGTTGACTCGAGCAGTTCGGCAACGATCGTTTACTCGATGTGTCGCCAAATCGTTCACGCTGTGCAACAGGGCGATGCCCAAGTGCTGTACGACATACGCAAGATCCTCGCCGATAGCGATTATACGCCGGACAATGCGGCGGCACTTTGCAATCGATTGCTCGTCACCTGCTTCATGGGCAGCGTGAACAGCAGCAAGGAGACGCGACGTCGCGCCGCTCAATTGGCCAATCAACTGGGCAGCTATCACATTGAGATCAGCATTGATCTGGCTGTGAATGCGCTGCTGGGCATCTTCAACGTGGTCACCGGACTGACGCCAGTCTTTCGCACCCAAGGCGGCTGTGCTAGGCAAAATCTGGCTCTGCAGAACATTCAATCCCGTATTCGCATGGTGCTGGCCTATGTGTTTGCCCAGCTGATGTTGTGGGTGCGCAATCGGCCAGGTGGTCTGCTTGTCTTGGGCTCCGCCAATGTGGATGAGTCGCTGCGAGGCTATTTAACCAAATACGATTGCTCCTCGGCTGATATTAATCCCATTGGCGGCATATCAAAGACGGATCTGAAGCGATTCCTCAAATACGCCAAGGACAAGTGAGTTCAAATAGTTTTTATTCACATTATTTTTGTATAATAATATATCATTTTTACAGGTACAATCTGCCCATCCTTGAGTCGATCATAGAGGCCCCGCCCACAGCCGAATTGGAGCCATTGCAGGAGAACGGAGAACTCTTGCAAACCGATGAGCAGGACATGGGCATGAGCTATGCCGAGCTGAGCGAGTTCGGACGCTTGCGCAAACAATCGTTTTGCGGTCCTTACAGCATGTTCTGCAAGCTGGTGGCCACCTGGAAGGACGATCTCAGTCCCAAGGAGGTGGCCGATAAGGTGAAGCACTTCTTTCGCTGCTACGCCATCAATCGCCATAAGATGACGGTGTTAACCCCTTCGGTGCATGCCGAGACCTACAGTCCCGATGACAATCGATTCGATCATCGGCCATTCCTTTATCGCGCCAACTGGAGCTGGCAATTCAAGGCAATCGATGATGAGATCAATAAAATGCAGCCTGTCTACACTCCCTCATCGACGCAACAACGACCCAGCAGCGATGACTTGCTTCTCTCGCATGATACTTGCACTCAACACTCGTTTCACATCGATGATTCAAAGCACTCATCGCCCTTGTCATCTGCGTCACTCGATTTGGGGGTTTCCAGCGCAGTGTTGCCCCAGTGTATTGATAATCCACCAGTCACTGGGAAAAAGCCAAGCGGCTTTTCCAAGGTCCATGTCAATGTGCTTGGCAAGATAAAAGATCGTACTGGAATTCCAGTTTAGGAATCGTTAAGCTTTAGCTAAATTGTAAATGGAGAACGGTCGATGGTCGACTTTCGTTTTGTCTGTCCATCGATAGTTATTAATGGTGCCCTTCATGCGTGAGTCTTTGTAAAATTTCCAAAATTATTTCAATTTCAATTGAGTGTTTTATTTGAACTACTAAAATTGTCGATGCCGTCGATAGTTTTTCGCCTATTTGTCCGAGACCAGATACCCTGTTAGTGTCTTAACTACACCGCCATACATATTTAATTTATGTTATGTTAAAAGTCATTTAAAAGTCTAGTACATACATACATACTATGTACATAGATATATACATTATAGATTAAGTAGCAAAGGCTTATGCACACTACAAAGAACAAAGAACACCATATTGAGTTTGTGTCTATTAGATATCTAGAGAATTCGGAATTCTTGTCAATTTTATACCGATCGAAGTAGATAATATATACATATATATATTTTATTCAAAAAGAACAACACTTTACACTCACTCTTAATAGCAAAATTTGAAAAGATATTTCAATCATTTCACGACTTTAATTCAATACAATTATCATACCCATTTATTACAAATCCAATTTTTGAAGTTTTTTAACGATTAGTGATAAATTTTCTAAGAGAATTAAACTCCAATTGACAACAAAAATTATGTGTACGTACATATAGCACAAATGTGTGTGTGACTAGCTTTGTAGCAGTTGGGGTTAGTTTGTGACTATACACGTAACTATATACACGTAGACTAGCTGCTTAGTCAATCCTCGGCCGGAATTTTTGAATGCAGTGATTAGTAGGACTAGCTTATGCACAATATACAAATTAGAATAATACTACAACGATTAGAATTCATTGCTTTCATTATTTTATGTTGAAATTCTTGAGCAAAACTTTTGAGAATTTTGCAAACTGTTAACAAACCTCGCAGGCTCGTTAAATAATCACTTTGGCCTTATTAAATCGTTCATTCATTTCGATAAATGTTCTAAGTACCTTAAAGTCTATGACACTTGATATAACAAGAATTTTTTTTGCTTTAGTTCACTTATTATTCACAAACTTGTCTAAAACTAACTTCCTTTACAACGTCTTCTTTTTTGATGATTACAATTTTTTATTTTTAATATACATTATTTACTTTGCAATTATAAATGCAAATGCATAAGACATTTAAAATGACAAGAGATTAGTATCAAACTAGAGCACATTTCATATTCCATTAAAATATTGTTCATCATATCAGATTGTTACAAAAATAATCATTTCATTTCTTTTTTATACGTTGTTGATTTTTGTGTCGTCAGTTGAAATTTGATAATGTGTTATTCAGAATAAGTATATTAAATATGTTGTTAAAATTGATTTCGAAATTTGTTTTATTGAAATAACATTTCTGTACTTACACGCGATAGCGATTTAATAAAATCTAGGATCAATATTGAGATAAAATGTGTTTAACTTATGGAACTGGATTTCTTGCATTTCGATTCGAATTATTGGGTTTGGATATCAAGAGTATATTCATTATTGGTTTGACATTGTATAAGTTGGTCAACGACACCGCTCTGCCTAGCTTTTAAGTTATAGCTTATTAACTTATACTATAAGTTGGACTAAATTGTTTAGCGCCGATTCGCCAGTTCCGCTGGACATTATCTTGAGGCATCCCAAATGGATTTTAGAGCACCAAACACAAATGGCAAGTGATAACCGATCGTGGGTACTTTGTTGTCGACTACCAGGATAAGTACTCGTGATGTTAATTACTCTGCTTCTCAAGACATGTTCGTCCTGGCCATGGCCTCTAATACTCGCTGCTGAAACTTTGTAAGCCGCTTTATTGAGACGTTCGTCAGAGAGCATGAGATTGACGCCACAAGCCGCGATTCGATGGAGATAATCTGCTGGAGGAAAGGTGGGCATAGAAACATTATTAAGCTTTATCGATAGTTTCGTTGGTTAAATGTTCAGGTTTATAAGGGCATCTGTAATGAAGATGACAAGAAAGGTGCCGTCTACACCAACCTTTGGGTTATAATCTATGCTGACTCGCATGTCTTGTCTTCAGTTGTTTTGCAGAGTGTAGCTAAGTCTAAGCATGAAATAACTGCAGTAGTTTTATTGACGTAATTTACTAGGATGTTGTCCAGGAGATCTAGAATCCAGACAGCATCAGCGACGGAAGATAGTTAGCTTCTTACATGCTAACTTTGAACTTGGAAAATAAGTGAGATATAAATAAATGAAATAAAACCAGATTCTTAAAATATACCACAAATATACTAAATATATATATATATAGCCTTCGTATATCGATATTGTACTAAATTCAAAATATACCATAGATTATAAAATATACCTTATTAGCAACCAAAGCAAGTTGGTGCTTGGAAACATCAATTTAATTTTCTAAGCCCAAATTAAAAGTATTTACCGCTTATCATATTTCAAATGGAAGTTGCTCATGAGCTGCTAATATGTACTAACTCTACTGCATTTGAAAAAAAAGAGTGTTCGGTCATCAAATACGCAAAGAGAGAACTCAATAATATCTTTGTGTTCTCCAACTAGCAGTGTGTCTTCAAATCAATCCAGAAAATAAAAGTTTCAGCTATATCCTTCAAGTTATATGCGTAACGATTGTATAGAACATTGGGTGGTATTTGCTGAAAAAGAGCGTTGCAGACTGTACATATGTTATATGTCACACCTATGCTGTAACAACAATATAAACTGTTTTTATACCCGCTACCCATAGGGTAGAAGGGTATTATAACTTTGTGCCGGCAGGAAATGTATGTAACAGGTAGAACGAGGCATCTCCGACCCTATAAAGTATATATATTCTTGATCAGCGTCAACAGCCGAGACGATCTAGCCATGTCCGTCTGTGTGTCTGTGTGTCTGTGTGTCTGTCCGTCTGTCCGTCCGTCCGTATGAACACCTAGATCTCAGAGACTATAAGAGATAGAGCTATAATTTTTTTTCGACAGCATTTGTTATGTTTGCACGCAGATCAAGTTTGTTTCAAATTTTTGCCACGCCCACTTCCGCCCCCGCAAATCAAAAAAAATGAATAACAAGTGTAATTTTAAAGCTAGAGCTACAAATTGGTATATAAAATAATTACTGTAGTAGTTATGATTCCTGAAAATTTGGTTGCGATCAGATAAAAATTGTGGAAGTTATTAAAGAAATACTTTTGTATGGGCAAAAACGCCTACTTACTAGGGGTCTGAGTTGCTTTGGCCGACAATCTAGCACATTGTGCCGTTTATCGTATATTTTGAATGGTGTACTATATCGATATACCAAACATACCATTTGGTATATTTTTTAGTATTTTTTAGTATTTTCGGTATATTTTGAAAATGATACCGCAATATTTTGCCTTTATTAAAAATGGGTAGCGGGTATCTCACAGTCGAGCACACTCGACTGTAACTTTCTTACTTGTTTATATTACCATACTTACAAGTTAAAAATAAACAACAATAGTTATTGTTAAAATAAAAATGTATTCACTATTGCCCAGCGTTGCCCACAAGCAACTTCCGGTAGCGCCCAAAATTGTGGGTGTGGGGACTTCAAATTTTACTCAAATAAAGCTTGGCCAAATACAAAAAGAATACAATAACTAAAACAAAGATTATATTTCGAATTTTCTTTACAATTTCTATGACCGCTTTAATTATGTTTGAGATTTGTTCTTTGACTGACTGTTCTTTGATAGATTCAACTCAGTCAATAAAGTTGGTATATTTCAAAACTAAATTCTACATAAACAAAGAAAAACTTAAAACAACTGAGAAACTTCAAAGCGGCCTTACTCTCCCTCCCTTTTCCATGCACCAACTTGGGATCTGTTAACATATGCAATTTTTGTCCTTACTTAACTTATAGTATATCAAAATCTTTATTGTCTTCCAATATAATAATAAAGGAAATTACATTAACATAAAATGATGTACTTTAATGTTTAATAATTCTAATCCAAATGACAAATACAAAGGTTTAATAATTGAAATGTAATAACACATACATATATAAAATTTTTTGGTTGTGCTCAAATTCTCAAAAAGTTAACATAATTGAATTGAGTTTAATAAGAATTGAAATTCCTGAGAAAGTTTACCAAATTTCATTTAAAATTAATTTGGATTGAAATTCCTTAAAAACAAAAACAAAAAAGATATTTGTGAATTATTGCGAATTAAAAAATCAATTGAATTTAATAAGGATTTAAATTCCTCAAACAAATTGTTAATAAATCATTTAGCTTATGTCACTAGTATGAAAATAAATATAAAAAAAAATCCACGAAATAATTTGATAGTTTAAAATATTCAAAACGATTTTTTTTAGTTCGCTATTTATATTATAAAAAAGTTTCCCCATTTTATTTTGAGATAACAAAACATTTTCGGGTTGCAATAAAGTGGGTAGCGAGTATCTGTTGATATGGTGCTATTAATTTATTATTATTAATAGAGCGTTTATCTAGTATAATAAATTTTATTATATTATCTGATTAGAACATATGTATAAGTGGCATAAATTAAATAGATCAATCATAATTTATTTGCTCATATTTGTCATTTAGTTAGTTAAGTTCGGTTCAGGATTTATTTGAATTGTTGGAGTAGTTTTTCCATTTGTGTACATAGTTTCCACTTATGTATGCAACACACAAGCATGGGAACTTACATAACGGAAATAATACCGTTCATTTGCACTTATCGATATTTGCTTGCCCATAGCATCCAAAGAGCGTCCACACATAGCATCCACATGGCATCCACTTGATACAGTCGACGCCTGCGCCGTTCGGCTTGAACTCCTCACGTGTCCTCACGAGAAGTGAACCACCGACGACGACGACGACAACGACGACGACGACAACGACGACGACGACGAGACGAAACGTCGACAATGGTGTCGACCTGCCAAGGTGTGCGTCCGTGGTTGAGTGGATCCTAATGCTAGGTACATACATACGAACGTACGTACGTGTATGTATATGGGCACGGGCACATACATACATACAGAGAACACAAGCACAATCACAAGCACACGGACATTCCCACAGTTACTTCTGGGCAACGCGTAACATTGGCCGACTTTTGCTGTGGCGCTCTGGCTCTTTCAATTCAGTTCTGTTAAGGATATTAAAGACTACGGATTGGGTCACGCGACGTCGCGTATATATAATATACAGTTTATTCTGTTCTATTCCTGCTCCCAACTCCTTATTAGCAGCCATTCGTTGCCGTTTTGCGGTTGTCGTTGTCGCTATCGTTGCCGTTGTCGTTGTCGTTGCCGTTGCGAAAAGTGAATCGTCAACAATTGTTGATAATGTTGTTTTTGATTTTTTTGCATTGCGATTTTGTGAAATAAAATAAATAAATAAAACAAAGTGTAAACACTGAGCATGATATGCCAGGTAATGAAAGAGAGAGAGAGATTCTTACTCTGCATTGAGTGAACTGCAGCAAGTGTAGCATACATAGATACACACACACACACCTACAGCAACATACATCTACACATATCACTAATAATTTATTACCGACGTATGCTTTTATATTTGTGCGTGTTGAAATTCTCTATATTCCGAATGTGTGTGTGATTGTGCTACAAATTCTATATAACAGTATTCTACTGTTAGAAAACTTTTTGTTGTTGCCACCGCAAGAGCAACACAAAAATTCCAACCGGCTGGCTTTCTCGCTGCCTTTCTCGCTGCCTGGCCTATCACAATTAACACACTTGGGGCTGGATATACTTTAGTTATACACACTTCCCGGACCTCGGGGACTGTGTCCAAAGTGCGGAATTCATTTTTAGACTCTCCCATCCTCCCATCCCATCCCATTCCATCGCACAAACATTTTCGTATCGATTTGTTTAACACCAAAATTCTAAAATGTTTCGCTTCACACACGATGGGAAGTGCCAATCAAAAAATGGCGAGTTATCAAAATTGGTGGCACAACACTCAAACCCATAAAATATGTATGTACATTATTGATTAGTATCAACAGTCGGCTCAGATTCAGATTCAGGCGAAATTCAGGCTGTTGATGAACACATGGGATCTCCTCAAAGTGCTTTCGAATTAGGTAACAACGCATTCCCTCTATAAGGTATTTTCAGATCGAATTACAATTCAGGCAATTAAAGCATACATACTACGTAAGGAGTATAGAACACACACACACGTACATATATGTATGCATGTATGTGCATAGCTTTCTACGTGCCAGTGTTGTGTGTATTAGTTTTTATGCGATGTGTGTGTGTGAGTGTGTTGTGTTACATGCTGGAATAGCAAATATTTTACTGTTGAGTGCTTTCGACTGTAGCGTTCTCACTTACATGTTTTATTAATTCCAAGAAAGTAAAAACTTTCGCCAACTAAACTTTGTTGTTCTCTGATTCTCTCCTTCTCTCCTTCTCTACTTGTCTACTTTGCTTTGCCTCGGATATACATTCAATATACTATACTATATACATTAGTATGTATGTAGATACATAAGTTGGAATTGCTTACGAGCAACTTTGCATAATTCCGCATAAATTGACCCAAGTATAATAATAATAGAGAAAAAGGACATTTAATTCCGCACAATGATATGCGCAAAAGTTCAGGTCACTTTACCATTTCGAATGAAATAAAAAATAAAAAATGTATGTGATATGGTCCTTTTCTCTTGCTGTGTTGATAATTTTCCAACACAATAACACAATAAAATAAAATGCAAATTAATCATTCTAGTTGAAAACACAAGATTAGACGCAGAAACAGAGACAGAGATGAAGAGTCATAAAGTGAAACATGTTTGCTATGCCAACAATTTAGTTAGGCACTGTATGCATATTCATGTGCGTAGTATTTACTGTTAACTGGTCATAAAACTGCCATAAGACACTGTGCAGCTGTACAGGTATCGTCAATCAGTAGGATAACCCCACACATACAAACAAACACTTACACACTCACACACTCATGTACATGAAGAAGCATGTCTACTTCAATTTACATGTGCGTATGTTTGCGTGTATGTGTTGCTTTATGGCCTCATGGGCACCCGCAAGCACAAGCACAAGCACAAGCAGAAGCACAGGCATTACATAAAAGTTTTTAGATATCCTGCAACACCAACCAAAAGCAGCAGCAGCAGCAACAGCAGCAACAACAAAAAAGCGACAGCAACAGTCAACAGTGAGCCAAAGCAACAACTTGAAAGATAGCGACATTTGCATTTGAGGGCTCACATGTTCACAACAACAACAATAGCAACAACAATAAGAAGAAGAAGAACAACAACTCAGCCAAATACACAGCACATTTTGGTTGTTCTGCTGGTTACGTTGATTAAAGTGCGCTGTTACATCTAACTCATCTGCACGCCACGCACAAACAGACAGACAGACAGTCAGAGACTTACATACATATGTACATATATGTACATACATATACATACATTAAGAGTCAAACTCAAACGTTTCAAGAGACATTAAGATTGGGACGCCTAAGCTCAACACTTCGCCGCCTCCTCCAACCACTTCGCCACTTCACCACTCGCCTACCAAAGGCGCTAAGTAGCAGCTCTCAGCAGGTGAGTGTGACAATAAACAAATAAGAACGCTCTAGCCAAGAGTGCTCGACTTCAAGATGCCCTGTGGCCTCTCACTCTCTAACCGTAACCCCAACACCCGTGTTAAAAACATATTCAATTAACTACTTGTGTACACAAATGCATAATTTCAATAGAGTACTTCGATTGTTCATTGCAAGAATGAAATCTTCTTTCCGAAATGAATGAAATCATTATTGAACCATTAAGGATTATTCTTTTTAGCAATGTATTAGTACGTTTATTGTTCCTTGCAAGATCCTTTCACACATTTGCTATGAATGAAATTCTGTTTGAACTATTTTATAGATTATTTTTCTTTTCGAAATTATGATTGATTCTTTATTGTTTGAAATGTACCGGTATATTTGATGTTTCTTGAAGGATCCATCAATACATTTGTTGTTTCAACCATTCTATAGATTATTTATAATCTCAATGTTCTAATGCAATTATTGTTCTAGAATTTGAATGCAACTAGTATTGAACGAACATAGTTTATTTTTGTTTTCAATGTACCGGTACTTTAATTGTTAATGCTTTCCATATTGGTATATTTGTGATGATTGAAGCAAGTATTGAACCATTATGGGTTATTTATCTATTCGATCTATTTGTCTCCCCGTAAGCTGAAGATTAAATGTATTCTTCGGTTCACTTCTATGCTGAAAATGGCATTTAGAATTGTTTTCCCTTTTGTGTATGAGCTCGTGATTCCTTCCTTTATGCTATACTCTACTGTAATACTCCTTTTGCCCACAGGCAATTCGCACAGGGTATAAAAATGGCACCTGCGAGCGCGTGTACATATAAACATCGACATTTTTTGTTCTGTTTATCAAGGGGACGACACACAGTTGTAATGCTCAAGAGCCTATGCATATGCATGTGTTCATAAACACACGCGCACACTCACACACACCCACACACACACACACACATTCGTTTGTGATGCTATAAAAACTTGAACTTGAGAGGCTGATAATATCGTGAAAGCCATCTCGCACTCGAACTAATACCTCAAATAAATTTAATTCGATAATTTGATCGATTCTGCACAATTACATTATGCTCTGGATGTCTTCAAATATATGTACGTGTATGTGTATATTCATTTGTATGTAATATGAACTATATGTATATGGATTATTTGAGTTGTACTAACACACAAATGTCAGAGCTTGTGTGCAAATCATGTACTGGAGTAAACGTAGATAGAAAGTGCGAAAATCATAATTCGTTTTGAGCACGCAATAGTCAAGGGAATTTACGCTTGAGACACCTTCGATTCACTCAGCTTTCAATTCATTTAAACACTGCTAAAATACACACTGAATATTATAAGAGTTTATTATCAAGAATGAATCTTACAATTAAACGTATTTGAACTGCTGATGGGGATCAAGAAATCATACATTATAGAATCACATATATCGGATATATAGAATAAACACTCATCCATTATTATTTTTGATTTATATTCTTCATATTCTTGATGAGTACCGATTACAAAAATCTATTCTGCAAATAAAAACTGTATGAAGATGTAAATTCTTAGGCCTGGCTAGCGACTAATAACTAATTAATTAACTTCATTATAAACTAATTAACTGCGTTATAAGACGATTGTTATGAAGTTTATTGAATCAAAGGCGTTTGCTCCATATAAAATACCTTTTTAATTAGATGGTAGCAAAATTATTAAATAATTGTTAAACAAATTATAAGACTTAAACGCCTTTAAAATAAACAAAAGAGTGAATTATAAGTTATTTTGCTCTTAAGAATTGAATAATTTTTGGGTTTTCTTTAGAACGTAGCCAAAGATTTTGGAATGAAGGAAGTATTTCATGTCCTTGTGTTTAACAATGACTAGAACCTTAATTGGGAAGTATTTCAGCTATTGCTTGATGTATCTGTGCTTATTGAAGACAGAAACCAAATGTATCTTTCCATAAATATTTGACTGGATATAGTATATAGTACTACACTATGTAGAATATTAGGAACGTGTAAAATATAATTTACTAATATATTCAGTTTTATCAATACTAGCTAAGATATTTTTGACTTTATTTTCGTCACGTCTCTATTAATTCGACTAATGAACCAGTTCAAGCTAAATTTAAAGTGCCAATTAAACGCTTTTGTTACCATTATTGGCACGCATGAACTTTCACGCAATGGGCAAAACACGCAAGACTTGTTCCAACATGTGATATATTCATTTTAAATTTCCCCTAAGCGTTCACTATATTTCTTAAAAAAAGCAAAGTGCCCTTTGTCTTGTTGTTTGAATTGTTTGAACACGACTCTTAGCTGTCTAGTCTTACCCCTTCTTTGTTGCCTGGTCTAAAATTGGATTGAAGGACAATCGTTGAACCTGTTGCAACAAGTCTACATGCTACCATAATCACATTTGTAAGTGCCTTATAACATTATGAATGAATTTTCAATTGTAGTCGAGTATGTCGTGAAGTAAGTGGGGAGAAAAGACACAATAGAAATTAAAGACCATTGTTCATCAATAACACTTTTGCTTAGAAATCAAAACCGTTAATTTCTTTACAATTTATATACATCTTAACTTCTTATTTTAACACTTATTTTCCAAAAGTTATTCGAGTTTTTTTATAGTAGATACCAAAATTACTATATCGGAATCTATTTTCGTAACAGTTTGAACCTAAATTTTAACTAGGTTATAGGTTACCCTAATTGTTTTTTCATGTTCTTTATTATTCTCAATACCAGCACAGACATTAACCGAATTTATTGTCTTCATCTTCATTTCTTATCTATTTCTTCCTTTCATCGAAGTCATAAGAATGTCATTGAAGGAAGGGAGACAACCTTAACGTTCTAATGCTCCTTGTTAATCCATCAATCAAATACCCTCAATTAATATTTTTACATGTCAATAATTTCATGAAATCAATATTGAAGACTGGGCACAGATTGACTGAAGACATTTCGTTATTATGCGTGATTAAATATGAAAATAACTGTTTATCTCTTGAACCCCAATCATTCATTAATACAAAATTGTTTGAATTTAAATTTGTGAGATATTTGCAAAAAGGATTTTATATTATGTTTCTTACATTATTTTTTATAATTTATCTGTTTGAGTATAAAAGACAAACCTTAAACATTGATACTTGTAAATATCCCTTCCAATAAAGTGTAAATAAAATTTATTAGTTTACAAAGACTAACAAATTTCGTTATATCTTCTATTTACAGAATAAACACTTTACACTTTTCAAAAGGTTATTACATCTCCCAACAATAATGACAACACATTGGCTTTTACACGTTGGCATATTACTAATACTCGCAGGTAAGTTTTAGTGTGTGTTTTAGAAAACACATTTAAGAAATTTCATAAACTCTAAATCTAACTAAATATTTTAAATAAAATTTTAATTTTGATTTTTAACTTTCTAGTTAGTTTGACTAGATATTTGAGAGGCGATTCATCAAATAAGTAATAAAATAATAGTAATGTTGTTGGTATACGAATTTAGCATAGCATAATATATGAAAGCTAATTTTTGATCCGGAAAGTTTTTTATTTAATACCTTCCAAGTTTTTTATCCGATTGAAATATTAGTTATTATTATGAGTACTTAAATTTTAGATAATAATATTATCCAAATTCTAAAATAAATTTGACTGGTTACAAACGTATAACGACAAATTGGTAGCCTCGGCTAATAACACTGATCTAGAGTATACATAACATACATACATATATACTTTTTATACCCGCTACCCATAGGGTAAAAGGGTATTATAACTTTGTGCCGCCAGGAAATGTATGTAACAGGTAGAAGGAGGCATCTCCGTCCCTATAAAGTATATATATTCTTGAGCAGCGTCAACAGCCGAGATGATCTAGCCATGTCCGTCTGTCAGTCTGTCCGTCCGTCCGTATGAATCACTGGATCTCAGAGACTATAAGAGATAGAGCTATAATTTTTCGACAGCATTTGTTATGTTTGCACGCAGATCAAGTTTGTTTCAAATTTTTGCCACGCCCACTGCCGCCCCCGCAAATCAAAAAATCGAATAATAAGCGTAATCTTAAAGCTAGAGTTTTGGTATATTCAATAATAACTATAGTATTTATGATTTCTGAAAATTTGGTTTCGATCAGATAAAAATTGTCGAAGTTATTAAATAAATACTTTTGTATGGGCAAAAACGCCTATATATATGATATATTTTTAGTATTTTTGCAGTATATTCGGTATATTTTGAGAAAAATACCGAAAAATATATTTCTTTTATTCAAAATGGGCAGCGGGTATCTCACAGTCGAGTACACTCGACTGCTTTCTTAGCTTTCTTACTTGTTCTCCCTGCAACATACTTTATTGGATGCAGAAATGCCAATGAACTGTATTGTATTGTGACTCAACGATTGTAAACACATATATTTAATATAAAAGATAGTCAAATGACATTACATTAAAGTACGGAGAGAACAAATAGAAAAGGAAATGTAAGAAATGTGCAGTCGGGTGTGATCGACTGTGAAATACCCGCATTCCATTGCAAATAAAAGCAAAACACTGCGGTAAAAAATACTACAATATGCCAAGGACCATGTTTGGTATATTTATATAGTACTATATTCAAAATGTAGAGCACAAAATATACCAGAGTATTGCCAAAGCAACTAAATCCTGTAGGTAGGTGTGGAAAGGTTATGTTTACACTTTAAAATAGAAAGGAAAAATATTTCGGGTAGTTTTGTATTTCTGATAGTAAAAGTTAATTGGCTAACATTTCTGCAAGTCACTTGTCCGCTAATATTTACCAATTTTGTTATTATTTTTTGCAGGCACCTCGCTGGGCGCTTCGAAACGCTTCTTCACAGACTTTCTGCAAGATCTACCAACTCCGGGAACAGGGGGACCCACATTTGATACAAGCATCACTAGCAACATAACTGGCCTTGTGGGCAAAACAGTGAAGTTGACTTGTCGAGTGAAGAATCTTGGCAATCGCACGGTAAGTATTGAAAATATACGATTCAACTTATATGACAACAACTCAAATACAATTTTATATTTGCCTCTCAGGTCTCATGGGTGCGACATCGGGATATACATCTTCTGACAGTTGGTCGATACACCTACACATCGGATCAGCGATTTGAGGCAATGCACTCGCCACACGCCGAAGACTGGACTCTTCGCATTCGCTACGCTCAGCGGAAGGATTCAGGAATCTACGAATGTCAGATCTCGACGACACCTCCGATCGGACACTCTGTCTACCTAAATATTGTGGGTGAGTGACAACTCTCAATAAGCGTTTGTGTAGCATATATGAGAAATATATTGTATTGAAATTGCAGTCGAATAAGTTATCAAAGTCTTATCGTTAAAGATATTCAATTGTATATTCATTTTTGGTAACACTTACTCAATTTTCTGTTATCAACAAGCCATTTCAAAAATTATTGCAACTTTCAAGTGTCTTATCCGATTTGAACAACATTTTCAATTATTATTATTTAAATATTGTAGGTGAATGGCAGCTCAATAAACATTTGTGTAGTATGAGAAATCAAGTTAGGGTAAAGATTGTATTGAAGATTGAGTCGAACGAGCGAAGTTATGAGATATCTCAGTGCATAAATATGAGATTATTAAGCTCTTAAATTATTTTATTTCACTATTAACAACTCAAAATTATGACTCCTTTATTTATTCAATTTTTCGTCAGACAATCACGAAAAAGAGCTTTTTATAAATATATCTAGATTTGATAAATAAAATATAATATAAATAACATTATAACACATGAGAAAATTGCTTTGCCATTTAATACTCAAATTTTCAAAGAATCCGGCACTTAAGTTAAGTTGGATTTATAACGTAAACTAGCATTTTAAGTAAAGTCAGTTGAAAATAAACCTTAGGGCGTTGCCGTTTTGAATTTTGCTTTTCGCTTTCATCGCATTCAAATAAAACATAACAATTGCCCAGCAATTTCCATCACGAGTTGAAGTGATAAAACAATTACAAAAACTCTTGTGGTTTTGCAAACATCTTTAAATATATATTAGAATTAGAATATTATGGCTTGTTGACTTGTTTCGCATCCTGTTCAAATATGGTATATTTAAAATGATAGCTTTGTACTTATTCCGTATTATCTTAAAGTCGTATACTTTATATTTTTATTCCATATATTCCTTCATAATTTCAGAGCCTATTACTGAGATCATCGGTGGTCCCGAGATGCACATTAACAAAGGATCCACAATCAACTTGACATGTATTGTAAAGTTTGCTCCGGAACCGCCAGTCACAGTCATCTGGTCCCACAATAGACAGGTGAGTGCAACCATAAAATGTATTTATTTATTTACTTTAAAATTTATCCATTTATGGAAATTGTTTATAAAATGTTTGTTTTGTTGCGATAAAGTGAAACAATTTACGAAATCAGTAGAGTCAGCTAAATAAAACTTCTTCCCAAATAAAACAAAAGAATAATAAGAATTTCTATATACAAAAAAAGTTAGTTGATGGAAGGTATCGCTTGTTAGGGCAATTTAAGCTGAAGGCAATTGAAAAAAAGGGATATATTATTTGAAGACAAAATAAACTCATTAAGAGAGGGAATTAAATTCCTATACCTAATGCATTGCTTAAACATTTTACTCTTTAATACCCAAAGTGCTTTAAGGAACTCATCATATAATTTATATTATATAAAAAACAAAAAGATTTTCGAATACCTAATATCATATTTTGATTGCCAAATTTAATTCAAATGACTTAGAAGCCTCTCGTTTATTAGATAATTTGATAAGTATATCAAGAAACAGTTAAATGCAAATATTGTATTTTCAATTGCGCATAATATTGAATTGAACTTTAGCATATTTTACTTATTTTAAAATACTTGTAAGAAATTAGACATTTTTTTAAAATCAGATACAGCTGATTGAACTTAGCAGCCAATTTTAATTGCTTTTAACAACACTTTTAAAGAAGTTGATAGTACAATTAAAAGAATAATACCGCATTGTTTTGCTTTTATTCAAAATGGTCTCACAGTCGAGCACACTCGATTGTAGCTTACTTGCTTGTTTTAAATAAGCATACTATTAAATTGATTAGTAATTAATTGGTAATTGATAAGAATTTAAGAATTTTTATTATATTGGGATAGCAAAAAAATAAGATGCAGCTATCTAGAATACTGATAGCACTTTCAATGAAGTTAATAGTTGTGACAACATCAGAAATATGAAAAGCATTTTGTTTTGTACACACACTCGACTGTGGCTTAGTCAGTTGTTTATTAATGCTGTTGCTTTTGGCTGGGATGATTCATTGCAGGTAATTAATTTTGATTCACCTCGCGGCGGAATATCATTAGTCACCGAGAAAGGAGTGCTGACCACCAGTCGTCTGCTGGTGCAAAAGGCCATCCAGCAGGACTCGGGATTCTACACATGTACACCATCCAATGCCAATCCGACGTCGGTGCGCGTGCACATCGTCGACGGTGAGTAGCCCGGTATGCACATCACTCATTTCACAAATATCTCTCTGAGTATCTGCATGAGATTGGTACTATGTGTATATGTAATATACTATATATAAATATATTTCGCAAGCAAAAGCAAGCACGGGACAGTACAATCATTATTTATTTCGTAACTCGTAGTTTAATTTATATTTCTTCATCAGCATAGTAATATTCTTAGTTCGAGTGAGAGTAGTGAGCTACTATGTTTTTTATTTGGCATATTTAATACTTTAATGTGAAAATATACTGAATACTTGATTGCTCACTTCCAGGCGAACATCCAGCGGCCATGCATCACGGAAACTCGGCGACGTTGCAGCCGCCAGCTCTGTGCCCCTTGGTGCTGCTCACGTGTGGAATGCTGATCTTGATGAAGATGCAATCGGAGTCCTCTTGCTTCTCTCAAGGTCCGACAAGGTCAGCGACAAATGCCACATCGCGACGTCGTTTCATATCCATGGCTAGCTGTTCATCACAACAACAACAACAACAACAAAATAGTGTGTGGCTACCACGAAACTATCTCAAACGGAGCTTGGTTCTTCCCACAACATAACTGCCGGAATGTGTAGACAAAGTTGCTGATTTAGATACACACTTGGCATCCGGTTTTCTAAGTTTCTAAACGCTTACCAAATTTAACATATATTCATATATGTATATGTATATGTTACGTATGTTGAACGAAATTCAGAAGTCAGCTTGAGCTTTCGACTGGTCGACATTATCAATTTTCTGAAAAATATGAATAAATCTCAAAATTGGGAAATTTTTTCTAAACGCTACCTTGGTAGATGCAAGAAAAGAGAAAAAATAAGACAACTACACTAGCAATATACGTTCAGAGACAGAGACAGAGACAGAAACAGAGAAAGAGACAGAGAGACGTATAGAGTAAATTTGTATATAGCGCTATTAATGTAATATTCATCTTTTATATCTAAAGTAAATATCAAGAAATATGATTATGATTTCTCTTTTATACTGTCTATTCGTTTGTTCGACTTCGCTCTCTTAACATGAACAAGTAACAAGTAAGAAAGCAACTAAGGAATACACAACACAACAACAACTTAAGCTATACATGTCTAAAACAAAATACCAAAAAACATCTAAAATGGGGAATTGTAATTGTTTTCTTTTTCCTTATAACGTTTTATTATACACTATCTAAGCTCAAGACTATAGTAAAATATAAGAAAGAAAAAGAAAAGAAAAAACAAGATTTTGTGAACTAACTAAAGTTAATTATATGTAGCCAATAGAATTTTCATCTCTTTACATATACATACATATAAATATGAGTATAAACATATGATTATACATACATCTATCTATATATAGAGATAAGTACGCTTACACACACATACACATAAAGTCGAATACATACATAATGAATGTATCTACTCGTATAGTACTTAGCATTATTAGACCATTAAGGATTTCCATAGAACAATGGCACTTTTTTTGTTACATGTTGCATGGTATCCTCTGATATATAGATACTATATATAATTCTCACGACCGAGTTCTTAGTCCGTCCGTCTGTCTAAATCAGTTTGTGAATGTCAGTCAGACTTGACTTGATAAATGTTGAATGCATTCGAAATGCTGCTTCATTAACAGATTTAACTTATTTATTAAGAGATCATTTTAGACGCTGTACTTCAGAAGTTGAAAGCGTCTAATAAGTTTGTCGACATGTGCGTAATCGTAATTGATCGCGATCAATATCAAAGTCAACAGATATCTCAACAACATTTTCTATTTACAATATGTGTTGTTTTTTTGTGTTTGTTTTTAATAATTTCATATTCAAGCCATGCTCTTATGCCAACTATGTGTGAGATTACCTTCAACTTCCGAAAACATCGTTGAGTGCATCTTGTAAACCCTTGATGGGTTAAAGGTTAGTGCTACTTAGAACTCCATAGTTACAAAAACATCGATGTTAAATAAAAAACCTCAATAAATCGAACCAAACTGAAAACATTAATAGTACTCGTATTAGCATCGATGTTTTTGCAGCCCAAGTTACATGGGACTCAATATGATAGTGATTTAATTACACCATTCAGCCATATATTTTCAAACATTATCAGCGATTTGTTAAGAGTTTTTCACAACAATATCTCAGACAAAAAACGTCTCTGAGTCAAACTTACTTTATATTAAATTGCACTAATGAAAAATGTGTCGACTTTACAGCAATTGATCAGACATGAATAACCGATTTTTGTTTTGTAAAACTAAGTGTATAAAGCATGGGGCCAAACAAGTAAACAGTGTGTTGTCTACATCTCGCTTAACGGCCTCAAATGGGCCGCTATCTGCAAAGACTTCAAGTGATGCGACATGTTTTCTTTACTATTCTTCTGGTAATTTTTTTTAAATATGATTATTAAACGAGAACTGTTTGCTGCTAAGCTAATTTTGGTACTGAAAACTGTATAAAGTGCAGAGGCTGTTAAACGAGATATGGTTGTATATTTTATTCAGTGAAGTTATTTATGTATTTTAAATAATAGTTGTTTATACAAGTATGCTGGAAGTCTAAAGGCAAGTTTTGGTTTGAGTTTTGCATTTAAAAAAGTTCCTCTTGTTCCAAAGCAATTCTAACGTTAAATATTTGAGTGAATCGTGTCACATCTTCTACTTTTTGAGAGTCAACATTTATAATTCAAATTTTCACTTGCAATCTGAATCATTTGTGTACACATAATTCTAAAAATAATTGTGGACAACTTCGATCCTGCTCATATATGCGAACATCTACCAAGCTACCAATCATCTCGCATATCAAGTTTATTTTAGAATTTGATAACATTTCCTTCTGAATACTCCATCCAAATTGTGCTCACAATTTTGAACTTAGAAAATACAAATAATAATACAAATTCCTTTGCAAATTTTTTAAACAATTGACTGGACGATTCAAACCACTTTTAACAATATTTAGGTTATCTTCAAAGTTTGTTGTGTTCACTTAAAAGTCAAAGTTCATTTTAAACATGAAAACATGATTTGTGACTCTGAAAAGTATGCAACAAAAATTGTCCATACATTTTCTGTGATCTGTGACTCTGAAAAGTATGCAACAAAAATTATCCATCACCATTTTTAAGTCCGAAACCCGCGATTCAAGTTTTTAATAAACTATGTTAAAAATGAATTGTTAATTTATTAATAATTTCATATATTTATTTGATTACTTTATATTTTTGCCATATTCACGAAACTTTGGAGCAGCTGTCTCATATTTTTGTTTCCATACACATCCTTATTTTAGAAAAGGAATGTATATTTCATGTTGTACCTTGTTACTCAATAAACACCACCAACAAGGCATCTCTGCACTATATCATTTGAGTAAGGCTTGAATACGAACAAATATGTGTAACTGTATGTTTAAATTGTTTAGCAAACAATTCTTTCGTCTGGAAATCAGTGGTGCCACTTTTTTGAAAAAAAAAACATATATTATTGGACTTAATTTGTTAAGTATATATATAAAACGTACATATATAGTTAGAATGGTGCTCTTTAGGTTAAAATGAAATGCGTGTTTTTTTTTTGCATTTACTTAGACAGTTACAGGCTATAAGTTCGGTTCGGTAATGTGGCAATGACGGAATAAGTCAGTTCCTGTTTTGAGAAAATGCAACCAAAATTGATAAGATAATAAGATAATACGAACAAAAAAAGAAACAAAAATTACATATATATATATATCGAGAAACATACTAAAGAAAAAAAAATACAGTCTCAACTTTGCAATTGAAATGCAAATTTTATAAATTACAAATTGCGCACATTTAACATGTAACAAACATTCAAATTGCCTTTTCTATAATTTTGTCATTTCTTTTGACTGGCAATAAGTTTAAGCATCTTTTAGTTTGTCGGGCAATACGTATAAGTATCTTTTGAAATGTTGATGTTGATCATATTGTTGCTAAAAAGCCATTTTAAAAAGCACAAGTCTGTTTTTGGTGATGAATTACTTTATGCTTAGATACACTTCTGTGCCATAGTAAACAAATTTTAAGTGTAGTATAAATGTTTTTCTATTTTCTGTTTACATGTAATGCAATATTATTTTCAAACTGCAAATAACTGCAAATTCTAAGCTTCCGTTCAATTAATGTCCAATACACAATTGAAATATGCAAAAATTCAAAAAGACTCTAACCGTTATTGTAAATCAGAATAGCCTTTTTCCAGTAACATCACACCGATTTTCCACACATTAAATCTGTTGTCAAATGCACACATTTGCTTCATTAGTATGAATGTAAACATTTCGTTCCAAATGAAAAACTAAAAACACAAAAAAAAAACACAAGAAAAAAAACAAAACCGATTTTTAAATATGATAAAACTAAGGAAAACTCTGATACTAAATGGACAACGTTGGGGTACACCAGATGATCAGATTTAAACGTGTCCCGCTTATCGAACTACTCAACGTGTGTACTTTACATTAAAGCCATGTATTTGAAATGTAAGGAGTTGACGTACTATGTATATAATTAAATTTATTTGTAAATAAAAACAAATTATTAAAACCAAATTGAAGCTGTTGATGAATATCTGATGAAAAGAATGTCATTGCATGCCATTGATATTTGAGCATAGTATTTAAATAAGCTAACTGCCAACTTCGGTCATGCCATCAATTTCCTTCTTCGATTAAACACAATAACTGACTTTGAAATCTAGGTGATTATGCAGACAGACGGGCGAGGCTATATCGGGTCAGAGATACCTTCTACGCCAATGTTGAGGACATTTCTGTACATCAAAGTAGCGAGTATGAAAATTAATTCACATTTTCCATTCATTTCATCTTCTCAGACATACAGTTCACATTCAACTTTGGCAAATTTACATCTCAAGTAATAAATCTCTAACATATAAATATTATAACAGGCATATGTACATAACACTGATGTCGTATGGATGATACCCAGTTCGTTTATTCTATGTGATCACACATATTCATAACTATATATCGAGTATATTACATTGGCTAGATAAGTCCATATGTATATAACTATAAGACTTATATGATTAATTGAATGTGAGCCGAATACATTAATCGAAGCCAAAAGGTTAAACTAAGAATTACTAACTAAAGCACAGCATGTCATAGCAATGTGTGGCTAGAGAAGCTAATTCCAATTTCATATCCCGATCTGCGGCATACCGCAGATAGTTTTATCGAAGGCGTGGCAAAGTTTTAAACCAGATACATTCTTTATTTCCGCAATCCTCTGCCCGTCTGTTTGTTTATAACATCTTTCAAATGCAATTAGATCAATATCTAACAAAAGCTAACATGAAACGATCGGTCCAAAATTATTCTGCAAGAAATCCTTTTATTTTTCACACATTTCACCAGCCATGATTTTATTTCATGAATATATTCTAAGCAAACGATTACAGAACTAAGCTTACCAAGTTTAACAGTTTATGTTTTTCTTGTATTTCTTATTAATTTTTGCTTTATTTTGAAATATCTTAAAATCATAAGCAGAATTTTGTCGACAATGAAGGATTTCATATGTTTGGCGTTGTTGTTGCTATACTCGTAAGTGAACCAAAGATTGTAAAATACCAAAATTATTTTGAGCTGCAGAGCCTAGACCAATAGTTTGGTGTGTAACTACTTTAAGCACATTTCGACAAACTTAATAGACCCTTATACTTCTTAGATAAAGGGTATACAAATGATAGTTAGGAACTTTTTAATATAAAGTTAATGTCCTGAATGTAATTATGTATTGTTGTTATATTTTACGTGATTGTGTAAATAAATATGTTC